>NC_081413.1:133252871-134550371 GCF_030272615.1 Cryptomeria japonica | reverse complement strand
TGAAACCCTCATTTTTTAAGCTTAAAAATGAGAGTTTGAAAGCCACGAGCATCAGAATGAGACTTTGGAGCTTATCGTGCTTCCAAAACCTTATTTTTAAGCTTGATATTCTAAACCCTCATATTTTAAGCTTAAAAATAAGGGTTTGGAAACACAACAAGCTTAAAATGAGAGTTTGGAAGCAACGAGCTTCAAAATGAGATTTTGAAGCTTATCGTGCTTCCAAAGCCTCTTTTTTAAGATTTTACTTCCAAACCCTCATTTTTAAAGCTTAAAAATGAGGGTTTGAAAATACAACAAGCTTTAAAATGAGAGTTTGGAAGCCACGAGCTTCAAATTGAGATTTTGGAACTTATCATGCTTCCAAACCCTCATTTTAAAGCTTAAAAATGAGGGTTTGGAAACACAACAAGCTTAAAAACGAGTTTGGAAGCCACAAGCTTCAAATTAATTTTTTGAAGCTTATTGTGCTTCCAAACCATCAATTTTGAAGCTTAAATTTGAGGGCTTGAAAACACAACAAGCTTAAAAATGAAAGTTTGGAAGCCAAGACCTTCAAAATGAGATTTTGAAGCTTATTGTGCTTCCAAAACCTCATTTTTAAGATTGTGCTTCCAAACCCTCATTTTTGAAGCTAAAAAATGTCGGTTTGGAAACACAAAAATCTTAAAAATGAGAGTTTGGAGGCCACGAGCTTCAAAATGATATTTTGAAGCTTATCATGCTTCAAAAACCTCATTTTTATGCTTGTGATTCCAAACCCTCATTTTTTAAGCTTAAAAATGAGGGTTTGGAAACACAATAAGCTTCAAAATGAGATTTTGAAGTTTATCGTGCTTCCAAAACCTCATTTCTAAACGTGTGCTTCCAATATACCCATAAAAAGGCCACCTAGTCCTTTTATAGACAAATGTGAATCCATCACACATGTGCCAAATGATCCATCAAGCACCATTTTGGAGAGGGAGATATATGCTTTAAGAGAGTTATCAACTAATAAATTCAAATTTGGAAAGCACAAAATTCATTCTTTATAACAAGATGTATACCTAAAGAATGCAATTGATGGGACTAGAGTTGATTTGAGTGCTAATTCTAAATGCCACTTGGCTCTATCATATGTTGATTGGTGTCGGAGAACCTTAGCAAATCTGTTTTCATGTGATTGACTTAAACCTAAAGGTGCGAAGAGCCATGCCCATACCTTGGAAAAGACCACAAAACTCGTGTCGAGTATTTAGTAGGTGAAAGTTGATGACAAGGTATCAAGCCACTTCACCAACCATCTAATTTGAAGGAGCCAAGAAGGAAGTAACACCATTTGTCGCATGGTTAGAAATGACATCAACATTTGAAGTGGCTTGTAAACGTCATTCAACATGAAATTAGGAATTTGAGAAAGAAATAGAATAATTTTTTCTAAGAGGGCTTGAAGATGTTAAGAGGAGGTTGAGCATTTCCAAATTGCATTAATCACCATGAGGGAGTCACCTATTTCTAGGTTGGCCACTTGTCAGGCCTCAAAGAATTTTAGTCCATGAAGGAGAGCCTAAAAATCAACCTCATTATTGGTTCCATGAACTAATGGAAGGGAGGATGTAAAAATGATAGTGCCTCGTGCATTACAAATAATGTAGCTTGCACCTGATGGACCAAGATTTTCTTGGGAGGCTCCATTTAAATTAAGCTTCACGCACCTAGATAATATATGGTGTCATATCGTTTGAACTCGAATAGATCAGGAGTCAACTACACAAACCTCATTAACAAAAATTTGGCAACACAATAGTTGTTCCATCTTGCTTACCTGCAAACGAAGGATGGAACAACTATTGTGTTGCCACTAGTTGACAATAGTTGTTCCCCTACTAATGGTGCACTGCAAGATAATAGGTGTACCCCAAGGGTGGATGAAGTTGTATTAAAAGATGCAAGGGCGATCCCTATGGAGGATGAAGGTGAGGGTTGGGATGAGGATTTAAATAGGGTTACCTATTTACTAATGGGATATTGAAAATTACGGAGACCCCAACCAAGGCTATCAATCCTTAGGATGGGAATGCTACGTCTTCTCGAGTTGGTGTGAAGCCACTAGAGGAGGGTGAGATCCCAACTAAATATAGTGGGATCATTCCCTCTCCCAATGTGTTGTCCATTTCAAATGGAATTTTACACGTCATTTTATCCTTCCCCTAATATCCCAAGGACATGTTTTTCACCAAGGGCCTTGTCAAGTGGTTAGAGATTGCTTGGTGAGACCTCAACAATCTAGACTAATGAAGAGGGGTGGACAACCCAACAGAGGAAAACTAAAAGGAAACTGACAGCCAACTTTATGATAATTTCCACATAACCCAATTTAGATCTTAATCAAATCAACACATAGAATCCACATGCAAAGAATAGACAACATACCCATGGAAATGTGACACAATATATACCATAGGAAAACCCTCATGAGGAAAAAACCCAGCCTCCAAAAGCTTCATCCACCATGTATTATCAGTAATGTGTCCATTACAATACAACTATGGAAAGCTTCTGAAACCCAGCCATCAATAAGCACTCCATGTGACCAAGCATTAATCCACACATCCCATGACATGCTTCCTTCACAAATGCTAACCTATCTAATTGACCAACCCAAACAACTACACTTGTGGTGCTTTTATAGACACAAGCTCCCACAAAACCACCAAGTGGTATTACATCAAAACCATGTACCCAATACCATGTGACAATAAAATATAATATTTTTCCTACCAACCCTTGACCCACATTTAATATTGGGTACTTCATCACAATTACATTCCCCAATATTAAAAAAATACAATATAATAAAAACATTGTGTCAATACAACTCATCAAGTGGTTACAAGAATATTCCAAGGGAATCTCTACATGTTGCACATCTATCTAGGTGCAACAATACAATATGATATTACAATATAATTTCATGTCCACCTCACACAATAATAAAATAATACTACAATGAAACATTATTATGCAAGGTGTACAACACCATTTTCCCAACATTCTCCCACTTGTTGTATACATTGCATAAGAGCCAAGAAGTAATCCATCACATGAACAAGAGACTGATCTCTCCACACATATATACCATCATGGAATCCAAGTGCTCCATGTGCTCCATCAAGACACCTACAACAAAAACAAAGTGACCACCATCTAATACATGAATGCTCCCACCCTCCATCATGCCACTGCCACTGGACATGAAAAAGGCCATCCAAAGAGAAAGCCACACAATCTGTCACAACAAATGATAAGTCTTGCACCAACTGATATCCGAACACAAACACTAATCCAAAGGTATCCAATGCAAAGGTAGATGTTTACATATCTGAAATAACACCCACAACAAGTGCTAATTGTGTGTGTGAAAAGTGGACCTGTATCTGTATCTGGAATACACAACACTTCAATTAAGTCATTAGATGCATGATTAGTAAATCAATAATCAATGAATAATAAAACCATTACAAAGCGACCCATTGCCTTCTAGTATATGCGAGTTTAGATTGCCCTCAGATTGCTAAGCTATCCAGTGACTAGACTGTTGGGAAAAATGGTGTCTCAACCTTGCATTTATGCGAGGTTACTATTTATAGTAAGTTTTTATTTGAGCACGAAATGGTGCGAAACTCTCCCTGAAGCTTCTGGTTGGCTAGATAAGCATTCCTGTAAAGTTGCGTCGCAAGGTCACAGCTAGTTTTGAAGATATTAAAGTTTTCGTCTTGGAGGGGTGCAATAAAATGTTTAAACTTAATTTTGGGGACTTTAGAGGCTCCGAAACGCCCTGAAAAGTTGCCGTAACCGGCGAAGCGGGTTACGAGGTGATAGAGCACTTCGCGAGCTTTCCGGCGCTTCAAACGGTTCATCAATCGGACACCCGGTTCTCAAGTTATGGCCTTCGGAAGTTTGTACTCCTGAAATAGGAAAAATAATTTGTATCGGATACATAAATGAGCTATAAAAGGGAGCGACACGTGTTGATGTGTGCTTTAACATGTCATAGAAGGGAGATAAGGTCAGCTACACCTTATTGGGTGGTTTTAGCCCATGGTTTTGTAATACCGTTTGATGGTTTCTTGTATTGTATCTCCTATTTATGAGGTGTGTGAGATAGAGGTTGTGTGTAAGAGTCCTATGGCTATTGAGTTGCCTCTGAATCTCTGTTTAGTGCTACTCCTGTGAAGAGCTTTCTTTGCAAGTATTTTGTAATCTGTTTTTGATTGCTGAATAAAATATTGAGCTGCTTTTGGAGGGTGGGGTTTTTCTCCCGAAAGGGTTTTCCCCACGTAAATCACTGTGTTGTGGTATGAATGCTATTATATCTATTTCTATTTTCTGTAACTGTTGTAATGATCTGAAAAAGTTTTGCATAACCCTCCTCTCAAGGTTAGTGTAGGAAGTTGTTTCCGCTACTTAACTTCCTTACAAGTGGTATCAGAGCTTGATCACCTTTGGTTTCAATTGTGGGTAGTTGGGTTTTTTGAACTAATCCAGATTTGAGTGGGAGCTTGTGCAGAAGACACTTTTTGATCTTGTTGCAGGAATATTCAGATGGCGAGTTCGTCAGGGAGAATAGAGGTGGAGAAATTTAATGGAAGTAATTTTGAGATGTGGAAGCTGAAGATGGAAGATCTGCTAATAGATCGAGATCTTTGGGATGCTGTTGATGCGAATGTCCAAAGGCCCTCAGATCCTACTGCGGCAGCTCAGTATGATGTTATGGACCGAAAAGCCAAGGGTCTAATCAGACTGTGCCTGGCAGACTCTGTTCTAATCAATGTCCATGAAGAAAACTCTGCAAAGAAGCTATGGACTAAGCTTGGTGAGATGTATCAAGTGAAATCTTTATTAAATCAAATTTTCTTAAGAAAGAAATTGTATTCCTTGAAGATGGAAGAGGGTGGACGAATTGTAGACCACCTAGAAGCATTCAATATGATTGTGGCTCAATTAGTATCCGTCGGTGTTAAGATGGATGAGGAGGAGAAATGTCAGATCTTGCTTTGTTCTTTGCCTGATTCGTGGGATTCTCTTGTTATGGCTATCGGTAGTACTTCTGTTGTTTTGAAATCTGAAGACGTGGTGGGTGCCCTACTCGGTGAAGAGATGCGAAGGAAGGTATCCATCAGTTCAAAGGAAGCCCTAACCGTTCGTGGAAGACCTAAGGAGAAAGGCAAGAAGAATGAGAAGCACGGCAAGTCCAAATCCAAAGGGAGATCGAAATCTCCTGGAAAGTCCAAAGTCATTTGCTGGAATTGCGGTAAACCGGGTCACATCCGTAAGGACTGCAAAGAAGAAAAGAAGAAGAAAAAGAAAAAGTTCGATTCTGATTCTGAGTCCGACAAGGAAGATGGCGATGCATTTATTGCGGCTTTGGCGACTCATGCAGGTAATGATGCCTGGCTAATTGACTCAGGTGCATCTTTTCATATGACTTCCAATAGAGATTGGTTTTCTGAATATGAAGGATTTAATGGAGGTAAGGTGTACCTGGGTGATGATTCACATCTAGACATTGTTGGTCGAGGTAAAGTTAGAATCAGGTTTTCTGATGGTAGAATAAAAAGGATTAATGGTGTGTTGCATATCCCTGGATTAAAACGAAACCTGTTATCTGTGAGCAAACTAATAGATGCAGGTGTGCAGGTAGTCTTTTCTGAAGCAGGATGTAAGATGATTAAGGGTGCTATGGTAGTTGCTAGAGGTGTCAGGTTTGGCACTTTGTATAAGCTTGAAGCATACACTATTGAGTGTAATAGCACTTCTGTAAAAAGTAAATCTGCGGATACTTCACTGGAAGATTTGAAGGTTTCACCTTCAGCAGATGGAAATGGTTTTTGGGTACCTAAGGGTGCTCTTTCGTCTGAAGCAAAGTTACCTGCAGAGAAGACTATGTTATGGCACCAGAGACTTGGCCACATTGGAGAAAAGGGTCTAAGGACCTTGAAAAATAAAAACCTTGTTGAAGGTTTGAATGATTGTAATCTTGACTTTGATTTCTGTGAGCATTGCATTTATGGAAAACAAAACCGCGTTCAGTTTTACTCGAGTTCTCATAAAACTTGTGGTGTTTTGGATCTTATCCATTCTGATGTGTTTGGTCCAGTAGATGTCTCTTCGATTGGAAAATCCACATATTATGTTTCATTTATTGATGATTTTAGTAGAAGGACATGGGTATATTTTCTAAAGAGTAAATCTGAAGTTTTTAGTCGTTTTAAAGAATTTAAAGCAATGGTTGAGTTGCAGACTGGAAAGAAAATAAAATGTTTGAGAACTGATAATGGCGGTGAGTTTTGCTCTAATGATTTTGATAGATTCTGTAAAGACTGTGGAATTAACAGGCAGAAGACAACTCCATATTCTCCACAGCAGAATGGAGTTGCAGAAAGAATGAATAGGACACTGATGGAAAAGGCTAGGAGTATGTTGAGTGGTGCTGGTCTCGAACAAAAATTTTGGGCTGAAGCTGTTGCCACTGCTTGCTACCTGATTAACAGGTCTCCTACATCATCTCTTGTTGATAAAACGCCTATGGAAGCATGGTCAGGTCACAAGCCTTCATTGAGACATCTTAGAGTTTTTGGTTGCGAGGCATATGCACATGTGCCAAAGGAGAAGCGAACAAAGTTGGAGAACAAGGCTGTGAAATGTATCTTCATCGGGTATAGTTATGGTGTGAAAGGATACAAGCTTTGGGACCCTATTGCACAAAAGGTAATTCACAGTAGAAGTGTTATTTTTAGAGAAATTAAGTCTCCTTCTGTTACACTGCAGCCAGAACAGACTAAAAAAGAAGATGTGATTCAACTTCCTTCTACACCTGAAAGAGTTGAATCGAGACCCCTAGATAGGCAAGAATTTGAGGAGAGCTCGTCTAGCTCTGAATCTTCAGAAGAAGAGGAAGAACCTCCAACTTAGCTTGTTCGAAGGTCTACAAGACATAGACAACCACCTGAAAGGTATTCACCTGATGATTGGAGATGTATTTTTGCTTTGAATACTAGTGTGGATGAACCGAAATCTGTAGAAGAGGCATTAGGTATGAATGATGCAGAATCCTGGAAGATTGCTATGGAGGAAGAAATGGCAGCTTTGAAAAAGAATGATACATGGGATCTTGTACCATTGCCTGAAGGACGAAAACCTGTTGGTTGTAAATGGGTGTTCAAGAAAAAGACTGGTTCAGATGGAAGCATTGAGAAGTATAAAGCAAGGTTGGTTGCAAAAGGCTACTCTCAGGTTGAGGGTGTTGATTACGGTGAGATATTTTCTCCTGTTGCAAAAATGACGTCCATTAGATTTTTGCTTTCTATTGCTACTACTTATGATTTAGAGGTTGAGCAAATGGATGTGAAAACTGCTTTCCTTCATGGTGATTTGGAGGAAGATATTTATATGACACAGCCAGAGCACTATGTGGTGAAAGGCAAAAGTAATTTGGTCTGTAAATTGAAGAAATCTTTGTATGGCCTCAAACAAAGTCCTAGGATGTGGTACCAGAAATTTGATACATATGTGTTGAGTTTGGGATTTGAACGTTCTAAATCAGATCACTGTGTTTATTATAAATCTTATGGAGATCATTTCTTATTCATTGCATTGTATGTTGATGATATGTTATTCATTGGCAAAGGGAAATGTATGATTTTAGAACTGAAGTCTCAGCTCGCTGCTAAATTTGAAATGAAAGATCTTGGTGCAGCAAAGCACATTCTTGGGATGGAAATTAGAAGAGATAGGGCGAACAGAAAGCTATGGCTAGGCCAAAGTAAGTATGTGAATTCAGTGTTACAGAGGTTCAACATGCAGAATTGTAGACCATTGAGTGTTCCTTTTACAGTTGGAATGAAACTATCTGCTTCAGATTGTCCTACATCCCCATTGGAGATGGAAGACATGAGCAGAGTGCCTTACCAGAGTGCAGTTGGAAGCTTGATGTATTCTATGGTCTGTACTAGACCAGATATTGCCCAAGCAGTGGGAGTACTTTCTAGATATATGTCTAATCCTGGTAGAGTTCATTGGGATGCAGTCAAAAGAGTCTTCAGATATTTGAAGGGTACTTCAGAGTATTCTTTGTGTTATCATGGTAATTTAGTTGGAGACATGACTTCCCTTGATATCCATGGTTATGTGGATTCAGATTGGGCAGGTGATATTGATAGCAGAAGATCCACCAGTGCTTATGTGTTTACTTTTTTTGGTGGTGCAATTAGTTGGATGAGTAAGCGACAGGCTGTGGTTGCTTTATCCACTACTGAAGCAGAGTATATGGCAGCTACTCATGCTTGTAAAGAGGCCATTTGGCTTAAGAGACTGTGTTCGGATATTGGAATAAAACAAGGTACAGTGACAATTTACTGTGACAGTCAGAGTGCAATTAGCCTAGCTAAGAACCCGACATTTCATGCCCGGACCAAACATATTGATGTTCAGTATCATTTTGTTAGAGATATGGTCGAAGATGGTAGGGTGAAGCTGGTTAAGGTGGACACTTTGATGAATGTTGCAGATGCTTTAACTAAGGCTGTGAGCACAGAGAAGTTCAGATGGTGTTCAGAGTCTATGGGCCTTATGGCCCCTAGCAATTGATTCATTGTGTTGACATTCCCTTCCGCTCATGCAAGGTGTTCGACAAGTGGGAGATTTGTTGGGAAAAATGGTGTCTCAACCTTGCATTTATGCGAGGTTACTATTTATAGTAAGTTTTTATTTGAGCACGAAATGGTGCGAAACTCTCCCTGAAGCTTCTGGTTGGCTAGATAAGCATTCCTGTAAAGTTGCGTCGCAAGGTCACAGCTAGTTTTGAAGATATTAAAGTTTTCGTCTTGGAGGGGTGCAATAAAATGTTTAAACTTAATTTTGGGGACTTTAGAGGCTCCGAAACGCCCTGAAAAGTTGCCGTAACCGGCGAAGCGGGTTACGAGGTGATAGAGCACTTCGCGAGCTTTCCGGCGCTTCAAACGGTTCGTCAATCGGACACCCGGTTCTCAAGTTATGGCCTTCGGAAGTTTGTACTCCTGAAATAGGAAAAATAATTTGTATCGGATACATAAATGAGCTATAAAAGGGAGCGACACGTGTTGATGTGTGCTTTAACATGTCATAGAAGGGAGATAAGGTCGGCTACACCTTATTGGGTGGTTTTAGCCCATGGTTTTGTAATACCGTTTGATGGTTTCTTGTATTGTATCTCCTATTTATGAGGTGTGTGAGATAGAGGTTGTGTGTAAGAGTCCTATGGCTATTGAGTTGCCTCTGAATCTCTGTTTAGTGCTACTCCTGCGAAGAGCTTTCTTTGCAAGTATTTTGTAATCTGTTTTTTATTGCTGAATAAAATATTGAGCTGCTTTTGGAGGGTGGGGTTTTTCTCCCGAAAGGGTTTTCCCCACGTAAATCACTGTGTTGTGGTATGAATGCTATTATATCTATTTCTATTTTCTGTAACTGTTGTAATGATCTGAAAAAGTTTTGCATAACCCTCCTCTCAAGGTTAGTGTAGGAAGTTGTTTCCGCTACTTAACTTCCTTACATAGACAACACCTAAATGAAGGATTTTTAATCTATATGAGCAGGAATATGAGCTAAATGAATGCAAGATTTAAGCTAGATGTGCAAGATTAATCTAACATGATTTAAGTAATATATGAATATTTAAGCTAAATGATCTAAGCAATATGAAACAACTAATATGTAATATCTCAATGCAAATTCTCAATGAACCTAGAGCAAAAACAGCATAATAATAATATATTCTCCAGGATCTTTGAATGAGAGATGAGAGCCTAAATTTATAGAAAATTCAGAAAGAAACCAAAGGCTGAGATCAAATGATGATGAGCGGTCAAGATTTTCCAAGAGGAAGCACAATCCAGGTGAATTGATGTGATTGGATGTTTTTCTCAGTTTTAAAGGAAATCGAACTAAAATTAAGATAAAATCAGAAGAAAAAAAATACTGATTTATTCTCTATTTCATTCAATTTTAATATTTAAATGTTTTAATTGCTTTCTTTGAGATTATTCATCAATTTTTAATTTGTTTTTCAAGATTATCTCCAATTGATTTCTTTTCTCAATTTTTAATTCTTTCTTGGTCAATTAATTCATTTTTTTAATTTATTTCCTTTTTTGAAGATTTGATGACAAATTGATTTATTTCATTAAATATGCTAGGATATTTAATAAAACATATAAGATAATTGTTTTAAATGATTTACTTGGAATGATTTAATTAATTAAATACATATTTAATTAATATTGGTTGATTAATTTGCCATGTGACATTGATGATTTTAGAATTAATTGTGTGCTCAAGATTTATTTAATTGCCTTTGGTTGGGACCTTGGTGATGTTGTCGAGAATAGGGGGCCCATGGTTTAGATGACCATTTTTAGGGTATTACATTTGCCCCTCTTTGAATTAATGTGCAAACAGCGCATTGGTTCAAAGAAAATTTGATGTCTAGGAGATACCAATTTTGAACTTGATTGATCATGAACTAGATGAAGAGCGAGGTGTTTATCTTGATTCGAAGCAATGAAGCTGAACAGAGTTGATTAAAGCGATACCGATCCCGAACTTGATTGAACTAGGATCGATAGAGAGCAAAGATACCGAACTTGAACTTGATTGATCAAGAAGCGGATTGTACTGATCTAGAACTTGATTGAACTAGACTCGGTGAGTAAAGATAAAAACCGATCTTGAACTTGATTGACCAAGATACGATGAGCGAAGATAAACTATACAGCTTGATTCGATGCAATAAAACTGAACACCTACTTAGATTGGGTGTGTGATCAAAGAAACTCTTTAAACCCTTGATTGAGTTTAAATGAATAATCAGCTTGATGAAAAGCGATGAAAATGATTAACGTTAAGAGATTGATTCAAACAAAGACAATATCAGCTTGATATGAACCGATGAAACTGATATGCCCCTAGAGATTGATTTGATTCAAATGATCAAGAAATCTCAACTTGATATAAAGCGATGAAGTTGAGATGCCCCTAGCGATAAGAATTTGATTGATTTTCTTTAGTTGAAAAAGATTTTTGCTCGAATTTTGATGAAGATTTGAAAATTTTCTCGACATTGAAGATGTGAGGTCATAAGGTCATGAGTATGCCCCCTTGGGAGCGAAATCGAAAGATAGCGAGGGTACATGATTATAGGCAATTGCTTTTAGCGATGATAATGATTTGAGCATGAAAGTGATTCAGAGGAATAAAATTGAGATTCAGCGTTGATTCATTAGAAATTGAGTGCAAATTGAAGAAGAGAATGAGTAGTTGATGAAAGCGCTAAGTGGTCAACATCGTGAAATTTTGATGAGAGAATTGATGTCAAATTTTGATTTCAATCCCGAAAATGGACTCAGGACAATCGATTTACGAGCTCTTGATTTGATTTCATCGCACTTGTGTTGATTGATTATGAGATTTTGTTCTATATGCCTTATTCTATATGTATGCATATCTTTTCAGTATAGATGAATGAATGCAAATGGAATATGGGTGTTTATTTTTGTTTCTTTTTATGCAAATAAATGAGAAGAATGAGTAACTAGTAATGCAAATGTTTATTTTTCTTCATGCAATAATATGAATGCAAATAAGTATAAAATGAAATGTATGGATCTATATAAGATGCTCATGTATGCAGCTAACATCTCAATACACAAGTACTCGATCGAAGAAATGATGATGAAAAAGAGAACACTTAGCTCATAAATGATGATGCTTCCAACTTCTCATTCAGAAGATAAAGAAAATAGTGTTACCATACTGAAATCACTCTAAATTCATGGGATGCAGAATGAAATGCAAGATGAGATGCAAAATGAGATGCAACTGAAACCTAGTCACTGGATTTGAAAAGCTTAATTTTCATCATTGATCATTTTACAAACATAGCAGGCAGATTAGAGTTCCTTTCTTTTCATGTGCAATATTAATTATCTTGTCCGCAATGACCCTTTTTTCGTTCATATCCTTGGACAGATTTCGCAGGGACCTAGATTGCATGATAAAGAAATTCCCTCAAAACAGACAAAGAAATGATGGGAACCTCCCTATAGCATACAAATAAGTGGAGTCAAGGTATGTGTGGCTATTTCACCTTTATGTGAAGGCACTTATCACAGACACCTAGCTAATTAGATGTTTCCAGATCATCAGATTCATTCCTACAAGTAGAAAACAAAGAAAATATTATGCCCCCAATCCTTGCTCCTCTTAGTCAAGATAGACTTCCTCGAGTTACTCAGAGGGAATAATAAGCGAAAGCCAATGTAAAAGACAACACACAAAGAAAAATTTCATGCATATCTCAAACAATTTAGTGATTGTTTTTAGTAGTCTTATTTTGCTTGTGTACTTAGTGATAAAACTCTTCAGTACTCAGGAGACAGATGACTAACTCAGAGTGGATGATCGAGTATCACTGACGTAAAGATGACTTGGTTGATATTGCTTAGGACATGTAAATTGATCAGTCTATCACCCTAAGACTAGGTCAGTGATTGGTTTCAAGCCATGAGGGTTTTAAAAGAACCAGGATGTCACAAAAGTGACTAAAAGTTATGTGCAAACGAAATCAAAGAATTGCATGAAAGCGGGAACGCCAATGTTGTGTTGATAGATGGAGCGCTTGAGTACAAGAGGTGCCTGTTTGCCAGGTTTTCACCTGCTTGGTAGAGATTCCTTTTTTTTTTACCAAGATGCCTGTTTACCAGGTTTTCACCAAGGCATTTTCTCTCCTTTTCCCTTTTTTTTCTTTTCTTTTTTCTTTCTTTTTTTTCTTTTTTTTTGAATTTCTTCAAGACTTTTTCCGATTTTTAGGATTTTTTTTAGGACTTTTTCTAATTTTTATGATTTCTTCAGGACTTTTTCTGATTTTTTATGATTTCTTCAGGACTTTTTTCTAATTTTTAGGATTTCTTTAGGACTTTTTAGCTGTATAGGCTGTTGGAGCAGAGAATATTTAGGTGAAGAATTTCTTTAGATGGATGGTGTTGATCGGTTTGTGGAGTTGTTCTCCTTTTGATGTTGAGAGTTGATAGGCACCAGAGCCAAAAGCTGCAGTAACGATATAGGGACCCAACCAGTTGGGTTCGAACTTCTCTTTGTTGTCTCGAAACTGTTGATTTTTAGGATTTTCTCTTAGAACTAGGTCACCAACCTGAAATTCTCTTTGTCGAACCTTCTTGTTATATCCTTTGGACATTCTCTTTTGATACACTCTGAGATGATCAAATGCCACTTGTCGACGCTCATCTAGCAATTTGAGCTCTTGCAATCTAGATATTCTATAGTCTTCATCAGTAACAAGACCTTGCAAAGAAACTCTTAGAGATGGTATTTCCACCTCAATAGGTAATACTGCTTCAGACCCATACACAAAAGAAAAGGGTGTAACCCCAATAGGTGTTTTGATACTTGTTCTATAAGCCCACAATGCAGGATTGAGCTGCAGATGCCAATCCTTCCCAGATTTGTTCATTGTTCTGTGTAAGATAGTCAATAGGTTTTTGTTAGATGCCTCTGCTTGTCCATTACCTTGAGGGTAATATATTGATGACCAGTGTTGTTTTATTTTGAATTTCTCACAGAGTTTGTTTAGGTCTTTGTTCTTGAACTATCCTCCATTGTGAGTTATAATGGATGAAGGTATACCATACTTGTAGATGATATAATTAAGAATAAATAGAGCTACTTGTTTGTCGGTTGTTTTGATGAGAAGAACCGCTTCTACCCACTTAGTGAAGTACTCAGTGGCAGTGATAATAAATTTGTCTTTGTTAGATGATGCAGGATATATTTGGCCAATTAGATCAAACGTCCACTGTTGAAAGGGCCAATGTGTCACAAAGGGTATGAGATCCCTTGCTGGGGCATGGATAAGGTTCCCATGCAGTTGGCACTTTTCACAAGTTTTAGCAAATTTTATAGCTTCTTTCTCCATGTCTAGCCAGTAGTAGCCAGCCCTTAGTAGTTTTCGTGCTAAAGTTAGACCGTTCGAATGGGATCCACAAACACCTTCATGAACCTCGGATAATGTGCGTTGGAACTCCTCAGTTTCTAGACATCTAAGCAAAGTATTATCTAAACCTCGCCTGAATAGGTCATTAGCAGTGATGACGTACTGTGATGCATTTCGGATTAGGTTCCTTTTTTCATTTCAGGAAAGATTGGCAGGGACAACTTGGTCACGCAGGTAAGAGTAAATGTGGCTATAACGAGATGAGTCATGTCCAATAATAGAACAGACCATCTGGGACTCAGGAGAATCATAGGTAGGATAATGTAACTCTTCCACCAGGAATTCAAAGCAAAAATTAGATTCTTGTAGCTGTGGTATAGATGCCAAGGTGGCCATTGCATCCGCTGCTCTATTTGTTGTTCTGGGGATCTGTTGAAATGATACGATGGTAAAGTATTTCTTGAGATCATCCACAATTATCTTATAAGGCATCAGTTTCTCATCTCTTGTTTGATATAGGTCATTGATTTGGTTGATGATGAGTTGAGAATCTCCATAGATGTGTAATTCAACAATCTTCCACTCGATGGCCAGCTTGATCCCATTTACCAAAGCTTCATATTCTGCAATGTTGTTTGTGCAAGAGAAGAGAATCTTGTAAGCTTTTGAAATTGAATATTTTTGAGGAGTAATAAAAATTATTCCGGCACCAAAACCATGTTGAGTGAAAGACCCATCAAAGAACATCTTCCATGATTGTTCAGTAAGGTGCATGATTGATTCATCTGGGAATTCTATATGCAGAGGTTGACTATCTTCAAGTGGAGCATCAGCAAGTTGGTATGCAATAAACTATCCTTTGATGGCTTTACATTCCACATATTCAATATCAAATTATGTAAGAACCATGACCCATTTGGCCAGTCTCCCTATAAGCGTTGCTTTACTGAGAAGATATTTGAGCGGATCAATCTTGGCTACCAGCTTAATAGAGTGTGCTAACATATAGTGCCTTAATTTTTGTGATGCAAAGACCAATGCCAAGCATGCTTTCTCTATGATAGTGTATTTCATTTCATACGACACCAATGTTCTACTAATGTAATAGATAGCTCATTCCTTTTTATTGCCATCTTGTTGTGCCAGAAGTGACCCCAGTGAAGTATCTGTAGTTGATGTGTAGAATCAATGGCTTACCTTGAATCGATGGCATTAATATGGGTGGATTAGAAAGATATTCTTTGATTTGTTGTAAATATTGTTCACAGTCTTTATCCCAGTTGTATTGAATTCCTTTCCTTAATACCTTTGTGAAGGGTTGAGCTTTGTCTGCTAGCTGGGATATTAAATGCCTTATTGACTAAAGATAACCCTATAAACTTCTCATTTGCCTGATATTCTTGGGCAGAGGCATTTCCATTATAGCTTGGACCTTTTCAAGGTCAACCTCAATTCCTTTTTTGAAATTATGTAACCAAGCAATTTTCCTGATGTTACTCCAAATGCACACTTTTTAGGATTTAATCAGAGCTTGAATCTTTACATTCTATCAAGTATGAGGCCTAGTTCTTGAATATGCATAGATCTCTTCATGGTTTATAGTAGGGTGTCATCAACATAATCTTCCATGTTTTTATGCATCATATCGTGGAAGATAGTGGTTACTGCTCTTTGGTAAGTTGCTCATGTGTTCTTTATCCCAAACAACATAACATTCTAGCAGAAGGTTCCCCATGCACACGTGAAAGCTGTCTTTTCTTGATCTTCAGGTGCTATCTTGATCTGATTGTAACCAGAGAATCCATCCATTAATGAATACATCTCATATCCAGTAGTCATATCTACTATCATGTCAATGTTGGGCAATGGAAAATTGTCTTTCGGACATGCTTTGTTGAGATCCCTAAAGTCTGTGCAAACTCTAATAGATTTGTCTGCCTTTGATACAAGTACTATGTTTGATATCCATTCCACGTAGTCTATAGCTCTGATTAATCCAGCTTTTAGCAATTTCTCTCATTCATCTTTGACTAGCAATGCCACATGAGGATGCATCTTACGGAGTTTTTGCTTGACTAGTTTAACTCCTGGTGTAATAGAGAGATGATGCATGATGAGATTAGGATCTAGTCCTGGCATATCTGAGTATGTCCATGCAAAGTTGATCTTTTCTAAAAAAAGGTTGTTGAAATCTTTTAACTCTTCTGCTGATAGTGATTGAGCTAAATGAATGATGTGTGGTGTCTCTTGACTCCTAATGTTCCCTGGTTGAGTTGGCTCAATCAGTATGGAAGATCTCTCTTGGAAGTGACTTGGCAATATATCAAGTATCTCACCTTTAGGTACGTCCTTTATTTTCTCTTTTTTAGATTTTGACATCGCCACAATGTGGTTTTCACCATCAGGTCTTTTATTTTTATTTTTCTTATTTTTGCGACTAAGATACTTGATATCTATTTCAATCATGTTTTCACTATGTTCATTGGTGGAAGAGTTCATGAGTTCAACTGCATTGAGATAATAGGCTAACATATAGTCATTGGCAAAAGTAGGTAGATTCAAGGGTTGGTTATAAAGAGTACAATCAATCAGTTTAGGATGTATTAAGGATAAGGTTGGAACAAGCTCAAGGGAGTTCACGGTACTATCATCATGGCTTCGGACTGACCAGTCAAGTTCCAGAAGACTACCTTGTGTATGTGTCTCGAGACTAGGAAGAGTTACGATGTGATTATCGAAATTCATGTTAGTATTTATTGGAAGAGTTACGCCATGATTATGGAAGAGTTACAATGCGATTTTCAAATAGAATTTCAATTATCAAATCTCAAAAAAATAAAATTCATGAAATTCGACAGATTTGTTCATTAACCAGATAGCAAGTTAGGTGCCTAAAAATTAAAGAATACACGATGTTTGATTGATTCTCTTTAGGCAACCTACAAAAACAATGTATTAGTAGTCATGTTGTTTTTATTCTTTGACAAGCATATGTTTGATTGATAAATTCTTTGACAAGCGTCCTGCAAGAAACTAGTTAGGTTGTGAAAATACCAAGCAGACAGAAGACAATTCAGGGTTAACATTAGCGTAATCAAAATTTAATTCAAGAAACACCCTGAAAAGTGAAACTTGCTTTAATCCAACAGAGAACAAAATCGTACAACAATTATCATAGAATGAAACGACAAAAATCTTTTATCATACGAGTCAGAATTGAGCATAGGATGACAGAAGATAAAATCAAATAATCTAAACAATATGTCGTACGACACCATTTTCTGATTCGTACGACAAATAATAGGCTTCAATATAATGTCATATGATGCAGTGAAACTACTTGTACGATATTTCGCAGAGATTGTACAGACGAAACCTGTAGGATAAAAATGTGATTTTTGAGGCCAAAAAATTAGTTTTCTGCCCCACGATGGGTGCCAAAAATGTGTGTGTGAAAAGTGGACCTGCATCTGTATCTGGAATACACAACACTTCAATTAAGTCATTAGATGCATGGTTAGTAAATCAATAATCAATTAATAATAAAACCATTACAAAGCGACCCATTGCCTTCTAGTAGATGCAAGTTTAGATTGCTCTCAGATTGCTAAGTTATCCAATGACTAGACAACACCTAAACGGAGGATTTTTAATCTATATGAGCATGAATATGAGCTAAATGAATGCAAGATTTAAGCTAGATATGCAAGATTAATCTAACATGATTTAAGTAATATATGAATATTTAAGCTAAATGATCTAAGCAATATAAAATAATTAATATGCAATATCTCAATGCAAATTTTCAATGAACCTAGAGCAAAAACAACATAATAACAATATATTCTCTAGGATCTTTGAATGAGAGATGAGAGCCTAAATTTATAGAAAATTCAGAAAGAAACCAAAGGTTGAGATCAAATGATGATGAGCGGTCAAGATTTTCCAAGAGGAAGCACAATCCAAGTGAATTGATGTGATTGGATGTTTTTCTCAGTTTTAAAGGAAATTGAACTAAAATTAAGATAAAATTAGAAAAAAACTAATTTATTCTCTATTTCATTCAATTTTAATATTTAAATGTTTTAATTGCTTTCTTTGAGATTATTCATCAATTTTTAATTTGTTTTTCAAGATTATCTCCAATTGATTTCTTTTCTCAATTTTTAATTCTTTCTTGGTCAATTAATTCCTTTTTTTGATTTATTTCCTTTTTTGAAGATTTGATGGCAAATTGATTCATTTCATTAAATATGCTAGGATATTTAATAAAATAAATAAGATAATTGTTTAAAATGATTTACTTGGAATGATTTAATTAATTAAATAAATATTTAATTAATATTGGTTGATTAATTTGCCATGTGACATTGATGATTTTAGAATTAATTGTGTGCTTAAGATTTATTTAATTGCCTTTGGTTAGACCTTGGTGATGTTGTCGATATTAGGGGGCCCATGGTTTAGATGAGCACCTGTAACCGATCAATCCATGCCAAACTCCAAATGCAACATAGCACCACCATGAAGTAATCAAGCAAATGATCACGTACCCAATACAAAGAGAACTACCAAGATCAATGTCAAAGCTCCTACCACAGAATTGGGAACATAAACATGACAACACGATCTAACCATCTCCTCCAAAGAGATTAAATGCTCCATATGAACATATCAAATAACCATACCATGCCAAAACTCTAAGCTAGCCATCAAGAGTATATCATGACATAATATCAACCATCCTATCAAGAAAGGATAACATGTCAAATGAGAGCATAAACCACACCTCAAGCAAGGACTCCTTGAGCCCTCAAGATGTAAACATCCTCAAATATCATGAATATTACCATCTCCTACAAGTGTACCTGCAAATGTGAAAAACCCTTCTGCAGCAACAAGATCTAAGACATCCTCCAAACATCTGCACACTAGGAAGATCATCCACCATCCAATGGTGAATATACATCACTGCTATAAGCTCCCACTGAACTGTGATACCAAGCTCTCTATAGCATCGTGATAACCATCTCCTAAATGAAGATCATCCAAGTCTACACACATACAATTGAAATGTCAACAACATCAAGTAAACCATGAACTCCATCTCAAGAAGATACAAAACCACCAACAAACAATCATGATCAAATCCTACACCGCCACATTACACTGTAAAAAGATCCCACTAAAAGTATATACAAGATATCCATGACAATATGATAAAACCATCCTCTAACATGAGAATCAACCAAATCTATCTAACAATCAAAGAACTCAAAGTTGACATCATGAGCTCCCAAAAGTCAAAGTGACCATGATCCTGAATTCAAGAAGATATAACACCATACCAATTAGGAATCCAGATCAAATAATCATCAATCAAAGCACCTGCAAATTTAACCATGTCATACCAAAGTCCCTAACACAAGGAACAATCATGGTACCATGATCACATCCATGAAACAAGCATCTAACTCAATGTGTCCAACATGTCAGCATCACATAGTCAACCATGTAGGTCCCCCATCATGATTGTACCTGGTAACAACATCTCTCCTCCTTAACATGATAAGAAATCAGCAAAGTTAATGACTAAGACAAGCCACCAAATCTGAATATGCATCAACAATGAAAGATCTATGGGCATAGACAACCCATAGCCAATTCATAGGTGCAATCCTGTAAGTAAAGACAACACAAAACTGCACAACTTGTAGACCAACCAATGCAACATACATACCCAAACCAAACTGATATCTATGTCATCATAAGAGCAATATGAGATACAACACCGAGTGTACAATGACATTAAATCAAAATCTCCAATATTTAACATGCCATAAACTCATACTGTTATCAAAGTCAAAAGAACCCATAAGCAGATTAGATCAAAATATTAGCAAATAAATCATGTCAAACCTGGTCCATATCTGAAGCAATGTGTAGTGCTCTCCAAGAGATTTTCGTCGACTATTCGAAGTCCAAAATTCAACTCCATATGCTCAAGATATGACCTCTCAAAGTAAAAAAGGTATCAGTCACTTCCAGCTGGCATTTCACTACCCAAATAACAAAATTTGGAAAAAATAATTATATTAAAATGAATTACACTGAATCACCTTTCCAACGATTATAAGAAGTCAAAAATCTGACATCATACGCCCAAAATATGCTCTGTGAAAGAAAACAACCAATTAGGCTAAATGCAAGCAGCTCGATCCCCAAAAATGCCAATATGCCATAAAATAAACATTTTACAAATTTTCCCCAATATGCCAATTTATCATTTTTCCATTTTCAAAAAATATTTGGGGTCGGCCCAACCAGACCCCACAAAAAATATAACACATGGCATATAAAATATTTCTATTGGGTGACATTTTCAAAGTTTTTATTTAAAAACTTTATAAAAACAAATATCAACATTTAATTTTTAAAGGGCAGAATTTTTTTATTTTTAAATTGTTTGTTGATTTTTTAAAAACCATACATTGCCTGAATGCAAGGGTGTGGTCTGCATACCCCCTCCCCCCCACCCCCCCAAATAATTTTTTTATTTTTCAATAATTTTTAATTTTTAATTTTATTTTTCAAAAATAAAAAGGCATTTTCGGTTTTTCAACATGTAGGGAATATTTTATTATTTTTCTGATGATGCCACTATGCAAGTGGTACAACCATACCATCTAAAAAAATTTCAAACTCATATCACTGTCATCAAAACAGGTCGAGTTATATATCAAAATTCGTCTCTCGGCCTCCCTAATCACAACCATGGGGTCCATTTTGTTTCATGGGGTCAAATCTAAAACTCCACCCCCAAAACACCCAAAATGTAAATCAATAGAAACCCATTTTGAAACAAATTTTATAACACCAGATCTGCAACAAATTGCCACAAATTTGCAACCCACAACCTGCAACAAACCTTCATATCTTGCATTGTCTTTCATTCTTACATGCATTCATGGATTCAACCTAGGGTTATAAACAACATTAAACCAATAGCTCTAATACCACTTGAAAGGAAACTTGCAGCCAACTTTATGACAATTTCCACATAACCTAATTTGGATCTTAATCAAATCAACACATAGAATCCACATGCAAAGAATAGACAACATACCCATGAAAATGTGACACAAAATATACTCTAGGAAAACCATCATGAGGGAAAAAAACCAGCCTCCAAAAGCATCATCCACCATGTATTATCAGCAATGCGTCTATTACAATACAACTATGGAAGGCTTCTAAAACCCAACCATCAACAAGCCATCAACAAGAACTCCATGTGACTAAGCATGAATCCACACATCCCATGCCATGCTTCCTTCACAAATGCTAACTCGACTAACTGACCAACCCCAACAACTACCCTTGTGGTACTTTTATAAACACAAGCTCCCACAAAACCACCAAATGGTATTACATCAAAACCTTGTGACAATAAAATATAATATTTTTCCTACCAACCCTTGACCCATGTTTAATATTGGGTACTTCATCACAATTACATTTCCCAATATTAAATAAATACAATATAATAATACCAATGTGTCAATACAACTCATCAAGTGGTTACAAGAATATTCCAAGGGAATCTCTACATGTTGCACGTCCATCTAGGTGCTCCTAGGTGCAGCAATACAATATGATATTACAATATAATTTCATGTCCACCTCACACAATAATAAAATAATACAACAATGAAACATTATTATGCAAGGTGTACAACACCATTTTCCCAATAAAAACAAAGAATAAGAAGATTGATGTTGGGGGAGGAGAAATAAAACTGGTAAACCCTCCTAAAGATTAACAAGGCAAAGGGAAATTACAAGGAAAATTGCCAATGGTAGGCAACAAAACTTGGAATCGTCTTCTGAATTTAAAAAATGAGGTTCTTTTCATGGAACATGAGGGGCCTAAATATCCCTAACAAGTGATATTCTTTAAGGAATTATATCCTTTAGAGGAAGGTAGATATCTTATTACTCCAGGAAGTTAAAATGACAACAACAATTTTTCAAAAATTTGTTGATTATGTTTGGTCGGGTTCTTGTTTCCTTATTAGTAAGGCTATTGGTTCCTCAAGAGGGGTTTCCACATTGTGGGATCTATATAAGGTTAAGGGAATTCTTTGAAGAGTATTGCACTAGCAGTTTGTCTATGAAGTTCACCTCCCCAAAGGGGTCTTGGTGTTTGGTGAATATTTATGTTCCTAATACTTTTCATGATTGATTGGTGGTTTGGGAGGGTATCTCAACTCAAATATTAGCAGCTCCAAAAGAACATTGAATTGTTGCAAGGGAATTTAACACCCCCCTCTTCCCCTCAGAAAATCTTGGGGGATTGGTTGATTATTCTAATAACATGATGGACCTGGTAGATTTCATTAATAAGACATGTTTCCTTGATATTGACATAATGGGTCAACCTTTTACTTGGTCCAATCATAGGAAAGGGGACAATCTTATTCAAGTGCGCCAGGATATATTTTTGTTCTCTATAGGTTGGGAGCTTTGTTATAAAGCTTCCCTTTGAGCTCTCCCCAATATGGTTTCGGATCAATAATCCTCTTCTCCTTGGCTGGGTGGATAAACCTGTTAGGGGCCTGTCCCATTCCGTTATGAAATCATGTGGACCTTACACCCAGAATTTAGGGTTTATATTCAATATTGGTGGAATACCCCTATGCAAGGCACAACAATGTATAGGGTGTCCCAAAGACTTAACATCATAAGGAGTAATGTCAAAGGTTGGAATAAGTTCACTTTTGGTGACATTTGTCAAGAAAAAGGAGATTGTCACTAAACAAGCAACAATTCAATCTCATATTTCTAATGGGGACTAGTTGGAGATATCACACAAGGAGGAGGAAACTATAAGAAGAGAATGGAAAGAGAACATGAAAAAGGAGGAATTTCAGGGTTCAATGGTTGAAAGAAGGTTATAGAAAATCAACCTTCTTTCATAGGTCAACATTGAAACACAAGAAGAGGACACTATTCAATTCATGGTGGATGACTCAAACAAAATTTTTATTGATGATGTCCAATCGGGGGAGATGGTTACTAGGTACATTTATAAGGAGGAAAGTCCTAATATTGTTCTTGGCTTAGAAGATCAGTTGTTAGATTGTGAGCCTAGGTCCCTTACTGAGGTTGACAATTCTCAGTTATTGAGCCCAATTTTTGAGGAGGAGGTTAAGGCCGCTACCTTCTTTGTGGGAGTATTGAAGGCCTAGGATTGGATGGCTTTCCCTTGGATTTTTTTCAATAATTTGGAGAATTTGTGTGATTTGACATAACAATGGTTGCAAGAGATTACTTCTGCATTGGTAAGATTTTTAAAAAATAGAATAATTATTTTATATATCATGTTCTTAGAATTCTCGAGCCACAATATCTTTCGGACTTCAAAATCGTTAGTCTGTGTAATACTATAAACAAGATCTTTTCTAAAATTTTGGTAAATAGGCTCAAACAATTGCTTGACAAAATTATCAACACAACTCAGAAGGTGTTTGTCTTGGGAAGGCAAATTCTTGATGTTGCTATCTCAGTTCATGAGATTATACATTCAATGGATAGATGATGTCATTTGGGGATGGTCCTAAAGCTTGACATATCTAAGGCCTATGATAGAGTTGGATGGGATTTTCTTTTCAAGGTCTTGACGAAAATGACATTCCAAAACAAGTTGATTGACTTAATCAAGGAATGCATAACTACTACCAAATTCTTTGTGCTAGTAAATGGAACTCCTACGAGTTTTTTCTTCTATTGAAAAAGGATTGAGGCAGGGGGATCCTCTATTCCCGTACCTTTTTATAATGTTAGCTAAAATTTAAGGGAGTAATTTTTTGAACATGGTGGCCACAAGTATTCTGTAGGGGGTAAAGGAAACTTCTTCCTTAACTCCATCTATCCTACAACAATTTGTTGATGACACCCTCTTGTTTGGTGTGGTTTTAGTTGTGGGGGCTAGAAAATGGAAACTATTCCTAAACTGGTATGCAAATGTGTCGAGACAACATATAAACTATGTGAAGAACAACATTTACTTTTTCCATACAAGGGAAGGGCTTCAAAAAAAAATCAGACATATCTTAGGCTATAAGAGCATGGCCATCTCAGGTATTTATTTGGGCCTACCTCTAATTGTCAAGGAGGTGGTTCCTTCTTTATGGAACTCTAGTTTGGAAAGACTACAAAAGAATCTTGTGGGATGGAAGGGCGAGCTTCTTACTAATGCTGGGAAATTACAACTCTTGGCACCCTCTCTTCAAGGAATCTCAATTTATTTTCTCTCCCTCTTTAAGATCCTAGTCTCCTTTGTTGAAAAATTGGAGAGAATCCAAAGAATTTTTTTATGGATAGGAACTGAGGAAAATAAAAGATTGACACTGGGAAATTGGGACATGGTATGCTACCCCAAGAAATGTGGAGGTCTGGGTTTAAGGAAAATTAATCTTCTCAATAAGGCCCTTCTGGCTAAATTGGGATGGGCTCTCTCACTTCATAAAAGTGATTGATGCAGTATTATGAGCACTAAGTATCTAAATTTTGGAAATTTTTATAGAACCCTCTCCATTACTAGACTCCCAAGTGGTTCAAGTATTTGCAATAATATCATCAAAAGTAGAGGTCTAGTCTCAATGGGACTAAGGTGGAAAATTGGAAATGGTTGGAATATCCGGTTCTAGGAGGATAATTGGTTGGGGGGTGCACCTCTATCTTCTCACCCCAACTACAAGGATGTAAAGATAGTGCTCGGGCCTTCTTTATTTCCCATGTGATGGATTATATTTCACTGCACAGGTCTTGGTTATACATAACATAATGTTGTCAAACTCAACCCCACATTCTTCATCTAGCTACCCAACTACAATACCTTTTGCAATGGCTCAAAATTCCAATTTTCAATGGTGACGATAAGTTTGTCTAGACCAAAAATCCCAAAGGAAAATTCTTAGTCAAATCAGCTTACTATCTGGTGTTGAAGGAGGTTACCCTCAAGGATCTTTGGCAGAGAGTTTGGAAACCCCAACTTATCCCAAAAGTTAACTTATTTTGATGGAAAGTGATGCATAACAAGGTTCTCATGTAGGACAACCTTATTAAAATGGGATTTCAAATCCCTCATAGATGTATCCTATGTAAGCTTGAGCAAGAGTCCATTCTCCACATCCTTTTACATTGCCAAATCACTATTGAGTTGTGGGGTAAAGTTCAACAAAATTTATGGGTATCATGGATAATAAATGATAATCCCCAAGCCCTAACCCTTGAATGGATAATTCCTTCCTTCCACCCCTTGATTGGGGAATTTTGGAGACAAATCCCATTGCACCTCTCTCAGAGAATCTAAAAGGAGAGGAATAATATAATATTCAAGGGTGTTGAAAGATCTATTGATGAGGTGTTTAGAAGTTTTGCTAAGCTCCCCTAAGAGAATATCTCAGTTGGCAACTGGGCTTGTCCCTCCTTTCCCCCCTCTCCCTTTTATGATATAATTGCAAAGAATTAGAATTTTCCCCCTTCATATGCCAGAGTTGATGATTCAAAAAATTGAATAGGTAGAACACTAGATGGGCTCCTCCCATGGTAGGGAGGCACAAACTAAATTTTATTGGAGCTTCTAGACAAGGGGTTGGTTGCTGCTAGAGGTGTTATAAGGTCTATTGCAAGAACTTTGGTGGCTTCATACTGAGGTAGTATCATGGAGGGTACTAGCAATCAGTCTAAGGTTATGGCTCTATTATGGGAGTTAAATATGCACACTCTATTGGCATCTATGATTTTGAAATTGAGGGAGACTCTAAACTCATCATAAATATGATTAATGGCTGGATGGTCTATTCAAGGAATTGTTAGCGATGTCCAAAAAATGTTGTTAGGACTTGATACTTTGTTACAAAACATGTCTATAGAGAAGGAAATAAAGTGGTTGTTGCTATGGTGACCCCGAGTCTAGGGTTGGGTCATCTCAAATGCTAGAGGAAGGGATATTGCTTGTCTGATAATGTCCAAAGACTCCTAATTGAGGAGAGTAAGCATAACTATCATTTTGAATGACTTATAGTTGGTGGGTTTGGTTGTGTGGTGCTCTTCTTGGTCCGGTTTTCCTAGGACTAAGATAGGGGAAATATGATTCAAATTTGAATGTATTTTGGCAGGAATGGATTTTGAATTATCGAATGAGTGAAAGCAACAAGACAGTTATTTGTGGGGGAGGCTTAGTCACCGAGATGAGGTGGACAAGTAGGAAAAGGACTAAGCCTAGATGGAAAAGAAGGTGGGACCCTCTATACAATTGGTCAATTGCTTGGTGGATGTTGGCAGTTATGATGATTGGGGCTCATGTTTTGAAAAGTATGCATAGGTGAAAGAGTGAGAGGGACCTTTGCATCACTTTTTTGATGCGGACTCTGTGGACTTGGGACAATAGGGATGAATGAAAATTTTGGTGGGAGTCACATAAGAAAGTTGGGGTCATGATAATGAGGTGGCTTACCCGTGCATGGAAAGCTTGTGTGGATTTTGCTAAAGATTATTTCATGATAATTAGATGTTATCATTTTTCATGCAAACTTGCTAATGAAAAGACTATTGCCTCCAAAAATTAACTTTATTTAATTACCATTTCCTACGGTGATGGCATGCAAGCTAGTAAATCCTGCCAAAATTTGCCTTTTAGTACTGTCGGAATTGAATGAAATGCTTGAAATTTATGGAGGAGGAAGTTTGATTATTGTTGCTATTATGCCACAAATTTTTTAAAGGAAACTATTTCCAAGGCCCTTAATGCTTTGTTTCTGGCTAGTTTTAGTCTGTCAAGTATTTTTAGAGCTAAGTCTAGGGTTTGTATATGCCTTGTCACTGTCTTAATTGTGCTGATTTTCACCATGGGTGGGGATAGGGTTAGAATTGAGCCTAGTGTGCATGCTGAATTCAAAAATAACCCTATGGTTCGACATGTTTGTAATGGGGGTGGGGTTGTCAATTTTATATAGGGTATTAATTGGTATGACGAAAATATTTTAGTTCAATTTGTTGAATCCTAGGATGAGTGGAAGGTCACTGTAGGTGGAATTTTGTTTGAGGTTAATGAAGAAGTCATTACTGCTACTACGAGCCTCTCAACAAGGGTCAAGAAATGGAAGAAATAAAGTCGAGCATTAGACAATGAGATTCTAGCTTAATTCTTTAGGGATAAAGAGGAACCTATGAAGATACATGAGGGTTTTGCACGAGATAAACTGTTAGAGCCTTGGAACAAGGTGTGTTTAATGATTATGATTTTTTTTTACCCTTGAGCGTAGGTTTAAGGTGCATTATTTTTATCACTTTCCTTTGTTAAATTAGTTTCATAATCACAACCTACTTTCCTTTCCCTTCTTCCTACTAACCTCTCTAGAAATCTTTGTGCTTTATGCCTTGGAGGTGGCCAAAACCTGAGGCCGAAAACAGATCCCACTCCACTAGGGCCTGATTTTGGGCCTGATTTTGGGCATGTATCATTTCCACCTTGCTGTTTGTCCCCCCAAACAATTGACCTTAATGGTTTCCCATGAAGGCTCAAGATTTGTCTCTCCCCTACGACCACTATTTTGGATTGCTCTGATGATAGAAAAAAGAAACGTTTTTAGTTGCCTACCTCTGCCAAAACTCCATCCTATCCTAGCTCTCCTGTGACCCCTAACCCTGTGTCTCTAGCAATTAATCATCAAGCCACCTCCTTTGGGGTTGAGAAGATGAGGAAGAACTAGGGACCCTCTCCCACAACCAAGAAACAAAGCATTGCCAACTAAGGATGTGAGTAAGAGTGCAAGTGTCAATCGTAGGCGCTCCAACAACCTAATTGGGAGCTCGTTGGGTATAGCTGCTGAACAAAATTTGGTGGGGTATAAGGAAGAATTTGAGGAGGAAAATTTTGTTGAAAGTGAGGAGGCAATGGATAATGAGGATGTTGAAGATGGCATATCGAATGCTGAGAGCTTGACTAAATCTTCCAACGAGGGTTCCGAACAGAGTGACAAGAATAAACCCTTGGACCTCACCTAGGAAGTGATGTCAAATGAGACGGACAATGAAGGCGACAGTGCGAACATATGTGCCACGTGCAAGACTACTACTAAGGAATTGGATGCCCTGAAAAAGAAGGTGTTGGAGATTGTAAAGAAGATGGTGAGTGTGTCTAAATTCACCCTGCATGTCATGCATAGCTCGACTACCTCAATATGCCTAATGCAGAAGAAGGTTCTTGGCAAGGACGCTGAAACTGGGGGGAATTACAAGGAACTGCTCAAGTTTCTTACTGAATTTTGGAGCAATGCTCTCAAGTAGTTTGTTTTGGCTAGTTCTTGATGGTTTTTGTTGTTTTCTCCTACTAATCCTAAGACTATTTGTCTTTTATTTGCTACTAGGATTGTTTATGATATTTAGTTACTCTAACTATGTTTTTGTTAGTTTACTGTTATAGTTAATGTTGTCTATAGACTATTAGTGTAAAAGACCGACACCCTTATTTTTGCTATTTTTAATATCAAAAACAAATATTGATTAATAATCTTTTGAAAAACTAAACATTTTTATTGTTAAAACAACAATCACATAAATAAATTTACACTTAATAATATTTAAATGTTTAAAAATATAAAAAATGTTAATAATTTGGTTCATTTATTATTATTATTTTTTATCCTTATATAAAAATAAATAGATGAGAGTTCATCGTGATATTAACTAATTTTAACCCTATACGAATTGTAACAATGAAAAATATAATTACATTAGCTTTAGTGGACCACATAATTTCTTTCTCAAAATTACTCCAATTTGTGGTGCTTTAAACATGTAAGAGATTCGCATGCTAACACGAAAATCTAATAATAATTTAAAGACATTAGGCAATAATACTTGTCATAAATGGATGGTCCACATCCAATACTTGTACTTGTCATAAATCAATGATTTGACATTAGTTATATAAAATAAAATCATTCATTATTGCTATGTGAATGACACACATTCCTTTTTTATATTTTGATACTTTTTCATTTGTCGGCAATTGGCCACATGACTGATTTTTTAAGTTTTATATTTTGAATGTCCATAATCATTTTCATTAATCATAATGTTTTAACACAACAAAAATTCAAGATTAGGGTTCTTTAGTATGCCAAATAGGTCAAGTTAAATATTAAGACCATGCATTAAAAAATTGATATAAAATAAATGGATAAAGGTTCATGTATAGTTGTTTAGGGTGTTACATGTGTATAACTTTTCTTTACGAGAAAATCATTGCTCTAAAAATTATTTGAGACATTCATGATCTTTCTTAAACTTACATTTCATTCAATAGTTTATTGAGATGATTGCTTAATTGCATGAATAATGATTAACATCTTTTTTCATAAAAATTAGATTGAATTGAATTTTTATTTTTAAGATGCTTGTTTGAAAAATTCAAAAGATGAACCTTTTGCATGAATACAACTACAACACCTTACATTAGAGTCTCACTTTCCACAATAAATGTTTTAGTAGAGTTTGATATGTTTTAATAGAGTTTGATGCAACTAACGTACCTTGATAAACTGAAGAAACTACATGATTCTAATGTATCTATCATTTTTATATTATATTTTAAATTTAAATCGTTATAAATATCTTTTGAATATCCTTTTAATTATATTAAGATACCTATGTATATATACTCGCATAACTTCCAACATACATATAATTTAAAAATATTTTAACATAGATATACAAGTATGGATATGGACACAAGCTCAAATGAAACAAACATTACAATCTTTACAACCCATTTCATAATTTTTAAATTGATATGTTATTAGTCGGTGGAATGTTTTTTGTTTTTTTACAACCCATTTCACAATTTATTTTTCAAAAATAAAAATATAAAGAAAAAATCATTTATAATCTAATGGAACGGTTGATAACGACCGTTCGTACATTTGTTTCCACGTGTTTGATTTTGTCTTTTCATGAATAGGAAATACTAAGAATTATTTTGATTATGTCGGTTACGAAAATACAAGGGCCATAATACCTACGCACAGTTTGATGAAAAAGGGTTTATTGTCTTTAAAAGTATCAAAGACAAGACCATGGAAGATTATTATTATTATATATAAAATTTGAAGTCAAAACATTAAAGCTTGTAAATCTTAAATAATTGAGATATAAGTTTAAATTTTATTATTAGTTATTAATTATTGAGATTGAGTTTAGAAGTCACTATTATTATAGAATTATATATGACCAAAATTATGATGAAAATTAAAGTTGTAATTAATATAAACAAATAAAATTAAAATGTAAGATGAGGTAAGTAGTAAAGGAAAATAGAGATCATTGATGGTCGAGTTTTATTATTTTGAATAATGATTTATTTATAGTCATTAGATGGTCATGATTTATTTAAGAGATTAGAAATAATTTTTACATAAAATTTATGTTTATTTTGGAGAAATTATTATTAAAAAATCTCTGAGGTGAATGTGCTCTATTAGGGTTTTGAATTTTTTTTCTACATAGTGCTTTGTTGCGTTAGCCTTGTGTCATACTACATTTACTACAATACTTTTTAGGTTTTTAAGTCATGGTCAACATCAATCCAGCAATTGATGTTGGTATTGGCGCATTGGCAGTTGGCATGAATGGCTCCTCCGAACAAGCGACCTCGAAAATTTGTTCCTGAAAGTTTTTCACGAGGTAAGACTTCTGATAGTTCCCTAGATGTCGGTTTGCCTGCACAAGAGTTTGATTTTGCATGTCAATGGCTTGAACAGTATACACTTTTGGGTATTTTGTTGGGAGGGTCCCCCCTAAAAGCATGCTTCAAGATTGGGTTGCCAAGGCATGGGCCCCTCATGGGATCTGCCTTGTTGGCATCCAAAACCTTACCAAATGGTTTTTTATTTTTTTGCTTTGTTGAACTTAATCATGTCCAACTTATTTTTTCAAAATGGCTTGGTATGTTAGGTCTTCATTACTTGTATTCCAACCTTGGTCTTGTGATTATTTTGTATCTGATGATAAGAAACTTTGGGTAGAATTTTCAAGTCTTTCCTTGCCATGTTAGCATTTTTTATCCTCCATCACTACTTCCATAGGGAAGGTTATTTATGTCAAACCTAATCGGTTCTATCATGCTCACCCTCAAAAGAGGGTTTGTATCGAGGTTGATCTATCTCGATATTTAAGGGAAACCATTGATATTTAGATTAGAGGTATTCACCACTCTCAACGAGTTTTCTATTTGAATTTAACCAACACTTGTTTCCGCTGCTAGTTGGCAAAACACAAGATTAAGGATTGTCCGCTAGCGGGTCCCAAAGTTGACTCCCCATCAAAGGTTGCTAAGCCCTCTCGTCCCACTCCCGAGGTCGCGAAGAATGAAGAAAAATGGACTACTATTACTCGCAAGGGCAATTCCTCTTCGAGTAACAATGTGACTCATAAAGCACAAGAGGCTCATGTTGTTTCACCTCTGATTTCAAACCCTTTAGACTAGGGGAAAGATATTGCTACTAAGGCTCATGTCCGTCAACCTCTAGTGTGAACTACCCAGTTAACTTCTATCATTACAACTCCAATTAATAGACTTTGCCTTTCTCACAGCCCGCCTGGGCATGGGGAGGAAGGCAAAATTATTCCAGAGAAACAACGAAATGAGGTGCCTAGTTTTCAATCTGCGGCTTCCTTTTTACATAAGTAGTTCTCCTCTCTTGAGGATGATGATGACATGAGAGAAGGTGATACATGAATTTTCTATCATGGAATGTCTGAGGTCTCACTAACCTCGCCAATAATTATTCTGTGCGGGATACTCGACAAAATTATCCTAGTCTTGATGTTTTGTATATGTAGGAAATTAAAATTTCCTCTTTCATGCTTTCTATTGTATGACGTGTTATTTGGCTAGATGGCCTTGTGTTTGCTTCCTAGCATGAGGCAGGTCGTGACAATGTTGTGACTCTCCTTGCTTCATTTTGGCATTCCTTTATTTTCAACCATGGGTTTGATCCTATTCACCCCCTGGTGTGGATCCTCATGTCAATCTGTAATCATTCTTTTGGGATTATTAATGTTTATGCTCCCAATGATGCTCTTGAAAGATCTACCATTTAGCGATGGATTGCAGATTCAATGCCTCCTACCACTTGGGTCATGTATGGGGACTTTCATATGGTTGAGGTGGCAGTAGATAAAGAAGGATTAGTGCCTTTTCATTGGACAGATGGGAAACGAGAGGCACGGTACTATATGTGCAATAAATTGGAGCTTTTTTATCCCAACTCTTTTCACTGCCATCTGCGTGTGGTCTATTGTATGTGGAGTAATTTATGTGCAGGAAATGATAGAGTTTTGAAACAACCAAATCCTTGTTTTCTTTTAAGTCTGTTATGATCCGTCGGTGGTCTCTCTCCCCAAGGTCACTCTGTCCAACCATTTCCCCATTAGATTTGGCATTGAGTGGTCTGTGGGCTCAACACGTTCTTCCAAGACCCAATTTTTTTGAACACCTCTTTGCTAAGTCATCAACCTATGATAGCTCACATCCAAAGGTTTTGAAATCTTGAATATCATCCAGCTCATCAATCTACCTGAATTGCCTGGTGGAATCGTGTTATCCAACACACGACACATTTCTTGTGCATTTATGATTGACAACTTGCTCTTTTTTGTTGGCGATCTTATGAGGCCACAAACTTGGACCTCCATCAGGCCTCAAAAGCCCTTTTTGCCAAACCCTTTTTTGTGAATTTGCAAATCCTTGAGTGGTGGAGCTTTGTCAGCAAAAGCAAATTGCTAATGTCCATGTAGCATAAGGTGCCTAAATCAAAGCCAGACTTCAATGATTAAAAGTGAGAGATCATGCTTCTAAAGAGTTTTTTCTGGCTCTTCGAGTATCAAGAGAATTAAAGATGGCCAGATGATGCTCTCAGAGCTATCGGATATTATGCAATCATTAGTTCGCCAATATGAGCAAGCTTTCACTGCTCAAACTCCTTCTCCTAGCGAGATAAAGCCCTTCAGGACAACCTTCATGTGGTTCCTCAATAGCTCTCAGAGGCCCAATTTAATTTTTGTGAGTAGTTGCTTACCTTGGATGACCTTAAGGAGTCTATCTACTCTATGGTGGTCGATAAGGCTCCTGATTGTGACAGATTTCCTTGTGAGTTTTATCTACAAGCTCTTTGGCCTTTTGTGGGTCCTGATCTTCACAAAGTATATCTTGAAGCTTTTCATAATCACTCATTAGAGCATCTTATTAGCAAAAGTAGTATTAAATTCATTCCCAAACCTAGCAATCTAGAGGATCTCTATAACCGACATCCTATTACCCTATTGAATGTTTCTTACAAGATTATTGCCAAGGCTTTAACACTAAAATTTTTCCATCTTCTCCCACTCATTGTTTGACCAGAATAAACAGGTTTCATCAAATCTAGATTTATTTTGGATAATATCATTGCAGTTTGGGAAGGCTTGGAGTGGACTCGTCACTATGGTCAGTCTGCTCTAATCCTCAAGATTGATTTTGCCAAAGCTTATGATCGCATTGAATGGCCCTTTATTCTTGTGATGCTTGGAGCTCTTAAGTTTGACTTGAGATTTCTTCAATCTGTCTAGATGCTTTTTGAGGATGCCTCTTCTTACATCACCATTAATGGCCGACAATCCTCTACTTTCGGGCTCTTTCAGTCCATTCATCAAGGGTGCCCACTCGCACCCTCTTTATGTGTGCTTGTGATGGAAGGTTTTGGTTATTTGCTTGCAGATACTATCTCTAAAAGGTCTTTTTGGGGGCATTGTCCTGCCTGAGTCATTGCAACACCTCGTCAATGGGCATTTTGTGGATGACTCATTTCTCATGCTTATTAAAGAGGAGTGAAATTTGAAAGAAGCTCTTAAATGGATATATGTTTTTATTTTGGCTTCAAGTTCTGCCATACAATGGAATAAGACCCAATGTTACTGCCAACCCTTTCTTCCCAAGCCTCCTTGGCTTTGTGACTATGTCTGGAAGTGGATTGGACATGGGGAAATTTTCTGATTTTTGGGCATTCCCTTTGCTTTTTAGGCTTGTTTGGTTGACCTCTAGAATGTTGTTTTGGCCAAAATTGAGAAGATGTTTTCCTACTGGATTACCAAGTCGATTTCTTTGGCTAGAAAATTCCAAGTTTTCTCTAAAATTTTAGTGGCCACCCATGTTTATTTCTCCTCGTGTTGGGAACCTTCAAATGCTTCATATCTCCATTTGGAGAAGCTTCTTCATGACTTCCTCTAGGCTTCTTATGAGGAACACAAATATTTTCACCGCATTGCTTGGGAGTTTTGCTGTCCCCGCTGGGATTTTGGTGGGCTTGGTCTCCTTTCTTCTAGGAGGTAGGGTTTATCCCTCTATGCTAAATGGATTGTTCGTTCCATTTTTAGCAATGAGGCCTAGAAGGTTCTCCTCAAGCATTGTATTTCTTTGGTTTTTCCCCAATACCATCCTGTGTGGAAGGGGATTGACTTTCAAACCCTTCTTGTCATGTCAGAGACCATTCAAATTTAAGGAACTTTTGTGGCCAAAATAATTTGGCGAGCTTGGCAAGTTGTTAAACCCTGGCTCTGGTGGACTGGGTCTGGTTTTAGGGACAACTTGTCCTTCAACCATCACAACTTGTGGTGGTCCCCCATTATTGGTAATCAAGGGCTTCCTCTGGCTCACATCCCTTGGATGTGAGTCCTATGCGAGCTAGTTGTTTCAATACTTATATACCTTGTGTTTTGTGTAACCTATCTTGAGGGTTTTTTATATGTTAACCTTCAATGTTATGTCTCTATTTGTCTTCATTTCTTATGTGAAAATATTTAGGGCTACACTGTTATCTCAACTTTGTATTGAATCATTGTTCTTTGATTCATATCATTCTTGGATGTGAGTCCTATGTGAGCTAGTTGTTTCAATACCTATATACCTTGTGTTTTGTGTAACCTATCTTGAGGGTTTTTTATATGTTAACCTTCAATGTTATGTCTCTATTTGTCTTCGTTTCTTATGTGAAAATATTTAGGGCTACACTGTTATCTCAACTTTGTATTGAATCATTGTTCTTTGATTCATATCATTGTCTTAGAGATAGTGGACTACATATTATGTGTTTCTAGGTTCTTTTGATTTCATGTGATCATGCTTTGACTGGACTGACCATACTTAACAGTGAGAAATAAGGGTGAATGACATGCTAAAACTATCATATGATTTTCCAAGATGGTGCATATGTGGGTTATACAAATGAACCTCTTACTATATTTTTTTAGTGTTTTGTAATACACATGTTGTCCCATTAGGTAGATGCTATCACCTCCTCATTTTAATGTCTTTGGATATTAAATCTTTATGTTAATCATGCCTTGGCACCAAATCACTATGATTTGTCTTATTCTTTGTGATTGTACTATGTCTTTAAGACTTTGATTTAATCTTCATTCTTTGTTGGATTGTTCATTGGTGACTTAGGGTTTGATGTCCTTCTACTTATTATTGCTTCGGCCTATGAATTTTTACACTATTCTCAAGGCTTCTACAAGTCTATGATCTTTGTTTTCACTATCATATTGGAGATCTCCATATGCTCCAGCACTATCTTCTCCTTTAAGACTGCAAATGGTCTTGTGTAGACTACTGCTCCAATACACTTGTGCTATGACGAGGGCTTTGTGTTACGTGCTTATGAAGATTCACCTGTCTCTATCTTTACCTTTGATAATGATCTTGTGCTACTGATACATGGCTTCTCTTATGATTCAAAGTGTTGTAGCTGCTCTTTATTTGCTTCAAAACCCTTTATCATGCCTTTTGACAGAACACTGCTTTTTTTAACTCTGCATCTTGCCATATCTTTTTTACCATGCCTATGTTTTGATCGTCTTTCTAGTATTTGTTACTATCTTTCCCTGTGTATGAGGACTGCTTACTTGGCTTGGGACTACCATCTATACATGCTATGGACTACTATGCTTTATCAAAATCTTATTTATCATGAAACTCAAAAACTATGGAATGCCATGCATACTTTCTTGTGGGTATCACATTATTCCTGCTCGCATAAGACTCGTCTCAAAAACCAAATAAGCAAAGACCCTAGCTGCATGTACAAAAAACCTTACTTCTATGAATAACAAAAAGAACTTGAAAGGTTGTGACAGACCTGGCAAGTAACAGTAATATGCATGGTTCTTGCATGATCCTTGGATGCGTTATGAAAGAAGACTTTGCATGAATTCAAAGAAGACTTTTCCCCATGCTTGTCATTGTAACAATGCATATCTCATGTTCAAAACCTTGAAATAAGCCCTTGACTTCTCTAAACTGCCGGTGAGTCGTATTTGAGAGCATTGGCAACTTAATTATTGCATTTTTGTATTAAAATGATCACTAATTTCCCACCAAAATAGAAGTTCTGAAATATGTTTTCGCTTGGATTATTACTTATCTTTGGCTTGTTGCTTTTTTCAATCTATATTCTTTCTTTGATATGCTCTAATAAACAATCTCATTTTGTTTATGATTATGGTCTTTTATGTCAGCAATCTTTAACAATGTCTCTGTTGTTAATGATTGGTGCACTTCTGAGAATGTATTTGTATCAAAGTTACATTGGAGAAGCTTTTCTGACTCTTTTTCATTTGAGTCAAATTTTTTCTATATTTTGGTTTTATGATTCTTCTTACTATTTTGCAGGTCATCACTTGTGGAAGTGTACCTTTAGAGACATCATATCAGAGGGTTAATCATTGTATTTATGCATCCACAAGCCTTTATGAGTATAGAGGATGGAAATCAAAGCCTTCCAGGGTGGGGCATCGCCTCTTTACATGGGGTTTGAGGTACCTAGAGGTAAAGTTATAGTTATGTGAAGCTTAACTAGCCCTTTGAGTCAACTTAGCTTTCCATAACTCCTTTTGAACCGTTCCATCTATTTTGAGTGTTGTCTTTTGAACATCATCATTGGCTCTTTATTCACTAAATAACTTGTATCTTGAGAGAATACTATCAACTGTTCTTTGGACTGCAACAAAGACCTTCATAGTCAAGTTTTCATCATCCTCATAACCTTACCGATTCTACACACTTTTCACATGCCCATTGTCTCAAGACAACAACCTATCATTTCCCCTATACCTACTTGCCATCACAAGGACTGTGTGGATTGTCCATATATGATCTATAAATGAATTCTCTACCTCTGCTATCTTCAAAATAGTGAATATGTTGTCTCCATTGCTTATTGACTACTAAGCTTTGTAATGTTCATGCTTATGATCAAGACATGACTATGACTACTTTCTTTGTTATTTACTGTCTCTTTTGCAATCAAATACTGAGCTTTCTCTAGGTGATACTGTTTAGACTGAACTATATTTCTCCATTGTATATTGGAAAATGGTTGCTCTGATCATGAATGCATTTTGTTACACCTGCTGGGACTGTCTTATCATTCCTACTGTATCTTTTAGGACTTCACTGTGACTGTCATGATCACCAACCCTACTACTGGTTGGTCTCCTCTTTGTGCATTTAAAACCTTGAAGAAAAGTTATGTTACTGTTTCATGCATCTGATCGTTTTGTTACAGAACTTTTTTTCTTGTAGATTTTCTGATTTTGCTCTCATGATCTAATTTTCGTATAATGGTGCTTTGTCTTTGAAACCCTTGTGTAGACTCTGCAACTTCTTGCCTTCTTGATGCTTATGTCCATCTTTTCACTGTCATTTTTATTGTTTTGAAGCCTCCTTTATATCTGTTGTTCATGTATATTTCTATATTCTGTCTGATATGAGAGTATCATTCTTTCAAACAAACTTTGCTCTTAACCTGCTCTTTGGGACTGTCATAATTGCAAATCACATTTACCTTTGCTCACTCTCAATAAGATTTAATTATTTATTGATGTTTGTGCATGATGTATGAGCAATCATACTTATAATTAATAACCCTATCTCTCTTCACAAATGACCCTCGGACTATGTATCCACCCCTTGATCTTGTCTTGAAACCTTCTTGCATATTTGACTTATGAACATGACTATTCTAGGCCTCCTTTGTCTCAGACCATTGTCTCTCAATGATAACATGCTCTGTGAATAATTTCATGTGTCATTTTTCCTTAGACCTTGTATGGGCATGAATGCTTTGAGGGTTGTCCTTGTGTTGTTGACTGTGTATGATGGTTTCTAATCATGGCACTGTCCTACTATACCTTTTCTTTCAAACATAGAAGTTAATGAAACCCCTTTTTCTTTTCAACATATGCAAGGACTTTTTCTACACTTTTGAGGAGTGTTGATCTTTGTGTGACTATTCCAAGGCTGCATTAATGGCTCTTATGACTCTCACTATAAGAAAATACTGTATCAATTATGTTCTTAAGGGCTTTTTTTCTTAATAGTCTTTGTCCTAGAAACCCTTCGACTTCACTGGTATTTCACTGTGTTGACAATCTTATTGACTCTTTGACTGCTCACAAACATTGCTCATTAGTTTCTTTCACTTTTCTCTTTGACTGGTCTTCATTGTGATTTGACTACGAAAGTCTCCTTTTGTTGTTCTTTCGTGATTGTGCCTATAAACTGTCACAACATATGTACTTATGAGCTTTGATACATTTCTTGTGACTGCAATTTCTCTGTCCACTTCTCTGAACACTATCATACTGTTATTTGTGGCTATAGTATCATGTGTATTGACTACCTCATGCTTTTACTGTGTATGTATTTGTGACTGCACTAGGCCTGATTTGGATCTTTAATCAGTGTTCTTGGCCTAATATTCTTAATGACTGCCCTTATTGCTCAAACCCTTGGTATATGATTTTTTAGGACTCAAAATTTTTATCATGCTTGATGATCAACTAATCTTTAAATGTTACTCATATTTGTAGAGGATTGTACTTTGTTACATCGAGGAATATCACTATCATTAGAACTTTATGACTGCATTCTCGTGTTTCTATCAAAACCCATTTTTCCTCTGTCACTCATGATGCCTTTGAATGGGTTGTGACCTTACTGTTAAGTTGTCTTATCACATGATAGTGATGGGAGCTATGCATCTTCTCTGGCTTCAAAAACCCTTGTCCTCAGTCTTGGTATCTATGACTATCCATTTTGGCTTGGTATTTATATGTTGACTATGATTTGTGAAGAGCATTGCTCTTAAGTCCCTTATGTCTCTTTTAGGACTGCTACAATAATGTCTAGTATCCTTACTTTATCAGGCATTGAGTTCTATTACTGTCCTTTGGTGACTGGTGATCAAGCTCTGTGCTTTGGAAATCTCATCATTGTCTTTTGAGAGGTTTTTAGATGTCATCCTGATCCTTTGCCCTTTTGGTCTGAGACTAACTCAATCTATTCAATGATTATTGTGATGGCTATCACTGCTTTGTAAACTTGGCAATCTTTCCTTTAAGGGCTATGAATGAAGAAAGACAATCTCTCTACCCTTCTTATGTATGATTTCTTTGTTTCTTTGAATGATCACAATTTTGAGATCATCCTTTAACTATTTTCCCATGAAGCTTGTTTGTTCTCAAATGGTTTTAGTTGCTCTTCCATTAGCCGAAAATGTCTACTCACAGCCTTACCATAGATTTGACATGCGAAGTATACAAAATAACCTCTTACCCTCTTGCTTATGTGCCTTATCTATATCATGAATACCCTTGGCATGGACTTAAGGAACTCGGTCAAACTCATGGGTTTCTTTGAAAAGCAAAAATAACAACACAATGATGCATATAAATGGATGATGAATAAGATCATCATTTTTTGCACTGAGGATTAATGGTCTTTCAAAAAGAATGGTTCAAATGCATGAATGAAAGATGAAAAAGATGCATGAAGGCGACAAAGTCTGAAACCCTGCCTCCTTTTCTTCTAAGAAACTCATTGTAATCTCTTTATTTCCCTTTTAACTTTTCCCCTCCATGCATATATTTGTGTATGTTTTAAAACAACAAACCCTTGACTCTCACCTAGCAATGTGGCTGCATTGTTGAAGTGTTTTGTATGGGTTTTATGTGTTGTTAAAAATGTACCTTTTGATTGTCCTGAAAACTTACCAGTGAGGACTTGTTTTGAATTTTATAACTACATCAATGAAGAAAACAGGTAAGGCTTCTGGGATAGATCATATTCAACCTGTGTTTGTAGGTGAGTTCCCTCAGCAGGTTCAAAATGTACAAGTAAAATGGCTGAAAACTCTTGCACTAGGCACAACAGTTACTAACAAATTTTATAAATAGGTAACATATTATTTTTTATCTGTGTTTTGCTTACTTTTGTTCTTTCTAACTGGGGGTACATGCTGACATCAAAATATTTTTCAGATACTTCAGGGTTCTCTGGTGGTATGGATAGGAGGGCAGGGATATGCTAGATGTTCTTTGGAAGGCAAGTATTTGTATGGAGTTACTTGTCTGGCAGTGCTCCTCAAATATGTGTTTCTCTTGAGATCCCTTGAGATATTTTGTCACTGGAAGAAGATGAGACCCGTGCTAAACACGGTAATAGTTGGATAGTCTCAGTGATTTAGTGGGAGGATGGGATGCATGCAAATACAAAGAATATTGTAAAACATTGCAATTCTGTAGGTATTCTTATGTAGAAGGGAACCTTCACATGGTGGCCAGGCCACTAAAATATTTGCAAAAAATGACACAATTGATCATGTGTATCATGTACTAGTTGTTAGACATCTTGGATCATTTCTTTATGCAGTATTTTGAATTTGTTGTTAAGGGGTCTTAATTATCATGGAGTATTTGAAAGAGTTGGAAACTCTTAGACAACTTTGACATCTTATAACTTATATATCATGACGTTGAATCAATATTTTAATTCTAGCATGTTGTAGCTTGTTCATATATGTAATATTTTTATTTGCTTTTATGTTTTAGTTCAAGTTTAATATTATGCTATTTTTGCATTATAAAATTTATGGTATTTAACATATTATTCATATCATGACTATATTTACTACCAATTAATGGAAACCGGTAAATAAAAATGACTAAATATACTACCAATGGATGGAAATCAATGATTACAATGACTAAATAAATGACCGCTTAACAACAATTAATGACTAAATATATGACTAAATAAATAACTACCATGACTAAAAAAAGGACCAATTAACAACAATCAATGACTAAATATATGACTAAATAAATGAATATCATGATTAAATGACTAAAATAGTTTAGTCATAAATTTAGTTGCATTATAAATGACTTGCAATAAATTACTAATGGTCACGTGACCAAGATTAGTCATTTATATGCAATTTTTAGTAGTTTTTTTAGTCATATATTGTTGTTTTTGTACTAGTGAAAAAAGGCATTCACACTCCTAGAGATTTGTTCTCTAGAGCCATCGTGAGTCTGTGCACTTGGGAAGATGTTAGGGTTCAATTTTGACTTGCTTAGCCAGATCACCATACTTTTGACAATTTGGTGTCCTCTTTGCCACCAAAAATGCTTCACAAGTTGGGCATTCATTCTGTCAAGCCCCGATGGAAGGATTGAAGTTGGCATCTTGACACCACTTTTTTCTAATTACAAATCGTGGCTTGGATATTGTTGGCTTTCTTTGTATTTGCCTATGATCTAGGTCCTTAATTTTAGGTGTCATATACAATCATCTTTACTGGTTTGGCAACACCATTTTCAAGCAATCTATCGTTGCCTCTAGGTTCTCGGCTTCAAAATTTGGGGGTCTTGGACCCTATATACCCATTTTGTAGCCAACCAGAAACTTTGAAGCACCTTTTCTAGTTTTGTTGCTGAGCTCAACATTTTTGGATATGGATTCATGATTTATTTCACCCTTTCATACCTGAGCCTTTTTCCTTGCACATGGTGCTCTTAAGGGTTTGGCCTTGTATTCCCTTCAGTTATACCCAAATATGGCATGCTTTCAAGGTAGAGATTCTATTTACTTTATGTAAAGACAAAAATTTTGTGCTCTTAAGGGTTTGGCCTTGTATTCCCTTCAGTTATACCCAAATATGGCATGCTTTCAAGGTAGAGATTCTATTTACTTTATGTAAAGACAAATTTTGTTCTCTTTGCTCATGGTTCTATTGATACTTCTATTTTTTCTTTTTTCTAAAGCTACTATTTGTAATAATGTTATGTTACATATACAAGTTCAAACAAATAAATTTTCTTTAGAGGTAGCTCACCTTCAGGAGCTACTTAATCATTGGGCCAATTCCTCTTGCACTATTGCTAGGGTTATGCCAGATGATTCTGCCTCCCGTTGGTTGCCTTCTTGGGGCTGGTGACGAAGGAGCTTCTTTGGTCATCAGTGTAGATCTCCTAGATCACATGCCCCTCACCACCACTCTAGTGGCAGAGGTAGTTTAGTTTGATGGTGCTTTTCTTCTCCTTTCCGTCAACGCTTTGCCTCTGCCTGACCTTCAGGTGGGGCAGGGCCGACCCTTGGAGATGGCAATGGTTGGCCTTTTGGTAGTGGTGGCGGTGGTTCTTCTAAGTGGCTCTCATAATTGGATTTGGCCATTTCTCCTAATAGGCCTGAAGATAAAGAGGAAGGAGAGGTGATTGCTGATGAGGGGTGGTCTTTGCCTAACCTCACCCTAGACCCCAATGATGTATGGGGAAAACCAGATGATTGGGAATCCCCTTCGCCTCCTGTTGGGTGTGTGTTAGCTGCATAGTTTTTTTTTTTATTATATGGGTTGGGCCCTTTGCTAGTTTGTTTCTACTTTCTGCTTTTTGGGCTATGCCTTGTAAGACTTTAAATTTTGGGATCTGCTCGTGTGACTTTGAGGTGTGACCTTGTGTCCCTCTACCCTTTTTTTGTGGATGTGTATTATATTGTTTATCAATAAATTCTGACACATGTATTCATCAAAAAAAATATATCATTAATTTTATTTGATTTATAAATGGTCATTTACTTATTTTTTTAGTTATATAAGAATAATTTGCAAGGTGGTCTTTGAATATTTTGAAGACGTCTAAAAAAATTGTTGATAATAGTAAATAATTTTTTTTCAATATAATTATTAATACTAAAACTCAAACAACAATGAAAAAAATTCTTAAGAACACTTTAATGAGCTTATGCTTTTTTGGATAAACTAGTTGAGAGTAAATGCAGGGGCTATCTCCTCTAAAATAACGACATTGCAATAACACACAACTAAGAAGCTAAAATAAAAGTTCATAAATATATAGAAGATATAAGATACAACTACCTAAGACGAAAAATCCCCATCATTCTAGAGAAAAGGCAATACCAACCTTGACAACCACCTCAAACCAACCATGAGAACAAACCTATGAATTTACAATAGTAGGGGAGCAATAAAATTAGCTTGCTCAAAACAAAAAAACATAGAAGCCTACAACATATACCATGAAAAATAACTAAAAAAGATTCACCAAGGCCAAATATCCACCCCAAAAATACATAAAAGGGGAATTAACATACTCACCCGACCTTTGCATACAAGAAGAACCATTTTCTTTCCCTTGAGTAACCTCTTCTACCTACACCCAACTATTTTATTCACCCATACCCTCCTAGTGTCTAGGAACAAACACATCTAATAAGGAAAATGAGCACCATAAAACACATCCTTGCATCTCCACATCGTATGGATAAAATTTGCATAAAACACATGTATGAAAATCCCTTCTAGTCTCATGCATATAGATAAACCCTTAGTTCATGGACTTACATTAGTAAGCTTGTATATAGAAATATAAGAGCTTTGACTATCATTTAGTATAGTGCAAGGGAAGCAAATCACCCTTGAAGTTACTCATGAGTTCCTCTATGCATGTGTCAAGATAGAATTCACCTTTGGTAAATCCTTTGGACACCCTTTGTAAGGGATTTTCATGCAACATGACTATCCCTAGTTATCCTTCATCTAGTATATGGTATTAGCCTTGTGTTGTGGGTCCATACTAAGTTTCATGCCTGCTTGACTAATCATAGGAATGTGAACATTCGACAACCACCGCCTACAAAAGAGCTTAAATGCCAACAACAATTGCAAGTTTGAAAATTGGTTGTTGATCTGAGATCTCGCGCACTGATGGACACACGAGATCTCGCCATGTAAGGGCCCTCAAAAGCCAAATCGAAGATAAAAACATCGTCGTTGGATCGGGATTTATGAAGATCCAATGACCGTGGGTGGCTGACGTGGCACCCTGGGTCCATGCTTCCTTGGTTGTGTTGACCGCTGACTGCACTATATTCTTACCCCACAACATCTCTACGGGTCCCTTTTAACCTCGTGGGATAAGAATTTTGTTTTGATTTTGCTTTGCTTTTGTTATCCTGCGAGACCACTTGTGTCTTTGTTTCCTCCCCCGGGATAAGAGTTTCTTTGATTTACTCTTGTTTCCTTATCCCGCGGGACCTTTAATGCCTCTGCTCAACCTCGTGGGATAAGGCCTTAAGGTGTTTGCTTGCTTTGTTCTTATCCTACGGGATCTCTCTTGTCTTTGTTTTCCTTCGTGGGATAAGGGTCCTTTGTTCCCCTTGTATCTTATCCCGCAACATCAACTGTGCGTTGTTGTTCCACTCTATGGGATAAAGAGGAATATTTCCTCACCTTTGAAAATTCTTATCTTGCAGCCTCTGCTTGCTGCATTCGAAAATCCTACGACCGGTAAGAGGAAGAGGGAAATCGGCCCGCTAACGACCGGGAGCCCCTCCAGCCAGTTGAACCTAAGTGAGTTGGCCAACTAACTCGGTCAACTCGAAAAAGAACTGGGGCCTTCTTATGACCGAGAGCCCCTTCAGCCGATGGTCAATAACACAACTCGGTCTCAGTGCTCAATATCACGACCTAGTCACTAACACGACATGCTATTGACACATCATATAACCCTCGTGTTATATGACTTTGCAAAACTATGAAGAAGCAACTAACTCTACTGAGACCGATAACATGACATGTTATCAGTATTGACTAACATGAAATGTTAGCCACACTGAAATCCTAGATCTAAGCTTTGCTAAGGTTGGCACAAAAATTGCCAACAAGCATGATGCGGGATACATGAGGCAATAAACTTGATTTCAAATCAATAACAAGTCATGATAGATATGATGTATGAGCGGATGCAATGGATGTGATCACAACAAGTCTGAAAGACAATGGAGCCATAGCCTTTACAAATGATGCTTGTTTACCAAGTTTTCACCATCGAACTTATCCAAGGCGCCACCAGAGTGGTTTTCACTGTTTGGATGAATGATTTTTCTTTACTATTTTCTTGTTTTTTTTTCACGACTTTTGCTAACTGATATGCTCCAGACCCGAAGACGACAGTGATGACATATGGACCCAGCCAATTGGATTCAAATTTTCCCTGGTGTTCTTTGTTTCATTGATTGCGAGGATTCTCTCTAAGAACAAGATCTTGTACCTCAAATATGTGAGGTCTGACTCTGTGATTGTAGCTTCTACTCATGCTCTACTAATATGCTTTAAGGTGATTGTAGGCAGCTTGTCACTTCTCATCAAGCAGTTCCAAGTCCTGAAGATGGGAGACTCAACACTCTTCATCATTAATCAGATTGTGCAAGGAAACCCGTAGGGATAGTAATTCAACCTTAATAGGAAAGATAGCTTCTACTCCATATACCAATGAGTATGGGGTTGCGCCTGTAGGGGTTCATATGCTAGTTTGATATGCCCATAGTGTGGGATTCAGACAAATGTGTCAATCACGACTAACATCATTGATTGTTTTCTTTAGGATCCTCAATATGTTCTTGTTTGAGGCTTCTTCTTGACCATTTCCTTGTGGGTAATATGGGGTGGAGAAATGATGTTGGATATGAAACTTCTCACAGATTTCCCAGACATCCTGATTCTTTAAGGGAAACAAGTTATCTATGATGATGGACATGGGTACACCATACCGACAGATGATGTAATTGAGGATGAATGAGGCGATCTACTTGCTGGTGACTTCGGTGAGTGGAATGGCTTTGATCCACTTTGTGAAGTACTCTATGGTGGTAATAATGAAGTTGTGACCATTGGATGAAGATGGATGGATTTTACCCATAAGGCCAAGTCCCCACTGACAAAAAGGCCATTGTGTTGCGATGGGTTTTAGTTCTTGCGTAGGTGCATGTATGAAATCTTTGTGTACTTGGCACTTCTTGCATTTTCTAAAAAAGTAATAGGAGTATTTTTCCATGGAGGAACAATAGTATCCTTCCCCCATGATATTTTTAGCTAATGAAGGACCATAAAAATGAGCCCTATAGATACCTTTATGTACTTCTTCTAAGGTTGTAGTCACCTCACCTTGCTCTAAACATTAGAGGAGAGTACCATCGAGACTTCATCGGTATAGGGTTTCAGAAATGATGGTGTATCGGGCGGATTGGCATATGACGGTTTTTCATTAGTTGTTTGATTGGTTTGGTGGAAGGATTTGATCATGTAGGTAAGCGTAAAACTCACCATACTATGGGGAATCAGGATCGATGAGTTGACATACCATCTCGGATTCCAAGATATTGTAAGCGGGGATCCAAAACTGTTCGACTAAGAACTCGTAGCGTGTTGAGTTCAGTGGAAGATCGAGGAGAGAGGCTATTGTATCCATTGCATCTTCAGCTCTATTCTAATCTGGGGGAATCTGATAGAAGGTGATTGTTGTGAATAATTCCTTGAAACTATCAACCATTTTCTTGTAAGGTATAAGCTTATCGTCCTTAGTCTGGTAGTCATCATTGACATGTCAGATGACTAGCTGTGAATCGCCATATACTTGTAGCTCCTTCAAGTTCCATTGTACGACCATTCTTAGTCCTCTGATCAAGGCCTCAAATTCTGCTATGTTGTTTGTGCATGGGAATGTGAGCCTATATGATTTTGGAATGCTATCACCTTAAGGTGTGACAAAAAGAATTCCAGCACCTGAACCATGTCTAGTGTCGGACCCATCAAAATATAGATTCCATTGTTGTGCTGGTATGACTGTAAAGATCTCTTCACCTAGAAAATTTGAAATGAGAGGATGGTTTCCTATGAGCAACTCTTTAGCCAACTAATCTACAATGAATTGCCCTTTTATTTCTTTTTGGTCCACATACTTTATGTCAAATTCGCTAAGGAGCATAACCCATTTTGCCAAGCGACCTATTAGTGTTGCTTTACTGATTAGGTACTTGAGTGGATCTATCTTGGCAATGAGTTGTATATTATGTGTCAGCATGTAGTGCCTCATTTTAGAGGCTGTCAAAATCACTGTGAGGCAAGCTTGTTCAATAGGGGTATAATTGAGTTCATACCCTACTAATTTCCTAGAGATGTAGTATACTACACATTCTTTTCCTTTGGCATTATGTTGTGCTAGTAAGACACCTAGGGCCATAGTTGTAGCTGATATGTATAATAACAAAGGCTTGTCGGGAGATGGTGGTGTTAGTAATGGTAGCGTCATCGGGGTAGTCCTTAAGCTGTTGGAATGCTTGTTGACAGTTCTCTTACCATTTGAAACGAACATTCTTATGGAGCATATGTGTGAAGGGATGACATTTATCAGCCAATTGTGCAATGAAGTGATGGATTGACTGTATCCTCCCTTGTAATATCCTTAACTGGCCGATGTTCTTAGGAGGTGTCATCTCCATGATTGCCTTTACCTTTGTAGGATCAACTTCAATGCCTTTGTTGGAGACAATGTATCCTAAGAGTTTCCCGGAGGTTACCCCAAAGACACACGTCTTTGAATTTAGGTGTACATTATATTATTCTAGTCTAGTGAAGATTTTGTCCAACTCTGTGAGGTGACCCTCTCTTGTTAGTGATTTAGCTAGTAAATCATCCACATAGTCTTCCATCAATGTATGCATCATGTTGTGGAAGATGGTAGTCATTGCCCTTTGATAAGTGGTGCCTGCATTTTTGAGACCAAATGGCATCACATTCCAACAGTATGTTCCCTATGGGCATGTGAAAGCAGTTTTATGTTAATCTTTTGGAGCAATGTTTATCTGGTTGTATCTTGAGAATCCATCCATGAGAGAGAGCATAGAATGCCCTGCTGTTAGGTCCACAATCATATCAATGTTGGGTAATGGGAAGTCATCCTTAGGACATGCCTTGTTTAGATCTCTAAAATCTATACAAATACAGATGCTCCCAGTTGGTTTTGCCACTAGTACGATGTTGGAGATCCATTCCGCATAATCAATTGGTCTGATGAAACCAACATCTAACAACTTATTGAGTTCTGCTTTGACTAAAAGTGCGATCCGAGGATGCATCTTTCTGAGATTTTGTTTTACTATTTTGGCTCTTTCTACTACTGTTAAATGATGCATTACTAGCTCTGGACCTAATCCTGGCATGTTTGCATAGGACCATGCAAAATTGATTTGTCGCTTTTGAAAGAACTCTACAAAATCAGGATCTTCGGTTGGAGTTACTGATTCTGCTAGATGTATTATGTGTAGATTTTCCGGTGTTCCCAGATTGACTTCCTTTGTCTCTTCTATAAGAATGGATGATCTCTCCCTATTAGTGTCGAAGGGGAAAATTCTAAACCTTCCATCTTCAGGCGCCTCGGAGAGGTTTTCACCCTTGGATGTGTCCTTTGTTTTTACTTTTTTGGGATCCAAAAGTTCCACAATGTGGTTTTCACTTGAGGATCATGTTTTGATTGTAATATTTTTGTGACTGAAAGGTTTGGCATGCTCTCCAAAGTAATCCACATTGTTGAGTTCAATAGTGAATCCAACTTTGTGATCCTTGCTTGGTATGTCATCCTGTAATTCAAGGAAGTCTATTATTGCGTCATCATTTTGGAAGGTGTCAAGGTACGGAGGATCGAGTTGATCCTATTCAATGAGTTTGGCATGGATAATTGGCATTACTTCATTGATTAGATTGATTTCATAGGATGCATAAATTATAGTGAGGATGGAGGTAGGAAGGTCATTGTCAGTACTCTCCTCTTCATCATTCGGCTTGGGAGGTGACACGCTTCTTTCTGAAGCATCTTCAGGATCTAAATCCCAAAACGTTTTAATAAATGCATCTCCTTCGGCTTTCTTAACCTCAAAAGTGTCCCCGTCAGATAATTATGTAAATGAAGAATCCCACTCTTACTCATGTGAATCTGTCTCAGATTCACTTTGTTGATCTTGGTTACTGATTTTTATAGGTAAATCTTTGGATGTGAAAGCTTTGTCGACAACTACCATAAGTGTTATATCTAACAAGGTTTTTGATGCTTCTTGGGTGTCTAATATGGACAAGATCTTTAATCTTAGAGTGACGAGTTTTTGTGCAACATAACTTCTTTGCTTGTTTTTTGTATGTGTGGACTTCAACTGAGAAGTGCTTTTATGACCTGGATTTTCTGATTTTGTAGGTTGCTCTACAATGGACATTATCCTGCTTCTGGAAGGGACAAATTTAGAAGTTGTTTGATTTTATTTTCTTGTAAGCCTGAGCTTAGAAGAGCCTCCTGATCTAGGGTTGAGTCTGAGTCCTATTTTATGTTGTGGTTGTAATAAGGGTTGCAATGTCTCTTGTACACCTTGTTTGTGGGTTCCTAATGCACTATGACCATCATAGCCCATCTTTTGCATCATGGTAAAACATTTACCATACCGCTCTGTAGAGATATTGATTTTTTGTTTACCTTTATCGGAAGGGTCTGGGTAGATCCATCCTGGCAAGTTTGCATCAATAGTTTCATATTCTTGTGATTTTCCTAAGATGAATCCATCAAGTGTATCAGTATTGGCTGCAACAGGTGGCTTGAGAGACATTTGTCATTTGCCACGAGTCCTAGGTGAGACAGGTTGTTGGAAAATACATAAAAGTTGACTAATATTATACTCTCCTAGGCCTTCATCCTTTACTTTCATTTTCAACTTCTCCTATTTGGTGTAGGGATCAGTGTACTGGTGAGATAAGTTGGGTGGATGTAGGATGATGGGGCAATGACTTCTCTATTGTTAGGTACTGTGATATCTGGTTGATGCCTTATATTGTTGCAAAAGGCGAATGGGTTGGCATCACCAAGGATAGTAATCTCTACTCCGTTATGTGGAAACTTGATACATTGATGGTAGGTGGATGGTACCTCTTGCATGGCATGAATCCATGGTCTTCCTAATAGGATATTATATTGAAGAGGGAGGTCTAGGACTTGACAAACCATATTATTCACCACAGGTTCTATCCTTACTAGTAGAGTAACACACCCTTTAGAGGAGTGTTCTGGATCATCATAGGCCTTGATGGTTATCCTATTTATGGCATCAATTGTTTCTTTTGCATATCCCAATGTTGTGATTAACTGCAATGTGCAAATGTTAAGGCCAACTCCATTGTCAATCAAGACTCACTTAATTTTGTGTTTATGTATGAATCCCTCAATATGGAGAGGGGTGTTATGCAGTTATTGAAAGGACACATCATCATTCTCAGTGAAAGTGAGACATGGTGATGATTTGAGGCTTCCAACCATGGCTTGAAATTCATTTGTATTTAGGTTGGAGAAAACTGACGCTCCTTGGAGAGCTTGGTCTAAGATGGTTTTGTGAGGGAAATAGGCGCAAAAGATCTAATATCAAAATGAGTGTTGGCATCTTATCCAATTGGTCGACAAGGTTATAATGTTTGGGCATGTATGCCGCTCTTGATGGTGCTCCTTGTATGGTAATTTTGTTGTGGCAAGTAACAGCGTTGCATGCAGGATCTTTGCCTTTGATTGTAATGGTTGCAACTTGTTCATTGGAATCATAAAGGTTATTGAGAGTATAGGTATAGGGTGCGTGTGTATAGTTCATCATGTTATCTTGGTTCTTACCTCGATGCGAGGGACCTCCTTTCTCATATGATGGGAGTGGATTTTTGAACATGATATGATTTATATTGGAAGTTTTTACATTATGGACATCGACTTCTATGTCACCTCGATCAACAAGGTCTTGAATGATATCTTTTTACTAATGGCAGTTGTTTGTTTTGTGTCCTTTTCCCTTGTGAAACTCACAATACTCATCCACCAGGAAGGTTTAACCCGTGGTTTGTAGTTTGATGTTTTAGGCAATGTAATGAGATCGAAAGATACAAGTTGTCGTAATATCTTTTCAAGAGGTTCTCCCAAGGGTGTGTACACGTTCGATTGGGTTTGTAAGTAGGGTACCTATTGTTAGATGCCTCTTGTTGAGTGTTGGCAGCTTGATTTCCCTGATTGATTGGGGGATTACCTTGATTGACAGTGTGGTTGTTACGATTATCTCCTTTCCCTGCAATTTTGACTATAGCTTGGGCGAATTTGATAGTTCGTGAATCTACAACACCATCGTTAATGATGTTTTTGTTCTTGGCCCAAAATTTGGGTTTGTCACTATTGTAGGCTGGTCATGGACCATCCTTGTTGCCTTTATAGATTTTGACAAGTCCCCTTTTTATAAGGGCTTTCTTGATTTTGAGTCCTTGAGCTATTACATCCTTTAAAGAGTCTGAACATTTGACCTCTAAGTGAAATTCCATCTCCTCATTTCGGTTTGAAATGAAGATTTCCACTAACTGTTCCTCAGGAATGGGAAAATAACGTTTGCTAGACAGGTGTCTCCATCTTTGCAAGAATATTGAGAATAACTCTTCATTCTTTTTTTTTGTATTGCAAAGATTAGCCATGGAGACATCACGTTCTATGTTGTGCGCATGATGAGTGATAAATTTTTGTACTAGGTCCTCAAATGTTCTTATTCCGCCAGGCAAGCGTTAAAACCATTGCATGGCCGATCTGCCTAAACTTTGAGGGAAGAGGTTCATTAAATATGTTTCGTCATATGCCACCTCTAAGAATGCAGAGTAAAATTCGCTCACATGGTCTCTTCAATCTCCTTTCCCTTTGTATTTTTCAAATTTTGGTGTTTCGAAACTTCATAGGAAAGGGGGCATGACCATGTTCCTATCAAATGGATAGGGATAGATATCTTCAAGAGCATATTTCTTTTGTGACCTTCCTAAATTTACTTGTTGGGTGAGGCGTTGTATCTACTATCTCAACATATCCATTTTTGTGGGAGGAGGCAGGACGTTCCCTTGTTGATAGTTATCGTCATAGTTGTGGGTATTCCTCACCTTCCTATCGTCTTGATTTCTTTCTTGTTGTTGGCTATGTTGGGATTATTCTGGTGCATCCCTAAGTTGCAATACATCAAATTCTGGAAGGAGTTTTTCTCCCTCTTGAGAAAGTTTTAGTAAATGGGCATCAACATTCCCCCTGAGAATTTCCTCAAAGAGTCTGTTAAATATGGGATTACTAGTTGCTTCTTCTATCTATGCTTGTGTAGGAGTGTCTAGGTCTTCTCTTCTTGCAAAGGGGTTAACGTCCTCTTCCTCTTCCCATATTTCATTTTGTGGTTGTCTCTGACTTTGAGACCTAGTCCTAGCCATGCTAAAGTTTTGCATTTGTGGAAGTGAGGTGGGTGAAAAGTAGGTGGTTGATCCCCTTCTTATGATTCCAAGATTTGATGATGGTGATGAAATTTTTATGGATGAGTGATCTCTTTTACTAAGGGTTGGATCTTAACAAAGTCCTTTTAAAGATTTCTTTGCTTGGTTTTCATAAATTTATGAGATGAGGTGTAGCAAGGATTTATAAGCATAAGCTACCTAGCTACGAGAGGATGCACTCATGAACTAGTTTTAACCTATCTAGATGCTTAGTAATGTCTCTTAGGATGATTGATCCTAGATGTAGAGACACACTAGTGAGTCTTTTTGTTGATGTGATTGGAAATATCCCAAAAGAACTAAGGACAAAGCCTTTGTGTGTTGAGAACGGAATGAATTTTTGAGGTTTTTGGAATGAGTTGTAAATTTTGGAATGAATTTGAAGAAGATGAAATATGGAAGATGTGTAAATTTCAAAATGACTTAAGAAGATGAAATATGGAAGTGTGAATTTAAAAATGACTTAAGAAGATGAAATATGGAAGATGGAGGTTTCTAATAGGTGTTTGTGAATTTTTATGAGTGATGTGGGATGATTTTGAAGTGAGGAGGGTGGAGGAAATGACTTTTGAATAGGCTTATGATGTTGATTTTGGAAAGATTTGAAGTGAATGACTTAAGAAAATGTGGAATAGGAAATGATTATGAAGTTTGATTTTTGGAAAGACTTAAAGTGAATGACTTAAGAAAATATGGAAGAGGAAATATGATTATGAAGTTTGATTTTTGGAAAGACTTGAAGTGAATGACTTGTGGAATAGGAAATGATTATGAAGTTTGATATTTGGAAAGACTTGAAGTGAATGACTTAAGAAAATATGGAAGAGGAAATATAATTATGAAGTTTGATTTTTGGAAAGAATTGAAGTGAATGACTTGTGGAATAGGAAATGATTATGAAGTTTGATATTTGGAAAGACTTGAAGTGAATGAGTTAAGAAAGTGTGGAAGATGAGATATGAAAGAGTTTGTGAAATTTGCAGTGTGATTGTGACTTTGTGAAAAGGTTAAGAAGATGAATTGATGAAAGACTGGCCTATATGGAGAGTGACTCAATAAGTGATTTCTAGTTGAGGTAGATATGACAATGGGAATTTACCTATTTTATTGAGAGATTGGGACAAGGCGGATCTTTGTTGAAAGGCACGTGTTTTTAAAGATTCCTCATGAAACTCATGTCCATGACCATGTAGATAATCGTGAAAATGGTGAAGGAAGGTTCAATGTTTAAACAAGAGTTTGTAGTTTATGTAGAGAAATTTTTGCTTCTTTAAGATCTCTTTTTGGCTCGGTTTCTGCTTCTCAAGACGATGATATATGAATTTATTGATATGCTTGAGGGATTTGATGATATGATGGATTTGCAAAATGTGTGGTGATTTGTTTGTTTAGATTTTTGTTGGGGTGTAACTTGATTCAAATGTTTGATTCCTTTGACAAGAAGACACGACAAGCACACAAGCACATATTTTTGCCTTTTCAAAAATGGCACAAAAGGTGTGGGTCTAAGCCAACCCATTCATGAACTTTTTGACCCTGATAATGCGTGTATGTTAATAGGCCTAAAGTCAGCCCAAATTTGCACTGGTATGAAACAAAAAGAAGACAACTCAAACACTTTTTATCCCTAAGGTAATGACCAGTTGTGATATTTTCAGCCTAGAGCTTGATATTTCTTCGACTTTGGTACTACATACCTTATGTATCCCACCGTGGCAGATAAGGATGTGATATACTAAGTCTTGCACAAGCATAACAAATAGGTGGTACCTATGATGGGGGACTCACCACTTTCATCAAGCCACAAGTAGTTTTTCAAAATGCCCTGTTTCTACTCAAGGAAATATGTATGGTGAGTGTCTTGGGAGCAAAACCTTCTATGCTCTTGCACTGAACTTTTCACAAATATCTGCAATCAATAGAATGGGTGGGCTTCTAAAATAAGAGATGTCTAGTAGTGTTTGATGTCTTTAGATGTAAGTTCATTTTGTAGCAACTCACTTAAGAGCCTAGTAAATCACGGTGGGGCCTATATGTCCTTTCGGCAAGTTACACTGTAGGAACAAATACACCTAAGGCTAGAGCTTTCACTCTCACCTAATTTCTATAGTGGCTTGAGGGATTTACCATGAAAATTCATCCAAAGGGTGTATGTGTTCCTTGGCAGACCTCTCTTAAAAAGAAATTTTTTGAGTGTTACTAACACATTTTTCTTGCACCTAGGACCACGAGAGCTGAGGGCAAGGATAGTGTGAGTTAGAGGTGGGTCCACTCTACAAACTTTGCACAAGCGTGTCAGTCATAAAAAAAAACACTTATTCTTTTTATCCCATCATTACAATATTCTCTAAAATGCTACTTGAATATGTTGCTCCAACAAAGGGTTCTTTTTATCCAAGATAGCAAAATGACCTGTTCTTTATAACCAACAATTGCAATGTTTGAACTTTTTGAAAAACTTGGAAAAGTAAAACCTAGTCAACAAAAGAAAGTCATGTAGCAAATAACAATGTGATTTGTTCTTTTTACCTTGCAAATAAAATGTGAGATGTTCTTAATCCCTTTGTAAAAAACACAATTAAATTTGTAACAAAAAGGAGTAAAATAACTAAACTCCTTAAGAACCTATATACCACATTAGTACCTGCAAAACCCGCAAAGTGTTAGTCCAAATGGTGGGCTCAAAAGCCTAAAAAAATCTTTGAGGTTACAAATTTTAGCTCTTTGTCTATTATAAAAGCACCAGAACAGAGAACAAAAGTGCTATACTAACACAAAAGCGCTAGACTACACAACAAAAGCGCTAAAATATAACTAAAGAGCTAAACTATTTAACATAAGCACTACACTAAAACAGAAAGACAATTATAAGAAAAAAATATGATAGTTGTAGAAGCACTAAAACATAATGCAAAAGCGCTATTACGAGCGACACAAACGCTAATGTGCATGACAAAAGTACCAAAGCGCAACCTGTGTGTGAAAATCTGCAAGTTTCAAAAGATTAGTTAAACAAAATTAACAATTTAGTGTTGATTCACGGCGGGTTCACCAAAATGATGCATTGAAAAGGAGACATAGTCACAAACAAAGTTCAAGTGTCAATATGTTAGTTTCCAACCAAAACTAAAACAAATGAATCCAAAACCTCCAAAATGCATATCAAATACCAAATGAAGCATAAAAAAAAACATGACAGTTGTAGAAGCACTAAAACATAACGCAAAAGCGCTATTACGAGCGACACAAACGCTAATGCACATGACAAAAGTACCAAAGCGCAACCTGTGTGTGAAAATCTGCAAGTTTCAAAAGATTAGTTAAACAAAATTAACAATTTAGTGTTGATTCACGCCGGGTTCACCAAAATGATGCATTGAAAAGGAGACATAGTCACAAACAAAGTTCAAGTGTCAATATCTTAGTTTCCAACCAAAACTAAAACAAATGAATCCAAAACCTCCAAAATGCATATCAAATACCAAATGAAGCATAAAAAAAAACAAAAGAGAGATGAAACTCCCTAAAATGATCCCATTTTGCTTGATAGCTCTCCCTTGTTCTTCCCCTCTCCAAGATCCAAAGTTATTCTTGAGTGTAGCTCTCAACCTTAGCATGAAACCATGGATGCCAAATGGATTGTTGAAATGGTTGAAAATGAAATGCTAATGCTATGCAAATGTTTAAACTAGCATTGCTATGAGAAAGCTTAAGTTTGATTTCTATTCAACTATAGTAACAATGCTAAAATTCTTCCTCCTTTGCTTGAGGAATGAGGCTCTATTTACAGGAAAAATGGTAGATTGGAGGGTCAAGATTGATCTATCTTTTGAAGGGCTAAGATTGCATTATTCTCAATCCATGTGACACTTTTAAATCAATGCAATGATGACAAGTGGCACTATGAGAGGGCTTGAGAGGAGAGGGAAGAAGCATTAAATGCTTGAGATGACATGAGGGTTACCATCCATGGTTGGGGTTATTGGATAAAGCTATTATCCAAGGCTAAGGTTATTACCCAATGGGTGAACTCTTGTGAAAAGTTTACCCATGGTTAGGCTTTGACCAAAGGGACAAAACCCATGTGGGTTAGTGTGTTGAAGAAGCTAAGCCATTAAGACTTTGTAAGGGTCTTAAATGGTTGAGATGATGGGTTGGGGTTTAAGTTGGGATTAGGCTAATTTAGAAGGGGTTAGAAGAATCTAGAAGGGGGTTAGGATAAATGGACTTTTAATTAAATGATTTATTTAATTAAAATAGGTAGTGCAACTTGCATTTGTAGGAGAATGCAAGTGGATGGAGAATTTTTTAATAAATATTAATTTATTTAAATAGGGATTTGGTTAGGGTTTTTAAATAAATGTTAAATTTGTATACACTCAAAAATGGTCTGAGAAGATAATTGATTAAATACTCAGTTATTTAATTAACAACCCTTCCCAATTAATTAAATTTGCAATGATTTAATTTATTCCCCTTAATTCATCTACTTGTAAATAAATCTAACTAATTTATTTATATAGCTCATTTCATATCCCCCCTTTTGATTAATTAATCTAAATTAATTAATTAACCCCCCCCCCCCCCATTTAATTCAATTCTTCTAATCCCATAATTAAAATTAACAAATTCCAAGTTTGTTGAGTTTAATTATCATTTTCCTAATTATTTGAATTTCTAAATTCAAATTGATCAAGATCCCCCCCCCTCGGTTGTCACTGCTTTGGTTGCTTGAGGAAGATTTTTGATGAATGGCTTTATTTTTTGGCTCTGACTTCTTGCCATGTGACTCTCGCGGGGTGATCTTGTATCCCTTGACCTTTTTTGCGAATATGTACTTTAATATTATTATCTAATAGAGAAGGCCTATTCATCAAAAAATTCAAATTGACCACATGGCTCCTAACTTCTAACCACCTAGCCTAACCACACCCTAACCTAACCCATTTTATCTAATCTTGGGTTTAACAAACCCTATCCTATCTTGAACATCCTAACTTCCTTATCCTGACCTCGTGTGCGTTGTATATTCCCTTCTTGAGACACATGGCAATTTTGCCACGTCTTCTCCCCTTTGACACTTGCTTTCTTGTGGTCAATTTGTTAGAGATTCCTTGACACTTGTCACCACAGAGATGACATGTGTCCCTCCCTCCAACCTCTTCTCCAACTTCCTCAATCTTATCCTTTGATATCTCCAGATCGAATCCTAACCATCGATTCCTGCCACCTCAACTTTGGCCTTGGAAATCATATAAATACACTCATTTTCATCAATAAATCCTCCTAAAATCCCTTGCATCATATATTTTTGCATAGTTACTATAGGCATTTACATTTTAATCATTTAGCATAATTGGCAACTAGATCAAATCATAGCATGTTTAGTATAGCAATAATCATGATAATCTAGTTTCAAATATCAATCATGTAGCTTAATCAATCATTTTAGCTTAGCATGCATCAAATCATTTGCATAATCATGATCAAGTAGCTACTCAACTTTTGAGTTGCCACTTTGGAGGTCATAGCTTCACTCAGAGCCAATAATCTAACTCCTTTAAGGTCCTCAAAAATAAAGGAAGATGGAACATTTCAAAGGAGGCCATTGGTTTGCATCTTTCATTTAGTTTTCAAGTTGCTTCCTAGTTCCTATTATTGTTTTATCTATGTGCTTGTTTCATCTATGTTCTCTTTAATGGATGGTTTCTTAGGGTACAACCAAATCAAGAGAGCCCCTAAATATCAAGAGAAAACAACATTCACATGCCCTTGGGGTGCTTTTTGTTGGAACATCATGCATTTTGGGCTCAAGAATGTCAGGGCTACTTATCAGAGATCTATGACCACCATTTTTCATGATATGATGCATATGTACATGGAATATTACGTGGATGATATACTATCAAAATCACACACTAGATAAAGACACCTGGAAATTCTAGACAAAATATTTGACAGGTTAGAGAAATACAAGTTAAGACTGAATCCAAAGAAGTGTGCTTTTGGGGTCACATCAGACAAGCTTTTGGGATATATCATATTTGCTCATGGAATAGAAGTTGATCCAACAAAGGTAAAATCTATAATGGAAATGGAATCACCAAAGAACATCAGTCAATTGCGTTATCTACAAGGGAGATTGCAGGTAATAAGAAGGTTCATAGCATAATTGGTTGATCGTTTCCATCCATTCACTCACTTATTGCACAAGAATGTTCCATTTAGATGGAACGAAAAATGTGAGGAATCCTTCACTCAAATCAAAGAATATTTGGTAACTCCACCAGTACTAGCATTGCCGATTGAAGGAAAAACATTGTTTCTTTACATCTCAGCTACAAAAGTATCACTAAAAGCTCTCCTGGCGCAACACAACAATGAAGGAAAAGAGTGAGCAATCTACTATATCAACAGAACTCTAGTTGGGTATGAATTTAACTACACAATAATGGAGAAAACATGTCTAGTAGTAGTGTTCACAACCCAAAAGTTATGACATTATATGCTCACACATTCAATTAAGTTGATTGCCAAGATCAATCCTTTGAAGTATCTGCTAAGCAAGGCAACACTGACAGGTAGACTAGCTAAATGGGTCATGGTGCTAAGTGAATTTAACATTGAGAATGTTGATAAAAAAGATATAAAAGGACAAGTAATTGTAGATCAACTAGCTGAAGCACCCCTGCGTGATGATACTCCATTACACATTGAATTTCTTGATGCAAATATTCTCACTATCAACAAAAAGACTTGGGAGCTGTATTTTGATGGCTCTTACACACGACATGGATCGGGTGCAAGAATCCTATTCATAACACCTCAGGACCAAACTATCCCTAAATCATACAAGTTGAGCTTCCCATGTACAAATAATACTGCAAAGTATGAAGCACTAGTCATCGGTCTCAAGATGGCCATTGAATGGGACATCACAGAGTTGCATATCTATGGTGATTCACAACTAGTTATAACAAGATAAATGATGAGTACCAAACCAAGGATGATAAAATGATGCCCTACAAGAAACTAGTTGATGATTTCAAGTAAAATTTTGCTGAGATCATTTTTGTTCAGATCCCAAGGAATGAAAATAAAGCAATAAATGCCATGGAAATGATAGCATCTCTTCTAAAAAATCAAGAGAATCAAGAGCATTATGCATTCCTGGTGGAAGAACTCTTTTATCCAACCCATGATTCCCCCGACACCTAGGTCGTCTACAATATAGTCAGAATTGGTTCCGCACACTATGGCCAAACCTACCTTTACTTGAAAGATAATATCCTTCCCCCAGACCTCTCACAAAACAAAACAAAAAAATCTTTATCCATCAATCCGCTCGTTATACCATTATTGTTGATACCCTTTATAGACGAGGTCTAGATAACACTCTCCTCAAGTGCCTCGAATGTGACAAATCCAAAAAAGCCTTAAACAAAGTTCATGAAGGTATTTGTGGTACACATTCAAGTGGTCTTACGCTAGCCAAGAAACTCATACGTACGCTTGGGTTATTATTGGCCCACTATTGAAAGAGATTCCTTCAAATATGCTAAGAAATGTAAACAATGTTAGATTCACAACAATTTGATACATGCACCAATGCAAGAGCTCCATCCTTTGGCAAGATCATGGTTGTTTTCTCAGTGGGGTCTAGACCTGGTAGGAAATATTCACCCTTCATCTTCAAATGGACACAAGTTCATTCTAACTGCTACAAAATACTTTACTAAATGGATTGAAGTAGTCCCTTTAACAACAGTGATAAGGAAACAAATAACTTCTTTTATCCTCAACTATATCATTTGTCGCTATGACATTCCCATTTCCATTATCATGAATAATGGAAGACCTTTTAAGAATCAAGATGTACGAGAACTATGAGAGCGATTACAAATCCAACATAGATTCTCAACACCCCACTAATCTCAAGGGAATGATCAAGCTGAAGCATCTAATAAATGATCTTGAAATTTTGAAGAAAACAATCAATGAAGCGGGTAGGGACTGACACATTCAGTTGAACCCCATTCTATGGGCTTATGGCACTAGCATCTGTACACCCACTGGGGAAACTCCATATTGCCTTGTGTATGGGTTAGAAGAAATACTGCCAATTGAAGTAGAGATAACTTCTCTACGGGTGTCATTGAAGGGACTCATTCCAGATGAGGAGCAAAGAGTATCTAGGTTACAAGAACTAGAGTTGCTACAAGTGTTACTACTTATCAAGTTGCCATTAGTTTTTATATTCAAAGTCATACTATATACTCTAGTCGATTAACATTACCGAATCATGCAGTCGGTATACACAGAGAAGTCGGTATGCACAGTCTAGTCGGTTATAGAGGAAAGCAGTCACAGAACGCAGTATACACCAAGCTGTCTACCGAGTATCTTTTATGTCTACCGAGCAGCAAAGATGACACACCAAGTTGATATACACTGAGTGAAACATGTTACCAGATACATTGAACCTGGACATGCATATGAAAACGTGTTACAAGATTGAGGCACATCTAATCGTTATTACATTGGAAATTATACTAAAAGATTGTGTATGATTTTGAGATCAATCTAACCAATGAAATATTTTGTATAGTTATTCATTCGAGGAATCTTGTTTGTAAGATCGAAGCAATGAAGTAGATCACCATCTTGAGAGATCTATTTATACAACATGAGTTAAGGGTGTATATGTGTGTGTAAGAAGACTGTTACAGAGACACAGAGGTCACCAAGAAGGTTTTCAGAGAACAGTCGAAGAATAGAGTAAACAGAAGGGTTTACCGAGTTATGTGGGTTACCGAGGTATGCTATAAGCAAGGTAACTTATTCTGAGCACATAGAATCTGCTATGACATTTCAGATGTAAAGTTGCAGATATTTATAATAATTTTATTGTAATATTGTGAAGTTGAAAGAGAAACCTTTAACAGGGTAAAAGACTCTAATCAAGTCTATAAATTGTAAAGCCTCTAACCAGGTGCAACATTCAGAATAAATGTTGTAAAATCCTTTAGCAAGGTAGATCTAACAGATCTTGTTACTCCTAACAGGGTAAGCTATCAGAAATAGCTAATATGTAGCTCTAACTAAGCACTCTTTATTATTGCAATAGTGAAGTTGTGGGTGCCATCCCTACCGCAGTTTTTCTCTCTAACCAAGAGTTTTTGCGTAGCCAAAATATATGTGTTATGGAGTGAATCATGTATGATTGTTATCTATTTGTTTTATCTTTATTTTATGTTACTACACTATTCGGTTTATGCATAACAGTAAAGATATTATTCAAGAAAATTTTTGGAGTACTGATTCACCCCTCCCCTCTCAGTACATTAGCTTTCCATATTGGGCCTAACAATTGGTATCAGAGCTTGAATCTTGGAAAAGGGTTTAACTACCTAAAGAGAAAGATCTTATCAATGGAAGGCTACAAACAATCTCAGAGGATTGTGTATCTGCAAGAAGAGCTGGATCATGCTAATCAAGTGATTGCAGACATGCAAAGGCAAATGCAAAAATCTCCGAAAGTAAGAAGAAGATTATCTGATGACTTGCAGGATTCTCAAGAGTTAGTGGAACAAATTGAGACATCATCTGAGAACAGTATATCTAAAGAGACTGAAGAAATGATTGGAGTATTGAAAGAAAAGAACAAAGCACTGGCTTATCAACTAAAAGCAATGAAAAGAGAACATGAACATTTCAGCACACAAATGACTGAAAATCTAGATGCATTAAGGACAACTAAGGATAAAGCAAGAGATCTAGAAAGAGAGAAACAACAACTTGAAGTCTTAGTATCTGATAAAAATGATGAAATCATAAGGTTGACTGGGATTCAACAAAATATGAAAGATCAACTAGGTTATGCACATCATGAAGCAAATCTGAAAGATGATGAGAATCAAGCATTGAGACTTGAAGTATCAAGGTTGACCGATGAACTAGAAACAGAGAAGAAATCCAAAGAAACACTGAAGAAGAGTTATGAAGCATCAAAGATGTTGGATGAGCAACTAAATACAAGAAGACCCAACAAAGATGCAGGACTCAGTTACAAAGGAAAAGACTCTACCGAGAAAGGAATTCATACTACCGAGAGAGGAGAATCATCAAAGCAAGCTGGAAAAAGGAATAACATCAAAAGAAAGAAGCCTATTTGCTACTACTGTGGAAATCAAGGTCATACTGCCAACATGTGCCAAATCAAAAAAGGTAAGCAACTGAATATCACTAAGTCCAAAGGTTATTGTTACAATTGCAATAAATATGGTCACACATTTAAACAAAGTAGGACAAAGTCTGTTAACAACTATCAGAAGGCAAAATACAAAGGGTTTTGTAGAAACTGCAATAGATATGGACATAGTACTGAGAAGTGTTGGCTTAAGCAAAAGAACTACATGTGGTCTGCACACTGAGCAAACACTAGAGGTTACCGAACTCACACAGATCCTTACAGACAATATGCAGCAGTACCATGGGATTACAATACAAGGATATGGTGCGAATGTTGTGGAAGATATGGACATATTAGTGCCAACTATTTTATAAGGTTTGGAATGAACAACCGAAGATCATGGAGAAATCCTAGTAAGGCATGTTTTCATTGTCACAAAGTTGGACATTTAGCTGGAGATTGTAGAGATCAACCTAAAGGAGACACTGAAGAAATAAAAGAAAAATTAAAGATGATTTGGAGAAAGAAGGAAATTGTGTCAAACGAAGAAAGCACCTTACCTACCGAGTTAGGTGCACCTATTCCTAATTAATTAGTAAAGGTATGAAGGGACTACATTCTCTGAAGATTAAAATCATAACAGTTCCTATTCTATTATGTTCTAAATTCAAAATTTGCATAGTTAAGATGTATTAGTAAGTTTGAAATTCTATCAAAGTCTTTTGAAGCACTTTACAGGAAACCTGTCAAGTCGATAAATGAAGGAAGCTTGGTTACTTGGTTAAAACAAAAAGGAAAGTAAATTGGTTAAAGGTGAACTGAGTGCATTTAATATTTTTGACCTAACCCGCACGGAGCCAGATAAGGTATTTTGTGTACTTAAAAGTATTTTCGCAGTCATTTACACTTACCAAGTTTTCGAAACAGTAGAGCAGAGCGATTCCAAGGTGATCAAACCTCATTCTAAGCGAATTCAAGGTATTTACATCAAATCTCATCACACTGTTAAGCTAGCTTACCGATCTTATCAAATTGTTATTATTTGTTGAGTGTGAAGCATCTGTCGTTTGTAAACCGTCAAACCTTAAGGATAGTTTGCTAATTTTTTACCTGAAATCTACAATGGTGCCCAAGATCCAAGATCCCATAGTTGTCAAGAATGTAGAGAAGCCCTCACTGAAATACACTTTGACTCCTAAAGTCGTCTCTGAACCGGATGACAAAACCGCCTTTTCACTCATCCCAGATCGAGTCTTGTTAGTCGAAGATGTGAGATTCTTCACCAAATACCGTGTTGAAGAACTCGGTCATGTGGAAATAAGAGACACCTATGATAAATTATGTACCGATGGTGTATTAAACAACAAGTATGAACACATCAGAATCAAAGGATTGACTGAAGCCCTAACCTACCCTCGTGTGTTCAAGCCCCAATGGGTCAAGTTTGTTCTAAGTTAAGTTCATGATGATTTCATGTGGCTAGAAGAGAAACCATTCAAAATCACCAAGGAAATCATTCATGTGATCACCGGTTATCCTATCTATGATCATGCACGAGCTCAAAAGATGATATCACAGAAGGAATTAATCAATTTAACCGGAGTAGAATCTAATTACAGAGGACTAAAATTGAACAATGTCACTGATGCAGAACTTAAGTTTGCCATTAGAGTAATCGGTTACTGTTTCTTCCAATCTACAAGGGAAAACAGTGTACCCTGTGCCGCAGTTGACATAGCTTATAAAATTGTGAAAAAGGGAATGAAAATTGACTTATGTGAAGTATTGCTAAAGAACCTATTTGAAAATTTGAACACAATTAGGAAGCCAAAGAAGAACAACTCGACAAATACTTTAAAGTTTGGATCACTACTGGTATGCATGTTTTTATACTTTGAAAAATTCTTTCCAACAGTCGGTAAAGTAGTTTGGGAGCTACACCGACCAATCACCCATTAGATTAATGACTTCATCAAGAAGTTAGGAGATAATTTCAATGATATCATGGATGATTATTTCAGCAAATTTCAAGAGAAAATGCACAACAGGTACCAGATTCCACCCCAGCTAGTGGAGAAATATAAAGATGATATATGCTTTGAGGTAGATACTAATTACTGTTATGTGAATGCTGTGGAACCAAGAACTCAATCTTTGCCACCTATGGGTTACGAGATTGACTTTGATATCAAACAACAACAAATTGATGCATATCTTACATTACCAAGGCATGCTACCGAGCTGAGATATGGAACCTATGAAGAAATGAAGGAGAAAGTGAAAATGAGCATTGTAGTACCCAAAGCTACAAGGAAGGCAACCAAGATGATAAAGGAATTGACAGAGAAATTTGGAGAAGACTCTTCCTCTACACCTATCAAAGGCACTCTTGCCATCACTGCAGAAGAATCAGAAGCTCAAGAGGCAGCAATAACACTGAGTACTGAATTGCCTAAGGGTAAAGTGTTAAAAAGAAAGAAACAGGACACTTCAAAGGCCCTACCGACTCCTCCAACAAAGAGACCTAATACAAGAGCAACAGATGCATCACCGAGTAAGAAATAAAAGAGTGTTATTGCTCCCAAGATAACCAAGACCTACAAGAAATCTACTCGGAGACTCATTTTGGCAAAAGAGTCTAGTGATATAGAATCTGAGGATGCAAACAAATTCCAGATTGTCAAGAGCCAGAAGGTAAATATACATAGTGTTGAAAACTTTTGTGCTAATTTGAAAGAATATGGTGGATTTAGTTCATTTAGATTTGTTAAGTATGAAACCAGGAACAATGATGAGAAGAGACAAATTGAAGAAGTTGTCATCTGCACACTTCTAAAGTTCTGGTTAGCTCCATTGGAACTAGTAAAGTCACTTCCAAATGAACTTTACTTGCATATTGATAATAGGTGGAAATATGCAATGGACTCAGAGAAACAAATCAGAGAAAGAAGTCTAGTCCATCTATTTCCTGATATGTCTGTAGCAGAAATAAAGGAACATTTGACAACCTACAATTCAAAATTTCCCGTCAAACAAAGAGCCTTAAAACTAATGAATGGGCTATACATTGACGTAGAGAATGAGACAAAAGCAAAATGGTAGGAAATCTTCAAAATCAAAGATGTCGCTGAACAATCTACAGTTGAAATCGTTGATGTCACCGAGCATGATCCTGATATCACCGAGCAAGGTCCTGATGTTGCCAAACAAGACCTGGCTGACACTATTCAAATTGATGAAGATGTCATGGATACAGAGGAACCAAAGCAGGAAATGATAGAAGGCACTACATATGCAAAACTTGTATCGAGTGAATCCATTTTAGAACAAGTTCAGCCTTATCCACCGATCAATCCACCTGTCTCTACCGAAGCTCCTCAAGATACAACATAAGGCACCGAAGGTCACAAGTCTACAACTAGAGAAGAGACTACTCAAGAACAGACCTCTGAAGCACCTTCGAGCACCGAAAATGTAGCAGCTAAGACACCCAGTACCGAGGCACCGAAAGACACCACAACAGCTACAGGAACTGACCAAAGTGTTGCCTCTACTGAGCAACCTACTGAGGATCAACAAGCCTCTCAAGCTATTGTCTTGGTCCAACCGCCCAAAGGTAAAGAGAAGAAGGTGAAAAATCATAGCTTCAAAGTTGATTTATCTAAACCAATAGTGTTGCCCAATGTGGATATATCAAAATTAAAGGGGCAAGCACTCATTGATTTCGTGAACTCTACAAAGAAAAGGCTGAACAAGAAAGACAGATGGCCATACAAAAGAAGAATAAAGTAATTCAGAAGGTGAAGACACTACTATCAGATATGCTACCTACAGCTACAGTGTCAACCGATGCAGCCATCCACATTCAACTGGATGAACTCCTTAATCAAATAGAAACATCCGAAGTTGATGCATCTGAGTATTTGAGCAAGCTCAAAGACAAGGAGCTTACTGCAAAAATGATAGAAGAGGTACAAAAAGCTCTAGCTATTGGCAAAGTCAAACTTGTCAAATTTATTGTTGAGTTGTCCCCACAACTCAAGCACATTCTTTCATCATTTCAGAAACTCTGTACATTTTCTTTATTCATTAAGGATATTAAAAATAAAATAGAATCCATTGAGAAAGAGATCACCAATCTCTCAAATAAGTTGACCCCAGAGCCCAATTCAATTCAAAATTTTTATACCAAGCTACAACAGCTCATGGCTCAACAATTGGAACTGAGGAATGAAGAACACAAGATTAGGATGGACATAATGACACTTCAGACATTATTCCTTCCTCATCTTTCATCTGTTCAAGAACAGCTCAACTGAGCCACATACCTCTCTACTACACAAGAGGGAAGCACTTTAGATGGCTTAATTTCATTATTGGCTGATATTAATGCGCAAAATTCTCTAATGGACAGTGTAAAGGATGCCCTCTCTGTCGCTCTCACCGAAGCCAAGGCAAAGTAGAAATCCATTTTTGATCACTTGCCACCTCCAAATGGTAACTAAATTTTGATGTTTGTCAAAAAGGGGGAGTGTATAGTATTCAAAGTATCAACCAACAGGAGTATAGTACATAGGGGGAGTATACTGAGTAGAATAAGCAGAGTAAGCAAAGTATCCAAAGAGCAGTGAACTGAGCAGTGAACAGAGAAAAGAACAGTGATTACAGAATATTGATCACCGAGCACACTTAATCAGAGTTTTGTATAGTATATTGATAAGGGGAGTATATATTTAATATACTATTTCATTGACTAATGTACATATTGTATGTTTAGTCAAATTTTGTAAAGTATATAGATTTTTGAGTAATGACTTTGAAAGTAGTTTTGCCAAACATCTCAACTAATGTCAAAAGGGGAGATTGTTACTACTTATCAAGTTGCCATTAGTTTTTATATTCAAAGTCATACTATATACTCTAGTCGGTTAACATTACCGAATCATGCAGTCGGTATACATAGAGAAGTCGGTATGCACAATCTAGTCGGTTATAGAGGAAAGCAATCACAGAACGTAGTATACACTGAGCTGTCTACCGAGTATCTTTTTATGTCTACCAAGCAGCAAAGATGACACACCGAGTTGATATACACCGAGTGAAATGTGTTACCAGATACATTGAACCTAGACATGCATATGAAAATGTGTTACAAGATCGAGGCACATCTAATCGTTATTACATTGGAAATTGTACTAAAAGATTGTGTATGATTTTGAGATCAATCTAACCAATGAAATATTTTGTATAGTTATTCATTTGAGGAATCTTGTTTGTAAGATCGAAGCAATGAAGTAGATCACCATCTTAAGAGATCTATTTACACAGCATGAGTTAAGGGTGTATATGTGTGTGTAAGAAGATTGTTACAGAGACACAGAGGTCACCGAGAAGGTTTTCAAAGAATAGTCGAAGAATAGAGTAAACAGAAGGGTTTACCGAGTTATGTGGGTTACCGAGGTATGCTATAAGCAAGGTAACTTATTCTGAGCACATAGAATCTGCTATGACATTTCAGATGTAAAGTTGCAGATATTTGTAATAATTTTATTGTAATATTGTGAAGTTGAAAGAGAAACCTTTAATAGGGTAAAAGACTCTAATCAAGTCTATAAATTGTAAAGCCTCTAACCAGGTGCAACATTCAGAAAAAATGTTGTAAAATCCTTTAGAAAGGTAGATCTAACAGATCTTGTTACTCCTAACAGGGTAAGCTATCATAAATAGCTAATATGTAGCTCTAACCGAGCACTCTTTATTATTGCAGTAGTGAAGTTGTGGGTGCCATCCCCACCGCAGTTTTTCTCTCTAACCAAGAGTTTCTGTGTAACCAAAATATATGTGTTATGGAGTGAATCATGTATGATTGTTATCTATTTGTTTTATCTTTATTTTATGTTATTGCACTATTTGGTTTATGCATAACAGTAAAGATATTATTCAAGAAAAGTTTTGGAGTACTGATTCACCCCTCCCCTCTTAGTACATTAGCTTTCCATATTGGGCCTAACAACAAGAGCATCACCAAAATACTTTTGATCACTTAAAAGCATATCAGCAAAGGATGGCAAGAAGCTACAATCACTAGGTCAAGCCGAGAGTATTTTATTTGGGAGATCTTGTCTTAAGAGAAAATCCACGCAACCAGCAAGATCGAGAGAAAAAAGGGAAAATTTGAACCAAACTGGTTAGGTCCTTTTGATGTGGTTGTTGCATATAGATCCAAAGCCTAGAAATTTTCAACACTAGAAGGTGAGTGGTTTAAAGAACTTGTCAGCACAATGCATTTGAAAAAAAATTATGTCTGAAAAGCAAAAAATCCAAAAACAGTGAAAAAATAAAAAAATACAAAAATAGCAAAAACAGTGAAAAATAAAAAATCAAATATGAGGAAAAATGCAAGAAAAATAGATGGTGAAAACTTGGCAACAGGTGCTATCTATCAGCTAGCTCTTCCATCTATGAGTTCATGTTTTCTTTTTGCATCCATCCATTGCATTTGTATATATCCATCAAAAAGCCTTTAGCACATAATCAGGCAGTGCCATCTCACCATGGTTTGGATCATCGTTGTATATCCATAATAAAGTTTGATTCTAGATGGGGCAAAATCCTGAACCTAGCTAGGGGCAAATTTTTACATTGAGCTTAATCAAATAGGTAGAACAACATTTAGGAAATACTTGTTAAGCGAAAACTGAGACACATCCAATGTTGAACATAAGATCAAATCATCAACCATCAACTATCAAGTTAAACATGACATGATAACTCAATGATGAACGAATAGTACCAAACCGGTACTGAGAGAGGGGGATGAATCAGTACAGACAAAAACACAGTCTTAAACTGGTTTGACAACAGATACTTCAAATGACTGATAAACAGTGATACCGGTTCAACACAGATTGCAACCGGTAAAGCCAAAAGTGTCAAATACAAACATTAACCAGTTGAACACTTAGCTTTCACTAAACTCAAAGCAACACTATCATTTCACCCTTATGCATAAACAGGTAATCTACCATCAAATCTTCATAACAGTTAGTTCAATATGTTTTATAGACAGGCATAAAACACACAACCAACGTATGCTCAACAAGTAATAACAAAGCATCACAAGATAAAAACATTACACATGACACACATATTTTTCACGTGGAAACCCAACTGGGAAAAACCACAGTGGGGATGAAGACCCACAAGTTGCTTTTGAACTCTTTTGAAGTTCGCTCTGTTAGGAGCCTTGTCCGGTTAAAGACATTACAATAGGTTCTGCTAGGAACTAATCCTGTTAGGGATCACTTGGTTAAGGGATGGCTATAATACCCGATTAAGGGTTAAACCCATTAGGGTTACCTTGCTAGAGGATTTCAAGAACTCAATAGCTAAAGGATCTCCAGAGCTCTATAGCTTCTCAGAACTCATTAACTTCGAGTTACCTTGTTAAGGGATTTAAATCAAGCCGGTTAAAGGTTACCCTGTTAGGGGATTTTGCAGCAAGCCTAGTTAAGGCTACCCTGTTAAGGAATTTCACAATTGTTGAAGTGGCTAGAGATCAACAGGAATTACAATGATCTGTTAACAACACTCAATGCTAATGTAGATCCGTTTTGGCTCCTCTTCTCCTTCTACACATTCACTTTGCAGGTATCTCTTCTCTCCTTTGGTCTGGCAAGTATCACGTATCACTTCCCTTGGATACACATTCACAACTTTTGCCAATGACCTTAGAAAGAAACACAACATCGACCTTATAGGAAATAGACAGGCCGATAGCAAAAAACCCTAAACCCTAAACCCGTTAGGTTAAGCAATTCAAGCGGTTCACCGTTGAATCATACTGCATTAAATGCAATAATCTTGAATCGATCTCAAGACATTCTCCATCGTCCATTTTCCACCAATTTCATGGTGGCTGATAACCCATCATGTGTTATCACCATTTGACAGACTTCACACATTCCCAAGGTAGATAGGAATAGTCTTCTTCATGCAAGATCCTTCACACACACAGAGCTTACATGGCAACATGATCTGTTCTCCATTATACTGCTAACTCATCACACAAAGATCACCGATTGAGTCACACAGGCTTGAGATACTCCAACCGGAAATCCTGAAGTGGAAACTACCTACCAACCGGTAGTAACACAATGCTTCCATGTGTCGGTTCCCATAACTGCATGTCGGTTCATCTTGAACAAATATGCCGCTTCACTTTGGCATATAAACCGGTTCATACATATGCCGGTTCCTCTCTCTTTTCACCTATCACATGTGCCGGTTCACACCATGTCACATATTGAAATCAATGACAACTTACAATATCATTATGTCTTCATGTCGGTTCACATAATGCCAACAATCTCCCCCTTTGGCATTGATGGCAATATACAAATATATCTTCTTCGCTTCACATCTTCTCCCCCATTTACTGCAGATATCTTTTTGCTTCACTGCTTCTCCCCCTTTGACAACAATTCCAAAGTGGAGGTACAAGCATCTCTATTCCATCATACTGCTCCCCCTGAGGAGTAGCATCCTTCAACACATCAATCAACAAAAAGTTAACTTTACAATACATGACTGATGTGGAACAATTACTTTTAGTTCACCTCCTGAATGGGCAATACCCCTAATTCACCTCTCAAATGCACAAATGTAGTCTTTGGGAGAGGCTTGGTGAATATGTCTACTAACTACTCCTTACTGGAAGCATGTTTGAGTGCAATCTCCTTATTCTGAACCTTTTCCCTCAAGAAATGATACTTAAGCTCAAAATGCTTGGTTCTAGAATGTAAAACCGGATTCTTTGATATATTGATAGCACTTGTGTTATCACCGAATATACTTATTAGTTCAGATACAGGGATCTTGAAGCCTTCCAGTACATGCTTCATCCAAATTGTCTGAGTGTTATTCAAGAAAGCTGCAACATACTCTGCTTTTGCTATAGACTAAGAGATACAACTTTGCTTTTTACTCATCCATGAGACCAGTCTACCACTGAGAAAGAATGCACCACTAGTTGTGCTTTTCCAGTCATCCACATTACCTACCCAATCAGCATCTGTGAACACTTTCAGATTGAAATCATTGTTGTATGGGTACCACAATCCATAGTCAACTGTTCCCTTCAGATACCTAAGAATCCGCTTGACTGCAATCAAGTGGGATTCTCTGGGACTCTTCTGGAACCTTGCAGTAATGCCAACTACATGTGCAATATCTGGTCTACTATGCACTACATAATGCAACTTACCAATCATTGATCGGTATTCCTTCTCATCAACCAGTGTAGAATCATCCTCTTTTGTCAATTTGCAACCGATCACCATCGGTGTACCAAATGATTTGTTGTCTTCCATGCCAAAGGTCTTCAATACCTCTTTGACATATTTGGACTGAGTGATAAAGATTCCATCTTCCATCTGCTAGATCTGCAGTCCAATGAAGAACTTAATCTCCCCTATGAGTGACATCTCAAACTCTTTCTTCATCTCATTAGCAAACTCATGACTCATCTTGTCATCTCCTCAAAAGATAATGTCATCAACAAAAACCTCACAGATCAGGATCTGATCTCCTTCAGACTTCAGGTAGATATTGCTATCTTCACTTGTTCTCTCAAATCCAATCTTCACAAGATGGGAATGTAGGCACTCATACCATGCCCTAGGTGCTTGCTTTAGACCATATAAGGCTTTATGTAGCCTACACACCATATCACTATCTTCAGATAGAGAAAACCCATCTGGTTGTTCTATATATACCTTCTCTTCAAGTACACCATTTAGGAATGCATATTTTACATCCATCTGATATACTTTGAACCTTTTAAAAGCTGCATATGCAAGAAGCATATTAACTCCTTCCAATCTGGCTACAAGAGTAAAGGTTTCTCCATAGTCTTCTCCTTCTTCTTGAGCATATCCTTTGCACACTAATCTGGCTTTATTCCTAATCATTGTGCCATCCTCATTCAACTTGTTTCTGAACACCCATTTGGTGCCAATGACATTTTTATGCTCTGGTCTGGGTACCAAGGACCATGTACCATTTTTCTCTATTTGGTCAAGTTCCTCTTCCATTGCCTTGATCCAGTCTTCATCTTTAGGAGCCTCTTTGAATGATTTAGGCTCAAATTTAGAGATCATACATGAGTTTTCTCTGATCTTTCTTCTTGTAAGGATTCCCGCATCCTTATCTCCTATGATCTGCTTAGGATCATGATTCAACTTGACATACCGAGGAATGGTCTTAACTGGTTCTTCTTGCTTTTCCTCTTCATCCTCATCTTATTCAGTATCAGCATTCACCGGTTCAGGGACACTGTTACTGGTACTTGGTTGACTAACAACCGGTTCCTAGAAGGTTGCAACTGGTTCATTTACAGCTTGCTCACTGCCGATTTCCTCAGTTTTCTCAAAGGATTCATCAACTCTTACATTGATACTTTCCATAATTCTCGGAGTCCTATTGTTGAAGCACTTGAAGGCTTTACTCTTGGTGGAATATCCTAGAAATATTTCCTCATCACATTTAGCTTCAAATTTGCCCTGATGTTCACTCCTCTTGATGTAACATTTGCTACCAAATACCTTAAAGTAGCTAACCACAGGTGTCTTACCGGTCCAATACTCATAAGGAGTTTTGTCCTTACCTTTCTTGATGAGTACCCGGTTCATAGTGTAGACTGCAGTGCTCACCGCTTCTCTCCAAAAGGTGTGAGCTATCTTTCCTTAAATCAACATGGTTCTAGCTGCTTCAACCACATTCTGGTTATTCCTCTCTGCCAGGCCATTCCGTTGTGGAGTCGGGGGGGCAAACAACTGTCTCTTGATGCCAAATTCTTCACAATACTTGTTGAATTCACCGGAAGTGAATTCCCCTCCTTGATCAGTTTTGAGACACTTGATCCTTTTACTGCTTTCCTTCTCCACTAATGCTTTGAAAGCTTTGAATTTTCCAAAAGCTTCAGACTTTTCTTTCAAGAATGTGACCCACATCATTCTTGAGCAGTCATCAGTGAGGATCATGAAGTACCTATCACCCTGCATACTTCTAGTTTTCATAGGGCCACACAAATCAGTATGCACAAGATCAAGCAAGTTGTCAGCAGTGAAAGGTTTACCTTTAAAGGTTGAGGAAGACATTTTCCCCAATTGACACTCTCTACACAAGGTATTATCCGGTTTGATTAGCACTGGCAACCCTCTAACTGCCTTGATCTTACTAGCCTTCACAATGTTATCAAAGTTTACATGGCAGAGTCTCCTATGCCATATCCAACTATCATCAAGCTTAGCCATAAGATATATACTTACATTTGCATTCAGATGAAATAGATTACCTTTGGTCTGCATGCCGGTGGCCACCAATTTACCATCTTTTCCATTGATTCTACAAACCCCATTCTTGAATTCCAGAGTGAGGCCATTGTCATTTAGCTGGGCAACACTTAGAAGGTTGTGTCTGAGACCATCAACCCAATACACATTGTCAGCATTGCTCTTTCCATTCAGAGAGATGGACCCTCTGCCTTTGACCATGCATGGTGCATCATTGCCAAAGCGAACCACACCACCATCATACTCCTCCAAGGATAGAAACTTGCTCCGGTCACCAGTTATATGGTGAGAACAACCACTGTCAATGATTCACTCATTGGAATTATCAAACCGAGAGACAAGAGCCTTCTTTTCTGCCACATCTTCCTTTACAGCAACAAACACAATGTCTTCATTTTCTTCATCTTCTGATTCCTCATCTGTGACACCTTCATCAACTACCACAAAACAGTTTCTCCGATTTCCTCCTTTGAATTTCCTGAACCTTTCTGGTTTGTCCTTGTTATCACCATTAGGACAGTTTATAGCAATATGTCCTATCCGGTTACAAGAAAAACATTTCAAAGGTAGCTTACCTTTGTATTTGCTGATTCCTTTTGGAAGCTTCTTGGCAAGGAGAGCTTCAAATGCCATCAAAATCTCATCATCATTCATTTCTCTGCTCTTACTAGGTTCCCCACTAGTGCTAGCCTCTTTTCCTTTTCTGGATGGTATAGCAGAGGCCTTAAATGTTGATTCAGTCTTTTGAACACTGACATCAAAACTATTTAGCTCGTAGGCTGTTAACTTGGCTATGATGGAGTCCAAGGATACTTTAGACTTGTCTATTGATCTCAGCTCTTGAATAGCAATGACCCTTATTGCATAGACCAGCAACAGGGATCTTAGGACTTTACTTACCACAGTGGAATCTTCTATTTTGCCACCTGCACTCTTGATTTCTCCAACAACCATTTTGATTCTTATTCCATACTGCTGAATGGTCTCTCCTTCAACCATCCACATGTCTTCAAACTTCCCTCTCAGGCTTTCTTCCTTATCCTGTTTTACATGCTCATCACCACCATAGATATTTTCAAGAGCATCCCATACCTCTTTGGGATTTGCCTTGTCTTGAACATCAATAAACTCAATGTCAGATAGACTATTGATGAGGGCTTCCATGACTTGCCCATTTTCTTGTATCTCTCTCTTTTGGTCATCAGTGAGAGTACCGGTAGGAACAACATATACATTTTCAACATAACTCCAGTGTTGAACACCCATGCTTTTGATGAATATCTTCATCATGTCTTTCCATATACCGAAGTTTTCCCTGTTAAACTTTGGACCTTCCCTCTTCATCATTTGACTAGGATCTTTTCCTCAAGCAGTTAAGCTTAAAACACAGAGGACCTGGATGGCTCTGATGCCAATTGATAACTCAATGATGAATGAATAGTACCAAACCGGTACTGAGAGGGGGGGGGGTGAATCAGTACAGACAAAAAAATAGTCTTAAACCAGTTTGACAACAGATACTTCAAATGACTGATAAACAGTGATACCGGTTCAACATAGATTGCAACCGGTAAAGCCAAAAGTGTCAAATACAAACATTAACCGGTTGAACACTTAGCTTTCACTAAACTCAAAGCAACACTATCATTTCACCCTTATGCATAAACAGGTAATCTAACATCAGATCTTCATAACAATTAGTTCAATATGTTTTATAGACAAGCATAAAACACAAAACCAACGTATGCTCAACAAGTAATAACAAAGCATCACAAGATAAAAACATTACACATGACACACATATTTTTCACATGGAAACCCAACTGGGAAAAACCACGGTGGGGATGAAGACCCACAAGTTGCTTTTGAACTCTTTTGAAGTCCGCTCTGTTAGGAGCCTTGTCTGGTTAAAGACATTACAATAGGTTCTGCTAGGAACTGACACTGTTAGGGATCACCTGGTTAAGGGTTAAATCTGGTAGGGTTACCTTGTTAGAGGATTTCAAGAACTCAATAGCTAAAGGATCTCCAGAGCTCTATAGCTTCTCAGAACTCATTAACTTCGAGTTACCCTGTTAAGGGATTTAAATCAAGTCGGTTAAAGCTTACCTTATTAGGGGATTTTGCATCAAGCCCAGTTAAGGCTACCCTGTTAAGGGATTTCACAACTATTGAAGTGGCTAGAGATCAACAAGAATTACAATGATCTATTAACAACACTCAATGCTAATGTAGATCCATTTTGGCTCCTCTTCTCCTTCTACACATTCACTTTGCAAGTATCTCTTCTCTCCTTTGGTCTGGCGAGTATCACGTATCACTTCCCTTGGATACACATTCACAACTTTTGCCAACGACCTTAGAAAGAAACACAACATCGACCTTATAGGAAATAGACAAGCCAATAGCAAAAAAACCCTAAACCCTAAACCTGTTAGGTTAAGCAATTCAAGCGGTTCAATCCTGACCGTTGAATCATACTGCATTAAATGCAATAATCTTGAATCGATCTCAAGACATTCTCCATCATCCATTTTCCACTGATTTCATGGCGGCCGATAACCCATCACGCGTTATCACCGTTTGACAGACTTTGCATATTCCCAAGGTAGATAGGAATAGTCTTCTTCATGCAAGATCCTTCACACGCACAGAGATTACATGGCAACACGATCTGTTCTCCATTATACTACTAACTCATCACACAAAGATCACCTATTGAGTCACACAGGCTTGAGATACTCCAACCGGAAATCCTGAAGTGGAAACTACCTACCAACCGGTAGTAACACAATGCTTCCATGTGCCGATTTCAATAACTGCATGCCAGTTCATCTTGAACAAATATGCCGCTTCACTTTGGCATATAAACCGGTTCATACATATGCCAGTTCTGCTCTCTTTCCACCTATCACATGTGCCGGTTCACACCATGTCACATATTGACATCAATGGCAACATACAATATCATTATGTCTTCATGCCAGTTCACATAATGCCAACATGACAAACCATATCAATGGATGATATCTTTTGACTAATTATTTTAACACTTTCACAATAATGGTTTAACTGTTATATCTTTATTTTTGCTATCATGATTCTTGAGTGACTCAAAGATGTCTTTGACTAGAGTAAGAAAGAAGGAAAATTATATTTTCTTGTCTATTGTCTGTAAATTAATCATTAATATGTGCCAGTTTGTCTTAGGACATGATCATCATAATATCATCGAGGACATTTTGGATTTGCACATAGGAATGGTTAATATTGTTTGTTTTATGCAAGCAACACTCAGGTCATCTTGGTTCAATTATACCTTGATGCTTGTGCTAACTTGCAATATCAAAATCTAGGAAAGTAGTGCTCAGGTCATCATGGTTCAATAATACAATCAATGTTTGCAGTCACTTCCCACATTTTAAAGGCTCAATGATGATAAAAAGAAATGACCAAATAACCGGTCTAATTGCAACATTTCATTTCATTTGCATATTAAGAAGTAGATTACATTTCATTTTTCATGGGATCATAAAAGCTCATCTTTTTCAAGGCCAAAAGCTTCAAAATGGTGTTATCTCTCTTATTAAGTGATTTACATTGGACATTAAAGAAAATAATCAATTCATCCATCCTCCATGATAAGTTAGTTCATTCCATCACATGTAAGCATTGCACAATAAGACATCATTCATTCATTCAATTAGATCATTCATTACATAAAACATTCGTATAGAATCAAATCATGTATCATAGTGCATCATCATTGCATTGCATCCATCATCATCATTAATATGCATAGATAAAATCATAAAAAATAGGAAATAAACTCATGCACTGCATCATCATAGAGAAAATAAAGCATACAACATGTAAATAGCTACATAGCATAATCATATAGCAAGTAAAATGCATAACATCATAAGTCATATAGAGAAAATAGAATCGACGTCCAAGGTACAACGATATCACAAAAATATTTGAGATGCATCTCAAAAGAAATCACAAGAATCATCAATATCTTATCACAAGTGTATACGAAATCAGATCAATGATCAATCTCTCGTATCAATGTTAACTGGGATGACAAACAAAAATCTCTCTAGATGTTGTTGGCTAACCAAATCTCATGCTACTCCCCCTAATGCATGAACATCAGCACATCTAAATCTTCCTGCAACATGATATCAACAAAATGCCAATTCTTTATCCAATCAATCACTTTGATCAATTGATCTGCTATCTTATCCGCTCACTGGAGATTTCCATCAATCTCTTTTGAGCACCCATCAATGATGCTCATTCATCATGAGATCACACATCTAGTCTATTCAATCTTGAGTTTACATCATTGATGCTCATCAATCATGAAGTCAATCAAACTCATCCTATCAGATCATCAAATCTTCGAGTTTATATCATTGACCCTCATCGATCATGAGATCAATCAAACTCTATCAATCATCAAATCAAGCAAAACATCAAAGTAATTAGAGAACTGACACTTTCATCAACCAAAGTTGCAGGAATCAAATAAATTTTATCGGGAAATCAATTTCACAAAAATCCAAACAATCCAATTGTTAATTCTCTCAATTGATCTCTCGAGGGGGCATTCCCGTATCGTCATCTATCATTCAATGTCTGGGGCATCATATCAAAATTGAATCTACATCGTATCAAAATCATATCTGCATCAAATCGAGAAAATTTTCTTTGAACCAATGCGTCGTCACACATCACTTCAAAGAGGGGCAAAATGTATACACTAAAAAATGGTCTGGAGATAATTGATTAAATACTCAGTTGTTTAATTAACAACCCTTCCCAATTAATTAAATTCATAATGAAGTCTAGGGACTACTTTGAATAAGGAATTGAATTTTGAAAGGCCAAATAGGTAATGGAACACAAGTCCATTAATGATATTGTCCCAGTCTAATAGAGAAGGAAAATTTGAATACGAAAGGAGCTATAAATTTGATCATTATTGTTGATCTAACATTAACTTCTTGGTATAATCTTCACAAAACAACTTCTTATTTGGAGGTAATTTTTTTATGAGTTAAAGTCAATGTTTAGTATTTTTCAAGATACCAATAATATTGAGTTTGTGCTTACAAATGATGAAAAAATATAAGCAACTATAATACAATTCAATCATACCAACAATTTCAAATATATGAGTTTCCCTTTGAGAGAAGCTAAAGGCCAAAAAATGAATTTGGATGAAATTCAAGCATTACCAACAATTTCATAGGACTACTCATATGACATTTAGTAAAAACAAAGGTTTCTACACCACATCCATCCCTCCTTGTAACTCATTAGCCCCACCAAATCTAAATGCGAGCAACAATCTTGCTCCACTAAAAGGGTTAGGTTCATCCTTACAAGCAAAGAAAAACATGTCCATTTTGTCAAAAAATAAGATAGTAGAATCAACCAAGCTCAATTATGATGTAGCTAGAGATATCGAGAAATAGATCTCGGATATCAATATTTTGGAACTACTACAACTAAGGAAGATAATTCTCTCTCACATCATCATATCATCTATTATCGAATTCATATTATTATCTAAAAAATCGGAGGTCACCCCTCAAAGTAGTATGTTATATTTCTGATTTTTGCATTTATATCTTAGAAATGTCATAACAAGTGGCATAAGAGGTACAATTTGGACTAACGCTTTTGTTTCCACCATATCTTTTAAACTAGTGTGAATTTGGATCTGATTTTTCTAGTTTTGAGGTATGTATTAGATAAACTCCTAAAATAAAATTTGGACTTTGAAGACAAGTTTTCAAAAATGTACTGATATTTTATGTTTTTCATTTATTTGATCTATAGACCACAATTTTCAGATTTTTTTTTACAAAAATTATATTTTTGGAATATTATTAAAAAATAGATAGAGTTCATTCTTTAAATAGGTTCTTTAATCTAGTGGTCAAAGCTTAGTAAAAAAAAATATTAGATTTGCACTATAGGCTGCATTTTTTTTTAAAAATCTTAATTAATTTTTTGAAAAGATTATCAAATACTAAGTACGGTTAGTTATTTTAAATTTATTGTTAGACATAAAATATATTTCTTAATTTAGTGGTCAAAATTTGGTCCAAAAAGAAAAATCAAATTCTCTCTCATGCCAAATACATTTTTACCTTAATAAATCTTAAAATAAAAACATAATTAAAGCCAATAGTCTTTAGGATTAGAGAATCTTTCTCCACATACAAAATATAAGGACCCATTCTATTTTCCACCACTTAAAATTGAAGAAAGAATTCCACACGGACATGAAATAATGATACAATTCATTAAAGATAAATTGTTTAACCCATTTGTGAAATCTTTAAATGAGGGTTTAGATAAGTTCAACAAAGAATTGTTATCAAAATTAAAGTTCCAAAGAAACCACCAAGGTGGGTACAACCTTAACATACCAAATTAAGAGATAGAATAACCTTCTTGAAGTCAAGAATCATACCCACCAAGAATAAACATTCATAAATATGATGGTAAAAATGCAATTCCATGGATAGACTCATAGGAGAACAATTTATATTTCACAATATAGCAAATAATGTCATCATTGACATATCTTTACTATATTTTGAATCAGGACCTTACCAATGGTACCAATGGAAGATAAGCGACAAAAAAGGACAAATATTCAATTGGAAAAAATATTGTAAAGAATTAGCAACCTTTTGTAATGAAATAACTTGCACAAATGAGGAAGATAAAATGAAATATTTTGAGAATGATGTATAATATGAAATATGCTAAGGACAATGCTTTTGTAAAGAGGGGGGAGATTTTAAATGCCCCTAACCATATAGTGTGTATTGTGCTATGAGTAGTTGTCTTGTGGCTACCTTAACTCTTAAATAAGCTACATAATAATCATTATAATCATTAATATGTATTTAGGCCATCTTAGGAGTTATATTTAAGTATATAAGTTGGCCTAGGTAGTATCCAGGGCATAAGTATTGTATATTTAGGAGGTATAGGTTATTCATTATCAACATGTAGAGTATTGAAATCTCATTGAAGACTATTGGAGGTGTCTCCCTCAAAGTAGAAGAACAAGAGTAAGAGAAACAAAAAGAGAAAGAGAAAGAGCAAGAATAAGAGAAAGACCAAGAGTAATATTAAGAGCAAGAACAAGAGAAAGAACAAGAAGAAAAATAAACAAAAAGAAGTAGAAGAAAAAAAGGAGATAAAGAAGAAGAAAAAGAAAAAAGTTAGCATTGAGGACAATCCTTTTGTAAAGAGGGGGCCAATGTTATGCCCCTAACCCTGTAGTGTATATTCTGTTATGGTTATTTGATTTGTGACTACCTTATCTCTTAAATAAGTTACATAATAATTATTATAATTATTAATATGTATGTATGTCATCCTAGGAATTATATATAAGTATCTTAGTTGGTCTAGGTAGTATCCAAGCCATAAGTATGGCATATATAGGAGGTATAGGTTAGTTATTATCATTATGTAGATTATTGAGTTCTTATCGAAGACTATTGGAGGTATCCCCCACGAAGTAGAAGAACAAGGAAAAAAAAGGAAGTGGAAGAACAAGAGTAAGAGAAAGAAAAAGAGCAAGCAAAAGAGAAAGAGAAAGAACAAGAACCAAAACAAGAAACAAAAAAGAAGAAAAAAAAGGAGATGAAGAAGAAGGAAAAATTAGCATTGAGCACAATGCTTTTCTCAAGAGGGGGCAATATTATTACCCTAACCCTATAGTGTGTATTGTGTTATGATTAGTCGTCTTGTGGCTATCCTAACTCTTAAATAAGCTACATAATAATTATTATAGTCATTAATATGTATTTAGGCCCTCCTAGGAGTTATATTTAAGTATCCAAGCTGGCCTTGGTGGTATCAAAAGCATAAGTATAGTATATATAGGAGGTATAGGTTAGTTATTATCATCATGTAGAGTATTGAGTTCTTATTGAAGACTATTAGAGGTATCATTCTCAAAGGGAGGTTTCCCCCTTGAAGTGGCATATTATTATCAAGTATTTGCAACATATTTCCTATTATATTCATCTTGTTCAAGTTATTTCATTACACCTTCTATGAACAACCATGCATTTGAAGCTATTTTACCTCACTAAAACATTTAAACTAATTAAGTTAAAGTTGACCATCTAAGATTGGCACTTCAATCTCTCGATATGACACCTTACCAAAGGCTATAATTGTATGTCAATGGACGTAAGGACCAAATTCAACATGATATTCTTTTGTTGGAACCTTGTATAGTTATGAAAGATATGCAAAAAGCATTGTATATTGAGAAACAAAACACCACCAAACATGAAATAATGAGAGTAATTGATAAAAATATGAGTAATCCTACTAGAAAAACATTGACAAATTCTTTAACTTAAGAGAAAGTAATAAGCTCTCTCCTCAAGAAGAGATAGAGAAAAGAGAAAAAAAAATGTTAATCCTATGAGGATCCAGTTAATACTAAGAGCGGGGGTGAATCAGTATTAAGACCAATTGAAACATTAAACCCAAAATCAAACTTATATCAGATCTAAAACCATTTAACAAATATCTCAACTTCTTTAATCAGATCTAACAACCTCTTTATCAAATTTTCTTCACACATTAATCAAATCATTTACCAAATTTACCAATACTTTCACCACCAAAGCAATCATATAGATTTGATCATTTACCAACTCAATATCCTCATCAATCAGATCAAAACACTTTCTCTACCAACACATATTAGTACCGGTAACCTTTGATAAACCATCATAACCAGTGTCTCATAAATAATGCATGAAAAACATTCCACACATGAACACCATAAGTTTTTGACGTGGAAACCCAAATACGGAAAAGCCACGGTGGGAGTTGGCACCCACAAATATTTCTACATTTTTTAAGTACGCCATGTTAGGAGCTTAGCCCTGTTAGGATCTTACAATACACCCTGTTAGGAGCAGACCCTGTTAGGAGTCACCCGGTTAAGGGATTTGCCTAGCAGCCCGGTTAGGAGCTTGATGATCTGTTAGGATCAACATCATGAGAGGATTTAACACTCTTTTAAGAGCTACCCTATTAGGGGACTTAAATGTTTAAGGCCTGTTAGGACCTACCTAGTTAAGGGATTTAACCTGCTGCAACTGTTAGGGAACAACAATGAATAAATGATCTGTTAATTGCACTTCTTTGCTTGCTTGATCAGATCTAGTTATACTCAACACTCTACAACTCTCAAGAAAATCTCACACTTCACTTGGATGGCTTAACACATTCTCTAAGACCACTGACATTGGAAAACATCAACTGTGTCATCCTAAATAGCCATCTCAACTAGGTCGGCCACTAAACCCTAATTACATCATGAATTTACAATTCAAATCATAAGAGATCATCTCAGATCGATATGTAGGTTATTACAACAAACAATGCAATATCATCCATTGGTTGATCGTAACCCATCATGAAAATCTGATCTGTACCAAAATCAAACCCTCAAAACACTCTATTAAGCGTTTCGCTGATTCCCAAGAAATTATTCCTTGAATCGTGCCAAAACAATAATCAAATATTTTCATGTGGGTTGTGTCGTGTTACCAACTTCATGTAGACTCGTTGTCGATCACCATCATAACAAAAATCATTACCGGTTAGATGATTTCTACACTGGTCTTAAACCCTACTAATCTTAGCAAAACTTCATCAGAAATTTGAAGCACACCTTCCGGTAATCATCACAAGTTTTGGTTCTGGTCAGATACTCCTTTCCATGATACAAGCTCACCATCCAAACTGCAAATCACCAATCATCGTCGATCAACCGATTCAATCAAAACATATCTACTTTACCGGTTAAAGTCCTATTTCACAGACTTCAGTTCTCTGTCGGTAAACCCTATCTTTCGGTAAACCAAATCACTTAGATTACAAAACAAAACATCAAGAACATAATTTGACATCAGTTGCCATCAATGACAACACAAATAATTGATCAAGTCATCTAATCACAAAATCTCAATCTCTTCATCACAAATAGACTTCTATCCTTTACCAATGCAGTCATCCATCTACAACTGCATCACCTCATCTGCATCAGTTATGCCAAATGCCAACAATATGTTCAAATTATGATAGCAAAGAGTCAAGGGGTCATAAGTGTTCTAGTAATCAGAAAAAAAAGAGGTTGAAGAAGAGGGAGAAGTAATTGTAAAATTACCAAATATTAAACTTAAGAATGAGGATTCCAAGGAAAAATAAAGCATTACTATCTCCATATATGCATTGATTGAAATGTATACATTACAAATACTCAAAGTAATTGGTAATATTAAAACTCAAAAATATGAAAGTGTTGGTTGATACTAGTAGCACACACAACTTTATTGATAGAAGGCTACCTTGTGAGATCAATTTTTTTATTCATCCAATGTCAAATTTTCAAGTCATTATAGTCGATGAAAAACAACTTTCTTGTGGTGGTAATTTCCATCATATTCAACTCCCAATGGAAAATTATGAATTATATTCAAAAATGTTTTCTATCCCTATGAGGGGTGTGGATGTAATTTTTGGTGTACAATGGCTTAAACAACTAGGAACAATATCTTTCAATTTTAAATACTTATCCATGAATTTTAGGACACAAAAAAATGTGATCTTTTGGGAATAAAATCACCACCAAGTGAAATTGTTAGCTCCTGTAGGATGTACAAATTACTCAAAAAAGGTTCTTATAATATAGGGGCACAATTATATTTTATAGAAGCACAAGATATGATAACTCACTATCAACCAAAAATCCAAAATATTATTCAACACCATCAACAAGTATTTCAAGAGTCCAATATTATATTTCTAATTAGAGACCATAATCATGACAATGAATTAATACCAAGAAGCACTATTCATCCCAACAAAAGATCTTATTTATCCCTTATGCTTATGTTTAAGAAAAGGGATGATACATGGAGAATATTCTCACATTACAAGAAGATAAATAAGCTCATTCATAAATACAAGTTTCATATTCCTATTGTTAATGAATTGAAAGATAATAAAAGCTATGCCAAACAATAAAAATGTACCTTTAGAGTGAAAGGAGTAGAATACTAAATACTTTTGGTGTCACTTAAAGGTGTTAATATGGACCCTAATAAGAGATTATTTTGGGGTCTAACAGATATTATAAAAGATTTGGTTATACCATTATATAGAAACATTTATTTTGGGAAGGTATTAAATTGGTTGTCCAAAGAATTATGGTCGAAAGTTTGATATGCCAACAAAATAAAATATAAATAATAAAGATTCAAGAGCTCTTACAAATGTTAGACATTCCAATGCAACACATGAAAAAAATATTAATGTATTTTATTATGGAGTTGCCAAAGTCCGATAATCTCAATGCAATTTTTCTTTTTGTGCATAAACTCATTAAGAATGCATATTTTTGTAGACTCTCTCATATATTTCCTACTAATACTATGGAAAAAGTACTCAAACTTCATGGGATTTCTAAAATTAGATTGCAAAATAGAGCCACCTCAAAATTTGTAATCAAGTGGAAGAATTTGCAAATTGAATATGTAATATGTAATTATTTTTTGAAGGGGAAGATAATGCTATTATTCTAATATCATATATTCCTAAGTACATATTATACATTCCTAAGTGTAGCATCCTAAAATTGTACCCCCCGCATCTTCACCTTAGTGTGTGTACCCCTTGGCTTGATTGAAGACCTGATTATGCTCATACACATCAAAAACATCAAAAACTTTGATTTTGCACTTGACATACACCTTGATCCTGGCCTAAAATAGGGGAGGACTTGGGTGTGCGCCTTGTTCCTCACTAGGACTAGGGCATCACGCCATGGTCCTCCCTAATATGGGTCCTCTTTAAACCCATTTTCACATTTCAAATTTGAGTGGGATTTCCCTCTCCGTGTCAGCTCATGTCGGAAAATTAGTTAATTTTCTCAATAGGAAAGTATATAAAGAGGATTTCCCCTCTCATTTGAACATCTAACATATCTATCAAGCATTCAGAAATCACATGAGATCAAGCATTCAAGAATTGAAGTGAAAATGTCTTCCTTCAAGCCTTGGAGCAACAATAAAGTCAAGATTCAAGCATTGAAGTGGAGATCTACATCCTATTTCATGAAACCCTAGTTCCATGTGGATGCAAGCAAAACTTCACAAGGAGGTATAATCATTCAATTTTTAGCCATAATTCAACATATCCCTCAAAAGGAGAACATTTCCTTTCAATCATTTCAATTACATTTATCTCAATTTTATGGTTAATTCCAAAACTGGGGTTTGACCAAAGGCAAGCCCCTATTCCCAACCTATTTCCCTTTCATTTTGTGTGCAGGAAACGGGTGCGTAGCTGTACTTCTCAAAATAAGCTTTAGACACAGAGAAGGAACAACCCTTTTTGGTGTGTGGAAAATTAGAAGGATCATGTTACCGCACCATGCTCCCTACTTTTTTGGGGCAGATCCGAATAAACTTATATTACTCAGATCCAAGTACATGACAAAATCTTGAACCTATAGCTCATTATTTTCTCAATTTTGTCTTCAATTTTAGCATGTTACCCTAAATCAGCATTTCAACTTACAAAAGAGGGAAAAAAAATCATAACCAATCAATCCACTCAGTATTCAATCCTTATCTAATTTGTGATTGAATCTAGTGGATTCTTCCCCTCTTTGAATGTAAAGCAATTCCTCCCCTAAAAGCGAAAATTGATTTGGTGATTTCTCCTTCTATGTTGTAAATTGCCAAATCAAAATTTCTCCTTTACACTAAGTATAATAAGTTAAGAATTTGTTGCATGCTTAACTTAACACACACACACACACACACACACACACACACACACACACACACACACACACACACACACACACACACACACACACAATATAAGATAATTAGCATGAAGGGGCATGCCCCTAAATAATCAAGCCTATCGATGGGGAAGATCACTTTCTCTCATATCATCTATTATTGAATTCATATTTTATTATCCAATTATTGGAGGTCATCACTTGAAGTGGTCTACTATATTTCTAATTTTTATATTTATTTCTAATAAATCTCATAATAGTATTCATGGTGACATCCAATGGTTCACCCACTCAAATGTTCTTAGATTTTTGTGCCCAAGGTTTTGCATTGAGGTATGTCCCTTGAAAAAACCCTAGATGTGATTCTTCTCATTCTTGAATTAGATAATTCTTGCAAATGGTTAGAGATTTTAATTATAGTTGGTTATTTTGTGCATAGGGCCCCCCTATAAGTATGCTTAGAGATTGGGTTGGAAAATCTCAAAACCCTATGGGATCCAACTCACTAATGTGGAAAACCTCACCAAGGATTTTTTATTTTTTATTTCTCCTAGGCCAACCACACCAAGATTATCCTAAAATGGCCCTCCTAGCTCCTCCATTCCTTCCATTTGGTGCTCAAACCCTAGATTATGACTTTTCATCATAAATGATAAGTCTCTTTTGATACTTATTTGTGTTGAGTGCCTTTTATAATTTCCTAACCCAAATAGTAGATTTCATAGGCATTGTGGTTTGCATTGAACCCAAAAGGTTCTATTCATTTCATCGTTGCCATCACGTATGTGTAGAGATAGATCTCTCCATGGACCTTAAAGATGTTGTAGATATTTTTGACAAATGCTAAGGTTGTAAATTTTATCTCTATCTAAATAAACAATCAAATGATTAGATACACAAGGCTTGGACTTCTACAACATGAAAATATAAAAATTATATGCAAATTTGAAATTAAGTTTCCTTAATGTGGAATTACCATGATTGGATACTTCTTCTTTATGATGCTAAAAATCAGCCTTTATCAACACTACCTTATGTGACATTTTAATATCAATAAACAAAGCATAAATCACCAAAATATAGCAGCAAAGAGGCACAAATCAGCAACATAAGATCATCATATGAAATAGGATTTATGTGGAGAAACCCATACAAGAAAAAAACTCACCAAGAAGAAAGACCAAGTATGCATCATCAATATATTCAGCTACACTCTCCTCTTTTCTTCCAATATATTCAATTTGAAACTCATGTCAAGAAATTATTCGATAGCCTTCTCAATTTTCTCCTTATATTCTCTTGGATGATGGTATTGTGTAGTTACAATAGATTTAGGTCCTTCTTCTAACTATTTAAAATGTCAAAATCATCTAATTGGTGGTAGTCCTAGAGGCATATCACTAAAAAATTAATTGTGCTTCAAAAAAACTAAATATGAATGTGATGCATACCTTTCTTGCCTAACAAGGACTTTGTCGAAAGAATCAGACAATTTTCTACCCATGCTACTTGACCTCTATGAAAGGTTTCCTCCCTCCTTTTTTTGTCACCACTCCTCAGACACCATTTCAAATACCTTAGTACAATATTCTTCCCATCTGCTATAAAATTAAGCTCCATAGTTTGGTAATTATGTATATACTCCCCTAGAAAATGCAGCCATTGTACATCTAAAATCATATCAATATATCCTAAAACAACCACATAAAATTTATCACATACTTTATTATGTCCCAAATTTTTATTGAGTTGCTTGATTACTCTAATACATATAATGGTGAATCCATCAAATACCATGGTATTAAATCCTTCAAATTATTTTGTCTTCAATCCTCTCTTCACTATGAAACCTTAATTAATAAAATTTTGGGTAGCCCAACTAAATATTAGCATAGCCATCCATTGTCTAGATAGCACTCAATGAACTTTGAAAGGATGATATTTTGGATCCCTTTAGAGAGCGACAAGTGTACCTTCCTTTATATCTATGTGTTCTATCCTTTTAGCAATATTATTAACAAAATATTCAAATACCTCATGTTCATCCTCTGACTTAGAATCTTTATCAAACACCACTTCAATGTAATATATTTGTCCTTTACCCAAGCTCTATGTCTATTAATCTATGAATCTCTACAAGAAAAGCATATTTTTTCCTTCAAAGTTCATTCTTGGATTCCTCATCAATATTTGGCTTTGGGGGTGGCACCTTGAGTTGAAGGAAACTCTTATGAGAAAGCTTCTTATTTGGTATTAATGGTGAATTATTGGAGTATAATTTCTTTTGGTCATTGAATCCCCTAGATTTAGAGCTCTTTTGATCACCTCTTGTAAGGAGTATAGATCAAATGTGATTATCAAATCCTTGAGTTGTTTAAATAGACCTCTACAAAGTTAGCTAAGTATATTTTCCATTACATCTATAACAATTACTAATAGAATCTAAAATTATATTTCATAGTGCTCAAATGTACCCTCTTGCCTCAATTGTGCTAACTTGAAATTGAATGTATGGACCCTCCTTATCAAAAATCTCCATCAATCTTTGGTTGAAATCATCTACGGTAGTGATTGGTCCATGTCCTTTGGTCACCATGCCATGGTACCATCACTCATGAGCCATATTCTCTAGATGTAATGTGAAAAAATCAATGGCTTCTTCTTCAAACATGGGGTTCAAGGAGAAATATATATATCCAACTTTTGCAACCATACCCTAGTTGAACAATCGCATGATCTATAATATGTGGGTTATTGATCTTTCCTATATATTTTTGAATGTTCCTATGAGGCTACTTTTGATACCTTCTCCTCCTAAGCCCATTTCTCGTATTCATCTCATGGCACTCAACAAAATTTATGTCATGACAAATAGAAAGATCCAAGGTATTATATTTAGCATGATACATCACAATATCATCCTCTTGTCATGCGTGTGTAGGTTGTTCTTGTTGGCCATTTGGTGGAATTGATTATGTGTTGTATTGATTTTTTGCCATTGATGTCAACACTAGCCATTTGGATGCTTTGTCGGCACCCTTCTGGTCCCAGTAGGTTGAGTGGTTTTTGGTTAACATGGATCTGACATGATCTGGTTAACTCTAGTATAATCTGGTAATGGAATTGGCTTGTTCATAATTCCTATACTCATATTTGGTCAATTGGTTTCGGTCTGGTGATTGGATGCTAGCCTGCTTACATAGAAGATTGGTTTATGGTTCCGGCGAGGGTTTCACCGACAAATCTTTTGGTGGAGATCTTTGATGCATTGCGTAATTGGTGTTGGTGCTGATAGTTTTGATACTAAATGTTTAGTACAGATGCCAAGCTAACAAGATGAGAGGGGGGGTGAATCATACAAACTTAATATTCCATAAAACCAACAGATTCAACCTTGGTAACCTTATCAGAAAAACTGTAAAGCATGAAAACTCATAAACAGATAAGATCACATAACATATAAAACTAGATTTAACGTGGAAACCCAAATAGGGAAAAACCACTGTGGGATTTCGGACCCACTAAGAAATATACTCTTCTAGAGTATTCTCGGTTAAAAGCAAATCCTGTTAAAGATTACAAACACATTGCTAGATGTGACCCGGTTAAGGGATTTCCCTCAGATCTTTTAGGATCTTCACCTTGTTAGAAGTGACCTTGTTAAAGGATTTCAAACACTCAATCTGAATGTCACCTTGCTAGAGGGTTTTACAAATAAGACTGTTAAGTCCACTCGGTTAAGAGATTTTCTGTCACTTTACAAAATAACAGTAATAAAAATATATCTGCAACTTCACATCTAAAAATGCTAAAGTAGATTCTTATTTGCTCAATACAATCTAGTCACAGGACTTATCTTGTCCCTCTGCTGGGCTCTATACTCTGTTATCAAAATAGGTCTTCAAGCTTCTATGCTTGGTAATCAGTATGTAGCATCCATGTGCTTACACTTGCCCGCATACATTGTTTATCAACAGTTCCTTATTTATAAACAATTTGCCAACCGCTTAATCTCCTTGATCACATTTCCCATGATCAATCATAGCCATCAGATCTTCAAACTTGACCAGGTTCAATGTATCCTTCGATCTGAAAATGTTTTACCTCGCCTTGGAACTTGCATACATTTCTTGGAACTTGTGCTAAGGTATTGCGGTTCAATCTGAGCTATAGATCTTCCTTTCGATATTTCATTGCCATAGATTCTTAACAAACTTCATGCATGGCTTACCAATCATTTAATCAACTCCATCTCATCAGCTTCCTTTATTAAATAATGCTTTTAATCATTTAATGCATTCTAATATTACTCGGTTGCAACTCGGTAAATACTAAACTTCACTCGGTAGACATTCCACCTTCATTAACTGATAGCAATAACCTTAGGGTTTACCGACTAGGTTCCTTAGGGTTTACCGACTAGGTTCTTTGCTTGGTAACATAGTAAAGTATTAACCTTACAATCAATAGCATATGTAGGATATCAAAACAATCTAAACATCATGATCTCATCATTGTCTAACTCGATAGTAGTTGCCCATTGAATAACTTATTCCTCCCCTTATTCATCACATTCTTTCTGTGTCTTTTACCGACATCTTAACTCTTTTCAAAACATACTTCTTAAGATATGGCAACATCATACTGAATCAGAAAATCAATTTCTTGACATCAATGACAAAATAATAATATTAAGACAGTGAACATCCTTAATCAGTTATATCCATAGTCATCAAAAACCTTCCCAATATCCTTATTGAAATGCCAACAATCTCTCATTGTAATTGGAATGCCAACAATCTCCCCCTTTGGCACTGATGGCAAAACCAATTGATTTGACCTAAATGATTTGGATTTAGATTGTTGTCATGCTGAAATGTTCTCCTCCTATCACCAGTCTTCTCCCCCATACATTAGTCTTCTCCCCCTTTGACAACAATACCAAAAATGAAAAGAACTAAAACATAATTTCTTCCGCTAAGAAGTGAATTCCTTGCTGTTATGTATCTACTCAGTCTCGGTCATAGCATTTTGTCTTGAATTCCTGTTCCCTGTTATTGTTTCCTGGACACCTTTAGAAAACCTCCTAAAGTGTGTAAATCAACACCAACTCCTAAAAGATATTCTGGAGAGTCATCAAATTGATGCTTTCACTGAACTCGGTCAGTGAATGGAAGATAGGGGTAGGACCCCTAACTGACTTCTAAGATACTCAAAAGTGTCCCTTAGTAGTGGTTTGGTGAAGATATCTGCTATTTGTTCCTTTGTGCTAACATACTCCAATACCACTTTCTTTTCTTGAACTTCTTCTCTAAGATAATGATACTTGATAGAGATGTGCTTTGTCTTAGAGTGCATAATAGGATTCTTTGAAATGTTTATGGCACTAGTATTATCACAGGATATAGTTACTGGCTCGGTAACTTTCTCATTTACGCCTTCCAACAATTGTTTGATCCATGCTATATTGATACAATTCAATGCTACAACATATTCAGCTTCTGCTGTTGATTGTGAAACACATCCTTGTTTCTTGCTAAGCCAACTCACTAGTCTTTCTCCTAAAAAGAAAGCTCCTCCACTCATGCTTTCCTATCATCAATGTTGCCTGTCCAATCAACATCAGTATAAACTTTTAAATCAAAGACATTTCCTTTCCAATATACTAAGCCATAATCTTCAATGCCTTTCAAGTATCTGAAAATTCTCTTGATTGATGTCATGTGCGTTTCCTTGGGATCTGCAAAGAATCTTGCAACTATACCTACTACATGTGCTATATCTGGCATGTTGTGAACAACATATTGCAACTTTCCAATCATAGATCGGTAAAGTGTCTCATCAACAGATGTAGATTCATCATTCTTTGATAGTTTACAATTGGTAGTCATAGGAGTATTTACTGGTTTTGAATCCTCCATTCCAAATTTCTTCAAGATTTCCTTTATGTACTTGGATTGGGTAATGAAAATCTCATCTTTCATTTGCAGTATATGTAAACCTATAAAATACTTTATCTCACCGATTAAAGACATCTCAAATTCATTGCTCATTTCATTTCCAAAGTTCTTGCATAGAGAGTCATTTCCACAAAAGATAATATCATCAACAAATATGGCTGAGATCAGTATTCCATTTTTATCATTCTTCATGTACATATTGTTGTTTTCACTTGTTCTTATAAAAGCAATCTTGATCAAATAAGAGTGCAATCTCTCATACCATGTTCTAGGTGCTTATTTCAAACCATATAAAGCTTTGTTCAATTTACATACCTGATCATTATTTTCTCCTTCAACAAATCCTTCAGGTTGTTCAATAAAAACTTCTTCTTCTAATATACCATTCATAAATGCATATTTGACATCCATTTGATATACCTTGAAATTCTTGTAAGAAACATATGCCAACAATGTTCTTACTCCTTCAAGTCTTGCCATAGGTGCAAAAGTCTCACCATAATCAATTCCTTCTTCTTGAGCATATCCTTTGCAAACTAGTCTTGCTTTATTTCGAATGACCTCACCTTTTTCATTCAGCTTGTTTCTGAAAATCCACTTTGTACCGATTACATCTTTTTTCTTCGATCTTGGGACCAGTGTCCATGTGTCATTCTTCTTGATTTGATCAATCTCTTCTGTCATAGCATTTATCCAATCTTCACTGTTAAATGCCTCTTTCACTAGCCTCGGTTCAAATTCAGATATCAGACATGTGTTCTGTCTCAGTTTGTTCCTTGTCATCACTGGATCATCCTTATCTCCTATAATCTGACTTGATGCATGATTCCTTCTGACATACTTGGCTAATACAGGCTCGGTAGGCTCTGTATGATCTTCTTCATTGCTCGGTAACTGGATATTCTCTTCATTTCCTTCTGCAGTCTTCTTGGTAGGACTTCTCGGTTGAACATAGACAAATCCTTCATAATCTTCCAGTTCTCTGGAGTTTCCTTCATCATTTCTTTCTGCAAATTCATCAATTTTCACATTTGCACTTTCTACTATTTTGTTAGATGGTTTGATCAGACATTTAAATGCTTTGCTTCTAGAAGAATAACCTAGAAATGTTCCTTCTTCACTTTTCTGATCAAACTTACCATTTCTATCATCTTTGTGTACATAGCATCTACTTCCAAAGATTTTAAAATAACTTACATTAGGTTTCTTGTCATACCAGATTTCATAAGGTGTCTTCAAAGTTCCTTTCTTCAGTTGTACTCAGTTCAGGTTGTGAACTGCTGTGCTTATTGCTTCTCTCCAAAATGTTTGTCGAACTTTCTTTTCAATCATCAGGGTTCTGGCACAATCCACAATAGATCTGTTTCTTCTCTCAGCTATTCCATTTTGCTATGGAGTTCTCGATGCAGAGACTTGTCTTTTAATACCATGATCATTGTAGAATAAGTTAAACTCATCAGACGTGAACTCTCCTCCTCTATCTGATCTAAGACATTTCAATTGTCTTCCTGTCTCATTTTCAAATCTTGCCTTGTACCATTTGAACATTTGAAAAGCTTCTGATTTTTCTTTTAAAAACATTACTGACATCATCCTTGAGTAATCATCCACAAATAATATAAAAAAATGTATCACCATAATAACTTTGAACTTTCATAGGACCACAAAGATCAGTATGCACAAGATCTAAAATTCCCTTAGAAGTGTAAGACTTACTTGTAAAGGTTGATCTTGTCATCTTTCCCATCTGGCATCCTTGACACATAGCATTCTTAGGTTTTTCAAGACTCGGTAGACCTCTTACTCGGTGCTTCTTGCTTATTTTGATCAGATTATCAAAATTTACATAACAAAACCTTTTATGCCATAGCCAGGTATCATCTATCTTTACATATAGACACATATTCTGAGTTGAGTCAAGGTGAAATGTGTTACCTTTTGTTTGTGTCCCCGTAGCAGCTAACTTTCCATGCTTGTCATGAACTTTGACAATTCCTTTCTGAAATTCTATTTGGTAACCTGTGTTGTTTAGTTGTGCTACACTCAACAAATTGTATTCCAAACCTTCAACCCAATAAACATCATTACATTTAGCATTGTCAAGAAGTGTTATAGATCCTTTACCTCTTATTGGACATGGAAGATCACAAAACATATAACACCAGATTTAACGTGGAAACCCAAATAGGGAAAAACCACTGTGGGATTTCGGACCCACTAAGAAATATTCTCTTCTAGAGTATGCTTGGTTAAAAGAAAATCCTGTTAAAGATTACAAACACATTGCTAGATGTGACCCGGTTAAGGGATTTCCTTTAGATCTGTTAGGATCTTCACGTTGTTAGAAGTGACCTTGTTAAAGGATTTCAAACACTCAATCTGAATGTCACTTTCGTAGAGGGTTTTACAAATAAGACTGTTAAGTCCACTTGCTTAAGAGATTTCTGTCACTTTACAAAATAATAATAATAAAAATATATCTGCAACTTCACATCTAAAAATGTTAAAGCAGATTCTTATTTGCTCAATACAATCTAGTCATAGGACTTATCTTGTCCCTCTGCTGGGCTCTATACTTTGTTATCGAAACAGGTCTTCAAGCTTCTGTGCTCAGTAATCACTATGTAGTATCCTTGTGCTTACACTTGTCTGCATACATTGTTTATCAACAATTCCTTATTTATAAACAATTTACCAACCGCTTAATCTCCTTGATCACATTTCCCATGATCAATCATAGCCATCAAATCTTCAAACTTGACCACGTTCAATGTATCCTTCGATCTGAAAATGTTTTACCTCGCCTTGGAACTTGCATACATTTCTTGGAACTTGTGCTAAGGTATTGCGGTTCAATCTGAGATGTAGATCTTCCTACCGATCTTTCATTGCCATAGATTCTTAACAAACTTCATGCACGACTTACCAATCATTTAATCAACTCTAGCTCATCAGCTTCCTTTATTAAATAATGCTTTTAATCATTTAATGCATTCTGATATTACTCGGTTGCAACTTGGTAAATACTAAACTTCACTCGATAGACATTCCGCCTTCATTAACTGATAGCGATAACCTTAGGGTTTACCGACTAGGTTCTTTGCTTGGTAACATAGTAAAGTATTAACCTTACAATCAATAGCATATGTAAGATATCAAAACAATCTAAACATCATGATCTCATCATTGTCTAACTCGGTAGTAGTTGCCCATTGAATAACTTATTCCTCCCCTTATTCATCACATTCTTTCTGTGTCTTTTACTGACATCTTAACTCTTTTCAAAACATACTTCTTAAGATATGGCAACATCATACTGAATCAGAAAATCAATTTCTTGACATCAATGACAAAATAATAATATTAAGACAGCGAACATCCTTAATCAGTTATATCCATAGTCATCAACAACCTTCCCAATATCCTTATTGAAAGGCCAACAATCTCTCATTGTAATTGGAATGCCAATAGGTGCATCTTCTGATGGAGTTTTAGGATGATGTTGGTAATCTTGTTCGAGACTTGGCATTTGATGATCATTGCTAAAGCGTGTGGACCTATTCTTGTTTCTGGTTGATCTAGGTTATGAACCAACATTAATGTAACGTGTGGACATGAATTATTTTTGTATTTCTGGGATGTCTTATGTGTTGGATATTATTTGTTTTGGTCTAAGGCCGACATGTTTTGTAATAATCTAATTGGTTTATTGTTTGGTAGTCGACCTGATTGTTTATGGTCGAGGTTTTGTATACATAAGATGTAAGATCTCATTGTAGATCATCATGGTTATTGTAAGAGGTCATGGTCAAGGAATGTAATGTGTGAATATTGTAATAGACAGAGGAGTTGGTCGATCAATGGAGATCAAATTGGTTTTGTAGGAGGATTTAGTCCTCTATATTGAGCTTAACCGAAACTGTACTCAGGCATAGGAGATATTATCTTTTGCAGTTCAACACTTCTCTAGATTGTAGTCTAGATTTGTATGTAGTCAGTGAGACTCCTTTTGTGATGAGCAATGTGCTCTAGGTTGTTGGCCTTCCTGCAAATGCAGGCCCCTTCATTGTAAATTCACATACTTACTGCAGAAGTATTATCTGATTGTGGGTAGGCTTCCCACCGTGGTTTTTCCCTTTACCAGGTTTTCCACGTACAAATATATGTGTTGTGTGGATGGCTTTTATTATGTTATTATTGTTTATGCTTAATTGGATTAACTACTATTCTGGTATTATTGTTTTGAATTGTTAATTATTTTGGTAATATGTGACAACTGATTCACCCCCCCTCTCAGTTGTCTTTTGGTTATCTAAACTGTCTAACAGTTCTTGCAATATTTTGTTGAATCCCTTTCAAAATTATTGTCTTTGAATGTGTTTGAGATCAAGTTGATTAAATTCCTATCATTAGTTGACTTTCTTCCTTGTGTACCATTTGGAGTAGATCTCCCATCACTCCATTGTTGAATAATTCCTTTCAAAATCCTCACAATCTCTATAGTTGACTCTCTCAAAGTGAATTTTCTTGAAAACTCTCCATTTTTAGTCCTCATGACCTCCTAGAAGTGGACTTCCTCTTTTTTATTACCTATATCTTCTTATTTTCTCTTTTCCCTTCAAGAACATAATTTCCCTATCACATTTTGCATGAATATGCATCACCACACACCAATAGGATAATAGAAAAGGTGGCTTTGATACAATTGTAATTTCCCTTTCTAGATTTTTTAATAAAAATTATATATATTCAACATTGAAAACAATCTTCACCAAGATATTTTCAAACCACAACTAATCATATTCAAACAACACCAATAACTAGCTAGATAGCACATAAAATTGCACAAAGTAAATAAGGCTCTACTATAAACTTATTGATTATAATCTAATTACTACAACAAAAGGATTGTTATGATAGTTGTTACAACTACAACACATAGTGCTTAAATGAACAACTGAACTTCCCTACAAATCCTTGAAGCTCCAGTGCACTTCTTGAGTGAGAATTTTCTCAAGAACCAAAGGGTTTTTGTCCTTTGATTATGGTAACCAATAGGTTTTCATCCACTCATTACTTTCTCTTATGAACTGTATTGGTGAAAAATTAGGGTTTCCACCATTAGAGGGGGAAAACCACTAATTTTTGCTTAAAATGACCATTACATTTAAAAGAGGGGGAATCCAATAGATTGAATCACAAATCAGAAAAGATTAAGATTGAAAATCAAGGTAAAAACATGAAAATAGTGAGCTATAGATGCGGGATTGAGTTGTGCACCTGGATCCGAGAAATGTTCACAGACTTGGATCTGATCCCTGAAAGAGCACCTAAAATTTTGGGACCGTGGTGCCTATCGCCATGGTCCTCCAAAATTTTCACACATCGAAGGGGGATTGATTTGTCACTATAAATAAACGTTATCTTGAATATCGCAGCTCCGTACCTATTTCCTACACATAAAGAAATGGAAATAGGTTGGAAATAGGGGCTTTCCTAAGTCAAACCCTGGTTTTGGAATTAACCATGAAATTGAGATAAAGATAATTGAAATTGTTGTAATGGAAGATTCTCCTTTTGAGGGAGATGCTAACTAATTACTAAAAATCAAATGATATACCTCCTTGTGATTTTTTTTTGTCTCCACACGGAATTAGGGTTTCATGAAATCTTCAACAAAATAGGATGAAAAATGTCTACTTCAATGCTTGAATCTTGACCTTATTGTTGCTCCAAGGCTTGAAGGAAGATTGATTGTTGCTCAAATACTCTTTAATGCTTGATTTCTTGATGTGAAATTGAATTTCATGTGTGTGTATTGCAAAATGAGAGGGGAAAGCCTCCCTTTATACTTGCTCTTCGGGAAAACTAATTAATTTTCCAACATAAGCCAACACGGAGCTAGGAATCCCACTCATTTTTAAAATGCTAAATTGGGTTTTTGAGGGGACCAAAATGGGGAGTACCATGATGTGGCGCCATGGTCCTAATGAGGACCAAGGCACCACTCCCTATTCCTTCCCTATTTTGGGGCTAGGACAAGGTGCCAAATGTATGGAAAAAGTAAAAAATGGTGCAATACATGAGAGACATAAGCATAATCAAGTCCCAATCAGGCCAAGGGTTGAAAATGCTAAGGTAGGGACCCAATGTGGTCAAAATTGCAAAGGGGTTCAATTTTAGGATGCTACATTTAGCCCCAACTTTAGCAGGAGTATGAATTCAATCATACTCTCGGTAAAGTACAAAGGGTTTGTACTGAAAAACTTTCACCAAGTCATCGAGCAGGCAAGATACACCAAGTCCCCAGTAGACTTTAGGATCTCACAACTTTGATAAAAAGATAAAAGGGACATCATGAAGGAAAGATAAAGAGAGAACCATGACTACAAACTAGTAAGGTTCTCTTACTATGAGTCATGAAAAAATACCAAAATTATAGAGCAAAAGATTGAGTTCGCCAAGTAACTTAAGTATCAAGATATGCAAGAGAGAGAATCATTGAGTGGAGTTTATGCCCCCACATTAAAGTGATTACATATGCCTCATCCGGAGTAGTATCTTTAAGGTAGGATACACCCTAGAAAGACAAGCATGTTATCACAATAATATGCCCCCAAGAGAGGACAAATTAAAGGATAATGGTCACAAAACACAAAGCATGGGGTGGTTTCACTTAACTCTGGGGTCAGTATGCTTTTTATGATAAATAATGTATATCATGTCTATATTTGCATAAAATTATCCTCATCCCCTAAAGAAAGCAAAGCCACCATGGAAGAATGACACATGTGTCTTTTGAGTCAACATAGGAGATACCAAAAGAGATATCAACGCTTTGCATCATCCTCAAGTAGACAACACTAGGGACAACAAATAGAATTAAGAGATAAATAAACGAAGATCACAAACAAGAAAGAGAGGAGAGAGAGATAGAATCTACAATGCAAATGGAGCTAATCAAGCAAGTCAGCGGCCTCCCAATCTTGCTCATCATCATCACAAGAAGGTGTACAATATGCAAGAGGATCCACATCAAGCACAATAGATGGATCTATCACAAGTTCCAAACAAGGACCATGCTCTAATGATGAGTCACTTTGTCTATCACTAGGAGCTAGGATCAATGCTTTTGAAAAATGTTTAAAATAAATCATTATCAACATCAACATATTCATATTCATAATCTGAAATATTAGGATCACATTCTCATCATGAACAACATTCTCACTTATTTCTTCATCAAGATTAACAAAAATAGGAGCTCTAATAGGAATAGAACTTGAACCATCATTTGTTTTAATCATTTTATATCTTGGAGAATTAGTTTGAACTTCTTGATTAGGAGAAGGTAGAACAAATGGTATTATATCAAGATTTGGCATCTTCGAGGAAGAAGTATTTTCAGAGGCAAGCTCGTGAGCCCTCGCACGACGTCTCTATTGGCGTTCTCTCATACAATGATTCTGTTTAGTTTTAGCTAAAGTTTGGGAAGGTTTAGGATTAATAGGCATAGGATTGTTTTCTTCTTTTAAAGAAAGATGCATAAGAAAAGGAGACCGGGTCCATCATGAGGAGGAGGAATAGGTCTATCCTTATGAGGAATAATATGTTTATCCTTAGAAGGAGAAATAGATTGACCCTTAGGAGGAAGATCTTTTCTATCCCTAAGAGGAAGAATAGCTTCATCATTAAGAGAAATAATAGATTCTTCCTTAGGAAAAAGAATATATCTATTCTTAGGAGGAAGAAAAGACTTATCCTTAAGGAGAGGCATATGATTATCAGTTGGAGGAAGTCTAAGTGTTGGATTTCTAGGTTTACTCAAGGATAAAATCATTTCATTTTTCCATTTTTGATAGGATTTGAAAAGAACATCATTTCTAGGTTGGAGAGGTTGGAATTGTTCAGACCAAAAATAATCAAGACAAACATCTTTATGTCTCATTGTAGGTTGATAAATGCTATGATTAACAGTCATGATTTTACTATCATGAGGAAATTTCAAACACTTATGAACAATAGAAGTGATCGCTTTCATGGAAGAGGGCCAAGGATGTCCCAACTTCACATGAAATTGATCATATGCAGGAATGATAGCAAAGACAACATCTAAGAATTTAGACATAACCTCAATAGGAAGTGTAATAGAACCAATAGAATGACAAGAGAAATCATCAAAGACTTTAACTATCACATCAGATTTATCATATGTTACTTGATCCAATTGTAAAGTATAAAGATATTCTTCAGTTATAACTGTAGACACCTAAAATTGTCCAGTCTAATTAAATAAATATCTTTATTTATTTAATTATTTGAGCCTTATTCTTCTATTAATTGAATAAATCTTTATTTATTTAATTAATTCATTTATCCTCTTCTAGCCTTATTTCTCATTTAAATAAATACTTTTATTTATTTAAATTATCCTTTTCTTAAATTAAATAAATATCTTATTTATTTAATTGATCCCACTTCTTCTATTAATTAAATAAATATTTATTTATTTAATTAATTCATTAACCTTTTCTACCCATGACACATGTCATTCATCTCTTAATTCCTACACTACCTACCCTCTCATTATTTTCTTATTTCCTCTACCTACCCTCTAATCATAGCAGAGCATTTATCTTTTACACCTCTCAATCTTATCCCTCCATTTCATATAGTGTCTTCTATATAAGGAGATGCTTCCTTCATTATCAACCCTGATCAGTTGACTCCCCGACAACTATAGCATTCGAACTTGCATATGCGATCAAGCCTACTTGCAACCACATTTCCGTTCTTTGTTGAGCTCTTGTGCACACATAAAATCTGAGAGCAAATATATCAAGCGAGATCAATGGAGATAGGAAGAATGGAGATCCAAACCCTATTGGACATGTGATGGTATACTCTTTGTGATTTCATTTGATTTACATTGTCTTAGGTAATCTTCATATGTTATGGTGGATCTTTGTTGTTGTTAGGCTAGGGTTTTGTGGTTGAATTCATTTAGTCTTTCAATATTGTTGTATCCACTTTCACCATAAATATTTTGGCATGCCCAGTGGGACATAGATTTTTGTTAGATTTGTGTTTTTTTTGCAAGTTTTTCTAACCCTATATTGTTGTGTTATAAAATAATTTGGAGAATAACCTTGTGCAGCTAGGGTTTTGGACACAAAATCAAGATCTTGGAGAGATTTGATCTGATCTCACAAAAGGATTAGATTTTTTGCACAAAAGTTTTTTGGCAGGTTGAAGATAGTATCAAGAGCTCTCAATCCAAAATTCAGAATTTCTGCAGCACATTTTCATTTTCTATGAATTTTTTATGATTTTTTCATTAAAAAAATAATTTTGAGAGAAAATGAGCGAATTTTTCAGATTTTCTTACTTTTTTGGAAATCTCTCATAATTATACCCAGGACCTGTTGTTTGTGATTTTAATTTTGATGCAAAATATTTCCTTAAAAATTGGATCTTTAAAAATTAGGGTTTTTCCTTATTTTGATCAGATCTCACAAATTTCTTTAAATTGTGGCATCAAATTTTGTTTGCAAGTCAAGAACATTATCAGAGGTGCTCAATCAAAATTTAAGATTTTTTGGAGCATATTTGAAGTTTCTGTGAATTTTTTATGTATTTTCATAAAAAAATAATTTTGAGAGAAAATTAGCGAATTTTTTGGATTTTCTTACTTTTTTGGAAATCTATCAAAATTATACACAGTATCTATTCTTTTTTATTTTAATTTCGATGCAAAATCATTCCTAAAAAATTGGATCTTTGAAAATTAGGGTTTTGAATTATTTTGCTCATATCTCACAAAATACTTGGAAATTTTGCAGGATTTGTTTTAAAAAGGTTTGAAAGGCCATCGGGAGTGTCTAGTAAAAATTTCAGATTTTTTGGATCAATGTTGCATTTTATATGATTTTTTTATGATTTTTCATAAAAAATTAATTTTTGGAGCAAATTAGCAATTTTTTTGGATTTTCTTACATTTCTGGAAATCTCTTTAAATTTTACAGGTGGTCTTTTTTTATGATGAATCAGATCTTTGAATTGGTCAAAAAAATGCATTGTTGAAGGCCCCTATTTCACAAAGTCTTTTGGATCTAAAATTGACCTAACTTGTGTGCTTGCAGGAAGGGGTGATCATTTGAAACAATCCAAACTACTAACAGATCTTTGTTGCAGGACCTTGACAAGGATTTTCTTTTTTATTGTGTGCCTTTCTTTCATAGATTATCAAACACTTCAATTGGTGCACTAAAATTGAACTAGTGTCTTTTGTGTCTTGGGCAATAGGCTCTTTTTGTTTCATCTTTAGAGGGCCTGTCTCCCCGTGTGGTCATTAGGACTACTAGTGAGGAGAGAATGACCCAAGTGCTAGTGAGGAAAATCCATCCTCTTCCGAACCACTATAAACAACTGTATTCATGGTGAAAACTATGGATAATGTGTGTTGATTAGTTCATATCGACATTATGTCTCCCCATAAACCCGTTTGATCAAATTTATTTGATTAGTTGTAGGGCGTAACCCCTACCGACTGGGAGCCTTCTGTATTTACAGAGCTAAAAGTGCTGCATGTATGGCCACACAAGTGGATGCCCTTACTAGCACCTTTTTGTTTTAGAAGCCAAAATCCTTCTAGTTGTTAGGGCAGGAGGTCGGACCTCTGGAGTAGCCCACACACATACGGTTCTTAGTAGAGATACAAAGTTCACCATAGGGAGTTTTTCGTGGGGACTGATGCTTGGCTGCCCTGAGAAGTGAGTGCCAAGGGTGGAGCCAGTGGGGTCAATCATCTAAGTATCCACTCTGAATAGCGTAGCCTCATGTGGGATCAACAACTATTATCCTGGCCAGCCATAAGAATTGTGCTTGTCTTATTTTGAACAATCAAACATTCAAGACCAAACATCAAAACATTATGTCTTTTGTGTCTTCAAGTGCACGCAAATTTTTTTTACATCAAACATCACACTTTTCTTTGTCATTTTGAGTCTAAACACTTGCAAACATTGAGTCTTCATCAACATTGTGTCCTCTTGTCACAGAAAAACAATCCAAAATTCAGATTGGGTCAACAACTTCACAAATTGGAAAATTTTACAGTCCAACAAACAAGAGCAATTAGTTTCAGAATTCTTGAGCTTCCTAAGTTATTTCTCTAGATTTTCATCTAGCATTCAACCTACCTTTGGGTCTCACAAAGTCTATCATTGCTTTACATCTTGCATTACATTCACATTTGTCTAAAATTGAGTCAAAAAGTCACTTGCTTGTCCACCATCATACTTTGTCAACACACTACATACAACAACATTTTGCTAAGTGGTCCCTCATCAAGGTCTATCACCTTTGGGTCTCATTTGGTCTTACTTAGAGTCAAGGTCAACTTACCTCATCAAGAGAAACTATCATCTCTTTGGAAGCCACACCTACTCTACTACATACATACTTGGTCTTACACTTTGGACATTGCAAGTACACCTCATATTCATTTACATTCCATCCAACTCTTGGTCCTCCATACTCTTTCCATTTTCATCTAATCTCACACATCTTGGTCAAGACCTAGTTCATGGTTGAAACCCATTCCCAAAAATCTAGGAGAGAAGCTAAAGAGGCTCAAGAGTCCACAAACATGAGTGCATATGAGTATGACAATGGTGTCTTTTTCAATTATGATCATACTACATTACTTGACATGGATGCCTATAGAAACATTCCAAATTTTGAGAACATGGACACTATAAACAACAATGATACACACAATGACAATATGGACAACATTTCAGTACATTCGGTAGAAGTGGAAGACTCCATTATGGATCCCCATTTTAATCGATTGGTTGAGGAAATAATGAGGAGAGATAGACAATATTTCTTACAAGTGATGGCACAAAGTGGAGCCAAGATCCCTCATGATTTTGACATGTCTCAAATAATGGAAAATCCACCTTTGCAACAACCTCACCTCAACATGGATCAAAGGAGGCCTAATAGTGGAGGCAATAGAGGACCACATCTTGTGCCTGAATCACTATCATCTTTGTTTCAAAAACCTGAGGTCCCATACACACATGGTCAAGCATATGATACTCACCTTCGCAGACCATTATGGAAGTCTTATGCAGAAAAATATACTCAATCACATGCCAATGATAAGGACCAACCACCAAAGAAATTGGATATCCAAAGGCATGTTCAAAATTTGGACACAAGGAAACCCCACGTCAAATTTGGGGGCAACACATTAGAACAAACTCATGACATGCATGTAGAGTATGGTATACATGGACAAAAGAGATATTCCATTCCTCAGCATGACTCTATACCAAGTGGTCCTTATACGCAGCATCACTATAGACCTCCTCCACATGAACATGTGTATGATCAATACCATCCATATATGCAGCATGCTCCTCCTCCACCTGGTGGTTCAGGCAGGGGGTATGGTCCAAGAAGTTGATCTCCACCTAAGAACAATTTGGAGCAGCAGATTAAGGACTTACAAAAGAAAATGGAAGACATAAATACACTAAAGCCAACTTACACAATGAGAGACATATGTCCCTATCCATTTGACAAAAGCATTCCAATGCCTCCTTTTCCTACACATTTCGTGACACCTAAGTTTGATAAGTACAGAGGCAAAGAGATCCTAAGGCACATATAAGACAATTTTTCACAACTTACATTGAGGTAGCAGCAGAAGAGACATATTTAACGATATTATTCCCACAGAGCTTAGGTGATCAAGCTATGGAATGGTTCTCTCAACTGCCTCCTGAAATCAAGTCATGGAGTGACTTAGCAAAGGCATTTATCCAACATTTCTCATACAACATAGAGACAAACATATCAGTCACTACTTTGTGCAACACCAAACAAAGGGATGGAGAGTCTTTTTCATCATTTTTACAAAGATGGATGAATTTAGCCAGCAGATGCTCTTGTGAAATTCCACAAAAACAAATGGTAGAGATGTTCACCCAAAATGTTAACAAAGACATTGGTCATGACTTGAGAAAAGCTTGTTTGTCCACCTTCAAGGACGTCATTGAAAAAGGCTTAGCAACAGAAAAGGTCCTAATTGAGCAAGGCATCATCAAGATATTCAAAGAAAACAAAGAGGACTTTAAAGGAAAAGACAAGCCAAGATTTTGGAACAAAAACAAGAACACAGTCAATGATGGTGTTGTTGATGCCAATACAGTATGACCCAAAATTGTTTTTTCTAGATCAAGCTCTACAAACAACCAAGTGAATACTCAAACAACTTCAAAATCATGAAGGAAGTACACCCCATTGGGAGAACCACTAGAATCAGTTTTCAAGAAGCTAGTGGCAAACAAGATAATAACAATTCCAGATTTGCCTCCATATGAGCCAAAGGTCAAACCAAATTGGTGGAATGATGATGAATATTGTGAATTTCATAAGAGAAAAGGTCATAAGATAGGAAATTGTCATCGACTAAAGAACATCATACAAGATCTAATTGATAGAGGTGACATTGAGATTGGACACTCATCCAATCAAGAACATGAAATGTTTAAAGAACAATTCTCAAAACATGACAAGGGAAAAGCTAAAGCTACAGATGACCAAACCAACTATACCAGAGCATCCTACAACTATGATTCGACTGTCAATCACATTTCAATGGACAATTATGCCTCTACCATTATCATAAAAGACAAAACACTTGAAAAATTCTACCCAAAGACCCAAGATTGTCCTAAAAGGCATCGGATCTTCTTCCGAACCTACCTCTAAATGTAATGTTACAAATCGTCGAGGTAAATTCACTTTGCAAGGTGCTCCAGCTAAAAACACCACTTCCTAATCAACCAAGCTTGAGTATGACCTTGTAGAATAGTTAGGGAAGACACCCGCACTTATCTTAATCCTTGAGCTCTTACGCATATCCCCTGCACATAAGGCCATTCTTGGCAAAACTTTGAGAGACACTTCCGTCCCCATTGATCTGAACGTGGACCAGTTTCAAGCCATGGTGGGATAACTTTTCGTTCCACATTCTCTTACATTTACTAAAGCCGATGACGACTCCATAAGCCAACCACATAATGCACCTTTACACATTGAAGTCTTGCTACACAAATACCAAATAAAACGAGCCCCGATAGATGGAGGAGCTAGTCTTAATATATGTACTTTAAACACAATAATACAATTGGGATATTCAGATAACGTTGTGAATGCTACAAACAAAATTACCATCAAGGCATATGATGATGAAGAGCATTCATCCAAAGGCACAATCACCTTGCCTCTCAGAGTTGGACCGATTACGGAGGATGTGGTTTGTCAAGTCCTTGATATAGATCTCACATACAACATACTCTTGGGATGTCCATGGATTCATGAGATGAGCGCAGTACCATCTACATATCATCAATGTATAAAGTTCCCACACAATGGAGTTGAAGTGACTATCAAAGCTGACCCAAATCCATTCATATATTGCAACAATCTGTGACATAGATCATAAATAACAATCCTAGTCAATTGAGAAGCTATTCCTTCATCAGCATATGTGGATCCAGAATCATTGAAAGCTTCTACATCAAAACAACTAGAGCTCAAATAAAAATTCAAGGTTAAAGACCTGGGATGTGGTGAGTATATCTTTCATGTTGATCAATTCCCACTATCTCCTAAGGTCTTCAGTCGACAAGAACAATCTATAAACAATTTTCAAGGAATTGGGTGTGAACCACCTAGTGTTGTGGCTACTAAGTCTGAATTCAAATCTCCTCTAGTGGTGCAAGCATCCCTTGATATCAATAGTCCTAAGAGTGGTTCCAACAAAGAATCTATTGACCATATCACCATCCCTCTTGAGAACTCACATAGCCTTACCATTTCATCCACTCCTTCCATTTCCACTCCGCTCCCAGACTTGGATCAACAAGAATTACAAAAGCCCTTACTAATTGGGGATGAAAAATCAAGCTATGAACAAAAAAATTTAAAAGTCAAAAAATAAAGAAAAATCCTTCAGTCCAAATTAAAATCAAAAGCTATTGGACTCTGCAAAAATCAAAGTCAAGGATAAAAATCCTATGAACAAAAAAGAACAAGAGTTTATCTCCCCTAATATCAAAATAACTGGGGGCAAAAGTTCTAAAATTTCAAGTCAAAAAGAATACTTGTTGATCCTAAGTCTCCAACATGTCATGATACTTTCACTTCTTTTCGCAATCATAAGCCTTCATTCCTCATCCACTTGTTCCACACATCCTTTCCCTTGTGGCGATACATCATGGACCTTTAATGGAGCTTCCTCAAAGGACTTTGTTATCAGGGGTGCCCAAACTTCTTCAGGTGACATGTATATGGGCCTGTGTAGTCCACACGCTAGTAATTCTACCTCAGTTCCTTTATCAAGGAAGACAGTGACTCGAGCTAAACATCATTCATTCAAGGAACAATGCAGTTACAATCATAAATTCAAGCCTCGCACATTTGAGGTAGGTGACTTACTTCTTAGAGAAAATCCTAAAAATCAGCAAGACAAAGAGAAGAAGGGCAAGTTTGAACCAAATTGGCTTAGTCCTTACGTCATCACAACAGCCTATGGATCCTTTGCATATAAACTCTCAACCATAGAGGGTGAACCTTTAGAGGATCCTATCAACAACATGCACCTTCGTAGGTTTTACACATAGCTTGTCAGAATATCATAATATCAAAATACAAAAAAATATATATATATATAAAAAATAAAAAATAAAAAAATTCAGAAAACACAAAAAAATCATAAACATAAAAAATCGTTACTTGGTGAAAACCTGGCAAATAGGCGCCTCGTGACACAAAAAAAAATTGAAAAAGTAAAGAAAAAACTTTTCGTCCAATGGTGAAAACCACTTCGGTGGCACCCTGGGCAAGTACCATGGTGAAAACTGGGTCACCAACGCCATGCGTAGAGACATTGCTCCTCCCTCCTTCAGAATTATCTTTCATCATTTCACTTTGCACACACTCATAGCCTATCCATTCATAATAAACTTACCCATTCCCACCATGGTTTGTTATTGATCTACCTAAGATTGGTTAGCCATTCATAATAATCCTTCCTTTTCACCCTTTCCATCCATAATAAATCAGCTCCTATCTGTGGCTAAGGCAAATCCTACATCTAGTGATGGGTGTGGAACTGAGAGCATCACACGTTCTGAGGAGTACAGTTTCTTCCAATTTTCTTCAGTCTATCCAGGCACAATCCACAATAAAGCAACATTTGCATCGCCAATCCGCAATAAAGTTCTGTCTTCTCCGCAATAAAGTATCAGTTTCATGGATTCAGTCAGTTTTAGATGAGATACAGTGGCAACAATGGGCTTCAACAAATCAAATCTTTCAACAATCAGACACCATTATGGTTCAGTGCTATCTATCCTTTTTGTGAAAGTAAACATTGTGACCACAACCAAATAGACTTATACAAGTGACAAGAGACACTAAACTTGAGGACTGCAATGAATGTTGGTGTCAAGTCTGGTTTTCTTATGATTTTATCTTTCTAGTGACATGTCTTTTAGCTTTTCCAGGATGTCTCTGACTAGAGATTCTATCTCCAGGATGTCTTTGACTGGAAAGGCGAGGATGGGGTATCATCACCTATTTTTCTTTTGCTATCTGTAGATTGTCTCTTAGTAATGCTATAACTTGTCCAAGGATATGAGGACACTGTGAGTCTAGTATGAACTAGGGCATTCCTTGTTTGCAACTGTCTGATCTCCATGCAAATGGGTACAATGACTTTCTGGGTCGAACATATGCCTAGATTTTCATAACCTATTTTGCCATAATAAAGCTCAATGATGATAACGCACACGAAGCTCTTTCACTTTCATATCTTTTGTCTTTCATCCCCCTTTCTTGATTGACCTCCATCATCCTTCCCGAGTCTATGTATCCTGCTATCACACGATTGAGTATAATGACACACACAAAAAATGTTTGCATTTCATGTAGTGGCACCTGCATTATCGCATTTCATACATACATATAGATATCAAAATGCATCACATGTTAGCACATTTTCCATTCTCATCATGTAAATAATCATTTGCATCATCATATTCATCTACATTTCATACATTCACATTTGCATTTGCATAACATATAAAACATAAAAGAACAAAAATATTGCATTCCATCATGTACATATTTGCATTCATATCATAAGCATCACATAGAAATCATGCATTAACACATAGAAACATCACATAGGTACACATGCATATAGCTGCCGCAAAGATGAATCATCTCATATATATATCAAAATCATAAGTGTCACGATACAATGATGTCAAAATACATATGGCTACAAAATCACCCGAAGGTGTCTACATCATCATACAAAAAGGTACAAAACTGATACATAGGGAGCCCTCTAAGGCTATGATGAAATCCCTCCCTCGGAGCTCTCTAGTAGCCTATCTCCTCCCCGTCTCACAGAACATAGGTGTATCTAGCTCATGTGTCCTCTACTGCCTGTGTCCCTACCCTCGGTGTTGTCTCAGCCTTTGTATAATGCTGGATAGCCTGATCCCTCTCCCGCTCAGTATCCCTTAGCTGTCTCCTGAGCCTATTCCTCCCCCGCTCGAGATCTTGGATCTCATCTGCCTGTCCCTGGCAGATCTCTCTCAAGGATAGTAGCTCATCCTCCCCCATCCCACACCCAACCCTCGTGTCACCCTACCCAGTCAAAGGAACCCACTGATCACTCCTGCCAGTACTGTTGGTAGTGCTAATCCTGTCTGTGTCATGGTATCCCAAGCCATGTGTCCAACCCTCATCTCCAGTCCTGGATCCTGAAACACTCATCTCGGCGCATCCCTGTCTCCATCTCGATCGTAGGGTACTAATGTCGGTATCCACAGTATCCTATATACATCCTCTAAGGTGACTGTCATCTCACCCATCGACAAATGAAAACTACAAGTCTTTGAGTGCCATCTCTCAGCCAGTGCAGTCAGCAATCCCATGTTTGCTCGAAACTCAGGCACATGCAGAATATGTCGCAGGCCCATAGCCTGAACCGCGGCTCTCTCCTCGACTGTCAGCTCTGCTCGCAAACTCTAAGTCGATGGGAATCTCTCCCGTGACTCCAGCATAGGTAGGTACTCCTGCAGTCAAGCAAATCAATTGTGTCAGTCAAAGTGGCATTCCCTGTTCATCATAAAATGCTTCTTTTTATCCTAGTGCTTATATCTATCATATGGCACTCTATCCTAGTGGCACTCCCTATTCATCACAAAGTGTTACTTTTTATCCTAGTTGTACTCCTTGTTCATCACAAAGTACTACGTTTTTGCACTCCTTGTTCATCACTAAGTGCTGCCCTTTTTAGTACTCCCTATTTATCACAAAGTACTACATTTTGGTATTCCCCGTTCATCACAAAGTGCCTTGTTCTATCCTATCCTAGGGCCTCTGCTTGAGTGTATCCTCTTGAGTAGTTTCCTGATTGACAACGTATGTTCTATCACAGAATTGTCATTCCTAGCCCTATCTACTATTCTGGTCTTCCCTAGAGGACCTACTTGAGTGTATCCTCTCAACAACTTATCTAATCAACAACGTATGTTTATCACAGAACTGTCGATTCGGCCTTGAAGACATAAACGCACATTCATGACACAAACGTGCCTAGCCTACCCATATGCGTCTGGTACCAATGCAATCGCACCTTAATGTTTTTCCTCCCACTTGACATTTTTCTAGACCTACCTAATATGCATTTATTGCACTACTTGACATGCATTTATGACAACAATTAATGCAACAAAGTACAAGGAGTTTTTGTGGTACTTACTGACTCTCCTGCATCTCCTGGCCTCTGAAATTGGCGAATGCGATCGAATCTATGAACCAATGCCATCATTGCTGAATGTTGCTGCTTTATTCTCTCTCTGCACTCTGATCTCTTGGATGTGTGGATGACAATGAGGATGTTTTCCCTCATGGTCTATTTTATAGACTACCCTAGCCCTAGCCCTAGCCCTAGTCTCCCAAGTCAATCTTCTTTATCCTGTGACTCTGTCACTCTATCCTATCCGGTCAGTCCATTCTAGCCTTTCTTTCTTATCGAGAGATTGTCTGCGATCTTTCCAGACATTTTCATCCAATCTGTCGAGGGGGAATATCATTCCCATCTTGGGGAAACTTTGTATCAGTTCATCTTATCTTCTTTGAAACAACGCGACAAGCTGCACTATCTCAAAGAGGGGCAAAATGTAGACACCTAAAATTGTCCAGTCTAATTAAATAAATATATTTATTTAATTAATTATTTGAGCCTAATTCTTCTATTAATTGAATAAATCTTTATTTATTTAATTAATTCATTTATCCTCTTCTAGCCTTATTTCTCATTTAAATAAATGCTTTTATTTATTTAAATTATCCTTTTGCTAAATTAAGTAAATATCTTATTTATTTAATTGATCCCACTTCTTCTATTAATTAAATAAATATTTATTTATTTAATTAATTCATTAACCTTTTCTACCCATGACACATGTCATTCATCTCTTAATTCCTACACTACCTACCCTCTCATTATTTTCTTATTTCCTCTACCTACCCTCTAATCATAGCCGACCATTTATCTTTTACACCTCTCAATCTTATCCCTCCATTTCATATAGTGTCTTCTATATAAGGATATGCTTCCTTCATTATCAACCCTGATCAGTTGACTCCCTGACAACTATAGCATTCAAACTTGCATATGCGATCAAGCCTACTTGCAACCACATTTTTGTTCTTTGTTGAGCTCTTGTGCACACATAAAATCTGAAAGCAAATATATCAAGCAAGATCAATGGAGATAGGAAGAATGGAGATCCAAACCCTATTGGACATGTGATGGTATAATCTTTGTGATTTCATTTGATTTGCATTGTCTTAGGTAATCTTCATATGTTATGGTGGATCTTTGTTGTTGTTAGGCTAGGGTTTTATGGTTGAATTCATTTAGTCTTTCAATATTGTTGTATCCACTTTCACCATAAACAATAACATTAACCATACATGCGGGATCAATAAGAACTCCTCGTGAGAGCATGTTTTTTATTCTCGCAGTGATATATAATGGACCATCTGGTGCTTCAATAGTTTCACTAGGATCAAATGTAATGCATAAGTCTTCTGGAGGTTCAGTTTTATTAATTATATTCACCACATTATTAGACTCAAGGCCAACATTATTAGGAGAGAAAGCAAGACGATCAATCTCAATCACATTAGTGGAATGGGAAGGTAAAAGATTAGTGAATATTTGAATATTTTGATTAGGAGGAGCTACATATTTGTTTCCTTTATCATTCACACCATCCATAGAAATGGTATTGTTATCAATCAAGTCTTAAATTTTACTTCTCAAGGAATAACACTTTTCAATGTCATGATCGGGTTGGTGATGGTATTGACAGAAAGCTTTGGCATCATAAGAAGGTGGAAAAGGATTTGATGTATCAAGTGGCCTAATAGGAGTAAGTTTCAATACATTCCTTTGTAACAATTGTGACTTAATACTATGCAAAGATTCATTAAGAGGAGTGAATTCTTTTCTAAAGTATTTGGACAAAGGAGGCACACCTGTTGTTGTAGCTGCTACTTGATTGTTGTTGTTGTCATTTAATTTGATGAATCTCTTATTCGGTTTGAACTTTACAAAAGGTTGTTGAGCACTTTCACTTTTATCCGTTGGAGCCATTGAGGAGGATTATTCCAATTGACTCACGGTAAGATGATAATTATGAAGTACTGCCCACAACTACGTAAAGGAAGTAAACTCATAAAAGAGAAGTTTGTCTCTAATTTCTTTTTGCAAATTAAAAATGAAAATTCTTTTAATATCTTGATCGGGCATAGGAAAAACAATTTGAGAATACAAATTTTTATTTCTACCAATAAAATTAGTCACTTTTTCTTTAACACCTTGCTTACAATGCATCAAATCAGTCAAAGTAATCTTAGGACCAATGTTATTGTGAAATTGTTAAATGAAAGAATTAGCCAATTGTTGAAATGAACTAATAGAATAAGGAGGCAAAGAACAATACCATTACAAATCTTTATCTCTAAGTGTTCTAGTAAACAATTTAGCCAAAAGCCTTTGGTCATGAGCAAAGTTACTACACAAAGTTTGAAATGTTTTCACGAGTCAAGGGATCACCTTTTCCATTATAAAGCTCCAATTGAGGGGCTTCTACATGTTTAGGAGGGACAACACAAACAATGTCATTGGATAATGGGCTCACTACATCAAATGTGGGCACACTATACTTATATTGATTCATAGAAGCAATTTGTTGTTGCAAGGAAGACATTGTTTGGGCTAGATTATTAATGGTAGCTTCAAAGGATGAATTGAAATTGGACATGTTGGATTAGGGAAAAATTTAAGAAACCCCCCCCCCCCCCCACCCCCCTTGGACAAGGGGTAAAAACCTAGCGAAAGCTGTATAATTCTCGGGAAAATTTTAATTTTACTGGCGAATTTTTGCAGTTTACAGAGAAAAAATAATAATCTCCATTGGCGAATTAGCCATGATCGCTCAAAGTTTGTGAAAAATCGTGGTGAATTGTAATGTTTTTAAAACCAAAAAAATATTTGCATGGGCAAATTGTAATGTTTTTAAAACCAAAAAAATATTTGCATTGGCGATTTCAACCTATTTTCAAACCATTAAAAAAAAATATTGGCAATTTCAACCTATTTTCAAACCATAAAAATAAAATATTGGCGATTTCAAGCTATTTTCAAACCATAAAAAAATATATTGGCGATTTCAAGATATTAAGTCATTAAAACACATGGCACACAGTCGTCAACTCTCTACCTGAAAGACTGTCCATTAGAAAATCTTGTGACCTAGCGACAAGCCCTTACGACTCTATCTCCAACTCGCAAGATGAAAATGCTAAGCCTTCATAACCTCGAGATCTAGCGACTGAGGGAAACTAAACTGCCACTCGCCAATTCTTGACCACAAAATGTTAAGTCCTCGTCACCGCAGCGACTTGGAGATAGTGGTAACTTTAACCCTTATCGCGTACTTGCCAACATAAAATTGTTTATCTCTTAACCGCTAGCACTTCACTCGCAAGCTCACGACTTGATCAAGCCTTCAGACATTTAACTTTGCGAGCTAGTGATAACCATAAAACTTAGCCACAAACTGTCTAGTCACTAGCTCACGACCTAAAAATGCTAACATTAAACAAACATGAGAGCTAGTGACAACTGTATGAAATGAGTTAGTCGCTAACTCTCATGGCTATAATGTATGACATCATACCAACTTGAGACCTTGCGACCAAAGCAATTTCATTAACAATCTCCAGCTCGGTAACATAAAACACTAACACCCAAAAAGCTAGAGACCTCGCGATGTAAACCCAAACCAACTTGTCGTCAGCTCATGGCTTGATCACGTCTTTAGACATTTTACCTCACAAGATGGTGATAACTATAAAACTTAACCACAAACTATCTGGTTGCTAGCTCGCAACCTAAAAATGCTAACATTAAACAAACATGAGAGCTAGCGACAACTATGGTGGCAAGATAATATGTACGAGGAATTTTTAAGGCTTGGATGTCGACTCATTGTTGAGGGACTAGTTTGAAGGTTTCTCTTGAGTCGAGGTTGATTAGACAAGTGAGGACAACAATTTCAGACGCATAAAAGGATTGGATAGCTTCTAAGTTAGAGATGGGAGATCACGGATTTCTCTGAGAAATCAAGCTCAGGTTGCTTGTTGTCAGGGATTCTGAAGCAGCATTTGTCCAATCAAGGAGGAATAAAATCAGAACAAAATCGTTCACAATAGATGAGCCTTAGCAGGATGCAGTGGATTTGATAGGCATGACTTCTAGAGTCTACAGTCATGTTGAAAAACACCAAAATGGTGATTTTGCACGTGAATGAGCATCACCAAATAAAGTGTTAAAAGGTTATAAATATAATGAAGTGGTTACTTAACTGGTAGAAGAGAAAAGAAACAATTTTCAATTTCTGAGAGTAGTTTTTTCCTCAGAAAGGAAGATGATGTTTGAGTAGGATCGTGCATGGAGTTGTTGTGTGCTCTGTGATACCGGATGGGTGTTTTTTTATTTTCTCCTATGTGAGTTTGTTATGTGAAAGTGAGAAGGATTTCCAGAGGGGGTGTGAAAGCCTTTTCTTATCAAGAAAGTCCAAGCATGGCACATCCTCTGCTTCTACTATGCCATAGGATGGCAGGGGGTTTGAAGAAGGAGCCTGTAGAGGAATGAAAGAAGGATTTTTTTGGGTGGGGAGTGGTAGCCAATCATCTTTGTGACGACATGGAAGTTGCAACCCCTCCCCAACATATTACATTTACCCTAAAGCTCCTCTTTCCACTTTCCCTGATCGTGGGCATGAAGGCTCAAGCTCCTCTTTCCATTTTCTTTGTTCCTGGGCATGAAGGCTTCCTCCTCTATTTGGAAACAATCTGTTAGACAGAACGTAAAATCTCACATTCCATCTGAAGGCATCAGGGTGATAATGGCATGGCTCAAGCAGTTTTGAAAGCTGTATAGTCATTGGGGTTCCTTTTCTGGTTCCAGTAGTGATTCTAGATTCTAGGTGAAGGGAGCAAGTTGTATAGTCATTTATAGAGAAAATAAAAAGCATTTAGTGTCAAGATTTGTGCAGGTTCTTGAAGGAGTTATATATAAATTTATTTTGTGATGGTCGATGGAAGTAGTAATTTTATTCAATAGAAATTAAATTCTGATCTATTTCTCTCCGGTGTATAATTCTATCTCTTTCAAATGATCAAAATCATGAGTTTTAACTTTTTTCATTTGTTGCATTGTTATGGTGTATGTAATTTTTCATTTAATGCTTCCTATTATGCTCGGGAATGCAAATTTTTTGTTAGTTTGGAATCATATTAAGGATTCACCTCATTGTAATTGGTGGGCAAATTATAGGTATGAGTAAATGCCAACTTTATGGAGGAGGGAAAACATGTACATGATAGTCATAGAACACCTCCATATATATTACATAAACATCCATAGCATATAAAATCATAAGAGTATTAAGAATGAAAGTATCAAATACCACAATAGATAGGAATACAACATAACTAGTAAAACATGCATGCAACTCAATTAAAGGGAATATCTTTTGAGGATCCAATTCTATGATAGATGTTATAGACAAATCACAATTTCACAATCAAAGGCAAACAAGAAAACATATTCACCCAAAATGAATCAACTATTAAAATTGGAAGGTCACTTCACCAAGTCAACATCAAGACAACAAACTAGTGCCTTACCCTAGGGCATAGAGTCATTTACAATTCAAAGACAACCTGATAATAAACTTCAATAAGATTCATTATTAGATAAATAGGAATGAGTATGCCATTACATACACAACCCAGATTCATAGGTAAACTGAAAAACCCTTGACCATTCAATTCATAGTGAAAACATAAATTCAACACAAAGACAATTATGTGAAGATCTCAAACTACAAATGATATTGATATTATATTCATAATGATATCAGAAAGTAAATTCAAAATGCGATTCAGCTATGCACTTATCAAATTCTTGAACAGTTGAACTATTATAACTATATCAGAGTTTTCAACATCAATAAAAGTGGCCAACTGACCATCCCTCTCTACCTATCAAAAAGAAAAAGTGGCCATCCCTCTCAAATTAATCTTGGAATCCTTTTATAAGATGAGGTTTCAACAAGCTTAGAATTACTGTGAGGAATCTTGGGTAGCAACCTGACGTTTCTTCTTTTGCTTTAGCATGGCTTGCCACCTGTCCACCTCTTTGTCTATTGGCCAACTGAATGCCTTTACCTCTTCCAACTTTGAAACTGAATTTGTCCATCTGGCATTTGTAATTGCCCTGGCCTCAACAATAAACTTTGCATGGTCAACCTCAACCTTGAACAGTGAATCAAGCATACCGTTAAGGAAATCAGCATCAACCTGTTCATCTATATGCTTGATTATTTCTTCTTCCTCCAGAATCAAATCAAATTCGCTCATCCAACCAGAAACTGATTTTAAATCTCCATTACTACCATAAATTGAAGACATCAATTTACTATAACCTTCCCCAAATGTCTGCAATTTTTCATTTATTAGCACATCCTTCCCTATGAAAAATGCATAAGTTGCATTCATTACCTCAACCATGTCTTTAGTGTCACTAATCTTTGGAGGGAACTCATCACTATACATCACTGCAGTATCTAGCTTATCCATTAATTTGCTTCTTCTTGACCAAACATTGAACAAAGGTCCAAGAAAAGTGACAACCTCAGAGGATGTTTTACTTGCCTCTTTCAAAGAAATGTGCAAATCATGCACTACCATCAATTTTCCTTTCAATACATTAATCCCATGTTTCAAAATTCCTGACACAATAGAGATAGCCTTGACATTTTGTTCCTTTTCAAGCTTTTCAATTTTCTCTGTGTATTCCTCCATTTTTGTTGTCACATCAGCTAGTATTTCTTGTACTCGTTTTGTAATCTGTATTGGAGGGGGCTCATTTGCAATTTTTTCTTTCAACTCCACTAACTCTTCCTTTAGAGCGCCCTTCTTCATTAGTGTCTCTTCATATTTTTTAGATAATGCAATCAATTGGCTATATGTTTATGTGTATCTTCTTGACAAATCCTCTATTTTTGATAAATTCATGAAAGAAACTTGAGTAAAAAATGAGGCAATCTCCGTGTCAGTTGTGTTCTGCAAATTCCAGATCATTTTGTCAACTTTCTTTTCTACTTGGATATTTAGAAGGTGGGGCTTTTGAGTGGGAGGGGCCAAAGACCAAGAAGCAAGTGTCTTTGACTTAGGATTAAATCTTGATCCTCTTATTACATATCCAATTTCAAATTCAGTTTTAAACATTGGGTACTCTTGCTTCCTAATCTAATCAATAATAAAAATAGACTGGATATCCCAGTTAGGCATCATAATCATACTAGTACTCTTAATCAATTGTCTTGCCTGTTCCACAGATATTTGCTCCCTGTCAGGATCATATTCCTGCAGTGTCTTGATGATCTCCTCTTTCTTTTCTACATTTCCTTCCTCTATGATTAGATTTTATCTTAATTGATTTTGTTTCAACCTTGTCAAAAAACTTTTAAATTCATTTGACTTAATAAAGTCATCATCTTTCATGAACTCATTTGACAACATCACACGCTCATCAAAGCCTTGAGCAAGGGCTTCATTTGTTTCTCCCTATTCTTCATTATGCCCTACTTCTGAGATGTGTCCTTATTTGATGAAAGAAGTGTCCTTGTTCTGTAACAATTGCTCTAGCAGGGTCTATCCTCATAATTGTACCGACCTCTTTGGTTTTTTGTTTCTTTGCAGTTGGCACTCGGGTAGATTGAACTTCATCCCCACTCTCTACATCATCAGCAGACACATTAAGTGGCCTCTTGCCATTTGATGAATGTCAATCTTGGGGGTCTTGCTGCAAAGAAGCCACTTCTGGAATTTGAGGCATTTGTTCCATCAGAGTTTCATATAAACTCAGCATTACGTTAATCCTCTCTAGGTACAGGTTATCAGGGCAAAAACCTAAGAAACTAGGGTCAACAACCTTCAATTCTGCTTCAACTCTCATCTAATTTTTCCACTTTCTTCTCCTTTCTTGTACTTCCTCTTTCTTAGCAAATTTATAACCACATCTTCATCATCCAATGGTTCATGGTTTTTTATTGTGGCCCAAGGTGTCATTTTTGGCAATGCACGTTTAATAAATTGTTCAGGATCACAGAATCTAGACACAACATTAACTAACCTATACTGTTTAAGGAAATTGTTTACTTCATCAAAGGAACTCCTACCAATGGTAAAATAAGACACAACCCAAAGCCTAGGAAGAAGAGAACCCTTCCCGTGTTTGTCAAGGTATTATTTTTCAACTAGGGTCAATTGCCAAATAAACTCCATAAAAACAATCCTAATTGGAACAAATTTTGGTAAAATATGGGGAGGCTGAGGACACCCATAGACTCTAATCACAGTAAAGTTATCAAAAAAGAAAAGTCCCCCCCATTATGTGAAATAGACCAGTTTGGAACATACTGGTAAGGTCTCAAACTCTCCTAACATTAATTGGCAATCATTCCCTATTTATTCCTAGCATTTCCATAATTGGCAAAACAATGCAATTTTCAAAGAAAAGGAAAGAAGAATGGGGAGAACTATTGTCCCAAACCCAGGTCCATCTTTGTATTGGCATTAAGACACCCAATTCTTCTTTCAAAAGTTCTAATTCTTTATCCATGAAATCAACATTATAGAACAAGATTAAATGCATCAGCAATGAATAATGCTTGAATGTAGGGCTGGGTGCACCACTCTGAATTTCAACTAGAGCATTATGAATGTGTTCAACCACATAGCCCACATAATCACAATATTTTTTAACATCTAGGTGTTGAATGTCCATAGTCATCATCAGTAATTCAGCTGACATTATTGAATCTCCATCAAAACCCAAAACTCTTCATAATTCATAGATTATACAATGCATATAATGGTGGAAAGGTGTGATGTCAAATGGTGGTTTGATACTATCTGGAATTATAACTGGTTTCCTATTCACCCTAGGCATGTATCTGGGCATTGCATGCTTCTTGATAACACCTTTGTATTTGTCATAATCCTTTGCAATTCGCTCCAAATCTATATCTGTACATGCAGCACCAGTAATCTGGAAAGCTTCAAAAAATCTAGCTCTGTTAATTGAAACTAGGGCAGACTGGTTCTTTCTTCTGATTACGCTAGATACTGGGCAATAGTGTTTGGTGAACTCTTTGATCAAATCCACATCAACATACACATTTGGCACAATTAACTTTTCCATATTTAAATCCCAAGGGTTTGACATCGGGACACCCTTAACCCTATTATTCTAGAAATAATGAAACAGAGCAGAACCAGTCATATGAAGCGTGGTCGGGTTTCTGCATTGGCTCCATAAATCTTTCCATGCCAAATCATTTGTATTCAAACCAACGGAAGTCCCTGGCAACAAATCTACAAATTCTTCTTTGTATTTCTTATCCTTCTTTTCCTCAGTGGCCTTGGGCTTGAAACCTCTAGGTTCTCCACTTGTCGTGGCCTTGGGCTTGGAACCTCCAGTTCCACTCGTCGCCTTGCTCATTTTAGCTACAGGAGAAAAACTTAACCAATTTTCTAAAATTTTCCCACGCCCAACACTTTGAATTCTCCAACGTTGTTGCAGAGCCCAATTCACTAGATTACCTCGAAGATAGAATGCATTAATGCAATTATACAAAATCTCGGCTCGATCATGCAATTTATAGTATTTGGGCGCCACCACTTCTCTCAAGTCTCATTAATTGCCACACTTGCATGAACTAGCTACTGTGACATTAATCAAAGCTGAAGTACTCGAGAAAAATTTGAATTCATGCCCTTCTATTTGATTGGTGATTTCCATTCAAAACTTTTACAAAACCCGACAAACAAGTCCATGTGTCAATCCCCATCTTTAATCACACACTTGCAACCGGTTATAACAATTTGGAAAGTAACCGACGAGTTAGTGATAATGCTACCAAATCCTCTTAATCACAAGCTTGCAACCCCTTTTACGAATCCTCAAAGAATCTCATAAGTGAGCGACAACCATTAATCTTCATCAAGCCCTTCAGTCGCAACCTCGTAACAACATTTGTAATATTCTTTCTTTACCTGCGAGCTAGCGACCGCTGCAAATCTAACAAAACAACTTATTGCACCGCAAGCTCGCAACTTGAAACTTAACTTGACTTAAACCCCTGTGATCCCGCGACAACAAGACACTTAACCACCTTCGCATGCTCGCAACACTTTTTGACTTAAGACTTACAAACCTGCGAGCATGCGATGACCACAAAATCAGACCAAAACTTACCTGTCACCAAATCGCAACATAAAATGCTAAACAACTTCAAAACCTGCGAGCAAGTGATGAAACCAACTAAGTTGCGCTACCAACCACATCGCATGATCGCAAATTAAAATGACTTAACCACGAACACCTTGCAATAACATAAAATCACACCCAGTCGCAACCTCACAACATAAAATGGTCAAGTGCAAAACATCTTGCGAGGTAGTGACAACTGAAATCTCCCAGTACTCACAAGCTCATGACTTAAACTGACTTGATGATAAAGGACCTGCAAGCTACCGATAACCATAAAATCTCAAAACTATTTATCTCTTGACCGCAGTGACCCAATGAGTACCAAAAAAAATTGATGTTTTATGTTAATTACCTTCATAAATAGGTGCGAGCAGTGGCACACATACCATTAATGACTTACTCGCTAACTCTTGTGGCTATAATGCATGTCATCAAACCAATTCGAGACCTCACGACCAAAGCAATTTCATTAACAATATCCAGCTTGCTAACATAAAATGCTAACACCCAAAAAACTAGAGACCTCGCGATTTAAACCCAAACCAACACTCGCTAACTCGCCACTTAAATTGTTAAACATGAAATTTATCTGTGAGTTAGAGATGAAAAATTAAACATGTCTCATTGTCTGACCAACTGTTTGAGCATACTTGACATTGAGATGGACAAATAAAGAGAGGACAACTCATATTTTCAACGCACGACAACTTCGGTTTACTAGCCAACTAAGACAAAAAACAAACACACAACCCTAATTGGCATGAACATCACGTTAAGAATTTAATGTAGAACAATAGAAAGGTTCTAACAGTTATGCAATATGAATAATTTTATGGATCTTGTGACACAAATTGTTGCATTTCATGTTCAACATAATGTGGAACCAATTTACTAATAATTCAATTGTTTACTAATAATTCAATTGTTTACTAATTATTCAGAAAATAAATTCTACTTGTTTACTAATAATTCAAATTCACAATTAAAAATATGAAATAAGTATCCGTTCTGATTGACAAATTCAAGGAATACAATATCAAAAATCATCAATGACAACTATAGTATTGCAAATTAAAATTGTAATATGACTCAAGAACTGTAGTATAATTATAAATACCTATAAACTGACTGCTAATTCACTTCAGTGACTCAATTTGAGGCTTCTATATCCCAAATGAACTCAAGATCCGGAAACTGACTAGTACTAACAGGTTCATCTTCATTCTTGAGTCGGGTATTCAAAAATTTCTTCGTCGTCATGCTGACTCTAAGTCTGTGATCCATCATTTGTCTCAGCACTAGCACCGCCAGCTTTTAAAGTGTTGCACAACCTTCATCTTTCATGCATGGAATTCTAGATTGCCAGTACCCTATCATATGGAAAATCTCTAACATTATACTGAGTTACAAATAACCTCAAGCAAGTTTCCAATTTTTTGTCTAATTTGTTTTTGATATTTGATTTCAAAAGCCCTAATGCACTGAAAACTCTCTCATCTTCCACCGACCCCAATATCATTGTTTGACATAAATCAGCAAGTTTCAAATATTCTGGTATTGCAATATGCAATGCTTCACTTTGATCTATCCTTTTCCAAAGCCTTGTGATTGATCCAGTTTCAAATGGATTATCCAAGTCAACCAACTGTTGTTTCATAAACAATGCAAAGTGTTTACATTGTTTTTTAAGATGATCTGAATTTAAAATTCCTTCTATTGGTTGTCCATTGCAATATGCATCTTTTGAATATGTCAATATCAATTCCTCTAGTATTTTATGAAACACCTTTGTGTCATTTGGATTATCTCCAATTGAATGCCAAAATTTAGGATACACACAACCCATGGCTTCAAGTATTTCTTCTCGAGGGAATCTTTCATGAATCTCAATTGAAAGTTCATATGCAATAGACTTCAAATTATCACTAACAGATTTAACAATCTTGTCAAAATCTTCCTTTTTAACTGGTAGTGCTTTGCCTCGCTTGCCCATCTTAGATTGGTGCATTGGTATCTGAAATCCTTTTACAAAGACACATAACTCATTTTTTGTATTGAAATGTAAAAAAATTTCAGCATGATTCAAATCTGTAATTATCTACCACCTAAAAAAATTTGGGCTTCGCCGTGTTAGATCTGAATATAGACCATCCAGGCTCAAGCATGTCATTTTACATAGAGTGCTATACTCATTGATATACATAGGTCTGTCTTGGGATTTCTTAACAAGTTTGTTCATTGAATCCAACATGGGGAGAAGACTATCTAAAGTTAATAGAGTCTCTATATCACTTAACTTATGTAAGAGATCAGGAACTTTGTCTATTGTGAGGCGTTGCTCATACATTAGTCCGATCAAGGATTGATATTCTGTTAGAACTCGTTTCGCTGGTCCATACAAGGAGATCCATCTGGTCTCAACATCCCTGAGAAGCTTGTTTCCTATTGTTACTCCCTCAGCAAAAATATGAAATTCTGCAAAACGTTTAGGACTTCGGCAGAAGTATGAGTGGAGCTCGTGGACAAGATCTTCAACTTTTGACACTGTAGGGAAATTGCTTACAATTCTATATGTTAAATTCATTCGACGGGCCATGCAGTGAATGCCAACCATGTATGGTGCAATACTAGTTTGTAATCTTGCACAAAGACTGGTCCTTTGACCTTGCATTAGCTCCAACACACACCAACTTCTTGGCAATTATCAAGTCATCCATACCAGCAATTTCATTCAAAGCTTTCTTAACTTCCAAATATAAATTTTATGTTGTTGAATTGCCCCTCATTTTACGAACACAGAGTAAGTGAGCTCGGCAGACGTGTTGTTTTACGGTATACACATGCATACAAACCCAAGCAGTGTTATCTACCGCAGTAACTTCATCTATGGATAATGAAATGAAATTTGACTCTTTTACACTCTCTTGTAAATTTTATTTTTCTACCTCAGCGAGACAATTTGCCATTTCCCATCCAGCGTTTATTGACCAATGTGACATAGAATAGTGAGGAACATTAAAAAAAGATAATAAATTACTAAATTCAGGGAAATCTTTCATAGGATGCCCTCTTGACAAAATATGAAAAATAACACTCATTTGAACAGTCTTTGCCAGGTTTGCATCTTTCGCTGCATGTTTAAGCCCAGCCTTGATTGTATTTCCAAATCCACTATTACCAATCAGTGTCATTTTGTGGTTATGATCTTCATATTCCGCGACATAATTAACATGAAGACATTCTTCCTTTGATTTCCATCTTACTACTGGTGTTTCCTTTTTGTCTATGATCTATTTTTCATAAACCTACCGATATGATTTTCTATGGTGTCAAGCTTTAGCTGCATCTTCTTCTCTCTTTTAGTTTTCCAGCTACAAATCTTACACCTGCATTCTATTGGTTTTTCATCATTGTTTGGGATGGGTTCAATGAATGGGTACTTTGCTACCCAATCAATCTTCAAACTCCTTTTCATCTCCCACTCTCACCCCAGTTTTACTTTCCTTTTTCTTTTCTTCCGACCAACATCATCTTCAGTACTAGCATTTGCATCTGAGTGAATTATCTCATTATGTGTATCCCTTAGAACATCTTCTACCGTGTCGGTATTTTCATCCTCATTTGATGCATTTAACTCAATGACAATCTCGCCTTGTGGTGGTGGTGAGCTACTATGAATGGCTTCTGCAACTGCAGAAGTTGATGGACGAGAAACTTTGCCAATTCCAAGAATGACTTTATGGTAGTATCTTTAAGTTTAAGTTTTGGGCATTTTGATGGCCTCCCAATCCCTTCAGTTTCACTGCTCTAAGGAGTCTTACCCTTGTCTGACATCTCAATCCCTTCACCACCCCTAGGAGTCTCAGTCTCACCCTTGTCTGACATCTCAATCCCTTCACCACCCTAAGGAGTCTCACCCATGTCTGATTATGACATCTTGAGTCTTGACCTCTCACTACGAATTAAAAGTTAAAACTAATGCTATCAAGTATGAAGAAATGATTACTCACCTTTATGCCTTCTCAATTCTTTGAATCAGAATCAAGAATGTCTGGGCCTGTGTTATAGGATTGTAACTCTGGCCCTCCACCCTACAATGAACTTTGACATTCCAACTCAAATTGCGGAATGTGAATCAAGAGCTCCCAAATTTACTAATTAGACATGAACAAATTGTAAGAAAGAGTGTATTTATATCAATCCATGATTGCATTTTTGGCGAATTGCACGGGCGTTTCAAAATGCATCTTGATTTAAGTGGGGTGAAATGGATCCTCGAATGCTTATAATGTTTTAATTGATATTGGCAAATTTGGCCGACGCGTGCAATGAACATTTAATTTACCGTTGGCTAATTAGGTCCTGGATACGTGGTCATTTTACTATTTATGGCAAATAACGGAGGTGATCTAATACCCACGTCTGAGTGATTCTAGGCGAATATTACGAGCATGCACGTCAAACGGTGTGTGGTCAATGGCAAAGCCAGAATACAGTGTACCATTAACTCCAAAATTCTGGGCGATTTGACCACTATGTTGCCCCAGACTATTCGCCATTTCCTAAAAAAAAACAATACGTGGAATTTGCCAATTGGCGAAGATTCGCCACTAAAAAACTCTCTGTGTTGGATTGAGGAGGAGGAGTGGCATTGTTGTATGAAGGAAGGGGTTGAAAATAAGGAGGGATATCGTTATATGAAGGTGGGGGTTGAGAATATGAAGGCAAGGGTTGAGAATAAGGAGGTGGAACACTATTGTAGGTAGGTATTAGAGAAGATTGGGTAACAAATGGAAGGCTTATAGGAGGAGGTGTAAAAGAATTTTGATTATTAGGGTTGCCCTCTTGACTAACATGTGTAGACATGACATTTTGTGTGAAAGTAGCCATGATATTAGATGTAAAAATGGGAACACTAGCCATAGGTACAGTCATGGGAATGGATTGGTTGTCTTGACTAGGAGGTTGTGTATAACCAAGGACTTCAACACAACTCTTTATAGACATGATATTAGTGTCAATAATATGAGAAATACCATGCAACAAATCAACACCAACTTTATCATTGTGAACCATTTTTTTTAATCCTTCAATTAGTGGTAGAGCCTCACTTTCTAGGTATTGTTGACTCATCCATTGTTGAAGATTTTCAAATTGATTGTCAATCTTCTCCAATTGGTCAACATAAACCCTAGTTAGTGATTCATCCACATCATGAGAATTATGTAAAGAGTGAGGATAAGGATAAATGATATCATTTGTAGGATTAGAAAAACCACCAACATCCTCATGAAACAAAGTTTTCAAATTAGGCTCCATTTCATAGGTAATTAAACCTTGGGAAGCCTTAATTCTACCACTTCTTCTCACGGGGATACTATAGGTTGGACTAATAGTAGTAAAACTCATGCACAAACGAGGGAAATTTGAATTTTGAATTTTGAAATTTGAAACTTTGAGATTTGAATAATTAAACAATACAATATTTTGTAAAAAATGATTGTTCAATTAAATAAGCAAATTGATTTGTGATTTTGAAAAGATAAAGAACAATTGTGAAATATTATGCAACCCACTAAGAAATTTAAATTTAAAAAATTAGGGTTTTGTGAAAAGAACATCTAAATTTTAAAATTTAAATTTGAAATTAGATCTAAGATTGCAATTTTGAATTTGAATCAGCTCTAAGATGGCAAATTCAAAATTTAAACAACCCTCAAGCTCAATTTTTTAAAAAATAAAAAATTAGGGTTTTCGAAATTAACCACTTAATTTTAAAATTTAAATTTGAAATTAAAATTGTAAATGGAAATTTGAATTTTGAAATATGAAAAGCACTCAGATCTAAAATAATTAATCCAAATCAAACAATTCACAAGCTTAATTTTGAATTTAAAAATTAGGGTCTTTGTAAAATTAACCTCTAAATTTTTAAAATTTGCAAGGAAATCAAACTTGTAAATGAAAATTTGAATTTTAAATTGCATAAACACTCAAATCTGAGAACATAAATCAGAACTAAAGGTGTAAGGAGTCGGGTTCACCAAAAATGTATTGGTGAAAAATTAGGTTTTCCACCATTAGAGGGAGAAAACCACTAATTTTTGCTTAAGATGACCATTACACTTAAAAGAGGAGAAATCCAATAGATTAAATCACAAATCAACAAAGATTAAGATTGAATATTGATTGGATTGATTAATTTGGGGGTCCTCTTATATAAATGAATTGTTGAATTAAGATAAAGTGTTGGAAATGAAGGTAAAAACATGAAAATAGTGAGCTACAAATGCGGGATTGAGTTGTGCACCTAGATCTGAGAAATGTTTCCAGACTCATATTTGATCCCTGAAAGAGCACCTAAAAAGTCAGAACCGTGGTGCTCATCGCCATGGTCCTCCGAACTTTTCACACATCGAAGGAGGATTGATTCGTCACTATAAATAAAGCTTACCCTGAAGATCGCAAGTCTGAACCTGTTTCCTACACACAAAAAGAAAGGGAAATAGGTTGGGAATAGGGGCTTGCCTAAGTCAAACCCCAGTTTTGGAATTAACCATGAAATTGAGATAAAGATAATTTAAATTGTTGTAATAGAAGATTCTCCTTTTGAGGGAGATGCTGACTAATGAATGAAAATTAAATGATATACCTCCTTGTGAAGTTTTGTTTCTCTCTGCACAAAATTAGGGTTTCATGAATTCTTCAACAAAATAGGATGAAAAATGTCTACTTCAAAGCTTGAATCTTGACTTTATTGTTGCTCCAAGGCTTGAAGGAAGACCGGTTACTACTCAATTGCTCTTGAATGCTTGATTTCTTGATGTCAAATTGAATTTCATGTGTGTATATTGCAAAATGAGAGGGGAAAGCCTCCTTTTATACTTTCTCATTGGGAAAACTAGTTAATTTCTCGACATGAGCCGACATGAAGCTAGGAATCCCACTCATTTTTAAAATGCTAAATTGGTTTTTTTTGGGGCCCAAAATGGGGAGGACCACATGGCATGGCACCATGGTCCTAGTGAGGACCAAGGTGCCACATGTTGGTCCTACTCTATTTTGGGACTAGGGAAAGGTGCCAAATGCATGGAAAAAGTAAAAAATGGTGCAATACATGAGGGGTGTGAGCATAATCAGGTCCCAATCAGGCCAAGGGGCGCAAACGCTAAGGTAGGGACCCAATTTGGTCAAAATTGCAAAGGGATGCAATTTTAGGATGCTACACGAACATAAATAAATTGCGAATGTAAAGCACTAAAAAAGTGAAAATAGCATCAACATGGATGATCTTAAAATGCAATATTTTTCTTAGTTTTATATGTTGAAATCCAAATGAAAAACTATTTGTCCTAAACCTAAATTGGTGCCAAGACCCAAATTTAAATTATACATGCTACATCACAAGTTGGCCTTAATGGGTCTTTTCCAAATTACAATGTGGATCATCCTTACAAGCCTTAAAAAAATTCTTGATGGACGTTCAAAGTTCCTCCTTCCTTCAAACTTGGCTTAAATTAGGCAGTAGCTCTAAACCTCAATCCCTTATAGATCCTTGGCATGCATCAGGAAGCAACCCAAACCCAAACCTCCAAGATCTCCTTGGAATGCTTCAGTCAACAACCCTAATCCCCAACCTCTGAGATCTACTTGACATGAATCAAATGGTTTCATCAATTCTGACCTTTCATACGTGCATACATCAAGAAACAACATCAATACCCAACCTTTAACATTTTTTTGGCATGCATCAAGTAGCAACCCTAATCTCCAACATCTAGTAGGTTCTTGGCATGGATCAAGTAGTAGCTCCAATCCCCAAACTTGTTGACTCCTTGAGAAAATAATATTTCATCTAATATTAAAAAGGGACATAAAAAATTAAATCTTATTAATCATGATCAAGAGACTTTTCAAGTTGTTATTACTTCCAATCTCTTGCAAATTCTTCTAAAGGTCAAAATTCATTCTCTTAAACCCTAGTGGGAGGATTGGAAATGGCACTCAAATATTCCCTCATAATTATAAGCCTAATAAATCCTATGCTTGGCTTTCCCCACACCTTCCCATGGTTGAACATCTCAACCATCATTAGCAACTTTAGTCCTCTACCACTTGACGTCGTGAGTTTCAAAGCATCGTGTCTACTTTGTTGGAGCTTGAATTGGCCCACTTTGATTGGTGCAGTCGCTATCAAGACCTTCCAATGGGAAAGCGATGAATTTAAATGGGCAACCCTTTCCCTCAATGTCCTTTTTTTGGACATCTAGACAATGTCAAGTACCTCTTCTAATTTTGTTCTTGAGCTCAAGAAGCATGGAATCAAATCCATGATATCTTAAAACTCTTTTGTCCTTCTCAATTATCTTAGCATATGGTGCATCTGTGAGATTGGCCTTGTCTTCCCATCAAGTACACCAAATTCTAGCATGATTTTAGGGTGGATATTCTATTCTACATTTTGAAAGAAAGGAACTTTGCTTTGTTTTCCAATTGCAGATCTAATGTTCACTTACACCTATACACCAAGGGTATGATTTGCTCCAATGTTTTCATGCAGATTCAAGTGCAAGCTAGAAAAGTTGTACACAAGGTTTCTCAACTCCAAAGGCTATTGGATAACTAGGGAAATGTGCCATTATCTATTCATGTTTCTTCTAGACTCTTTCTTTCCTTTGAGAAATTGTAGGGGTATCCACAACCAATCTACTAGGAGAGGCAGATGTTCTCAATCCCATGGCAATTCACAAGTCTCTACTACTCATGGTTTGTCTTGGCCTCCCAAATTTCCCCCTTAGTAGCCTCCTCCATCTCCTCACAAGGGCATAGGGAAAATGGATGGTCAAATTTTGACAAGTTTCCTTGTTGAAACTTTTCATCTCTCTAGTTCGCCCGCAACAACCTATAAAGGACACTCCCAAGTAGAAAGGCACTATCACTAGTAGGGAGCCCCTTGTGGCACCACCCCTAATGATTTATCAGGTTTTAATCTGGATGGATAAAGATTCACCTAATACTAGTACAACAATTGTAGACACCTAAAAATGGTCAAACGCTTGCGAAGTCATACTTTAACAATTGCGCATTGCCTCATTTTAGGTTTTTGCGTCGCATTAACATTTCTCCTATGTCACGCACTTGGTTTTTATCATTTGAGAACATCGAGTCATTCTTCTACATTCTTCCTTTATCTCACTCTTGAATTTGGTCTTGTCGACAACAATCTATCCAGTCATCATTTTAATCGATCTTATCCTATTGCATCAATGTGCATGCTTATTTGTCATCATTTTGGACATCATCAATCCTAATTAGGGTTTTGTCCTCTTTTCAATCCTGTCAATCTTGCGATCAATTTGTCATCGATCGTTGTCCTCTTTTCAATCTTATCATCTGGCGATCGGTTTATCAATCTTGTCGTTTTACGATCGATTTGTCATCGATCGTTGTCATGTTCGATCTTGTCATTTGCGATCGATTTATCATCGATCGTGGTCATTTTCAATCCTGTCGTTTTGCAATATATTCTGTCATCGATCGTTGTCCTCTTATCAATTTTGTCATTTTGCGACCGATTTGTCATTGATTTTTGTCAACCAATCTCAATCAAATCATTTATCAACACTGGTCATTTATCAAATCAAAATCATGACATTAATTATCTTCAATCAAGACCTAATTGTCATTTTTGCATTTCTAATTCGTCCTCTAGGGTTTTATGATTTATTCATTTAACCTAATTTGTCATTTCTTCCTCTAGGATTACTAAATTATTTATTAATCCTAGGTCTTCTCATTACAATTAAATCTTTATTTAATTGGCTAATTATTCCTCTTTGTGAATTAATTAATAAATGACAAATTATTAATTAATTTACTTAATTCCTAAATTCCTCATTTTCTAATTTCTTAATTTTCTAATTTCCTAATTTCAATTTCCTCCTATTTCTCTCCTAAATTTATGGAAATGACATAGAAATTTGTCATAGAATTTGTCATAAATTGTCATAAATTCTTGACATAGAAATTTGTCATGAATTGTCATAAGCCTTGCATAGCAATTTGTCATAGATATGTCATAATTTTGCTATTCTTGATTTGCAATTTCCATTTGAATTGCATCATGCTAATCTTGTCATTTATCCAATTCTTCTATAAATTGGATGAATTTCTTCAATCAAACCCCTTGATCCTTAATCTTGAATCTTGAATCCGAATCCTTAATCAAATTACCGAACTTACGCTTCTAGTACTCTTGAGCTTTTCATCAATCTTGCTTTCAATTGTATGTGCACTTGTAGGTGAGATCCACAAACCCTTTGAAGAGGAAAGAACAACAATGGAGCCGCATGGAAGGAGTATTCAATTCTACATCTGGTTTGCATAATTTTCATTTTGAATGCTTTGTTTTCATACCTCTATTGAGTGTGCTTGGAATTAGGTTCATTTGCAATGAGTTTTTGTGATTGAGCCATTGATTATTATGTTTATCTTGCTTTGATGATTTCTAATTTCTATGCTACATTAATTGGTGAACCCGACGTGAATACTAACCTTCTAACCATCTTACTATGTTTTGGAGTGCTTCTAAGTTGATTTGCAGGTCAAAAACTCAAAAACAAAGCCGTGCAGTGCATTCTGGACACTTCTGCGCTTGTGTGAAGCATTTTGTGCCTGTGTTGAGACATCTTGCGCTTGTGTTGAAACATTCTGCGCTTGTGTTAGACATCCTGCGCTTGTGTCCTGACTTCTGCGCCTGTGTAAAGTCCAGATCAGAGGTGAAAAATGCAGTTTTTACTTGAAATCTTTGGTGTTTTTGCATTCTGTTTTCTATGCTTTGGATTTTGGTACTGATTATTTGTGCAGGATCTTGGCATACGCATGACAAAGACTAAAAATCAAACTACTAACATGTGTTATGCAGATTTGATGGTCAAAGACAACAAATCAAACATCTAACTTGGGTTTTGCAGGTTGCCTTGGAGAAAAAACCAAATTGTGTGTTTTAGATTTTTAATTAGGCACTTAGTGATTTATAAATAGGTGGGAATGAACATTTGTTTGCTTTGTTTGTTAAGTATGACATTGGAGTAGGAGAGTATGCTCTCATCCTTCTTAGGGTGATCAGAAATCCAAATCTTCGATACCATACTTGTGTTGTTGATTGAGTGTCTCCATTAGAGGGCCTGCCTTCCCGACCACTTTGCTTTTGCAAGCAAGTGATAATCGTGAGAAGGGAACGACCCAAAGTGAGTACGGCTAGAATTCCTTGGCATTCTAACTCACTATAAACAAATACCTAATGAGCGAAAGCTTTGAAGGAAGTGTTACGTGGGAATTGCAGTTACTTGGGAAGTGATGACCCTTGGACTCTTTCTCATATCAACATCTAAGTAGGGCCTTTTGGTCTAAATCATGCTTGCGCGACTACATTTGTTTGGTATCTTGATGGGCTTAATGTCTCAATCACGCTTGTGTGACATCAAGGAGTAATGCTTAACAGAAATCCTTACTAAACACCTTTTTTTTAGAGGCCAAAAACCCTTCTAGTTGCTTGAGAAGGACAAATTCGGATACTTGGAAGAGATACTAAGTTCGCCATGGGGAGATTCCATGGGGACTGATGCTTGGCTGCCCTGAGAAGTGAGTGCCGTGGAGGGGAGCCCGTGGGGTCAAGCATCTATGTATTCTCCTTGAATCCCATAATGAGTCTACCTCTCAAGTACCTAATGTCTTTGCCTACCATAAGAAATGTGGAAATGAGCATGATTTTCTTGAGTCGAAGTTGCAATATCTTGTATTCTTTGTTTGTCAAAAGTTGAATTGCATATCATTCCAAAAACAAGACAAATTGATTCAAAACAAGGTTAAACATAAGAGCATTTCATCCAACAAATTTCAAAACACCTTCAAATATGGTTGTCAAACATTGTTCAAAATTTTGTCTCAACATGCATGTCACTTACATTTAAGTTCATCCTAAGTTGCATTTTGCAAAGTTCATTGTCAAGTACCAAGGTTAAGTTTCACCTAAGTCATACTTCTTTTGCATATCAATAAAAGTCATCCATTTGCATGTGTCCTCTTGCATTAAATTCATACCATTATCATACATTCATATTTGCATACCTTAAGTCTCTTCATTAAGCTTAAGTCATTATCATATCATAGCAATTGTCCCTTTGCATATAGTCTCAAAACTAGGTTTTGTCATACTTGAGTAATCCAAATCTTTGATAAACCCTAAGTCATTGTTAAGAAGTCTAGACCTTATCAAGTCTTTTGTCCTTTTGTCATCAATATCATTTCGTCAAACCTAGCTTAGTATCCAAGCATACAGGGGAGACATTGTCATCTTGTCCTTTGTCACTTAAGTCCTTTTGTCCTTTGAGGTCTAGACATCATTCCAATTTCCTAAGGGTCCCTCTTTTAGATTTGCATTCATAAGTTTGTCAAAATCTTGAAAAACAACCAAAAACATAGATTGCATTTTCAGTTATTTAGTTTGCATTTAGTTGCATATCATACATTGTCCTTGAAAAATTCCAAAAATATTGCATTTGCATAGTGACATGTCTATTGAAACAAGGTTCCAAGCACCAATGATGCAACAAAGTTTGACATATCAACCGACAATGCAATCACAATTCTATCCAACCCAACAACAAGGCAATATTGATCAAACTTTTTATGATGAAACAAGTCTCCAAATACAAAAACTAGAGGAGAGACTAGCTCAAGAAAATGAGATATTGGAACAAAGAGTGAAAAACATTCAGAAAATTAGATCACAAATGTCTAAAGTGTTTCAAAAATTTCCAGGTCGAAATCCAAATATTGAGCCAATTGATGTAAGATCTCTTCTTGAACGATCAGACATACCAGCTCTCCTCTCCCAAATAGAGATGATGAAACAATTTCAAGAAAAGAGACAACATCAATTTCAACATTATGTGCCTCCACAAAAAGAACAAGAAGGTGTTTACTATCAATCTGATTTTCAACCAATACAACCAATGGTTCAACCAATTGTCCAACATATTCAACCAACGCAATCAACGGTCCAATTTCAACAATATGTCCAACCAACTATACAATGTCAACAAATGGTTCAACCAATGGTGGGATATCAACAAGTTCAATCAACATATCAATGTGAACAACCACAATCACAAATTCAAAAACAAAGGTTGCAGCACACACCAACCCATGTCTCAAACATGTCGGAACAATTGAACCAAGTTCAAATTCAAAACATGACATCAAACCAAAAACAAGTTCAAATTCCAGAACCAACTATGTCAAAACCTCGAAAGAAAGGTGGCTTTATTGCAATGCTCTTAAGGAAACGACCAAGTGAGTTCTTTGAAGAAGATCAAGATAATACACTTATGTCTAGCAATGCCTCATCCCCTCGCAAACACATTGACTCTCCAGTGGCATCTATCCCTACACCTCTAGAAGTTTCACAAGAATCTTCCATATTGTCCTCATCAAACAATACACCCAAGGATGAAGTTACCCAAGAGCTATCCATAATCAATAATCCAATTCATGATGCACATCCTTGTCATGTTTTAGAAATACAAGACCCAATGCCACCATGCACTTTCTTGCCATTACCTATTTTAGAGGACCCCATTTGAAGTCCCTCTTCCTCATGTTCAAGCATTGATTCCTTGTCAGAATCCATCATAAATGTTCAAAGTGCATCCCCTTCGTGCCAAAGCATTGATACCTCGTCAAAATCCTCCATGCATATCCAAAGTCCCACCCCATGTCAAGAGGATAATTTAGAGCATGAAGAAACGTGTCCTAAAGAAACAGATCAAGATCAAGATCCCGAAACCTTATCGTCCCATCCAATTGTTGACCAGGACTCCATGTTCCCAGACACTCACGATGATTCCACTTTTCTTGTCCATCCTATCCAAAATCCAATTGACACTCCATTCCCTGAGAAAGATCAAGATATCCCAGTCCATCCAATCCCAAATGATCCCCTTCCATTCCAAGAACACAATATCCTTTCAAATCCCATTGACATTCCAGATATCCCTTCCATCCTTTCCGATGATCCCATTAAAAGTCAAGAGCAAAGCAATTTTAAAGAGGATTCCAATGATCTTCCTCCTTGTCAAGATCAAAGTATCCTTCCAAGTTCATTTCCAACACAAGACCCTATCATTCCTTCAGATCCTCCACAAGATCCACTTGTTCCTCCATCTCCTTGTCCTAATCCAACATATACACTCTAAGATCACATTTCTTGTGATGATCCCATAAATGGTCAACGCTTGCGAGATCATACTTTAACATTTGCGCATTGCCTCATTTTAGGTTTTTGCATCGCATTAACATTTCTCCTATGTCACGCACTTGGTTTTTATCATTTGCAAGCGTCGAGTCATTCTTCATCTATCTCGCCTTCGAATTTGGTCTTGTCGACAACAACCTTCAGTCATGATTTTGGTCGATCTTTGTCCTTGTCAATCTTGTCATATTGCGATTGATTCGTCATCGATCCTTGTCCTTTCCAATCATGTCAATTTGGTCAATTTGTCATTAATTTTTGTCAACCAATCTCAATCAAATCATTTATCAATTCAAAATCATGATCGAATCAATATCAACGATCCTTTGTCAAGACCTAATTGTCGTCCTTGTATTTCTAATTCATCTTCCAAGGTTTTATGATTTATTCATTTAATCTTGTTTGGCATTTTCCCTCTAGGTTAAATAATTTATTTATTTATCCTAAGTCTTCTTGTCACAATTAAATGTTTATTTAATTGGCTAATTATTCCTCTTTGTGAATTAATTAATAAATGACAAATTATTAATTAATTTACCTAATTTCTAATTTCATTATTTCCTCATTTCCTAATTTCTTATTTTTCTAATTCTTAATTTCAATTTCCTCCTATTTCTCTCCAAAATTCATGGAAATGACATGTCAATTTGTCATAAATTTGTCATAATTGACAATCAATCAATTTTGACATAGAAGTTGTCATAATTTGTCATTTATTATCAATCAAAAAATTGTGCATGGAAAGTGCATAATTTGTCATAATTTGTCATATTGATTTGCAATTTCCATTTGAATTGGATCATGCTAATCTTGTCATCTCTCCAATTCTTCTATAAATTGGATGAATTTCTTCATGAATCCCGAATCTTAGATCCTTCGAATCCTTAATCCGAATTTTCTATCAAACTACCGAACTTATGCTTCTAGTACTCTTGAATTTTTCATCAAATCTTGCTTTCAATTGTGTGGGCACTTGTAGGTGAGATCCACAAACCCATTGAAGAGGAAAGAACAACGATGGAGCCGCATGGAAGGAGTATTCAATTCTACGTCTAGTTTGCATAATTTTCATTTTGAATGCTTTGTTTTCATACCTCCATTGAATGTGCTTTGGAATTAGGTTCATTTCAATGAGTGTTCCTTTTGATTAAGTTATCATGTCTTGCGTTTTGATTGATCTACTTGCTTGTGATGAATCCTAATTTCTACGCTACATTAACTGGTGAACCCGACGTGAATACTAACCTTCTAACCATCTTACTGTGTTTTGGAGTGCTTATATGTTGATTTGCAAGTCAAAAACTCAAAGACAAGGTCGTGCAGTGCATTCTGGACACTCCTGCGCCTGTGTGAAGCATTCTGCACCTGTGTTGAAACATCTTGCGCTTGTGTTGAAACATTCTGCACCTGTGTTAGACATCCTGCGCTTGTGTCCTGACTTCTGCGCCTATGTAAAGTCCAGAACAGAGGTGAAAAATGCAGTTTTTACTTGAAAATTTTTATATGTTTTAGTAAATTGCAATTTTGAGGGTCTTCGGTGCATTTGTGGACAAATATGGTGCCCGGAAACATGACAAGACATCATTGATGTTTCCGAAATTTGGTTCTAGATTATTTGAATACCTTTCCAACGCATCAAACGATTTGTAATTCGGAGCTAGGATGAGAAAGTTATGCCTTCTCAAAGTGGACTGAAATTTTGATAGTTTTCATAAATCAAATCATCTGTGCTTTGGATTTTGGGTACTAATTATTTGTGCAGGATCTTGGCATACGCATGACAAAGACTAAAAATCAAACTACTAACATGTGTTATGCAGATTCGACGGTCAAAGACAACAAATCAAACTTCTGACATGTGTTTTGCAGGTTGCCTTGGAGAAACAACCAAATTGTGTGTTTGAGTTTTTTAATTAGGCACTTAGTGATTTATAAATAGGTGGAAATGAACCTTTTTTTGCTTTGATTGTTAAGTATGACATTGGAGTAGGAGAGTATGCTCTCATCCTTCTTAGGGTGATCAGAAATCCAGATCTTCGGTACCATACTTGTGTTCTTGATTGTTTATCTCCATTAGAGGGCCTGCCTTCCCGACCACTTTACTTTTGCAAGCAAGTGATAATCGTGAGAAGGGGACAACCCAAAGTGAGTACGGCTAGAATTCCTTGGCATTCTAACTCACTATAAAAAAATACCCGATGAGCGAAAGCTTTGAAGGAAGTGTTACGTGGGAATTGTAGTTACTTGGGAAGTGATGACCCTTGAACTCTTTCTCATATCAACATCTAAGTAGGGCCTCTTGGTCTAAATCGCGCTTGCGCGACTACATTTGTTTGGTATCTTGATGGGCTTAATGTCTCAATCATGCTTGCATGACATCAAGGAGTAATGCTTAACAGAAATCCTTACTACATACCTTGTTTTTAGAGGCCAAAAACCCTTCTAGTTGCTTGAGAAGGACAAGTTCAAATACTTGGAAGAGATACTAAGTTCGCCATGGGGAGATTCCATGGGGACTGATGCTTGGCTGCCCTGAGAAGTGAGTGCCGTGGAGGGGAGCCCGTGGGGTCAAGCATCTATGTATTCTCCTTGAATCCCATAATGAGTCTACCTCTCAAGTACCTAATGTCTTTGCCTACCCTAAGGAATGTGGAAATGAGCATGATTGTCTTGAGTCTAAGTTATAACATCCTATATTCTTTGATTGTCAAAAGTTGAATGTTATCCCATTTCAAAAGCAAAACACATTGATTAAAACAAGATTAAACCCAAGATATTCATCCAACAAAAATTCAACAAGATTCAAAGATCATATTCCTTCAAACATGATGATCCAACATTGTTCAAAATCTTGTCTCAACATTCATGTCACTTACATTTAGGTTCATCCTAGGTTTGCATTTTGCAAGTTCATTGTCAAGGTTAGGTTTCACCTAAGTCATACTCCTTTTGCATATCAATAAGAGTCATCCATTTGCATATGTCCTCTTGCATTCAGGTCATACCATTGTCATACATTGCATACCCTAGGTCTCTTCATTAAGCCTAAGTCATTGTCATATCATATTAAGATCACTTGCATATTAATTATCCCTTTGCATATAGTGTCAAAACTAGGCTTTGTCATCCTTGAGTAATCCAAATCTTTGATAAACCCTAAGTCATTGTTAAGAAGTCTAGACCTTATCAAATCTTTTGTCCTTTTGTCATCAATATCATTTCGTCAAACCTAGCTTAGTATCCAAGCATATAGGGGAGACATTGTCATCTTGTCCTTTGTCAATTAAGCCCTTTTGTCCTTTGAGGTCTAGATATCATTCCAATTTCCTAAGGGTCCCTCTCTTAGATTTGCATTCATAAGTTTGTCAAAATCTTCAAAAACAACAAAAACATAGATTACATTCTTAACATAGATTGCATTTTCATCTATCTAGTTTGCATTTAGTTGCATATCATACATCATCCTTTTAAAATCAAAAAAATTCCAAAAAAAAAAATATTGCATTTGCATAAGTGACATGTCTATTGAAACAAGGTTCCAAGCACCAATGATGCAACAAATTTTGACATATCAATCGACAATGCAATCGAATTTTAATCCAAGGCAATCACAATTATATCGAACCCAACAACAAGGCAATATCGATCAAACTCTTTATGATGAAACAAGTCTCCAAATACAAAAACTAGAGGAGAAACTAGCTCAAGAACAAGAGATTTTCGAACAAAGAGTGAAAAACAGTGAGAAGATTAGATCACAAATGTCCAAAATGTTTCAAAAATTTCCAGGTCAAAATCCAAATATTGAGCCAATTGATGTAAGATCTCTTCTTGAACGATCAGACATACCAGCTCTCCTCTCGCAAATAGAGATGATGAAACAATTACAAAAAAGGAGACAACATCAATTTCAACATTATGTGCCTCCACAACAAGAACAAGGTGTTTACTATCAATCAGATTGTCAACCATCACAACCAATTGTTCAACATATGCAACCAACACAATCAATGGTCCAATTTCAACAATATGTCCAACCCACTATACAATGTCAACAAATGGTTCAACCAATGGTGGAATATCAACAAGTTCAATCAACATATCAATGTCAACAACCGCCATCAAACATTCAAAAACAAAGGTTGCAACATCCACCAAGCCGAATTTTGAACATGTCAAACCAATCTGATCAACATCTAGTTCGAAATCAAAACATGACATCAAATCAAAAACAAGTTCAAATTCCAAGTCCAATCAGGTCAAAACCTAAAAAGAAAGGTGGCTTTATTGCAATGTTCTTAAAGAACCGACTAAGTGAATTCTTTGAGGAAGATCAAGATAATACACTTATGTCTAGCAATGCCTCATCCCTCCACAAGAAAATTGACTCTCCAGTGGCATCTATCCCTACACCTCTAGAAGTTTCACAGGAACCTTCTATATCATCCTCATCAAATAATACACCCAAGGATGCAATTAGCCAAGGGCTATCCATAATTGATTGCCAAAATAATCCAATTCATGATGCACATCCTTGCCATGTTTTAGAGGTACAAGACCCAATGCCACCATACACTTTATTGCCATTACCTGTTTTAGAGGACCCCATTCAGAGTCCCTCTTCCTCATGTTCAAGCATTGATTCCTTGCCAGAACCCATCACAAATGTTCAAAGTGCATTTCCTTCATGCCAAAGCATTGATTCCTTGTCAGAATCCCCCAGGCATATCCAAAGTCCAACCCCATGTAAAGAGGATAATTTAGAGCATGAAGAAATGAGTCCTAAAGCAAATCAAGATCAAGATCCTGAAAACTTATCATCCCATCCAATTGTGGACCAGGACCCCATCTTCCCAGAAACTCATGATGATTCTCCTATTCTTGTCCATCATATCCAAAGTCCTTTTGACACTCCATTCCTCGAGCAAGATCAAGATATCTTAGTCTATCCAATCCCAAATGATCCCCTTCCATTTCATGAACACAATGTCCTTTCAAATCCCATTGATATTCCACTTCCTCAGAAAGATCAAGATATCCCTTCCATTCTTTCTGATGATCCCATTGAAAGTCAAGAGAAAAGCACCTTTAAAGAAGATTCCAATGATCTTCCTCCTTGTCAAGATCAAATCATTCCTTCAGATCCTCCACAAGATCCACTTGTCCCTCCATCTCCACGTCCTAATCCCGCATATCCACTCCAAGATCGCATTCCTTTTGATGATCCCATTATTTCTCTCATTCCATCTCTTGAAGAGCCTATCATTGAACCATGTCCACTACACACTCCTAGTCCCCCTCATGATCCTGATACCCCTCATGATTCTAACGTGTCAGTGCAAGATGTTCATGAACCCCCTACATGCATAATGGGTTCTTCCACTTTGGTGCAATCTGATCCACTTCAAGATCTCATTATTTCTCTCATATCATATCCACCTCATAATGGACTCGCGTCTTCTTCCCAAGGAAAAGAGTATCCTACAAGTCAAGATATTCATAAAGGCAAAGGAGTAGACCTTCATGAGCAAGAACCTCTCCATATCAAAGAACATACTAATGGTCATGGTTACAGAGCTCACACTCAAGACGTTGGTATCCCTCCATCAAAATCAAAACATATCCCTTCCCCATCATCGCTTCCATCCATTCTAGGTCCCTATATCCCTCCATCTCCTATGCAACATCAGCAAAGGCACACATCTTGGAGAACCTTCCATCCATCCCACATGCCTCCATATCATTCCCATCCACATCAACATTCATTCCCTCCTCCAAGCAATTTGGATGCCAAGCATAAAAGTCACAAGTCTAAAAATCCGCATGTATTCAAGGATCAACATGTCCAATATAATCGACATGTCAAAACAAATAACAATATGATCTATAAAGAAAAAGAAAAATACAAAAGGCCACAAAGGCCCACTGAGCAAAATAAAGCAAAGTCAAAATATATATGGGTTCCTAAATCCCTTGTGCAAGCAATGCACTCCAAGGAACCACAAAAGCATGAAAAATCAAAAACCATGTGGATCCCTAAGAAGCTCCTTGAAGCACAAAAGCCTAAAGAAATATCCAACTTGGCATCCAAAGTTGCTATTCCTCCATCCAAACCTTCCAAGTCTATTTCTCCATCACCTGCTTCATCCGTTTTGGGCCCTTATGTCCCAAAATCCATAGCCTTTCCTTCATCAAAATCTCAATATCCAAAATACGTCTTTCCTCCATCAGTCCATCACCCCTCAAGGTGTGTGACAATGTCGATCTTGCCTTCATTTCCATCCACTAAAGCCCAATTCTCCAACACCCTATCCATTATCCAATACATATTTTCCATCCTTCGATCCCTTTGGTCCAATCCTTTGCATAAATCCTGGCCTTAGTTTCATGTCATTTTCCATGTCCTTATCCTACCAACGTCTTTGAGCATACTTTTAAAGGTCATGGTCCATTTTTTTCAAGGCTACTATCCAAATAAAAAGATGCTTGAGTCCTTCTTCCATCCCCTATCATGTGTCCATCTTCTTCTGAAAAAGTCAAAATACAAAAAAAGTGACAAAAAAAAAAAAAGACAAATAAGAAAAAAAGTAAAGAAAAATAATTCGTCCACTAGTGAAAACCTGGCAAACAGGTGCCTTGGGCAAGTCCCATGATGAAAACCTGGCAAACAGGCGTCATGCGTAATTTATGAACTTCTTGCACACCACACTTGGGGGCAGGTTTCCTCCTTCATATCCTATTGCCCTTCATTATCCTATCATATCATGCCATACCCTTCCATTATCCTATTGTCCCTCATGTCCAATTTCCTCTTTCCACCTTTGATCTTGACAAGGCTGAGGATTGTCATGAGCATCATGCATCTTGTTTGCAGCTTTCACTCTATCATAGCTTTTGGTCATTTATCCATTTGCTTATTTCAACCTTCCATCCATATTCCCTGTCTTATTGCAACTTTCTGCCACTATCCCTTAGCCAATCCTAACCTTCAGTCCATGTCCCTTATCCATTCTTGGTCTTGCTTATCCTATCCATATCTTATCACTATCCATACACTCTTTTTCATTCCTTGATCTTGATCTGACATAAGGACACAAAAATTTAAACATGTTTTTCAAAAACCTCTTGACATGTCCCTCATCCCATGTTCCTGCTTTACATTGTCATATCTAGTCTATCGTCCCATCACGCAATAGCCCTTGGAAATTGCATCTGTATTGTCTCCATAATAAAAGGCCGTTGTCTTCCCCCTATCCACCATCATTTCAGCAAGCCTATTTATTCACCTGTCATATTCCTTGCCTTGCTAGACACTGGGGGAAAAATCATAAAAATTTGAAAAATGTCTTTAAAAAAATCCAAAAAAATTGAAAAATGTCCTGAAAAAATCTCTAAAAATCAAATAATGTCCTGAAAAAAGTCATAAAAATCAAATAATGTCCTGAAATAAACCAAAAAAAATTGAATAATGTCCTGAAAAAAGTCATAAAAATAAAAAAAAAGGTCCTGAAAAAAATCTCTAAAAATCAAATAAAGTCCTGAAAAAACACAAAAAAATTGTAAAACTCCAAAAAGCAAAAAACAAACATTTTGCAAATAATTATTCCTTTTGTGCATTAGACAGCTCACTGAGTATACATCCAACGACTTGCAATCAAACATTGTGCTTTAATGAAATCATGCTTTAACAGATGACCTTTTTCAATCAAATCAAACATTCAAACTGATCAAAATTGTCTTATCAATCAAACATCAGCATCGATATCATTTGTCCTTGTTCCTATTATCATGGGTCTTATACAGGGTGTGGTATACTCGAAACCAGACTGTGTCCTGTCTTAGACGGGGTACCGCATTTCCTGAAACCAGACAACATGATCGTCCTATCAGCACTTTCAACTTTTGACAATGAAGATCAAGATGTTTGTCTGATTTGCTTGAATTTGTGCATCTTATCTTTTTATTGATTTATCTTTGGCTTTGATCATGTTCCTATGTTGCTCGATGATGTCACTGAGTGATTTAGAGTGACCGGGATGGTTCATGGTCCCTTTCTTTTTTATTGTGATTGTTGTTTGTCTGTGATGTGTCTATCTTTTGCAAAAAGGGTTGCATTTCAGCTCTGGCCTTCCATGCCATGATGCTACGCATCCATTTTGCTACATAAAAATAAAGGTTCTCACCTACAAAGTGCATTACTGAAAGCAAGTTTTTCTTCGTCTCTAACTATCCTCTGTCTAATTTCTGCTTACTAACATTTCTTCTGTCATTATTGTCAGTCTGTTTGCTCCTATCATTTTCTATCATTTTTATCGATCAATTGGCCTCTTTTCTCGACATTTCCGGCCAATTCCTCGAGGGGGCATGCATATGTCATTATTATTGTCTGGGGCATTTTCATTATTGTTCTTTGAAACAACGCTCAGAATCGCATTGTCTCAAAGAGGGGCAAAATGTAGACACCTAAAAATGGTCAACGCTTGCGAGATCATACTTTAACATTTGCGCATTGCCTCATTTTAGGTTTTTGCGTCGCATTAACATTTCTCCTATGTCACGCACTTGGTTTTTATCATTTGCAAGCGTCGAGTCATTCTTCGTCTATCTCACCTTCGAATTTGGTCTTGTCGACAACAACCTTCAGTCATGATTTTGGTCGATCTTTGTCCTTGTCAATCTTGTCATATTGTGATCGATTCGTCATCGATCCTTGTCCTTTCCAATCATGTCAATTTGGTCAATTTGTCATTAATTTTTGTCAACCAATCTCAATCAAATCATTTATCAATTCAAAATCATGATCGAATCAATATCAACGATCCTTTGTCAAGACCTAATTGTCGTCCTTGTATTTCTAATTCATCTTCCAAGGTTTTATGATTTATTCATTTAATCTTGTTTGGCATTTTCCCTCTAGGTTAAATAATTTATTTATTTATCCTAAGTCTTCTTGTCACAATTAAATGTTTATTTAATTGGCTAATTATTCCTCTTTGTGAATTAATTAATAAATGACAAATTATTAATTAATTTACCTAATTTCTAATTTCATTATTTCCTCATTTCCTAATTTCTTATTTTTCTAATTCTTAATTTCAATTTCCTCCTATTTCTCTCCAAAATTCATGGAAATGACATGTCAATTTGTCATAAATTTGTCATAATTGACAATCAATCAATTTTGACATAGAAGTTGTCATAATTTGTCATAAATTATCAATCAAAAAATTGTGCATGGAAAGTGCATAATTTGTCATAATTTGTCATATTGATTTGCAATTTCCATTTGAATTGGATCATGCTAATCTTGTCATCTCTCCAATTCTTCTATAAATTGGATGAATTTCTTCATGAATCCTGAATCTTAGATCCTTCGAATCCTTAATCCGAATTTTCTATCAAACTACCGAACTTATGCTTCTAGTACTCTTGAATTTTTCATCAAATCTTGCTTTCAATTGTGTGGGCACTTGTAGGTGAGATCCACAAACCCATTGAAGAGGAAAGAACAACGATGGAGCCGCATGGAAGGAGTATTCAATTCTACGTCTAGTTTGCATAATTTTCATTTTGAATGCTTTATTTTCATACCTCCATTGAATGTGCTTTGGAATTAGGTTCATTTCAATGAGTGTTCCTTTTGATTAAGTTATCATGTCTTGCATTTTGATTGATCTACTTGCTTGTGATGAATCCTAATTTCTACGCTACACTTTCCGATGATCCCATTAAAAGTCAAGAGCAAAGCAATTTTAAAGAGGATTCCAATGATCTTCCTCCTTGTCAAGATCAAAGTATCCTTCCAAGTTCATTTCCAACACAAGACCCTATCATTCCTTCAGATCCTCCACAAGATCCACTTGTTCCTCCATCTCCTCGTCCTAATCCAACATATACACTCTAAGATCACATTTCTTGTGATGATCCCATTATGTCTCCCATTCCATCTTTTGAAGAGCCTGTCATTGAACCATGTCCACTACACAATCCTAGTCCCCCTCATGATCCTAATCCCCCTCATGATTCTAATGTGTCAGTGCAAGATGTTCATGAATCCTCGACATGCATAATGGGTTCTTCCACTTTTGTGCAATCTGATCCACTTCAAGATCTCATTATTTCTCTCATACCATATCCACCTCATAATGGACTCGCGTCTTCTTCTCAAATAAAAGAGTATCCTACAAGTCAAGATATTCATAAAGGCAAAGGAGTAGATCTTCATGAGCAAGAACCCCTCCATATCAAAGAATATACTAATGGTCATGGCTACCGAGCTCACACTCAAAGCGTTGGTATCCCTTCAAAGTCAAAATCCAAATGTCCACCTTCCCCATCATCCCTTCCATCCATTCTAGGTCCCTATATCCCTCCATCTCCTATGCAACATCAGCAAAGGCACACATCTTGGAGAACTTTCCATCCATCCCACATGCCTCCATATCATTCCCATCCACATCAACATTCATTCCCTCTTCCAAGCAATTTGGATGCCAAGTATAAGAATCATAAGTCTACCAATCCGCATGTATTCAAAGATCAACATGTCCAATATAATCGACATGTCAAAACAAAGAACAATATGATCTATAAAGAAAAAGAAATATCCAAAAGGCCACAAAGGCCCACTGAGCAAAATAAAGCAAAGTTAAAATCTATATGGGTTCCTAAATCCCTTGTGCAAGCAATGCACTCCAAGGAACCACAAAAGCATGAAAAATCAAAAACCATGTGGATTCCCAAGAAGCTCCTTGAAGCACAAAAGCCTAAAGAAACATCAAAATTGGCATCCAAAATTGCTATTCCTCCATCCAAACCTTCCAAGTCTGTTCCTCCATCACCTTCTTCATCCATTTTGGGCCCTTATGTCCCAAAATCCCAAGCTATTCCTCCATCCAAATCTCAATATCCAAAATACATTTTTCCTCCATCAGTCCATCACCCCTCAAGGTGTGTGCCAATGTCGATCTTGCCTTCATTTCCATCCACTCAAGCACAGTTCTTCCAATACCCTATCCATTATCCAATACATATTTTCCATCCTTCCATCCCTTTGATCCCATCCTTTGCATGAATCCTTGCCTTAGTTTCATTTCATTTTCCATGTCCTTATCCTACCAACGTCTTTGAGCATACTTTTAAAGGTCATGGTCCATTTTATTTTTTAAGGCTACTATCCAAACAAAAAGACGCTTGAGTCCTTCTTCCATCCCCTATCATGTGTCCATATTCTATTGAAAAACTCAAAAAAGCAAAAAAAAAAAAGACAAAAGAAAAAAAAGTAAAGAAAAATAATTCATCCACTGGTGAAAACCTGGCAAACAGGCGCTTTGGGCAAGTACCATGATGAAAACCTGGCAAACAGGCGTCATGCGTAATCTATGAACTTCTTGCACACCACACTTGGGGGCAGATTTCCTCCTTCATATCCTATTGCCCTTCATTATCCTATCATACCATGTCATTACCCTCCATTATCCTATTGTCCCTCATGTCCAGTTTCCCTTTCCACCTTTTGATCTTGACAAGGCTGACGATCCTCATGAGCATCATGCATCTTGTTTGCAGCTTTCCGTCTATCATAGTTTTTGGTCATTTATCCATTTGCTTATTATAACCTTTCATCCATATTCCCTATCTTATTGCAACTTTCTGCCACTATCCCTTAGCCAATCCCGACCTTCAGTCCATGTCCCTTATCCATTATTGGTCTTGCTTATCATATCCATATCTTATCACTATCCATACACTCTTTTTCATTCCTTGATCTTGATCTGACATAAGGACGCAAAATTTAAACATGGTTTCAAACACCTCTTGACATGTCCCTCATGCCATGTTCCTGCTTTACATTGTCATATCCAGTCTCTTGTCCCATCACGCCATAGCCCTTGGAAATTGCATCTGTATTGTCTCCACGATAAAAGGCCTTTGTCTTCCCTCTATCCACCATCATTTCAGCAAGCCTATTTATTCACCTGTCATATTCCTTGCCTTGCTAGACACTGGGGGCAAAGTCATTAAAAACTAAAAACATAAAAAAAAATTTAAAATGTCCTGAAAAAATTTCATAAAAAAATTGAAAAATGTCCTGAAAAAATCTCAAAAACATTTAAAAATGTCCTGAAAAAAATCTCAAAAAAATCGAATAATGTCCTAAAAAAAAAAAATCTAAAAATCAACAAATTGAAAATCCATAAAAATCATAAAAAGTCCTGAAAAAATGAACAAAAACATTGTAAAAAAATTGAAAAATCCAAAAACAAGCATTTTGTCAATAAATGATCCCTCTGTGCATGAACAGATCACTGAGCATCCATCCAATGCCTCGCAATCAATCGTACACTGTGCTTTAACTAAAATCATGCTTTAATCAGATGAACTTTTTCAATCAAACCAAACATTCAAACTAATCACAATTGTCATATCAATCGCATATCAGTATCAAAATCATTTGTCCTTGTTCCTATTATCATGGGTCTTATATAGGGTGTGGTATACTCGAAACCAGACTGTGTCCTATCTTAGACGGGGTACCGCATTTCCTGAAACCAGACAGCATGATCGTCCTATCAGTACTTTCAACTTTTGACAATGAAGATCAAGATGTTTGTTTGATTTGTTGGAATTTGTGCATCTTATCTTTTTACTGATTTATCTTTGGCTTCGATCATGTTCCTATGTTACTCGATGATGTCACTGAGTGATTTAGAGTGACCAGGATGGTTCATGGTTCCTTTCTTTTTTGTTGTGATTGTTGTTTGTCTACGATGTGTCTGTCTTACGCAAAGGGATTGCATTATCGCTCTGGCCTTTATTGCCATGTTGCGCCGCATCCATTTTGCCATATCAAATAAAGGTTCTCACCTACTTATGTGCATATGTGAAAGCAAGTTTTTCTTCATCTCTAACTGTCCTCTGTCTAATTTCTTCTTACTAACATTTATTCCATCAGTCTTGGCAGTCTGTTTGATCCTATCATTTTCTATCATTCTTATCGATCAATTGGCCTCTTTTCTGGATGTTTCCGGCCAATTCCTCGAGGGGGCATGCATATGTCATTATTATTGTCTGGGGCATTTTCATTATTGTTCTTTGAAACAACGCTCAGAATCGCATTGTCTCAAAGAGGGGCAAAATGTAGACACCTAAAAATGGTCAAACGCTTGCGAAGTCATACTTTAACAATTGCGCATTGCCTCATTTTAGGTTTTTGCGTCGCATTAACATTTCTCCTATGTCACGCACTTGGTTTTTATCATTTGCGAACATCGAGTCATTCTTCTACATTCTTCCTTTATCTCACTCTTGAATTTGGTCTTGTCGACAACAATCTATCCAGTCATCATTTTAATCGATCTTATCCTATTGCATCAATGTGCATGCTTATTTGTCATCATTTTGGACATCATCAATCCTAATTAGGGTTTTGTCCTCTTTTCAATCCTGTCAATCTTGCGATCAATTTGTCATCGATCGTTGTCCTCTTTTCAATCTTATCATCTAGCGATCGGTTTATCAATCTTGTCGTTTTACGATCGATTTGTCATCGATCGTTGTCATGTTCGATCTTGTCATTTGCGATCGATTTATCATTGATCGTGGTCATTTTCAATCCTGTCGTTTTGTAATATATTCTATCATCGATCGTTGTCCTCTTATCAATTTTGTCATTTTGCGACCGATTTGTCATTGATTTTTGTCAACCAATCTCAATCAAATCATTTATCAACACTGGTCATTTATCAAATCAAAATCATGACATTAATTATCTTCAATCAAGACCTAATTGTCATTTTTGCATTTCTAATTCGTCCTCTAGGGTTTTATGATTTATTCATTTAACCTAATTTGTCATTTCTTCCTCTAGTATTACTAAATTATTTATTAATCCTAGGTCTTCTCATTACAATTAAATCTTTATTTAATTGGCTAATTATTCCTCTTTGTGAATTAATTAATAAATGACAAATTATTAATTAATTTACTTAATTCCTAAATTCCTCATTTTCTAATTTCTTAATTTTCTAATTTCCTAATTTCAATTTCCTCCTATTTCTCTCCTAAATTTATGGAAATGACATAGAAATTTGTCATAGAATTTGTCATAAATTGTCATAAATTCTTGACATAGAAATTTGTCATGAATTGTCATAAGCCTTGCATAGCAATTTGTCATAGATATGTCATAATTTTGCTATTCTTGATTTGCAATTTCCATTTGAATTGCATCATGCTAATCTTGTCATTTATCCAATTCTTCTATAAATTGGATGAATTTCTTCAATCAAACCCCTTGATCCTTAATCTTGAATCTTGAATCCGAATCCTTAATCAAATTACCGAACTTACGCTTCTAGTACTCTTGAGCTTTTCATCAATCTTGCTTTCAATTGTATGTGCACTTGTAGGTGAGATCCACAAACCCTTTGAAGAGGAAAGAACAACAATGGAGCCGCATGGAAGGAGTATTCAATTCTACATCTGGTTTGCATAATTTTCATTTTGAATGCTTTGTTTTCATACCTCTATTGAGTGTGCTTGGAATTAGGTTCATTTGCAATGAGTTTTTGTGATTGAGCCATTGATTATTATGTTTATCTTGCTTTGATGATTCCTAATTTCTATGCTACAACAATAATTACTTAATGTTGTTATTTTAAAATTTGTTTTCAACTGTCCCAGTAGATTTTGTGGGTGTGGCTTTCTACCACCCTACCCTTTTTTTAATATAGCATTTTTTTTTAATATAAAGTAAAAATATTCATAAAATAAATCCAAACAACAACACAGCAAAGGAAAATAAAAAAAGGTGCATGCAAGGATGGACCAACATAAGCCCTTGTGATGGGCATGTACCTACCAAGTTCTTGATTCAAAATAATATTTCATTACTTAACATTATTTCATTATATAAAACTTTTTTCTTCAAAAGTGATGCACTTGTGTTTAAAATATATCTTTGAATTTGAGACAAAAATAAATAAATAAATTAAATTAAATTAAATAAAAAATCTTAGTGTATTTATTTTTTATCTTAGGCTCAAGGATATTGGAATCCTAGGCAACGATGTAAAAAGGGTGCATTTTGAATTTGGTATTCTAAAGGGTCAATTATTTATATTGGATTTAAGGCATTGTAAAAGCTTGGAAATAAGATGTTAGAAATTGGATAGAGTCTATTAGAAAGGGGGAAACTTTGGTAACTAGCAGTTGCAAGGGAAGTGCCTGCAATGGGAGGCCAATAGGTGTGATTGTTAAGGAGCATGAATGAGTGATAGAATTTAGTTAACCTTCATTTGAGTTATACAAATACACATTAGTTATTTATTTTTATAAAGCAAGGTTGTCTAATAAATAAGAGTGCTTATAGAAGTGAGGATAAAAGAGAGACATAAGGTGATGTGTATTATATAACTGAATAAGAAAATTTTATTAAAGTGAAAGAGTTAATTATTTGTGTACATATCCCAACCTATGGTTGTTCCCAAATTTTAAAATTTTCCACCCACCAACCCCCATGCTAGTGTATGCAGCATGATGTACTTGAAGAATATGTCATGAATATAGTTATACATTTTTTTTTGTAGGCTACATTATTCCCAACCAATTTTTTTTGTTGGACCCAGAGTCTTGTTCTTATCCACCCTCCATCCTGCATGTTGGTAAGAACAGCATGTTATATAGCCTTTTGTTGAATTGCATGTGATGTTTATGATGAAAGACCTGCATCATTTTTTCATTTATATGTTAGTTTTGGATAATATAAAAATATGGTGAAGTTAAAAACTTTGAAAATCTTGAAAATTTGAAAGACACTATTTTTTAGTAATAGAATACCTGATGAATGTGCAATTGCAGAATTGGAATCTCCTGTAGGATTCATGTGAGCACGTCTTTGTTGTGAGGCGGCTTTTTTGCAGCGAACTTAATGAGAGTAAAAATTAACTTTTGTTTAAGATGTGAAAGGAAGCTGATTTTTTCAAGTGGTTATGATATTGTTATGCACCTAAGAGTATTTATGTAATGTGAAAAGGTTTACCTGATCTTTTTCATGGAAAGCTATTTTTTGCAGTGAAGAGAACCTGAAAGTGTGCATAGCTTGAACAAAGTAAGGAGCCTGGAAGGTGATGTTGGGAATTCAATATATTGAATAAGTAAGCAACATTTACATACCGTCAAACCAACAATGTAGCTGGATTTGATGGTATTCTTTACTGAATGCTTAATTATCGAATGAAAATAATTTGAAGGTGTAAAGGAATGTTGTAATGATAAATAGTTCAATACTTATTAAGTGTAAAGAGCGGCACAGTGAGGAAAGAGCATTAGAAATCATTATATGCATACAAGTGAACAGGTACTTTGCAGAGTGAAAACAAATAGTACAAGAATCTACCTTGTAAACTCAACCCTTATAGTGCTTGGAACAGATAGCATAGCGTTGAAATTTTCTTACAAAGTGCATGTAGTGATAGCCACAAACAGTTAAGTAACAGAAACACTACAGGAATCCTACAAGCACATGGTAGGAGAAAATGAACAAGCTATAAAGAAAAGGCAATACAAAACAAAAACATTTTTAAATAAAACGGAACCTTACCTTGCAACTTCAAACTATTAACGGTGTTAAGCTGAGAAGGAAGCCCAGTAAAATAGTCACAACGAGAACCAAACTGAGGATAAAATCATTAAATACATCATTAAAGACAGCATCTATTGGGATATGTGGAAATTCGCAGAGTCAAAAATGTAGAGAATGGGCAAAATGCGAATACCTGTGAAAGTGCATAGAGACGTTGCAAACTGAAAGTAATCACGTCCACAAACAGTGAAATAACATAAGCAAAGTAACAATCCTGCAAGCACACCATATCCAAAAATAAGGACGGTATCAAATAATGCATTTACAAATTTTGAAAAGATTAAAACAAAGTAATAATCTTAAATGAATAAACATCTGCAAATAGCAAAACCGAACTAAAAGCGTTTTAATCTACAAGAAAAGGCACAAAGTACGAACCTTGCAAGTACACCAAACCGATTTAAAGAGTGGCAGAGTGAGGAAACATAATCACAATTAAATGTGTAAAATTGAACAGATCTGTTGCAGACTGGAAGTGGTGAAAACTGTGAATAGTTAGATAACATGAAGAAACCAAGAAACCTGAAAGCAAAGCATAGAAAATCTGAAGAGTTTTACATACCTTCAAATTACTGAACTTGGTGTATTGGATTTTGTTATTTTTTGAAGCTAATGTTCATAAAGTGTCAAACCTGTGAAATGTAAGAGGTGCAGTTAAAGAAGAATCTTGTATTAGTACATTATTAGTTAATATTAAATCTTTTGAACAAGTGAAATGGTAGAGAGAATGTTGTATTAGTACATAGTATAATACTTACCAATTGTAAATAGTGTTGCAGTGAGTAAATAGCATCACAAACCATTATATGTGTAATACTTGTTAAAGTATCATGCCTGTGAAGAATGTTGTATTAGTACATCATTAGTTAATATTAAATGTATTGAACAAGTGATATGGAAGAGAGAATCTTGTATTAGTACATGAAACTTGTGAATTTGTTGAATAGGGAGTAGGTGTTATGTGTGTACCTTTTTTGTTGTAGACTGGGGGCATGTGAAAGGGCTCTTCAATTCCACAGTCATTCATTGTGCTGTCGATCCTGAAAAGTAGAAATCTTGGTTTGTGTTGATACATTGAATAGAAGAGATACAATACATGAAAACATAATGAAGATTTGATTTGCATACCTAATTGTGTTTGTTCTGTAGGTATGCTTGTTCTGTGTTGTGCGAAAGCTCCAGCAAGCGGGCTTCCTCTGCCTTTCTAAGTACTGTTGATGTTGCACCTTTCAATCGGGAGTACCTTTGGTACATGAAGTCTGGTTGTATACGTAGATGTTCAATTGCTTTTACTCTTGAAAGGGTTGTGAATGTTAGGCCTTGTTTCTCTGTTTTGCCGATGTCAATTGTGGCAAAGTCTAATGTCAACCCCTGTGATTTGTGAATTGTAATGCCCCATGCCATTGCCAGTGGAATTTGTGTTCGGTTTCCTCTAGTAATTGGTGGAATTGGGACACGTTTTGTATTTTGTGGATCCCATGAAGGGCCAGTATAATGTTTGAAAAGAATGACAATATATTTTGGCAAATCAGGTGGTTTGGAACCTGCATCGTAGACAATTTGTTTGATCTCGCCCAAAGCACCATTTACAAGGCCAACTTCTATCCATAAATTTGCAATAAGCATAATTTCCTGGTCTATAGAAAGAAGAATTTCATATGCTAGTTGTTCTTCTTGGTGTGCCTACTTATCTCTTTGATGTGCAATGATTGTTGTTGCACGTGTAATGGGCGAGTGCAATTGTGTTAACATTTTTATGTTGTGTGCACTTGAAGCTACATTTGTTGCAAACAAATGCTTCTATTGGCTGAAGTGATTATTCTCATCAAGTGTCAAAGCATGGGCTGACCGCAACTGGAGGGATTCCCAATCTATTTGCAATGGTGTTGAGTTGCGGATGTTAAGCAATATTTCATGAAATCTTATGTGAGAAGAACTTGTGCCTTGTTGACGAAATGGAATATCCAAGGTGACAACAGTATTGAATGTGTGCCATAGAGCCAGTGCCATTGAGTGAGATGCATATAATGGCCTATCCATAACTGGTGGAAGTTGTGCAAGATCACCAACCAAAATGACTGAGATACCTGCAAATGATTCATGTTGTCTGCTGGGAAAAGCTTCTCGCAATCTTTTATCAATGTTAATGAGTAATTGAGGGCCAACAAAGCTCATTTCATCTATTAAAATGTAATTTAAGTGTTTGCATTGATCTTGGAGCATTAATAGGGAATGGCCTATTAAGGGTTTGTATTCTTGAATGGGTATATGGAGGGCAGCATGGATTGTGGTTGCTTGGATATTATATGCGGAGACACATGTTGGTGCCAGTACAAGCAAAGGGCATTGTGCATGTTCCATATTTGAATTTAACTATCTGTGTATGCAATCAATAAGAAATGATTTGCCAGTACCTGCAGTGCCTTGAATGATTAATCGTAATGGTGAAGAATGCAAATTGTGTTCAGCATGAGTTTTAATAATATCAAGTGCAATCATTTGGTTTCGTGCAAGCTCATAGTTAGTAGGTGCATTTAAGTGCGGGTTCGCAAGATGGTGGGGTGCTTGGCTTTTCTCTACTAAAATAAAGTTAAATGCTTTTGAATGGAGTGGTTCTTTGGGAATAGAAGTAGTTCAATCAAACTGTAGATCAAAGTCACGTTTGCCAAGCAGTTGAAGAGCAGCAACGTTGAAGTTGCATGATGCTCCCTTTTGTGACAAAAACTCCCATTCGTACAGTCCTTCCTGAGTTGATTGATGAATATCTTCTGGTTGTAGCTCTTCACCATTTTATGTGGTAATGTGTTCTTCAAAACCATTTACATGCTAGCGAATGTAATCAGTACTTTGAAGATCTTTCCAATTTATGATAATTTCTTGAGGTGTGCTCCCTATATGTAGAGGAATAATTCGAAATGGCTTGTAAAGAAGCAATTCACTCCAACAAAAACTTTCAAAATTGTTGTCCTCTTCTAAAGGTAATGATTTGTGTTGTGGGTAGACATTTACAATTGCAAGTAGCTTTCTTTTGATCCATTTACATGATTTACGGTGCTCAGAGTATGTATATAACTGGGTTGAACGAAGCAAAGTCAAGTTTGCTAATTCTGATGGTCGGTTCATGTAGTTTGAGATGTAAGATATTGATGTTTGAGATTCTTCATCATAATTAGCTATACGTTGGAAGATTCTTTTACCGACATTCAGTGTTACAAATTGGCGTGTGCAAGATATCAATGGGAGTTTAAGCAGCATGTGACAAGTTTCTTGTGCGCTAATGTCCCTATTAGCAACTATTCCCATGAGCAGCCTTTGATATGCTAAGAGGATTGTATCATCTGAATTTGTTGATTCAACTATACGTTTCAAGATATCAATATAACTTTCTGACTTTTGTTCAGTTTTTGATGCGTACTTTGAAATATATTGTAGAACTACTTTTTTGGAGCAAACAGGCTGACAGTCAACATTTGCTCGCCATATGGTGAGCATTGTAGGGTTGTGTACGTTTAGTCGGGTATCATTCCTCGCTGGTTTGTATGATGGGTTATTGTTGTGGTCTAATATTAGTGAGGATTGAGGTTGTTCAGGCCAAGGAGCTTTGTATCAGCATTGAAGGATTGAGTTTTTTTTCCTCAAGCAGGTATACTCTGAACACTTCGTATGTCGTTGAACAGCATTGAGTAACTCAGTGTAATCAGAACAAGGATCTGATTTGGATATGATCTCTGTATCTACAAGGCATGGATCTGAAATTGCAAGCATATATTGCATGTTCAAGCGAGCCTCTTCAGGACGTGGATTCCATGTTGTGATGTACTGGTCAAAGAAGTTTTTAACTAATTGGATATTTGCATAATCTGACCAGTCAAGGTTATCAACGTTTGGTGCTTGTGGCAACCAAAGAAAGCCGTGTATATGTGCAGATCCTCAGTGTTGCCATTCATATTTGTACCAGTGGTCAATAGTTTTTAGTTCTTTGACAATGACTTCATCACGAAAGATTTGAAATCTTAAGTGTAAGTATAAAGCTGTAATGTGAGGATTATTGATTAAATTTTCAGTAAATTGTCTTTTGTTGTTAGGTGTAGTAGCTGACTTTGACTTTGGCAATAACTTATGCAAGTCTGGCCATTTTGTGTCAGCTGAGCTTAAGGTGAAGAACAGTGTAGGTGCACCTAATTGTTCTATCATTGATGTGAGGTCACGTTGGGACTTGCTCCAAAATGCCCATGTACCACACAATGAGGCTGCATATCGCATGATATGATTTAGTAATTCACTTGATGGTGTGTTTTGCAAGTATTCCTTTAGGCCATAAAGATTCTATGGAAGACTATCTTGTAGCTTAGTCTTAATGAAGATAGAAGTTAATTGTTGGGATCGGTGTCTCATCATGAGATTGTAGATATAATATCTAAAGCGAACATGTTGCCCAAATCTTTGGTCATAGTACTTGATCAAGTGCAAAGAATATTCATGTAAATGCACTTGCTTTGCTCTTTGTTGTAGTGGTAAAGCTATTCCAGTAGGGAAAAGCGTTGGGAATGTCATGGAAAGGAGGCCCTCAGTATTGTACTCATTGATAGGTGATGTACCAATTTGTGGCCAAGGAATAACGTTGTTGATGTTGTTATCTAGATGGAGGATGTTTTTGATTGCATCAAGTTCTGGTATTGATGATGGTAGCTGTGGGATAAATGAGGAAGTATTCTCCTTGATTTGTTCTTCATTGTCAATATTCAGTACAGTAGAGGTATCTTCAACAACATCTTCTTGCAGGGAATGTACTGAATGCAGTAGCTCTGTAATGTCAGTGGTCTGCTCTGGCAATAGAAGCACTGCATCTGGATCAATGACTACATCCTTGTAGTATTGATCATGTTCCATTTTGTAAGCCAATGCATTCATGACATGAAATCTATTCACGTAACAACCATAAGTTAAACCTTGCAAATTGGTTCTACGGACAATTAGAATTTCTAATTGGTTAATATGGCAAGGTAATGTTATTGCAATATCAAATATATCTTGTGGGAAGTTTATTGTATGGCCAAAATATTTGTATTGGCCTCCCCTTGCATGTGTTACTTGTAAAACAGGGGCTATTCTTGATATGAGCATTTCTTCTACTTGAGAGAGACATTTTAAAATAGAACGTTGCTCACCTGGGTCCATATTGTTTGATAATGAAAAGCGGTGGAGGCCTTTTTCACCATAACATCTCATGCACACAACTACATCGTTGAATTTTTTAATAGTCATGCCCACATACATTTCTTTGCAAACAGAACATGTCTGTGTGACCTCCAACATATCAATTTTTTTGCGGAAATTAGACAATGTATTTTGAAATGAACCAGCCTTCATAGCAAGTTCAGGAGCAGTACAAAATGTTTGATTGAGATTAATTTGCTCGACATCATTGTTTTCTGTTTCCAATAACTTTCTTGAGTTATTGGAAGGTCTATGAACTGCTTGACGCTTCAGTTGTCGTTTCTTGGAGATATCGGCTCTGTTCTTTGCATAATAAGTTCTATTGGTCTGGCTTCTCTTCAATTTGATAGCATCAATTTCTTGAGGGCAAGGCTGGATAGATATCTAATATTTGAAAGAGAGTAGAGGTATGTCAGAATTTTCATAATTGAAGGTAGTTAACTTTGAAGCATGCATGAAGAATGTATGAGAATTGAAAATTGCTTCCTGTATGGTTATGTGATTTCAGAGGATTTATTCTGTATGTAAAGTGCTTTTGTTGTGTTTATTTGTATCTCTAATGATCTATTGTGTTTTTTTGTTGCTCTCGTTGACTCAAGTTATATATACAACTTTTTATATACTTGTAAATGACTTTACTTGAAATTTATGGGTTGTGGAAAGTAATAAATTGACTTTGCAGTGTTGTACTGCGTAAACATGTTGATGTTAGCAACTTGGTTTTTCAAAAGGTAGTATTGTCATATAGGTATGCATAGATATAGTAATTTTTGATACATACACATGTATGTATACATATACACATATGAATTAAATATTTGGAGTGTCGTATACAAACATATGCACATATATAAGTACACATGTATATATCACCAAAATTAACAGTATGAATAATAATAGTATATATATATATAATGGTTTGTTGTTCTTAGTTGTTTTGTGTTTTGAAAAGTATGATTGTAATATAGGTATGCACAACTATAGTAAATTCTGATACGTACAGATGTATGTACACATATACACATGTACATATACATATAATTTAAAAATTCAATTTTTTGTATATGAACATATGCACATATATAACTACACGTGTATATCAAAAAAGCTATAACTATGAATACTTATATATAGTTATGTATTGTATTGTTATACAGATAGATATTAGACTAGAAAAAGAACAATCTACGTGCATGTATGTATATTTTACTTGCAAACAACATAGTGTCAACACATTTAAAAGTAATGGGTATGACTAAAAATAACTTATGTGAAGGGGAAAAAGTTTCAAAGAGATAATTGGTAGATGTAAGAAATATGTATATAGATATTTATAGAAGCACCCTTGTCTTCGTAAAACATAATTGTTTATATATGAAAAGTATTAAATATGAAAATTAGCTAATAGTATAATTGTATTGCAAACTGCAAAGTTTAATAATTTGAAAAGATGTGTTATAATTCTACGTCTCTGTACTTAGGTAGCTAATTTCTTCAAGTAGTGCATGGCACTCAGCTTTGAAGTCAACAGGAGCAACTTTATTGATTGTCACTTTCATCTTTGATTCAGAATTATATGTCTCAGTAGAAACCTGCAGTGTGAATGAATAGTAACATGACAGTAGTCTCTTGATCACTGAGGAAGGTGTCTATGTTGTTGTTGCATCGTTTTGTAGTGCATAGAGTTGTTTTGCAGTTTTGTGTAGCAAGTGAATCCCACCCTCATCAAATGCAGTGGCCCATAGAGTACCTGTGGCATCTTGCAACTTTAGAGGCAAGAGGTAACTATAATTACAGTCTTGCATTGTCACTTGACATCTAGAGCAGAACCAACAATCATCAGCTTGTTGTGTACATTTTTTCTTGCAAGGCCTTCCATTGACTATTAGTGGGCAAGCTGCATAATAGAAATTCTGGTCATTGACGTTCACAAAGCGCAGAATGGCTAGCAATGTTGTCTGAATTGTTTATGGTTTGATGCTCATCCATTCACGAATTGAAGAAATTGTCATTCTAGTATATTTTCCATCTATGTGGATAGTTTCTACAACAAAGGGTACAGCAAGCAAAGTGTCCTTTCCTCTTAATGTTAGCAGCTCTGCTTCTGGAAAATTTGGGTTGATATGTAATGTTGTTGCAACTGTTATGTTTATAAGTTTCCCATTGAAATAGCCAACATGAGCATTACGCAAAGCAAGGATAACCACACTATCATTGGTCAACATATTTTCAATTCCAGACCCTTTTGTTCTGCCATTGGACCCCATAAGTTGATGTCAATTTTTGAACTAGATAGATCATTAATTTTTACCACATTTTTGTGTTTGACTGCCATCTTTCCTGTGTATAGGAATGATATCTCCAACATATAGAACAAGACCAATTATGTCAACCAGCGTGTTATTTGTTAGATGAAACAATTCACTAATGGCCATGAAAGGAGGACTTTGTTGATCTGGTTGTTCTTCGTTGGTGCAGTGTTTTAGTATGGATGTATCAGACAAGGTGTCTAAATGACTGTTTAGTTTGTTGTACCTTGCATTTGCCTCCTTAACAGATCCTTTTGAAATAATATAATGTGAACCTATGTCCACACAGTTAGAGTGTAACTTAGCTATCTCATCAAAACATGTAATTCTAATTTCAGAACCATCACAATCAACAATGTCAAAGCTAAAGACATGGCCATTTTTGGTGGTTGTGCTATATGCCTTAATAGGCTGTTTATGAGTAACTCTCCCTTTGATTGTCCATTTATTTTGGTATGGATTCAAAGTTTTTATAGGGCTTATATTTTCAGAAGTTGTTGTTTGTGGGGATGGCAAATCAGTTGCAAACTGAAGAGATCGTTTAGACGTTGATGGTCTGTCCTCAAACATAATTTCTGGTTGTTGTTCTTTGAATAGATATTCTGGTTTACCAAAGAACGGGCAATTAGTTTGTTTCACTTCTAGACTAAGTATTACAATAGTCCTGTGAAAACAAAATACTTCTTTTTAAATTATTCTTAATTAAAAATAAACGAAATTAAAAAAAGATGAAATATATTGTATTTAATAATCATAGTTGATTTCCTACCTTGTGTTACAATAGTCTTGTGAAAACAAAAGACTTCTTTTTAAATTATTTTTAATTAAAAATAAACGAAATTAAAAATAAACGAAATCAGTTGCAAACTGAAGAGATCGTTTAGACGTTGATGGTCTGTCCTCAGACATAATTTCTGGTTGTTGTTCTTTGAATAGATATTCTGGTTTACCAAAGAACGGGCAATCAGTTTGTTTCACTTCCAGACTAAGTATTACAATAGTCCTGTGAAAACAAAAGACTTCTTTTTAAATTATTCTTAATTAAAAATAAACGAAATTAAAAAAAGATGAAACATATTGTATTTAATAATCATAGTTGATTTCCTACCTTGTGTTCCATATGTATCGGCATGTGTAACTCAATAACTAGACTATTGTGCCTATTTTTAGAATATCTGAATCTATCAGAGTAGCATATTTAAAAGGCAAGATTGCCAACTACATGTATGTGCCATCAGATAACACTAATTTATGTCTGTCAGTATCATCTACGTTGTTCTGCATTTTCTGAAATGACAAAACTTGTAGCAATGCTGAAGGAAGGTCATCCCTGGCATTGATGGATTGAATTGCAAAAGGGGTAGGGACATACTCTTGGTTTTTTGCCTACAAAAAATAATATGAATATAGAGGATTTAATTTTAACGGCACCCAACTCATATATTTCCTTACTTGTTAATGTAAAGCTTGTGTTAGTAAACTATGTAATCAAGCTATGTTATGTATAGAGTATGCCTCTACTTTTGTACTATGCTATGAAAAAAGGATGCATGTGGTAATGAAAAGGATGGTATGCGAAAGAGCGATGAACTGTCCAAAAAAAGAGCATAAAAGCTTCCTATATTGAAAAGCTTCAATAATTTAGCTTACCAAATTATCAATAGTGAAGTGTTCTATGGATTCAGAGGTAGCTACTAAAGATGCCATTGTGCATATATACCTTTTGAGAATTAAAAGTAAATTATAAGCATGATGAATTGTAGTTCTTATATCAGAATAGAATCACAACATGATGCAAGCTTATCAAAGGTATATATGCACAAGCAGAGTAAAATTAACTGACCATAGAGTAACATTGTTACAGTTTATTTTTTGTTTCAAATGCTAATGAATTGATCATAATGTGATTGAAACATGCATTGAAAGCGATAATTGGTCATATGTTGATAAGCTCAAAAAACATTAAATATGACATAATGTTTTATAAATTTGAGAGCATATCAACAAAATATGAGTTTATCTCATCAAAGATCTTTGAAAATATGGGATGCTTTTGTCTGTTTTGAATGTTAACCAAAATATGAATGTAAGTTTTCAAAGATTGAATAATTATAACAACATAGGATCAACCCAAGCAACCCATCCAAGGTCGTTATCACTCCATTTAAATACTTTGTCTCCCAATGTGAAAATAACCGTTGGATCAACTAATTGTTCAGTATTTGGTATTTGCAAAGGTGCTACTTTAATACTATGTATGGTTGTCACAGCACTAGAAGATGTAGAGAGGTTGACTGTTGTTTGCTTTGCTGATTTATGTTCATAGTGGGCAATGATCTTTCTGAGGTTATTCTTTAACTTGTTGCTTTCCTGCAACATGCTTTCAATTACATTGTTGATGTCCTCTGTTGCTTTCAAATTTCTATCCATTGTTGAAATTTGATTGTGTTAGTGTGGCTCTTTTCTGTTTGAATGACAAAGTGGAAATGCATTACTAAAAAAAGTGAACATACAAGAATAATACAGAAAATCTTTAAGTAGATCACATTTTTTTTTGTGAATCATAATGAATTTACTATTAACTAACTCTAAAAACTTGTAATAATCGGGGCAATACATTAAGTTTTGTAAATTGCCTAATGAGTCAACTTACAAAGCTTTCACTCTGTAAGAGAAGTGCTTAGTTGCATTTATTTTAGAGTACGTGTATATATATATCCATGTGTATATATACAGGTATACATATGTATATTAGTGTACATAGATGTATACATATACATCTGATATATATACATATATATCTATATGTATACATGGATACATATTTAAGTATGGGTATGAATGCTTTAAGTGTGCAATGCAAGTATTCAATTTTATAGTTGCTACAAAATCAGAATTATAGACATGAATTACAATATATTAATGATCTAAATATGGAACATTTCTTACTGGTTATTTATCTTCAAGATTAAAAGCCTTCATGTGCACACAGTTAGTTATCTGATTTGTGTTACCCTGACCAAGTATTTTGTCAAGCAACATTGTCTTGCAGTCATCTCCGTGTGTGGGCTCTGTTGCCAAAGTGATGCTGTGTTTTATGCTCTATTTCCCAAGGGATGTTGTCTTTAATGATTTTGTCCTCGAGGCTATGCATGAATGTCGACGTTCTTTATGGGTGTTTGCAACCTTAAAATGGAATTTGTTTTGTTGTTGTTGCCAATATTTCACTCTGCAATTTTCGCTTTGAAAATGTTTGCATAGATTGTTGGGTTTTGTTCTTGTTGTGAATGTTTTGCTGGTTATGTTTGGTTCTCATTGTGACTATTTTGTTAGGCTTCCTTCTGAGCTTGACACCGTTAATGGTTTAAAGTTGCAAGGTAAGGACCCATTTTTTTAAAGATGTTTTTGCTTTGTATTCCATTTTGTTTATAGCCTGTTTATTTTTTCTTGTTGTTTGTTTGTTTATGTTATTTAACTCTTTCTGGTCGTGACTATTGAAATTGCAAGGTTTGTCAGCAATGTTTCAGTCTGCAAATATTCGCATAAGGTTGCAGATAGTCGTCGGCCGTGAATGGTTTGAATTGTTAAGGTAAGCATTGATTTTATTAATATTTTTTGGGGTTTTGTAATGTTTTTTTACTATAGTCTGCTTATTTCCTCCTTATTTACTGCTTTGTGCACACGAAGGCTTTTATTCAGTAAGGTAAATTGGTATATATATCTAAATCATGTGAATATATATGAACATGTATATATATATAATTGCATTTGTATAGACATATATATATATATATATAGAAGTATTGACACTGTAAAAATTCCTTTATGTTTGCAGGCTTGCTACTTTCTTTATGTTATTTAACTATTTGTGGACGTGACTACTTCGAGACTACAACATAGAGTACCATATGTACATATACATATGCACATGCCTATATGTACATACATGCATATATATATATGTACATGTGTGTATTGATATACATGTATACATGCCTACACATACATGTATGTATATATATGTACATATGTGTATGTACATATACATATATCAGTACTTCAATGTGTTCTAAAAAAATAATATATATATATACACTTTGTTTATGTTTTTTAACTATTTCTGGACGTGACCACATTCAGAATATAGTGTAGTCTTGTATCGACAAATCTTGGACACTTTACAATGGAGCTATTAAAACAGAGATTTAATAAAACCATATATACACATGTATATATATAAGTACATGTGTATACGCATACATATATATATATATATAGATTTATATACATATATTGGTTCTCTAACAATTTCTTAATCTTTGCACACATAAAGAACGGCGACAATCATGCACAGCCTTGGGAACAAAATCATATATTTATATAGAAGTATTCACACTGTTAAAATTGTTTTATGCTTGCAGGCTTGCTACTTTGTTTATGTTATTTAACTATTTGTGGACGTGAGTACTTTCAGACTACAACATAGAGTACCCTATGCACATATACATACGCACATGCCTATATGTACATACATGCATATATATATGTGTACATATGTGTATTGATATACATGTATACATGCCTACACATACATGTATGTATATATATGTACATATGTGTATGCACATATACATATATCAGTACTTCAATGTGTTCTAAAAAAAATACATATATATACACTTTGTTTATGTTTTTTAACTGTTTGTGGACGTGACTACATTCAGACTATAGTGTCTTGCACTCATAAAGAACATCGACAATCATGCACAGCCTTGGGAACAAAATCATTAAAGACAGCGTTGTTTGAGAAACAGAGCACATGCATCGAGATGACCACAGCAAAATATTCTTGACAACAGCAAAAGAAATTAGATTTTAGGGTTCTAAGCAGAAAACTAAAACACTTCTAACATAAGCCAGAATTTCATTAATAACAGAATGGTCAAAACCTAAATACCTGTCAAAGTGAACAGAGACGATGCAGACTGAAAGTAATCACGTCCACAAATGCATAAATAACATAACCAAAGTAACAATCCTACAAGCACAGCATACCCAAAAATAAGGATGGTATCAAACAATGCATTACAAATTTTGGGAACTTAAAAAACAAAATACACAAGTACTTGGGAACGCAAAACCATTAATGCTGACAACCTCAGAAACAAGCACAATAAAATAGTCTGCATTGATGCACATCAACGGGGATGAAAAGATTAAAACAAAGTAATAAACTTAAATGAATAAATATCTGCAAATAGCAAAACCGAAGTAAAACCCTTTTAACCTACAACAAAAGGCAACTGCATTACAAAACAAAAAAGAATCTAACCAAAACTAGAACTTACCTTGCAAATTCAAGCCATTCACTCAAAGTGAGAACAAAACCTAAATCAACAACTATATCCAAAGCAATGTGAAATTTCCTAGCAAACTGCAAGTAGTCACGGACAGAAACAGTTAAATAACATAGACAAAGTAACAACCCTGCAAGCAGACGAAAGGAGATAATAAGCAGAGTATTAACAAAAAGCATTACAAAACCCAAATAAATTTAAATAAAATCAAAGCTTACCTTTCAACCTATAACAAAATGCAGAAAGTACCAACCTTGAAACTACACCAAACCGGGAAATAAGCAGAGTATACAAAAATACAATACAAAACAAAAAAGAATCTAACTAAAACCATAACTCACCTTGCAAATTCAAACCATTCACTCAGAGCGACAACAAAACCTAAGGCAACAACTATATCCAAAGCAATGTGAAATTGCCTAGCAAACTGGAAGTAGTCACGACCACAAACAGTTAAATAACATAGACAAAGTAACATCCCTGCAAGCAGAGCCAAGAAGGAAATAAGAAGACTATAATAAAAAAGCATTACAAAACCCCAAAAAAATTTAATAAAATCAATGCTTACCTTAACAATTCAAACCATTCACGGCCGACGACTATATGCAACCTTATGCGAATATTTGTAGACCGAAACATTGCCGACAACAACAAAACCAATTAGATTTTAGGCTCCAAAGGGCCCATAAAGAATCTAAATAAGACGCGAAGTTACCTTGCAATTTCAATAGTGACGACCACAAACAGTTAAATAACATAAACAAACAAACAACCCTGCAAGCATAGAACAACCTCAAAAATTGCTTGCAAACCGGAAGGAGCGACGCCCACAAATAGTTAAGCAACAGAAACAAAGGAGCAACCCTGCAAGCACACGGGAGAAAAAAATAAACAGGCTATAAACAAAATAGAATACAAATGAAAAGCATCTTTAAAAAAAACGGAACCTTCCCTTGCAAATTTAAACCATTAACGGTGTCAAAGTTAGAAGGAAGCCGAGCAAAATAGTCAAAATGAGAACCAAACGTAACCAGCAAAACAATCAAAATGAGAACAAAACCGAACAATCTATGTGAACATTTGCAGAGCAAAAATTGTAGAATGAAATATTCGAGCAAAACCCAACAATCTATGCGAACATTTCCAGAGCGAAAATTGCAGAGCGAAAAATTTGAACAAAACCCAACAATCTATGGGAACATTTCCAGAGCGATAAACAAAATGGAATAAAAAAGAAAACAGAACCTTACCTTCCAACTTCAAACCATTAACGATGTCAACCTCAGAAGGAAGCCCACTAAAATAGTCACAAAACACTCAAAACGAGAACAAAGCCCAATAATCCATGCGAACATTTGCAGAGTGAAAATTGCAGACCGAAGTATTCGAAACGAACCCAACAATCTATGCGAACATTTCTAGAGCGAAAATTGCAGAGGGAAATATTCAGAGAAAAGCCAACAATCTATGCAAACATTTCCAAAGCGAAAACTGCACAGCGAAATATTGGCAACAATAACAAAGCAAACAACATCTTAGGGTTCCAAACACGCATAAAGAACGTCGACATTCGTGCACAACCTCCAGGACAAAATCATTAAACACATCATTAAAGGCAGCGTCCTTTGGGAAACAAAGCCGACGCATGGAGAGCATACACGCAGGCAACTTTGGGAAACAACGCCCACACACAGAGAGAAAACACGCCGGCACCAGAGGAAGAACACCGCCGGCAAGACATTCCAGCGGCCGCCGGAATGTCTTGCACTTTTCCGGCGACATTCCCCCACTAAAAGCCTATCGGCTTAATTAATGTTTCATTATAATTCCAAGTCTTCAAAATTGTGTTATGATGTAATCATCGAATTTTGAAATTTGATGAGAATGATGGAATCCAAGCAATGTTGAATAGAAATATTCATAGTTAATAAATTATGGGAGATTATGGGAGACGGTGTATGTAATTTTCATGTGCAATATAGTAATTTTCAGGTGTTTTATTCTATTTGTTTAAAATATTTCAACATCCACATTGTTTGTGTAATATAAATCAAAAAAAGTGGGTTTAATGTGATTCAATTACCTCATCTCAATTGGAAATTAAATTCATTATAAAAATTATATTATTGTTATTATCTTTCTTTTAAACCCCAACACTTTTTTCTTTCTTTTAGATCTAGTTAAATTAAGATTAATTTAAAATTAAAAAAACCTATAGGTATAACTTTTAAAAGACTAGATCTAAGGTTCACAAGTAATGATATTGTTGAAAATTCATGGTGGCATTAAAAAGAAATTACATTTTTGACTAGTTAATAATTTTTTGATAAATCTAATTCTTTTACTATCTTGAGTAAATTTATAAATGGTTATAAAATAATGGGTCTAGGATTTATAAATATATCTATTGCTAGAAATCAAACCTAAAACAACAAGTAAATGTTACAGGACATTTGATCAATCTATTAAAACAAAGCTACATGAGAGGCATTGACGATTGGTGCAACTATTTTTCTTATTTGGCTAATAATTTTATTATGAGTTGATTATAATCTAAAATTACTATGTCATGGGCCTATTACAAGAGAATATCTACATAAATCACTAAGTCATGTTGCACTTTCATGACCCGGTAACATAGACCTTGGGGTAAGTTAATCTTCTTTTAGAATATTAACTATCTTTCAAGGGGTAAAGTTATCTTGTGACTTTACTAGAGTTGTTAAACATGTCAAAACACCCATCAACATAACTGAGGCCTAAGTAGAGAAATTAATAACCTTTTTCCAAGTGGGGAATTTGGCATTTATATGCAAGAAGTGGAAAATTTGAAGACTAAAGCCAAAGAGGATGTTTTTGTTAGTTAACACCAAAGTGGAAGAGTTTGCAACTTAATGCCAAGTAGAAATTTTAGAATACTAATACCAAAAAGTGTAACCTTTTAATGTTTGATGCAAAAAAATGGGACTTTTATATGACAATGTCAAGTAGAAGACCCACTTGAGTCAAATTTGGGCACTTGGGATGCCTTTTAGTGGAGGTTTGGACTTAGCAAGCCAAAAAGTGGAGGTTTGACCTAGCAAGTCAAAAAGTGGAGGTTTAGACATTAGCAATCCATCAATTAAGTTCCATCAATTGGGAAAAAGTAGAGAAATTTCCACCCTTCTTCAAATTGAAGGATTTTCAATGAGTTTGTCAAAACCTTTGAATTTCTAAATTTCTTCCATTTTTCATTTTTGAACACTTTAACAAAAGAAACCTCTGGATTTTTCATCTTCTTTCACCACCATTGTTCTTCAAAATTCCATCTTCTCTTGATAAAGCTTGAACCAATTCTAACAACCTTCTACCTCTATCGTTTACCATCGTTCTTCCTCTAAATTCCACTTTGTTGATGAAGCTTGACCCTATTTGGACAAACTCCTACCTCTTCCATCTACTACCATTCTTAAAAGAATAGGCAAAAAAAAAGAGCAATATAGTAACTTTCTAAAAATAAAACAAAAACAAACAAACAAAAAAACTTGTCTAAAAATAAAAAGTTTGATTTCTTTTCGACATTAAAATTGTTGGCTTGAATTTTAGACCTTCCATAGTGTCAAATTTATGCTCAAAATATGACCCTCATAAATGATTGTCTTAGAAAGCTAGAGTAGATTTATCTTATCCTTAATCCTTCCTAGTTTTACCTAGCATCTACTACTAGACTTTCTTTTAACTTCACTATTTCCATTATCTACTTGTGTGAGAGATCAATTTAGAATTGAAAGCTTGATAATCTTTATGGCAAACATCATAAGTACATTGTTGGTCAACCAAGACATATCAACACCTGAGGACTTTAATGTTTGACAAGAAAGATAACATGGTTGACATTGATGTAACAAGAATGACCTAATATTTAGCTACACATATAATTGATCTTCCATTTTTTTAGGGGTACAATTTTGGGTACCACTAATGGCTCCTTTTAGGGACTATGGGACATAATTGAGTCATAAGAAAACTTAGTGTCGTTATAAATTGGGTGACATGTTGCAAATGTGAAGATGTTTGATGTGTTAGTATCAAAGCTTTAGTTCCTAGAAAGTGAGACCGATCACTCAAGGAGATTCGATGGCACATAAATTGACTATTCCTACTTTTGAAGGATCCTACTATAGTTTATGGAGAGTGAAGATGTGAAGATGTTTGATTCCTCTGAGTTACAAGACTTGGAAAGCTATGGAGACCAAGCATGTGCAACCGGTGAAAGGACCTACGACATCGGAAGAGATTGAAGCCTATGAAGAGAATGAGTGAGAAAGGTATGTTATCTTTAGTGTCTTATCTAAAACTGAATCGGCTAAAGAGAGGAACTAGCAAGTATAAAGGTATGTTACCCTTTAAATGTTTTAAGTGTGGAAAGATTGTTCATTATGCATCTAGATGTACGGAAAGAGGATCAAAACAAAAATTTAAGGAAAACAAAGGAAAGTTCAATAAGAAAACCTATGTTAGAGATGATGCTGGTATTTTAGATAATGAGTCAGATTATGAGGATGGTGATTGTTTATTCTTGGTAGAAAATGATGGACCTAAATTTAATAATAATTATAAGGTTGTTGAGATTTTTGCTTCAACGTTTCATGTTAAAAGAGATACAAATGAATGGTTGATTAATAGTGGATGTTCAAATCATATTACCGGTGACAAAAGCAAATTTGTAAAGCTTGAAAAGTATGATGGTGGTTCTGTTAGATTTGGAGATGATCAGTCTACTCAGATTGTTGGAATTGGTTCTATTAATTTTGATGGAAAGCATAACACTGACAATGTTTACTATGTAAAAGGATTACATCATAATCTCTTGAGTTTTGGGAAGATGTGCGAAAATGATTACAATGTTGTTTTTCAATATGGTAGTTGTGAGATCCGGAAGAGATCCAGAATTGTTAATGCTACGAGGAAAAAGACAGGTGGAAACATGTATCAATTGGAAGATGCTATTGGACATTGCCTATTATCTTAGGTCAATGAACTTTGGCTATGGCACCAGAGTATGTGTCGCATCAACTTTGATAATTTGGTGAAGATTAGCATGACAAGAATTGTGAGAGATTTACCAAGACTGGTTAAACTAGATAATAGTATCTACAAAGAATGTCAAGTGGGAAAGCAAACAAAAGGAACATTTAAAGGAAAAGAACAATCTTCTATCGGATTATTGTATTAGGAACAGATAGATATTTGCGGTCCAACCAGAATAAGGAGTTTACAAGGTGAGGTATTTCATGCTCTTAATTGATGATCATTCTAGAATGACTTGGGTTGCATTTCTATGAGAAAAATCAGAAGCATTGGAGAAGTTTAAGATATTCAAAACTAGAATTGAGAATGAAATTGATAGAAGGATTAAATGTTTAAGATCTGATAGAGGAGGAGAATTTATTTCTGATGAATTTGATACTTTATGTGAGAAATATGGAATTAGAAGACATTTATCTACTCTGACGACACCTTAGCAAAATGACATGGTTGAAAGAATGAACAGGACTATTCAAGAGGTGGAAAGAACTATGATCAAAGAAGAAAATCTACTAGAAGTTTACTGGAGAGAAGGAATACATATTGTTGTATATACCCTTAACAAATTTTTATTTAGAAAGAAGCATGGGAAGACATCATATCAATTATGGCATGGAAGAATTCCCTCAGTAACGTATTTCAAAGCTTTTGGAAGTACGTGCTATATCCAGAGAGATGAATGAAATCTTGGAAAGTTTGATAGAAGAGATAATGAAGGTATATTTATAGGTTACTCTACAAAGAGAAAAGCTTACATATATTATAACAAGAGATTGAACAAAATTGTTGAAACTACAAATGTGAAGGTTGATGAAAACATTTCAAAGGAAACTAGTATTCAAGCAAGTTTTGAATCAAATGAGTCTACAAGCAAAGAAGAAGAGAAGAACATGGATGAAGACAAGCAGAAAGAAAATCAGGTTGCTCTGGAAACTATATAAAAATCCCTGAGGTATGTGCAGAAAAATCATTCTAAGAATCAAATTATAGGGGAGTTGTTACAAGAAGCAAAGATGTTGAAGAACAAGTTTTTTTATGTTTATTTTCTAAAGTTGAACTGAATACAATTGAAGAATATTGTAAAGATTAGAATTGGATGAAGGCTGTGAAGTAAGAGCTAGAACAAATTGAGAAGAATCAAACTTGGGAATTAGTCCCTAGACTGACAGATAAGAATGTTATTGGAACAAAATGGGTATTTAAGAATAAGTTGGATTAAGATGGTCAAGTAGTGAGAAACAAAGCAAGGTTGGTATGCAAAGGATACATACAAGTTGAAGGAATTGATTTCAAAGAGACATATGCTCATGTTGCTAGAATGGAGGCTATAAGGATATTTTTGGCTTTTGCAGCATTTAAGGATTTCAAAATCTTATTAAATGGATGTGAAATCAGTATTTCTGAATGGAGAATTAAAAGAAGGAGTTTACATTAAATAACCAAAAGGATTCAAGTTATTAGATGATCTAGATGTTGTTTGAAGATTGAAGAAGGCATTGTATGGGTTGAAGCAAGCACCTAGAGCTTGGTATGAAAGGTTAGACAAGTATCTACTAAATCAAGGTTTTCAAAAAGGGTCTACTGACAACAATCTTTACTTTAAAGTTGAATCAAGTAAGATCCTAATTGTCGTTGTGTATATGGATGATATAATATTTGAAGGTAATGATGACATGTGCAAGAATTTTTCTATTGAAATGCAAAAAGAATTTGAAATGTCTATGATTGGTTAGTTAAATTTCTTTCTTGGATTGCAAGTGAATCATAACAGTAAAGATATTTTCATTTCTCGGCCAAAGTATGTTAGAGAGGTATTGAAGAAGTTTGGATTGGAGAATTTGAAACTAGTATGTACTCCTATGTCTATCGGATGTAAGTTGACTAATGATGATAAATCTCCTAGAGTTGATGCAAGCAAGTATAGATCTATTATTGGAGAATTGTTATACCGGACTACTACCTAACTAGATATCATGTACGTTGTTTGTCTTGCAGCCAGATTTCAGCAAGATCCGAAGGAATCTCATGTTGTTGTAGTAAAGAGGATATTCATATATTTAAAAGGAATAGAAGATTTCGAATTGCGGTATCCCAGAGGATTAGACTTTACTCTGAAAGTTTATACCGATGTAGATTGGGCAGGAAGTGTTGATGACAGAAAGAGTACTAGTGGTGGAGCATTTTTCCTTGGCTTCTGGTTAGTTGCATGGTTAAGCAAGAAGTAGGATTCTATATCTTTATCAACCGCAGAAGTTGAGTATATTGCAGTTACTTCATGTTGCACTCAGGTACTTTGGACGAAACAAACATTGAAGGATATTGGTGTGATGTTTGATGAACTGGTCTCAATCCTGTGTGATAATACTAGTATAAATAATATCTCTAAGAACTCAGTGTTGCACTCCAGAACAAAGCATATTTCTATTCAATATCATTTCTTAAGGGAGAAGGTATTGGACAATGAAGTAAAACTTGAATATATACCTACAAAAGAGCAAGTTGCAGATATCTTTATGAAGGCTTTGTGCAAAGATACTTTTGATTATCTTCGAGAGATGTTGAGGTTCATATCCCTTCCTAGTTTGAACTAAGTGCATTTAGTAGTGCATTCGTCCAGGGAACTATTGAATATTCGGAATACTGAGAGGGGAGGGGTGAATCAGTATTCCCTTGAACTTATTAAAACTTCTAACTGACCAATCACATAACATAATGCAGTAAAGGAAATTAACACAAAACACATAACACCGGATTTATACATGGAAAACCTAACATGGAAAAAACCACGAAGAGAGCGATCTCTCAAGTATAGTGTAATATGTAACCAATTACACAGTATAAGGGGTGGCTCACTGCCAATGGGGAGCTCACTGCCTGGAGGGCTCACAGCCCAAATACAAAAAGGCTTATTGCTGGATAATAGGCGTATAGTCGGAATACAAAATTGAACTGTTAGAGTTGCATCTGACATATGCATGAATAACAGTTCCATTGAAGTATACAAACTGCTTGTATATCCACTGTACATACATTGCATAACAACATTCACATCCACAAAGTTTTTTGCATATACAATATGTATATAATAACTATTTGTCAACAACTATATCTCTAACTTGTAAAATTGATCGTTATATATATCAACACAAATATTCTAATAAGTCGGATCAACTGGAGAAGGGATGAGACCGAAACGCACACACACGCTACTACAAAAAATATCTTCATAAGATGTCGGCTTCAATCTTGATTCCAAAATACCTTGTAGAATACACCTCCAATATATCCAGATAGGACCGGATCTAAATTCATCATGTAAATTATGCCTTCATCATATTTAGATGGGATTGAACCCAAAATGCCTTCTAGTGAAGTAGATATCGGAGTTCAAAACTGCATGAAGTAAACATATGTACGTTGCATAATAAAGGAGCAAACGAAACAGACCAATAACATATACTGAAGCAAATTGTCGTACCAAACCAAAACAAACATGATAGACCAAACTACATCAATGACAAGACAACAAAAATCTCATGCATATTTTACTCTAGGCTAATATTTTGGGGCTTCCTCTTAGGGGGAGCTGTGTGGATTCTCAGCTGAGTTGTTGCTTACCTTTGTCCTTGATGTCAAAGGGGGAGAAGTTTGAGAAGTTTGGAGAGATATAATCATTTTTCTAAGGGGGAGGGATTTTGAAGATGAATCTTGTATTTGTAATTGATGAATATTCTCATCAATGACAAAGGGGGAGATTGTTGCAAATGTGAAGATGTTTGATGTGTCAGTATGGTTGCCATTGATGTCAACGTATTGATCCTATGTTTCTATGTTTGGTTTTGCTCTGCATTGTTGATATGTTGTAGATGTGTTCATGATGTGTTGATATGTTGTTGGATATTGCCTTGAGATATTTCTCTCATGTTTTGGAGGTTTGAAATTTGTGTTCCAAAAGTCTATGGAGTAATGATGTTTTCTAGAAAAAGTTGTAGTGCTCCACATTCCTTCGCATTTCCAGTTTTGTTGATGAGATTTCATATTTATGATATTCATGTGCTTATCTTTGTTATTTTGATTCGCCACATGTTGATGTTCTATAAAGTTATGGTTTTGGATATGATTAGTCTGAGCCCAATTAACCCTAGATGTTCTATCTTTTGCTCTGGTGATTTCGGCGTTTGGATGATGTGTTGCTGCATCGTGGTGTGTTCCACTTCTCATTCCTTCCCACCACGGGAATGCTTAGTGAAGACCTGTTTTGAATTGTGTTTTTTATCTCCTTGGCCGACTTGAAAATTCTATTTCAAAGATCAGTATAAATGAAGAATTATTGTAATGAGGAATATATAGAAAAAGACAAAGAAATAGAGGAATTGGATTGAAAAGAATCTATCTATCTCCTGTTGGTTTGTGAGAAGTTATGATTGGTTGCAGATGATTCGTATGGTTGTGTGCTAATGTTGTTTGGTACTGGTGGCAATGAACCTAAGGCTTCTTTTGGAAAGTCAGCTAAGTGTTTCAGTGGTGATTTCTTTCTTTCTTCTTCTTCATCTAGGCAGTGAGCCCTCTTTCTTTTTCTGGTGGTTTTAGCTAGGCAGTGAGCCCACCTGCAGTGAGCATGTCTAGCAATGAGTCATCTTGTAAAAATAACCTTAACCGGTGTCACCCTAGCAAGTGTTTTCATATTGAGAACTAACATTCTCTGTGGTTTTTCCCTTCTTAGGTTTTCCACATTATATTTGGTGTTTCATGTGTATGAACTTTCATGTTTATATATGCTTATGTTTAAGTAATCTGAAAAATAGTTTACTAGATCTGTTTCTATGGGAAAAGTTAAATGTTTTAATGTACAATTGATTCACCCCCTGTCCCCCCTCTCAATTGTCTAAGATATTCAACATGATAGAGTCAAACATAGCTTAAACTGCAACAAATATGAAGCACCTAGAGTGAAACATACAAGCAAACAAATTATAAGATGGAACATTGCATCATGAATCACAGCAACAAAAGTGGAAACACAAAGAGTAAAACCTCCACAACCTTGCAAGTTGGAAATCTTCAAAATTTATCCATTAGAAAACAAAGTTTGTGTTTTGTCATTCATCTAAGCAAGATAATATATATTATCTCCATAGATTTCATATTATGAAAGGAGCAAGCCATAATGAATTAACTTGTTGTGTATTCTTTTGCTTCATGTCATTTGTCCTATCATAGAACCTAATCATTTACTACAAAATTCTTTTGTCATGTAATCTTATCAAATACCTCACTTACCAATGTTTGATGTTCTATAATTTTGTCTAGTACTTCCTACTCTATCCTCTTTAATGTTTTGAAGGGAAAGATTGAGTCTCTCAATAAAATCCTTAAGTTGCTTGTCTTCAAAGGTTAGGCCAACTACAATGTTGACATCTCTAGAATATTAGGTAACACTATCCTTGTCCCATACATGATAGAAAAAGGTGATGTGCCAATTTCCCTCTTTGGTGTAATCCTTTTAGCCCAATGTGTGTGAGGCAACTTTATGTCCATATCTTTCTGATTATTTTCAACAAATTTGCAAATGATATTTATGATATTCTTATTGAGCCCATTTCCCTTTGGATGGTAATCTAACTAATATGCAAAGTGTATACCATATTCATAACAAAAAAATGGAATTTCTTTGAATGGAAAATTGGAAACATTGTCAACAAATCTCTTAGGCAATCCAAATTAAGACAAATTGTTCTCTTCCAAGAAGCTACAAACGACCTCAAATGTTTTAGTACATGTAGCTTCCACCCACTTGGTTAAAGAAATATGTGGTGATAAACACATATGTTGTCATCTAATGTCATACTCTAAAAAGGGAAAATAAAAATAAAAATTGATTTTTAAGCTTCTCTCTTCAATTCAAGGATCAAAAAGAGTTTAAAAAACATTTTTTTTCTAAAACATAAGAGTTTGATTTTTGGTAGACACTAAAACTACTAACTTGATTTTTGGATCTTCCACAATCTCAACTTCATTCTCAAGAGATGACTCCCATATATGATTCTGCCTAAGCAAGGTAGAGAAGATTTATCTAAACATTAATCCTTCCTACTTCTACTTGGCATCTACCAACCTAGTCTTTTTTTTTCACTTTGCCCTTTCTCTCTCCATGTTGGAGACTTGATAAACATCTTATACTTAGAACTTGACTATTTAACAAAAAAATAATATCATAGTCTACAATGATGTGATAAGAATGACCTAACATTTGGCTACATAAGTAATTGATTTTGAAGTTTCTTTTGGATAACAACTTTTGGTACCAACATTTTAGACCAAAAGACAATCTAAGAGTAAAAATAATTGACTATATAAAAAACATAAATATCATCTAAAACTTTATTTATATCAACTAAATTTTATACTTTTTGAAATCATAATTCGATATTCGATGTTGTGTTAACGAAGGAGACGAAAGCTCCTTAAATAAGCGATTACAAGAAAATTTTCTACAACAAAAATGAAAGGCCGAAATAAAACATTCTAAATGAGAACAAACCATGAAAAGGAAATATCCTAAACTAACTAACCAAATGGCCAATTTAGGAACATGACATAATTACTTTAATACCCTCCTTTAATGGTCATTCTACTAACTACCCTATAGAAGTCTTGACATAATTTGCAAATCATTTGGCCATGATCGTAAAGAAGGTTACCCCCTTCTCCTCAGAACGCTCTGCGACATGAGCCTGCTAAGACCCTTCTTGGTTCTATAGAACTTTTGGATAAGACCAAGTTTGCCACAATCTTTCCAACATGACGTTGGGTAACAAATCCATCCCTCCCTTTATCCAATGATATCGAGATCAGTTTCTCAAAACTTGCGCAAAAAACTCATGATGATTTTTTTTTTAAATCAAAAAACCTAAAAAACAACAACACCCTTCATAATTTTTTGTGAAAAAATGAAAAAAATCTCCATCAGAGAAAAAAACCCACGATTTTTGTGTAAAGAATTTGTGCAAATTATGATTAGACAAACCACGATTTTTTAGGAGAAAATTGTGCAAAACCCTCCATGATTTATTTTGGAGAAAAATCAGAAAACCCATCCATGATTTTTGAAGAGAAAATTGTTCAAAACCCCCTAGCCTGTTCAAGAACTTTACTCGTGGCCATCACAAATAGTAAATAGAAATAAAACTCCCTGATTTTGTAGAAAAAATCAAGCAAACCCCTTCCATGATTTTTTGTGGAAAAAAATTAGAAAACCCACAAATTGTTTTACTAAAAAAATTTGCCAAAAAGGACCTGAGATTTGATACCATGAAATGATAATTCGATATTCAGTGTTGTATTAACAACGGAGATGAATGCTCCTTAAATAAGCAATTATAAGCAAAGTTTCTAAAACAAAAATAAAAGACTGAAAAGAAACATTCTAAATAAGAACAAATTACAAAAAGGAAATATCCTAAACTAACTAACCAAATGACCATTATAGAAACATTACATAATTACTTTTATACTTTTATACTCTTAACACTTTTAGCATTTAAAAAAAATCTCAAGTTGAAACACTTCATGCAAACATTTTTAAGCAATCAAAAGAAGGTAAACTATTTGTTAAATGAGCAAATAAATTAGGCATACCCATAGCTACATTCTAAATCAAACTTGTAATATAATTCAGACAACTTATGTGCACATTTTTAAGAGTTGACAATTTACTATTTAGCCAATCGATGAATTTATATTTATAATTATATTTTGTTACGTGAAAAATATAAATATTTTCAATGACATATCATATGTGATTTACAGAAGAACCATAAGCAACGACCGCCTAAAATCATTTTGGCATGTCATCCCCTACAAGCCTTGCCCCCACTTCTCAAGTCTTACAGGAGAATCAAAAACTCCAATTTTCAAGAGGCTATTTTTATAACTATCCCTCCCTTAGTAAACTTAAACTATCTAAAGAAAAACAAGTAAAGGCCTAGATTTCAAATAGCTAACCTCCCACTTGTAAGTCAACCAATCAACCTAGATTTCAAACAGCTAACCTCCCACTTGTAGGTCGTCCAATCAATACCTGAAATACAAATGGCTAACCTTCCACTAGCAAGTCAGTCAATCAATCTTTACACTTCCTTGCTAGAGTGGTCCAAGCCTCCACTTTAGTGGAACCCCCAATCCAAGTGAAAAGGGAATTTTTTCCTAATTATCAAGGACTTGTAAAAAATAGATCATTTTGTTTAGGTTAACTCTACACGACCTTTGTGTGTGCACCTTATGGAGAAACATTCACATCATATTGCATTTAAGCATAGAATTTATTAACAAGTAATCTATGAGATTAGGTTTTTTACAATGATGTTGATTTGACTTTTTAAATGAAATTTATCTCCAAATTTGTGGTCTTTGCAAAAATAACAAGAGATGCAATGCATCAAGTTCTTACCAATACTCTTGTTAGTTTAAAGTAGAAATCATAAAAGCATTTGGTTTGTTGTTTTTTGAAATCCATTGAAATATATTGTGACATTGTAGATATTTGCATAAAAAAAGCAAAAGATGAATAAATAAATATTCAAAAATTATAAAATAGAATTGTTCCATTATTGAAGTTAAATTTAATTTGAGTGGCGATGTTATTACTTTGATGTGCAATCAAGCCAAAGCCCCATATTTGAATGTTTATTAATAGTCTAATCTCCAACAATTACAAGACATTAGTGAGAGAGCTTTGTGGGGTCAACTAAACCTACAAAAATCACTATATGAACCCAAAAAACTCTAAATTCAAGAATGATCAAGATTGATTACATTTATTTTCATCATTGATTTGTGAAGCATGTGAGCCAATAAGTTTTATCATCTCATATTTTTATGGTAAATAGCAATTATGAACTACCAAAAGTAGGATTCTCTCTATATTTCCATCCCTCTCAATTCATCTCTCTAAAAGAATAATTAAATTGATAAATCTTATAAATTAATTTAAATAATATAGTTTATAAATACACACACACATACATATGCATATACATATACATACACGCACGGGCACACACACACACATGTATATTAATTATTTATTATATTATTTATATATTTAATCTAAAGAATATTATGTATAAAACATAAACTGTATAATATTTTTATTTAATAATACATTAAATTTAATTTTATATATATATACAACAAACTACTTTAAAGACAAAAATAATACTCTTATCATATTTTTATTTTAATGTAAATCAAACTCTTTTTCAAATAAATTTGGAAAATAAAATAATTTAAAATAAATAAATATAGAACCAATCCCTTAAAAAAATGTTCATATTAGAACCTTCATCCATCAAATATTCTCAAAAAGATTCAACTAAATCATAAAGAAAATATACTTGAAATGATTACTAATCATTTACATTTAGAAATACAATTAAAAAAATAAAATTTAAACCTATTCAATTTTATATAATGAAAAAAATCTTTTAACTTGAACATTTAATATAAAATTAAATAAAATATGTGATACTTTAAAAACAAAAACAATACTCTTATTCCATTGTTTTATAAATATATAAACATATTTAAAAATATATTATATATAAATAAATTATAATATAATTAGAAAAGAAAATTTTAAAAATTAAGCATAAAAGTTATTTATATTAATAATATCAAAATCTTTGACTTCTAACCCTTATCTATGCGCTGAGATGTTCCTAGAAATGATTGGTCTATATTAGAAAAAGGATATGTTGAAATCATTAAAAATCATTCAAAAAATCTGGATATAAACATACCCATGACTACAAGCCATGGTGGAGATATTCCAATTCATGTACTATTTCAATTGCTATGTTTTCATCTCCTTTACGCTCGCTATATTACACTTAGTTAAAAAAAAAATTCAAAACAATTTCCTTAAGTTATAAACTTGAGGTTGTAAACATGATCTACTAATGAATTCCAAGCAATAAATTAGATTACTCTGGAGAGGGAATCTATTGGAGACCATTAGAGTTTAAGTTACTTGATGAGTACCATCTTTTTATTATAAAAAATGCGTGTGAAGATTTGCGAGATGAAACGGAAAATTTGGGGATTTGTACCGGACGAGATAGAATCCAACGGCTCTAAGACACACACAAAATATGCTTTGGTTAATGGCCCTCTTCTCTTGCCATTTATTGTCGTTTTTATCCGTGTTAGCCGTGGATTTGATCCATGCATTTCAGATGTCATTCAAGAATTTAAGATAATTTGATGTTTGACGTAATAAATTGAAATATGTAATATTAAAAGAGAGAAAATTGAAGTTCACATTTCATGAGTCGATAGAAAAGAAGATAAATGATTTTTTTGAAATTATTAAATAAGAAATTAATTACAAACTATAGAATTGTTTGTTCAAATTTTTAATTCTATGCATTGATTGACTAAATTAATTTAAAAATTAAATTGAATGGATGCAATAGTATCCTGCTTTGGCAGGAAATAAATGTCAAATGACAACTAACGATGAGCATTTATAAAATAGGCATGGGTTCTTTTAAAATTTTACCATCACTACAAGAAGAAAATCTTACAATTGTACAACCCATTTTAAAAAGCTTCATTTTGCAAAAACCATACACGGGAAGCAAAAATAGTTAACTATTTCATGTGTATTTGGTTAAAAACATCATTGTCAATACAAAAGCATTATGAAGTTTCTTTCTGCTTCCAGTGGAGAAAATATCAATGGTGACTATTAAGTTAGCTTGGTTTATCATAGCACATCATGATTCTACATGATGAACATCAGTCCAAAGCATTGCTGCTGCCAATAATGTGATTGTTGCTGTTTCAACTCGTAGTCGACAAGGCCCAAGACCAACAGGTATAGCACCTGCCTTAGTCAATGCTTTGACCTCTTTATCAGTGAAATCTGAAATCACATCCTTATATTAGTCCATTCCATCTTTCATATAAATTATTGACAAAACATTCTTAGTTTAAATGCAATTCAAGAAGATTCTCATAGAACCATGAAAACAATGGTGTGACAAGTGTCCCTTAATAACACCAGACAAAAAACACAATCTACTTATGGTCCTTGGAATGGATATTACTGATAGTGGTGGTATCCAATGTAACTCTCAAACATGTATCAGACAACAGAAGAAAAACGAAGAATATTCATATGAAATCAACCACCCCACAATAGCCAATAGTTGTGGACTTGGATTGTCCGTTACCTTGTGGTCTAGCATTGAGTTTGAGCATTTATTGCCATGATGACCTGGGTTCAAATCCAACGTGCATACAAATCGTGTAACAATGCAGTTAATGGAGTTTGTAAAATTCAGTCAAGTCCCATCTCCAAGGCTTAATTAAAGAATGATAAAAAAGAACAATCTACTCCAACACATTAAATCAAATTATGACACAAATTTCAGTGTGTTGTTGCCAAAATTAGGCAAAGATAATAAAGGTGTCATATAAATATGCTAAAGCTCCAAGAACCATTATATTTATAAATCTAAGATAAACAAGGATGTATTCTAAAAACATGAAACATAAACACAATATTTAGGCAAAAGAATGAGAAAAAAGAAAGCTGTTTGCAATAGGCAGAGCAAAATTGACGACACAAGATGTTTTCGAATGAATTCCATTTCACATCAGTTTACCAGACCAGCAGTCTGGATTGTTCTTCGCAAGGATAATCAGTCTCTAGAAGCATGACGAATGAAATAATCTTTGACCTTTAGGGTAGTTCAATCATCTTCATAACCGCAGGCAGTGTGCTTGTGATCAAATCAAATAGTGGATAGTTAGGATTCCAAATTTTTAATTTGATGTTAGTTTGTGAAGCAGAACAACACTCTTGAGCCTTGTCAGGCTGAAAGATATTGCAGCCATCAAGCAAACTTTAAAACACAATATGCAAAAATCAATTCCCAAGATGAAAGTTCTTCAAACTTAATTCAATCTGCCAGGGTTTATTTACAACTTCTTATGATTGACTTCTGTTCAATATGACTGAATTATATTCAATTTCATTTCCTCATTCACAAGCTCTATCCAATTTTCTTTGCGCAGCTATAGTCTTTTGCCTCAGCCCTTTCCTTACAATCCTCTGACAATTTCTTTTCCTTTTCTCCCCTGCACGGTGGTTTTCTTTACCTTGCTCCAAGCTCTGTTTTAATGCAGCTAATCACACTTGCAAAAGTCTGTTCTGATCTTCATCTTCCACGCATTTTCACCCACATTTCTTCTCTGCACATAAACTCTCCTCTACCTTTTCTTGCGCAACCCTGTCACACTGATTTCTGCTTATTCCGTGCACTCTGCCAGACACCTCTTGTTTGTCCCTTTCTCTATTCCTTCTCAGAGCATAGAGATGTCTTCTACTTCATTGCTGAAACTGCTAGCTTTAATAAAAAAAATTGCCTTCCCTCTACCCCACGCACCAACTCTGTCTATCATTCACTCTTTTTTTATGCCAAAAAGTCTGTCTTTTCCTCTTCCCCTGCATAGCAGCCTATACCCCTGTCTGGCTTCCTTAACTTTCATTTCCCACGCATTTTCATATTCCCCCAGCAGAGTATGGTTTTAATTTAGTTATATTATTCTACAGTCAACTCATTTGCACTCCATTTATGAGTTTCATTTAATTTTATTATTAGATGCTGAAACATTTGGAAATCACCTAAGTTTCCAGTCCCGGTTTAGGCTTTTGGGTTCGGGTTCGGGTTTGAGTTCGGGCTTGGTCAAAAAAAATTTGGGGGTTTTGGGTTCGTTTTTGGTTCGGTACAAAAACATATAAAAGAAAATATATATATACCTATATGCAGCAGTCGCTAAGTTCAAAATACACCACTATGCTAATAGTCAAATAAGTTAATAACATAGCAAAATACAAACAATATAAAACAATTCATTGAGGATGATGGATGGCAGAAGGCCATTAGCTCCTGTGTGAAAATGCAAGCTGTCACAGACTCACAAAGCAAAGAGATCCAAAACCAGATTGGAAAGCATTTGTGAGAGTATTTACTTTTTCTCAAAAATTCTAAATACACAGTATATTAATGCCATCTTCAATTAGTATTTGCCTGGTCATGAAACAGCATTCATGACTCAATCAATAGTCAAATTTCCTGAATATTTTCAGGTTCATGTTTAATTGCTAAAGCCTCTCAATCAGTATTTAAGAGCATGTCATAAGGATATAAAGGATTTACAAACTGAGGATCCCTTAATATTGCAATTACAGTAGTCATATAGCAAATTCATATATCATCTTTTGGTTTCAAATTCTAACTTGCAGTCCAATGTTGGAAAATATGATAGCTTTTCTTGTCTTTGGATCAAACATAGGATGATGGAAGTGCAATTTCAAAAGAATATATGCATCTTTTGAAGTACAGTATGAAAATAAATTTTAAATTCTTATTCCTTTCAATCCCTGTTGGCCTTTTATCTCTAGGTAACTTTCTGGTCATCCAGATCAATCATCTTTCTATCGCTACTCTGATTAGATTTTTTTCTTCGTAATGTGCAATATAAACTCTAAAGTTACTGGTTTATTTTGAGATTGGCACACATTTTCAAAAATCTGATATTATGACTATATTCTTGAGTCCGATGTACAAATTATCCATAATTAGGAGTTCTGTTGTATTGATGAAAATAATATGACATAAGCAATTCTAATTTTCAGTGTTTGAGATTTTTATTTTACAAAAATGTGCATACAGGGAAAAAAAAAATGCATTTTGGTAATATTCTGCTTGGATTCCTTGAAAGATGACAACATTCTCCTTGGGTTCGTCTAGGTTTGGCAGGGCAGAACCCACAGGCTGTGGGCAGGACCCTAGCCAAACCCACAGAGGATCAGACCAGGACCTGGGGGATGCAAGGGAAGGACCCGATAACATAGGAAATCACCAATACATAATAAACATTTGAAAACAAGTATTGGACAAGGTTTTATAATATCCTGGCAATGAAACATTAAGACTGAAACTGAAAATAAAATCAAACCCAAACAAGTCCAACAGCAACACAAAAATTTTGATTTATGCAGATTGCCTTTGTTGACCTAGATGTTCCGAGATCAAACACTAGTTATATTATTCTCCAGTGAACTCATTTGCGCTCCATTTATGAGTTTCATTTTATTTTATTTTTAGATGCTGAAACATTTGGAAATCACTAACACAATAAACATTTGAAAACAAATGTTGGACAAGGTTTTATAATATCCTAGTAATGAAACATAAAGACCAAAATTGAAAATAAAATCAAACCCAAACAACTCCTCCAACAACAACACAATTTTTGTTTGATGTGGATTGCCTTTGTTGACCCGGATGCTCCAGCATCAGACACCACGGGTATGAAATTTATGAGCATAGCTCACAAAACCAAGTTGATTGATCAAATCACTCTTCCAAGTTGAAAACAACCTACAACGAACTCCACCACTAGAAATGCTTCCTCCTCTTCCAGCACTTGACGGGTACAACTCCCCTCTTCTTTTGCCAAATCTTCCCTTGATTTCTTCTTCTTCTTGTGAACCTACGTCCACCATTGGCCAACCCCTTCCACCAAATTGTTTTGTCTTATTCTAATTTATCTTTATATAAATCAAGATAATCAATTTCAGGGAAATTAAAGATTTCCATCTCCTCATCTTTCTTCACCATTTCATAATTTCTAATTTTCCAATTTTCTATTCTTCCTACCACTTCAATAAAATACAAATTACAATTAGCTTCAATATCTGATTCAAGCAAAGTATCATTTGACTCTTTCCTCTTTACATTCGCTTCTTTTTCTTCTTCACGCTGTTTTATTTCCTCGTTTTCTTCCACTCTCACTACCACATCTAGATGCAAATAATCATCACCTTTAATACAAAAATCAGAAAATTTAAACTTTACCTCCTTTGTCACTGCTGAAATGTATTTCCCACTCTCAGTTGCACTGCTCAATACAATCAGGTCCTCCAATGAGCTCTCTACCATGGTTGCATTTTCATCCTCTTTTTCGTTTGTTATATGCATAATGTCAATTTCGAACAAGTTTTTATGAGAGAAATAATGGAATTCAACCTTACCCAATTTCTGACTTTCTTCATCCTTCTTCGTGGTCTCAACATCTACAAACTTTGGGATACTTGCAAAGCATGACTCCTCTTGTAACTCTTTCACAAACTTATTTCCGGAAATCAAACACACCTTTGATTTGTCTTTACTCTTCTTCCTTATCCTCCAATGGATTCAAAGTATATGCTTTTCCATCTTTCTTTATTGTGTATGTATTTAATTCACCATTATGAACAGCTTATATATCGAATTGCCATGGTCTTCTCAAAAGTGAATGACATGCATCTATTGGCATCACATCATACATAATCTCATCTTTGTAATTGCCAATCTGAAAACTTACCAAACATTGCTCATTCACCATCAAATGATGTTCCTTTTGCAACCACAAAACTCGGTATGGGCTGGGTTGTTTAATTCTTTTCAATGTCAACTTATTTACCATCTCTTCGGATACTATGTTGTACGTGCTACCGCTGTCCACAATGACTTTGCAACATTTCCCACTCACTTTACACCTTGATCGAAAGAGGCTTCTTCTTTGGCTTGGTTCCAATTTCTCCTTATTTGGATTTACCAAAATTCTTCGCATCATTAATGACTCTCCTTTGGGGTCTTCTCCATGCTTTGGCAAATTCTCCTTTACATTTTCAGCTTATGCTACATGCACTCTTGCCTCTTTTCCTTTTCCTCTATCATACTGGATTTGTGGACATTTAAATTCCTGATGTCTCATTTCTCTACATGGGAAACACGTAAAACATGTACCGCTGAAACTTCTTCCTCTACCTCTTCCAAATGACCCTCTTCCATGAGAGTACTCTCCTCTTCCTTTGCCTTCCAACGCACTTGCATGAGATGTGCCTTCTTCCTCTTGCTCATATTGGTTACCTCTACCACTGTTGAAGTGTTCTCTTCCACGTGAAAATCTACCTCTAACACGGGAGTTATTTTGTTGTCTTCTATTCAATTTTTCTTCCGCCTTCAAAGTATATTGATATGCTTCATATACACTACGCATATTGATCAAACTTATGTCATCTTGGATTGATAAGTGCAAACCATTTAGATATCTTGAAACTTGCTTCCTATCTTCTACATGATCGGCTCCTCTGCTTAACCAGTAGAACTCTTCAGTGTACTCCTCAACACTACTCTTCTTTTGCTTCAAATTTTGAAGTTTCTTGAACAAGTTGATATGGTAGTTTGCTGGCAAAAACGTTGATTTAATTTTTGTCACCATTCGATTCCATGATCTAATTTTATCCTTTCCACTTCACTGGCTATCTGTATGCAGGTGATCCCACCATAGGGACGCATGCCCCTTCAATTTGGTGCATGCAATCTTCTTTTGTGTTATCATATTCAAAATATTTATCCATTTCTGCAATCCAATCTAATAATTCCTCTGAATTTAAACTGCCTTTGAAGTTTAGAGGATCAAATTGGGGCTTAAAGTTTATCCTAGTGATAGGCTTATGAACCTCTCTTCTTCTGGATCGAGCCCTAGCTGATTCACTTTCTCACCTCCTTGAACAATCCGTTCTTCCTCATCTTCACTAATGTCCTTTGTATAGGCTCCTCTTCTCTGAGCCATCTCCATTGCGTCCATTTGCATTGTAAGACCTCTAATTGCCTCTACAATTTTAGGCTCCACGCCTCTAGGTCCTCTTCCTATCCAACCTCATCCTCTGTATAGCATATTGGCTACATGTAGGTCTTCCTCTCAACACAAACGAACCTGCTTTGATACTAATTGAAGCAGAACAACACTTTGAGCCTTAACAAGCTGAAAGATATTGCAGCAATCAAGCAAACCTTAAAAAACAATATGCAAATATCCATTCCCAAGATGAAAGTGTTAGCAAACTTGTCATTGATGTCAAAAAGTTGCAGACCAAACAAAAGTATTCATACACAGTTTGCATTTTAGATACAGAAATTATTGGATTGGGATTTATTTTACCAGTTTCCTCTGCTCATGTCAGGCATACAGAATGAGTTCCATTGAATGTTGTTCTTCTTCAAGTCGCTGATAAAAATGATCGGGTATAGAAGACTGTTCATTCTATCATTGTGTTACTTCAGACTAAGATCTCGTGTTGAATGACTTTATTCTGCAATCGTTTTTGTATATACTTCATGGTTTTGTACAGGCAGATCTTCAGATTGTGTTTTTGTCTGAATTTGTGTAATTGTCAACATCTGTCAAATCATTTATTGTTTTCAGCGAACTTATTATGTCAGCAAACTTCAGTCTTGTGTTCAGCGTATAAAGGAATGGTTATTAAGGCATTAGTCATAGACATCGGTTATTAAGTATTTTCAGTTGAAACAGTTTCCTGACAACAAACTTCACTTTTATTATTTATATTTGCTGTTTTAAAGTGTTTGTCTGAAATGATGACTGGATATATTCTTCTTCAGTGATAAGAACTTAGTTAGTTCTCTTTGTTAAAAAGTTGGTTGTAACTTCCTACTATCAACTACTTGAGTCGTAACTGTGTGGTTAGTTACAACTAGTTGGAACTATTGTCTACCTGTCCAACTGATAGCAGTCATTACTTAAGAGGAACAAAGGACAATGTAAGGGTGTCAAGTAGGATCATTGAACAGAGACATATCATGCAAGCCCGATAGAAGAGTTGTGAGTATGCATCATTGACAAGAAGTATTAAGACTGATGTGAAATGAGTAATGTGTGAGACCATTTGATGAAGCGTATCAATTCTGATGCAAAAACAGTTTGTTAATCTGTAGGTGTAAAAGAGAGTTTGTTGAATTTATTTTTGAGTTCCATTAGCCTATTTTGGTCATTCACAGACATTAATATACAATATTTTAGTTTCATTTCAAGAAGTGTAGTTTGATTTGGATATAACATGAAGAGATAAGATCCAAACAAATACAAGATGCCACAATAAAGAAGAGTCGGAAGGTCCCAAGTTCCCTTACACATTAAGATGGACAACTAGTTTTCAACAGTATAGTACGATTTTTGTGCCAAAAAAGCTTTTGATATTCCAATGTTGCAAAAGACAACTCAAGGGATGTTATTGTTTGTTCGAAGAAAAAAGATCTTGTCCATCCACAATTAAGATTCCTCCAGGAGATTGTTCCAAAGTTATAAAGACCCATTAGTATCACCTACGTGTCACACCATCTACATAATAAGCAAATTATATTTTGCTCAAAAATTCCAATATCAAGAACACCTCATTTAAGCGATGATCCAAGTGAAAAGTTTGTCCACAATAATGTAGAAAAATATCCCCATTACAACACAATGGCATCAAACATCCTAGACAATCCCACATTCTCTTTTATTTCTAAATAAATCCTTATTTAATGAGTGCATCAACTATCCCAACGGTTCAATACTCGAGTTTTGTCTTATAAAAACAAATATATGTATTTTCATTCATAGGGTGGTAATTCAAATTTTTGGAGTCATTAATTCTGCCCATCTGAACAAGAGATAGTTCTCTAGTCCTGAAATACATATTTTTAAGTGAGGGAACACAGACTTTCAAAACAAACAAAACAAATTTCCCTCATGCATCCCTCTCCATTTAAATAACTAAATAAGTATGGCAGCATCATTTGCAAAGACAGAGCTTTCCTGGAATTGACTTTATCTATCAAATGAAGAACATAATTTCACAGAGCTGTCACCACATATTTTGACGATCCTAGAAGGAGGCAATACAAACATACTTTATCCCAAATATTGATTCTTGAAAAGAAGGAGGCATTACAAACCTACTTTATCCCAAATATTGATTCTTGAAAACATCCATAGCTGGAATCATGGAGGAGAAGAAGAATCTCACCTCCTTCAGGTCCAACTAATAGCAACCCACCAGCATTTTTGTCCACCACAGATAACGCATCAACAAGTGGGGTTGCCTCTGCCATTGCCAGAAAAGATAAGCTTGATGCTGTTATCTAGAACGCAAGAAAAGCTGCCAGCAGTCAGATGTATGTTTATTGGTTATCCACTGTAACTACATATGCAAGATTCCAATGCATCTAATTAAAAAAAATCATTAAAACATCAAAATAATTTTACATGTCTTTGACCATAGTATTGCTGAAAATTGACGAGTACCATTGGGGCTATTTGTGATGAACCCTTGCTGGTTCAACTCTTCAACCTGCTGTAATTTGTAGATCCTCTTGTAATTTTTTAATTATTAAGATGGTCTTTCAGAAATCGACAGAAGTTGCAGAAGAGGGTTTTTAAATTTGCAACACATATTGAATAATACATGAATTTAATCAACTGAAACAATGAATTGGAGAATTTAGAAGCATACCCGTAGGTCCTTAGCCAATTTATTGAAAAGAAAGAATAAATCAGCAACTTACAAAGTTGCTGATTTTAATTCTGGAACAATTCAAATCTGCTCTTATTTAAATACTAAGACACCCAAACAGTGGAAGATGGTGCCAATAAATGAGAAAGTTGTGTGTTTAGGAAAAGAAGCCTCCAAACCACATAAGAATCAACAACAAAACAGTAAATAGGAAAACCCTACAACAAATCTGCCTTGTAAGAAGCCAAATCTGCCCCAATTCAATTCATTTTGACTTTTGATGAAGCCAACCAAGCTGCAACAATTCGATTGATCTTTCACAATCTCAAAGCTACTGAATTCTGAAGAATGCACGCTCTCCAAAACAGATCCAAACCCTAGCCGCCATAGCCAAGTGCTCACAAGAAAATGTCAAATGCTCAATATCAAGAATGAGGTTTAATTTCCATCTTGGCTGCCTAAATACCCAAAAGGTGCGATTTTTGGCAATTAGGGATTTAAAAATAATAACTTGCTTTTAGGGTTCCCAACTTAACCCTAAAAGTCACACCTAGCTTAGGAGATAAAAAATCTTCACTTAAATAAATTTAAGTGATGCACTTTATGATTTTATATTAATATTTCATTAAAATATTAATTCCCTGTAGAACCACTAAAAAATTCATCTCTCTCATTATTGCTCAGAAACTGAATCTGTCAGAAGCTAGGGTCACAGTTCGCCATGCCAATGAAAATAGGACCATGTCTATTTTTAGCAATTTTTCCCTAAAAAATAGGAAATCCTCATAAAGTGTCAGAAACTGATGAAACGAAGACCAGAACTGAACTCAACATTGAACTAGAACAAATAGACAGACCACTCCTCAAGATACTGCATTATTGACCCCTTTATCCATACTCTGTTAGCCTATAAGGTTCCAAAAATAAGCTAACTCCTCAATCCCAAGTCCCTAACTAGGATGGGGACATTACACTATTCAAAACAGGCACAAAGTCTAATTCAATAGGAAGCAATTTTCTGTTAACTTTCTTTAACCAGAAAGATTATAGGTTCTCTTCCTGCTTGGATATGCTTCAGTTGACTAATTAATTTGGCTTTCAGTCCTATGTCATTGAATTAATCTCTCAGAACCTAGCAGCATTTATGGATCATTTGCAGCAGAAAATACTTTTACGTGACTATATTAAATAAATGAAACAAGTGAAAACAAGTAAGCATATACCAAAACATACAATCGACCACTCCTAGAACTCGCCTGTTCGAATATAAAAGAATAATATATGCAAGATCTTCCTATTCTATCTAATTGATTATTTAGAAAGCTTCACCGTTTGAAAGTTTTAAACAAACAAGATAGAGGCCATTCCCATTAGGTTAGCTATCACAGAATGATGTGCCCCACATTGGAAGTGACCCATGTTGTATTTTTTTCATTTTGCAAGTTGATTTAATTCTTTTATGTTTCATTTCCTCTAATTTATCATTTTGCTTCTGTTTGTGTGCTCTGCATGCCCATTTGCTAGATATTTATTTGACCTGCAATCGGCACCTACACAAGTATTGTGTCCTCTTGCACCATAGTCTCCTTATCCAACTTTACATTTCTACATAGCCCTTGCGTGTGGCAAATTTGTCCCCAAAACCTGTCCCTGCATCACCACATCCCCCATTCCAAAACTCTGTGAAGCTATAAATTTACTGGGAAGAAGCTAGAGTATTGTTAATGCATAGTCAACATATTGATGCAAGCTCATTGCTTTGCAATCTATTATGCTTCAAGATCATTGCATATACCAAGTTTAGAATAGTAAGTTCTTGTTGAATTGAAAATACTGTTGTTGCTCTGTTATTCTCATGATATTATTGTAGTGGTGCTATTTATCTTGCATAGGTATTGTGTTTCTTAGCGAAGAATGTTGACTTTGGGCATCTTTTTGGACCTATCAGTGCATGCTTTATATTTATTGAAGTGTTCATACTTGCAAGTTACTTCTTTGTGCCTACATGGATCTCTGTGGACATGCATGTTGTGCATGTGCTTGTGTCTGTCTGCATACACATCTCTGTGTGTACGCATGCATGTGTGTGTCCTTGTGTGTGAGTGAAAAAGAGTAAGGTCATTCCTCTCCATCTTAAATGCACCATACATGTTTACAAACAAGTTCAGTTACAACAGCAATAAAAGCCATTGATTCAACTTCCACAAATAATTACAGTATTTCCTTCAGTGTGGCCATGTGCTCTGAAATCATAGAGTAGTAACAAATACATGTTTTAATCTAATGATGCCACAACCTGAGTTGATCTTGTTGCCGTGCGTTTTGTGACCACGCCCAACACAAAATAAAGTTTCCCAATGACTACCTTATCCTCTCTTGATCAAAGTCAAATGTATGCTAAGATTGCAAGAAGATCATACGATGACTCCAAGGTTCCGACTGCATACTAGCAACTTTATGTGGATATAGGCTTGTGTGGTGTTGTAGCTGGTAATCCAAGGGGACTTAAACACTTCGAAGAAGATTTCGACAAATTTATAACTTTCAAGGAGATCTTTCGTGAATGATTTGGCTATGAATGGCTCTCTTTTTTAGGACTTTTTGATTGAATAATGCTGAAACTAAATAAGAGGGTTTAGAAAAAGCTACTCTAAAACTAAGAACCCAATAGATAGCAATGTTTAGGATAGAATCAACCGTGCTTCACTTCGCCACTTGTAGACAACTACATGAAACAAGTGCAATCTTCAGGGGATGTGTTTAAAAGATTCTAAACCGCCGATGAACACCATCAGACAACAATCTTCATCCAACAATTCAGGTTAAACATACACATAAAAATAGCTCAGACCAACCTTGCATTTTTGATAGAAATCATCTAACAACAAAAGGTATGTGCATACGATCTTCTCCTTAGAACACTGCAATCAACTTCATTCGCCTAAGTGTTTGAAATAAATCTACTCTAACTAAGAAAAGTGAAACCATGCAAGCTATGAAATAAGATAAGTATACACCATCAATGAACAATGTATTATAGTTTATTACTTCAATAGCTTATCGCAACAATCTCATACAATCTCCCCTATTTACAAATGAAGGGAGTCACCCACTTATATAGACCTCCAGCCTTGATTACATGCAAACCCTAATTAGGGTTTGACCCAAAAGATTCCACACACATGATGCAACAAGGTGGGAATAAACATTAATGAACCATCATGCCCATTATCAATTAATTGCATTCCTACCAAAAATGGTGTCCATTGTCCATTAAATGCACCACTTGCCCAATATGCAATAAATGCACCATCATGCTAAAATCGCCCATTGTGCAATAAAAGCACCATCACCTCCAAAATCAGTTACATGCAAAAGATGCTCCACTCTCCCATTAAGTATGAAGGCTGCCATGCATTATGCCGCCATTTGGTCAAATATTCTACCAATGAATGCGCCACTCCCTTATGTGGTCAAAAGATTCTCATCCAGAAATGGACAACCAATATCTCCCTCATTAATGGCAAATGCAATTGAATCTAGCAATGACAGTCTCCAATTCTCCTTTGGAGACACTTGACACATTCTCCATTTGGAATCCCAACAAGGAAATATCTTCTTTGCACTTGGAGAAAAACTTCTCCCAATTTGTCGCTACCTCCTAAGTCTTTTGCATCGTGTTGTAGAACAAGGAAACATTTTCCAAGTGTACCTTGGAAAATGATTCCACAAAGAAATATTCATGTAATCTGCCCTTCAATAAGTCAATGTCAACTCATCCTCAATCAACCTTCTAGCAAATAATGCATCAACTGTGTTGAAGACTTCTCCTTGTATTTTGTTGACTGGGTCCCTTAAAGATGTAGACTCTCTGTTGAACCTTCCAAAAGACTCCTTTCCAATGCAAACGGCATAAAACCACCATGGGAAGTCATAAACTTCACTTTCTTGGACAACCTTCCCACCAATCAACGTCTGCCTTGCAATTCTCATTAATGCTCTAAGTCGCGGAATAGTCAAGTCCTGGTAAATGTACACATCCTCCCATTAACTATCCGCCATCCCTAGCCTGTTAAAGATAGCTTGAATTCTTCATTGGATTTTAGCCAAGTCTTCGATGAATTTTCCAACTGAAGCAAAGACATCTTCCACCCACTCCTTAGAGCATTGACCTCTTTTCTTGACTTCTTTAGTGTCATCAATAGATTCCTTAGGAAGAGAGGAGGGAAGTACAAATAATGGATCTTCCTCTCTGAGTGGATGTTTAAAACTCCGCACATATTTGTTGTGACGTATTCACACATCACCCCATTGCAAGTGGGGACCCCTACTTTCTGGGGTTTGTTTTTTTTAGGTCTTTTAGCGTTTTGTCTGTTAGCCTTTGCATTCTGAGTGTTGCCAAAGGGATCACTAAGATAGCAGGCTCTGTTTTAGCTAAAGGTGTGTCAGTGGATGCTCCGGGTTAGGGTTTCTTTGAAAGTCTTCCTTAGGGCCCGGTTTTGCTCTTGTTGCTAATTGTGTCTTGCTTGGTGAGTGAATATCCTCTTTGAAGGTCTGAGTTAGGTCAAGTTGGTGAGTGATGAAGTCTGGAATGTCATCCTAATCTTCAAATGCCCTGAAATTTGGCTAAGTCTAGAATGTCTTCCTGATCTTGAAATTTGATTGTCTGGAAAACTGAAGAATCCTCCAAAAACTAGATTTTGCATTATAACTCCTGGAGGTCCGAAACCACTCTCAAACATCCTGACAATATATATGGAATATAACTTAAAGTATAAGAAAGAAGAAAGATATAAGGAAATGTCAGTTATACTTAAATGTTATATTCCATACATGAATCCTGACGGAGAGACCAAAATGTCAAATTTCGCTCCTGACCCTTCCAAAGGGTCCAAAGCGAATTTCGCCCCTGACCCTTCCAAAGGGTCCAGAGCGAAATTCTCCATAAGACATTCTACATTGCCCAAAGTCATGAACTAGCTCATTCCCAGGCATTTGTGAAGGCAAAACACTTATTTGGAGTGAAGAAATGTGAAAATGAAGTCAGGATTTGAGCCCAAGGATGATTTTCACTCCTAACCCTTCCAAAGGGTCCAGAGCGAAAATCCTTATAAACCTCATTTTCTCCCTTGTTTAGACCAACATTCTAGTTTTGAAGTGATGTAATGTGAAAATGTGAAGGATTTTGGCCTAGAACATGACTTTCGCTCCTGACCCTTCCAAAGGGTCCAGAGCGAAAATCCTTGTAAACCTCATTTTCTTCCTTGGTTTGGTTAACTTTTGGTTTCTAAGGCATGAAAGGGGATGGATTGAGGTGTTCTTGCCTTGAAAGATGGTTGGACGCATGAAAAAATGAAGATTTTTTTGCCTAAAGGATGAATTTTGCTCCTGACCCTTCCAAGGGGTCCAGAGCGAAATCCTTATTTTGACTCTCTATTTTGCCTTGAGCACTAGAAGGACTTGGTTTTGAGCTTATTTGGTGGTGAATTGCCTTGATTATGGTGAAAGGAGGTTGGATAAATCAATTTTGAAGGAGAATTGAGACAATGGAATGTGAAATCACCTAAATTGGAAATTTCGCTCCTGACCCTTCCAAAGGGTCCAGAGCGAAATTCCTAGATCGCACCCATTTCTTCCTTGTTTAGACCAGGATCTTAGTTTCTAAGGCATATTGTGAAAGTTTGGACATGTTCTTGCCTAAGGAAGTGATTGAAAGCATTGAAATGTGAGGGTTTTTGTCCAAGAATGAAATTTCGCTCCTGACCCTTCCAAAGGGTCCAGAGCGAAATTCCTAGATCGCACCCATTTCTTCCTTGTTTAGACCAGGATCTTAGTTTCTAAGGCATATTGTGAAAGTTTGGACATGTTCTTGCCTAAGGAAGTGATTGAAAGCATTGAAATGTGAGGGTTTTTGTCCAAGAATGAAATTTCGCTCCTGACCATTCCAAAGGGTCCAGAGCGAAATTCTTTATTAACCTTATTTTTTACCTTGTTTGGGCTTAAAACCTTGTTCCTTGGTCTTGGAGGTGAATTGGAGTTGAAAGAATGAAAGAATATGCTAAAAACAAGAATTTCACTTCTGACCCTTCCAGAGGGTTGTTGTGACGTATTCACACATCGCCCCATTGCAAATGGGGACCCCTACTTTTTTTTGCTTTCTGGGGTTTGTTTTCTAGGTCTTTTAGGGTTTTGCCTTTGCATTTTGAGTGTCGCCAGGGGATCAATAGGATGGTAGGCTTTGCTTGAGCGAGGTGAGTCTTTTGGGCCCCAGAATTAGGGTTTCTTTGAGAGTCTTCTTTAGGGCCTGGTTTTGCTCTTGTTGCTAATTGTGTCTTGCTTTGTGAGTGGGTATCATCCTTGAAGGTCTGAGTTAGGTCGAGTTGGTGAGTGATGAAGTCTGGAATGTCATCTTGATCTTCAAATGCCCTGAAATTTGGCTAAGTCTAGAATGCCTTGATCCTGAAATTTGGCTGTCTGGAATGTCCTGATCCTGAAATTTGACTAAGTCTGGAAAACTGAAGAATCCTCCAAAAACTAGATTTTGCAATATAACTCCTGGAGGTTCGAAACCACTCTCAAACATCCTGAAAGTATAAATGGAATATAACTTAAAGTATAAGTGACATTTCTTTCTTATACTTAAATGTTATATTCCATAAAAAGATCCTGACGGAGAGTTCAAAAAGTCAAATTTCACTCTCGACCCTTCCAAAGGGTCCAAAGCGAATTTCGCTCCTGACCCTTCCAAAGGGTCCAGTGCGAAATTCTCCATAAGACATTCTACTTTGACCAAAACCTAGAACTAACGCATTCCCAGGCTTGAATGAAGGAAAAAACGCTTGTTTGAATGAAGAAATGTGAAAATGAAGTCAGGATCTTGGCCAAGATTAGGAATTTCTCTCCTGACCCTTCCAAAGGGTCCAAAGCGAAAATCTTTATAACTCTTGTTTTCCTCCTTATTTTGGCTAGGCGTTGGCTTGATGGGAGATGAATGGGTATTTTTTTGCCTTGAGAGGGAGTTTGATTGATTTTGATGAACAAGATTTTGGCCTAAAGGAGAATTTCGCTCCTGACCCTTCCACAGGGTCCAGAGCGAAATTCATCATAAACCTCATTTGCTACCTTGTTTGACCTTGAAACCTTCTTCCTCAGGTGGAAAATGATCTAAGTTTGCTTCTTGAAGTGGTTTGAAGTTTGAAAAGTGAGTAATCTAGCCTAGAATGAGATTTTCGCTCCTGACCCTTCCAAAGGGTCCAGAGCGAAAATCTTCTTAAAGCTCATTTTTTCCTAAGATTGACTAAATTTTGATTTGCAGGGTATCTTGGAAGGAAGGATGGACATTCTTGTTGCCTTTGAAGTGTTTGAAAGCGTTGAGAAATGAAGGATTTTGGACCAAAAGGGAAATTTTGCTCCTGACCCTTCCAAAGGGTCCAGAGCGAAATTCCTAAAAGCTCTTACTTTTGCAATAAAGGAAGTCAAGTTTTTTATTTGTTATGGCATGGATGGAAGAAAAATAACTTGCTTTTGCCTCTTGAGGTCGTTTTGAAAGGGAGAAATGAAGGATTTAGCCCAAGAAGTGATTTTCGCTCCTGACCCTTCCAAAGGGTCCAGAGCGAAAATCTTTCTAAGAGACATTTCTTGCCTTATTTGGCCTAATTTTGGTGTCCAAGACATGATGAGAAGAAGAATGAACATGTTGAAATCCTTGGGGATGTTTAGAAGCTATGAAAATGAGGGATTCTAGCCAGGAAAGGAAATTTCGCTCCTGACCCTTGCAAAGGGTCCAGGGCGAAATTCCTTATTAGCCTACTTTTTTGACCTTTCTTGGACATGAAACCTTGTTACTAGGGCAATGAAAGATGAAATCCTACCTTGCAAAGAAGTTTCAAGTTGAAAAAATAATGATTTTTGGTCAAGAATGAAAATTTCGCTCCTGACCCTTCCAAAGGGTCCAGAGCAAAATTCTTAAGATCACCCTTTTTCCTTGCAAATCAAGTCAAGATTTTTGGTTTTTATACCTTGGAGAGGAGTGAGGCAAGATGTTCTAAGTCTTGGAGGTAATTTGAAGTTGAAAAGATGGCAAAATAGCCTTAAAACAAGATTTTCGCTCCTGACCCTTCCAAAGGGTCTAGAGCGAAAATCCTAAAATCTACTTATTCCTTTCAAATTTATGCTAAGCTATGCCTAGACCAAGGTAAAAGATGCCCTTGAGATTGCCCTTGAGTTGATGGTTGTCTCCAAAAATGATGATTTTAGGCCAAAGGAAGAAAATCGCTCCTGACCCTTCCAAAGGGTCCAGGGCGAAAATACTTCAATCACCTATTTTGCCTTGCAAAATCAAATCAAACTTGGATTGGATGAAAGAAGAGAACTATTTCCTAGCCTTGTGAGGTGGATTGCCGTTAAAATGATGAAAAATGAGCTACAAGCAAAGAAATTCGCTCCTGACCCTTCCAAAGGGTCCAGAGCGAAAAACCCTAAAAACACTTTTTCCTTCAAGATTTGAGTAAAACCAGGCCTGGACTACAGTGAAAGAAGCTATTTAGAATGCCTTGGAGAGATTTGGACCTTCAAAAAATGTGAATTTTGAGCTCGAGAGAATTTCGCTCCTGACCCTTCCAAAGGGTCGAGAGCGAAATTCTGGATAGGTCCTGTCCCTGGCTAGGTTGTTGAGCGAAATTCCCAAAATGCAGTGTTTCCTTCAAAATATTGTTGAGCCTAGTCAGTGGTTGAGATGAATGGACCCTGGAGATTGCCTTGGAGAAGGTCAATGATCAAGCGAAGGTGAATTTTGACCAAAAAGAGAAAATCGCTCCTGACCCTTCCAAAGGGTCCAGGGCAAAATCCTTGAAAACACCTATTATTCACCTTGTTTAGGCTAAGTTGAAGGCAAGTTGCAAAATTGTGAAGACAAGGACATGGGAGATTGCAAATCTAGGTTGTGAAGATTTTGATTCATGAAGTGAACAAGCCTAGATGAGGGGTTCAAATAAGCCTTGAAAGGATTTAGACCTACATCACTTTGGATATTTTAATGCCTAGGGAATGAAGATTCATCAAGCTTTAACATTCCTAAGCTAGCCCATTATTTTTCACTAAATTTGCCTATTACAAGACATTTGGGAGGCTGAAACAAGTTCGCATGAATTAAGGCATTTATAATTTAATTAATTAATTTCTAAGCCTTAAAATAAATGAAAAATCCACCTTTGAAGCTTTGGAATTAATTTTAAAAATAAAAAATTATGCTTGAGCGCTCAATACTCATTATTTTGCCTTTACAAGCAAGTCGGCCATCCTTTAAGAGGGGTTTTATTTCATTTTATTCCCTATTTGCCAAGTCGGCTTCAAGGAGAATCAAGGTGAGCGCCCTATATAAGGGAGGTGTATTGTGACAAATTCAAATCATTCATTCATTGTTCTCATGCGAACTTGAAGAGCAGATTTAGAGGAGCGAATTCTAGCTAAGTTGGAGGCGAATTTCTTGCTAGTTGGAGGTTAATTTCCAGAATTTGCCAAGTATTTGAAGGCTAATTGAAGGTGAAATTCTTATAGGGCCTATCCCTGGAAAGAGTTTTGAACTAACTTCATTTTAATATCTTTTGTTGATGATTTAAGGTGTGAAATACTATGTTGAAATGAATTTATTATGTCCTTAATCATCTTATGGTTTGTCTTGTAGATGAAAGAAGACCAGGCCAGATCAAGAACGACCTCCACAAGACCAGACCAAGACAAGGATGACCTTCTCCAATCTAGCATCATCAGGGACGACATCTTCCAGTCCAGCATTCCAAGGAAAAGTACACCATCCATCCTGCACATCAAAGACAAAGGAGGTCAGAGAAAGGGTCCATTGGAGAAGCAGACAGTTCCAGAAGAGTTAATCAAAGTTAGCTTCTCAACACCATCAAATTGGGCATCAACCAAGTGTCAGACAAGGTGGCATCCTAGTCATCACTCCTCCAGTCAGATTGGTCGACCTCAGCGTGTCTAGATTCAATGTACCTGACTCATCAAAGATGGCACAAACTTCGATGTACCTACCCCGGTTATCCATTGGTCGAATATTCCAGAGAAGACGTGTCCAAATAATGCAATTATTTCATTGGTCAGAATTGAGTTGGTTCTAACAAACCCTAATTAGGGTTTTCATTGTAAAATCTCCGCCATTGATCTTAAGTGGATCTGAGCCATTGAATTGTATTGAGGGCACTATATAAGCCCTGGCTCTTCATTTGTAAAGAATAATAGTTAGTCATTAATAGCTAGAAGGTTAATAGTTAGTTCATAGAGGTTAGAATAGCTAATGATTAATAGCAAATAGAATAGCAGTTAGAGTAGAATAGAAAGAGAAGGCAAAGATTGTTGCCAAGATGTTGTTGTAAAAGACTTGTAAAACTTCATTGAAGAAATGGTGAAATCTATGGGTCGATTCAACAATTTGCATGGTCTTTATACTTCTCAGATTTGATTTCATGTTATTAGATGAGTGGAAGAAATGTGTTTGATTGATGGTGAAATTTGTATATCCATACTACTAGTAGTTTGTTGATTGCAGACTTGCCTTGTGTAATCAACTGGAATTATTCAACTTAAGCTTAACTTCAATTGTCGCTTCTTCATTGATATGCATCAGCCTGATGGTGTCTATGCCTGTAGCGATGATCTGAACATCATAAAGCTTTCCTCCGAAGATCGCACTAACCTTGTGGAGATGGTCCTGGGATGTCAAGACAAGACTTAGTTAGAATTTTATCAAAGGTCATTCATTGTTCCTACATTCTTAGTGTCAGAATTAGATCCTTCCCTCGCCCTCATCCTTTTTTCCCTTTTATCAAAAAACCTAGGCTAGTGAAATCATGTGATTCCAACAAATCAGACGTTTAGGTCGTCAAGTGTAAGTCCCCTTGTGATTCCAGCAAAAATCACATCATACCATAAAGAGCTTATCCACAAGTAGAGATCCTACATAACAGGGCCCTTGAAGCTTCTCCGATTGATCCTTCTGCAATATCTTCAGCATTCGGGAGCTTTATTCAAGAGAGGATAAGGTACCTTTAGGTATTTTATTTTGTGTTTGGTCGTGTACAAAATACACATCAACAAGGGTCCAAAGCGAAATTCCTAAAATTCACCTTTTCCTTTCATTTTGTGTCAAGCTAAGCATGGATAAAGATGAATAGAGCTTAGAAGGATCCCTAGGCATGCCTTGGAGTTAATTTTTTGCCATCAACAATGATGATTTTGAGCTAGGACATGAATTTCGCTCCTGACCCTTCCAAAGAGTCCAGAGCGAAATCCAAATGGGTCCTGTCCTTGGCCATGGTCTTGAGCGAATTTCTCCTTCCAAGCCTTCTTGGGGGTCAAACAAGTGTTGTCTTCATGAGGAAGGAGTCCAAAGGTGAGAATCATGGCATAGCAAGGGAAGAAGGAGATGGAATTGTGTCCTAATCTTGAATTTCGCTCCTGACCCTTCCAGAGGGTCCAAAGCGAAATTCCCCAAAACCACCCTTTTTTCTCAATTTTATGCTAAGTCAAGTGTGGGTCAAGATGGGATAAGATTGGAAAAGTCCTTGAGCAAAACTTTGAGTTGCTAGTGATCCGTGAACATGAAGGAATTGAGCCAAATCAAGAATTTCGCTCCTGACCCTTCCAAAGGGTCCAGAGCGAAATTCCTCGGATCACCTATTTTCCTTGCAAATCAAGTTAAGTTTTTTGGATTTTATGGCCTAGATAGGAGTGAGGCGATGTGTCCTTGGTCTTGGAGGTGGATTGGGGTTGAGAGAATGAGAAAATAAGCTCAAATCATGAATTTCGCTCCTGACCCTTCCAAAGGGTCCAGAGCGAAATTCCTATAAACCACCTATTCCTTTCATATTTGTGCCAAGCCAGGCCTAGACCAAGATGATAGAAGCCCTTGTGATTGCCCTTGAATGGATTGTTGTCTCCAAAAATGATGATTTTGGGCTAGAGGAAGAAATTCGCTCCTGACCCTTCCAAAGGGTCCAGGGCGAAATCCATTATAGGTCTTGTCCCTGGCCATGATTTCTAGCGAAATTCTCTTTTCTGGTCATTTTGAAGTCAAACAAAATGTTGCAAACATGGGAAAAGGATCCAAGGATAAGAGTCCAAGTATAGAAAGTGAAAAAGATAGACTTTGGTGAAGGAAAACAAGCAAATCATGAATTTCGCTCCTGACCCTTCCAAAGGGTCCAGGGCGAAATTCACCAAATGTCCTTTTTCTTCCAAATTTGTGCTAGACCAAGACAGTGATCAAGGTAGATTGGGCTTAAAGATTGCCACAAGCATGTCTTAGAAGGGGTTGTGAGTGAAAGAAGCGAGTGTTTTGTCCATGATCAAGAAATTCGCTCCTGACCCTTCCAAAGGGTCCAGGGCGAAATTCTCAATTTCACCTAACTTGCTCATGATAAAGGTCAAAGCATGGATCCCTAGGCTTTGGAGGAAGGAAAGCTATCATGTGTTTGCCTTGGGAGGAATTTTGGAGTAAACAAGTGATAGAATTATCCTGGAATGCAAAATTCGCTCCTGACCCTTCCAAAGGGTCCAGGGCGAAATTCTTATAGGGCCTGTCCCTGGGAAGGATTTTGAGCGAACTTTATTTTGAAGTCTTCTTGTTGATGATTTAAGGTGGAAAATGCTTTGTTGAAATGAACATGTCATATGTACTTAATCACCTTTTGGTTTATTTTGCAGATGGAGAAAACCAGGCCAGGGCAAGGACGACCTCTTCCAGTCCATCATCATCAAGGACGACCACTTCCAGTCCATCATCATCAAGGACGACCACTTCCAGTCCAGCATCATCAAGGACGACCAATTCCAGTCCATCATCGCCAAGGATGTTCCACAAGCAAAAGGGAAGACTCAAGGTGTTCAAGGAATTGCCAGCTACCTCCAGAACCTTCACTTTGCCACACTAAGGAACCACAAGATGACAATGAAAGGCGTTGCCAACATTTCAAGGAAAGGTACACCACCCATCCATCACATCAAAGATAGAGGAGAATCAAATAAGGTCAGTGCAAGGGTCCGTTGAAGAAGCAAATAGTCTCAGAAGAGTTAATCAAAGTTAGCTTCTCAACATCATCAAATTCAACATCAACCAAGTTACAAGTGTCAGACAAGGTGGCATCCCAGTCGTCATTCCTCCAGTTGGATTGGTCCACCTCAACGTGTCCAGATTCAATGTACCTGACTCATCGAGGACGGCACAAACTTCGAGGCACCTACCCCTACTTCCTATTAGTCCTCACCCTTGGAATGTAATTTTCTAATTGGCTAAGGAAGTTTGTTGTAACAAACCCTAATTAGGGTTTCTATCTTGTAATCCTAGCCATTGATTCTAAATCAATCAGAGTCATCTATTTGTAAAGGGTTTCTCTATATAAGCCCTGGCCTCCTCATTTGTAAAGGTTAATAGTTGGTTGATAGAGAATAGATAATAGTGAATAGTTAGAGAATAAGAAATAGTTAGAGTAGAGTAGGAAGAGAAGGCAAAGATTGTTGCCAAGATGTTGTTGTAAAGGACTTGTAAACTTCATTGAAGAAATGGTGAATTCTATGGGTCAATTCAACAATTTGCATGGTCTCTATACTTCTCAAATTTGATTTCATGTTATTAGATGAGTGGAAGAAATGTGTATGATCGATGGTGAAATATGTATATCCATACTACTAGCAGTTTGTTGATTGCAGACTTGCCTTGTGTAGTCAACTGGAGTCATTTAGCTTAAGCTTAACTACAATTGTCGCTTCTTCATTGATATGCATCAACCTGATGGTGTCCATGCTTGTAGCGGTGATCTGAACATCATAAAGCTTTCCTCAGAAGATCGCACTAACCTTGTGGAGATGGTCCTGGGATGTCAAAGCAAGACTTAGTTAGAATTTCATCAAAGGTCATTCATTGCTCTTACATTCTTAGTATTAGAAATAGATCCCGTTTCAACCTTTCTCCTTTTTCCTTTTTTTTCAAAATCAAAGGCCAGTAAAATCTCACGTTCCAGCAATATCCAAAGCAAATCAGACGTTCAGGCAGTCAAACGTAAGGCCCCTTGTGATTACAGCAAAATCACATCATACCACTGGTGCTTATCCACACATAGAGACCCTACATACAAGAACCTTGGAGTTGCCTCGATTGATCCTTCGGCGAGATCTTCAGCAGTCGGGAAACTTTGTTCAAGAGAGGATAAGGTACCTTAAGGTATTTTATTCTGTGTTCGCATGTGCATGAAAGACACATCAACAATATTCACACAAGGTGACAAGGCCCTATTTTTGCCCTTCAACGTCTTATCTTTTCTTTCATCTTTTTCATTTGCTCCTTCATCGCTAAGGAAGATTCATCAAAGTCTTCAACCACCTGTGTTGTGGATGCACGCCCTAAACTGACTTCTCTGATTGCATACTCATCGAGCGTGATTTCACTTCTATCTTTATCTACTCTAGGCTCAGACAAATGAAATGTTTTGGATCCTGACTCGTCCCTTGTAATCTTTGAGAACTTCCTGGCCGCCTTCTTCTCTAGTGGTTTGTCCATTCTGCTAAGAAGTTTCTCCAACTCCTGTGCAAGATCCATTTCTTCCTCTGGCTTTCTTCTCATCCTTTGCCTCAACCAATTTGGAGCGACTGCTAGCTAATCCTGAACTTCCATGTGCACCTGTTCCTGTGAAACTTCCTCCAAGTCTTCCAGAATTGTTTCTATGAAACCATCCTGCTCCTACTACTCTGGATTGGGACGCAATTCCTGCCTTTGGCTTTCCGGTTGAACCGATTTGTGAGAAGCACTGATGCTGAGCAAATTCTTATGCTTGTGCATTATCAGGAACATTTTCTTGAGGTTGACTCCTTGGGACTTCTTGTGCAAACATTTCAACTTCTTGTATACTGGAAGAACTAACTAGCGATTGTGCTTCCTCCACCCTTGGCCTTTTCTGTTGAGGCTCTTCCGGCTAGACCTCCTTTCTCTTCTTTGTTCATGCCTTCTTACGAACATTTTTCTCTTTACTTTGCTTTGTTCCTTCTTGCGGAATTTCCCCTTCTTTAGCTTGGGCTTGTGATGAACCCGTTGTGGCTTCACTATGGGAATCCAGATTTCCCATCCATTGGTAACTCAAGCGAACATTTCCTGCCTTCATCCTCGCAATGTGCTGATCAACCCAATGCCTGGTGAATTTTAAGACCGGTCTAGTCAAAACATCCAAATCATCAACTTCTGCTTCCAACCAATCCAGAGCCTGAATAGTCCTATTCTTCAAATTTTCAAATTTTGGTTGAACTACATTCCCATCCTTGACTTGATCCGGCACCTAAATTAATTCACAAAGTCTGATCATGTCAAGGGACAACCTGGAGAGCATCCTCTTTTTGATTTCAAGATCATCCCTGGCGTTAGCCCAGTAGTCCTCCAAGTGGAATTTGTGCTTGCACTTTACTTCGACAACCATCCTTATTTTATTGAACGGATCAAAGTAGGATCTGGCCATATGGGATGTCAAGTGATAAAATGCTAATTCATCTACGGAATTCTCAGCAACCACCAATGTCGAACACATTTCTATATCATCGCCTACGACAATAGGAAATTCAATTGATAGCTTCTTCTTCTGAATTTTGTCATAGGCGGTCATTTGTCTGGTTAGCTCTAGCAGTACCATTTTGTTCGTCGGATACCTCGGTAGCTTATGCGACAAAAAAGAGAATCCTTGGGCCCGGACATAGGTAAACTTTGGGAATTGAATATACTAGGCTCTATATTTTTTTATCAATGTTCTGGCTGCCTACAACAACCTTGTATGGGGTTCATCTTTTAATAATCTAGTTAAATGCGTGCTGAAGGTGTCGCTGACTAACTTGAAAGATGTAGTGCTATACAAATGTAACTGTGGATAGCATTCATGAACCTTTAATTGACCTATTCCACATCCCATGGGTCCCTTTCTTGGCAAGCCATCGAAATTGCCCATTCTTGCCAATGAATAGATGATGTATGAACTCATGTAAAAAGATTAAGTACGCTTCTACTTCAAATACTTCAGCTGCTCATGCAAGTAGCGACTGATCAATCTTGCCCAATCCACTATCTCATTGCTTTCCATTACTTCATTGATGAAGAAAAACATCCATGTTTTGAACATGAAGGCATGTGGACATCCCATAATCCTACTAAACATCATCACAAGGTCAGCATACTCCTCCTTGAAGTCAAAACTGGTGATTTGTTTGGGCATCTTGAAAATATGTGGCCTTAACTTCTGCATCTAGACTTTGTTGATTATTTCAGCACATCTTTCCACACTAGCATCATATATCATCACAGCTCTATCCTTGGTTTTGTAAGTCATGGATTGGTATGTTGGGATCTTGAATGTCTCTCCAATAGATTTAGCGGTCAAGTTATCCAAAAACTTGCCATCCAATGCCAATATTACTCTTCTTTCAAGATTATAATGCTTTGCACACTCCAAAAATAGCTCCGAGCATTGAATGGCTGGAAGGAAGCCGGCAGCTGAAACAATTCTGCTCTTGACAACTTGATAGAAAGGGCTAACGAAGCGCGTCCCACAGTTCCAAAAATTTGGTTCCAGAATGCTCCCAACTGGAAAGTTCCTAAGTTGGTGTTGCTGATTTCCTTCCACTTCGAAATAATCTTAGACTCTGGAAGGAATCCTTTCATCTCATTAGACTCTGGAAGGAATCCTTTCATCTCATTCTTGATTTGCGCTTGTCGAGAAGTACTTGCAACCTTGTTGGATTCTGCGACTCCTGCAAAACAAAATAAATTAACATTAAAATCATCATAAAGAATTTAATAAATTGATGAAGAAGGAATCCCAACATGTAAATTCCCAATTTGGAATAAAATAGAACCTCCATGAACAAGAACTTATGAAAAAATAATATATTATTTGTTTCTGACTTTTCTCCACCTCCTTCTAACTTCAAATTTCTGCAAAAACATGCATGATAAATGAATTCCAATCAATCATTTAAATAGAATTTCCTTATCAAACTACTAAGTTGGCGAAAGGTTAAAAATTGGCAGGTGCATTTAAAATGCGTCATGTTTACCTTGACAACTCACCATGCAAACGGTCTTGTCGTTAATGTGGAATATTCCCTTTGCATGTCACCAACTCACTGATTGTGAAAATCTTTCCATTCTAGATTCAAAAGGATATTTTGAAAGATTTTCCTTTCTTGAAGGAATTTTGTCGATTTTGTCCACTTGGAAAGAAATCATGTTCGTCCGAATTTTTGGAGAGAGAAAATTCTTGGAGAGAATTTTTTATCCTGAAAGAATTTTTTCGTGTTTTTGAGTTTATATTGTTCTGAAGGAGACTTTTGATCCATGCATCACCTTTCCTATTTTAAATTCTCACTTGGTTAGTTTTTCATGTGCCTTGGAATTTCTTCATCTTGGGTGAAATCTATCCCTAGGAGAGGAATTTTGAATTTCTTCCTTGCTTAAGAATTCTTCCTCAATTTTGTCCTTGGAAAGAAATTTTTAGATTTTGGAATTTTCCTCCCTTAGCCCTGTTTGGCGCCCTTATCTCTTCTTGGGCGGATTTTCCTTGTGGAGGAGGAATTTGTCTTGAAGGAGAAAATTCCTTCCTTACCCATTTCTAGCACTCTATCCTTATCTTGTGCTCCGATTTCACTATGTATCGGATATTTGACTTTGGAATTAAATTCCTTCACCTCCTTGATTTAGCGCCATAACTCCAACTTGGGCACTAAAATCACCATGTTGAGGAATTTGGTGTTGAGGAAAAAATTCCTCCTGACTACCACTTTGGCGCTCTACACTCACCCTGGGTGCTAAAACCATGTGGAGCAGGAAAAAAGTGCTTGGGAGGAAATTCCTCCATCACCTCATTTTGCCACTCTACTCCATTTCCATTGTGTAGGATAAATGTGCTTGGAGAAGAATTCCTTCAACAGCTCATTTTGGAGCCCTAACCCCTTGCTTAGGTGCTATCTTGACCTTGTGGAGGAATTTTGGTTAATTCTTGTTCTTCCTCCATGACCCAAGTTTGGCGCCCACTACAACCTTGAAGTGCATTTTTGCCATGGAAAAGGATTTTTTTTATTTTCTTCCCTGACAACCATTTTTTCACCTTTCCAGATTTGGATGCCACTTTTGGATTGAAGTGAATTTCTTTGCCTTCAAAGATTTTTCAATGCTTTTTCCACTTCAAGAAAGAACTCCACACTTAGCCGTTTTTCTGACCACTTGTCTACTTTTTCAACTTTTCGGATTTAGACAAAGATTTTCACGAAAGTTCTACTTTCAATGTCATGACCACTACCTGAGATGGACCTGCCAAAAATAGACTTACTAAAAATAGTAAGTACTTCAAAACATCATATCTAGGCAAACTGGGATAGGGTGACACTAAAAATAGAAATAGTAAGTTTGATTTTTGGCCAAATAAAGACAATCCAGGACGCAATGAAACTTACTAAAAATAGTAAGTGCTCAGAATTCGCTCAAATTTCATTGGTAGCTTCCATGAAGGGCTCTAACTTCATTGCACTGTTCAAATTTTCCAAAACCCAAAGGAAAAAACCTCAAACCTAAGTCTGAAGGACAAAACCCTAAAATAGACCAAACGAGTTCTAGTCTTAGCCAAATTCGCTCAAACGACTTGCAAACCGGGGAGACCGAAAGGATTGCTGCAAAAAGACCCAAAGAACCAAAACCAAAAGACCAAGAGGACCTAAAATGTAGGGGGTCCCCATTTGGAATGGGTTGATGTGTAATTAGGTCACAACAGGTCCATTGTTTGTACCAGGCATCAACCATCCTTGCAGCCTACTATCCACACTGACATTTTTTGTCAGTGACATTGATGACATTGAATCCTCTTTGGACTTCAACCACTGGTCCCACAACATATGTATAGAGTTCCATACTCACATGAATGACTTGAAGTTGTCTTTTCAATGGGATTGAGGAATACCTTGAAAAGGTAAATGAATTGAAGATTCAAGTTTCTGAGGTATCATAGAGTGACAAATTCTATATTGGAAGTGGCTCATGTCATATTTCTTTTATTTTACTAGTTAATAGAATTGTTTTGTTTCATTTCCTCGTTTTCTTTTGTGTTGCTTTTATTTATGTGCTATGCATGTATGTTTATCATATGTTAATTCAAACCACATTCAACTGCCACAAAAGTATCATGCCCTCCTGTGCTATAATCTCCCTATCAAACTTTACCTCGTCCACATAGCCCTTAACTGCGGCAAATTCAGTCCACTCAAAGTAGCTGATGGCACCCCTTCTACACTTTAAATATTTTGAATTGCCTTCATTAAGCCTTTCTTCACCTCACTATTTTCCATTGTCACAACTCGACCAAGCCTTTGCACATAACACTTCAGATTCAATTCATAGAAGGTCATGTGCAAGGGAGTATTGAGCTTCTTGCGCCTACTGGTTTTACATGTCTATTACTTCAACTAGGAAAAATAAAATGAATTAAAACATGCTGATAAAACCAAAGAATGCTTTAGTGAAACTTAGAACAAGACAGCGAAGAATATAGATTGCAGAAATATGAGCACATGACACAATATTTACGTGGAAAAACACCGTCAAGTAAAACACCTACCACTAAAATGCAGATCTCTATTTTTTACTTGAATCAAAGCTTAAAATACAATGAGGTAACCCCTAGAAATAATGTAGCCTCTATGTCAACACTCTAACAGCATGTTGAAAGCTAACCCAACACTAGAGCCTGCAATACTTGTAGTAGCTACTACCATCCAAAACCAATGACAAACCTCTATGTTAAGGTCAAAATATATAGGCAAGGGAAACCAAAGAAAACACCAATGATTTCCTCAAACATGAGCTAAAACAATGAGCCCAAAATGGGCACCAAATCGATGGTCAAAGTCCTTCACACATAAGACATCCTAGACATACTCCTCTAAAATAGACAATCCAAAATGCCTTTTCCAAGTCCAGTTTGTAACCCCCGTCTTACAACAGCATAGCTGCTCTTACACATCTTATAGTATCATAGATGCTCTTACAAATTTTCACACATATTACAACTAAGAATAGAAGAATCCTTATTAACTTTTTGTTCTATATGGAACGAGGCATCTTATTCTCAATATGGTACTCTTTTTGTCTTCTTTTTTACATTTCAAACTAACATACAACAAATGACATGGCATTGAATGCCACATCAAATGGAATGTCCACATTCACATATAGCCTCATTTAAATACATATCGATGAATGCAAAGCACACAATAACACCTAGTCCTAACACCACACCTACTAAATGATAAGTTGCATGTATTCATTATGAAGTCAAAGCTAAGGTCTTTCATTTGCATAGTGGCCTTTGTTTGGCCAAGCATTACTATTAATGCACTCATAAACCTCCCCAACGCTTGGGGCATTAGAGCCTGAATATGATGGAGATGATGTATTAGGTATCGAACCAAAAGATATCACTTTTCACCTTGTCCTCCACTATGATTTGGACTTACCATTAGTTGCAAGGGCTCTTACAACTCAATCATCCTCTCTAAGAGAATGAAGTATGGTCTCAACAAGTTTGAGAAATTCCTTCTTGGATAAAGTTCAAAATAGTGCATGTGATGTGCACCGATTATTGTTATCCCCTAAAATTGCACCCTTTGTTGAACATAGTTCAGCATTTGAGTGACGCAATGGGAATGATCCCTAGGTGTAAGACCCTTGCAGATGAGACCAAACTTCCAAAGAAAGCTACTTCCTTTACTAAACCTGGATGCATACATTGATCCAACCCAACACAGATTATGTTGAATTTTGCAACACAAGGACTCGCAAGGTCAAACAGCAAACAAAAACCCCTCTCCAAAAGCGAGAGATGCAACGCATGAAAAGAAACATGAACTGCTGAAAAAGGAAGGAAGGCCTCAAATAGACCCCCCAAGGACAACTTCCTTCACCCCAAGCATCGATCACAATTGAAGATAACATGGGGATGCCAAGGGTTTAGTGAAGATGTCCACAACTTGCTCCTTCGTAGGTATGCAATCCAAGCTGAGAAGACCATCTTGAATCAACTGCCGAATGAAGTGCATGCGGACCTCAATGTGCTTAGTCCGTCGATGCTCCACTGGGTTGCAAGAAATATGAATGGCACTCTGATTGTCACACCAAAGAATAGTGGGACCATCAGGAGGAAAAGCAAACTCTGTCAATAATTCACGAAGCCATAAAACCTCTTGTCTAGCAAGAACTACTTCTCAATACTCAGCCTGTAGATGATAATGCAATAGCAGATTGTTTTTTGTAAGACCATCCAATAGAGCTAGAACCAAGACAAAAAAACAAAGCCAACAATCCTAGAGTCTCCTAATGTATAATGAATGTTGAGACATGGACCAGCTAGGACTCGAACCTAGGACCTTCCATACGTTGTTGGAGTGCTCTACCACTGAGCTACTGGCCCCTCTTGGACCAGTCCATCGTCGGTCTGGGTGTGGCTTATTTCCAACACCAACACCCCCCCTTAAGCCACACCTCTCGTGTGCTTGGGGCTCCTAGCCTGGACCTGGCTCTGATACCATGTTGAGACATGGACCAGCTAGGACTCGAACCTAGGACCTTCCATACGCTGTTGGAGTGCTCTACCACTGAGCTATTGGCCCCTCTTGGACCAGTCCATCGTCAGTCTGGGTGTAGCTTATTTCCAACACCAACAATGAATACTAGAGTGCAATGTGCCCTAGATGTACCTCAAGATACATTTGGCAGCAATGACAAATGTGGATCATGAGAGAACCGAGAGACTATACCAACTGCAAAGGAAATATCCGGACGAGTGTGTGTCAGGTACAAAAGACTGCCAACCAACTGCCTATGCAATGTAGCATCAACTAAAGGAGTAGAACAACTAGAAGACAACATAACCCCTGACTGAATTGGTGTGGCGGTAGGCTTGCAATCAAGCATGCCAAATCTCTGAAGCATATCAAGAGCATACTTCTGCTAACAATTAAAAATCCCCTCTGAAGACTAAGTAACCTGAGGACCTGTTGTGACCTTTTCACACATCGCCCCATTGCAAATGGGGACCCTCTTCTTTTTAGGCCCCTTCGGTCTTTTGGCTTTTTTTGGGGGGTCTTTTCGCAACAGTCTTTCTAGTCTTTTTGCTTTGCAGGTGTTTGGAGGATTGAATTGGTTAAGTCTGCTTTTCATTTGAGTGAATTTGATGAAGTCTAGGGTTTGTTTTGTCAATTTTAGGGTTTTTGCCTTTAGTCCTAGATTTTAGGGGTTTTTGTTAGGGTTTTGGAAAAACTGAACATATCACTGGAATCAAGACCCCTCAAGGAACCTCCCAATAAAATTTGAGCGAAAACGGAGCAACTTTCTAGTTTTAGAAAGTTCATATTTTTTAGGGATTTTACTGAGCCCCAGAATGCCTTCATTTGGCCAAAAATCAAACTTACTATTTTTAGCAAGTTTCTATTTATAGTAAGTCATCTTGCGTCCTGTCTTGGGATCTAACACTGACGTTTTGAAAAGTTTTCTATTTTTTGGAAAGTTTGTTTTGACAGGACCATTCAGGCGAAGTGATGAAGGCCAAGCATTCACGACTACTTCTAATTCCAGAAAGTCAGAAAGCAGACAGAGAGAGTCAAAAACTAGCTAAGTGTTGAAAGCCCATTCCTGAAGTGGAAGTCTCAAGAAATTTGTCTAAGTCCGAGAAATCACCTCAAACCCATATATGGTAGCCTGATCCGGAAGACGCTCAGAAATTCACCCAAGTCTGGAAGAAGCAAGGAAATCATGAATTCCTTCTTCATGATCAAAATCCGCCTAAGGCCAGAGGAGGACGCCAAAATGGCATGCTCATGGAGAATGGATAAAAATGTTGAATTCCTCCTCCATGGTGAAAATCTGCCCCACCACTCAAGAGGGCGCCAAAATGAAGTAAAATTGGAAGGAAGGAAAAATAGTCAATTCCTCCACCTAAGGGAAATTCCGCCCAACACTCAGGAAGGGCGCTAAAGAGGGGTAATGAAGGAAAATCCTCCAAATCATGAATTCCATACCTTAGTGAAAAACCCACCCATGCACAGGAAAGGGCGCCAAAACAAGGGAGTCAAGGAAGAACTCCAAAGTTTGAAATTCCTCCTTCAATACAAAATTCCACCCTAGGAGTTGGAAGGGCGCCAAAGTCAAGAGGTCATGGAGAACATGGAAAATCAAGATTTACTTGCCTTAGTAAAAATAGTGCCCAATGAGTACACAGGGCGCCAAATAGAAGGAGCCATGGAATTCATGGAAAATAGTGAATTCCTCCCTCATAAAGAAATTGGGCCCATGCCAGGTAAATGGCACCAAACAAGGGTGTCCATGGAAAGCATCAAAAAAGTGAAAAAAATCCTTGCCTTAAGGAGATTTGCGCCTAGGCAGGATGGAAGAGCGCTAGGGAAGAGAAGTCATGGAGAAGCCAAATAATGATGAATTCCTCCTTCATGAAGAAATAGCGCCTAAAGATGATGAAGGGCGCCAAAGTGGGGGTTGCATGGAAAATGAACACTTGATAAAATTCCTCCTCCAATTAAAAAAAAACACCTTGGCCAAGGAAAAGATGATGAAACGGCTAAGTCAAAGAAAATCAACGAAACGAAGAAATTCCATGGCAGAGTGAATTCCACGCCTTGAGAAGAATTGCACCCTACTCCTCAGGTGAGCGCCAAATTGGCCCAAGCATGGAAAATCCAAGAAGGTTCAAAATTCCATCACCAAGTGAGATTTGTGCCTAAGGAAGGTACTAAGACGCCAAAACTTGATGGTCATGGAAAGCTTCAAAATCACAAAATTCCTTACCAATGCAAAATCATTGCCCACGTCCAAAGGCAGGTGCTCAAGTCAGGGTATCAAGGAAGAGCATGGAAAGGATGAATTTCCTCTATCAAAGTCAAAATTCCAAGCCCAATCAGGAAGTTGAGAATTTTTTAAGGCATGCAAATAATGAAATTCCTTACACCAAGCTGAATTCCACGTTCCACGCCTAAGTTTGAAAGTCCAAGATGGAAATTTCCAAGGCAAAGGAAAATTTCGAGGGTCAAGGAAGAATGGAAATGCAGAAATCCCCTCAATAGAAATTTTGAAAAATCCTATTTTTTGTCACCAAATCTCGTCATAATTCAAAAAAATTTGCAGATTTGGACTCGTGAGGGAATCCTCTCTCTCCTGGACCCAAGTCCTAAATTTTAGGAGAGTTCCTAAAAAATAGGAGGTGGTTGAAAAGTGTTGAAAATCTCCTCCAGGGCAAGGAAAGTTGAGAAACTTCAAAAAAAAATGCTTCCAGAGTCAAAGATTCTCTCTCCTGAAGTTTTCTCCCTCCAAGGATTTCTCGCCAAGTGGTAGCCAAGTCAGCGCTTATTGAATTAATGACAGATTCCTTGTGCATGCGGTCGTCACGTCCAGGAGATGATGCTGCATTTATGTCTTCATGGTGGTGCACTTATTACGGGGATATCTTGACCAAGTGGTGGACCAGTCAATGCATGTTGAATGCATAAAGAATCTTTTGCATGCAATCGTCGTATTAATGATTTTATGACAGATTCTTGCTGCATGTAGCCGTCGCGTGGAGAATGATGGGCATTTATTCCTACATGGAATATTCATTGTGTTGTGGGTAAATCTGATGTAATGGGGTGCATTTAATGCACTAATGGATGCCATTTTTGGGCTTTTAGAATAATTGTATATGGGCTTAGTGGGCATTAATAGCCGATTCCCACCTTGTTGCATCTTGAGTGGGGAATCTTTAGGGATTGCATGTAGTCAATGCTAGGAGCCTATATAAAGGGGTGACCCCCCTCATTTGCAAAGGAGGAGAGATTATTGTCTGAGATTGTTGCTAAGGATTGTTGAAGTAGCCAACTTAATACATTGTTCGACTTTGATGGTGTATTCTTGTTCTATTTTAGCAATCTACATGGTCTTGCTCTCTTCATAGATTAGATTTGCTTTCATGTTATTAGATGGACTGGATTTGATAGGATTGCTTGTTGCAAGATTCGTGCTCATACTTTTGGTGTGCAACTGATTGTTGCATATTGTGCAAAGTTAGCCTGAGCCTCCATTATTTGTGTATGTTTAACTTTGATTATCAGTAGAGATTGTTCGGTTTGATGGTTTCTATTGATGATTTAAAAATCTTTAACACACCCTTTGAAGATTGCACCGCCTTCGTGTAGTTGTGCATTGCTGGCGAAGCGAAGCGTGGTTGAATTTTGCATAAGTAATCACGTCTCCGTGTTCATAGGATTAGATTAGCCATAGCATAGTTCTCTCTACCCTTTCCTCATTTACTTTTCTGCATATCTTAAATCCAAAAATCCAAAAAATAGGGCCTTCATTGCAAATCACACATAAAAATCCTTGAACTCGCAAAAGTTTGTTATCCTCTTCAAGTGAATGCGTAAGGCCCCTGGGGTTAACAGCAAACCCATCAATCAACTAAGTCACGTCCACGCATTGAAGGAACTTTGGAATTAGCCATTTGAACTTTTCATGCAATCTTAGCATACGGACTAATTTTGTTCAAGCGAGAGTAAGGTGACCGTTGGTAACTTTATTTCTGTGTTCGACGTTGTCATAAAAAACACGTCAACAAGACCCTTAGTACTCTTACCCATTGCACATCCTCTACAAGTACCATCATGCTCCTGACTGAGTTTTGGAAGGCTGGTAACCATCTTCTCCATGGATGGAAGAGCTCTAAAGTGAAGGTGAGCAAGTCTTCTAAGCCATAGCTCACTTGAACTAGTGGAATCATACATCAGTGCTTGAATTGGACGAATGGAAAGTCTATATAGACTCTCTTGACGAACACCAATCACTCAGGCTGTTTTGATGCTAAAGTTCTTTGGCCAAGCAAGAACTTTTCGCTCAAAAAATGCAACTGAATATCCTTTGTCTTCTAAAGCTGAAATTGATACAAGATTTCTCTTGATTCCTGGCACGAATAAGACATCTCTAAAATGAAGAAGGATGTCAGAATCTAGGTGAAGAGAGGTGTTTCCAGCACCTTTTCCTGAATAGCAAGCATCATCTCCAATTACCACTTGAAGGTGAGTTTCTCTTTCTATTAAATCTGAAAGATGTTCTCTATAACCTGTAATGTGACGTGAAGCGCCACTATCGATCAACCATGTGCTACTATCGGTTGGAACATTGCTTGATAGGGCAGAGATGAATAGAAATCCACTTGAATTATCTCTTGATTCCTTCAGAGGAGAGACATCATTCACATCCGCAATAGAGGCATGAGGCTTTGGTCTTGTTGGACACTCTTTAGCATAGTGACCATACTTGTCACATCTAAAGCACTGAATATGGGAGAGATCCTCCTTCTTCTTTGATTCAGGAGCAGCATCTGATTTCTTGTCTCTATTCCTCTTGAAATTTCCTTTTCTCCCTTCTCTTCTTTTCCTCTTTGAAGTTTGAGCAGCAAGAACATAATTGTCTTCATTGTGAGAACTACGACCAATACCTCTTGTTGCCAACCTGGATTCCACTTGAATGCAATCTGCTCTAAGGCGATCAAACTTTGGTAGCTTAGATCTTCCACTGATACTTTGGATAAAAGGCAAAGGCTCCCAAGATTGGGATAGACCGTTAAGTGCCAACATGACTAAGTCCCTATCTTCAACTATGTCACCAATGGCATATAGTTGATCCTTCAATTCAGTAATCTTCATGAAGAAGGAGATGACTGAATCTCCTTTAGCCATCTTGATGTGATGAAGTTGTTGCCTTAATGCAAGAGCTCTGTTGGTGTTATTAATCTCATACAATCCTTCCAAAGTTTTGAACATTTCTCTAGCTGACTTCAACTTGGAGATATTAGGCACAAGGTGATCCTTCACAGAATCAATCAATATCTTCTTGGCCTTCGTGCCATTCTTCCTCCATTGTGTTTTCTCAGTCTCATCGGAAGGCTCGGGCACTTCTTTCTCCACGAACTCGAGAATATCGTTTTCTTCTAATGTAATTAGGACTCTAAACTTCCAAGAGGTGAAGTTAGAGGCACCATCAAGTCTATCTTCAACCTTGAGTCTGTTCACCATTTTCGATGCTAAGATAGATGCCCTAAGAAGAAGAATATTTCGTTGTTCGTTCTTTGCTTAGACCCGCTCTGATACCATGTTAAGTTTGGATCAGAATTTACACTTATAGAGGTACAATACAATATCTCTGATATTGTTGTTCTAATACAGAATTACAAACTGAAATAGCTGAAGCAATATGTCAATAATCTGAAGATATTGATTGTGCTGAAGATATCGATTATGTTAATCGCTAGATTTCTCCAAAGCATTTGATCTGATTGTTTAAGTTTGCAGATTGAATATATATACAGCAAGTAATTCACAAAGATAATATGAATGTGAACAGCAATATATTACACGGACCACACAGTAGATATATCTAACTAGTTTCACGCGTATAACCACAGCATGTCATTCATCAACTATGTGCTCAATGCTCCTGATCGAGGGAACTAAATACTCAACCAAGGAAAATGAAAAGACACGATTCTAATCGGGTAACATGACCAAACAAAGGGGTGCGATTATCCAACAGCCTCGATAGATAACCATCCGTTAAGAAAGGTGGTTACTAACTAATATAACCATACGATGAACTATTAACAAACAGTTTTATTAAATAGAGAGATCGCTGAAATATGACAGCGATAACTAGTAAATGAATAAGGTATTAATAATAATTAATACAGCAGTCAAGGGAAAGAGAACTCCTACTGCTATAACATCAACAACTAACACTCTCATTGTAACGTTGAAATCAGTAGTACTGATCAGCCTTTGTTTTATTGCATTATACATTTTGTATTCCCACTGAGAAGTGGAAGAGGCTGGCTTAGCCACCTATCTATTACTTTTAGTTGGTTTCTCAGTCCTCCCGCTGAATAAGTGGTTGAGTGATCTTACTTTCAGTATTGTAATAACTGTCCTCCCGCTGAAAAGTGGTAGAATGATTTTACATTTAAGTTGTTCTTGCCCGTTGAACAAGCGGAATGGGTTGGCTTGCCGCCTAGCATTGTACTTTCAGTTTTTCTTTGGAGCTAATGATCCTCTATTCACCGTATGCTCTCACCTCACCCACACTCGGTTCATGGTGATCAAAAAGTGGAAGAGTTACCTTTCAGAAGAATTGCATTTCTCTTTCCTAACCTTAATGGGTGCTTTGTGATGTTTAAAATTGAAAAAAAAGTAAGGGGGAAATTTCATCCTTGTGATCTTCAATTAGCTTTTTGGAAATTATCCTCTGAATTCGAAGATGGTTCCATACCTGGTCTGTTCTGGATGAACTCTCTTGGATCAACATTTTTCCTAACTCGATGACCACATGTAACCCCGGTAAAAGCAAAAAAAACAACTTTCTATATTTAGGAAAAAAGTAAAATGAAGAAAAGCAGGTTCCCGGATTGGCCCCCAAAATGCCAAAAATAAAACTTTCGATTTTTAGAAGTAGAAAAAAACAAATTTCCTAAAAATTGGAAGTTGTCAAAATTGATCTCGGAAAATTGCGATTTTACTCCTTCAACCTGTCTGAGCATATCCGTAGCATCCAAACGCTCTTTTGACCATTCCTTCTTGTTGGTTGAAAATTTTGTACACTTGGGGAAATATACAAAATTGTGGTTTCAACCACAGCACACGAGTAAAAACTCTCCTAATTAAGGGAAGGCTCCCCCTATCTAACTAAAACTGAAATAAAAACAGGATGGGACAGCAGTCTTCCTTCTTTCTTTAAGAAAGACAATATCCTTTTCTCTTCACAGAAAAGGATAGCGATTGAAAATGAACAGCAGTAACTACTCTTAAGTGAAATGAGAGAAAGGAAATGAAGTTTCCTGAAAGCGCAAAGACTTCCGTCACTTCCTTTGGGACGGGACAGCAATATCAAGCTCAAAGAATTGACTATTGGAAGTCCTATCTACCCTTTGCTATATTAAATTTTTACAATGAATAAAAGATAACAGCTCAAAGACTGGAATAATCTATTCTTTTAACACAAAGACAAAAACTAATGCAAGCTCAAAGACTTGCTGCTATTTCTTATCAAACAGTAATTTTCCTCAAGAATAGACGCAAGCTCAAAGACTTGCTGCTCCTTCTAGAGATTTTCCTATTTTAATTAATCTTCTCTACTTGCAGCTCAAAGACTTCAAATCAGATTGGACTAAGCTCCTTTAGAAACACTTTGCATAGAAGATATAAAAAGATTCAAACTCAAACATGTAGCTCAAAGACTCAAAACTTGAGTAATCCTTCTTTATTATTCTTCAAAAACTTTCAATCCACATACATAAGCTCAAAGACTTCTTGCTGTAAATTTGGCAGAGTTTTTGCTTGCTTTCCAAAAGATATATTTACAATGGACCTCTCCAGTATTTATAGAAGAGGAGCCTTGAGAAAAAGGTGGGAGGATCCTAACTAACTTGAGAGATTCTCTCAACCACCAAGGCTCATTCAATAAATAACTGAGACTTCATTAACTAACTAAGAGTTACTCTAACTAACTAAGACTTATTCCAACTACAGTCCCAATCGGACACAACTTGTAATTGCCTTACATGTAATTACAAAAGTGCAAGTAATGTGTAACTTGCATTTTACAAAAATTACTTTTACATGTAACTTGTCAAAACGAAATTACAACTAAAAATTACAAAAGAGGGAAAATTCAACTTAGTGTTGAAAAACACTTAAGTTGCCTTTTGTGAAGACACGAATCCTTGAAATTTTCTGATGCTCACTTGTAGTTCCTCGGGATTCTGTTCATGGGTGTTCTTAGCAACAACCATAGTCTTCACAATAGTGTCGTGACAGTGGAGGAGCGCAGAATTGTCTTTATCCAGGATAGACTGGATATCATGCAAAAAGGCTTGGTGTTTCATCAATGCTTGAATTGAAGCTGCCAAGAATTGTTCGCTCCTCCATTCATTATGAATCCTCATTTGTAAATCAGCAAGAACTTCTTCTTCTGGAATCAGCTCTCCATCTGGACTTACTATATTGCATAAGGCCCTTTCACAATGTGAGACAATACCTCGATAGACTTCATCCCAGAATCTCTTTGCATCACTGATCTCCTCAATGAGGGATTTAAGAACAAGGGTTTTGTTTTCCATGAGTTCCTCAAATTCCAAGTACATGACCCTGGAAGAGATGATGGCGTGCTCCTGCAAAATACTCAGCTGTTGTTGGGGCATGGTACGCCAGATTGCCAGACTTTTCTCAACACTTTCCAGATTCTTTTTGAAAGTGTTAGAAGTCTGATCCAGTTTTTCCTCAATGGTTTCCAACTTAGACATTATTTGAAAAATGTCTTTTACCACTTGAATACATTGATCATGAAGCTGATCAACCCAGGAATCCAGTGCTTGTACTTTCTGAGCAGCCCTTTCCACTCCACGAATTGATTCTTGGGAACCAGAAGAACCTATGGAGTTACTCCCTTCAGCAGCAGGTTTTGTGATTTTATGAATGGCTGCCATGAGCCGTCGGTTTTCTTCTTCTAGCTTGTCTTTCTTTGCAAGAAGATCGTCACACCTTTGCACTAGTGAAGCAACAGAAAACTGAGCATCATGTTTAATGACCTCATGTGTTTGCTTGCCCAATTCTACCCTTGTAACCTTATAATCAGCAGCTGACATTTCATCAAGTGGTTTATCTGCAATAGGTTCCACAATTTCAGCTACTTTCATCTTGTTGCTATCAACAGTTACCCTAGAGATAGTCTTTGCCTTCTTAGCAACTTTTGATCTGGACTGTTTGAGTTGCTGGTAGTCAAAGGCATCAGGTGAGATCTCCTGCTTCTTTCTTTTCGGGGTGAAAGAACTAAGCCATGGAGGCAAAGTCATCAACTCACTTCCAGTAGCAGCCGTAGGCGAAGGAGAAGCAGTTTCTGTTTGAATTACTGTGGTCACCCTAGAAGGAATATCTGTTTGAATAGCGACCACGGTTTGCTCAGTTACCAATGGGCATGAAGATTGTCTCATGAATTCTTCAAAACCAGAAGTGGAAGTATCAATTTCTGATAACTGAATACAAGTGGGATTATCTTCAGGAACTTCCAACACACTTTCTCGTTGTTGATCAGGAGAAGGCCCGTATGCTGAAATGGGAACTGCATTCTGAGGAGACTCGTCTATGAGCAAATCAGGAGGAGAAAGAGGCGTCTCAATGGAAAATGGAGGAATGACCTCGTGAGGTGAGTCTGAAACTGGAGACCTAGGTGCATCATCAGATTGCTGCCCCTCTTCTGGATTATCCAGATCGATCACCCGAACATGGAACCGTGATTTCTCCTTCCCACGAGCAGTCGTCTCCTCAGGAGGAAGCACTACTGCACGACTAACTCGTAACTTGATCCTTGTGCCTGAAGATGAAGCACCCTCCTTGTTATCAATCTGAATCTCGGACTTCCGTCCAAGAGGCCCTGTAGAATCATCTTCTTTACCAACCTTGATTTTAATAAGTCTAACAGCATTACTTTTCAGCCATGCGTTAGTGTTGGCCAAGATAGGTTGAAATCTGTCAAGGATGGAGACGTACTCCTTGTGTGACCATTGGATCAAAGGAAGTGGAGCTTCCTCAACCCTTCGTGAAATGTATTCAGGATCAAGTATATGCCCATCATCGATCATCCCTTGTGGGATATCCGCCAAGTTCAAGTCAACAATTTGCTCAACAGTGAGCCTGCAATAATCCATCTTCAGAACTTCGACTTCCGTGCGGAGATCTACCCAGATGTCTTCAATGCGATGAACATGCACAAAGGATTTCTTGATCTTCTCCTTCATACCTCTATAATCAAAATCAGCTCTAGGTTTGAATCTCTTAAGCTTGATTTCCTGCAATTCAACCTCCATGGCCTTAGCCTTCACAGATGTGACAAGGGAGTATCGACCAATTTTCAATGGGTTTGTGCTAGAGATCCCCATTCCAACTTTGTGTCTAGCAGACTGAAAAGTATGAACAGCCATGATCTGTCTTCCCAACTCCATAAGAATTATCTTATTGGTTGGGTATCTTGGAAGCATGTATGACTGTCCATCATAGCATCCAATCCTCATGTAGGTGAAGGTGGGAAATTGGAGGAATAAACACCCATACTCCGACACCTTGACCCATGCCTCATCTGATACTCTTTTGTTTCTGAGATCCATGTCAAACTGACACATGAAATATCCAAAGAATGCATCTTGGACTCTTCTGAAATGCAGTCTGCTAAGTTCCAATGGCAACTGGTCATAATATTCCCAAACTGGTATAAGCGAGCGATCACCCTTGGTAGAAAGACCTGGAAAGTGTCTAAGTGACGCTGCTAAATATACCAAATAAGAATTCATGAAGAAGGTCATAGTGGTAGGAACTGCTGCAAGTTGTTTGCACAAAGCATCGCTGATGATTTCACCCCATGAAATATGATGCGTCTGCCGTATGAACATAATGAATTAATACATCCATGGCTCAAAGATATTAGAGTGCTCAAGACCCATCATCCTGCTGAGAAGAGTGATGGTGTCTCCTATCTCCCACTTGAAATCACAACGGTACAACTTTGCCCATCTTGAGAAGGAAGGACGAGGCTCTTGGATCCATCTATTGATGTGTCGCTTGCAATCTTTTTCCCTTTTCACATAATACTCTGCTGCACTTTCTTTGGTGATTTCCATATAAACAGGTGCAGGAGGTATCTTGAAGACCTTCTCGATTGTATCCGCATCAAGACGAATTATAGCTTCACCATCATCATTTTTGATGACTCTTGACTCTTTGTCAAAATGATGGGCGCATGCAAGAACAAACTCAGGTTCTAGGGCAGCCACTGGGAAAGAAGATGCATGATGGATATGGCTGTCCAACAGCCGCTGCAAGTTGTTATCCTGTGGATCTTCTACCCTGTGAATGAATTCTGCCATATCAACGTGCCCTATTTCTGTGTCCCTGATGCGATCCAATGGAGAAGATACCTAAGAAGGTGTAACCTAAGTCACCAGGTTTGAATTCAAATTCGAAGTTCGACAGCTTTGAAATTCGAATGAAGTTCGATGCGGAAAAAATTCGAAATGTATAAAATTCGAATTAAATTCGCCATATGTAATTTTTAAATTTTTTTTTAATAAATATATGTAATATATCTATAAATTTGCGTAAATAGTTTAACATTGATAAATAGATTTGAAATCATTACAAAAAGATGACACATTTATAAAATATAAACCGTAGGAAACATATGCTTTCACTATTGCAAAGATGTTCTTTTGTCAAAAAGGTACAATAACAGTCAAAAACTTTAGAACTTTAAAATAACTCTAAGTCATCAAGAGCACTTGGCTGGGATGCCAAATCATCATCATCTGTATCACTACTCAGTTCATCATCTGCAAAGTCAGGCTCATCTGCATCTGGCATTGCTATGCCTTCAAGAGTTTGTTGTAAAGAAGTGTTCTTTGCTGATTTGTTCATCAGCAATTTCAAATTGCTGCGAACATAGACAAGATCTCCCAACTTTCCAGTCAGCAATTTGTTCCTCTTTTTGGAATGGATGTGGTCAAAGCAACTCCAGTTCCTCTCACAAGCTGATGAACTTGCTCCCTGACTCAAAATTCGAATAGCAAACTCTTGCAGTTCAGGAGCTGATGATCCATAAGAGATCCACCATCTATATCCAGACATACGTGGTGAGTCATATTTGGCTTCTGCCCCTCCAAACATCCCTTCTCCTCTCTTGTATTGCCAACTTTGATCTCTGATTAGTGCTGCAATTTCTGGATTTGGTACATACCTGCTAATGGCTTGGTAAAGCCCTGCCATGATTTCATTATCACCCCTTCTATCAATAGAAAACAACTTAGGCTCCAAAAAGCAAGCTACTGCATGTAAAGGTGTGTGCATCATTTTCCATCTGCAATCAACTGTCTCCCATATCTGCATATATTCTGCTTCTTCATTGTTTAGTGCTTTTTGAATAGATTCCTTACACCGGTCTATGCTTTCATAAAGCATGCCAAGGCAAGGAGTGTCACCATCAACCATATGAAGCACGTCAACAATTGGTTCACATACAAGCAAGACTTTTGCTGCACTTTCCCAGAAATTGCTGTTTAGGATGATTTGCTCTATGTTCTTCCCCTTGGGGCCTTTAGAAAGCACTGAACTTTCCCACTGATTGGAACATATAACAGACCTCAAAGCTGCTTTTTCTTCAACCACTCTTTTCAAAGTGATATAATATGAAGCAAATCTTGTTTCACAAGGCCTCAACAATTCCTTTGATGCATGCTGCCTATAAATACTCAATGTGAGACGATGATTCCGTATGAAATTTGCAATTGCTCTCCCTCTATGAATAGCTTCATTTACCCATGGGAATTTAGCCAAGTCATGAAGCAACAAATCGAGACAATGGGCTGCACATGGGCTCCAATATATCTGTGGGTACTTCTCTACAATCAGCCTCCCAGCTCCCACACAATTTGCTGCACTATCAGTTACCACTTGAACCACATTTTCCATCCCTACTTCAAGAATGGCTTCCTCTAATATTTGAAAAATATACTCTGAAGTTTTTTTGTGGTTCATGGTGTCAATGACTTTCAAAAACACAACACCTTCAGGACAAGACACCAAAACATTAATCAATGGCCTTTGACACATATCTGACCATCCATCACTCAATATAGTGCAACCTGTTTCCTTCCAAGTGGCTTTGACATCAGCTAATTTTTCAGTCACTCTATCTTTTGACCTCTGCAAAAGAGTTGTCCTGATAGCCTCTGAACCTGGGGGTGTGTACCCTTTGCCAAACTCTGCAATTTTCTGAACTGCATTGCGGAAATGAGGATTTCTCGCAACATTGAATGGAATAGCACTTGTGTAAAACAAATCAGCAACTGCATCATCCACCTGTTGTTTCTCTACTGGTTTCCAAAAGTTGTTCAGTGTTCCACTCTGTTTTGGTACACTCGCCGCTTCGGATTGCACAGAAGAGGAAGACATGGCAGATGTGAATCTAGATATATCTCCTTCAATTCTCTGTTTCTTTTGTGCCTTCTTCATTTTGCCTACCGTTGAAGCAGCCAACTCTTTCTCTAGAATAGCTTTAAGTTCTGGAGTCGCACCTATGCATGCTTGAACACCTCCACCTGGACCCCCTGTATTAGCAAGGAAGTGGTCCCTAAGCCTTGTTAAACTTCCAATAATATTTGCCTAACATATGTTACATTTGATGTGAGTTCCATTTCGGGTCACATGCTTCCATGCCTCAGAAGTTGATTTGGGAGGAGCCATTAAATGAAAATCTGCATGTTTGGAAAGAAAAATTAAAAAACACACTACTTTTATTTCAACCTTTTAAAAATATATAATATTAAACAATATAACAAAAAACCATTAATATAAAATTATAAATTATATAATAATAATATTAAACAACATTAAAAATTTATAAATAAACATTATAAAGTATAAACTATTAATTAACCTAAAAAAATATTAAATAAACAACATTATTAAATAATAATAAAACTAAAAAAATATTAAATAAACAACATTATAAATTTATAAACATTTAATAAACAATATTATAAACATTATAAATTTATAAACATTTAATAAACAATATTATAAACATAAAAAAAATTGACACCATATTAATATTAAACATAAAAAATATTAAACCTAAAAAAAATTTAAAAAATATAAAAATATATAATATAATATTACAAAATATTAATATAAAATCATAAATTTTTAAACATTAACATTATAAACAAAAAAAAAAATGGCGGCCTACCTGTGCTGGTCGCGGACGTGTCGAGGCTGGCTGGTGGCGTCGCGGACTGCTGGTGGCGTCGCAGGCTGGTGGCGACGCGGGCTGGTGGCATCGTGGACTGCAGGTGGCGTCGCGGACTGGAGGCGACGCGAGCTGGTGGCGTCGCGGACTGGTGGCGACGCGAGCTGGTGGCGTCGCGGACTGGTGGCGGCCGAGCAGACAAAGGTCCTTTGGCAACTCGCGTGGCGGTCGGGCAGAGTGGGCTCCGTTAGCAACTCGCGTGGGTGTGATTGCAACTCCTGCGGCCGCCCTTTTATAAAATCCGCGAGAAAACCCTAAAACGCAAACCCAAAAAAATAAAAAACACTTTAACAAACCCTAATTTTTTTTCCTAATTTAATCGATTTTTTGAATAGTTTTTCAAGTTCGCCGAATTTCGAACTTCAAGGTTCAAATTCGGTCGAACCTGGTGACTTAGGGTGTAACCTCATTCTGGTATTTGTCATATTTGTATTTCATTTTCTTTGGAGTTGGCGATGCCGGCAAATCTGACATTGATTGTGAACCTGGAATGCTGTGATGAAGACTTAAAAGAGTTAAGGCAACATCATAATCAGCTGCAAATATCATTCTTTCTTCTTCAAATGGGTAAAACTTTGATCTCTGAATTTCACGGTTTTGTGAGAGGAAGAGGGGAGATATGTAGAAAAGGGAAAATCTTGACTTTGACCAATTTCGGATCTTGGGAGAATTTTCGCAAGTATACAAGTTGGAAAGTACATACATGCAATCGGGGTTTTAAAACCCGAATACAAGTACACTTGTAAATTCGAAAATGGAGAAATGGATGAAAAATGGGATTTTGACTTGCGGGAAATGATGGAAATGGAAAGTACGGATATGGGGAACGCGAATGAATAGAAATGGGAATATCCAGGAAAGTCATTTTCATGAAAATGAGAAGAACTTTTCAACATGTAATCCGGTTTTTAAAACCCGAATTTGCAAGGGAAGGGTATTTCACACTTTTCAAGCTTGGAATTTTAACCAAAAATAGTTAAATTCCTTAACCGTAGGGGAAGAACAAGAATTTCCAGCGAACTTGTAATCGAGATTAAAAATCCCGAATACAAGTTTAAGAGGGAATTTTAGGAAGAACAATGCAATTCAACAATTGCATTTCAAAGGGGAAGATTTCTTTCACGAAAACCAATTTTTAGGGGAAGAACATCACATGCCAAAAATGCAACTAATAACGAAAAATAAAGGAAACAAGAAAATAATAAAATGAAGAGAAGAAAGGAAGAACATACCTTTCTTAAAAATGCAAATGCTTCTCCAATAATGCAACAATTCTTGGAATGAAGAAGCAAAATCGGTCAACAAAATCAAACCGCAATGCCAAACCCTTTACACGTTTTTGCAAGAATGTCTTATATGGCAGCAAATTGCAAACTTAGAGGCACAAGCAAAGGTCAAATCTTCCTCAAATCCCAACGCCTTAGAGTGGAAAGCAAAAACGGTTCCTCTTATCAAAGATTCGTGGCATTTAAACCCTTCAAATTCGCAGTCAAAGGAATCACGTTTTTGCAAAAACGTGGTATTCAATGCATCACCAATGGATCATTAAATGTCTTGAAACTTATCCCATATTCCACGCCTAGATGGGAGAGGGCAAAACGCCTTAGGAGATTGCAGGTTTATGGAGTAAAAAGCGCCCAAAATGTGGATTGGATAAACCACGTTTTTGCTGATTCAGCTCCAAAAACCAGTAATAATAAACTCTAAATGGCGAAAAATGTGTTTGAAAATGCATGAGAATAGGATACAATCCTAAACGCCTTGCATCTCTAGCAAATCTCCCCAAAAAATCGCTTTGACATCTTCAAAAAATCCATTTTCCTTGCAAATCGGGTTTTGGGAGACAAACAACAAGTTCGATTTACCCAAAAACATGCAAATCGGGTTTTAGGGAGAAAATAACAAGTTTCATTTTCACTTTTTCCATTTACAAGCCAAAATCGGGTTTTAAAAGACAAATAGCAAGTTCGAAATTGTTAAAAATGCACTTTTATGTCAAAAACAGGTTTTAAAAGACAAATGACAAGTTCAAATTTGTCAAAAATGCACTTTTATGTCAAAATCGGGTTTTAAAAGACAAATTGCAAGTTTAAAAATACTTGTAAAAGGGAAATAAAACCCCTACAACAAGTTAAAAACACTTGCACATATGTAATGGGGATTTAAAATCCCTATTGCATGTGAAAACCACTAAAGTAGGGGTTTTTTGAACAAACTGCAAGTTTACTTGCAGTTGGGTCAAAAAATCCCTATTTTAACTAAAAATGACCAAAACACAATAAAAAGATAAAAACATTAAATGGGAAACTTAAAATAAATTACAAGTGACATATTTAAAACAAAAGTGCACATGTAATTGATCAAAAATTCCCCTACAAAGACCATAACAATGAATATCATTAAAACTTGCAGTTTGAAGAAAATTCTCCACCTGCAGTCTGGGTTTTAAAACCCGAAATTGAATGAAAGGCATAGCAAACGAACCCAGAATTGGACGAAATTCGAAATGAAGTTCGAGAATGGACTGAGGATCAAGCCAGTCCAAGGATTAGTCGAAATTCTGCCTCGGGAAGCATGCCATAGAGTAAAAATTTCAATTTTTTCATAAAAATTTCACTGTAGTGGTCCTTCATTTTTGAAAACAAAAATGAGGACAACACTTCTCCTTATCGATTTGATGACCCCTCCAAATTCTCAAAAACTTGACCCATTTGTGAAGGTGAGAGACTAGAGACAACACCCTAAGGCTAAGACACCAAACACTACCCTAAAAAGCAAAAACAAGGGGTTCCCATTTTGCAATGGGGCGATGTGTGATTACGTCACAACATGTAGCAAGCAGTATTTAAAAAGAGGTGTGGCTGCTGTAACTAACTACATTAAATATTCTAAACCTCCCTAGGGTTTGTGGTGAATCTTGGCCCTTGATTAGATAAAATCAGCGCCCTACATTTGAAAAGTGAAATTTATAAAAGGCCTTGGCCTCTCTCATTGTAAGGAGCAAATGGAAATTGTTGCCAAAGGACTACCAAAATTAATACATAAATTCATTGTTGTTGGTGAAGATTTGTGTTAAGGACTTAAGTTTGAATGTTAGCATGGTTTCTTGCTTCTCAAAGTTATTTTAGGTTTAGTAGCATGGAGATTTGTTGAGTTTGATGCTTGATGAAGTTCCAGGTTCGTACCATTTGGTGCTTGCTGATTGTAAGTTTCAGTGTATGGTTAGTCTGAACCTCTTTACTTATAAACTGAAGTTCAATCATTTGTTGTTCATTAATTTGCACTACCTTATGGTTTTAATGAATGATTAGTGGTCTGAAAATCTTAAATATACCTTTGAAGATTGCATCCATTTTGTCTAAGCTGCAATATACCTTTAAGATTGCATCAATTTTGTCTAAGCTGTGATTGAGTCTAATGAAGCAAACTATGATTATTGTGGAACTAATCAGTTAGTGTCAACAAATATTCACTTAGATTTAGATTTTGTTTCAGCTTTCTAAACCCTACTCTTTTGAAGTTTATTTTGAAATGAATTTAAGTTAAAAAGCATTTACTCTTACGCTAAATCTAAAGATATTGAAGTTTTAGATTTTAGGATTTTCTGAGAAATCTTACAGGAACATAATTTCAGCTTGTTAATGTAAGGCCCCCTGTGATACCTGCAAAATCACATACATTCACTGAGTTATCCAAAGCACGGTCGAAACCTAACTACCAAAACCTTGGGGTGGTACTATTTGAGTCATCAAATAGGATTTCCTTTCAAGAGAGAATTGGACACCCAGTGTATTTTATTGTGTTGAAGGGTGCAAAAACACCCGTCAACACAACAGACAATTGTTTTTCTCCTACATCGGTGTATGTGTAGCCAAGAAAGGGGTCTATGAAACTGCATCTCAATATACATAGCACAACTTAGTATAAAATGTTCCTCTAAGTTAACTTCCATGAAGCAGAAATTACAATTCCTAAGCTCTTTATCAATCAAGTTGCCTCCTCGGTCTTCAAATAGTGTAATATGACTTAATAGCAATCCAAAATGAATGTAACGCATCTAAGATGTGAAGTCATTGATATGCAAGCACAATAATGCCTAACATATAAGTTGAGTTGTAAAAAATATATTTGGGAGATGACATTTAATGCGATGTGAACATTAAAACCATAAACAGCTTCTCTACCTAATGCAACTTATCTTGCCTTTATTTAGATTGAGATTAGGGGCATCAAGGAAGTATCTAGTGAGAAGCATGTGATCAATGGAAATGACCATTTTCTACAAGTGAATAAAGACCCATGCAATTAACAAGTTTGTCCTGCCAATACCATCCAAGGGAATTTTTACATAATGACACGATGCTACTTGCTTGATGGTTATTTTCTCTGAGAAATGTACCTGGTATGTATAGAACTTCAAGAAAATATTTTAACGTACAGTCGCCAAGATCAGTAGATGTGATCCAGACTCTAATTTAATGATATTTCAAGCCCACCCATTTATAGTAGATGATAAAGAACCATGAATCTAAGCCCTACTAATGTGCATTCATTATGCTAGAGGAAGATTATGTCCCAAATCATGCATTGATAAATAATTATTTGTTTAATGAGAATATTTAGTAACCATGTGCCAAATCATACAAAAAGTATTAGACTAATATTGTAATATTTAGCTTATACTGGTTATTTAAGTCGTTTAGTTACTTTTTACTTTTTAGTAACTTTCTATTCTGTAAGTCAATTAGTATTTAGAATCTTTCTATTATGTCTTTAGTTCTCAATCGTTTTCATTATGGAAAGACCTTTTGTAATTGCTTATATAAGGAGTATCCCTCTCCTTTGTTAATATCGAAAAATCAATTATCATTTCATGGTATCAATGCATAGGTTCACTTTTTGGCGAATTTTCTAATTAAAAAATTTGTGGTTTATTTACCTAGAAATTTTGAGAAAATTTCTACAAGTTTTTTGATCAGTCTTTTTAAAACAAAAATCGTGGGTGGTGGATTTTTTATAGAATAAAATTTGTGGTTTTATTTAATTGAAGATGGAAGGTTTTTACCAACAAATTTTTTGAACAATTTTTTCATAAAAAACCATGGTTTTGGGGGCATTTTTTCTCTACAACAATCTGCTCAACTAGGGTTTTGCTTGCAGCAAAGTGTTTATACCTGGGACTAAGTTTTTTGCCTTATTTTTCCATCAAAATCATGGATATCAGTTTTGTGCAAAGTTTTTTGGGTCACATCTAGGGTTTCTAGGGAGAACAATGTTCTTGCAAAAGTACTAAGTTTTTTGCACAATATTTTTACAAAATCGTGGGTGTTACTATTCTTCTCTAAAGCTATGGAGGGTTTTTGACCTGGTTTTTTGAAAAAAATTGGCAAAATCATAGGCTTTCATAACTGTAAAGGTTTAGAGTGATTTTCCAAAAATCATGGTTATTCAAAAATTTTGCACAATTTTTTAAAAAGCAAATTGTGGGTTTCAATTTCTTTCTGATTTTTTATCAACAAAAATCAAAGGCATTAGAGAAAAAAATTTATCTCGTTTTTAGTGTTTCTAGATAGCGGGAGGGATGGTTGAAAATCTATCACGTCACTATTGTGGTAAACTTGGTCATATGAAGAAATTCTACAGAAAGCAATTGGCTAATCAAAAAAATCCAACTAGGGAGGGTCTCAAAAACAGGCTCATGTCACAGAGCATTCATAGGAGAAGGGGCCAGCCTTCTATGCATTCATAGCCAAAAGACCAGCATAGCCAAAAGACGAGCAGATCATGACAAGTCTTTTGCATGGTAGTAGAATGACCATTAAGGGAGGGTATTAAAGTAATATTGTAATATTTAGCTTATAATGGTCATTTAAGTCATTTAGTTAGTTTTTAGTAACTTTCTATCATGTAGGTCAGTCAGTTAGTATTTAGAATCTTTCTATTTTGCCTTTAGTTCTCAATCATTTCCGTTATAGAAAGATCTTTTGTAATTGCTTATATAAGGAGTATTCCTCTCCTTTGTTAATATCAAACAATCAATTATCATTTCAAAAAGTATGTATCCTAAGAAGTTTCAAAAAATTACAAAAACATAATCACTTACTTGAGGTAAAATGCAGTCAATTCCAACTGGAGGTTTCACTACCATTTGATGTAATCTTTGACCTGGCACAAAGTATCAATGTGGTCAGAATACATGTCATAAAGTCTTCATAAGAAATTGGACCTTCCATGCACAAATTTTTTGTGTAAATGATGAAAACTCATTGACAGAGATTGACAATATTACTTAAAATGTACAACAGCTTGCTTGGAAAATATGTCTATTCGCATAAACAACTCCTACTTGCAATTGACATTACAAAATGACGAGCTTTGGATCATTTAAACTACTTACTAAGTTATGAGATAATTATAGTTGAACTTCTATGAGAGCTAAAGAAGAAATACTAATCCTTCTCAACCAACATCAAGAAAAACAATTAAGAAGACAATACATATTACAAACAATTGAGAATTAATTAGTGGTACAATGATAAAATTGAATTCCTGATTACAGCCATGACTATATAGTTTCTTCATATATTTTAAGGCTTTTAATGTTCTTAATACCTTGGACAATAAAATGTCTACAAAATAAGATGAATAAGAACACTTCTTTTAGGCAAAAAAACAATTCATTAATTCAGTAATCCAGCATCACCAACAAATAGAAACATTCCATTATATAAATCATTTCCACTGAAACAAAAAGTAAATAGTTTCAGTCAAAAAGGACATGGAACTCTAGACATTCCCAACAAACAAAGCTTACTCAACCAAACCAAACCAGAAATGATGAAAAACCCTCAATTCTGATGTGAATAACAAACTCAAAAATACAACATGGCCAACACTTGAAAAGAGAAATAACAAAATAGAAATTAATTTATAGCATTTAGAAAGAGAAAAGCAGCTTTTGGACAGGACAAATCCAGAATGCTAACAAAACAAAGAAATGTGGAAACTGGTGAAGGACCATACAAAACAAAGAATGTGGAAACTGATTGAATAAAATCGGATAGATGAACATGGTTTGCATGCACTTCAAATATTTAGAGACATACACATTTGTGCAAAGTTCGTGCAAGGTTCAGCATTCTTACACGTTCTTCTATAGCATCACACTATCATCACACATGCTATCACTTTGCTACACAAAGATGGCTATCATAACATCTTCCACCTCTTGCAAACATGAATTTTGAGCTTCTACGACAAAGTTATCTTATTTTGTAGTAAAGATCAATTTGATAACCTCTCCCTTCCTTTTCCTAAACTTGCTTCAAATTCACTCAAACAGAGAATCAACAAACCTTCAAGCCAGGTGATACATGGAATCAACAACATCAACCTTTCTCTTCTAATCAACTTCAGTTTCAAAGATTCAAGTAGGTTGACTAACCCTCATGAGAATTTTAGAGGATCTCTGTCATTTGATAGGTCATGTTTTGAAAAAGATAACACTAGAACAGTAGCAGAGTATGACTTTTTAGTTTTGTGGTCAGGATTGAGGAGGATGTCCGTTAAGGGCCGTTCACGTTATTTGCATCAAGAATTTCTAAATTCTAAACATTGGGATTCATAAAGTAACCATTTGTGAATTGGGAACAAAGGTGCACTTTTTTATTCCTTCTCGTTTATTTTCTGCAATCAAATGAAAAGGCAAAAAAAGTTCATAGGGTACCTTGCATTTTGGGTTGTTAGAATTTACTATAGTTGTTCAAATTTGCATTCTTCTTTCTTCAATATAAACACAACAGAAAACCCTCTTTGATAGGGACTCCTGATCTTATGAAGCCAAGGATTTTTCATCTCCAAACCAAATCCTACTTCTAAAACCAAAATCAAATCTGATGTCTTTTTATTATGAACCTTTTTATTTTGTGTTATTAGTAATTGTTAGGTAGTTCCCCAATGATGGGGTTATAACAAGAAAAGGTCTGCATTCCAAGAAATCCTCCTCCATGTTCTGGGATAATACTGAACACCAATGTTGCATCACATGGGAACCTTAGCACTATCAGCGCTGAGGGAATATGCAAAGATCCAAAGAAATGACTTTTGGTTTCAACTAGAGACTGGCAACTGTCATTATTAAGAAACCAAAAAGCAAAAAGCTATAGGCATGGTCTTGTATTTGCTGAAGCTCATCAAAGATCATACTTTATTATGGAAATAAATTCCCAAATTCCTGCTAGTAATGTCATTCCAAAAGAAAGATGGGATATTGGAAATTGAAACATATGATTAGGGATATCTATATCCTCCTCAGAGAATTTGACAAAGCTTAGATTTGCTATGTAACCCGGGGACGCATCCCCGGCCTGAAAACCCCATCCCAGTCCCAGGGACGTTTCGAGGACTTGAGTACGGCCAGGGGACGTTTCCCCCCGTCCCCAAATTGCCAAGAATTTAGAGGGGACGTCTGCCCTAGCTGTGGGGGACATTTGTACGTCCCGGGGAAGGTTGGGGACGGCTGGGACGTCCCCAATCCATCCCGGGGACGGCGAGACGTCCCCCACATCTAAGACTATTAAAATATATTAAAAAAATAAAAAATGTTGTATTTTCAATTTTTTTTTAAATTTTCTAGTATGGGTCCCTATTAATTCAAATTGTTATTAAAAAAATTAAAAGGCAACATTAATTAAATTTTAAATTTATTAAAATTTAATTCATATCAAACGTTTAAACTTAATTCATATTATAAATAGAAAATATTAAAATTTTTAATTAATTGTTAAACATTTAAATATTTAAAATTAAAAAATAATAAATTATAAATAGGAAATCAAAATAATAAAATATTAATTCATTAGTACTATTTTGATTTTCATATCGTAATTGACACTGAAACTATATGGCAGCAGTGTAGCCTTTGGGCATTTTGACATTTTGTATGTTATTTCTTTAATATCTATTATGATATGCATATAGACAATGTGAATGAATTGAAATCCTGAATTATGAATGCATAATTGCATATCGAGTATTGACAATGTTGTATGTTCAGAATTTACATTCTAAAATGTTTTCATCGTATCATACACATGCTATATCCATGTTTTCATATGAATATAATGTATATATGCATGCTTTATCCATGTTTTCATATGAACATTTAGAATTTTCCTATATATTTTAAATTTTCCCTATATTTTTTATAGCCGTCCCCTTTGCCGTCCCCCCGTTGTCCCCAAATTTGGCAAAAAAACTTGTTGTCCCGGAAACGCGTCCTGTCGTCCCCGTCTCGGAAACTCGGGGTAACATAGTAGATTTGTTATGCCTACTAGGAACAATGTAATGTTGCAAAGCTTTTGCGAAGCATGCTGCCTCCCTGAAATGATAATTGAAAGTTGTATTAACAAAGGAGAGGAGTACTCCTTATATAAGCAATTATAGAAGATCTTTCCATATGGAAACAATCAAGGACTAAAGATAGAATAGAAAGATTCTAAATACTAACTAACTGACTTACAAAATAGCAGGTTACTAAAAACTAACTAAACGACTTAGATGACCATTATAAGATAAATATTACAATATTACTTTAATACCCTCCCTTAATGGTCATTCTACTAACTACCATGTAGAAGACTTGTCATGATTTGCTAGTCTTTTGGCCATGAATGCATAAAAGGCTAACTCCTTTGAATGCTTTGTGACATGAGCCTGCTGTTGAGACACTCCCTCGTTGGATTTTTGACCAGCTAACTGCTTTTTGCATAACTTCTTCATATGACCAAGTATACCACAATGGTGAAATGTGACAGATTTTGGATTCTTTGAAGAATCATTAGGTTTGCCTTGTCCTTTCTACTAAATGGAATTGCCTTTGCCTTTGTCCTTGGCAATAAAAGCCTATTCCACACTGGTTCTCCTGTTGTTACTACTAAATTGCTTCTTCCACGTATCCTATTGCAAGAGCTTGTTGCATAGTTCATTAAACTTCAGATCAACATTGGTGGAAGTAATGTTGAGAGTTTCGATGAGCTGCTCATATGATCGTGGTAATCTTTTTAATGTTATAACCACCATATCCTCTTCTTCCATCTTGCAATTGATGGCCTTCAATTGATAGTGAATGCCTTTATTCTTCAATAAATGATCCTACCAAGACATCTTGTCATCCATCACAATCGAGAACAAAATATTTTTTCTTGTTATCCATCACAATTGAGAACAAACTATTTTTAAGAAAGCTCTACATTTGGCTGACGTCTCGTGCAAATCCTTCAAGTGAGTCCAAATTTGTGCAGAAGTCTTGCTAGATGGCACTTCTGAAAGCATCTCGTCAGTGACAGATAATTTGAGCAACATAACTGCTTTGCAGTTATGCTCATCAAGCTTGTCTTGGTCTTTGCCTGCCACTATGGGACGAGCAAAATTACCTAGAACAATCTGATCTAGGTATCGGTACTCAAAAATGGTGAGCATCCTCTATTTCCAGCCATTGTAATTCTTGTCATTGAACCTTTGAGTGTTTTCCAACATGATGTTGGATAACGAAGCCATCGCTCTTGCTATCTAGAGACACAAAAAACGAGATAAAGTTCATCTTTTCAAATACATTCAATTTTTGTTGATAAAAAATTAGAAAAAACTTGAAACCCACGATTTGTTAAAAGAAATCGTGCAAAAAGAAATGCTTAAGGCCACGATTTTGTCCAAAAAGCATCAACCCTAGATGCAAGATTTGTAGAAACCCTAGGCCGAAAGACAACAATAGATCCCCAAGCAAAACCCTACCAGAATTGAAAGTACTCATGATTGTGGAAAAAATTGTCAAAACCCTTGGGAGTGCAAATCTAGATACCCTCTTTTTTTGGTGAAAAATAGTACAGAAGCTAGCAAAAAACCCTCTTGTAGAAAATGGCGCACTAGAAAACCCCAACCCACTTCCATGAAAACCAGTCGCACGGGCGTGTAAAATAGCGGACAAAGAACCCTAGCCACTCATAGCAAAGACACAGAAAATTGACCCATGAAAAAGGTCGCACGAAACGCAAAGAAAAATCATTTATGCGGCTCCCACAACCTCAGTCATGGAAGAACTAGAAACCCTCAACACAATAGAAACCTCCATGTGAGGAAAAAAAATTGAGAACTTTACAAAAGAATAAGGCTTCCACACAATTTTTCTAGGGTCAAAAGCCACGATTTGTATCTTTAAAAAAATCGATCAAAAAAACATCTAGAAATTGCCACAAAATTTCTAAGAAAATAGTCCACGAATTTTTTTTTTTAAATCTGCCAAAAATAGAAACCCTCGATCTTATTTGAAAAATCGATCAAAAATATTTGTCAATCAAAACCCTCAATTCTACAAACAAAACCCACAATTTTGTTTTTAAAAAAATCATGCAAAAAACTTCTAAAATTTCCCTGAAATTTCTAGGTAAAGACCACAAATTTTTTAATAAAAAATTCGCCAAAAAAAGAACCTATGCTCTAATACCATGAAATGATAATTGAATGTTGTATTAACAATTGAAAGGAATATTCCTTATGTAAGCAGTTACAGAAGATCTCTCCATAACAGAAATGATCAAGAACTAAAGATAGAATAGAAAGATTCTAAATACTAACTTACTAACAGAATATAAAGTTACTAAAAACTAACTAAACGACTTAAATGACCGTTATAAGCTAAATATTACAATATTATTTTAATACTCCCTACCTCAAAATCAAAGGCAGTCAAAACCATTTCATCTTATCCTCATTATAGCCTTAGAGCAATCCTTATAGATATGGTGGATGGGGGGAAGCTGAAGTTATTAGACAAAGAGCACATTGGTCATTTTGTTTCAAATCACCCCCTATGACTCCATTTAATCACTCCTTTGTGGATTGTTTTACGAATCAATAAATAGGAGATGTAACCTCCATGTCACCTCATAAAAGTTGGTGGTCTTTTCTTTCATTATTACATGTCACCTTCACTATTCCTCAGCTCAATGTAGGATCAACGTAATCATGGTGAAATAAGGCATCACCTCGACTAGGCTTCTCTAATTGATATTCAATCCCTTCTCACTAGACTCACTTAATATTTTTGTTGATCTCTAAATATTCACAGAAATGATTCACCATTTTTTCTTCTAATGCTCAGTAGCTTTCTCCCTTGGTGATCATAGTAATCCTGATGCTGGTTTGGGCGTGGGGTTGGAAATTTTAGCTTAAAGTAGTGGAGTTGCACTGGTTTCATGAAGACCAGAAGAATCACTTTGTCCCACCTCATGCAGTCTTTTCTTTATGGTTGGTTGACTTGGTTCCTTAAGTTCTCCTTTGAATAGTTTATACATTTAAAGATGCTGGTTTTTCTATACTGTTTCATTTCAATGCCTCTTAATCGTATTAAAGCCTTTTTCTGTTAAACATTCCCTTCTTTCTAGTGGCAAAGAAGAATTTTAGTAAGGGCTCTAATTCACATGCTCCTAAAATAGATAAAAGATCCAGATGTGATAGTACCAAGAAATGTAACAATGTGTACAAGAATAGATTCTCCTCACTGTCTAAAACTAACCAGTAAACTTCCAAAAAAGTGTTGAGGAGCTTGGCTGTTTTCCTAAAACCAAAAACTCCATCATGTCAAAACACCACGGATTGATAAACCTCAAGTATACAATTATCTTGCCATAATGTCATGTCCCCTCCCTGATTGTCATATATACATATCAATTATTATTATTAATTAATATAATAATTAATAACAGATGATTATTTGAAATTTATTTATTTATTAAAATTATTATTTAAATAATATATATATATATATATTCATTACCAATAATATATTTAAAATAATTAAATAAATTAATAAATTAATCCAAAAAATATATATAAAAACTTTATTAAAAGTAACTATTCAATTAATAATTTTTATTAATTAATTAAGTAAGAATAATTATTATCCTACCGATAAGCAAAGAATCAAATTTGCTTCAATATAGAGTTGTGTCAAGGATCTTCCAAGAAGGGAGGAGGTCGATAGTCAATGACATGGCCAACGTTACAAGTATCTTTCAGACGAACCTCATGAACAAGGTCATCGATAATATCAAGTAGAAGACAATGGATTGGCAGGCCAGCTAAGGCATGTATAAGGGGGACATTACACAGACAACACCGATTAAAACATCACTGTGTGACCCCGATCCTTTAAAACAGAAGACCATCAATTCGGTCATCAACCATTATCGCAGGGAGAAGACTTATCGTATCTAAAGATAAGACATATTATCCTCACGTGGAAAGGAAGAAATTGGATGGTTAAGGAACATACTCTTCTTTAACCAATCCAACCGCACTAACTATTCAATGGGTTGATTAAGCAATGACTAATCCTCAAGTTCGATCAGTCATCTAACTAGTAGTTAGACAACAAATTAATCTAAGAGGCACAATTTGTCTAAAGGGAGAGGTGCAATCAAGGGAAGGTTGTATCCATCACTAAACGAAGTGGTGCAACCATGCAACCATTCAAAGATATATTTAATGAAGATCACATACTCATTTTAGGGCGGGAGATTGGTATTTTATTCCTTTGTTGTATCCATATTGGATAGGCTATATCGAGCATTTTTGCATATTTCAAAGTTTATATCAGAAACGACAATCTTTCTCTTCACTGTTAGTGATTGAGACCATTATCGTGCACATATTGTCTGAAACTTTGAGGATATAAGACTTAGAAAGCCAATATTGTTTGATCAAAGATAATCCCAATAATGTCTTTATGCAGAATAATACTAACATAGTCTGAAATATGTTTGCCACATACGGGTAAACGATTAAATGTAGAAAGTAAATGCACAAAACATAATGGAAATATTAAAGAACCAGTCTTTGTATTAATTCAACAGTCCATGTACATCAAGTGCTTATAACATCACACCCAAATACGACTATGATGATGCTACTTCGAAAGAAAGGTATGCAATATATAATACCCGAAGGGGTGTGACCAACCGTCACGTCCAACTGCCCTTCGAGAAGACTAACTGACTGTCGTAACCCATAATTACCGACGACAACATAACATAATGATTATCCCCGACAACATCATCCCCCCCAAGAAAAGAAGTTGTCTCTGGATGACTTAATACAAAATAGAGATGATGTTCATACATTAAACAGAATCAAGGTATAGAACTGTAGGAACTGCTGACGCCAGTAGAGCCCGGAACTCATACACCTGCTGTGTCCTCGCCTGAAAACCCTTTTCTGCTACCATCCAATGCTCAAATGCGGATGTCACCATTATTGATTCCGCAAGGAGTTCTTTTTTTCCTTGACATCACAGTCCTCCGGTGCCTAAACCAAACTTGTCTGCAAAACACGCTTTTCAATCTCAGCCTCCACCAACTGCTACTCAAATGATACTGTCTCCCTAGCCAATTTGTCCTCGATAGCCACTCGCGCTGCCCTCTCAGCATCCAACTCCTGGGTACGCTGAGCTAAGTCTCACACTACTATTGCCTCCAACCTGGTGGTCAGCTCCTCCCGAGCCCTCTGTGCATCCACCAAGGCAACCTCACGTCCAGCGGAAACATACTCCGAGTTCCTCAAAGCGTACCATTCATGCCTGGAAGTGGCCACAACCTTTTAGCACAAAGGCTAGGAGACGCCTCAAATCCTCCATCACACTCCCCAAAGGCTAATAACTGAACTGAATAACTCCCTGGTGTCGTACGACTTCGCGGGCCTGCAATGCCTTCCCTCAAACTCTGTTTGTTCGCAACCTCCAAATCTGTCTCCCTCTACGACTTATGGCTTCCCCACCAATGCTTAGCTTCAGACTTCTTTCTCACAGTACGGAACAACCCCAACACTTACCAACTTCTCTGATGCCTTCGCCCAACTCAAAAGTGTATTGTAGCTCAAAAATAAACTGGGGGTCTGGGGCCAGTGCCCCCAGCGGGGTTGAGGGGCAACGCCCCTCGCGGGGTCCGAGGGCAGCTCCAATTTACCACCTTTAGAACCACACGGAAGTCCATGGCGCACATCATTTTTGTGATATTTTAAGATGCCAAAAACCTTCTTCTCCACTCTAATTTTTTCAACATCCCGGCTCCAAACTCCATCGAATGATTTTTCAATCTGGTCGTCGTTTATTTTTTTCAATTTATTTTCCTAATCTAATTGTCCAGAGAGTCTTTGGCTCGGGTCCCGTGCCTCTGGGATCGCCCTTCATCCTTCTCGGTTTGCCTCGCCCGAGAGTCTCCCGCTTTGGTCTTGTGCCTCTCGAGTCACCTGCCCGGCCTCTCGAGTCCCCTTTTATCCTCTCGGGTCCCCCTCCGGACTCTCGGGTGTCCTTTCGGCCTCTTGAGTCCCCTACGCGCTTCTCATGGTAGGGTTTCAATTTGGACCCATTGATGGCAAGTCTATTTTCAATGGCCATCCGAAGACCTGGAACCATAAATTCTACACGGACCATGGTCTCCTTCCCGTACAAAAGAATAAGAAGAATAATAAAGATTTTGAAGGCTGCGGCCTTCCACATAGGGTTCCAATCGTTGCCGACACGAATGATCTTGGGATTATCTACGTCACCGAGGGTTGTCTCCTTCAATTTTACCTCTTGATACCCGATGGGTTCTTCCTTCGAGAACTGGTGTGCGGTGGTGTCACTCACACGGGCGTCTCCGTTCCAATATTCTCTGTATTCCAGCAAGTACACCTCCTCTGTTACTTGCTCTGGTTCCTCTACTTCGAGCCTGTAGCTCTGGAACATTTCGTGATCCTCCATCTGCCAATGGAAGAGCCCGTTCAATGACCCTGTCTCATCCTCGGAGCACTCTCCTAGTTTGAGAATCCCTTCGTCGTTGGGCTCCATGCAGCCCCGTCCTTCCTCCCTCAGGTTGCCTTCTCCTTCACCCTTCGATTCCGAAGATGATGCCAGTTCCTCACTAACCAACTGCATCCCGAGGTCTATGATGAACTTCCTTCCTCCATTCTCCATAGACAGAGTGTTCTTCTTCTAGTTGTGGGTGGCCTTGGCTGCCACCAGCCACCCTCTCCCTAAGATCGCATCATACCCTTTTTTCTTTAGTGGGATTACCATGAAGTCCAGTATGAAGGGTTGCGCCCCGATGGTAACTTGCTGGCCCATCAATGTCCCGATGGGTTTGATTCCATGTTGATCTACTGCCAACAGATTGAATGTAGATGGCCATAGCGTCGGCTTCCCCAGCTTTCTTCTGGAAGAACATTCACTCCCGATCCACCATCGACGATGGTATCGATTAGAATGGTGCCAAGGATACCCATCTCCACAATGATCGGGTTCCTTCCAGTGTTAACTGCCAGCAGCATGGGGTCTATTGCAGACCCCCCAGGAACATCCGTGCGGTGGTTGGTATGGGTGCGTGGTTGGGAGAGATTATTCAGCAACGCCGTTTGTAATTGAGGCATCGTCTGGAGAAGATCGTGTACCTTAACAGGCACCTCCAGTTTTAAATTTTGATTTAGTATAGCCTCCTTCGCCTCTGGTCGGCTGGAAGTACCCGTCGTACCCTTCGCCTTCGCCCTCTCTCGTATCTCTTTTTCAATTTCTTCTCGTGCTTCCCGTACCCTTCGCTTCTCCATCTCCGGGTCTGGGCACACTACTTGTCTGGCTTGGGCGCGGGTTACAGCCAGCACTTCCTCTTCTTTGGTTTCCTCGATATTGAGCAAGTTGACGCCGGACTTCGGGCAGGTGGCGTCTTTGTGGTCTCTCGGTCTACACCATTTGTACAAATATTGTGTGGCCTCTCCCTTCGGGCAGTCTCGGGCGAAGTGCCCCCACTGGCTGCACGCTCTGCATTGTATCATCGGTCGGCCTTCGGAGTCGTATTGGATCGGGCTCCTTGTATTGTTATTGTTGTTATTGTTGTTTCATCCTCCCCACCGGTTATCTCAGTAGCCTCTCGATGTTGCATTGTCGTTAGTCTGGGAGCTACCGGTACCGCCCGATGTAGTTGGTTGTTCCTGCATAAGCAATACTTGTTGGCTTCGTGTTTTCATGTTGTAGGGGCATTCCCTGGTGGGATGCCCCATCAATTGGCATATATCACAATAGGCCTTCTTTGGGCAAGAGCCTTTCGTGTGGTCGTCCGTCTTACATTCCGTGCACCAAAGCTCCCCTTCGTCAGTCTTGCTTGGACCTCGCTTCATAACCTTCAGCTCTTTCATCATCCTCAGCATGTCCTTCTGCAGGGCTTGCACCTTTTTGCCAGACTCGCCATCGCTGTTGCTTCCCTCGGAAGAGTCATCATCCTCAAACGAGCTATCCTTCTTCTTTTTCTTCTTGGATGTCTTGGTCTCGCTCTCGAGATCCATCGCTCTATTATATGCATCTTCGTACGAGGTTGGTGGAACAATTTTCATCTTCTTCCGGAGGGAGTGTTTCAGTCCCTCCACGAACCATCTCTTTTTCAACCCATCCACTGGTTGACTCTCCATTTTCCCCAACAGTTCCTTGAGCCGCCGACTATAGGCTCGGACCGTCTCGTTCTTGTTCTGCGTTGTGCCATAGATTTCAGCTACTATTTCATTGTCGTCTCTAAGGAGGCGGAACTCTATCTCGAACTCCTTCTTCAGGTTGGGCCATGTGCCGACTTTGGCCTTATCCATATCGGAGTACCAGTTGATGGCCACTCCCCTTAAGGTTGCTGGAAATTGTGTTACCCATTCGTCCTGGTCGATAACATCGTTCACTGACTGTTATCGGAAAAAATGTATAGTTTAGTAATGTTAATTATTGATAGTCAGTTAGCCGACGAGTAGGTAGTTGGAGTCGCGACGGTTGTGTCGCACCCCTTCGGCTGTCATATATTGTACCACCTCCGGGTGTAGGAGGACATGTAATGTTGACGACAGAATATAATATGAACATCTCTTGACATTAATGGAAAGCTTATTCTGGTACTTCTTTGGTATTTGCATTGTGCATTGCTGTTCAGTTTCTGTATTCTTCCTGTTTACCCAGTGAGGTAAACATTTGGCGCCGTTGCCGAAATTATTTCGAGAGGGACGGGAATATACTACATGGCACAAAATAATGGGACAACCATTGCCCGAGGGGACGAGCAGTAAACCTGACGAGGATCACCAAGAACTGTTCGAAGGAGAACGAGCACTCACAAAAGATTTCTCTTGCATCCTTCAAGCGGCCATCAAAACACACGTACGGAGGGAAGCCACCATTGAGGCTGTTCCAGAGGATGCTGTGTGGAGCGGGCTTGGTGTAAGCCCGGCGGTGAATCGGTTAATGAGCAATTTGCCTAACCTTCTGGCTCAAGCATTTTTGGCTCTTCAAAACCGCAGAGAAGACACCTACCGTGAGAACCGACGACAGCAAATCTTACGAGAATTTCATGAGCGCCAGGATGACGGACGTAGGGAAGACCGACGAAGGACAAATAATCCTTAAATTGTGAAGGGAGAGAAATAAAGAACACTGTTAGAAGCAGAAGAATTATGTTGATTGTATACAAAAGAATGAATTAATAAAGACGTGTTGTGTTTTGGTTTATGTGTTGTGAAACATGAAATTGTACCACAATTAATGCCCAATTTATTGAATAAAGACAGAAATAAGAAATTAGAAACCGACCAGTGGGAGGCTGCGCAGAAGGCTTTGATTCTGGAACAACGTGTAGAACGTAGACGGAGGCTGAGGCAACTTGCCGAAGGACGACCTGCCGAAGGGTTGCCCGAAGGGAACCAAGGAGGTGTCACGGAAGGTGTAGAAGCCGAGGGGAATTTCTACGCGTCGCCAGACTACTGTAGAGCGAGAAGCCTCGAAGAGTTTCTGGAGGAAACTAGGTTACGAAGAGAACTAGTTGAAGAGACTCGAGATCGGTTCAAAAACTTATCTCTCACACCACAGAGGGAGGATCACCGAAGGGAGCCGGGCACGAGTGACGGCGAAGGGGGAGCTAACCGCACGGTAGTCGCTCTCACGCCACAGAGGGAGGATCACCGAAGGGAGCCGGGCACGAGTGACGGCGAAGGGGGAGCTAACCGCACGGTAGTCGCTCTCACGCCACAAAGGGAGGATCACCGAAGGGAGCCGGGCACGGGTGACGGCGAAAGGGAAGCTAACCACACGGTAGGTACAAGGCAGAACACCGTACCTTTGGTCACCACCACAAGAGACATCAGCGGCATTGGAGGGAGCAGCGCCGGAGGGCAGACGCGGCCACAACCACCTCCAAGTGGACGACTTCCATCAATGGCGACCAAACAAAAGTTGCCCAAATTCAACGGGGATAGCAAAGATGATCCCGCACGGCATTGCCGTACCTGCGAAACCATCTAGATAGCCAACGGGGTGACTGACCAGGATGAATGGATGAAACAGTTCCCCGCCACACTGAGAGGAGTGGCTATTGACTAGTATTCAGACTTGGATAAAACCGGGGTAACTATGTGGGATGAATTGAAGAAAGCATTCGAGAAGGAATTTCGGCTTCTCCGAGATGATAATGAGATAGTCTCGGAAATCTATGGAACAAAGCAAGGAAAGAAGGAGACCATACGGGCATATGGCCGCCGGCTAAAGGAATTAGTCGGAAAGATGGAAAGCCAACCGGCTGATGGCTTAAAGAAGCGGTGGTTTGTCGAGGGTCTGAACCCTAAGCTACGACGAAAGATGAAAATTGTGCCTCCGACATCCTACGATGATGCATACAACCGGGCCATGGACTTGGAAAGTGAAAATAAGACGGCCAAAAAGAAGAAGAATAGATCTTCGTCATCCTCTGAAGATGATACGTCGGAAGAAGAGAGTAGCAGTGATGAGAAGCCGAAGAAGAAAGTCACGGCCCTTCAGAAGGATATGGAACGGATGTTAAAAGAGTTTAAGACAATGAAGGGGGCCACAAGCAAGGATGATGAACTGTGGTGCACAGATTGTAAGGAGAGCGGCCACACAAAGGGTGCCTGTCCCAAGAAGGCATTCTGTGACATCTGCCAGATCATGGGACATTCTACGAAGGAATGCCCATACAATCTGAAGGCACGTAACCAGCAAGTGCTCTTTGCACATGAGCAGCCCTCCACATCGGATTCAAACAATAATGCATCTTCCGGAGGCTACCGAGGAAACCGACGAGGCGGACGAGGGAATAATAATAATTCCACCAGAAACAGGGTCCAATACGATGCGAAGGGACGCCCGATGATTCAATGTAGGGCTTGCAATCAATGGGGTCATTACGCACGAGAGTGTAATAACAATGACACCGCTCAAAAGCTATGTCGGTGGTGTGGCCCCGGTGACCATGAAGATGCCGATTGTCCGAAGTCTGCCGTAGGGGCCAATCTGATTGATATCGAAGGCAACACGCGGGGTAAAGAAGCCATCCTTGCTCTTACCCGAGGGCAGGCAAAGGAAGCCCGATACCCCCATCCCCGCACGGAGAAGCAGAGAATGACGGAGGCAAGGGAGGAAATAGAAAGGGCCATGAAAGCCCAACGAGGAGAGACACACGAGTCATCTGGACCCTACTGCACAGACGCGGAGAGGAACATTGTACGACAGATGCTCCAAATGGAGGTACCTATGAAACTGGAAGACCTCCTACACACCATACCGCAATTGGGGACAGTGTTGTTGGGCACAAAGGTTGATAAACCCAAACCGAGAGACATGGACGCTCCCATACTAGGAAACTCGGCAACAAATCCAATTGTACTTACCGTCAACAATGGCCGACACCCAGCCGTGGTGGAGATGGGTATACTGGGCACCATCCTGACGGATACTATAGTAGACGGCGGTTCCGGAGTAAATGTCCTTCTGGAGGACACATGGAAAAAGCTAGGAAAGCCCACTCTGTGGCCACCTACGTTTAATCTGCTAGGTGCAGACCAGCACGGGATTAAACCCCTCGGCATGTTGATGGCACAGCAAGTCACTGTGGGTGCACAACCTTTTGTACTCGACTTCGTGGTCATTCCTTTGAAACAGAAAGGGTATGACGCCATACTTGGAAGAGGATGGTTGGTGGCAGCGAAAGCAAACCACAACTGGAAACGAAATACACTCTCGATGGAGAGCGGAGGCAAGAAATTCACTATTGATCTCCGGACGCAGTTGGTGAGCGAGGAACTTGCCTCTTCCTCGGGATCTGAATCCGAGAGGGAAAATGACCCACGAGACGAAGGGAGAGAGGGGATGGACCCAGATGTCGAAGGCATATTAAAAATCGGAGGTTGCTGTTCGGAGGATGACACAGATTCACTAAACGGATTGTTCCATTGGCAGCAGGAGGACTATGAGATGTTCTCACCCTCCTGTAACGTATTAAGCGTCGAAGGAGAAGGAGAGGAGCCAAATCAATATCCTCCAGAATATGGGGAGTATAAGGAAGGAGAAGCTACAATGGACACCGTACCCGCACATCAATTTAGAAACAAGGAGGCCATGAAGTATGAAGAACCGACGGTGAAACCTTTGAATCTAGGTATGGAGACGGATAAGAAAATCATTCTGGTAGGAGATGACTGGAACCCAGTGCTGAAAACGGCCGCATTCAAGATTTTCACCGAGTACAAAGATGTATTCGCATGGACTTATAAGGATTTGAAGGGAGTCCCACCGGAGTTATGTGTTCATCGTATTCTGTTGGTACCAGGCGCAGTACCAGTACGGCAGCGACCGTACAGGATGAATAAAAACTATGCTGCAAAAGTACAAAAAGAGATTGAACGAATGCTGGAGGCCAAGATTATCTTTAGGGTGCAGAATAGCGAATGGGTATCCCCCATCGTAATATCTCTCAAAAAGGATGGTAACGAGATCCGGATTTGTGTCGACTTCCGGCGACTCAATGCAGTTACCATCAAAGATCCATTTCCCATACCGTTCACGGACTCTATTCTTGAAGAGGTGGCCGGCCATGAAATCTATTCATTTATGGATGGATTTTCCGGCTATAATCAGATATCAATAGCGGAGGAAGATACGCTGAAGACGACATTTGTGGTGGAGGACGGAGTATATGCTTACAACCGGATGCCCTTCGGTCTCTGCAATGCTCCGGCAACGTTCCAACGAATAATTCTCCACATTTTTGATAAGATGTCCGTGGGTAACTTCAAGGCGTTCCTAGATGATTGGTCCATCTACAGTGGGGAGGAGACGCATCTGAAGGCACTCGGAGAATGTATGGACAGGTGCCGGAGGGCACGACTCGCACTGAACCCTAAGAAATGCAGATTCATGGTGCCTCAGGGTAGACTACTTGGACACATAGTGTGTAAAGCGGGACTTAAAACAGACCCGGATAAAGTTCGGGTGATTGTGGAGATGGAACCCCCACAGGATGTCTCAGGGGTAAAATCTTTTTTGGGACACATCGGATATTACCGAAGGTTTATAAAAAATTTCTCCCAGATATCTTACCCCCTGGATAACCTCACAAGAAAAGGGGAACCGTACGTATGGGGAACAGCGCAGTCGGAATCCTTCGAGGAATTGAAATCACGACTGTTGGCGGCACCAATATTGGCCTACCCAAACTGGGACAAAGAATTTCATGTGCACGTCGACGCCTCCAACTATGCAATAGGTGCAACACTAGCACAAGTTGGGGATCATGGGTTGGATCACCCGGTCTACTTCGCCAGTAGACTACTCTCGAAAGCTGAGAAGAATTACAGTACATCTGAACGGGAAGCGCTCGGCATGGTTTACGCAGTACAGAAGTTCCGGCATTATTTGTTGGCGACACCCTTCACCTTTTATGTAGACCACCAAGCTTTGATGTACTTGGTGAATAAACCTAGTATTCAAGGACGAGTGAGTCGGTGGCTGTTATTATTGCAAGAATTCACATTCAACATTATAGTACGGCCAGGGAAGAGCCATGTGATCGCTGACCAACTGTCACGAATCAAGTCGGGAGAACGAGCGGAGGGGGTGAATGATGATTTCCCCGATGCGCACTTATTCCGGATTGCGGTTACACTCGTATTGGCAAGTACCTATCGACGTCCCAGTTCCCTCGGGACATGCCACCAGGGGAACGACGCAAACTGGTTCTGAGGAGCCGAACGTTCCAACTGATCAATGGACTCCTTTACAAAATGGGGACAGATCAAGTACTCCGCCGATGCGTGATGGAGGAAGAGATACCGGGGATTTTGAAGGAAGCACACGAAGGACCCGCAGGAGGTCATATGGGGCCGGACACGACGGCCAGGAAAGTACTGTTAGCCGCACTATGGTGGCCGACGCTACACAGCAACACCAGAGAATGGGTCGAAAGCTGTGATACATGCCAGAGGGCCGGAAAACCACTAAAACGAGACTTCATGCCATTAAACCCTTCAGCGGCACAAGAGTTATTCGAACGCTGGGGGCTTGATTTTGTGGGGCCTTTAAAAGTCAACAGACCGCGGTGATGTACATACATCGTGGTAGCTACGGAATACTTGACAAAATGGGTCGAAGCACGGGCCCTACCTGATAACACCGCCGTGAGTACAGCCAGATTTATTTATGAACAAATTATCACGAGATATGGAATTCCGCTTCAGATAACCAGTGATAGAGGAGGCCATTTTGTGAACCATGTGGTGAGACTCCTTACGACAGAATTCAAAATTTTTCACTCCTTGTCCAGTCCGTATTATCCGAGGGCCAATGGTCAAGCGGAGGCGACCGACAAGATTTTGGTTTCCGTCATCTATAAGTCGTGCAGGGTAGAAAAGGAAGATTGGGAGGAGCGACTACCGTCGGTGTTATGGGCATACCGCACCACCTACAAAGTAACGACGGGCCAGACACCATTTCAATTAATGTACGGACAGGAAGCGGTAGTACCGATGGAGTTCATGGTGCCAAGTCTCCGAATTGCTGTTGAGAATAAACTTGGCGATATGGAGAGCCTGAGGGAGCGCCTGTATGCCCTAAACAAACTCGATGAACGAAGGCTGATGGCACAATGGGTGATAGACGTGGCCCAGCAACGAAGGAAACATTGGCACGACCAACACATTCGGCGGGCGAGGTTCACCCCGGGGCAGTTAGTCTTGAAATATAATGGACGAAACGAAATTAAACCGGGGAAATTCAAAGTCCGATGGTTAGGGCCCTTCCGGATACGTGAGGTCAACACGAACGGGGCGATAAAATTATGGACACTGGACGGGAAGGAGATATCAGACGCAGTCAACAGGTCGAAACTGAAGGTCTATCACGAACGGAGGGAACCGGGAACCCCCAGTCAGACAGCCGCGGCTAAAAATTAGAAAATTAGAAAAAAGTATATAAAAGAAAATTGAAAAAAATATATATAAAAGAAAATTGAAAAAAATATATATGTAGAATAAAAAAATAAAAAAAATATAAAACATTGGCCACCGTACGGTGGACACCGCAGGTGGCACCACCGACGGGTGGGACCACCGTGAGGTGGGACCACTGTGCGGTGGAAGCCACCGAAGCCCGCGGAAAGATAAAACGCCACACCACCGAAGGCCGCTTAAAAGGAGATAAAACGCCATGCCGCACATCGCACGAAGGAGACACTACCGCAGGGAAAGGAAACACCATGCGACGCCAGGGAAGGAACACCACCGAAGGCCGAAAAAGAAAAATAAAAACGCCGCGCAAACCGAAGGAAGGGAACATCGCCGATGGAACAAAACGCCAAGCAGCGCGAGGGATAAAAAGAAAACACCGTGAAAACACATAGTCGAAGGGGTTTATTCACAGAGGAGAACCCGCAAGTAAAAACGGAGGTGTGCCAGCATAAAACGAGTTTTCGTTGCATCGTGCGGACGAGGCATTTCACCGTGCGGTCAAAGCAGGCTCACCACACCGCGTACACAACCCAAGGACAGCCGAAGTGGTGGTTACCGACTGAACAAATTTGTTGGGCGTGAGCAATTGCAGTGGCTGCATGGTTGTATACCATTGGCTGGGAGTGTATTGGTTCGAAGCTTGAGTCGTGAAGGAGTTCAAGTCTTGCCACCGCACGGTCCCAGCTGCCAGGAGGTAGTTAGGCCTGTACCGAAGGGGTTTTTTCGCATCGGCAAAACCAAGAAGTAAGTATCAGGAAGAAGTTAATGGAGTCAGCAGGTAAAAGAAATTGGAAAAAACAGTTGCAGGATAGCAGCCATAGGAATAAGGATACGCGAGTTCTTCCTTCGGGTGTTCGCATAGCCAGTAACACAATGCACGCCAGGCAGAAGAGAAAGGCACCACAGCAGCATGCAGCACGAGGGAAGAACGCATTGACCCCACAGCATATCACCTTTGAGGGATTGAATGGGTCCGAATGCAGGAAGTGGTGGCAGGATACACCAGATGATGATTTGGTGAAGAAGAGCCTTCGGAAAGCAGGAGTGGAGTGGGCCATCCGAATGCCTGTGTTTGCTATCCGTGAGTATGAGGGAGCATTATGATTCATGGTTGATACCTTTGATAGCCATTCACGGACTAGTACTTTTGAGTACCTTGGGAAGGATATCACGGTATCCTTCAAACCGGCAGATTTTACGAGAGTGTTTGGCATTCCAAGAGTACATGGCAAGAAAGTGGAATTGAAAGCTAAGAAGATGACGCGGGAGGAAAAAGAATATTGGATTAAACGAGTATCCCGAGACTTGACCACAGCAGAATTGGAGAGCATTGTTGATGCCACGAAAAACCGTAGGATGCGTAGGTCTTTTGTTGCAGAGGGCCATTGGCGGTGCATAATGGACGTCATCAAGAGCAGGTTGACGGGGTCTGGTAGGGCATCGGACATCGCTCTCCCACAGATCATATTGATGAATGGACTTCTGAATGGCGTTGTGTATGATTGGGCTACATTGTTATCAAAGCGGATGTGCGAGTTCTTGATGATGGAGCATCGCACGTTTTACATGCCCCACTATGCCATCGGATTGTTTCTGGAGGCCACGCGAGAAGTAGTACCGGAGGCAGAATTGGAGATACAGCCGCAGAAACCATTGGCAGACGGTGAGCCTCCTATCATGCATTGGAGACACCTTGACATTGGTCATTCTTCCGCGAAACGGAAAAGGATAGTAGAGACCCCCTCGGCCGAACCTGATAGTGGAAGAGAGACTTCCAGTAGCGAAGAGGCTTCGGAGGAAGAGGATTCGGCGGAGGATAGTAGCAGTAGGGCGACAGAAGAGGAGAGGATGGAGCCCGCGAGGGAGCGAGTCTTGTTTGCGCCACCCTCACTACCACTTGGCACACTTGTGAGGTCATCCGCGGGAGTGGGAGGCACGTCGATTCCAGCTTTTGGGGAGGGCCGCACACCCGTTGCACTTGGGCCCATGCAGCAGGTGGCATCACCTTCCATCGTACCACCTCCGCAGGCTAGTGCGCCACCCGCGGGACCGCCTCCAGCCATAGAGGCACGTACAGAAGGCATGGTGGAGTCGTGTGGATCACCGCAGCAGGTAGTGGCAGAGGAGGAGCACAGGGAGGGGGTCGACGCAGAGCCTCAGGTGCGATTGGACGTTGTGGGATCCGAGGCAGTAGTGACTGTGTCTGCCTCTTTATTGGAGGAGCCCCTGGAGAGACAAATTTTAGAGGTGGAGAGAGGCCCGGAGGTGTTCAGTACGGATCCATCGGTGGAGGCTATGGGGAGTTGGCTGACCCGGCGATTTCAGATGACGGTGATGCCACCAGTAGGAGCTGCTGTATTCTCACCCCGGCGAGAGCCTCTGACGGAGGTGGTAGACTTGGAGGATTCATCGAGCGAGACACCGGTACCAGCAGTAGGGCATGAGATAGGAGAAGTCGTCCCTGCTATCCAGGGGCAGGATGGGGAGGACATTGAGGCTTACTTAGCAGATATGGTGACGAGGGGTCGGCGAGTGGTGGCAACGGCTCAGACACGGGCTTTGCAGCAGGTTGTGGAGGAATTAGAGCAGGTCCTCCAGTTTATGCGGGTAGGCTGTTCGACAGCTTTTGCTGCATGCTTTGAGTCACAGGGGTGGCCAGCTATTCAGACAGATGCAATTCTTGAGGCTTGGAGTGTGCCTCAGCCCGTCGTGGAGGCCAGGGTGACTACTCTCGTCGGACAGATTGAGCAGGTTTACAGGGATGCCTACTATGCACTGCGGCAAACGCAACATGAGTCCGCGGTCCGCGAGGCCAAACAGCAGGCTTCCTGGGCAACCGAGAGGACGCAGTTGTTAGCACAACTTGAGACAGCCCGTGCAGAGAAGGTTGCGGTTGACATCCGCCTGTCGGAAGAGCAGAGTGTGCGGAGCCTTGTGCAGCAGGAGTTGGATGCTGTCACTGCAGAGCGGGGTTTGTTGCAGACTCAGTTGGTCGGTATGACAGAGTCCGCGGATACCAAGGAGAAGGAGTTGCTGGAAGCTGCACATATGGTGAAGACGGCTTTGGAGAAGGTGTTGGTGGCGGAGCGGGACGTGGCAGCACGCACACAGCAGGTTTATGACCTCCGCGCCCGCCTGGAGGCCCAAACACCAGCATCCCAGCCTTCGACTTCAGGGACGCTTCCTCAGCCCCCTCCTTGACTTTGTTTTGGGTGTATATATGCATTGTCTCCATTTTGTTGTTAGTCGTCGGAGACGACTTCTTTTTTGGGGGGGATGATGTTATCGGAAAAAATGTATAGTTTAGTAATGTTAATTATTGATAGTCAGTTAGCCGACGGGTAGGTAGTTGGAGTCGCGACGGTTGTGTCGCACCCCTTCGGCTGTCATATATTGTACCACCTCCGGGTGTAGGAGGACATGTAATGTTGACGACAGAATATAATATGAACATCTCTTGACATTAATGGAAAGCTTATTCTGGTACTTCTTTGGTATTTGTATTGTGCATTGCTGTTCAGTTTCTATATTCTTCCTGTTTACCCAGTGAGGTAAACACTGACCATATAGTTTCGCAAGTGCGGCAATGGCAAACGGGATCTTCCTTCCCGTCGCAGTTGAACTTCGGCAGCTTCTACTTACTTGCCATCCCACCGCTGGGTCTCGCTCCTCCGGTGCCTTGTGTGCTTGTACCTGGTGATCCTCCGCCTCCACCTCCTGCACCTGACCCTCCACTCGTGGGTCCTCCGGAGAAGGTTGTTGACCCCGAACCGAACAAATTGCCTCCCGTACGGTACCCTTGGGCCGTACCGTCACCTTCGATCGTCTCCCTCCGGTTGTCCTCCGAAATGGACAAGTTCTTTAGTAGGTCTCTGGTAGCGTCGATCAGGTTTAGACTTCGCCTTGTTTGTTCCACCAACTCTTCACGACTTCTTACCCTACGGTGGTATTTTGGCGAACTGTAGAGTTCTCCTTCGGCACCCTCCGTGAGGTTCCCTTCGGGCAACCCTACGACAGTGCAGAGAGTATAATTCTCTCCGTCTATCTCTGCCTCCGCAACCTCCGTGACACCTCCTGGGTTCTCTTCAAGCAACCCCTCGGTCGGTCGTCCCTCGGCAAGTTGCCTTAGCCTACGCCTTCGTTCTATCTGTTGTCTGAGATTCAACGCTCTTTGTGCCACTTCCCATTCGTCACTTTGTATCTTTTTTTTTTAATCCTTATTTAGTATATTGGGCATAAATCACTTCCGTACATAGCAAGCACACACTATGTACACAAAAAAAAAAAAAAAAACCTTTATTATTTTCCTTTTCGGCCACAATTTATGTCAACATTGTGTCGGGATTATTACAGGGTTCAATTTCCCCTTCGCCTCTTGCCATCACGCTCTGCGTCCCAACGACGATTGTTTTCTTCGTACTGTCGGAGGACCTATTGTTGTCGCTCCTCACAGGCAATCTCCTCCAGGCGGGTTCATTGTGCCAGTGATGCCTGTGCAATCAACCGAGGGAGGAGGTTCATCAACCGATTCACCGTGGGGCTAACTTCCAATGCGGTCCACACGGCACTTGTTGGGACTTCAGCCTCCGTGGCCTCTCTTCGGATGTAGGTCTTGATGGCCGCCTGAAGCAGGATTGAGAATTCCCTCGTTGCAATGTCCTCTCCGTCGTAGAGTTCCGTTTGTGCGTTGTCGGCCTCTCGATTAATCTCACCGACGGTTAGGCCCATCGTGTCTGTACGCCATCCGCTCCTTCCTTTCCCAAGTATGTCTAGGCAACGGCGCCAGATGTTTGCCACATACGAGTAAACGATTAAATGCAGGAAGTAAATGCACAGAGCATAATGGAAATATATTAAAGAACCAGTCTCTGTATTAATTCAACAGTCCATGTACATCAAGTGCTTATAACATCACACCCAGATACGACTATGATGATGCTAATTCGAAAGAAAGGTATGCAATATATAATACCCGAAGGGGTGCGACCAACCGTCACGTCCAACTGCCCTTCGGGAAGACTAACTGACTGCCATAACCCATAATTACCGATGACAACATAACATAATGAGTATTCCCAACAACAAAATATGTATTATAGTAATACACAATTTCATGACAGTGGCAGACCAGATCTGACATGTGTCAAATCTGTCTCCCATTACCAGCTACTAAATATATCCATAACTGATAATATTCTTAGCAGTGGTCGTAATAATAATAGGTTATTAGCAAATATATAAATTATTGGTAACATTATTTAATTCATGTATATATATATATATATATTCTCGAATCACAATAAGGAATAATTTAAGGATTATAAATATGGATACTGATATAATAACAGATATTAATACAATAAATATAATATCTTTTAGTAACTGCTCTGCAGTAATATATATAATAATTCATAAAACTAGTAATTAATAAATATGTAAATGATTTATAAATGAATCGGAATAAGATTAAATTATCTAGTATGGTAAATTAGCAAGTACTTGATAGACTAAAGAAAGAATATCCCAGATTTGTTTTCATGTTAAGGTAGCCCTGACTCTTAATCAAGTTAGTTTAAGCCATAAGTACTTTAAAATAGATTAATTATGGTTAAAATAGACCAAATCCTAGTAGGGGACATTACACATAAAACTCTTAAATATGTCCTGGTGGTCAATCAATTTAGATCAGGCATGGATTACTGGGGGTCTGCAAGCTTAACTTTCTTGACGATTGAGATAACATTAGATGTGAAATAAACCCATCATAGAGGGCATTGTGAGTATCAAAACTCGATTTGTCTGATATTCCTGTGCATACTATGCCTGGACCCTCTAAACCCTCTCCATGGTCCCAAAATACCAAGGGAGTTATCATGTTTGTTGCTCACAAAGAATTTGAAAAGATGAAAAGTTACATCAATAGCTTATGGTAATTAACTCAACACAACCGCTCAAACAAATTTCCTAACAGATGGTTGATCATGTGGTGATATTATTGTAGATAGGTTATCCAATAAGTTGAGACGTGCTTCGCATGTTGCTCTATGTTTAACAGTTGCTTTGGTTTAGTGCTAGCATGCCAAACTTGGTGAAACCCAAGGACAAATTGGTGATATAAATTTAGCAAGCCCCACAAAAGCTATTTGTTTATGTATGCCAGAAGAGGGATTTCATCCAAACTTTATTAACAACAAATTTTGACAGAAAATAGAGCCAGGTGACTGGTTGGGAAACGGAATCAACTATTATATTTTAGCAGGAATGAACTATAGTGATACAAGAAATCAGCCTCTAGAAAAATATTTGATCAGTTAAAAATAATTAATTTCTACAGATAAATTATTTACAAATCACTTGCAAGGAACAGTAAATCTTAGACCTTTTTTAATTTTTGATTACTAACATTTTGTGAAGATATGATCCATTTCTAGTTTATTTCAAACACTACAAGAAAACACATTACTATCATTTGTTACCTAAGTTTAACTACAGTAGCAATAGATTAGTGTAATATACATTGCTTGAGTGCAGCTAACATTACACGTTGCCACCGATCAACCCGGTTTTCACTGATTGAAGTAGACCTTTCTGTCAGCAAAGGAGTGATGCTACTTGCTCCGAGCTCCTGCAAAATACTCCAAAAGCAGACCCATCTTATTTATAGTATGTTAATGAATAGGAAAGTAGTTTATAATTTTTTCCTCAAAACCTATGAGAGAAAAATGCAGACCGTGCTCTTTTCTACAAGCCAATCAGCTCGCCCACCTTTCAAAGTCCCTATGCATAAATAACTCAAGTTAATCTTCTCAAAAATTTACTGTCAAGTATAGTCAGATCTGAATTCTTTGTTTATTTAAACATGTAATAAATGCACAAGTTTAAATGCAAACAACATAGCTAATCTCTAGAGTGATGCAACCCAGACATTGTGAAAGGATACAGAAAATAAACCTACCAAAAGCAGCAACTACGTGCCATTGTGGCCCTGAGGGAGTAAGCATGACTGGGTCCTCTGCAGCAACAATATCAACACCAGATCGATCAACTTTCAAAATTTGTCCTTCAACAATTTCTCCCCACCCATTGAAGAGCTCTACCCTTCCAAATTAAGACACGTTTGGACTGCCTTCAGTATTCTATCAAAATCTTGTCCAGTAGAAAGTATAGTAAGCTAAATACCTAACAGCAGAACTGGTTCCTGGGAATAAATCATTAGGAAAAATCTGGACTTGCATCTTTTTCTGCAGCACTTCCACTGTACTTGATTTTAAAGAAAAAACAGGGCATAATAGGGTGCTTTTGTGGTAAAAACCCTAGTAATCAGTAAATAGACTAAAGCCAATGAACCATTGTTTCACAGTGATTCCTGGACAGAGACGCATTTTAGGGACAGCAAAGGGCAGCAACTGAAAAAAAAAGGAAATTTTAAAAATATAGGAAATTTCACCTATTCATATGACAAGGCATTCACCATATTCCTTGTGTAACCAAATTATATAACATTAGAACTAAATTGAGAACTAACATGAGTCGTTATACAAATTACTAAAATTCCATTGCTATCATTTGGGTTTTCATTGCCAATGTACATATACAACAAAATGACAAAACACTACAACTTCAAAATGACAAATATATATATATATATATATATCCTATAATTCAGGGCACATTTCTCAATTGCGCATTTTATTAAATTGGTAATCATGCAGTTCTCTGCCTCTTTACATTACTTTCAAATTTTGTTTGAAGTAAGGTTTTTACTGCTTAGAGAACTGACAACCATGGTATTACAGTTCTTTGGTGAATATCATTGACATTAAAATCCCTGCAGTACTCCATTACTGACAAGGCATACCACTACAGTCGAGTTGCTTCAGATCTATACAAAGCCACTTCAACCACACGCAAATAGCAGTCAACAAATGAACTGAAAAAACTGGTATACAATACAAAGGAATAGATTATAACTGGATTTATGGACTTAAATTCTACCACATTGTAGAGTTTTTTGGTTTCAACTTTTAGCCATGATGACATTGTATTCACATCCATTATTAGCAATATTATGGCAACGAGTGTTGGAGCTCATTTTCGCATGCCCAAAAATGCGAAAAAATTTCCAAGTTTGGTGCCCCCTTCCTTTGGCTTCAATTTGCTCGGATCGTAAATTACTGATCCAAGGAATCATAAATGAACTATCTCGTTTAAGTCATGCTCAGAATTGTTACTACATGTTTAAATAAATAAAGAACCCAAATCTAGAATAGCCATGGATATCACGATTCAACTGCAGTCCCATATGGATATTATTCTTTCTTACATGTTGTGACTTTGTTTCAAAATACCTACTAGAGAATAGCTATATTATATGCATTTAAATTAACAAAGAATCAAGATCTGGAATAGCAATGGATATTATGATTCAACTGTGGTCCCATATGGATATCATTCTTTATTAAATGTCGTGTCTTTATTTCCCAAATGATTTGGCAGCAGTCAGTTGGCTTTAGATCCAATCATTCTCGTTAGAAGTTAGAACATCTTTTCTTTTATGTTCCAGTTTAGCTTCACAAACCAGCTTTATTAATTTTCCCATACCTTAAGAGATTCATACTTAAATGAGATGTTCCAAGGAACATGCATGGAGGAGCCCTGCTCACCACATAGCCCATTGCTTCATGCATGTAAATCTTTAGTAGGCTTGTGTCTGAAAAATATCCAGACTGTAACAGTGAGTTCACAAGGTGTAGTGTGTATGAGACTTAAGAGGATTCTATCTTGGGTTAGTTAAACTTGTCACATCTTTGGATACACTTGCATGCTTGCTATATATGTTGTTATTGAGCAAAGTTGCATGGGCACAAATACGGATATGGACATGGATATAGTAACGAATACAGATATGATCAGTTTTGAAGACCCCTAATATGGATACAGCTGAATACGACATTCATAAAAAATACATATAGATATATTTAACACAATTTTTAAGTTATTAGAGGAGATTTTCAATACTTTCAATATACACAAATAATTGCTACATAAATAATTAGAAGTTGATTTAACAATTTACAATATACAAACCAAAATCGAATAATTAAATTAACAATAATGTCATTTAAATCTAAATTACAATAAAATGGAGAAAAATTAAAGATTAATTAAAAAAGAAAAATATCTAAAAATAAAATAAAAGAAACAACAATAATCTGAACTTTAGAAAAATAAAATTTACTTTCACATTTAATTTTTTAAATCTTAGGGGCAGGGGGTCCTAGCTCGATCGGCTAAAGCATCCTATTGCAGGCAAGAGGTCGCAAGGTCCAATCTCCCCCCATCCTCATGGTACCGGAGGGCATATCACGCCATCACTGCCCATCACGTGAAAAAAGTTCACCAAGCGCACTGCAATTTATAGGGCAGCCACCTGATTCTTGCAGTCTAGAAATAAAAAATCTTACTAAAAAAATTAAAAACTATAATAAAATAAGTATATATAAATTAAAATAATATTAAAATTTAAATATTAATAATTGAGTAAAGAATAAACAATTAAATGTATAGTAATAAAATTTAATTTTTTTTAAATATCTAATGTTCAAACAACATAATTAGATATTATATAAACAATTATTTATTTTAAATGTGTAAAAGTTAAAACACCAAACAAATAGTATGGATGCATTGGAAGAAACTATGGTAACCCAAAGACGTGTCTCCCACCCCCTAAGATGTGTCTCGAAGATAGAGATGCGTCTCAGAGATAGAGACACATCTCCAATATTGGAGAAGTCCCTGGAAACATCTCGACACATAGGGTTCTTTTGCCCACCGTCTTCAAAGTGTTCCCACCAAAAATTGACGTCTCCCACCAAAAAACTTAGGGCAAAAAGTGATAAAAGGCAAAAAAAGTAAGGCCAATAAATAAAATAAGCTTGCATTTTTTTAATTGTTGACTTTTCAATAATACAAAAAACCATGCAAAGTTATAGCGATCGGATCTACTGAAAGTGTAGACTTTTTGAGAGGGACATAAACAGTTGTATGATTGATTTTGTCTTTGTAATGGTCTAAAGAGAAATTTCCTTTACTATTTACCTAAGTTGCCAATCCCAGTTCAAGCTTGGGTTCGGTTTCGACGTTCAAGTTTGCAAATTCGGCCCAAAAAAAATTAGGTTTTTGAGTTCGTTAGGACAAAAATATACACATATATACAGCAATAGCTAAGTTCAAAATACACCACTATAGTCAAATAGCATAGCAAAATATACCACCGTATAAAGTTTTAGTTCAAATAACATAGCAATATAGTAAATACACCACCATGTTAATGTTTTAGTTCAAAAATAAAAATACATTTAGATTCCACAAAACAAGATTCATAAGCCATTAGATTAAATTTTTATTGATTTAAACTATTTAGGTTGTTTATTATTTTAAAATATTAACAACTTGTGCTTTCACTTTGTATGTGTAGGTTAATTTATAATGGCAAATAGAGAATGTTCTACATCCAGTTCAACTTCATGTTTTACCCCATCAATGCTACTACCATCATTTGTAGGCACTCATCCTACAGGAGCTAAAGACCTTGCTTAGAAATGTGCCTATCAAGGACCGGAACCTAGGTCAATGTTTTCATAAAATGTGAAAAAATACTTCATGGAAGCACAAACCACCTCAACACCATCTTGCAAGCATCACTTGTCATGATGCCAGGGGTTGTGATGGGACCACTAAAGAAATAAAAAGAGAAATGAATGTCATACTTGCAACTATAGAATAGAAAAAATTGCAACAAGAGAGGGCAATCAACTGAAGATGCACTTCAAAGCATAGTGGCCTCTCTTCGTGGCCCATGTATTCAAACCAAATCCACCACCATGGGCACTGCTTCGTATACTTTTGGAGCACCACATAATTATCTTGTGCCCAAAAACACACCTGGAGCACAAACATCATTGGAGGCAACTTGGTGGAACAAGGAGATGCATGAGCATGCAGACATTGCATGTGTTGATTTTTGGTAATTCAACAACATCCCTTTCAATGGCAAAATAATCCTTATTTGGATAACTTGGTTACTGCATTGACAATTGCGGGAAAACGCTACAAGACGCCTTCTCGCAAAAACTTGAGTGAGAAGTTAGTTGATTTAAATTTTTTGATAATTTATGTTGACTTTTAAACTAAATTTATGTTTTTGATTTATAGTAATACATGTTGAATTTAAGCTATTTTTTGTTTAAGAATTAAAATTGTGTACTTAATTTCACTTTGTACTTGTAGGTTGCTCATGAATGCAACTGATAGGGAAGTGGTGCAAGAGCAAAGAAAGGTGGTTGGATGGATGGGAAAACCACACCATCATTAATTTTTTGGCAGCTTGCAAAAGTGGTTTTCTTGAAATCGGTTGATGCCTCCAACAAAGTGAAAACTATTAAAACTTTGGCTCTTATGTTGGAGCAAGTTTGTCATAAAGGTGAAAATTGAAAATGTGGTGCAAATAGTAACTAACAATGCAGCAATATATGTGGTGGCTGGGAGAATCCTCTATGAGAAACACGACAATTTTTTGGTCACCTTGTACAAGACATGTCCTTGACCTTCTTTCGGAGGACATTGACAAGTTTGATTGGGTGACATCAATTGTAGAGGATGCAAGGAGGATCACAAAATTTATCTACAATCACCCTTGGGTTCTTCCCCTGATGAGAGATCACACCCAAGGGAAAGAGTTGGTAAGATCGGGTATCACGAGGTTTGCAACAATTTTTTTAACGTTGCAAAGCATTCTTGGTTCATTGACAGCTTTGAAACAAATGATTGTGAGTCGAGCATAAATAGACTCCACTTATTCAAAGAAGCTTGAAGGAGAGAGTTGCAAGCATAATCTTTGACAACCTATTTGCACAAAGAGCTATTAAATTCAAATTGAATATTTAGTTTTTTTTAATTTAAGTCTTTCATTACAAATTACTAACTTTAATCCTTTCTTATATTTAAATTGTAGGTGTTGGAGCCCTTGGTTAGAGTTCTCCACTTGGTAGATGGGGATGAAACTCCAACGGAATATCTTTATGAGGCCATGGGTATGACCAAGGAGGCTATCAAAAATTACTATACGGAGACCACCTCATGGGAGATTATTGATAGGAGGTGGAACAATCAACCCCACCAACCCATCCATGCAGCAAGGTACTTCCTCAACCCTCATTTTTTCTTCTCGGATCCCAATGGAGAGGTTATGGAGGACCTCACTACATGCATTCAAAGCATGACACCCGAGCTTGATGTGAGAAAACTCATTGTCAATGAAATGCAAAGTTATAGGGAAACAAAGGGAAATCTCTTCTCTTTAAAGCTAGCTAAAAGAGGAAGAACAACACAAAACCAGGTATAAATTTTGGAGTCTTTCACATGCATCTAACAAGTTACAAATTTCAAATTTACAAGTTTACAATATTGATAATTTGATAAAATATGTTTTGACTTTGCTTTCTAGCTCATTAAAAAAAAATTGTAGAGAAATGGTGGACAAATTGGGGTGGAAATGCCCCAAATCTCCAAAGATTTGCCCTTTGCATCTTATGCCAACCTTATAGTGCATACAACTATGAGCACAATTGGAGCTTGTTTGAGGCCATTCACATGAAGAAGAGGAACAAATTAGCTCAAAGATGCATCAATGACATTGTGTTTGTGCGATATAATCTTTAATTGCGCACAAGAAAGGTAGAGGAAATATCTGCTGATCCAATTGATTTGGAGATATATCTTTACAGTGATTGGCTAGGGAAAAATGAGCAACCTCCTTTATTTACCGAGGATGAGATCTATGATTTGGAGAGGCAGCCAATGGAGGAGGGCTAAGGGACTAGTAGGGATTGTCATTGGATGACATTGAGGATGAGGAGGATGAGGAGTCATTGCCACCAACATCTACAACTAGGATGGAACTCAAGCCATAGCCTGTCATGCCAAGAGTGGCGGAGGAGCCATAGTAGACTCCTAAGACTAGACCCTCTAGTTCTACCTCTCCCCTAGTTTTTGCTAGAGCTAGGAAGAGGAAGATGTAAAATGTTTTAATGTAATATTTACTACTTTTGGTTTTACAAAAACAATTTGTTATTTTCATTTTGTTTCAGACTATAAGCCATCAGCATTCCACATGAGGATGCCATTTTGTACCCAATTTGCATGCAAATCAGTCAAATATAGCTAGATTCAACTTGTTTCTTTTATGTGCTCATTTATTGGCTCATTGGATGCATCTCATTGAATTTGCAAAAAAAATGCATTTGTAATGGAATTTAAACGATTTTTTAAGTTGTCAAGGTTTTGCCAAATTTTTGTTGAGTCGTTTTTTTGGGGCTTGCCGAGTTTTTGCCGAGTCCAAGTTTTCCAACTATGTTTTAAACCATTGTGGTTGGTCTTAACAATGAACTTGCCTCCCACAAGGTAATGTCTGAACTTGGCCAAGGCATGCATAATGGCCAACATCTTTGTCGTATATAAAATAACTCCTTTCTACACCCCTCAACTTCCTACTTTCGAAGGCAATCGAATGCTTATCCTACATTAGTGCAACACCTATCCCCTCTCCTAAGGCATCACACTCCAACTCAAAATGTTTGGAGAGACCAAGAATAGCTAGGATTGGGCAAGTACTCATCCCTTGTATGAAATGATCAAAATCATCGTTGTGCTACGTTTAACCACACAATTGCCCCTTTCTTGGTCAAATATGTGAGTGGAGCTGCAATCTACGAAAAACCCTTAACAAACCTTTTGTAGAATCCACATAATCCAAAGAATCCCTTGAGCTATAAGAGATTCATAGGTGTAGGCCAGTCAACAATTGCTTAAATCTTCTATGGATCTACCCTCACACCCTTAGAACTAATGTGTGGCCAAGGTAGAGAAATTTTGTCGTGTCGAAATCACATTTAGATTCCTTGGCATATAATGATTCCCCCCCTAAAATGCTCAATACATCATCAAGGTGTCTCATGTGCTCTTCCCATGTTTTGCTGAAAATTAAGCTATCATAAAAAAATATAAGAACAAACTTTGTAAGCTGCTTACAAAAGACTTGGTTCATACACGATTGAAAAGTGGCCAGGGCCAAGGCATTAGTTAAACTGAAAGCCATCACCTGTGTCCAAAATGACATGTGAATGTCATCTTCTCTACATCCTCCTCTAGCATTCTCATCTGGTGGTAGCCTAATCTCAAATAGATCTTAGAAAAATAACAAGCACCATGCAATTTGTCAATAAGCTCATCAATCCGATGGATAGGATACTTGATCTTGATAGTCTTATTGTTCAGTGCTCTATAATATATGCACATCCACATTGTGCCATCTTTTTTCTTAACCAATACTACTGAAGAAGCGAAAGGACTCTTGTTGGGTCTAATGTGCCCCATCTCAAGCAACTCCTTGATGACCTTTTTGATTTCATCCTTGTGTCTCTTCGGATGTCTATTGGCATAGTGATTACTAGTTTAGATCCTTCCTCCAACTTTATAACATGCTCAATGCCTCTCTCTGGTGGTATTCTAGGAGCTTCTTGTGCTTGGATAATAAAACCTAAATATCTGGATGATAATCTCTTTTATGCTGCTCCGTAACTATATGCATTATGATGCATTATGCTGCTCTGTAACTGTAAGCATTATGATGCAATCTGCTGCCCACTCTAATTGATCATGCCTAATTAGCCTCTTGTTGGTCTACGTTTTTATCATTCACCGAACATTAGAATAAAATGTCAAAGACACTCTACCCTCTCTTAATCAAAATCACTATGTATGCCAAGATTGCACAAGAAAGATAATGGTAGATAAGAGGTTCTAGTAGTGGGTAATGTTCAAATCCCTCCAACTAATGCAAATAACTTTCCTCTGGGACACACGAAGAAGAGATCAACTGGTCAAATTTTGACAAATGAGCTACCGCAGGCTTCACAGAAGAAAGGACTTTCCTCTAGGACACACGAAGAAGAGAATCAAGAAAAACACCCAGTAATCTTTTACCAGGGTAGAGACAAACCTGCCCTATTTTTGTTATCAGTCAAAATATTTGGCAAAATGTTACACAATTGCCTAGTAGATTCTGGTGCCTCTAGCAACGTGATGCCACTAGCCGTCTGCCAAAGGTTAGGGCTTGTTCCTACAAGGACTAATAAGAAGGTCACACAATTAGACAAAACGGAAGTCCTTATTATGGGAGAATTGAATAATATTCACATGCAGTTGGCAGCAGACCTGACAGTGCAAAGTTGTATCGACATTTCTGTCGTCAATATTCCTGATGGATACGGCATGTCGTTAAGCAGAGATTGGTCAAGAAGGTTAAATGAATATATTTCCACGGACTTTTCTCACATGTGGCTGCCATGGAAAGGAGTTCCTAATCAAATAAAAGTTGATAGCACACCAAGGCTCAAGCTAATGATTACGAAGTACGGAGAAAACAATGAAATATAGTTTCTCGAAACAGATTTAGGTTCCTACACACCTAGAGTGAATGAAGTCTTGATGTTGCATGCATCATCCAGCAAAAAGGGTGCTAAAGAAGGATCAATAATAGAAGATCAAAACAAAAATGAAAAACTATTTGAAAGTTTCAAGGACTTCATCTGGACAAGTATAAGCCAGAGAGTTGAATTGAAAAGCAGAATTCATGAATTGTTTTGGACCAACTGGTGTCGGATCCATGACACCTCCCATTCAGAGTTCACTTGCAAAATGTGCCACAAAGGGATTAAGGAAGCTCGTCAAATGCTTCTACAATTTGCAGATCCTAAAGAAATTAAAGAAGAAAGCGATATTGAGAGTAAGAAGGACCATCAAAAACATGAATCTCAGAAAAATATAGCTGAAAGTGCTGAAGCAAACCAGACACAGAATAGATGTGAGCCAGATACTACCGATACACAGGCTCAATCATCCTCTCAGCCGATAGAGCGAGTTTGGACCCTAAGGTTCGATGGCTCCCGTTCAAAGAAAGGAGCAGGAGCTGGTTTCGAATTGACCAGTCCTAATGGAGAAGCATACCTTGCAGCTCACAGACTCTAGTTTCCTTACACAAATAATGTCACAGAATATGAATCATTGATTCATGGGTTATGAGCCAAAATCCTACATGCTTTTGGAGATTTAGAGATAGTGGTGAAACAAGTAAGAAAACAGTACATCTGCCATGATAAGAGGTTGTCTCATTATCGTAATAGGTTCTAGGATCTCATTGAGAGTTTTGAGGCTTTCAATATTCAGTCGAAGATCCGGTCAAACAATCAAGAAGCAAATTCTTTGGCACAAGCAGCTAGTTCATTAGAGTCCCTTGCCATGGATGGCATGAACCAATTTACTGTGGAATTATCATCAAAACCGTCAATCCCAAACAATATCACAAATTTTCAAGTGTTTGATGATGATGACCATATTCGTGAATTTTTTACAAGTTCAGATGTCTTCGCAACACAGATAATTGACGAGGGTGAAATAACAAAGGAAGTCGAGTTTGATGATGACGGCATCATGAATTTGAAGACAAATAACTAGAGAGAATATTTGATCAGGACCAGATTAATGAAATAAGGAATCAAAAGACTAATGGCGACTGTTATCACAAAAGATTGCACCCTTGCTGAGCTATCAACTCAGCAACCTTGTGAAACATGGAAACAACCCCGAAGTGTTGGACCTTGCGCAAGGGGGTTGAGTCTCTGGCTTCCTTCTCAATCCAGGTGCAAGTGTTGAACCAACTCAACACTTCAAAACTTACTTCTAAGCCTATCCTAACAGCTTGCAAAGGAAAAGGGAAGAGAGAAATGCTTAAAATGAAAAGAGGTGATGCACCAAGATAAGAGATGTTTCTCTCCCCACCCGAAATGGCACAAAGAATCAACTAAAATACCCAAGAGATGCACAAACTTCAGTTGCATGAGTGACCCCAATGCATGTATGGAGGTTAAAATTCGCTGAATGTCAAGAGAGGAGAAGGTTTCCCAAAAGTCACACCCAAAAATAGGTTAACACAGCATAGGTGAAAGAAAGCCACAAACATACACTTATAATGAAGGTAAGAACAAATGCACAACATCCATAAGTTGAAGTAAGGCAAGAATGATGATTTCAATTCATTCAAAGGCCAATGGCCAAACTTACAGTTGCAGAAATGCAAAAATATACAAGTCTTTAAGAGAAGTGAAAGAGCATAGAATAGCTCAAGCCAACACGGAGAGAACCCTTTACAATGAGGCTTAACAGCCTTTATATAGAAAATTGGTTACAAGAGTGATCATGACCCTTGTGTGTAGGGAAATGTCAGTCTGGGAGTGCAGGGAATTGCATGCACCTGACTTTCTGTACATGCAAGCAACCTAGCCATGCCCTAAAAATGCAACCCTGAGAAGGGTGGATTGACTGACCTTCCAAAGTCAAAGCATGCAGACATGACATAATTACCACAACAAGCATGGCCCTATACCTCTCTTGATGGAAATTCTGCCAAAATCATTAAATGCACCCCTGTGGCTCCACAAAAGAAGGTGCACAAGTCACAAAAGTCGTCGAAGCATTTAAAGCTTTGAGTGTTGATCACGCCATCCGGAAGTGTTGCAAGCCGAAAAGAAGTTCAAGGACTTCGGAAACCCGAGTTCCCTGAAGTGGGGAAGACAAGGAAGGAACTTCGAAACCTCGAGGTTCCAGAGAAGGGGAAGGAAACGAGGAAAGGAACTTCGGAACCTTTCGAAGTTCCGGGAAGAGAGAAATGTCTAAGGAAGGAACTTCGAAACCTCGGGGTTTCGGAGTTCCGAAGAAGGCAAGGGAAAAGAACTTTGAAACCAGGGTTCCGAAGTTCCGGGGAACTGAAGAGAAGGAGGAAGGAAAGGGAGGAACTTCGGAACCTCGGGGTTCCGGAGTTCCGAGAAAGGGAAGAAGAGAAGGCAAAGGGAAGGAACTTCGGAACCTCGGGGTTCCGGAGTTCCGGGGAACAAAAGAAGAGACAAGGAAAGGAAAAGGCTAAGGAAAGGAACTTCGAAACCTCAGGGTTCCGGAGTTCCGAAGAAAGAAAGGAAAAGGCCAAGGAGGGAACTTCGGAACCACGAGGTTCCGGAGTTCCGGGGGAAGGGAAGGAGAGGTAGCAAGGAACTTCGAAACCTCGGGGTTCCGGAAAACTGGGAAAAGAAAAGGGCAAGGGAAAGGAACTTTGGAACCTTGGGGTTCCAGAGTTCCGGGAAACTAGAAAAAGGGGCTAAAGAAGGGACTTCGGAACCTCGGGATTCCAAGGAGTTCCAGGAAAGAGAGAAAAGGCAAAGGAAAGAACTTCCTCCAGACAAGACAACCCTTCACTCTTCATAATTCCATTGCTTTTCTCTTTGATCAATTGGGGCAGCGCTGGTCCATGGAACATATCTCTGATCCGTTCTCACTGATGGACCAAGGGTGTCATAAAATGACAACAACGACCAATATGAAAAGGTGAATGTGGGAACCAAAGATGAGATTAGAAATGTGTGCATAGGCAAAGTCTGTACACCAGAAGAAAAGGCTGGAATAATTCAAAGCCTGAAGGAATTTTTTGATGTCCTAGCATGGGCTTATGAAGATCTAAGAACTTATGACACTTCTATCATCACACATACAATTCCTCTCAAGCAGGAAAGTAGACCATTTAGACAGTGCCAAAGACCGGTTAACCCACTACAAGAACCTCTTATCTACCAGGAAGTAAAGAAATCGTTATCAATAGGGATCATATTCCCAATGCGCCATTCAACGTGGGTCGCCAACCTAGTCCCTGTCAGAAAGAAAAACGGAGAAATCAAACTATGTGTCAATTTCCGGAATTTAAATAGAGCCTCAGAAAAAGATAATTATCCCTTGCCATCACAAAGCCCGTGAACAGAAGGGAGATCATGACAAATTCGATTTCCTGTGGAAAGGACCATATCAAATTGCAGAGATATTGGGAGAGAATGCATTCAAGTTGAAAACTTTAACAGGAAATGCCATTTCGTTGCCCGTTAACGAGCAATTTCTGAAACATTATTTCAAACCTTAAGTTCCGTGGAGGAACTTGTTTGTACATAGTTAGAGTAGTTTCTTTAGCTGTTCTTGTTTTTTTAGATTAGTTTGCTTTCGTTTGCTCTCGTTTGCTTTGGGTTAGTTTTGAGTAAAGAGGATTCCCATTAGCAAAAAGGTGATGTTGCTTGCACGCACACTCTAGATTGACCCTGCTAAGTTATGTTTGGAGTATTCCTTTGGTAAATATTTGTGGAAAACTTTTGAATCATAGATTAATTATTTCTAAAGTATCTTAAAGTTAGGATTAGTACTTGACTAAGAAGGGAATCGTCTATTGTATCTTGACACTGAATCTTTCAATCATTATATCATACATGCTTAACAAATTCTCTGAGTCATTATGGTTTCCTAGGTGAAGTCATGGCAAATATGATAACAGAAAATCTAAGTTACCGGTTCAGGTTCGGGTTTGGGCACCGGTTCGGTTTCGAAGAACCCGGTATGCCGATACGGCAAAATTTTGAAAAGGGGTTTGGGTTCGTTTGGGTTCGTTAGTACAAAAACATGTAAATTTTATATATATATATATATTTGTGAAGCCTATAAGCATGAATTAAAATTTGCATGTCACATAGCATCATATAAACAACAAAACAAACATAAACTTGTAATCATAGCATCATGATCATACCATAATAGCATCATATACATCAAGTTTAATATCAAAATGACAAAATATTCAAGTATCATTGTTTCAACTTTCAACAATATAAACTTAAAGTTTAATCATCAAATGGATCATCCAAAAGTGACTTTCTTTTCCAAAAGCAACACGACACCCCTACCTTGGCATATACGGTTTTTTCTGTAGAAAAGAGAAATCATTTTCCAACGAATGACGCATTAGCTCTAACAGACAAAAGAAACTGCAGCCCAAAATTGTTTCAAAAAGAAACGCATAAAGCAGAAATTGGCGCTGGAAAGAACATTTCTAACAAAAAAATCATTGAACAAACTCACAGCCACAAAAGAATAACGCATGTTACTTGGAATATGCGCCATTTAATATGTGCCAAATACAACGGCTGCCAAAAAGAAACAAAGCTCAAGAATAAACACAAGGAATCGACTACTCCAAACCACACACATATAGCTGTCAAGATAAACACTGTTGGGTTCGACCTGGGTCCGCCCAGGTTCAACTGGGTTCGACCCCAGGTTCGACTGGGTTCAACCAGGGTCAAACCACCTCTGGGTTTTTCAAACCTTGGTCGAACCGGACCTGTACCACAAACCCGATCGAACCAGGACCCGTACCGAGGGGGCCCAGAGGCAAACCCGGTAACCTAGCAGAAAATCATCAAAAGTCTTAGTTCAACACCACTATAATGCTCAAGCCCATTGTGAGCTTCATTGCGTACGAGCCAAAGTGTGGAAATATGTGAAAAGAAAAGAATATCTAAAGAAAAGAAGAAAAAAATGAAAAAAATCAAGAGACTTGGCTTTGGGTGTGCGGAAATCTCTATAGGTGTACCCCTCAATAACAAAAAAACATAAATCGCCGAAAGTAGAGCAATCTCCATGAGATTATACAGATAACCTCGCCAAGGCTATGGATGTTTGTTGGCAGCGAGGCTCTATCCAAGGATGCTTTTGGAGTTAAGACAAAACACTTAAACCAACATAACTTGCAATGATGGAACCGAAGAGTCATCTTGTTTCTTTTGAGACGGAAATGAATCCATCTGCACACACTTGTAATTGAAGGATGAAAGATATTGATACAATTTAGGATTCCTCTTCCTTTTTGAGTACCCTTCTTGACCAGCGGGTAAGTTAGCTAGAATTAATATCAGATTCCAAGTTGGAAACAGGTTTTATCTTAGGAATGTTCAGGTTCATTCCCCACGTGGAGTCGCCAGATGTTGTAACCTTCTTCACACATCACCCCATTGAGAATGGGGACCCTCCTTGCTTTTGCTTTTTAGGGTTTTGTTAAAGTTTTGCAACCTTCCCAACATCAATTTTGTCAATTTTGAAAGGTCCGAGTTTTCGAGAGTCATAAGTCAGTTTGTGCAAACCATGGTCAGATCAAAGTCTAGACACTGTCGGTGTGCCTAGAAAATCCAAAGGACAAAGATTGCAATTGATTTGGGTCAATTTGGACAAATTTCTATTTTTGGAAAGTTTTGCTTTTTGCTTTTTCCTATTTTTTTAGGAAGTTTCGTTTTTGGCACTTTGAGCACGATCCCCGAAGTGGCTTTTTTTAGAAAGTTTTTCTTTTTTTTTTAGGGATCCTTGCTTTTTCTTTTTTTGAAAAGGGGATCTAGGGTTTGCCCTTATGACTCAGAGTTATATTGAAAATGATCAAGAATTCCACCCAATTCAAATTTTGTCCGAAAAGGGGATCTAGGGTTTGCCCTTATGATTTCAAAATTTTAAGATGATCCGAATAAAATTGGATAAGTTATGAAGGTTTCAAATCTGATTTTTATGGAGACCAACCCTCTCCAAGTCCGCCCTCCACGGAGAATGAACCTTGCAAAGTCCGCCTAAGCGATGTGTGCTAAGGGAGGAAGTGTCTTCAAGTCCGCCCATGTCTAAAGTGCACATGGATCAAATTTCTTCAAGTCCGCCGTGTAGATGGTGCACAGCTTCCTTCAAGTCCGCCCAAGAGTTAAGGATATAACAAGCAAGGAGGTGCAAGGAGTTAAACAAGTCCACCTCATAGTGGGTAGTGATAACAAGCAAAGGATGTAAGTCACATGAAGTCTGATCATACAAGGAAACCTGCTCCATGAAGTCCGCCCTACAACAATACTTTCTCACTTGCAAAAGGGAATGAAACCTACCAAGTCTGCCCTCTCACTTGCAAATTGGAATGAAAGCAATAGAGTCCGCCCAAGTTACAAGAGAAAGAATCTCTTCAAATCTGCCCCAAGATGTTTGAGAAACTTACTAAATTGGAAGTGAAAGAAAGATTCTCTTAAAATCTACATGGCTGTCAAGAATATTTGCATAAATTCGAACTAGGAAATCACTTTTAGAAAGTTTTCAAATTGGAAGAAATTGACGATTGAGTTCAATTCATGAACTCACAATCGAATTAGAAACTTTCTGCTTGGACTGAAAATTGAAATCAGAACTTTCCTAAAGGGTTTCAACTAAACTAAAACTGAAAATGGAAACTTTCTTTTGGAATTCGAAGACTGAGGCACAATTAGAAACAAATCAAGTTCGAACTTGGGAAGAATTGCTATGTTTCTAAACTGAAAATTCGAACTTCTTAAGGTTTTGATACAAATAGCCTTTCATTCTCTCATTGATTCACAAAGAAGTTCGAACTTGGGAAATATTTTGGAGAGGTTTTGAAAAGTTTTATGCAGGTTGTGAAGGATTTCAACAAGATTTTGAAGGGTTCAACACAGTTTTGAAGAAGATCTTGATAGTTTTGAAGAACATTTTCACAGTATTTCAAATCCAACTTCAGATTTTCTATTGCAAACTGAACTGTCTTTCTTCTTTCTTATCTTTTCTTAAGGTGAAAATTGGTTTCAGAGGCAGATTATCAGGTTTCTTGACCTGATTTTTTTTCAAGATTTCTAGAGAGAAAGAATTAATCTACTACAATTTCCTTCCGTTCTCTCTTATTTTCTGCCCTTTGAATTAGATTTTAATGCATACTTAGTCAAGTTTTGGACTTAGATTTTCATTCTTAGGTCTGATTTTGATCAGAATCAGACCCAAGGTTCCCAAATTTGATTATATTTCAAGATCCTTCAGAACATCTGAGTGTTTAAAACCTATTCGAAATGCTAAGTGTTGGAAAAAGTTGAAAAATCAGAATTTACTTAGCTGCTAAAACCTCCAAATTCACACTTAAAACGAAGGTTTTAACTTAAACTTCTTTAATTTTTGCAGATTTGGATGACCTCAGGAGTCGGACCATCACGAAAAAGTTCAAATGAAGTTCCAAGTAGATAAGGATTCCCCCCCAGAATCCAAGTGAAAGGAGTTGAAGATAATTTTGATGATAGTGGCATGGAGCAATCAACCATCCTTGATAGGTTGAGAGAAAGGATGAAGGTCAAAATACCTGAAGTAGTTCATCAGAAGGATAATACACCAGCACTCTTGGCTGAGTTAAACAAGCCAAATGAAAGAAGACCATCTAAGCCAGCCAAGAAATTTTCTTTGATCCAAAGGAACAGTGCGGGATTCAAATCCGTTCAGGTAGCAGTGCCGAAAGCAGATAAAGCTCAGGACAATATCACTCCCAAGGAATATGAGATCACTACCATAAGCCTAGGTAAGACCACCAAAATCCAAGAAGTTCAGGAGTTTGATGATTCCTGCAATACCCTTAAGGAGAGGTTAAAAAAGGAAGTAGAGAAGAGAGAAGCTAGAGGCTGAAAATGAGCAATCGAAGAGGTATGTCCAGCACTTGACAAACCCTATTGATCGGGAGGAGGTACCAGTTACTCCACCTATGCCCCTTCTAGAGGAATTAATGAAATTTTATGAGGATATGAGAACAACTTTCAGAGAAGTCAAAGGATGGACTTCTGATGCTTCAGAGCGTGCTGATATACTTGTTGAGAATTTAGTATCAGCATATGACTCCACCTCATCCCTCTTGAGCAGAGTCCAGGATATATCTGAAGCTTGGGAGGATATTGAAGACATTCAGAACAGAATAATCCCATGCTTGAAGACCATTAGAGGGCTTCCCTAGCAGGATTTAATTGATGGAAAGGTTATCCAGCCTGGTGACATCTATGACTTCAACACTCAATTAGTTCACGGTGGTGTACGTTTTTCTCTCTAGAAACCTTGAAAAAAAATCAGGTCAAGAAACCTGATAATCTGCCTTTGAAACCAATTTTCACCTTCAGAAAAGATGACAAAGAAGAAAGACAGTTCAGTTTACAATAGAAAATCTGAGATGCACTTGAATACTGTGAAAATGCTCTTCAAAAGAATCAAAACTATCAAGATCTTCTTCAAAACTGCGTTGAACCCTTCAAAATCTTGTTGAAATCCTTCACAACCTGCATAAAACTTTTCAAAACCTCTCCAAAATCTTTCCCAAGTTCAAACTTCTTTGTGAATAAATGAGAGAATGAAAGGTTATTTGTATCAAAACCTTAAGAAGTCCGAATTTTCAGTTTAGAAACATAGCAATTCTTCCCAAGTTCGAACTTGATTTGTTTCTAATTGTGCCTCAATCTTCGAATTCCAAAAGAAAGTTTCCATTTTCAGTTTTAGTTCAGTTGAAACCCTTTAGGAAAGTTCTGATTTCAATTTTCAGTCCAAGCAAAAAGTTTCTAATTCGATTGTGAGTTCATGAATCGAAATCAATCTTCAATTTCTTCCAATTTGAAAACTTTCTAAAAGTGATTTCCTAGTTCGAATTTAGGCAAATATTCTTGACAGCCATGTAGATTTTATGAGAATCTTTCTTTCACTTCCAATTTAGTAAGTTTCTCAAACATCTTGGGGCGGATTTGAAGAGATTCTTTCTCTTGTAACCTGGGTGGACTCTATCGCTTTCATTCCAATTTGCAAGTGAGAGGGCAGACTTGGCAAGTTTCATTCCCTTTTGCAAGTGAGAAAGTGTTGTTGTAGGGCGGACTTCATGGAGCAGGTTTCCTTGTATGATCAGACATCATGTGACTTACATCCTTTGCTTGTTATCACTACACACTTTGAGATGGACTTGTTTAACTCCTTGCACCTCCTTGCTTGTTATATCCTTAACTCTTGGGCGGACTTGAAGGAAGTTGTGCACCATCTACATGGCGGACTTGAAGAAAGTTGATCCATGTGCACTCTAGACTTGGGCGGACTTGAAGACACTTCCTCCCTTAGCACACATCTCTTAGGCGGACTTTGCAAGGTTCATTCTCCGTGGAGGGTGGACTTGGAGAGGGTTGGTCTTCGTTAAAACCAGATTTGAAACCTTCATAACTTATCCAATTTTATTTGGATCATCTTGCAATTTTGAAATCATACATTATCGTACCCTTGAATTCCTCCGGATTCCTCAAATTTAGGAACTTGGCTTTTTCGGACAAAATTTGAATTTTGGGTGGAATTCTTGATCATTTTCAATATAACTTAAAGTCACAAGTGCAAACCCTAGATCCCCTTTCCAAAAAAAGAAGAAGCAAGGATCCCTAAAAAATAGGAAAAACTTTCTAAAAATAGCCACTTCGGGGATTGTGCTCAAAGTGCCAAAAACGAAACTTCCTAAAAATAGGAAAAAGCAAAAAGCAAAACTTTCCAAAAATAGAAAATTGTCCAAATTGACCCAAATCAATTGCAATCTTCGTCCTTTGGACTTTCTAGGCACACCGACAACGTCTGGACTCTGATCTGACCATGGTTTGCACAAACTGACTTATGACTCCAAAACTCGGACCTTTCAAAACTGACAAAATTGATGTCGGGAAGGTTGCAAGACTCTAACAAAACCCTAAAAAGCAAAAGCAAGGAGGGTCCCCATTCTCAATGGGGTGATGTGTGAAGAAGGTCACAACACCTCTCCATTCTCTTAAAAAGAGACTACTCTTGGACCACCATATCACATACCTCTAAGAACTATTTTATTCCTGTATGACTCAAACCTCATCTCCATAGTATGCAAATTCATAGCGAACTCCCCAAGAGTCCACATTAGATCTTCCTTTATGCAACCTAACTTCTAGTGAATTCATTGGTGATACTTCAGATCTTTGTCATACCAAGAAATGAAATAAGCGTTGTCATTTGCTGGTCAAACCATAGAGTTCCTAGGCATTTGATGAGTCTAAACAGACAACAACAGATAACATCAATACCATGCCAATGCTTGGAAGCAAGTCCTTTCAATTGATCCCTTATGGTCTGTCTAACACTTATTGAAATTATTTGGAAAGGTATAAAAACTACATTGAGGACATGCATTAAAAACTAAAAAACCAATGATACAGAAAACCTAATCTTGCGTACTCTCAATTAATTCAATTCTCAAAATCTCTTGCCTAGTTCAAGGTCTCATGCAGTTTTGCATCAAAGGCAGAAAAATTTTAAAATGGCATTAAGAGTTGATCTCAGAACCTTCCAATAAATAAGCCTCATGTATAAAAGAAAATTATTGGCTACATGGCATTGTGTGGACAGTATCTAGGAAAAAGTGCCAAGATGTAAATTTAATATTAATAGAAAACTGAGTTTAATGAAATCCTTTATGTCAAAATAACATTAGAAAATGTCATTTAGTGTAACAAATATTTTACCTATCAGTGACACCTAAACGCAACACTTTTGTCATGTGCCAAGACTCGTCACCCTCCACACGTACAATTTTGTCCTGTAAAAGATATTGAAAGAAACATGTAAATACATCAGTGTCAATTTCAAATTGCATTACGACTGTGGCACTTAATAATATCAATCATAACATCCATTCATCTCCTACTTTCTCTTAAATGCTGCATTTCTCATAAATTACAAGCACAATAAATATTTTCACCATTTATCAACTGATTTTTCATATACAACAGATTTTCTATTGCCTTCAGTTTTTTTAATAAAATGGAAATATACAGACAATAAAACATAACTTTGATTCAAGCATAATGTTCAGAGGAAAAAACCTTATCGGAATGTTGGATCAAACAAGAGAGCTACCACGATAACATTGGAAAAAAGATGCATAACTTCTAAATTTTCGGTGGTTCATAATCACTAACAAGGTAATATTACTTGCACCTAATAAAAACAGAAATCAACTTACAAGGAAGTAAATACTCTGAAATACATCCCCATTGGTCTCAGGTTCGACTCCGAGGCCCGGACTCACCCGAAAAACCTAGTTTGCAGGCGGCTTGGTATGTCCCCAGTGGATTAGTCTCGCCTCAGCTCGCCCCTTCCTGAACCCCAACTTGGCAATAAGTAAGTCCAAGGTAAGGCGGGTTGGGCGCTGGGCTGGGTCGCAGGGATACCACTACCGCAACAAAAAAAAAATTAATAAAAAAAAATGTGAGTGTACAAAAGAGAGGATTGGACTGAAAAATTAAGGACATTCTACTTTAAATTCTCAGGAATGAAAACCTATATTGGCTTCATCTAGTCTAAGCTGAGATAGATCAATTTTACAACCACCCCCACAGATCGGCCTCATCTGAATAATAATCCTCAAGTTAGCCTCTTAACATCATAATCACCACTCTCGCTATGTAGAACTGCATTATCACCTTGTCAAGTTTAAACCATCCCCCTCTTGAATAAAGTGTAAGGGGATGCCCAAAAGGTATTCATCGTAGGAAAAAAAATAGACAATAATGTGGATCTCTAGATACTGGTTGGGAGTCTTCTTCCTAGTGAAAAAAAAAAATCTCGAACTCCAATGGGTAACAAAAAGGAAAAAGAAAATCTCAAGATAACATAAGCCTTCCGACATGAAAAACTTTATGCTACAATGAATTCATAATGGCTTTCCTTCTCAGATTTTAACTAACAAATCAACTGTGAGTTGAGATAATAAATTACTACAGTGAATAGATGAAAACTAATAAGAATCACCATAGCCTGTTGTAATGCCACAATGGAAGCTTTCAGTGGAATTGTGATGGGCCAATTTTCTTCAATTATTTTATATAGTTATAACAACATTACAATAACTATTAAATCATTGATAATCAAAGAATCAAACAACAATTTCAAAGATTCAACCTAAGAGCCCATAATCATGAATATATTTATATTTCCATTGTATTCAGACAGCAAAGGATGACAAAATTTGCTACACATGTCCTTGCGTTGTAGATCCTTTGCCAACAAAATAAGAATTTGAAGTAAATGTTCATTTCAAATGACTAGATGTAGTCTAGCTTCATAAATCAAATGGATGGTAAAATAGTGGCAAAGTACATCTTTTCTGCAAATTTTTGAGATGCAACTAAACAAGTTGTCAAATTTTCAAAGTCTCTAGTAAAAGTTTTTAGACTGATGGGGATAAATCTCACATGGGCTTCTTGTATGAAACTATGGATAGAGCCAAGGACATAGAAAATAACAAGTAGTACATACCATTGTGGGACATAATCAATACGAGATGGAATCAATAGATGCGATCCCCTCTCCATACCATTGGATACTATTTGAATCCAACGTTATTTTGTGGCCCCTAATTGAAATACAATGTTGAGGTCACCCACAGCCTACTCATGTGCATGGAGAAAATGTTCCTTACCATACAAAACATTGGATGCAGCTATGGCAAAGCAAGAAAGGGATTTTCTGAATTTTTCTCAAGTATGGTTGTCATGCAAGGCAAGAAGACCTTCAAACCAAGTAGACTCCATAAACTTTTGACAATCTCTCTATATTGTAGACATGCAATGGTGTTAAGCATTTTGTAAATATTACAAGATATCATCTCAAAACTATGTGTTTTTCAACACAATGGTGGGATTTTTGTGGCCAAGATGCCAAAGATCTTTGATGGATGGCGATGCGCATTTTAATCCAACCATGCAGTTCATCAACTTGCAAGCATACTTGGAGTGTTTTTGAAGACATGCAACCCAAGAAACACAGCCATCTAACGCAACAATGGATGAACGACTTAATCTTTGTTCACCACAACCTCCACCTGAAGTTGAAGAAAGCTCAAGATAGAAGCTTTAAAATACCTGTATTTGTAATAATAAATTGTAATCATTGTTTTTATTTCACTTTCATTTTCCAAATCTAATTAAGTACCATCAAGGAAGACCAACCAATTGACCTCACCAAGATGGATCCAAATTTTGAGTGGATTGCAAATGATGATGTCCTTGACAATGGTGATAATTATGATCTCCTTAAGGAATGCAACTATAATAGTGGTTTAATTGAATGATGCAGGAGAGGCTCTAACCCAAGACCTTCATCATCAAGACCTGAAACACTCTAGTGTAACTCTTTTCATAGTAACAACAATCATTGGCTATATCAATTTTTGGAACTTTGTACTTAGTTTGTAAATTGACTTTGTACAAAGTAGATTGTCATTGAAAACTTGAAAAATATTATCATCCAATTATTATTTATGCACCATGCAATATACATTGAGCAATGCAATGTAATCAGCAATATGAACATAAATGAGAAAATCCATATCCCACAATGCATGGGCTAAACTCTCATTTTTATTTGCTCTCTATATTTCTATGCTATTAAAATGCCTTTAAATTTTTTAAAAAGCAGGTTTTTCTCTTCTTCTTTTTTTGCTTTTTTCACTTTTTTTGGAAATCCAAATTTATCCAATTAAATCCCAATTTATGAAAAAGTTTAAAACTTCTAGTTTGCCCATTTTTTCCCCAAAAGATTTTTGCTGCCCATATTGGGGCATATCTGATATGTCTGGACATGGTACCATTCCATCCAATACCATATCAAATTTAGGATTATGAAAAAGCATTGAAATTTGCAAACAAAATTAAAACATCAAAAATAAGTTGTACACACACACACATAACTAACAAAAGAGAAATGTAATATAAACTAAATATTAGAAACTGAAACATATATAATTAATGTTTTTTATTTACTAAAAAATAAAAAACTTTTGGAAAAACTATGTAGTAGATAAAAGTTTTTTACTAAAAGTCTTCAACTATAAAAATCTTATGTTTGTCAAATATTTTTGATTGCCATGTTCTATGCCTTTAGGTGTATAAATAGTTGAACATGTGTTTTTAAAATTGTTGCATCTAGCCGTATCTATAAAAGGGCGGCTCGATAATTTGTTGTATCTGATATCCAATACCATATCCATTTCCATGCAACTCTGCTGATATCATTCTAAAGGAATGGTACAACCTAAGAAAGCCTGATGGCGAAGGCATGTGTACTCCACAAAGAAGGTACAAGTTCAAATCCTGAGTGAGATAAGGTATGTAACTTATGTACACCTTGCTGAACAATAAATGATATGGCAAACAATCCTCTTGTGAGCTTACCAAAAGGGGATCTCATACACCAATTCAATGTCATGTTCTATTCGATGCCATGTTTGGCAGTGACCTAAGAACCTACCTTTACCTTTACAATGAAATGGACAGCTAGAAAAAGAAATTCCATTAATGAACACAGTATGTCAGTGGAACTGTTAAGGACAGTGAATTACAATATCAAAGCAAGAGTGCTAAAATAGGTATAAGATATTTGAACCAAAGACGAAAAATTCTAGATCTAAATCTAGAATTAGACCTAAGAAATGATCAAACCTAGGAATAAAGGGGTACCACAAATGAGTAAACCCTTGAAAAATCAATATGTACAAAACATTATAATACAAAATAACCCCAATTCATGTGAAAATAAAGTCAATGTGCGAAGAGAGAGTCATCAATGGAACCAAGGAAAGAAACTGAATATCAGAGCTCTGCTCTTCATGAAGGTCATCACAAGAAGAGGACAACAGCATGCTTGTTAATCCCCATGAAGGACCAATACAAAGACAAAAGATGCCCTCAAGAGAATGATTCAGACTACAAAAACACTAGAGGATGCAAGGTCTCCTTCCAGTACCTTTACTAAAATTCATGACTAATGATCCTTAAAACCTAGAAAGAAAATTGATAATATTTATTTGCCCACACCATAAGTAGTGCAGGGTAGTGACCCTCTACAAGTCATCATTTGTGATAGTGATCTATCTAGTGAAACTTAAAATCCCCTGGGGAGCCCGACATCTAAAAGTAACAATATCCCAAAGGTAAAGGTTCAAACACCTTTGATCTCAATAGCGATAAAAAGGTCAGTGAGAGAACCTACAAAGTTTTTGAAGACCTGGTAAAATAATCCTCAAATCTCATAATAGACAGCACACCCAAAGATAAAGTGTTAACCTATCTCCACCTCTTGGAACATAGACAATATATATAATCATCTCATAGAAATACCAATCTGTCCCAATTCAGAATTGGTTAGAAACCTAGTTACCAGAACCAAGAAATGATGATGGCAATGGCAACATGAGAAGAAACAGTGTTTTGGAGGTTGAAGATGAGAAATGTGTTTTTTGTATACACGGATGTACAACATATATACTGAAATTGACCAAGTTTCTACCAAGTTTCAGAGCTTTATGAGATGGTTTTCAAAAATTTGCAGTGTACCCACTGTCATAGTCCAACAGATGTGGGTAATATTCAAGATGTAATATCAATGAATTTCCTTTATTTGTCTATGATTCTCTTTTGTAACTGATTTTTTCTAATGCTATGATATTGGGAATCTCATCCAACAACTATGATACCTATTAACAATATCCAAACATGAGCCATGTAACGTGGATATATTTTACATTGGATTACCGATTACCTACACTGCACAACCATAACTCTACACATTCTATAGAGTATTAAGCAAAAGTCCCTCAAATCTTTCAGTTTCGAACAAACTAAAAAAACTCAATGGTCCTGTTAGCAATACTACATATTAAAGATGCAAACTCAAAAACCCCAATGATTCTCTTAGCTCTACCACATATTGAAGAAGAGAGAATCATAATATTAAATTATATAATAAGAAATTACTAGAAGAAACAACGTTCTCCAAGAACTTTAAAAGAACTGTGGAAATATAGATTACTTGATAATGTTTATAGGAGCATTAAAATTGTAAGCTTCAACAAAATGAAATCGCCTGATCTTCTTCAACGTCAAAAGAAGGTTTGATGTACAATTATGGGTCATAATACTGTTTGCATGGCAGCTGCAGTTAAAAGAAAAATGGTTAATATCCATTCCACTAACAGAGAGAGAATTTTATGCTTTCTAGTGACCAGAAAATTTGGAATTATTTTGGATTGGACAATGAACAATGTGCACACCATGTTGAGCGCAGATGTATCTGGAAAATTAAAAACCTGATTTTTTTGGTTAGAATTAAATTTAACTGGATATATATACCTATTAAAAACAGAGACAATACTTGCTGAAGACTTTGAGAATAGTATGATTTATAAATACCAGTTAATCTGTTGTAGTCAGCTTCTTTTCTTTGCTGCCATCCTGAATGCCAGATGATGGAATAGAAACAGAGTTGTGCCCAGTCCTGACTCCAAAATGCTTTTCAAAAATTTCAAAAATTTCAAGGATAACCTTGGCATGGACACCTAGAAAGACCAGGCTATCATAAGGATATCATACATACTACCTCTTTATCCTGATGGCTGCCCCTACCTATATAGCTGGTCAGAATGAAGAGTATAATATAATTCTGGGTTCGCAACACACCTGTTGTGCGGGCCATTGAACCTCACTGCTGCTGCTATCCGTACATGACAGCTGTTCGCATTGCATATGGGTTTTGGTCCATTGAGATTCAAACACGAAACAAGCATGGACCACCGCATTTCCTCCAACTATAAAACATGAAACAGATATGGACCATTGAATTTCCTAAAACTATGGATAGAACATACTCTCAAGTAACCAAGGAATTTCCTTGGCCATGAAATCAAGTTGCCAAATAAGTCAGGATGGGCAATGGTGACATCAACAATTTGCAGGAAATACTCAAAAATTCTTCAGCTTGTAGTTGAATGATTGACACAAGGCATCACCATGCACACAATGCAGGTCCAAACCTCAGCAAGCTTAGAGTGATAGAGCCGGAGTCTGGCATACTCCTTCAACATATCAAAAAAATACTCACCATAAAAAGCTACCTTAGTGCTGCAAGAATGTACCAGTATACGTCTTCTTTGACAACTATATAAATTTACTTTCATGGGAAATTAACTGGAGCATCCAAGAGGTATCTGCAAAAAAGGAACTACGCATGCTGATAGACTAAAGAAGCAGAACAGTCTTTGAATATCAAGAATGTTGACATCCAAAGAGAGGATGCAACTTACTAAGAGGATATCACAGTTGTTTCCATGCAAATGTTTCAGGACCTAGTCTGAGTAACAGAGTTTTAAAGAACAACATAGAGCTTCATAAAAATCTCTCTTCTAAACCAAGGCTAAATCACAAAGCACAGTGAATCTTTGAAGTTTGACAACAACCCTCAAGACTGGCCGGCCACCAAATGCAAACTAGAAATTGATTTAAAGGACTGTCTGTTTACAGCAGATCATTAGCACGGTACTCTGAACTCCCTCAAGAAATGCCAAGAGACTAAGAATTTATAAAACACCCAAAGCAAATTGGAATGTTCATAACCAACCAGCACCAAGTGGAAGGGATCTTTTCAAACCTCCCACTACAGGAAATTTTTGAAAGATAGCGAAACAAGATATCCAAGGGGCTGAGCTGTGATGATCATGGCACACTAATAAGAGCATGACCCAGTTTGAAATATCCTCATTGTAACAAGGTAATGTGGGACAAAGTGGTGGTGCAAGGATTATGAGGAGCGTTCGAGCTTAACCTTTTGTTTAGAGAGACATGCATGTTTACAGATACTTCATTAAAGGCAACCCATAATCTCACCTAAAATTCTTCAAAACAATTATAAAAATTCTTACATCACGTTTTCAGATACGCATCATCAATAGCGACCCTACTCCACCAAACAAAAGGAAAATCGCTGGGCTCACATGGTGCTATGTTCTGAAAAACTTGCAAGATAAAAATGGAGCATTATGTTTCTGACATGTACTTTTAGAGAAACAAACGTGACAGATTGCAATGGTGTTACCTTAGAAGCAGGAAGCTGCTCAGAATAGAAACGAGGAAGACCCCCTCTTGCTTTGTTTGCAGAGGATGTTGAAGAGCTCGCCGAAACGGTCCTGTGAGTAGAAACATTCTTCAACAGGACATGGCGCTGTATCTTTTTCTTAAGGCCCTGTTAATGAAAAATGTGACATATAATCAGTTCCCGACAATTAATTGGCTAAGAAAAACAAAAAAAAGCTTATCACGAAGCTGAAAATTTTTACCCGATGCCCAAAAATATTGAGGAAATGCCCAAATGTAGGATGAGGAGATATTGAGTAGAGCATTGAATCCCCACTGTCAATTCCTGTGAAAAACATATTTTGAAAAATAAACTTGTATCCTCAATTTTCAGGATGCAGTAGCTTATCAATGAAAACAATGATTACATACCTTCTTGCTGGTAAAAGAGAACAATGGGTTTTACTCAATCTTTGTATAATCGTGCTCCTCCATATATTCGAAATTTATCACTTGCATCACCGTTGAGCTCTATATTGTCTCTGTTAAATTACAACGAGCAATTGGACGCATAGATTCCGATTTTACTGCTGGAGTAGCTTAACAAAGACTTTTAATTTAACTTTAAAATTAATATTTTCAAAATAATCAAATATTAAACATTTATATTTATATGTAGTAACTTAAATAATTTTTTTGTTTATGTGTAGTAACTTAAATAAGTTTTATATTTATATGTAGTAACTTAAATAAAATATTTATAAGTTAAAATCATTATATTACATGTTTGTTTTGTTTTTTTTCTCGGTAATAATTCTTTTATTTTATTCATATTCAAATAAAGAAAACATCTCATAAACAGTAAAATTTTCAGAATAGTTCATAGTAACTAAGAAACACTCCAAAAAAACTGGAACCAAAACCAATCAGCACCCCTGCACATGCAAATACCCTTACCCCTATATCGAGCTTTAACAAAAAATACGCTCGCAAAAACAACCAAAAAAAACTACCCCATCGACAAGTTTATACAAAGTTTAACAAGACGCAAAATAGGGATTCACCCCATAAAAGATAGACACAAAAAAACTAACTTTTCTTAGAATGGAACAAAAAATATATGTTTCCTCGGGAGGAGCTTGGTTCACCGCCATCCGCTTGTATCTCTGCAGCATTCCTCTTCCTCGGTCTTAAAACACGACGCCCCACACATCCACCTCAGCCTTAGCCAATTCGATAATTGCCTCCAATTCTTTGATCAACGGCAATATTTTTAAGGCCTCCCAACCATGCTTTGCTTCGGCTCTACGATGTACCTGACATAACCCTCTCAGCCACCAAACAAAGGGGATTAAATTCTCGTATCTACCCTGCACTCTTTCATCCATGCCTTCTCTAATGTCAAAGCCTTCACCAAGGATAGCCCACTCAAGGAAGGATTCCATCCCTCCAAGGAAGTTCTTATGTACTATCGCTTCCATGACATGCTTCACTGTACCTTCTTGCTCTCCCACATCCAATCCCCACGCCATAATGAGAGAATAAATGTCCATTCTTGTTTTGTATATGTGTTTCACCAAATCAAAAGCCTTTTCCCAGAATGAGGAGCACGCATTTCACCAAGCGTTCATCATTGAAGAGGAACATCCCCTCAGTCGTCTCTCTGTTAGCTCCCCGAAAAACAGACACAATTGTTTTCTCATTCGTAAGGTGAAATTTGCCTCCATATTTCACCTTTGTTCACAGTGGCACCACCCTGCACTTCAAAGTTCAGCTCGTCCCTCATGACACTCCCCTACTACTCTCAAACAAATTTAAGACACCCCCAAAAAATAGAATGATGAAATCTTGGGAGGAAGGACGTGCATTAAAAGCTCCTTCCGCCCGCAGCAAAAAACTATCATTAATGTCATTGCAAGCTCTTAGTACCCACCGCCAACTTTCACATCACCTCAAGTGACATTGCACTTAAGACATGCATTATTTATGATCCGCTTACCAGACTTCAATCGACATCTAAATGGCTTAAATTTCTTCTATGTCAATTTGCCTAAAGTACTCAACTCTTAATTCACCAACCTCATCGAAGGATAAAGCCCACTTTGATAGGGTATTTACCTTTAAGTTCCCCGCCCTCCTAACATGACTAATTCAAAAATCTTCAAAATGTGTTAAATCTTCCACTATGTTAGTGATTGAATTCTATAAGTGCCATGCATCAATGTTCCCCTTCATTATTGCCTGAATAATAATGAGGGAATAACCTTCCAAGTGAATTTTCTTAGCTCCCATTTTTTTACCATTCTGACGATATTTAATGCAACCAATGCCTTTGCCACATTATTTGTTCCAACTTCTAGTTTCTTAGCTCCCAGGGCCACCACATTCCCATTCCAGTCTCGAATGATAAAACCAGCACCTGATGGTCTAGGGTTCCCCTTTGAAGCTCCATCAAAATTGATTTTCCACCATCCCTCTGAAGGTCTGCCCCATTTTTCCTCTAACTGAACTTCCAAGCCAGATTGAACTTAGCCCTGCCCCTTAATGGGCCATTATATTACATGTATTAACTTAAAAAAATAGTTCTTGAAGAGGGGAAAACAAGCAAAGCAAGATTCAATGGTTAATATTCAAATAAAACATTCAAAACATAAAATGAACCATTTATACCTTGCTATTTTACCTTCTCCTTCAAATTGAGCAATAGATGAAGTGGAATGCGCCCAAATGCTCCACTTGATTGGGTGTGCTCCTTGTTGATATGTGGTTTTCTCTCCAAATGCACAACAAATGGATGGGATGATGGAATTTTGAGTGCTACAATGGGTGGAAAGTGTAGATGACTATGGATGCTAAGCGATCAAGGATGCTAATTGACTATAATAAGGATGTTAAGGAAATGATTCTAAACACAAAGGAACAACATGAGATTACTTGAATATGAGATGAGAAATGAAAGGGGGAGACCCTAATTTATAGATTGGAAGGGAGATGAATGGACAATTGAGATATGAATCAAGGGTGGAGATTGAAGGAAGGTGGGGACATCGCTTGAGATGACAAGGTGTGGAGACTAGGAAATTTGTCATAAAGACATTTCTTGTTTCCTAACTCCACAAGGTGCATGGGAAAGAGATCCTCGAGTACCTTGGGAGAACAAAAAGGAATTTAAAATTCCTTGGGAGAGGACAAGGGAATTAAAAATTCCCAAATAAGGGATTGCATGGGGAAAGGAATTAAAAATTCCTTGGGAAGATGAGAGTGCCTAGGCGAATGGGGAATTTTGAAATCCTTGAAATGACCCAGTTAGGTGCATTTAAGGTTGGAAGGTGAAGGGGACAAGAGGGGACAAGCCATTTATGGCAATTGGTTGGCTTGGTGGCTAATCATGGGGATTATCCACTAGCAAATGATTAGAAAGGGTGATTATGAAGATTACTAAGAGATTGGAAGACAAGTGGGGTTTGTAGGAGGATTTGACAAGAGGAGAGAGAATGGGTGGAGGAATTAAAAATTGGTAAATAATATTAAGTGGGCTTCTAGAAGAATTAATTAGGCTAAGTGTAGATTAGGAGAAGTGATTTGTAGGAATCACATGATTTAGCTAATTAATTTGAATTAATTAACTAAAAGAAATTTAGAAGAATTAATTAATGTAAGCACTTTAGAAGAATAGGGAATAAATGATTTATTTAATATATCAATTATTGGACTATAGTGACAAGATTAATTAAAATAAATTTAACTAATTCTGAGAAGAATAAAGGGGATCGTGATTAAATTAATTAATTATGTAGTAAGGATAAATTAATTAAAATAATTAATTTAAGCGTCTACACTTTGCCCCTCTTTTACGCAGCGGCAAAATTAGCGATGGGTAAAAGACAAGAAAAGGATGCCCCAGCGTGAAGACGCAGGTGGTATATTGATGGGGAGGGATTCTCAAAGAGAGTCAATCCTTTTCCAAAAGGTAGTTGAGTGATGTCTTAGTAGGCTCCCTTCACTCTGCACTGGTCTAGCAACCAATCAAAATTTGCAAACTCTCTAGGAGTGCTCCCAATCAGAATGTGCTCATTGACTGCTCAGGCATGGTTGAGATTCACAAGGGTAAACCCAACCTTATTCTATCAAACTCCTAACATATGTTTGCAGGGGTTGTAGCAGGTGTCCATAAGGTTTTACAAGGCCAATCAACTAGTTTTGTGTTTGGGTTTCATCCATTTCTCCATCGCTCTTTCCTTTCCCTATTTTCTAGGCCTAGTAGCCCTAGAGCCCCAATTAGCCCTACCTAACCGGTTTTTGAGGAATAACTCAAAATTACCCCAAAGAACCAGACAAACTCATTTATGATCTGAGTACCTTTTGGAAGAGCTTTTAGATTCATCAGGTGAGGCAACTAGGTCTGTCCGTATAGGTACTAAACCCAAAAAATGGCTTGTTTTGAAGGGCTTTTGGGTCTTTTTGGTCTTATTCCAAGGGTTTAATGTCTTCCCTGACCTGCCACACCTCCAAACTCTCACATAGGCTCTGCCACACCCCACTTTCTCATGCCAAACACTTGGCAACTTCAAACCTGCTCATCCATGCAAACACTTGAAAAATTTCAATCATTTCCTAACCGGGCTATGACTGAGCTCGCCTAGGAAATGATGCCCAATGGCATTTCAATGACCTCCAAATAAAAACAAATACTATGTACACTGTACAAAGGTTCCATGGCTTGAGTCCCAAGGGTTATTGAGAGAAACTCAAACGACTTCAAGCTAGAACCATGTTTGGGTCTCTAAAACCCTTGCTCAGGCCGAGAGCTATCAAAATAAAAAACTCAATTCAAACCTGCAACAAAGATGAACTTAATTGCTTCCTGAGCACTACAAGAACATTTACAAATCAATTATCAAAGAATAGCAATGCAATCAATCCATGAAGTACGGACTATTGCTCTTAATTTGAGAAAATACAAGACAAGAATTGGAAAATGGTTTTCAAAATGTATTATGATTTTCTCCAAGCGTTCACCGAACTGATTACATTCATACTCAGGGCATTTATATGCCATTTTGGGCCTAACTAACTCTCCATCGGTTGCTTAACCACCACTTTTCTCAAAGTTGCAAAAAGTTGCTCAGAGTTGCAAAATGTTGTCAAGCAACATTGACAACATTTGCCAAAAAGTGCATTTTTGCATTTCATGTTTTGTTTCTCATTCTAAACCACCTAGGATGACTAAAAACCATTAACATTACATGTCTCAATGCCAAATAAGGCTTTTCAAGATTTTTTACACCAAAATGCACGTTTATGTCATTTTAGGCTTACAAGGGCTTACAAGCCAAAATTGAGTAAACACATTATCCTATTGACATCCAACCTCCAAATGCATATCACAAACACACGTGGACCTATGAGTAGTCCATTATTCACAATTCAAAACCAAACTATAGACAAACACACCAAAATGTGGAAAATGCACTCAAAACTAGGTGCTCCTGCACCATATATGCCCCTCGAGAATTCAAATGGGAATTTTTTTAAATTTCGGGGAAATGCTCAAAAAATGAATAAAATGACTAGAAAAAGAGAGGAAAAGGGGAGATGAGAAAAGAAAATAATGATGGGAGAAGAAAAGGAGCGAATTGGAATAAAGGCGAGAAAACAGGGCCATGGGGGCCCTATATAAGCCACACGGGGCCCAAGGAAGGGTCATTGTCACATACACCTTTAGAGAATTTAGAGAGCATAGAGCCCTTGGAGAGAAATGGACTGCATTATAGTGCATGAGCATTGCACTGAGAGGGTCAGACACCTTGAGCGATCGGCCGAGTACGGCCCACCGGTATGTACCCCGACCCCACTTTATGATTTAGTAGGTTAGGGTATTTATTAGGGGTATTTAATAGGCTAGAAATTTGGCTGGGTGGAGACATTAATCGTCGTATCAGTGTCTCCACGAGGGTTCAACGTCTCCGCAGGTGACTAACGCATGCACAGGCGTTGAAAGGGCGAAGAGGGGGGAATCAATGCAAGCGTCAATGACCAACGTAGGCACAAGTGTCAATTGACGCTAAAGGGGGGTCAAAGGGGGCAGAGACTATGCTTTGACGTCTCCACCTTTGGCGTGATGCATGCACCATGACTTCAATGTCTCCGTTGGAGGAGATCAACGTCTCCGTCAGGGAGGGTAGGGAGGGTAAAATGAGGGATAGGAAGGGGACAAGAAGGATTTAAGGGGTTGCATAGATGCCCCTGGGATGGTGTGGGATATAAATAGGCTGAGATAGGCTAGCATAGGGTAGGATAAGTAGACTAATAAACTGAATTGATTGGGTGCAGGAGGCAGCAGGACCACTCATATCATGAGAGCACTGGCCTTCGACCATGAGGCTGTACATACAGTTGAGAGTAGATGAGAGAGAAATCTTGAGCGTAGTGGATCTAGGGTTTGTTGGGAGATGGCCTATAATTAGGTCTCACACTGCCATGATGACAACATTAGTGAAGCGCTCAGATAGTAGGACATGCACCTTCCATCTGCCAACTAGGGAGGCTACCATTACACTATTAGACGTCTGGAGGATCTTGAAGTTCCCCATTTGAGGCGCGATTCCCAAGTATAGGCTCGATCGACGATATTATTACTTACAACAGGTGTACGAGTATGACGCGCTACTTATGGAGGGGACGTGGATGCACCTGGGACAGGCCATGTAGATCAGAGATATCCCATGCTTGGTGTTATTCATATGTGGATTGATCAGCAGACAGATTATGCTAGACCTTAGCGGGCATGGATTCTCTATTGGATGGGCTCGTTGCGTGTATTAAAGGTTGGAGGACTATGTACAGTATTGCTAGGGAGCATTGATGCTCGGATAGTTGTACCATGACATGCATCTATGTCTTTACTGGGATTACTGGAACCTTGACAGAGGGGTTACACTACTGCATATTTGGGCATGGGAGCATATCGCGGTGACGCGACTAATAGGGAGACAACATAGGAGGTGATGGTTTCCTTATGTGGACAAGTATAGGGGGCTCCTACACTATCATAGGGTGGGGGCTATGTGCTATTGGAGGCACATTTTTTATGAGATGATGTTTTTCTAGATGGCGCATGTACATGGATAGCGAGCAGTGGTGAGGCGATTGGCAGTTGGCCTAGGCATAGACATAGTGTTGGTTATTAGGCAAATCTATATATGTGATTGAGCACTACGTGCCGCATAGGGTGATGAGACAACTTGGGCAGGTTTAGGATATAGTCAGCCATGAGAGGCTATATTCGCGGATTACACAAAAGGCAGGGGTCTGGGGGCAGGCGGTGGGACTGTTGGAGGTCTGAATCAGTTGGGATATTGCCAAGAGGATCACATGGGATGAGGGGCTATAGGCGGGAGAGGATTCGAGTTGCACAGGTGCATATACCTGTTGGTGGGAGGCCCATAGGCCAGGTAGACTGAGCATACCAAGTGTGTTGGAGGAGGATGAGCTACGACCCTCAATAGATGAGGTTGTTGGAAATTGACATCAATTGGTTGGTTTCACTATGTTGTCATTGATGGCAACATGGCAATTTATTCTGGCTTCATATTTTGGGTTAATTGTGTACCGGCAGGCACTTCACAAACACTTCACCGGCATCGGCACCAGCATCGACAGGTTGAAAGGAATTCCTTGGTTACCGGCAATGCAGGCCGACATGGTTTAGAATCTGGTTATCAGTATTGGAGGCTGACATCTTTTGGATCCGACATCGACAATTGTTTTGATATTCATGTATTTATGTTATCTAGCCGACATGTATATTGATATTGTAATTATCTTTGTAAGCTGACATAAGGCATGATAAATTGTAAAGGGTATATAGGTTAGTTGGTTAGATCATTTTGTGGAATGGATATATAGAAAAATATGATAATGTTATGCAATGCGAAATATATGAGAGAGATCATGTATGTGAGGATATTTATGTAAGGGGTATTTCGGTAAGGGTTTAGGGTTTAAGATCAAAACAAACAAAGCTTAACCGGAACTATATTCAGGCATAGAAGATGTTATCTTTGTAGTTAAATCATTTCTCCGGATTGTAGTATGGATTTGTATGTAGTTAGTGAGGCTCCTTTTTGTGATTGAGTAGTGTACTCTAGGTTGTAAGCCTTCCTGCAAGTGCACGCCCCTATATTTTGTAATATCTCTTCATATGGCCAGTGAATTGATATTGTGGGTCACAAATCCCACCGTGGTTTTTCCTCTTTGAGGTTTTCCATGTATAATTTTGTGTGTTATGATATTCATTTATGTGATTGGCTTATTGGTTTCTTTACTTCTTTCAATTCTATATGTATCGATATACCGGTTGGTGTATGCATGTTTTAATAAGGTTAAAATTGATCATTCTGGTAGAACATTGATTCACCCCCCCCTCTTAGTGTTCTTGGATTCCAAAAATTGGTATCAGAGCCTTGTGCCTCAGGGGAAGTATAATAGCTCGACGAAGATCCTGAATTTGGAATCCATGGATATGAGTTTGGAGAAGCAACTTGAGGTGGCACTTGAAGATTATGATGTTGAAAGGATGAAGAACTTAAAGCTACAAGATGAATTGAATTCTGCTAAGGAATTCATTCTTGTCCTACAAGAGAGGTCATCTATTCAAGCTAGGAGGAAGGAACTTTTACAAAATTAGGATGATGAAGAGAAAGATGCACTTAAGGAATAGCGTCAGAAGTTGAGTCGGGAGAACATGGTCATGAGAAATGAAATGCAAGCTATAACTATGAGAATGTCTAAGGAGATTGAAGACCGAAAGAAAAATGAATAAAATCTTATTGTATCTCTGAAGAACAAATTTGAAGAATGTGGTAGGTTGGTTCATGAGAATGATATGTTGAGAATTGATTTAGTACAATCCCAGAGTAATGAACAAGAGCTTGAGAGACAAATGATAATTCTAAGAGATGATTTGACTATTGCAAGTGAGTATAAAGAAAAATTCAAGATTACTTCTGTAGACACCTAAAATTGTCATGTCTAATTAAATAAATATTTTTATTTATTTAATTATCTAAGCTTAATTCTTCTATTAATTAAATAAATCTTTATTTAATTAATTAATTCATTTATCCTCTTCTAGCCTTATTTCTCATTTAAATAAATACATTTATTTATTTAAATTATCCTTTTCCTAAATTAAATAAATATTTTATTTATTTAATTGATCCCACTTCTTCTATTAATTAAATAAATCTTTATTTATTTAATTAATTCATTAACCTTTTCTACCCATGACACATGTCATTCATCTCTTAATTCCTACACTACCTACCCTTTCATTATTTTATTATTTCTTTTACCTACCCTCTAATCATAGCCGACCTCCTTTTACACCTCTCAATCTTATCTCTCCATTTCTTATAGTGTCTTATATATAAGGAGATGCTTCCTTCATTATCAAACCCTAATCAATCATCCTAATGAACTGACTACTTGATCAATTGACTACTTGGCATATGTGATCCTACTTGCAACCACATTCCATTCTTTGTTGAGCTCTTGTGCACATAAAATCTGAGAGCAAATATATCAAGCAAGATCAATGGAGATAGGAAGAATGGAGATCCAAACCTTATTAGACATGTGATGGTATAATCTTTGTGATTTCATTTGATTTGCATTGTCTTAGGTAATCTTCATATGTTATGGTGGATCTTTGTTGTTGTTAGGCTAGGGTTTTGTGGTTGAATTCATTTAGCCTTTCAATATTATTATTATTGTTATCCATTTTCACCATATACATTTTGGCACGCCCAATGGGACTCTTGTCCCTTTTGCATTTAACATCCTTGTTGCAGATTTTGTGTTTTGAAGTTGCAGATCTGATATTTTCGACAGCATTTTGATATTTTCACGTCTGTGTACTTTCGGATCACGTTTTTGATTTTTTGTCGCGTCTGTGACATCTGGAATCGCGTCTATGTCTTCGACAGTATTTTATTTTGCAGATTCTGAAAATCGCGTCTGTGTTCCTCAGTCGCGTCTGCGGTGTTTTTAGACGCGTCTGCGTCTAGAAGTCACGTCTGGGTTCTGGAGCCGCATCTGTGTCTCACAGAAGCGCGCCTGCGTCAGAGAGTCGCGTCTATGTCGGAGGTAACCGCATCTGTGTGCATGGATTTCATTTTTGAAGTTTTTTTATTTAGTTTTGGGTCTTGTATTTAATGTTTCAGATCTGGTTTGTTTTGAGCTAACATTTTCAGATCTAGCTAACGAAATTGGTGCAGCTTGTCTTGAAAGCAAAATCGTTTGGTTGAAGGCCCCTATTTTCACAAAGTCTTTTGGATCTAAAATTTACCTAACTTGTGTGCTTGCAGGAAGGGGTGATTATTTGAAACAATCCAAACTACTAACAACTCTTTGTTGCAGGTCCTTGGCAAGGGTTTTTGAATTTTTATTCTGTGCTTTGTTTTCAATAGACTAGCAAACATTTCAATTGGTGCACTAAAATTGAATCATTGTCTTTTGTGTCTTGAGCAATAGGCTCTTTTTGTTTAATCTTTAGAGGGTCTGTCTTCCCATGTGGTCATTAGGACTACTAGTGAGAAGAGAACGACCCAAGTGGTAGCAAAAGAAAAGCCATCTTCTTCCAAACCACTGTAAATTATTGTATTCATGGTGAAAACTATGAATAACGTGTGTTGATTAGTTCATATCAACACTATGTCTCCCCATAAACCCGTTTGATCAAATTTATTTGATCAATTGTAGGGCGTAACCCCTACCGGCTGGGAGCCTTCTGTATTTACAGAGCTAAAAGTGCCGCATGTATGGCCACACGAGCGGATGCCCTTACTAGCACCTTTTTGTTTTAGAAACCCAAATCCTTCTAGTTGTTGGGGGGGGAGGTCGGACCTCTGGTAGCGGCCCACACACATACGGTTCTTAGTAGAGATACAAAGTTCGTCACTGGGAGTTTTCGTGGGGACTGATGCTTGGCTGACCCGAGAAGCGAGTGCCGAAGGTGGAGCCAGTGAGGTCAAGCATCTAAGTATCTGCTCTGAATAGCGTAGCCTCGGGGGCAAAACCTCATGTGGGATCAAAAACTATTGTCTTGGCCAGCCATAAAAATTGTGCTTAACTTATTTCAAACATTCAAACATTCAAGACCAAACAACAAAACCAATTGTGTCTTTTGTGTCTTCAAGTGTATGCAAAACAATTTTACATCAAACAACACACTTTCTTGGAGTCATTTTTGGAGTCTAGACACTTGCAAACATTGAGTCTTCATCAACATTGTGTCCTCTTGTCATGAAAAATAGTCAAACAGTTAGATTTGGTCACAACAAAACAACTTCATTGATTGGAAAAATTGCACAAATTTTGTAGAAACGCGTCTGTGTCGGACATAATAGTGTTTGTGTTGTATAACCGCGTATGTGAAGGGCAGAAACGCGTCTGTGTTTCCAGAATCAACAGTGCATTTTGCAAAAATCTCAGAAACGTGTCTGTGTTAAACAGAACCATGTCTGTGTCAGGAAATCGCGTCTGTGTTCAGAATTGAAAAACTTGTACAGTCCAGCAAACAAACACAGTCAGTTTCAGAATTCTTGAGCTTCCTAGGTCATTTTTCCAAGGTTTCATTTAGCATTCAACCTGTCTTTGGGTCTCACAAAGTCCATCATTGCTTTACACCTTACATTACATTCACATTTGTCTAAACTTGAGTCAAAAGGTCACTTGCTTGTCCTCATCATACTTGGTCAACACACTACATACAACAACACTTTGCTAAGTGGTCCCTCATCAAGGTCTATTACCTTTGGGTCTCATTTGGTCTTACTTAGAGTCAAGTTCAACTTACCTCATCAAGAGAAACTATCCTCTCTTTGGAAGTCACACCTACTCTACTACATAATACTTGGTCTTACACTTTGGACATTGCAAGTACATCTCAGATTCATTTACATTCCATCCAACTCTTGATCTCCCATACTTTTTTTCATTTTCATCTAGTCTCACATATCTTGGTCAATACCTAGTTCATGGTTGAAACCCGTCTTCAAAAATCTAGGAGAGAAACTAAAGAGGCTCAAGAGTCTGCAAACATGAGTGTCTATGAATATGACAATGATGTCTTTTTCAATACTGATCATAACACATTACCTGACATGGATGCCTATAGAAACATTCCAAATGTTGAGAACATGGACACTACAAACAACAATGATACACACAATGACAATATGGACAACTTTTCCATACATTCAGTAGATGTGGAAGAATCCATTATGGACCCCCGCTTCAATCGATTGATTGAGGAAATAATGAGGAGGGATAGACAATACTTCTTACAAATGATGGCACAAAGTGGAGCCAAGATACCTCGAGATTTTGACATGTCTCAAATAATGGAAAATCGACCTTTGCAACAACCTCACTCCAACATGGATCAAAGGAGGCCTAATAGTGGAGGCAATAGAGGACCATATCTTGTGCCTGAATCACCATCATCTTTGTTTCAAAAACCAGAGGTCCCGTACACACATGGTCAAGCATATGATACTCACCTTCGCAGACCATTATGGAAGTCTTATGCAAAAATATATGCTCAATCACATACCAATGCTAAGGATCAACCACCAAAGCAATTGGATATTCAAAGGCATGCTCAAAATTTGGACACAAGGAAACCCCGTGTCAAATTTGGGGGTAACACATTAGAACATGACATGCCTATAGAGTATGGTATACATGGACAAAGCAGATATTTTGTTCCTCAACATGAATCTATACCAAGTGGTCCATATACGCAGCATCACTATAGACCTCCTCCATATGAACATGTGTATGATCAATATCATCCATATATGCAACATGCTCCTCCTCCAATTGGTGCCTCAAGCATGAGGTATGGCCCAAGAAGTCGATCTCCACCTAAGAACAATTTGGAGCAACAAATCAGGGACTTACAAAAGAAAATGGAGGACATAATACACCAAAGCCAACATACACAATGAGAGACATATGTCCTTATCCATTTGACAAGAGCATTCCAATGCCTCCTTTTCCTACACACTTTGTGACGCCTAAATTTGATAAGTATAGAGGAAAAGGGGATCCTAAGGCACACATAAGATAGTTTTTCACAGCTTGCATTGAGGTAGTAGCAGAAGAGACATATTTGATAAGATTATTCCCACAGAGCTTAGGTGATCAAGCTATGGAATGGTTCTCCCAACTTCCACCTGGTATTAAGTCATGGGGTGACTTAGCAGAGGCATTTATTCAACATTTCTCCTACAACATAGAAACAAACATATCAGTCACTACTTTGTGCAACACTAAGCAAAAGTATGGAGAATCTTTTTCATCATTTTTACAAAGATGGAGAAATCTAGCTAGCAGGTGCTCTTGTGAAATTCCACAAAAACAAATGGTGGAGATGTTCACCCAGAATGTTAACAAAGACATTGGCTATGATCTAAGGAAAGCTTGTTTGTCCACCTTCAAGGACATCATTGAAAAAGGCTTAGCAACAGAGAAGGTCCTAATTGAACAAGGAGTCATTAAGATATTCAAGGAAAACAAATATGACTTTAAAGGAAAGGACAAGCCAAGATTTTGGAATAAAAACAAGAACACAGTCAATGATGGTGTTGTTGATGCCAACACAGTGCGACCCAAATTCATTTTTTTGGGATCAAGTTCTACAAACAATCAAGTGAATACTCAAACAACTTCTAAATCATGAAGGAAGTACACTCCATTGGGAGAGCCACTTGAGTCAGTTTTCAAAAAGCTAGTGGCAAACAAGGTAATCACGATTCCAGATTTTCCTCCATATGAACCAAAGGTTAAACCAATTTGGTGGAATGATGATGAATATTGTGAATTTCATAAGAGCAAGGGTCATAAAATAGGAAATTGTCATCGACTAAAGAACATCATACAAGATCTCATTGATAGGGGTGACATTGAGATTGAGGGACACTCATCCAATCAAGAACATGAGATGTTTAAGGAACCATTCCCAAAGCATGACAAGGGAAAAGCTAAAGCCACAGATGACCAAACCAACTATACCAGAGCAACCTATACTATGATTCAACTATCAATCACATTTCGATGGACAATTACGTCTCTACCATTATCATCAAGGACAAAAACCCTAAGAATTCTACCCAGAGACCCAAGATTGTCCTAAAAGGTGTTGGATCTTCTTCCGAACCTACCTCTGAATGTCATGTTACAACCCGTCGAGGTAAATTCACTTTGCAAGGTGCTCCAGCCAAAAACACCCCTTCTTCATCAACCAAGCCTGAGTACGACCTTGTAGAACAGTTAGGGAAGACACCCGCGCTCATCTCCATACTTGAACTCTTGTGCATATCCCCCGCACATAAAGCTATTCTTGACAAAATCTTGAGAGACATTGTCGTTCCTACTGATCCGAACGTGGATCAGTTTCAAGCCATGGTAGGATACCTTTCCATTCCACACTCTCTTACATTCACGGAAGCCGACGACACCTCCGTGAGCCAACCACATAATGCACCATTACACATTGAAGCCTTCATACACAAACATCGAATAAAACGAGCCCTGATAGATGGAGGAGCTGGTCTAAACATTTGTACATTGAGCACAATTAAACAATTGGGATATTCTGATAAAGCTGTGAATTCTACAAACAAAAACACCATCAAGGCATATGATGATGAAGAGTGTTCATCCAAGGGCACAGTCACCTTACCTCTCAGAGTTGGGCCAGTTATGAAGGATGTGGTCTGTCAAGTCCTAGACCTTGATCTCACATACAACATACTTTTGGGATGTCCTTGGATTCATGAGATGAGCGCAGTACCATCTACATATCATCGATGTATCAAGTTTCCACACAATGGAGTTGAAGTGACCGTCAAAGCTGACCCAAATCCATTCATATATTGCAACAATATGCGACCTAGATCAGAAATAACAATACCAGTCAATCGAGAGGCTATTCCATCTTCAACATATGTGGATCCAGAATCATTGAAAGCTTCTACATCAAAACAGACAGAGCTCAAAGAAAAACTCAAGGTTAAAGACCTGGGATGTGGTGAGTATATCTTTCATGTTGATCAACTCCTACTATCTCCTAAGGTATTCAGTCAACAAGAACAATCTACAAACAATTTTCAATGCCAAGGAATTGGGTGTGAACCACCTAGTGTTGTGGCTACTGAGTCTGAATGCAAATCTCCTCTAGTGGTGCAAGCAACTCTTGATATCAATAGTCCTAAGAGTGGATCCAACAAAGAATCTATTGAGCGTATCACAAACCCTCTTGAGAAATCACATAGCCTTACCATTTCCTCTCCGCTCCCAGACTTGGATCAACAAGAATTACAAAAGCCCTTACTCATTGGGGATCACAAATCAAGCTTTGAAAAGAAAAATCTACAAGTCAAAACTAAAGAAAAGTCCTTTAGTCCAAATCAAAATCAAAAGCTACTAGACTCTGCAAAAATCAAAGTCAAAGATAAAAATCCTATGAAAGAAAAAAAAAACAAGAGTTGATCTCCCCTAATATCAAAATAACTAGGGGCAAAAGTTCTAAAATTTCAAGTCAAAAAGAATACTTGTTGATCCTAAGTCTCCATCATGCCATCCTTCTTTCACTTCTTTTCACAATCATAAGCCTTCATCACTCATCCACTTGTTCCATATATCTATTCCCTTCTGGCGATACATCATGGACCTTTAATGGAGCTTCCTCAAGGGACTTTGTTATCAGGGATGCCCAAACTTCTTTAGGTGACATGCATATGGGCAAACATAGTCCACACACTAGTAATTCTATCTCAGTTCCTTTATCAAGGAAGGCAATCACTCAAGCTACACATCATTCAGTTAAGGAACAATGCAGCTACAATCATAAGGTTAAGCCTCACACATTTGAGGTAGGTGACTTGGTTCTCAAAGAAAATCCTAAAAACCAGCAAGACAGAGAGAAGAAGGGCAAGTTCGAACCAGATTGGCTTGGTCCTTACATCATTACAACAACATATGGATCTGGGGCATATCAGCTCTCAACTACAGAAGGCGAACCTTAGGAGGATCCTATCAACAACATGCACCTTCGCAGGTTTTACACATAGCTCTTTAGAGTATCCTAAAAAAAAAAATTCAAAAATACAAAAAAAATTATAAAACAAAAAAAATCGTTACTTGGTGAAAACCTGGCAAACAGGTGCTTTGTGACACAAAAAATATTGAAAAATCGAAAAAAGTAAAGAGAAATAATTTCGTCCAACGGTGAAAACCACTTCGGTGGTGCCCTGGGCAAGTACCATGGTGAAAACTGGGTCACCAGCACCATGTGTCGAGACATTGCTCCTCCCTCCTTCAGGATTCACTTTCATCCTTTCACTTTGCACACACTCACAACCTATTCGTTCATAATAAACTTACACATTCCCATCATGACTTGTTATTGATCTACCCAAGATTGGTTTGCCATTCATAATAAAACTCCCTTTTCACTCCTTTCCATCCATAATAAATCAGCTCCTATCTATGGCTAAGGCAAATCCTACGTCTAGTGATGGGTGTGGAACTGAGAACATCACATGTTTCAAGGAGTACAGTTTCTTCCACTTTTCTTCAGTCTATCTGCGCACAATCCGCAATAAAGCAGCATCTACATCGCCAATCCACAATAAAGTTCCGCTTTCTCCGCAATAAAGTATCAGTTTCATGGATTTAGTCAGTTTCAGATGAGACAGCAACAACAATGGGCTTCAACAAATCAAATCTTTCAGCAGACTCAGACAACATATGGTTCAATGCTATTTATCCTTTCTGTGAAAGCAAACATTATGACCACAATCAAATAAGACTTATACAAGTGACAAGAGACACTAAATTTGAGAACTACAGTGGATGTTGGTGTCGAGTCTTGGTTTTCTTTTGATTTTATCTTTTGGTGACACGTCTTTTAGCTTTTCCAGGATGTCTCTGACTAGAGATTCTCCAGGATGTCTTTGACAAGAAAGGCGAGGATGGGGTATCGTCACCTATTTTCTTTTGTTGTCTGTGGATTGTCTCTTAGTAATGCTATGACTTGTCCAAGGATATGAGGACACTGTGAGTCTAGTTTGAACTGGGGCATTCCTTGTTTGAAACTATCTTATCTCCATGCAAATAGGTACAATGACTTTCTGGGTCAAACATATGCCTCGATTGTCATAACCTACTTGCCATAATAAAGCTCAATGATGATAACGCACAAGAAGCTCTTTCACTTTCATATCTTCTATCTTCCATCCCCCTTTTCTTGATTGACTTCCATTGTCCTTCTCGAGTCCGCGTAGCCTGCTATCACCATGACTGAGTATAAGGACACACCAAAAACATTTGCATTTCATGTAGTTTTCACCTGCATTACCACATATAAGCATTTCATACATACATATAGATATCACAACTGCATCGCATCCTGCACACAACACCTGTTAGCACAATTTACATTTGCATTATCATATTCATCTACATTACATACATTCACATTTGCATCATGCATAACATATTAAAAACATAAAAGAAAAAAAATAAAAATAAAAAATATATATATATATATATATATATATATATATATATTGCATTGCATCATATACATATTTGCATCCATATCATAAGCATCACATAGAAACATACATCACATAGGTACACATGCATATAGCTGCCGCAAAAATGAATCATCCCATATATATAAATCAAAAGTGTCATGATACAATGATGTCAAAATCATATGGCTACAATCACCCGCAGGTGTCTACATCATCATACAAAAATGGTACAATACTGATACATAGGGAGCCCTCTACGGTTATGATGAACTCCCTCCCTCGGAGCCGCCTAGCCTCGACGGAATCTGAGCCCCTAAAGGACCCACCCCAGGATCATCCCTCCTATCCCCTCTATCTGGTGGTGGTGGAGGACCCATAACCCCACCACTGGATGCTTGTCGCCTCCGGCTCTCTCCCGTAGCTGTCGCTATCCGCGATGGTCTATGGAAGCTCCTCGTCTGCTGATCAGCTGGCACTGTACCATAATAGAGATCCCGCCAGTAGCCTATCTCCTCCCCTGCCCGCAGGACATAGGCGTATCCAGCCCCTGTGTCCTCTACCGCCTGCCTCCCAGCCCTCAGTGTTGTCTCAGCCTTTGTGTAGCGCTGAATGGCCTGGTCTCGCTCCCACTCAGTATCTCTGAGCTGCCTCCCGAGTCTATTCCTCTCCCTCTCCAGGTCCTAGATCTCATCTGTCTGTCCCTGAAAGATCTCCCTCAGCTTAGTCAGCTCATCCTCCTCCGCCTCAGCCCCCTGTGGCTCTACCTGTGGCTCCCCCTGTACGGGTGCCTGCCCCTATGCCTGTGCCTGTACTGGTGGCTATACCTGTCCCTGCACCTATCTGGGACCTTGTGCTGCTGGCACCTGTAGCGGTAATCCACTGCGACCCCTCACCACCCGAGCCTGCCTGTCCTCTCCACCCTCCCTCCGCGACGCCACCCTCCTTTCTCCAACTACCCCCCTCCTCCTCCGTCGGCCTCTCCCCCCATCATCTCCATCATCATCACCATCCCCACCACCATCTCCATCTAGTAACTCTCCTGGATCTGTCAGGCGTGGGAATGGATAGTCGGCCCAATATGCTGTGTACTCTGCATCCATGTCGGCATCCTCGATCTCTGGCCATATGTCCCAGGGTAAGGCCATCATCTCCACTAGCTGTGTAACAACCTGATCATATGATAGTAGTAGCCCAAACTGCACCTGATCCCTGACAGTCCGTGCATACATGCCTGAACCCCGTGGCATCTGCTGGATCCTGCCAAACTGCCTGCCCACCCTGTCAACTAGCTGCCTCTCCAGTACATAGGGCGTCCGTCCAATCAGATACTTGCTCTAGAAGGTGTAGGGTAGCTCTACTACATCATCCTCCCACTGCTCACATCCCAGGTACGACCTCCATATAACCATATCAATATCATCTATAACCCGCCGCCAGTGCTCCAACCTGCCAATCCGTGGCTGCGAGGTGATCATATCGTACAAATGCACGAAACTGCGTCTGTGACCTTTGCCCCTGAAGTGTATCGGTCATGTCACTGGTAGATGCTCATAGGCCCACACCTGTAACAATGTGACCCCGCAGCCCAATCCCACTGACCAATGGTACACAAACTGATGTAGCTCATAATATAGGTGCGCCAGCACACACGGTCCCCAGGCATATCTAGCATGTTGTGTCACCAGTGTCTCCTATGCACCTCCCCAGCCCATAGCCAACCTTCGTGTCGCCCTATCCGGATGGAGGAATCCACTGATCGCTCCTCCTACCACTACCGGTAGTGCCAATCCTGTCTGTGTCATGGTATCCCATGCCACATGCCCTGCCCTCATCTCCAGTCCTGGGTCTTGGAACACTCGTCTAAGGGCATCCCTGTCTCTGTCTCGATCGTACAGAATCAGCTCCCCATCGATTAGTATCCTTAGAATCCTATATACATCCTCCAGGGTGACTGTCATCTCCCCCATCGACAAATGAAACGTGCAAGTCTTAGAGTGCCACCTCTCTGCCAGTGCAGTCAGCAGTCCCATGTTCGCCCGAAACTCAGGCACATACAGAATATGTCTTAGACCCATAGCCTCAATCGCAGCTCGGCCCTCAAATGTCAACTCAGGTCGCAACCTTTGAGTCGATGGGAATCTCTCTCGTGACTCCAACATAGGCAAATACTCCTGCAGTCAAGCAAATCAATCATGTCAGTCATAGTGGCATTCACTATTCATCACAAAATGCTACTTTTTATCTAAGTGCATATGGTACTCTATCATAGTGACACTCACTGTTCATCACAAAGTGTTGCTTCTATCCTAGTGGTACTCCCTGTTCATCACAAAGTACTACGTGTTTGACACTCCCTGTTCATCACAAAGTGCTGCTCACATTTGCACTCACTGTTCATCACAAAGTGTTGCTTCTATCCTAGTGGTACTCCCTGTTCATCACAAAGTACTACGTGTTTGACACTCCATGTTCATCACAAAGTGCTACTCACATTTGCACTCACTGTTCATCACAAAGTGCTGCTCATATTTTAGTATTCCCTGTTCATCACAAAGTACTATATCTTGGTACTCACTGTTCATCAAAAAGTGTCCAGATCTATCCTATCCTAGGGCCTCTGCTTGAGTGAATCCTCTTGAGTAGTTTCCTAATTGGCAACGTATGTTCTATCACAGAATTGTCAATCCTAGCCCTATTTGCAATCCTAGTCTTCCCTAGAGGACCTGCTTGAGTGTATCCTCTCAACAGCTTATTCAATCGACAGTGTATGTTCATCATAGAACTGTCGATTTGACCTAGAAGACACAAATTCACATTTTTGGACACAAATGCGCTTTCCTGACATAAACACGCTTAGAGACTGCATAAACGCACTTGTTTTACACAGACACGCTTGAAGCACACAGACGTGCCTATGCTTTGCATAAACATGCCTGGATGACACAAACGTGCCTTCCTAGCACAGACGTGCCTGCACAGCGCAGACGCGACTGCATTGTGCACAGACGCATTTTCCAGCACAGACGCGCCTGGCACAAACACAGACGCGCCTAGCGAGAATAGATGCGCCTGGCACCAACGCAGACGTGCCTGGACGTTTTTGACATTTTTTGGACCCTAACCTAGAGTGCATTTATTACCCTATCTAGCGTGCATTAATGACAACAATAAATGCAACAAAGTATGAGGAGGTTTTGCGGTACTTACCGGCTCTCCTGCCTCTACTGGCCTCTGAAATTGACGAACGCGATCAAATCTGTGAACCAATGCCATCGCTGCTGACTGTTGCTGCTCTTTTCTCTCTCTGCACTCTGATCTCTTAGAGGTGTAGATGACAATGAGGATGTATTTCCCTTGTGGTCTATCTTATAGACTGCCCTAGCCCTCGTTTCCCGAGTCAGTCTTCATTATCCCGTGACTTTGTCACTCTATCCAATCAATCCATTCTAGCCTTTCTTTCTTATCGAGAGATTGTCTGCGATCTTTCCAGACATTTTAATCCAATCTCTCGAGGGGGCATATCATTCCCATCTCGGGGCAACTCTGTATCAGTTCATATTATCTTCTTTGAAACAACGCGACAAGCCGCATTGTCTCAAAGAGGGGCAAAATGTAGACACCTAAAATTGTCATGTCTAATTAAATAAATATTTTTATTTATTTAATTATCTAAGCTTAATTCTTCTATTAATTAAATAAATCTTTATTTATTTAATTAATTAATTTATCCTCTTTTAGCCTTATTTCTCATTTAAATAAATACATTTATTTATTTAAATTATCCTTTTCCTAAATTAAATAAATATTTTATTTATTTAATTGATCCCACTTCTTCTATTAATTAAATAAATCTTTATTTATTTAATTAATTCGTTAACCTTTTCTACCCATGACACATGTCATTCATCTCTTAATTCCTACACTACCTACCCTTTCATTATTTTATTATTTCTTTTACCTACCCTCTAATCATAGCCGACCTCCTTTTACACCTCTCAATCTTATCCCTCCATTTCTTATAGTGTCTTCTATATAAGGAGATGCTTCCTTCATTATCAAACCCTAATCAATCATCCTAATGAACTGACTACTTGATCAATTGACTACTTGGCATATGTGATCCTACATGCAACCACATTCCGTTCTTTGTTGAGCTCTTGTGCACATAAAATCTGAGAGCAAATATATCAAGCAAGATCAATGGAGATAGGAAGAATGGAGATCCAAACCCTATTAGACATGTGATGGTATAATCTTTGTGATTTCATTTGATTTGCATTGTTTTGGGTAATCTTCATATGTTATGGTGGATCTTTGTTGTTGTTAGGCTAGGGTTTTGTGGTTGAATTCATTTAGCCTTTCAATATTATTATTATTGTTATCCATTTTCACCATATACAACTTCAGCACAACTAGATGAGTTATTGAAGAGACAAAGGCAAAGTGGACTTGGATTTAAACAAGGTCAGAGTTCTGGTACTGCAAATGAAGATCAAAACCATAAGGCACCGGTAAGGCAGTTTAATGCTTATAAATTTAATGGTAGATTCTTTTTTTGTACTACATTTGGTCACATGGCTAGGCAATGTAGAAATAGAGCAAATCAGAACCCTGATTCTGCTCTCGGTCAATGTTCTAAATGTAATAATTATGGACATAAGACAAAAGATTGTAGAATGAATATAAAATGATATGCATGTGGAAAATTTGGACATATGGCTAATCAGTGTAGGTCAAGCAATTATACTGGTTTTAGCAAAGCAATTCAAAAGAACAATATTACATGTAATGAGGTTGGACATATTGCTAAATTTTGTAGAAGCAGAAATCCACTGGTTGGTAATGGAGGATCAAATGAGAAAGGGAAAGAAAAGGTTAATCAAATCCGACAAGATCATACCCAGAGATGGGTCAGGAAGTCAGAAGATCAATTTGCAGATGCTAATGCTCTGGTTACTTATCTGGTAGAGGAGGTTGCTTCTGCACCGGTAGGAAGCTCAATCGGTAACTAAGGCAGATGCCTTAGGGGTAGGCAAAATTCATGAAGATGTTGCATATGCCCTGGGAAGAGGTTCTGGAAGATGTTCCAGACATTGGAGATGCTTATCTAGCATGGAAATGTTTGTTCGAGATCTAGTATCTTTCATCAAAAATCATTGATGTCAATGAAACATTAGGGTTTATCTTGAAGGATAAAAGGTTGAATCTACTTCATTTTAATCACCTTGCATTCAAAGCAATTAAGAGCGATTAAGGGCAATTCAGTGTGATCAAATATCTTCTTGAGCGATTTCACCAACGATTGGAAGAGGTCTTTACGGTTTTTCATCGGCAGCGATTCACAAGTATTTATCTTCAATCATGGAAGTGGGATCATCATCTGTACCTTTCTTTGTTACAAATCTGACAGTAGTTGAGGTCAAGGACCGTCCCAGGCCGATTTTCAAGCGATATCCGCATGTTGTTGTAATACCCTAAAAATGGTCATCTAAACCATGGGCCCCTAATCTTGACAACATCACCAAGGTCCTAACCAAAGGCAATTAAATCAATCTTGAGCACATTATTAATTCTTCAATCATCAAATATCACATGGCAAAACAATTACTCAATTTTAATTAAATATTTATTTAATTAATTGAATCATTTCCAAGAATATCATTTTGATCAATTATCCTATTTTAATTTATTAAATATCCTTGCATATTTAATTAATTAATTAATAAATTTGCCATTTAATCATGCAAAAGGAATTAATTTATTACAAAAGAGGAATTAATTACAAAGCAAGAGTTGAATTGAAAATAAACAAAAAGAAGTGAATTGAGAGAGAAATCAAACTTGAGCTATTATTTCTTTTTCTAAATTTAGAACTTGAAATCAGAAATGCAATTAAATTGAATTATTGATTATTCTCTAAAATTGGAACTCAAAACTTTTCAGAAAAAGAAGTTCAGTTGCATTGAAAAGACTCTTTTCTTGAATAAATCAAAGAATTATCTATTTTTATCACAAATGCATGGAATTAATTTAATATTATTTCCAATGCAACTTGAACTTCTTATCTAAATGCATTTCAATTAAACTATAATTGGAATCTATCTCAAGGTTAACTGAATCTGATTTCTCAATTATTTTTAATTAATCCTAAATTGAGTTTTTTTCATCATCTCTCTTGTAAATCTCTATAATTTCAACCTTCAGCTCTCATTCCAATTCACCCCAGAGATTTTTGAGAACACGCTTGGAGATTATTATTACACTGATTTTTGCTCAGGAGTCATTGAATACATTGTGCTTTTTTTAGATTATTTGCATCCATATTTAGTTTACTCATATTTTCTTGAATTCGTTATTGCTTGTTCATCTATCTTGCATCCATTTAGTTTAATATCATGCTCATATAGATTAAATCCTTCGTCTTGGTGTAGTCTAGTCACTGGTATTGCTTATAAAAATCTAAGAGCAATCTTATACTCGCATCTTTTAGAAGGCAATTGGTCGATTTGTTATGGTTTTATTATTCGTGCTTATATCTATCTAACCATACATGTAATGACTTAATTGAAGTGTTGTGTCTTGCAGATACAGGTCCTTATTCCACTTTTCACACACACATTTTTGGCGCCCACCGTGGGGCAGAAGAATACATTTTTCGGCCTCCAAAACTGACTTTTCATTTTTTTTATTTTTCAAATTTTTGACTTTTCGGATTTTCGTCCGTACAGCCTTTGCATCATCTCGTACGACATTTTTCATAGGCTGAAACGACAAACTGCAGGTGTCATATGAATAGGAATTCTGTATCGTACGAAATGGAATTTTGTATCGTACGAAAATGAATATTGTATCGTATGATCTAGTAAACTCTGTATTTTTCTAGTTAAAAAGACAAAAAAACAAATTTCATGATTTTAGTTTTCTGTTCAAATTGATTATTCTGACGACTGACCCTGGTTGTTTATCTGTCTATCTTAGAATTTTTCACAGCCTAATTAGTTTTTGTAGAACGCTTGTCGAAGAATATGCTTGTCGCACAAAGACAATATGACTACTAATTTGTTGACTTTGCAGGTTGCCTGAGGAGAATCGACTAAACATCGTGTATTCTTTCAATTCATTTTTTTAGGCACCTAAATTGCTATCTAGTTAAAGAAAAAATCTGTATTTCGTGTTTTTAGAAAATTCTGAGAGGTAGGAGAGTATGCTCTTGTCTTTTTCTAGACAATCAAAAATCCAGACCCTTGAGGTTTTTTTCCTTGTTTGAGATTTGTAAATCTTTAGCAGGCCTGCCCTCCCGAGGGGCTGAAAAACTCTTAAAGTCGTTACAGTCGGTGTGAGGGGAATGACCTAAGTGGGAATGGCTAAATTCCAAGTACTCCAACCCACTATAAAATAAACGAGATTTGATGAAAATCAAGTCAACGACAGTGCTCGAGAATAGCTCTCCTCAGTACCTTTGGGTATATTAAACCTTTGTTTTCAAGGCTGGGAGAACTCTTAATTGAGTTTATACCTCGACGCACTGAACAGATCCCTTACTAGTTCTAATTAAAATTAAAATCTACCTGGTTCACCTCCAAAAGGGGGGATAATCTTTGTGCAAGAGAGATAGTAACTCTCCCAAGATACTTGTCATTTCGTGCCCCCATTAGCGTTTGGAGTCGGATAATACGGTGTTGAGAATCCATTGTGTGAGACTCAATAGTCGTATTCTGATTAGCTATTGGGTGTGTACTTGAGTCTACAAGAAAAGGTTTTCTTCTCTCACCAATTTCTGTAGGGTTTGAATGTTGTGATTGGAGTTACTATTCATATTGCGTGTTTTCTGTGTTTTCATCCCTGAAACAAAAAACTGAAATACCAAAATTGGAGAAGACAAGAAACAACTCAGTGATTAAAAACTTCGTCCGTGTCAGAACTAGTCCATCCTAAGTCAAAACTCTATCCGTGTCAGAACTAGTCCATCCTAAGTTGAAACTCTGTCTATGTCAGAACTAGTCCATCTTAAGTTGAAACTTTGTCTGTGTCAGAACTAGTCCATCTTAAGTCGAAACTCTGTCCGTGTCCAAAACTAGTCCATCCTAAGTCGAAACTCTATCCAAAACTAGTCTATCCTGGTCAAAAATTAGTCCATCTCAGAATTGGTCATACTTAGTTGTCATACTCAGCTATCAAAAAACTCAGAATTTTAGTCTTTGTCCTGTGAACAGTCGTATGAATCTGATCATTTATCGTCCTGCACTGTATCTTGTGTCGTATGAGTCTGATAATCTATCGTTCGAGCTCAATCCTTTATCGTATGAAACCCAACAGTCTGTCGTCCAAACCTAAATCCTGTATTGTACGAAACAAAACTGCACTGAATCTTTTCTCATTTTGGACATGCCCATTTTTTGTACGGTACTAGGCAACAACTCGTACAAAATAGAACTGTTGTCATCCTGGAACTATTAAATTGTCGTCCGACTCAGTAAATCCTGTCGTACGAATCTCTGGTTTTGCTAGTACATAGCAGTCAAAACTTGCCTAAACAGTCTACAGTGAACACAATACTGGTTATCATCATCCTAAGTATAAACAAATCAAGACAGTGTACCTCTACCATTTGTGTTGCATGATTTGGTCGATCATCTTTCAGATAGTTCAATCAACTACCTATCAAACTTAAGTCACTTAGATAATGTCTTACACAGGATAGATCATTCCTAAAACCAGACCGAATCTTAGTCACTACTCTCAAATCAACCTAGATAAACGTCTTATATAGGATGGATCTTTCTTGAAACCAGACTAAATCTCAATTGTTTCTTTGAAACAATACATTAACCGAACAAACTAGCTTTGAAATTGATCTTGACCTCTGCATCACAAACAACTTTAGGTCACACTAATCCATAAAAAATTCTATTCAAACCAAGAGTTCTCATGAGAAAGAAGCCAAAGGCAAAGGACAACCCTTCTCATATCAAGATAACCCATTTTACGTGGAGGATCCACTCGTTGACATACCTTTGTCATCAGGAAGACCAATTTTTGATGAACCTGAATCTCCCACTATATATGAGATGGAACACAATGATAAGAACAAGGACAACATTAGTATTCACGAAACTGATAATAATTCCTCATCAAGTGAAGATGAAGGAGGTGCTAAACCTATAGAAAAGGATATTCATGACTGTCAAAAGGACAAAGACTTTAGAAAAATTATGAAAGCTATCCTGGCTCGAGAAAAGGAAGACTATTTCCTAAAACTAGCAAAACAAGGTGCCAAACTTCCTACTGGATATGATGTTCAAACACTCGTCATTAAAAAGGAAGTGTCACCTATACTCGCAGTACACAGACGATTAAAAGCCTTACAGACTGAGATCACAAAATTAAAGAATAAGGATAAGTCCCCAAAACAATATTCTCTGGAGACAATATGCCCATTTCCATTTGACAAGAATCTATACATGTCTTCATTTCCTTCACGAGTTGAGATCCCCAAATTTGACAAATATGATGGTACCTCAGATCCTCAAGATCATGTCAGAGAGTTTTGTGCTACCTGTATGGAGTTCATACACGATCAAACATATCTCATGCACCTTTTCCCAAGGAGTTTGGGAGGACAAGCCATGGAATGGTTCTCAAGCCTACCTAAAGGAATAAAAATGTTTGAAGAACTAATCCAACTATTTTTACAACAATACTCATACAACATTTGACATCCTATGACTATGATCGATCTTTGCAATACTAAACAAAAAATAGGGGAGCCTTTTCTCACTTTCGTCCAACGCTGGAGAAAAATGTTCTCTATGTATCCACGACCTATCCCAGACTCTGAGAACATGGATATATTTGTCAATAACTTGGTCCTCGAACTGAAATATAGTATACAAATGAAAGTACACCCATCATTTAACAAAATGGTAGATAATGCCATTCAAATGGAAGATGTGCTCATAAAGAAAGGGGATATCTCACCTTGGAAAGAAACACGACCAAGATCTAACTCTAAAGAGAAGAACAAGTATTGGAAATTTGGCAAAGACAACAACAAAAATGTTGTTAATGACGGAGTAGTAGACACTATTAAAACCAACTCAAAGCCCATGATATTCAACTTGGCTAGTGCCACACAAGTGCTCAAAGTTGCTGAAGCTGCAAAAAAAAATCCTTCAAACAAAACAAAAGGGTGGTCCAAAGAGACACCTTGGCTTTCTAAACCTAAGCGCGATTTCACTCCTCTTGAAGAATCATATGAATCCACTTTCAAGACTCTATTGGCGAACAACCTGATAACGCTACCAAATAACTCTAGACCATATGATCCAGAAGTCAAACCAAGATGGTGGAGAGAAAATGAATACTGTGACTTCCATCGGAATAAAGGTCATAACATAAACAATTGCATGAAGCTAAAACATGAGATTCAAGATCTCATAGACGTTGGTAAAATTGTTGTTGGGAATCACCCGACCAATGCTGATCATAAAGCATTTAAGGACCCTTTGCCTGTTTATGAACAAGGTGATTCCTCAAAGACCAAAGGAGGTGCCAAGGTAAATTATACTTATACCAGCCATGACAACGTTATCAATATGACTGAGCCTTCCCAATCAGAATATTGCAATGTGATTATAGTTCAAGATAAACCAAATGAATCACGATATGCAAGAGTTTTGACCTGATCTCAAAAGAAAGTCACTCTCCAAGGAGCTAATTCTTTTGACCCAGCTCAAGCAACATTAAACCCAACAACCCCGTCAAACAAGCAAAAAGAATCAACCTTGGATAAATTTAAAAGGCTCACTTCAACATCCTCCTCTGGATATAGTGTCGTCGAACAGTTGAAAAGGACAAATGCTCAAATCTCAATTTTTGAATTACTAAAAATCTCTTCTGCTCACAAAGAGATCTTGGACAAAAAATTGCTCACCACTAATGTTCTGAAGGATTTAGACATTGATCGGTTTCAGTCTATGGAGGGTCACCAAACTTCAGCTCACTGTCTAACCTTCTCTGAAGAAGATGAGGACTCACTAAATCATCCACATAACCAACCATTTCATATTGAAGCCATGATCCATAAACACAGAGTCAAACGTGTTTTGATAGATGTAGGCATGGGGTTGAATATCTATACTTACAGTCTGCTTACACAACTAGGATTCTCTGAAAATGTCATTGATCCCGACAAGAAAATAACAATAAAAGCCTATGATGAAGAATAAAGGACCTCTAAAGGTCTGGTATCATTACCTATCAAAGTGGGACCTCTAGAAAGAGATGTCCTTTTCCAGGTACTTGATATTCCTTTGTCATACAATATCTTACTGGGCAGGCTATGGATTCATGAAATGAAGGCAGTACCATCAACATACCATCAATTTTTAAATTCCCCTATAACGGAGTTGAAGTCAGTATTCTTACTGATACAAATGTCATCTGTAATGCATTGACAAAAGGTGTAGATACTTTTGTGCCTCATAATGGGGGAGCCTCTACAAATGAAGATCCAAAATCACTGATGAAAGATTTAGAAAAGAAATTGAAGATTACAAATACCGACATGGATGGCTACAAGATAGAACCGATACTTTCATTAGTTTCTCTCCCTCCATCACCAAAACAGTTGGGCAAGCCATCAGAGGCTACGAGAACACATACTTCAACTCCGAATACCATATATGATGGTCTCTTTGTACAGTCTTCTACCTCCCTAGTGGATGAAATAGAAGAGGATGTTGTTCTTAACTGGCTCTTTAAGGAAGATAGTCAAAACGAGGAGGTACGACATTGTGAGATTTCCTCAAACCAATATGGTCCTGGCTACAAGATGATTCAATGCATGGGATATTCAGGCACTGGTCCCCTAGGTAAACATCAAGAGGGTACTACTGAACCAATTCAGCTGCAAACAAAATCCACAAATGATAAGGCTGGATTGGGGTACAATCCGAAAAAGACATCATACCAAAAACATGTTTCTAAGTCTAAGTGGCAGAAAAGGATATTGCCTTCGACATTACAGGAAGCAGATGCTCAACAAACAAAAGCAGAGTGTAGAAAAGAGAAAGAAGAATCAACAGTCAAGAAAGAAGAAATAGTCAGTGCTCAAGCTTCGATGGTGTCAGCTACAATAATACAAGAAGTTGAGGTCCCAGAGGATATAAGAGATGAAGTAGTAAGAATCAGAGAATTATTTGCACCACTAAAAGTTCTAGTCACATACACTGGTAGGTAGCAAATAGACGATTCAGAGACTGACTCAAATGAGTATGAATGGGGTCCAAATCACCTCTTAGATACATCCACTACAAAAACTCCAAAAGAGTCTGGCGGTATCATAGATGATACTCAAGAGCTGATGCGCATAAAACTAGAGAAGGAAATACAGGAAATTAGACAAAAGAGACAAGCAAACTATGAACAAGGACTGAAAGAAGGAAGAATACCAAAAAATTTCTTATCTATGTGCCCCTATGCTAAAACAAAACAAATCAGGTATAGCACTACACAAGAAGAGTTATAAGCTACAGAACAAGAACCAGTTATCAGTCCAGAAGAAGCTGAATAGAGTAGACGATAGCGAATCATAGAAACATCAAGATCATGTCAACAGGTATGTTAGATACAAATGACAAATGAGCCACAAACATGAAGGAACTTGTAGCATTAAAGATGTTGGTGTTGATACCATACATATGCTCACTAAATCACTTGAAGAAGACTCAGAAACTTTATCCAATGACTCTGATGACTCTGACAACAGTCCTATTTAGGACAATATCTACTCAGCATCAAAATCTGAATCATCTGATGTAAATAATGAAAATCTATCTACTGATCTTATCGTTGTCAAACCATGATATGAAGTTCAGTCTGGCGTAGGGAACGATGTTACAAGCATGTCTATTGGATTAGATCAAGTAAATATTAACGTGAACTTTAATAATCATGTTCTTACTCTTCCTGGTCTCGAGACACTTACGTAAGGTATCTTTCTGGAACTCGACTTTTCGCTATGCAGTTGTGATGACAATACCGTGAACACTCTCGATTATGTCCAACATTTATCCTTACTACATCTATAACTAATTGACTGTACTTTACAGAACCAACCCATGAATATACCTACTTTTGCCAATGACTATACATTAGCCTATTATCTCAATGAAGTTGAGCCTATAGACTCTTCCACCAGTGAACAAAGTGAAAACATGAGTGAAGCAGATATCAAGTATCTTAGTCGCAAAAACAAGAAAAATAAAAATAAAAGATCTGATGGTGAAAACCATATTGTGGCAATGTCAGAATCCAAAAAAGAGAAAATAAAGGACGTACCTAAAGGTGAAAACCTCTCAGAGGCGCCTGAAGGTGAGATACTTGATGTACTGCCAAGTCATTTCCAGGAAAGGCTTCCATATTGATTGAGCCAACTCAACCAGTGAACATTGGGAGTCAAGTGACACCACACATCATTCATGTAGCTCAATCACTATCAGCAGAAGAATTGAAGGATTTCACTCATTTATTCTCAAAAAATAAAATAAACTTTGTGTGGACATACTCTGATATGCCAGGCCTGGACCCTGATCTGATCATGCACCATCTTTCTATCACACCAGGAATTAAACCAGTCAAACAAAAACTCCGTAAGATGCACCCACATGTGGCACTGCTGGTCAAGGTTGAGCTAGAAAAACTACTGAAAGCTGGATTCATTCGAGCTATAGATTATGTCAAATGGATTTCAAACATAGTACCTGTGTCAAAGGCAGACATATCTACTAGAGTTTGCACTAACTTCAGAGATCTCAACAAAGCTTGTCCGAAGGATGACTTTCCATTACCAAACATTGATATGATAGTCAACATGACTACTGGGTATGAGATGTACTCACTAATAGACGGATTCTCTGGATATAATCAAATCAAAATAGCTCCTAGAGATCAAGAAAAGATAGCTTTCACCTATGCATGGGGAACCTTTTGCTGGAATGTCATGCCATTTGGGCTAAAGAACGTAGGGGCGACCTATCAGAGAGCAGTTACAACTATCTTTCATGACATGATGCATAAGAATATGGAAGATTATGTTGATGACACCTTAGTGAAGGCTATGAGGAGATCCACACATATTCAAGAGCTAGGTCCTATACTAGATAGAATGGAAAAGTTCAAACTCCGGTTAAATCCAAAGAAGTGTGCATTCAAAGTAACATCGGGTAAACTATTTGGCTACATCATTTCAAAGAAGGGAAATGAGGTTGATCCTAAGAAGGTCAAAGCCATAATGGAAATGTTTCCTCCGAAGAACATTAGTCAAATGAGAAGTCTACAGGGACATCTCCAATCCATCAGACGCTTCATTTCTCAGCTAGCAGACAAAGCTCAACCTTTCACAAAAGTATTGAGGAAAGGAATAATATACAACTGGGATGAGGAATGTGAACAACACCTTCAACAGATAAAAGAGTACCTATCTAATCCACCAATATTGATGTCGCTGATTCAGGGTAAACCACTAATCTTATACATATTAGCAACTGATTCATCACTGGGGGCACTTCTGGCACAACAGGATGACAATAAAAAGGAGCAAGCCATCTATTACATCAACAGAACATTGGTTTCCTATGAAATGAACTATAGTATAATAGAAAAAGCATGCTTGGCATTAGTCTTTGCATCACAAAAACTGAGACACTACATGTTAGCACATTCAGTCAAGCTGGTGGCTAAAATTGATCCGCTCAAATATCTTCTCAATAAAGCAACACTTACAGGAAGATTGGAGAAATGGGTCATGATCCTTGCAGAGTTTGACATTGAATATGTGGAACGCAAAGTCATAAAAGGATAGGTAATTACTGATCAACTTGTTGAAGCTCTGCTTGAAGACACTCAACCGCTGCATATAGTTTCTAGATGAATCAATAATGCATCTTACTCAACAACCCTGGAAGATGTTCTTTGATGGATCTTTCACCCAAAATGGTTCTAGTGCTGGAATACTATTTATTACTCCTCATAAGTATTCAATCCCAAAGTCTTATAAGATTCTATTCCCTTGCACAAACAACATTGCATAATATGAAGCTTTGGTGAATGGGATCAAGCTAGCTATTGAATGGAAGGTTGCAGAATTACACATCTATGGAGATTCTTAGCTGATCATAAATCAAATCAATGATACATATCATACTCTTGATGAGAAACTGATGCCTTATAAGAGAATGGTTGATGATCTTAAGAAGTATTTTACTTTTGTATCATTCCAACAAATTCCTAGATCCGCAAACAGAGCAGCAGATGCTATGGCCACCTTGGCGTCTATACCTGAGTTACAAGAGTCCAATTTTCACTTTGAATTCCTGGTGGAAGAGTTACATTACCCGGCCTATGATTCTCCTGAGACCCAAATAGTCTGTTCTATTATTGGACGTGACTCATCCCGATACAGCCACATCTACTCTTATCTACGAGACCAAATTATCCCTAAAAAATCTTACTCGTAATGAGAAAAGAAACCTAACTCGAAATGCTTCATGGTATGTTATCATTGCTAATGATTTATTTATACGAGGTTTGGACGGTACATTACTTCGGTGTCTAGAAACTGGAGAATCTAAACGTACATTATCAGAAGTTCATGAAGGTATTTGCGGATCTCATTCGAATGGTCTTTAGCTCAGAAACTATTACGGGCTGGCTACTACTGGCTAGACATGGAGAAAGATGCTATTAAATTTGCTAAGACTTGTGAGAAATGTCAGCTACATGGAAATCTCATACATGCTCCAGCAAGGGATCTTATACCCTTCACTACACATTGGCCTTTTCAGCAATGGGCCTTTGATCTCATTGGTCAGATATATCTTGCTTCATCTAACGAACATAAATTCATCATAACTGCCACTGAGTATTTCACCAAGTGGGTAGAAGCGGTTCTGCTCATCAAAGCAATTGGTAAACAAGTCACCTTGTTCATCCTAAACTATATCATTTGCTGGTATGGGATACCTTCGTCCATCGTGACTGATAATGGAAGATAGTTCAAGAATAAAGATCTGAATGAGCTCTGTGAGAAATTCAAAATGAAACAACACTAGTCATCAGTATATTACCCTCAAGGTAATGGACAAGCCGAGGCATCTAACAAAAACCTATTGACTATCTTGCACAAAACAGTGAACAAATTTGGGAAGGATTGGCATCTGCAGCTCAATCCTGCATTATGGGCTTACAGAACAAGTATCAGAACACCTATCGGGGCTACACCTTTCTCTTTGGTGTATGGGTTCAAAGAAGCATTACCTATTGAAGTAGAAATACCATCTCTAAGAGTTTCCTTGCAAGGTCTTGTTACTAATGAAGATCATAGAATATCTAGATTGCAAGAACTCGAATTGCTGGATGAGCATCGGCAAGTGGCGTTTGATCATCTCAGAGTGTATCAGAAGAGAATGTCCAAAGGATATAACAAGAAAGTTAGACAAAGAGAATTTCAGGTTGGTGACCTAGTCCTGAGAGAAAATCCTAAAAATTAGTAGTTTCGAGACAATAAAGGGAAGTTTGAACCCAACTGGCTGGGTCACTACATCATTACTGTAGTATTCGGCTTTGGTGCCTATCAACTCTCAAACTCGGAAGGAGAACAACTCCATGAACCGATTAACACCATCCACTTGAAGAAATTCTTCACTTAGCATTCTCTGCTCCAGCAACATGTACAGCCGAAAAAGTCCTAAAAAAATCAAAAAAATTAGAAAAATCATAAAACAAAAAAAAAAAGAAAAAAAGAAAAAAAGAAAAAATATAAAGAGAGAAAATGCCCTGGTGAAAACCTGGTAAACAGGCACCTTGGTAAAAAAAAAAAAAATCTCTGCCAAGCAGGTGAAAACCCGGCAAACATGCGCCTCTTGTACTCAAGCGCTCCATCTATCAATGCAATGTTGGCATTCTCGCTTTCCTGCATCTTTACTTTTGCTTGTACATATATTTTAGTCACTTCTGGGACATCCTGGTTCATTGGAACCCTCATGACTTGAAATTGATCAATGTCCTAGTCTTAGGTTAATTGACAAAGCACATTACATGTCCTAAGCAGTATCAACCAAGTCATCTTTCCGTCAGTGAAACCTGGTCATCCACTCCGAGTCAGTCACTTGTCTCTTGACTACTGAAGATTTTTATCACTGAGTAAACAAGCAAAACAACATAATGAAAAACAATCACTAAACATTTTGAGCTATGAATGAAAATTTTCTTTGTGTGTTGTCTTTTATATTGGTTTTCAATTATTATCCCTCTGAGTAACTCGAGGAAATCTATTGTGACTAAAAGGAGCAAGGATTGGGGGCATAATATTTTCTTTGTTTTCTGCTTGTAGGAATGATCCCAATGATCTGGAAACATCTAAATTATCTAGGTGTCTATGATAAGAGCCTTCACATCAAGGTGAAATTGCCTCACATACCTCGACTCCGCTTATTTGAATGCTACAGGGAGGCCCACATCATTTCTTTGTTTGTTTTAAGGAAATTTCTTTATGATGCAATTTGGGTCCCTGCAAAATCTGTCCAAGGATATGAATGAAAAAGGGGTCATTGCGGACAAGATAATAAAAATTTCACATTGAAAAAGAAAGGAACTCTAATTTGCCTGTTATGTTCGTTATGCTTGGTGATGAATCTTAAGCATTTTAAATCCAGTGACTAGGTTTAGGTTGCATTTTGCATATCATTTTGCATTTCATTATGTATTTTGTGAATCTAGAGTGATTTCAGTGTGATAATAATGATCTCTTAATTTTATGAGAGCTGAAAGCATCATCTTTCTTACGCTAAGTGGTCTATTTTTCATCATTTTTTTCGATTGAGTACTTATGTTTTGAGATGTTAGTTGCATACATAGACATTTTACATAGATTCATACATTTCCTATTACTCATTTGCATTCATCTTATTGCATAGAAAAATGAAAACATTACATTTCATATTACTCATTACACATTCATCTATTTGCATATGAAAAGAAACAAAAATAGACATCCATAATCATTTGCATTACATATTGAAAAGAAATGCATACATATAGAATAAAGCATATAGAACGCATCTCATAAACAAATCAACACAAGTACGATGAACTCAAATCGGATCTCGTATATATATATATATATATATAGATCGTATAAAGAGAGTACAAAATGATGTCAAATGACATGTACAAACTCCCATCGGAGCAAGAATCGTATAGGCTATAAAAAATGGGTATGTCTACAAAAAATAGCAGAGCTACAAAAAAGACTATCTAGCTCTCATCTCCTCCCTCATCGCCTGGTGGAGGAGGTGGAACCTGCTGACCGGGATCCTGACGAGGTGCCTGAGCTCCCTCCAACCGTGCCATGTATTGCGAGTAGGGGACAACTTGTTGCGCAACTGGAACTGCTACGTTGTACGCTGCAACATAGTATGCTGCCCTACTCATCTAGTGAAGGACCTCTTGCCACAAAGCCTTTGTCTTTGCTCTCATCTCTATGACCTAGTGATCGCGCTCAACCCTAAGCTCTGCTAGTTGTCGGTCTCACTCCGCTAGTTGAGTCTAAGCCACTGTCAACTGTGACTGCAGCTCCACAAGACGCGCTCTCATTGACCATCCCGTGTCAGTCCCCTGCTCTCTCGTAAGCTCTCCACCCCCATCTCCACCTCCAACTCCACCCTGCTCTTCCCTCCACTGCCAAACCTATCTTGGAGCTACTTGCTCCTCCTCAACTCCTCCCAACCTCACACCTATACTCCCAAGGGATCCACCCTCACCCCTCTGCTGACCAGTTGGAACCCTGTTGTTGCTAGCACCAGGATTGCCACCTGCCTACTTCCAAGCCTCGGCTCTCTGTCCTCATCCCTATCTCTTTCCCTGGCCTTGGCCCTATCCCGGTGCGGGGGCATCATCCTCAACCTCCTCTATATGGGGAGCCTGCTCAGCTGGATCTATCAATCTAGGGAATGGATGTTGCTGGAACCAATCCCTGTAGTGGGGCAATACCCTCGCATCCGCAACATCATCCAGGTAGTCCCATCTCAGTCACTGTAGACCAGTCAGCTCTTGTATACTCAAGGCATAGGATAACCTTGGTGACCATCCCTGCCTCTCCTCATCAACATATCGGGCATATGTTGTGAACTCTTGTGACACCCCCTGAGGCTTGCCATATTGCCTCATCACCCGTGATACTACAAATCACTCCATTATAGTCTGTGATCTACTAATAAGTGGGCGCATAACAAAAATATCCCGATGTACCAGCCGCTAGTCATCCCATGGCTCTAGGCCCTTGTAAGGTCTCCATATCATGGCTATAAGGTCATATAACTGCCGCCGCCAAAAATCGGTCTTGCCCAGATGGGGCTGTGTAACATAACCGACATACCTATATATAATCGGCTGCCTAGGCTATCTACTGTCATCTACAATAGGCCGACAAATGAGAAGGTGATCCCAAGTGCAAACCTATAAGATCAACACACCAATGGCCATGCTCTTGCCCTCCCTGTACACTATCTCATGCATCTCATGATACATGTGGGCTAATATGCAAGAACCCCAGCCAAGCCTCTGAGGGGTCTCCATCAATCTCTCCAGCATCCTGCCCCAACCACACTGGAATCCTTGTTGTCCCCTATTCGACATCAGAAAGCAGCCGATAAACCTTGCTAGGACACAAGCTAGAGGAAAGTCCTCACTATACCTGCTCATTATGACGTCCCAACTGATGGAACATGTCAATATATCAGGATCCCTGAAGACATGCTTGACTGCCTGTAATCCAGGTAACATCGCTGCATCATAATCTACCTTATCCCCAGCAAAAGGGATACGAAGGATCCTATATACATCCTCGGGCATGATGGTCATCTCCCCAGCTGGTAAATGAAAGGTATTATGCTCTGAATGGAAACACTCAACCAATGCTGTGAGCATTTCATGATTCACACGAATGTCTAGTTAACCAAGAAGGTGCGTCAAACCACACTAGTCAATATGAGCCTGCTCAACCTCAGAAAGCTGCCAAACTAATGTCATGGTCGGCGGATAAATGCATCTGAAGAGCACATGAGGTAATCGAACCTGCAAAACAAAATCAAACAATGAAGCATCAGAAAACATTCCAAATAAGCCTACAAGAGAAGCAAAACATCATGCAAATCCAACTACGCCAATTGCAAAATTAAAATTTCAAGTTTAGACATCAAAAAATGCTCACTGTTTTCCAAACGACAAAACATAGAAGGGCAACAACTCATATGAGTCAGGATTAGGTTTCGTACGACAAAAGACTCCCATACGACAAAAGATTAGACTTTGGATGACAAAATGGTCTTTTATGAAGATTTTTGTACGACATAAGGGTGGGGTCTGAATGACAAAACTAATGGCCTCAAACGACAAAACAAAATTTAGTAGTTTGTTGTACGAGACATAATCCTGTCTCGCACGACAAAACGAGATTGGCCGACTTAAAACGTGCGAAAACTTGAAATTTGAACAAAGAAATTCAAAATTGAGAACTTAAAAAGCCTTAAGATTGACCACTTACCGCTGGCTCATAGTGTTGAGGTTGATTATGTCATCTCTGGCACTTGAATCGATGCTCACGAGTAGGGACCACCATTTTCTTCTCATAAGGCTTTTTGAATTTTCAAACTTGGGAGGTTAAAATGAATTGAAAATGACACTTTTACCACTTATATAGCCAAAACCCTAATTTTTCAACTTGCTCTGATGGACATGAAAATTGTACCCTTACCTAATTTGCCCATTCTGATTCCATTTTCAGGATCGAAATTGAAATTCGAGATCATTTCACTAGTCAATTTCCAATATTTGGACCACTTAGCGCTTTTCATAAAAAGCTCATTCTTTCTTCAACTTGCGCTCAATTCCTCATGAATCAACGTTGAATCTCAATTCAATTTCATTCTACAAATCAACTTGTGCTCAATTTCTTATCAATCAACGCCAAATTTTCAATAATTCCTCTAAATTATTCTTTCTGCTCAAATAACTTATCATCGCCAACAATTGCCTACAATAATCATGTACCCTCGCTATCTTTCGATTTCGCTCCCGAGGGGGCATACTCATGACCTTATGACCTCACATCTTCAATGTCAAGATTTTTTTTTAAAATCTTTATCAAAAGTCGAGCAAAATCTTTTCAACTAAAGACAATCAACAAATCCTCATTGCTAAGGAGCATCTCATCTTTATTGCTTCATATCAAGTTGAGATCTCTCAATCATTTGAATCTAATTAATCGCTAGGGGCATATCAGTTTCATCACTTCAAATCAAGCTGATATTTGTCTTTTATCTAAATCAATCTCTTAACATTAATCAGTTTCATCGCTTTTCATCAAGCTGATCATTTGTTTAAACTCAATCAAAATTTTAAAGAGTATCTTTGATCACACGTTCAATCTAAGCAGGTGTTTAGTTTCATCGCATCGAATCAAGCTGGATAGTTTATTCTTCGCTCATCGTATCTTGATCAATCAAGTTCAAGATCAATTTTTATCTTCGCTCGCTATGTCTAGTTCAATCAAGTTCTAGATCAGTAAGGTCCGCTTCTTGATCAATCAAGTTCAAGTTCAGTATCTTTTGTTTTTTATCGTTCCTAAGTTCAATCAAGTTCAGGGTCGGTATCGCTTTAATCAGACTTCATTCAGCTTCATCGCTTCGAATCAAGCTAAACACTTTGCTCTTCATCCGGTTCATGATCAATCAAGTACAAAATTGGCATCTCCTAGACATCACACATTCTTTGAACCAATGCGCTGCTCGCACATTAATTCAAAGAGGGGCAAATGTAATACCCTAAAAATGGTCATCTAAACCATGGGCCCCTAATCTCGACAACATCACCAAGGTCCTAACCAAAGGCAATTAAATCAATCTTGAGCACATTATTAATTCTTCAATCATCAAATATCGCATGGCAAATCAATTACTCAATATTAATTAAATATTTATTTAACTAATTGAATCATTTCCAAGAATATCATTTTGATCAATTATCCTATTTTAATTTATTAAATATCCTTGCATATTTAATTAATTAATAAATTTGTCATTTAATCATGCAAAAGGAATTAATTTATTACAAAAGAGGAATTAATTGCAAAGCAAGAGTTGAATTGAAAATAAACAAAAAGAAGTGAATTGAGAGAGAAATCAAACTTGAGATATTATTTCTTTTTCTAAATTTAGAACTTGAAATCAAAAAAACAATTAAATTGAATTATTGATTATTCTCTAAAATTGGAACTCAAAGCTTTACAGAAAAAGAAGTTCAGTTGCATTGAAAAGTCTTTTTCTTGAATAAATCAAAGAACTATCTATTTTTATCACAAATGCATGGAATTAATTTAATATTATTTCCAATGCAACTTGAACTTCTTATCTAAATGCATTTCAATTAAACTATAATTGGAATCTATCTCAAGGTTAACTGAATCTGATTTCTCAATTATTTTCAATTAATCCTAAATTGAGCTTTTTTCATCATCTCTCTTGCAATTCTCTATAAATTCAACCTTCAACTCTCATTCCAATTCACCCCAGAGATTTTTGAGAACACGCTTGGAGATTATTATTACACTGATTTTTGCTCTGGAGTCATTGAATACATTGTGCTTTTTTTAGATTATTTGCATTCATTATTGCTTGCATCCATATTTAGTTTACTCATATTTGCTTGAATTCGTTATTGCTTGAATTATTCATCTATCTTGCATCCATTTAGTTTAATATCATGCTCATATAGATTAAATCCTTCGTCTTGGTGTAGTCTAGTCACTGGTATTGCTTATAAAAATCTGAGAGCAATCTTATACTCGCATCTTTTAGAAGGCAATTGGTCGATTTGTTATGGTTTTATTATTCATGCTTATATCTATCTAACCATACATGTAATGACTTAATTGAAGTGTTGTGTCTTGCAGATACAGATCCTTATTCCACTTTTCACACACATTTGCTACCTTGGACAATTCGGTTGGAGATTTTTCCCGTGTTCCGGAAGGAGTAGGGTATGTTAAAGATGTAAGAGCTTACATCTACTATCATATTTGAGGATTTGGGAATGACTGATATCAAGAGCATGTACATGAATGAGCTAATGGGAGATTCTGGAAAGATTAAACCTGAATACCAACACATTGTTGATCTAGGGTTTACTGGCATTCTGGATACTCCGGAATTCAAAGATGAAATTGTTAGGTATGTTTTGAGCAGAGTGCATGGATAGTTTATCTGGTTAGATGGACCATATAAGGTTACAAAGGAGGCCATTAGGGCAATCACCAGTTTACCACAGGTTGCAAAACGTCCAGAGAAGAAAATTTTAAATGATCAGGTTAACAAGATTACCGGTGCAACATCAGACAAGCGATCAATGAGAATCAATACTATCAATGACACAGACATCAGATTTGGTAGCATGGTCATCGGTTACAAGGTAACAAAATCAAACCGACTGAATTATGTTTCTAGCTCCTGCATCTATGTAGTTTATAAAATGATGAGGGAGAATGAGAAGATAGATCTATGTGGTTGGATGTTAGATGAACTATTGATTAACCTAGGAAAGATTAAAGGAGAAAAGAAAGGAAAATTTTGGTATGGTAACCTAATTGTTTGTTTAATGCTATTTTTGAACAAGAAATGGCAGTTTTTGAAGAAAAGATTGACAACTTGGAAAAAGAAAAAGCAAGGTTAAAGATGAAGGCCCGGGAGCTGAAAAGAAAACTTGGTCCTAGATTGGACAATCTTATAACTCAGTGGGTTGAGCTATCTAAAGCAATAATTGAAGGAGACCGATCACCGGAGCAATAGATGCATTATCTGACTGGCATGATCTAGTAGACCAAAACCATTATTTCTGACAGTAATAAATTCATGCAAAGCCTGAATCTAATGTTGGCGGATATCTTTCAAATTGTAAACAATCAGTTATAGGATATGAGGTAGAAATTTGTATTCTTTAACTCTTTTTGACATCCTTTATCATTGATGCCAAAGGAGGAGTAGTATGGAGAAAAATTCATAGAAGAAATCACTTGCTTAGGGGGAGCACACTTTTTTGGGGATCATTTTTCTGGACAACAGTTTTTGGATTTTTCTCATGAGTGTTGCCATCAATGCCAAAGGGGGAGATTATTGGCATTCTACACTCACATGAGAATGGTTGATGTTGTCATTGATGGTAACCAACTAGTAACAGGATTCTACAGGTTCACCAACAACATAAACATCATCTACCGACACCGACATGTACAACAAGTTCATTCACTGGCATCTAGTTTACACCGGCAATGAAGTATACCGACACTCAGGCCAACATGAGACAAAGTTTTGTTTGTGCGAATTGTATTGTAATATAATTAATTATTTGTAAGCCGACATGATGTATTGTAAAGACTCATATATGTATGAGATCTTATAGGTCATTTTGATATAACACATAATAGAGGTGATTATGTAATAAATCATAGAAGATAGCGAAAGGATTTTGTAACAAGGTTATGTGAGCGAATATCATTCACTGACAAGGTTTTTGGTTAAGGTTTATGACTGAGCTTAAACCAGTACTGAATCAAGCATTGCATATGCTATTTTGAGCAGCACATTGTCTTGGATTTAATTATCCATTTTGTAGTTAGTGAGACTCTTTCATTGAGCAATGAGCTCTAGGCTATTGGCCTTCCTCCATGTGCAGGTCCCTATTGTAAGTAATATTTATTTATATTGGCCAGTGAGTAAATATTGTGGGTCACAAATCCCGCTGAGGTTTTTCCCTTACCGGGTTTCATCGCCAAAATATCTTGTGTTATGGTGTGCATCTATGTTGTTTGTGTTATTTCTCTTTACTGCATTATTACTTGTTTACCGGTACATTAATTTGGGTTGCAAAGTTATAAATAAGTTCAAATATTCCATTAACCGGTTAGACACTGATTCACCCCCCCTCTTAGTGTCTTTGGGACTGTCATTGCATCTAACAGTCACAACTTCAGAACCAGAATCTATTTATCTCATACACCCACACTTGATAGACTTAGGGCAAGAGAATCTACCACAGTTAGATTGCTTTAAAAATGATAATGCTATAGCTGAAATCATGGGTTCTAGAGCTAGATTTCCCTCTGATGATCCACAAAATCCAAAAACTAAGGAAATCAACATTGGAGATGATGAACATGTACACTTATCCGAGTCCTTATATCCTATTGGAAAAGACATCTTTATCTGACTCTTCAAACAAAGACCAATGAACTACCTACACAAAAATCCCTAACCCTATGAACAACATGCACCTTAAACGATATTATATCTAAGGGTTGGGTTAGTGTAGGTTTTGATTTCCACATTTCATCTCATTTTTTTTAAAGCACTGCATCACATAAGTTTCCTTCCAAGCACACCATATTCACAGATTTCGTGGCATATAATTTTCTGCATTAGCATTTAGCAACATCAATAAAACAAGGCAACTGTCCAAGTTTATAATTTGTTTGCATTCAAGAGAAACAAGGGTCATCTCCTTTCTTAGATATTCACACATTAATTCTTTGAGGTCCTAAGGTCATACATTTTCAACACTACCATGTGACGACGCTTTACTTATGGTTGGGTAGTGATTTCACTATTTAAGACTTGTTAACCCAAAATTTATCAATTGCTATATCTCAAACACATTAACAAAATCTCTAATTCATTCTAGACACCTAATTGATCATATGACTAGTGAAAAATCTAAAATTCTACTTTAGCGCCGTTGTAATTGTCACACCCAAGTAGGTTTCATTATTTACAATTCAAGGCAAGAAAATAAAACAAAAAAAAGTACTATGCCAAATATTCATCTCAAGGCAAAAGAGTAATGATATATAACTGAAATATCACGCATACAAAGTGCGACAAAAAGCTTGACTACAGGAACATGAGAGTAACTCCATCAGGGCTATGAACACTTGTTGGCAATGGAGCAATATTTGAGAGATTAAAGTCTATAACCTCGTCGGAGCTCTAAAAGCTTGGTGGCAACGAGGCTCTATTCGGGATGCTTTTGAAGTTAGAATAATCCATGTAGCTAGTCATATAGGATGTTAAGGATCTTTAGTGAACACAAGAGTGGGAATTAACTCATTTTCACACACATGGGCAAAAGAAGATCAAAGTTTTAAGAACCAATGGGGAAGTTTTTCGCGTCTCCATTTGTAAATCCTAGTCACTAAGTGTGTTAATTTGGATGTTTTAAGGGACCTTAAGGATCGATTGACCCCTTATCCATGAAATGTTTTGTACCTCCAATTCAATTGGTGTATTACAAAATGCTAAACAAACACAGTCATCCTTGTTCAAATAGGAAATGCATCTTCATCATGCATATTGCATTAACATAGGTCATGTCAAAAGTTCATTGTCTCCACATGCATTATGTAGATCATCATGTCATAAAGGTCTGCACACTAGGTGCATAACTAGAAAAATCCTAAAAAACAGAAAAAGTCCTAAAAAATTGTAAAAAGTCCTGAAAAAATCCTAAACATCATAAAATGTCCTAAACAAAAGTCCCCAAAAAGTCATAAAATGTCCTGAAAAAAATAAAAAAAACTAAAAATCAATGCAAGAAAGCATAGACCGTCAATCAAATCAAATCAACAATAGACAAACTCTCAAAGTCTACAATCAAACTGATCACATGTCTTGTTAATCAATTTATTGATTAAACTCTATCAAACATCGACATGTCCTATACAGGGAAGGGTACACTCGAAACCATACAGATCGATCTTACACATGACAGGGTATTCACTCTCTCAGACCAGACATTCCTATCAATCATCAAACGATCAAAACAATGACATAGATCAATATGGTTGTTGGATTTTGTTCAAGTTAGTCTTATCTTTATCAATTGATGATAGGTCATGTTTCATCAAATCCAAAGCAAAAAATACCAAAAACATCCATATACACTCCTAAAAAAATCAACCAAAAACATTGAGAAAAAACAAAAAATACCAAAAACATTGAAAAGCAAAAAATACCCAAAACATCCATATAATGTCCTGACAAAATCCTAAAAATCATAAAAAGTGCTGAAAAAATCCCAAAACAGTGAAAAACAAAAAAAATCCAAAAAACATTGAGAAAACACAAAATCCAAAAACATTGAGAAAACACAAAAATTCAAAAACATTGGAAAATCTTTCAAAAATCATACCAAAAACATTCAGATAAGGTCCTGAAAAAACCAACAAAAAATATTCAATATCAATCCACAAAATCAACCAAAAACAATAAAAAATCAATAAAAAAACTTGCAATAAAAAGTCTCGCAAGAATCAAACACCCTAGCGGATATCTAGCAAATGCTTCGCACAAAGTTAACAAAGGATACGACTATCTAGTCAAACATCTGCAATCAACTGATCAAGTTGTCTTATCAATCGTATCATATCCATATCAAGTCATCATTATCTTGTCTTAAATAGAAGAGGATACACTCGAAATCAGACAGGTCAGTCTTAAACGGGGTCCGTAACTTTATGAGATCAGACATTATCAACTATCACATCAAGCAACTGAGAACTAAGGCATAGATCAATATAGCTACTGAATTTTGTTTGGGCCAGTCTTTATCTTTTATCATTTGGTGATAGATTATGTTCCTATGCTACTCAAGGCTGTCCACAAGTGACTAGAGGAGCCATGATGGGCATATATTTTTCTTTGTTTGTTGTTTGTGATGTGAACCAATGATGTTATGGGGCAATTTCTCTACTGGGTGTCTGTGATAGGAGCATTCAACTTGTGAATGCCACACATACCTCGACCCCTAGTGTAATTCCCAGAATGGAGGGTTCACTCCTTGTCTGCTATGTATTTGTTTCTTCAATGAGATATATTTACATCTTGATTCCTTATACCCTGATGTGCAAAGCTCCATTGTTACATAATAAGGCTCAGTAATGAATATATATTGCGCTATGAATAAAGGCACAAAAGTTTGTGAAAACCATCATCTTTATTTTCAATCTATCATTATCAATCCATCATCTCATATCAATCATCTTCAATTGCTTCTTGTATGCGGGAAAAGCGGGTCGATAGAACTAAAAATGTGAAAAGTGGAGTTCTAGGGAGACTTGTCCACACACCCACAAAACTTCTTGGTGCAAATTATGGAGTCATGAAGTATGGCTCAACTTCCCAAGGTTGGTTCCATGGTTCTCTATCTCACAAGGTCCCTCAAACCAATGTTTTTGCTCTCAGATCACTGAGAAAAATGGTTTAGGGATGACAAATGCAAGAACGAGGGATGCTTTTATCGATTTTAAGATGAGATGCATCCTAAGCTATGCATGATCCTATAAATGTGATAAACTAGTTATAAGATGATAAGGTTAGTAAACAAGACTATCCTAGCATACTATATTAGTCCCTGATTTAAGCTAAATGATAAAGAAAGTACTCTAAACATGCATATTTAGATTAATTTCTATCTAAAAGAGAGGCTAAAATGATGAGCATAAAATGGTATAAAATCTTGAATGTATTTGAGCATAAGAATGATGCTAAAGACTTTTTTTTTTTAAATGGAGGAATGCGAGCTCTATTTATAGCAAAAATAGGGCAATGGATGACCAGGATTGAAAGGTTTAATCAAGGGTTGAGTTTGAAAGTTGGGAATCCATGTTTGCAATTCTCACCAATGAAATGGTGACAATTGTCAACATAAGGTTGGGTTGAGAGAAGGGGTTGGAGACATTAAATGCCTGAGAAGACCTCATGGTTACTTTAGGGGGTAAGGGTTAAGGTTAGGTTAAGGTTAGGTTAAGGTTATCCAATGGATAAAGGTTTTATCCAAAGGATAAATTCTTGTGCAAAGGATTAAGGATAACATGATCAAAGCAATAAATGCTTGATGAGACCCTTGGGTAACCATTAATGGTTTGGGAGACTTTCAAAGTTAAGTGGTTGAAGCCTTTAAGGGTTTTCAAAGACTTTGAGGGTTTAAGAAGTGATTTCCCCTTGCTTAGGGATGTGACAAAGTTTAGGAGATGGGTTAGGTTAATTTAGAAGTGATTAGAAGAGTCTAGAAGGGGTTAGGAATAGGGTTTAGGAGGCAAGTGGGAGATGTAGGATTTTGCAAGTGGATGGAGGGATAATAGGATTTAATTGAAATAAAATGAATTTACTTCAATTTGGTTGCAATTTGGAGAAATTAAATAAATTAGATTTATTCAATTTAGGATAACTATTTAATTAAATTTGAACTTAATTAAAAGTGGATAGAAGGGATTTAATTGAATAAAATGATTTATTCATTAAATGGTAAAAAGAAGTCTAGTGAATTTAATTTAAATAAATTGAGTAATTTACTTAATTTAAATAGAAGAATGTGGGTGATTCAATTAAATTAGATTTAATTAAATAGAGAAATGAACATAAAATATTCATTTAGGAATATGGTCATTTTTATACGTCTACACTTCTAATTCACTCTATTTCATTCTAAGGTTCATTCTTTCATATTCTATCTCAATATCATCTTCACATCACCTATCTCTATCTCTAATCAACTAACTATTCTTCTATCTCACATTTTTCTTCTTTCGAGAGATCATTCATACCTTTAATGCATAAACAATCTCTCGAGGGGGCATTATACCCTAAGTGTCATCGGGGCATATTACGGCAAAAAAAAATCGTTTTCTTTGAAACAACGTCATTTCAACATTGTCTCAAAGAGGGGCAAATGTAGACACCTAAAAATGTCTCATTGATCGTGTACTAATTATTCCTCTAATTGATTAAATAATTTTTTAATTATTTAATTAATCTTGTTCTTCTAAATTCATATTTCTTTGTCATCTTATTAATTATTCCAATTTCAATTCTATAATCATTTAATCATTTAAACCATTTGTTAATGTTAATTAAATATTTATTATTTAATTAATTGTGACTATTAATCTTTAAATTTAAATAATCTTTATTATTTAAATAAATTCATTTTCAATTTCTATTTCTAATCATTTGATCATCAACCTTTTTTTAAAATGTTAATTAAATATTTATTATTTAATTAATTGTGATTTTAATATTTAAATTTAAATAATCTTTATTATTTAAATAAATTCATTTTCAATTTCCATTTCTATTCAATTATCATTAAACCCTTTTCTAAATATTAATTAAATATTTATTATTTAATTAATTATGATTTTAATTCGTTTAATTTGAATAATCTTTATTATTCAATTAAATTCAATTTCTAAATAATTAAATAGTTTCTTTAAATTACTTAATTAACTAATTATTTCCTTTAATTCAAATTCCAAATCCCCAAATTCTAATGTCATTTAAATTCCAAATTCTTCTAATTTCAAATACATGTGCATGATTACAAAAATCAAATTGAAAATCAAAGTCAAGTTCTAAATATATTCAAATAACAAATTGAATTTAAAATAAATTCAATATTTGAATTAAATATCATGCAAAGATTAAATTAAAAATCAAAGTCAAAGTGCAAGCACATGCTAAATTAATTAAATCATTATCGTTTCAATCTCTATTTCTATCTTCCACTTTGTTTTTTTTCAAAAAACATTCAATCAGTTAACTATTTCAGTTTCTTTAATTTTCAATTCATTCTTTTTTATCTTCCAATTAGTTTTTTCTAAATAGATATTTCTTTGTCATCAATCAATTATCCTCCAATCATTCTTTTTCATCTTTCAATCAATTTTTTTCTCAATCAGTTAACTCAATTAATCAATTCAATCTATTTTGTTCCACCTCCAAATCAACAGTTCAACTATCAATCAGCATGTGAGCTCACTTGAGTTCCACCTCTTGATCAATTTGTTCTACCTCTCATTCAATCCTCTCCAAAAATCTATAAATTGAGCATTCAATCTCCATTTTGAAAATCACGATGAATCACGAACTTCGAATCTTTGTGTCATTTGCAGGTTGTTAGCGCGATATCTGAGAGCCACCATACCACAAAGAGAAGAAGAGCAATGGAAGCCATGATGCACAATAGGGAGTTTTACATTGTTTAGATTTATTCTATTATGCATCTATTTTCATTGATGTTTTTTTAAAATTCTTTGATTAGATAGGGGTTCCTGATTTCCCTTTATTTCTAGTTGATTTAATGATGAATTTTAGCATACATAGATGCAACTACTTTGATTTAGATGAGCTATATGATATGTTTTTGATCTAGATGATTTTTGCAGATGCTGATGCATATGATGTGATGTGTCTGTTGTGGGTGATTTATATGCTTTATATGATGATGATTGTAATGTACTATATGTTTGGAAGGTGATATGTAGATGATGATTGGATTAATGGTTGCAGATGCTTATGCTTTGTGCAAATGTTGCTAACCTATTTTGTGCTTTTGTGTGTTGTGGATAATGCAATCTAGAATGTTACATATGCTTGATATGGTGATGCTCATGTATGGGATGCATTGTGATAATGATATACCTTTGATTTGTGAATGTATCTTGAAAATGAGATGTATGAAATGATAATGATAATGTGAGATGTATCTTGAAAATGAGATGTATGAAATGTAATGACAATGTTAGATGTATCTTGAAAATGAGATGTATGAAATGATAATGATAATCTTAATTAATGCAATGAATGTAACTATATGCAAGATTTTAACATGGTCTAAATGATAATGATAATGCCAACTTAATATGATAATAAGAATGCACCTAATGATTTATATGCAACCCAATGTAATGATATGCAATCTAATGCAATGATTTATGACATTAATGATTTTAAAATGATATGCAACTAATGCAAGATTAAGATGATAATGATATGATACTAATGCCAATGCTTAATATGCATTCTCATTCCCACAAGTTGTCATCTGTTTTGATCAAAGTGCCAGTGCTTCCTTTGTTTTCATCATCGAGCCTTGATTTGTTGAAAGTTGATACAAGCATCATGGTATAATTGAACCATAACGACCTGAGTATAACTTACATGGATTTTGATATTGCAAGATGACACAAGCGTCAAGGTATAATTGAACCAAGATCACCTAAGGGTTTCTTGCGTAAAACAGACAAGAGTTAACCTTTGTCCCATACAAATCCGAAATGTCTTCAGTGATATGTTACCTGATCATGTAGTAAGACAAATTTGCATAATAGAATTCTTCACTTCCAAACAACAGACAAAAAAAACCTCTCATTCCTTCCTTGCTTCTCTAGTCATTGAGACATCCTTGAGTCACTTAGGAGATATGATAAGCAAAAATTAACAACCATAAGTAAGCATTGCTTTCTATTGAAAATGTATTCTTGTCAAGTAAAACATATTGTAAATAGATCTTTTGTTCAATTAGTTCAATTCTATGATATCTAGCCTCTTGCATTGCCATTGTCATTTGTTGGTTGTTCTCATCCTTTTTGTCTTGCTACATGTTTGGTCTGATTTCGAAAACCCTCAAGGTAAAATTCACCCAGTGAGGTCACAAATTTGCCCCCACTCTAGATAGTACTCGATATGGATATTTACTTTGATCACCAAGCCATGGTGGGATATGATTTAGATTAACTGATTCAGATAAATCAAGGATAGTGACTACGCTAAGTATGTCCAGGATTGATGTGGCATGTATAAGTGTTCTGCGATGGCTATGGGCTTAAATTAGATGGATCAAAGATATGATATAAGTACTGATAGATGGAGGAGCTGTTCTCTTACAAGTGGCGCTTGTTGCCAAGTTTTCACCACTTGTTTTTATTGCACTTTTTGATTTGTTTTTCATTTTTTTGTATTTTTATGATTTTTTAGTGTCACAAGGTGCCTTTTGCTAGGTTTTCACCTTAGTAATGATTTTTTATACTTTTTTATTTATTTTTTTGCTTTTTTTCTCGATCCATGCATCAGACGACTCAAGTGTAGAATTTCTTCAGATGGATGTTGTTGGTTGGTTCGTCGAACATGCCCCCTTCTGAAGTTGATAATTGATATGCTCCTGATCCATAGGCTGATATGATGACAAATGGCCCTAACCAGTTAGGTTAAAACTTCCCCTTCTTTTCTTGATCTTGTTGATTTATGGGATTTTCCTTTAGGACAAGATCACCAATTTTGAAAGTCCTTTGGATGACTTTGTGATTATAGCTTCTGCACATTCGTTGCTGATATGCCTTGAGATGGTCATAGGCATGTTGTCATTTTTCATCAAGAAGCTCTAGTTCCTGCAACCTATTCACTCGATATTCCTCATCTGGTATGAGGCCCTTCAAAGATACTCAGAGAGATGGCATTTCTACCTCAAGAGGTAGAATTGCTTCTGAACCATATACCAATGAATATGGTGTAACCCCTGTAGGTGTACGGATGCTTGTTTTGTAGGCCCAAAGTGCCAGATTGAGTTGTATATGCATATCCTTGCCAACATTATTCACTATTTTCTTGAGGATTTTCAGGATTGTTTTGTTTGATGCTTCCGATTGGCCATTTCCTTGTGGATAGTACGGTGTGGAAAAGTGATATTGAATTTTGAATCATTCGCATAGCTCTTGGACATCTTGATTTTTGAAAGGATGTCCGTTATTTGTGATGATGGAACTAGGAATGCCATATCAGCAAATGAGATAGTTGAGGATGACTGCTTCGATCCACTTTCCAGTTACGATGGTCATTGGGACTGCTTCGATCCACTTAGTGAAGTACTTTATGGAGGTGATAATGAACTTATGTCCATTTGAAGAGGAAGGATCTTTCCTACTAGATCAAGTCCCCATTGACAGAAAAGCCAAGATGTGGTGAATGGTTGCAGCTCCTGTGCTGGTGCATGTATGAGGTTACCATGAATTTGGCATTTAGGACATTTGCTAGAAAATTGATAGGACTCTCTTTTTTATTATCGATCAGTAATATCCCATTCTCGTAAGTTTCTTGGCGAGACTAGGATGACTTGAATGTGTACCACAAATACCTTCGTGAAGCTCCTGTAAGGTGGAGTCAGATTCGTTATGATCGAGGCATTGAAGAAGAGTGCCATCTAGACCTCGGTGGTAAAGTGTGTCAGCAGTTAAGGTATAGCGGGTGACTTGTCAGATGAAGCTTCATTTTGGTTGTGAGATAGCTCGGGTGGGAGGGTATTGTTTTTGACATAATCATATATCTTCCCGTATAGAGGGGAATCAGAACTAGTCAGGGCACATATGACTTGGGATGCAGATTGTCATAGGATGGGAAAAACAATTGCTCCACCAGGAATTCATAATGATTCTATTTATCTGAAATTTGTAGAAGTGAGGCGATAGTGGCCATTGCATCCACAACTCCGTTATCCAATCTTGGAATTTGTTCGAAGGTGATCTGTACAAAGAAATTTTTGAAGTCATCCACCATTCTCTTGTATGGCATTAGCTTATCATCTTTCATCTGATAGTCATCATTGATCTGTTTGATAACTAATTGAGAATCCCCATAGACTCTCAATTATGTGATTCTCCAATCTACAACTACTTTGATTCCTGTTACCAGGGCTTTGTATTCAACAATATGGTTGGTGCATGGAAACATTAGTCTGTAAGATCTCAGAATTGTGTGCCCTTCTGGAGTGACGAACAAGATACCGACACTTGATCCATTTTGTGTATAGGATCCATCAAAATATAGGGTTCATTGCTTGGGTGTGATTGTGAGCACATCCATATCTATAAATTCCACCTGTAGTGGGTGTTGGTTTAGTAGTGGTGCTTCTGCTGGTTGATCTGCAATTGCTTGTCCTTTGATAGCTCATTGTTCTATGTATTGAATGTCAAACTCACTTAGGATCATGACTCACTTAGCTAATCTTCTTGTGAGAGTGACTTAGATATTTGAGATGATCTATCTTTGCTGCCAACTTGATTGTGTGGGCTAGCATATAGTGACGAAACTTTTGAGAAGTAAACACCACTGATAAGCAAGCCTTTTCTATGAATGTATAATTGAGTTCATATCCATTCAAAGTCCCATTGATGTAATAGATAGCCCTTTCTATGCTTGTTGGATCCTCTTGTGCTAACAATTCCCCTAATGATACTTATGTTGTTGATATATAGAGGATGAGTGGCTTGCCTACTATCGATGGTACCAAAACTAGTGGATTCATCAGATATTGTTTGAGTTGGTGGAATGATTCTACACATTTGTCTTCCCATCTGAAAGATATATTTTTATGAAGCAGATGATTGAATGGAAGAAATTTATCTGATAATTGAGAAATGAATCGTTTGATGGATTGTAGCCTACCTTGCAGAGATCATAGCTGGCTCATGTTTTTAGGAGGTGGCATTTCCATTATAGCTTGAACCTTTGTTGAATATACTTCGATGCCTTTTTCTGATACAACGTAGCCCAAGAGTTTGTCGGATGTGACCCCGAAGACACATTTCTTAGGGTTTAATCTGACATTGAATTGCTCCAATTATTGAAATATTTTATCTAGGATGCTCAGGTGTTCTTCTCTGGTGAATGATTTAGCTAGCAAATCATCTACATAATCCTCCATGAAAGTATGCATCATGTCATGGAAGATTGTTGTCATGGATCTTTGATAAGTTGCACCAACATTTTTCAAGCCAAAAGGCATGAAGTTCCGACAATATGTTCCCCATAGATAGGTGAATGCAGTTTTATCTTGATCCTCTGGGGCTATCTTGATTTGGTTATAACCAAAGAAGCCATCCATGAGAGATAGCATTGCATGTCCTGCTGTTAGATCAACAATAGTGTCGATACTTGGCAAATGAAAGTCATCCTTCAAACATGCCTTATTTAGGTCTCTGAAGTCTATACAAATCCATATGCTTTTATCTGGTTTGGAAACTGGTACAATATTTGAGATCCATTCGACATAGTCTATAGGTCGGATGAATCCGACATCTAATAACTTCTTTAGTTTTGCTTTGACTAATAATGCCACGTGTGGATTCATCTTCCTTAATTTATGTTTGACAGGTTTAGCTCCAGGAGAAATGGATAAGTGATGCATGATCAGATTTGGATCCACTCCTTGCATGTCAACATAAGACCAAGCAAAATTGATTTGCTTCTCCTTGAAAAATTTGACAAAATCTAGTTGTTCTTATTCTGTGAGCGATTCTGCTAGATGTATGGTTTTGACTGCTGCTTCAGTGCCGATATTTATTGATTGGTGACCTTTCCTGGTAAGGTTCAGGAAGAGTGTCAAGTCTCCCATCTTTAGGTGCCTCAAAAAGGTTTTAATCTTTAGATACATCCTTTATTTTTACTTTTTTGTTTTTGCGATCTAACACTGCCATTAAATGATTTTCACCATTAGATCCATTTTTCATTTTGCTTTTGTGACTGAAAGACTTGGCACTCCCCTAATTGCAGACATCGTTATGTGATTCAATAGTGTAGCATGTATCTGGGTTGATTGAGCACAGGTATTGGACAATTGATTCATCATTTGGGAATATTGGTATGTCATAGACTAGCAAACACTTCAATTGGTGCCTTGTTTTCATAGACTAGCAAACACTTCAATTGGTGCACTAAAATTGAATCATTGTCTTTTGTGTCTTGAGCAATAGGCTCTTTTTGTTTAATCTTTAGAGGGCCTATCTTCCCGTGTGGTCATTAGGACTACTAGTGAGAAGAGAACGACCCAAGTGGTAGCAAAAGAAAAGCCATCTTCTTCCAAACCACTATAAATAACTGTATTCATGGTGAAAACTATGAATAACATGTGCTGATTAGTTCATACCGACACTATGTCTCCCCATAAACTAGTTTGATCAAATTTATTTGATCAGTTGTAGGGCGTAACCCCTACCGGCTGGGAGCCTTCTGTATTTACAGAGCTGAAAGTGCCGCATGTATGGCCACATGAGCGGATGCCCTTACTAGCCCTTTTTGTTTTAGAAGCCCAAATCCTTCTAGTTGTTGCGGCAGGAGGTCAGACCTCTGGTAGCGGCCCACACACATACGGTTCTTAGTAGAGATACAAAGTTCGCCACGGGGAGTTTTCGTGGGGACTGATGCTTGGCTGACCCAAGAAGTGAGTGCCGAGGGTGGAGCCAGTGAGGTCAAGCATCTAAGTATCTACTCTGAATAGCGTAGCCTTGGGGGTAAAACCCCATGTGGGATCAACAACTATTATCTTGGCCAACCATAAGAATTGTGCTTGACTTATTTTAAACATTCAAAACATTCAAGACCAAACAACAAAACCTTGTGTCTTTTGTGTCTTCAAGTGTATGCAAAACATTTTTACATCAAACAACACACTTTTTTTGGAGTCATTTTGAATCTAAACACTTGCAAACATTGAGTCCTCATCAACATTGTGTCCTCTTGTCACGAAAAATAGTCAAACATTCAGATTTGGTCACAACCAACAACTTCACAAATTGGAAAAATTTTACAGTCCAACAAACAAGAGCAATCAGTTTCGGAATTCTTGAGTTTCCTAGGTTGTTTCTCCAGGTTTTCATCTAGCATTCAACTTGTCTTTGGGTCTCACAAAGTCCATCATTGCTTTACATCTTGCATTAAATTTACATTTGTCTAAACTTGAGTCAAAAGGTCACTTGCTTGTCCTCATCATACTTTGTCAACACACTACATACAACAACATTTTGCTAAGTGGTCCCTCATCAAGATCTATCACCTTTGGGTCTCATTTGGTCTTACTTAGAGTCAAGGTCAACTTACCTCATCAAGAGAAACTATCCTCTCTTTGGAAGTCACACCTCTACTACATACATACTTGGTCTTACACTTTGGACATTGCAAGCAATACACTTCAGATTCATTTACATTCCATCCAACCCTTGGTCTTCCATACTTTTTCCATTTTTCATCTAGTCTCACACATCTCGGTCAATACCTAGTTCATGGTTGAAACCCATATTCAAAAATCTAGGAGAGAAACTAAAGAGGCTCAAGAGTCCGCAAACATGAGTTCCTATGAGTATGACAATGATATCTTTTTCAATTCTGATCATACTACATTACCTGACATGGATGCCTATAAAAACATTCCAAATGTTGAGAACATGGACACTACAAACAACAATGATACACACAATGATGATATGGACAACTTTTTAGTACATTCAGTAGATGTGGAAGAATCCATTATGGATCCCCATTTCAATCGATTGGTTGAGGAAATAATGAGGAGGGATAGACAATACTTCTTACAAATGATGGCACAAAGTGGAGCCAAGATACCTCATGATTTTGACATGTCTCAAATAATGGAAAATTGACCTTTGCAACAACCTCACTCCAACATGGATCAAAGGAGACCTAATAGTGGAGTCAATAGAGGACCACATATGGTGCCTGAATCACCATCATCTTTGTTTCAAAAACCATAGGTCCCACATACTAATGGTTAGGCATATGATACTCACCTTCACAAACCATTATGGAAGTCTTATGCAAAAAGATATGCTCAATCACATACCAATGCTAAGGATCAACCACCAAAGCAATTGGATATTCAAAGGCATGCTCAAAATTTGGACACAAGGAAACCCCGTGTCAAATTTGGGGGCAACACATTAGAACATGACATGCCTGTAGAGTATGGTATACATGGACAAAATAGATATTTCATTCCTCAACATGAATCTATACCAAGTGGTCCATATACGCAGCATCACTATAGACCTCCTCCATATGAACATGTGTATGATCAATATCATCCATATATGCAACATGCTCCTCCTCTAATTGGTGCCTCAAGCATGGGGTATGGTCCAAGAAGTCGTTCTCCACCTAAGAGAAATTTGGAGCAACAAATCAAGGACTTACAAAAGAAAATGGAGGACATAAATACACCAAAGCCAACATACACAATGAGAGACATATGTCCCTATCCATTTGACAAAAGCATTCCAATGCCTCCATTTCCTACACACTTTGTGACGCCTAAGTTTGATAAGTATAGAGGAAAAGGGGATCCTAAGGCACACATAAGATAGTTTTTCACAGCTTGCATTGAGGTAGCAACAGAAGAGACATATTTGATGAGATTATTCCCACAAAGCCTAGGTGATCAAGCTATGGAATGGTTCTCCCAACTCCCACCTGGTATTAAGTCATGGGGTGACTTAGCAGAGGCATTTATTCAACATTTCTCCTACAATATAGAGACAGACATATCAGTCACTACTTTGTGCAACACCAAGCAAAAAGAGGGAGAGTCTTTTGCATCATTTTTACAAAGATGGAGGAATCTAGCTAGCAGATGCTCTTGTGAAATTCCACAAAAACAAATGGTAGAAATGTTCATCCAAAATGTTAACAAAGACATTGGTTATGACCTAAGAAAAGCTTGTTTGTCCACCTTCAAGGACGTCATTGAAAAGGGCTTAGCGACAGAAAAGGGCCTAATTGAACAAGGAGTCATTAAGATATTCAAGGAAAACAAAGATGACTTTAAAGGAAAAGACAAGTCAAGATTTTGGAATAAAAACAAGAACACAGTCAATGATGGTGTTGTTGATGCCAATACAGTGCGACCCAAATTTGTTTTTTTCGGATCAAATCAGGTGAATACTCAAACAACTTCTAAATCACGAAGGAAGTACACTCCATTGGGAGAACCACTTGAGTCAGTTTTCAAAAAGCTAGTGGCAAACAAGGTAATCACGATTCTAGATTTTCCTCCATATGAACCAAAGGTTAAACCAAATTGGTGGAATGATGATGAATATTGTGAATTTCATAAGAGCAAGGGTCATAAGACAGGAAACTGCCATCAACTGAAGAACATTATACAAGATCTTATTGATAGAGGTGACTTGAGATTGAAGGACACTCATCCAATCAAGAACATGAGATGTTTAAGGAACCATTCCCAAAGCATGACAAGGGAAAAGCTAAAGCCACAAATGACCAAACCAACTATACCAGAGCATCTTATAACTATGATTGAACCATCAATCACATCTCGATGGACAATTATGTCTCTACCATTATCATCAAGGACAAAACCCCTGAGAATTCTACCCAGAGACCCAAGATCATTCTGAAAGGTGTTGGATCTTCTTCCAAACCTACCTCTGAATGTCATATTACAACCCGTCGAGGTAAAATCACTTTGCAAGGTGCTCTAGCCAAGAACATCGCTTCCTCATCAACTAAACCTGAGTATGACCTTGTAGAACAATTAGGGAAGACACCCTCGCTCATCTCCATTCTTGAACTCCTACGCATATCTCCCGCACATAAATCCATTCTTGACAAAATCTTGAGAGAAACTGTTGTTCCTACTGATCTGAACATGGACCAGTTTCAAGCCATGGTGGGATACCTTTCCATTCCACATTCTCTTACATTCACTGAAGCTAACGATGCCTCCATAATCCAACCACATAATGCACCACTACACATTGAAGCCTTCATACACAAACATAGAATCAAACGAGTCCTGATAGATGGAGGAGCAGGTCTAAACATTTGTACATTGAGCACTATTAAACAATTGGGATATTCCGACAAAGCTGTGAATTCTACAAACAAAATTACCATCAAGGCATATGATGATGAAGAGCGTTCATCCAAAGGCACAGTCACATTACCTCTCAGAGTAGGGCCAATTACGAAGGATGTGGTTTGTCAAGTCCTTGATCTAGATCTCACATACAACATACTCTTGGGACGTCCATGGATTCATGAGATGAGCACAGTCCCATCTACATATCATCAATGTATCAAGTTCCCACACAATGGAGTTGAAGTGACCGTCAAAGCTGATCCTAACCCATTCATATATTGCAACAATCTGCGACCTAGATCAAAAATAACAATTCCAGCCAATCGAGAAGCTATTCCTTCATCAGCATATGTGGATCCAGAATCCTTGAAAGCTTCTACATCAAAACAAGCAGAGATCAAAGAAAAGTTCAAGATTAAAGACATGGGATGTGGTGAGTATATCTTTCATGTTGATCAACTCCCACTATCTCCTAAGACATTCAGTCGACAGGAACAATCTATAAACAATTTGCAATACCAAGGAATTGGGTGTGAACCACCTAGTGTTGTGGCTACTAAGTCTGAATGCAAATCTCCTCTAGTGGTGCAAGTAGCTCTTGATATCAATAGTCCTAAGGGTGGTTCCAACAAAGAATCTATTGAGTGTATTGCCAGCCCTCTTGAGAACTCACATAGATTTACCATTTCATCCACTCATTCCATTTCCACTCCACTTCCAAACTTGGATCAACAAGAATTACAAAATCCCTTACTCATTGGGGATCAAAAATCAAGCTTTGAAAAGAAAAATCTAAAAGTCAATAATAAAGAAAAGTCCTTTAGTCCAAATCAAAATCAAAAGCTACTGGACTCCACAAAAATCAAAGTCAAGGATAAAAATCCTATGAAGGAAAAAGAGAAAGAGATGATCTCCCCTACTATCAAAATAACTGGGGGCAAAAGTTCTAAAATTTCAAGTCAAAAAGCATACTTATTGATCCTAAGTCTCCATCATGCTATCCTACTTTCACTTCTTTTCGCAATCATAAGCCTTCATCACTCATCCACTTGTTCCGCATATCCTTTCCCTTATGGCGATACATCATGGACCTTTAATGGATCTTCCTCGTAGGACTTTGTTATCAAGGATGCCCAAACTTCTTTAGGTGACATGCATTATGTAGTCCACACATTAGTAATTCTATCTCAGTTCCCTTATCAAGGAAGACAGTCACTCGAGGTACATATCATTCAGTCAAGGAACGTTGTAGTTACAATCACAAGGTTAAGCCTCACACATTTGAGGTAGGTGATTTGGTTTTTAGAGAAAACCCCAAAAATTAGCAAGATAGAGAGAAGAAGGGCAAGTTCGAACCAAATTGGCTTGGTCCTTACATCATTACAGCAGCATATGGATCTGGGGCATATCAGCTCTTAACTACAAAAGGTGAACCTTTGGAGGATCCTATCAGCAGCACGCACCTTCGCAGGTTCTACACATAGCTCTTTGGAATATCCTAATTTAAAAATACAAAAAAATTCAAAAATTTCAAGAATACAAAAAAAATTATAAAACAAAAAAGTCGTTACTTGGTGAAAACCTGGCAAATAGACGCCTTGTGACACGAAAAACATTGAAAAATTGAAAAAAGTAAAGAGAAATAATTTCATCCAACGATGAAAACCACTTCGGTGGTGCCCTGGGCAAGTACCATGGTGAAAACTGGGTCACCAGCACCATGCGTAGAGACATTGCTCCTCCCTCCTTCAAGATTCACTTTCATCCTTTCACTTTCCACACACTCACAACCTATTCGTTCATAATAAACTTACCCATTCCCATCATGGCTTGTTATTGATCTACCTAAGATTGGTTCGCTATTCATAATAAACCTCCCTTTTCACCTCCCTTTCCATCCATAATAAATCAGATCCTATATGTGGCTAAGGCAAATCCTACGTCTAGTGATGGGTGTGGAACTGAGAACAACACATGTTTTGAGGAGTACAGTTTCTTCCATCTTCCTTCAGTCTATCCGCACACAATTCACAATAAAGCAACATTTGCATCACAGATTCGCAATAAAGTTTCATCTTCATCGCAGTAAAGTATTAGTTTCATGGATTCAGTCAGTTTCAGATGAGACATAGTAGCAACAATGGGCTTCAACAAATCAAATCTTTCAACAGACTTAGACAACATATGGTTCCGTGCTATCTATCCTTTCTGTGAAAGTAAACATTGTGACCACAATCAAATAAGACTTATACAAGTGACAAGAGACACTAAACTTGAGGACTATAGTGGATGTTGGTGTCGAGTCTTGGTTTTCTTTTGATTTTATCTTTTGGTGACATATCTTTTAGCTTTTCCAGGATGTCTCTGACTAGAGATTTTATCTCTAGGATGTCTTTGACTAGAAAGGTAAGGATGGGGTATCGTCACCTATTTGTATTTGTTGTCTGTGGATTGTCTTTTAGTAATGCTATGACTTGTCCAAGGATATGAGGACACTGTGAGTCTAGTGTGAACTGGGGCATTCCTTGTTTGTGACTATCTTATCTCCATACAAACAGGTACAATGACTTTCTGGGTCGAACATATGCCTCGATTGTCATAACCTACTTGCCATAATAAAGCTCAATGATGATAACGCACAAGAAGCTCCTTTCACTTTCATATCTTTTATCTTCCATCCCCCTTTCTTGATTGACTTCCATCATCCTTCTCGAGTCTGCGTAGCCTGCTATCACATGACTGAGTATAATGACACACCAAAAACATTTGCATTTCATGTAGCTGCACCTGCATTACCACATATAAGCATTTCATACATACATATAGATATCACAACTGCATCACATCCTACACACAACACCTATTAGCACAATTTACATTTGCATTATCATATTCATTTGCATTACATACATTCATATTTGCATCATGCATACACATATAAAACATAAAAGAACAAAAAAAAAAAATATTGCATTGCATCATATACATATTTGCATCCATATCATAAGCATCACATAGAAACATACATCACATAGGCACACATGCATATAGTTGCCGCAAAGATGAATCATCTCATATATATAATCATAAGTGTCATGATACAAGGATGTCAAAATACATATAGCTACAAAATCACCCGCAGGTGTCTACATCATCATACAAAATGGTACAAAACTGATACAGAGGAACCCACTGATAACTCCTACCAACACTGTTGGTAGTGCTAATCCTGTCCATGTCATGGTATCCCATGCCACATGTCCCACCCTCATCTCTAGTCCTGGATCTTGAAACACTCATCTCAGGGCCTCCCTATCTCCGTCTCGATCATACGAAATCAGCTCCCCATCAATCGGTATCCACAAAATCCTGTATACATCCTCCAGGGTGACTGTCATCTCCCCCATCGGCAAATGAAAAGTGTAAGTCTCAGAGTGCCACCTCTCCGCCAGTGCAGTTAGCAATCCCATGTTCGCCCGAAACTCAGGCACATATAGAATATGTCTCAATCACATAGCCTCAATCGCGGCTCGGTCCTCGGCTGTCAACTCAGGTTGCAACCTCTGAGTCAATGGGCATCTCTCCCGTGACTCCAGCATAGGTAAATACTCCTGTAGTCACACAAATCAATCATCTCAATCCTAGTGACACTCACTGTTCATCACAAAGTGTTGCTTCTATCCTAATGGTACTCCCTGTTCATCACAAAGTACTACGTGTTTGGCACTCCCTGTTCATCACAAAGTGCTGCTCAAATTTGCACTCACTGTTCATCACAAAGTGCTGCTCATATTTTAGTACTCCCTGTTCATCACAAAGTACTATATCTTGGTACTCACTGTTCATCACAAAGTGCCTTGATCTATCTTATCCTAGGGCCTATTCTTGAGTGAATCCTCTTGAGTAGTTTCCTAATTGGCAATGTATGTTCTATCACAGAATTGTCAATCCTAGCCCTATTTGCTATCCTAGTCTTCCCTAGAGGACCTGCTTGAGTGTATCCTCTCAGCAGCTTATCCAATCGACAGTGTATGTTCATCACAGAATTGCTGATTTGACCTAGAAGACACAAATTAACATTTTTGGACACAAATGCGCTTTCCTTACATAAATGCGCATTTATTACTCTACCTAGCATGCATTAATGACAATAATAAATGCATCAAAGTACAAGGAGGTTTTGTGGTACTTACCGGCTCTCCTGCCTCTACTGGCCTCTGATATCGGCGAACGCGATCGAATCTATGAGCCAATGCCATCGCTGTTGATTGCTGCTGCTCTATTTCTCTCTGCACTCTGATCTCGTGGATGTGTGGATGACAGTGAGGATGTATTTCCCTTGTGGTCTATCTTATAGACTGCCCTAGCCCTCGTTTCCTGAGTCAGTCTTCATTATCCCGTGACTCTGTCACTTTATTCGGTCAGTCCATTCTATCCCATCTTTCTTATCGAGAGGTTGTCTGCGATCTTTTTAGGCATTTTCATCCAATCTCTCGAGGGGGCATATCATTCCCATCTTGGGGCAACTTTGTATCAGTTCATATTATCTTCTTTGAAACACGCGACAAGCCGCATTGTCTCAAAGAGGGGCAAAATGTAGACACCCAAAATTGTCCAGTCTAATTAAATAATTTTTTTATTTATTTAATTATCTAAGCTTAATTCTTCTATTAATTGAATAAATCTTTATTTATTTAATTAATTCATTTATCCTCTTCTAGCCTTATTTCTCATTTAAATAAATACATTTATTTATTTAAATTATCCTTTTCCTAAATTAAATAAATATCTTATTTATTTAATTATCCCACTTCTTCTATTAATTAAATAAATCTTTATTTATTTAATTAATTCATTAACATTTTCTACCCATGACACATGTCATTCATCTCTGAATTCATACACTACCCACCCCTTTCATTATTTTATTATTTCTTTTACCTACCCTCTAATCATAGCCGACCTCCTTTTACACTTCTCAATCTTATCCCTCCATTTCATATAGTGTCTTCTATATAAGGAGATGCTTCCTTCATTATCAACCCTAATCAATCATTCTAATCAAACTATGCATTCAACCCCCGTTGACTACTTGACTACACTATGCTTTTGAACATAGGCGATCCTACTTGCAACCACATTTCCGTTCTTTGTTGAGCTCTTGTGCACATAAGATCTGAGAGCAAATATATCAAGCAAGATCAATGGAGATAGGAAGAATGGAGATCCAAACCCTATTGGACATGTGATGGTATAATCTTTGTGATTTCATCTGATTTGCATTGTCTTAGGTAATCTTCATATGTTATGGTGGATCTTTGTTGTTGTTAGGCTAGGGTTTTGTGGTTGAATCTATTTAGTCTTTCAACATTGTTGTTATCCATTTTCACCATATACAACAATAAATATGAGGGATACAGACCAAATTTTGTACCCAAAGGATTTTTTTAATTGTAGTCTTCTACCCTAGACTCAGCCCTATTGAGGTAGCGAGGAAGATATTCAGGTTCCTATCTTAGTTGAAAATCAAAATTAAATATCACATACACAAAATAGACCCAAAATGAAAAGCATTTGCATTTGTATACATCAATATATAATTATTACATTCCTTATATCTCCTTTATACAAATATCTTATCCATACCTCATCCCTATCTTTTATATGCCATCTATATGTTATTTGGTGAATATATTTTCCTTATCTACTTATATCTACCACAATGGATGTGGCCTTTAGATGATATCCCTAAAGTACAACCAATCTTCTAAATCTCTTATTCTAGACCTTTATTTTCTATTTTCTATTACATATCTCCAAGGAGGTGTTTGCATATCATTTTTCAGCCAATAGTTTCCTTGACATAAAAAAAAATGTACCTTTTCTAAACCTTCCACTAAAATATATATTTTTCTTAATTTCTCTTAATGCATTTAAACTCCGTCCTCACAAGTTTTTTAATTTTTGAGTCTACACTCTCTTTTACCTTCTATTTTCATTGTTAATTAAATCCATTAACATACCTACCTCTTCTTATATAGGCACCCTTTTTTTGAATTTCTTTTGAACAATTCCCATTCCAACAATACCAACTTATGTACATGTGGTACCCATTCAACTATCTTTTCCCCATATTCCCACATTGATGGGACTCCATCAACTTACCATCTTCTATCCATCCTTGTAATTCCTTGTTGAAAAATATTACAATCCCATAAACCTCCTAGATTTTTATGTCACCTCAAAGTTGTATTCTATATACATCTACGACTATGAGAACGAGCTTGTTATCAACATCTCATTTGATGATATAAACAACCTAACTTACAAATTCTTAAAATGGTTCTTAGCTTTTCCAACACTTTGACTTCCATTCTAATTTTTTTTTAATTATTATTATTTTGTTAGTGTTATTTATTATCTTGGCCAATGAGATTAGGTAAGACTATGTAGTTATTCTTAAAAATGCTTGCATAGTATGAAAATCAAACCAGGTAGGACATAAGACCAATATTCACTTTCATACAAACATTGAAATACAAAATTACCTAGAGGATTGATCATATTTGACTAACTCTTGTAAAAGAGAGTCAAATGAAACTTCTAGAGTGTCTATTCCTTCGTTGTTATGGAAAGTGAATAAATTACGAAGATATGTTGAAGTGATGAAAACTATGGCTAAGGTATGAAGAAAGTAAACACTTAAGTTATTGTAAATGGTTGATAGATAATAAAAAATGTTGTAACAAAGACAAAAATGGATAGGGAATTTGACTTTGCGCCCATGACTGAAATATTATGCTAATCTGGTGAGACTAGGGCGCTTGGTGCCTTGGTATTTTGAGCTACTGTCAGAGAATTTGGAATCTAAAATTGTCTAGGATCTATCTGTAAAATTTGATGAAAAAAAACAAGGACAAGTGCACCCCCAGTAGCTTGGTCCTAAAAAATTAGGTCCAAATTTTAGGATTGGGTATGTACCAAGCTCTTGATGCTATCTAAGGTATTTTGGCTCCATCGGGTACCTGTAGTTGCACATAAGAGGAAATAAAGGGGGTTGTGGATAGGGGTTTGCCTTAGGTAAAACCTCAAGTTTGGAATTTTAACCCTAATTTAAATAAAAATTAAACTATAATTGAATTGGAAAAGCTTGCCTTTTAAGGGCAATAAATTGAAATGCTCGAATGTAGATGATTATACCTTCAATAGGTGATGAAATATTCTTAGAATAATCCCTCTATGTGTTGATGGAATAACATGATAAATCACATAAAATCCATCATGAAATCATAGATAAAACATAAATGGAAGATGCCTTGATGTAGTTTTCTTCTCTTTGAATTGAATTTTCTCTTGAGGAAGAAGAATTGATCTTGAATTGATGATAATGTTAGCGTAAGATAAGATGATTATAGATGTAAAAATGAATTGAGAGAGATGCATTATATAGGGATTTCATAATTAAAATAACCTTTAGACTAACTTAGATTTAATATATTTTTTCATGAAGCTAGATTTGAATTAGATAATATTGCCAAATTATCCTCTCGAAATTCGGGAAAAAAAGTGCGGGACCAGGTAGCTCCCACCGACTTGGTCTCAAAAATATTTTTCTAACTTTCTAGGGATGTGAGATAATAGGTTTCTAATGCCAATTACATCTCAGTGGATCAAACCATAATGTATAAATATGCAAAATGTTCTTTGAAAGTTGAAATTGGGGTAATATTAAGGATAAATCAAGATAAATTGATAAAGGGCACACCTAGAATTAAGGGCCCAAATAAGAGTGTGATGATTTAATAAAGTGGAATAAGACTCATAATAATGATTTAAATCAATTAAGGTCCCATAATGCATAAATAAAAGGGAAATACTAAAATAGGTGCTAGGAGTGTGTGAAATTGGACACACTGATAAAGGTGTATAGTTTATGACGCTACATTTATCCCCTACTTTAGAGGTGTATGATCTTATGGTCATATTCTCGATAAAGTAGAAATGAAGAGATAGAGAATATAAGAGTAAGAAAAACCAGTGATAGGGTAATGTTGAGGGATGATAAAGCACCCACGCATAAGATCCTATAAATCCATGCAAGTAACCTTCAAGTATACACAAAGACAAACAACGTTAGTACCAAAACACAAATTTCCAAGTCAACTAGTTGAAGAGACCTTGATAATCAATGTTTGAACCGCTAATATCATTCTTGGCATGTTATTGCAAGAGCACAAGTGGACTTGTAGAAATAATAAGGGTGTACACCAATTGAATGCGCAATAAAGCATGATCAAACACTAGAAAAGTGTATTATGCTATGGGTTTATGGGAGAGAAATAGGGAACATGGATTCCACGAGCTAGCAAGATGTGTTATGATAGGTGATCCATATAGGAAGGAAGAGTCGAAATAGTTTATAAATTTGTGTTATGCTAGTTCCACTCATCTTTCTACAATGTCATCTCATTTCAGGAGTTAAGCATCTCATCTAAGACTTTAGGTCTGGTTTCAGAAATGCAACAACCTGTATAAGACATGCAATTGAAAAATGTTGCATTTGGTTTTTGAAATGAAACATGTCATCTAAGAATTTGGTTTTGAGAATGTAAAAACTGTATAAGGCATACAAAAGGACTATGTTTGGTTTCAGGAATGAAGCATCTCGTATAGGACTTAGGTCTAGTTTCGAGAATGTACAAACCATATAAGACATGTAATAAGGACAATCAAGCAAGGCATTATGCAAGGAAATCAACATTTTGAATCAAATATATGCTACAAGGAGGACATGATGTATTCCCCCCTTAAGATGTCAACATGACACTATGTTGATATCTTAAGGAAGATAGAAACAAGGATACACACTATAGGAGCAAAAGTTAGGCATTCAAATAAATCCATAAATACCCACATCAATGAAGGTACAAAAGAAATCATAAACAAGGAAATAACAAGAGCAAACACAAACCATCCTTCATATGCTCAAAATGATCCCCTCCATTGTCCTTGCTTCACTAATCAAATGGTATGTGGCTCTCGAACTCCAATTGCAAGTGTATTGAAAGCAAGTCGAGAATATTTGAAGTTAAATTGACAACATATAGTTACCCAAAATCTAGTCCCAAATCATTGAGAAAAGAGCTCAATTTATAGAGAAAAACTCTCCAAAATGGTGAAAATTAAAAGAGAATTAAGTCAAAATTGGCAATGATTTAATGACATGATTATGGCAAATTCCGATGACAAGATATGACAAATGAGAGAAATTTGTGCTTCTCAATTTATGACAAATCAGAGAGGAAATCATGCTAATTGATTATGACAAAATGGAGCAATTATAGCTCATGAAATTATGACAAATTAAGCACAAAAGTAGCCTCATAATTGAGAAAAATATGAAGACAAATTAGTGGAGAAAAAGGTGGCAATAATTAATAATTTTTTATTTATTAATTATCCCACAAAAAGGACAATTAGCCAATTAAATATAAAATTTAATTGTGACACTAAACATAGGGTAAATGAATAAATCCATTTAACCTAATAAAGGATGCTAGAAATGATTAAATGATCAAAGAATCACAAACCCTAAGATATATTGAAGAAATGAATTAGGTCATAACTATGTCATGATACAATCAAAACAATATGAATGATGACGATCATGATCAAGAAGATAATTGACAAGGACCAAAATTTGATTGAATTGATAATGATAGAGACCAATGACAAATTGATCAAAATTTACAAGATTGATTTGATAAAGGATGATGGATAAAGGATCGATGATGAATCGATCAAGATTGACAAGAATTGATGATTGATTGAGACTAGTGACAAATTGATCAAGATTGACTTGATAAAGACTGATAATGATTAAAAGGATTGATTTGATAAAGATTGATAATGATTGATGATGATGATTAAAAATGATGCAGATTGACTGTAATTGATTGAAATAAGATTGATGTTGCAAATGACGAAGATGAAGGACAAAACCTCAATTGATGATGTTCAATTAATATAAAAGGGCAATGAAGATCATTGATTGAAAATTGAAATTGATATTGACAAGACCTCACTCAAATTTGAGGAAATGGAATCGAATAAAAAGAGAATGCATAAGAATGACACAATGTGAACAGACGATAAAGATCAAATCCAAGACATAGAGGAAATGTTAGTAAAATGTGAAAACCCTAAAAGAAGGTAACACAAACATGTTAAAGTATGACACCACAAGCGTTAACCATTTTTAGATTCCTACACACATCTTAATTGACAAGGAGATATCCTTTAGGCAACAATATAAATAACTCCAAGCTAAAGAGGCATGGCTCTTGTAAGCAAAGAAAAGATAGTTGTAAAACAAACATCTTGCAACAAGTGTAAATGGATACCTTCAAGGGATACATGGAGGAAGAGATATTTACCCAAAGACATCCACCTCTAAAAAATAGAGGAGGTATTTGATAAAGACAATAAATTTGAAAAGGAGAAGGAAAATAAGAATACTCATCTTCTCTAATGTTTAGGAAAAAGTGGATGCTTAGGGAATAATTACACTTTACTTAAGTTTACTTAGGTACATGCACAACATTGTAGTTTGTATATGAGATACTTAGGGAGATGTGCATACATTGGGAGTGTGTATGTAGGAGAATTTCCACCTTTTATTGTTTGATCTTGTTACTACTCTATCATATCCATTTATTGTGGAGTGATAATTCCACCTTCGGTGGGTGATCCACATCATGTGGAATATTATACTATTTCTCCTACCTACCCCTACCTACCCTTGCATCTCATTGAGCCACATGTTATCATTGTGTGCTCTCTTGTCTCTTAGCCTTGCCTTTATAAGTAGGCTCGTCTACATTGTAAACAATAACAAAAATAACTTTTGATGATGCAGTTGATTAGCATTTTGCATCATTGATAGGAATACAGTTTATTCTTGTAACATTTTGTTCTCTCTTATTTGTGCTTTCCATTGCCTCGATATCTTGGCAAATTCTCACATGGTATCAGAGCATACAACATGATATAGTGGAAATCTAGAAACACTATTTTTTCTTGTCACTTCACACCTGTATGCAACTCTTCCAATCGACAACCAAGGGGGGCCTATTGCTCCTATATTTTTCTTGGCAACATCCTAATCAAAGGCATCTTCATCTGAAATATTCTATAGGGCTTATTTAGTGGCATCATCTTCATGTTTCCATATTTGCATGCTCTTGCATGAGCAATGTTGTACTCATACTATCATAAAGTGCCACACCTCTTTGTATCTTGTCTTTGATGACTATTTGATGTAATCCTCTTCTACACGTAGATTAGGAATATCTTGTAGACTTGGTGAATGGCTCCAGTTGAGACTTAGATTGTACACATTTGTTCATGGCTTCTGTGAGACTTTGATTGTACTGGTATTTTTTCTATTTATGAGTATCCAAATGATGCTCAAAGCAGGTTGTCTCCATGCCTGATCTTTATTTTGTTTCAACGAGTGATTCATTGTCATCGACATTGGTACCTGGTTTTGTCACACTTTGACATTATTGGTGCAACATTGGCTCTCTTTCTTCTTTATGGGGAGCTATTTTTAGTCAACATCTTGGACCATCCTTGTAGGAAATTTTACATTGAGGGGGGGATTCATGGTCTCCTCTTCTCTCTTATGGGGGGACATATTTTGTTCTTCTCATTCATCATTGAGAGCATTGTGTACTTTCATCATCTCTCTTTTGGGGGAGGGTTTTGTCCCATTGGGTTTTTCTCTCTTTCCCTGCTTTATGAGAGATTGCATTTGCATTCATACATGGGTACCTAACATGGCCTAGTAGCCGAGACCCATCTTGCACTACTTAGTTACATTGTAGACTTAAGTGCATTCCCCTAAGTTGCACTGAAGGGGAGGATTTGGTGTAATTATTTATTCATATTGGATATAATTACATTTTACTTAGGTACATGCACAACATTGTAGTTTGTATATGAGACACTTAGGGAGATGTGCATACATTGGGAGTGTGTATGTAGGAGAATTTCCACCTTTTATGGTTTGATATTGTTACTACTTTATCATATCCACTTATTGTGGAGTGATAATTCCACCTTCGGTGGGTGATCCACCTCATGTGGAATATTTTACTATTTTGCCTACCTACCCCTACATACCCTTGCATCTCATTGAGCCACATGCCATCATTGTGTGCTCTCTTGTCTCTTAGCCTTGCCTTTATAAGCAGGCTCATCTACATTGTAAACAATAACAACAATAACTTTTGATGATCCAGTTGATCAACATTTTGCATCATTGATAGGAATATAGTTTATTCTTGTAACATTTTGTTCTCTCTTATTTGTGCTTTCCATTCTTTCTAGATCTTGGCAAATTCTCACATGGTATCAGAGCATACAACATGATATAGTGAAAATTTGGAAACACTATTTTTTCTTGTCACTTCACACTTGTATGCGGTGCTTCCAACCGACAACCAGGGGGTGCCTATTACTCCTATAATTTTCTTGATGACATCCCAATCAGAGGCATCTTCATCTGCAATATTCTGTAGGGCTTCTTTGGTGGCATCATCTTCATGTTTCCATATTTGCATGCTCTTGCATGAGCAATGTTGTACTCGCACTATCATAAAGTGCCACACCTCTTTGTATCTTGTCTTTGATGACTATTTGATGTAATCCTCTTGTACAAATAGATTAGGAATATCTTGTGAGACTTGGTGCATCACTCCAGTTGGGACTTAGATTATACACATTTGTGCATAGATCCTATGAGACTTTGATTGTATCGGTATTTCTGCTATTTACGAGTATCCAAATGATGCTCAAAGCCGGTTGTCTCCATGCCTGATCTTCATTTTTTTGCAATGAGTGATTCATCGTCATCGACATTAGTACCTGGTTTTGTCACACTTTGACATTATTGGTACATCATTGGCTCTCTTTCTTCTTTATGGGGAGGTATTTTTGGTCAACATCTTGGACCATCTTTGCAAGACATTTTACATTGAGCGGGGGCTTCATGGTCTCCTCTTCTCTCTTATGGGGGGAAATTTTTTGTTCTTCTCATTCATCATTGAGAGAATTATGTGCTTTCATCATCTCTCTTTTGGGGGAGGGATTTTTCCCATTGGGATTTTCTCTCTTTCCCTGCTTTATGGGAGATGGCATTTGCATTTGTACATGGGTACCTAACATGGCCTAGTAGTCGGGAACCATCTTGCATTGCTTAGTTGCATTGTAGACTTAAGTGCATTCCACTAAGTTGCACTTAAGGGGGGGTGTTGGTGTAATTATTTATTCATGTTGGATATAATTACACTTTACTTAAGTTTGCTTAGGTACATGCACAACATTGTAGTTTGTATATGAGACACTTAGGGAGATGTGCATACATTGGGAGTGTGTATGTAGGAGAATTTCCACCTTTTATTGTTTGATCTTGTTACTACTCTATCATATCCACTTATTGTGGAGTGATAATTCCACCTTCGGTGGGTGATCCACCTCATGTGGAATATTTTACTATTTCTCCTACCTACCCCTACCTACCCTTGCATCTCAGTGAGCCACATGTCATCATTGCGTGCTCTCTTGTCTCTTAGCCTTGCCTTTATAAGTAGGCTCATCTACATTGTAAACAATAACAACAATAACTTTTGATGATCCAGTTGATTAACATTTTGCATCATTGATAGGAATACAGTTTATTCTTGTAACATTTTGTTCTCTCTTATTTGTGCTTTCCATTGCCTCTAGATCTTGGAAAATTCTTACATGGTATCAGAGCATACAACATGATATAGTGCAAATCTGGAAACACTATTTTTTCTTGTCACTTCACACCTGTATGCAGCACTTCCAATCAATAGCCAGGGGGGCCTATTGCTCCTATATTTTTCTTGACGATTTCTCAATTAGAGGCATCTTCATTTGCAGTTAGGGCTTCTTTGGTGGCATAATCTTCATGTTTCCATATTTGCATGCTCTTGCATGAGCAGTGTTGTACTCACAGTATCATAAAGTGCCACACCTCTTTGTATCTTATCTTTGATGACTATTTGATGTAATCCTCTTGTACACATAGATTAGGAATATCCTGTGAGACTTGGTGCATGGCTCCAATTGAGACTTAGATTGTACACATTTGTGCATGGCTCCTGTGAGACTTTGATTGTACCGGTATTTCTTCTATTTACAAGTATCCAGATGATGCTCAAAGCAGGTTGTCTCCATGCCTGATCTTTATTTTTGTTGCAGTGAGTGATTCATCGCCATCGACATTGGTACCTGGTTTTGTCACACTTTGACATTATTTGTGCAACATTGGCTCTCTTTTTTCCTTATGGGAGGCATTTTTGGTCAACATCTTGGACCATCCTTGTAGGACATTTTACATTGAGGGGGGGCTTCATGGTTTCCGCTTCTCCCTTATGGGGGGACAAATTTTGTTCTTCTAATTCATCATTGAGAGCATTGTGTACTTTCATCATCTCTCTTTTGGGGGAGGGTTTTTTCCCATTGGGTTTTTCTCTCTTTCCCCACTTTTATGGGAGATTGCATTTGCATTTGTACATGGGTACCTAACATGGCCTAGTAGCCGGGACCCATCTTGCATTGCTTAGTTGCATTGTAGACTTAAGTGCATTCCCCTAAGTTGCACTTAAGGGGGGGGGGGTGTTGGTGTAATTATTTATTCATGTTGGATATAATTATACTTTACTTAAGTTAACTTAGGTACATGCACAACATTGTAGTTTGTATATGAGATACTTTGGGAGATGTGCATATATTGGGAGTGTGTATGTAGGAGAATTTCCACCTTTTATGGTTTGATCTTGTTACTACTCTATCATATCCACTTATTGTGGAGTGATAATTCCACCTTCGGTGGGTGATCCACCTCATGTGGAATATTTTACTATTTCTCCTACCTACCCTACCTACCCTTGCATCTCATTGAGACACATGTCATCATTGTGTGCTCTCTTGTCTCTTAGCCTTTCCTTTATAAGTAGGCTCATCTACATTGTAAACAATAACAACAATAACTTTTGATGATCCAGTTGATCAACATTTTGTATCATTGATAGGAATACAGTTTATTCTTGTCACATTTTGTTCTCTCTTATTTGTGCTTTCCATTGTCTCTACATCTTGGCAAATTATCACAATAAGAGATGTACCATTTAAACAAAGAATAGGTCCTAAATAAGGAACACACATGTACTCTCATGTAGGATAATTATATGCAAAACATGATATCAAATTATGAAAGATGCAACTCAACAAAGGAAAAAACAATCTTTGGAAAAAGGGAGAGAATTGAAATATTATTCTTGCCCCCCAAGCATGGAGATAGGGACACCAAAGAGAGATAATTTATAAAGGACACAATCTTCAAAAATAAGGAAAAGATCCTCATCAAGGATACATTTTCCTACAAGAGGGATGCAATTCTCAATAGAGAAATGCACATACACAATATAGAATGCTTCATTATAAAAGATACAACTTGGTAAAAATAAGGATTTGATGAATGGTTATTGACTTCCAACATTAAGGAAGAGCCTAATTAAGGATATGTACTTATATGGCAAAGATAAGATCCTTAGTAGGAATATACACCTCCACAATCAATAAGAGATCCTTATAGAAGACACTACTTCACAAAGGGAAAGTTTAATTAGGAGAGATGTTTGAAAATCATTTTTTCCTCCGAACATAGAGGCAAGACAAAATGCAAAATAGGCTATTATGTTGCTACTGAAGTATGATTTCATATCAAATTGTACCACCATGAATGATAATGAGCCCTCAGTAGGTAAGATACTAATGTCACATAGTGAGGAGCAACATAATAGCCACACATATTATTTAAATATATGATAGATTGGGTGAAGAAGTTGAATAAAACATGTTAAATTCTCTACAATCAATGAAAGTAAAACCATACATAAGATGACAAGCATTAAAATTTCTTGATTAACAATGTACTCTCTAGGAGAAGAATAGATATCTAAGTCATGTTCATCTTGCACACAAACTTTCCCATGCATAAAAGAAACCTTAGGAGAGAGATGAGTGTTGGCATTTTTTGTGCCACCTCCCTTGCAGATATTGGATCCAAGAATTTAGTGTGATAACATGTCATGTTATCACACTCAGCAGAGTTAGCTGCTTCCTTATATTTTTAAGAGCACATAACACGAAGGTTATGTGGGTGTCAATAACATGATATGTTATCGACCCGTGCCTTGCCATAACACCAACATCTCATGCAAATACAACGTTGTGTTATTTGCCATCTTGTATCGACAACGCATGTTATTGACCACTTTGTGTTATTGACTGCTTCAAATTATTTACCACAACATGTTATTTGGCTGGCGGTAAGTGCTTTTGTTATCCTGCAATGTGAAAGAAGAGATCAAAAGGTTTGTGTGGGATAAGAGAGCAACGCAGAAGGTCATTTGTTATCTCGCGTGGCAAAAGTGGTCAATCAAAGGGTCATGCGGGATAAGGCCTGAAGGGCCAGAGGGGCTCCCTTTCTTATTCTACGACCTAGTAAAAGCACAAGGCGACATCTTGCAGGATAAGAGGTTACAAGGCGCATGTGTTCTTTGTGTTATCCCGTAGGGGAGAACTTCAACAGACAAGGGTCATGTAGGGTAAGCAGTTCCAAAGGTAGAATATGTGGGCCCCCTTATCCTGCTAAAAAGAATACAAGGCTAAGGGCCATGTGGCATAAGTGGGTCAAAGGGTGAATGGCTTTCCTCCTTATCCCACACCAAAGAAAAGCACATGAGATGTCCAGTGCGGGATAAGAAAAGACAGTGGGCAGGACTTTCCCCATTATTCCGCAGGGGAAAGTGGAGGTCCAGGATGGCCGTGCGGGATAAGAGGGTCAATGGGAAGATGATGGGCTTGATGACTCAGGTGCCATGCTAGCGGTGGCAGATGACTTTGTGGGCCCAGTGGGCCCAATTTTCATTAAGAGGTCTTTTCTCCAAAACTTCTCTTAGCGGCTAAGGGCAATTTTGTTTTACCAAAAGGCCATGTTACCCCAAAATTCTTGGAGTGGGGCCAGTTGCCTTGTGGCACAATCACGGCCATCAATGATCACTTGAAGCTTGATCCACTGGCTATGACTTTTTCTTTTGTTGCCCCCCTAGCGCTCTCATGGTGAGATCTCGTGTGTCCATCTACGTGCGAGATCTCCAAATCAACGACTAGCATTTGAACTTCCTCTGAGTCGTTAGCATTTAAATTTTACAGGCGATTTGTTGTCGAACTGATGGTTGAGATGTTCTTCCTGCTCAGTCGATACCTCATTCTTGGTTAGATTCTCATCCAACCACTAGGGATCGCCTTCTTTACTCCAGATTGGACCCTGCAGGCTGATTTTTTGACACCACCATGCCCTCTTTAATGTGATGTGGAGACTTTTGGCTCTGCAAATGTACTCAGACCCATGTCATGTGTAGAGATCTCCCTAATTTGTGGAGATTTTATTTTTCCATGTTGTAGAGGACTTTTAGAGGTTGTTCTAACATGCTATCAGATCTGTTGATATGATCTTCTCCCCTCTCAGATATTTTTGTAATCTAACCCTAGTTAGGGTTAGGGTTTCTTGATTGTAACCATCTTAGTTATGCCTGAACTATAAAGGCAATTTTGTAGCCTATTTTCAGGATGTTCTCCCTTTTTTTCTCTTACAACAATCTATGACTTCTACGACTATAAAAAATACCTTGCCTCTGTATTAATAGAATTTGCTTTCCTTACCTAGTTTCAATTTATGCAAATTTGTGTATATTTATCTTACTTGTTTGTATGAATGCATCTTTTCTTGTTTTCTCAACATCTGTGATAGTGTTGACTTCTCTTCGAGTGGCATCTGAGAACATTGTTTGTTCCTCTACCATTATTAAGAATTCCAACCTTGACTTAGTCTTAGAAAGCTAGACTTAGATAGGAATTAGTGTATCTTTTGGGTAGTTTTATTGATGTTCTGTGCAGTTATAGGTGGGGGTAGATCAAATTTTAGTCTAGGTGCGAACCTTTTTTCCCTTATTTCATGCAACCCTTGTCTCTCTCTCTCTCTCTCCCTTTTCCCTATTAGAGCATAGATTAGTTTTATCAGCATTGGGTTGGTCCAACACCTGCACTGAGATTGAAGAGGAAGCCAACCTTCTCTGGAGATTCAACCTCACAATTAGCAAGGTCCCACACTTGGGAGGTTGATTCCATGTTTCACAAGGTTGGTGATCAAGGTTTCTTGGGTCATCAAGGGTGCAAACTTTTGTGACAATAGTTTTTCGCATGCTCGGTGGGACAAGTTTTTAAGCATTCAAAGAAGAGTTAGTTTTCAGACCATTCCACTTCAAGCCACCAGTCATACCACCATTTTTGGCACGATCGGTAGGACCATTGAACTTTTAGTTCATAGATGACCATCTGGGGTACAAACTCTTAGTCACCAGTCATATCTTTGTTGATCTTGGTGTGTGGATTAGCAACTCAGCCTTTGGAGGTAGTAAATCACATACCTAACGATTCTCTACAACATCTATTGGTTAAAGAAGTTTTAGTGCTAAAAAAAACTAAAGATCTAGCGTGTTCTTTAGTTTCAAGCCTTCAGAGGTAGTCATTCTTCAAGCACCTAGCTTCAAGCCATTTTGCTAATTTTGGTATGTCACCTTTTCTCTCTCGTAGGAAAAATCTTTTTTCCTTTTTGTATAATTTTATGTAACAACAATCATCTTTTTAATGCTTCAATATGAGCTCCTACCATGGGTGTAATTTTAATTCATCCCCCATTTTTTGAAAATACCAATCAACCCTCCCCAATAAACCAATATGAATAAACTAGGATTGCTCCTAGATTTTATCCAAATGCCCTTGTTCCAACAGCAGGTGGGGATTTTCCTAATGCTTACCACCCACCCACCCTTGCTCAACCTTCTTATCAACTTAGCCCATCCCGAAAGGATGCAATAGCCCTCCTTATAGAGGCTATGGTATCGTAGGTAGCTCAGGGGTTAAGAGACACTATGATGGATTACATAAGACAACTTGATGAGATTGTTGGCAATATGTTGGATTTGGTTAAGTATTGTCATTGATGTCAACATTGTATCCCAGTTGGAGCTATCCCAGTTAGTCTTGGTGATCATCTTGGTTTTGGCTATGGTTCTGATCTAGTATGATCAGATCTTTGGAATCGGTTTTGGATGCTTGTTTTGATGGTTATATGCTTGCTATATTCTAGTGGCTTCATGATTTAGTTATCACTTTTGGTATTCCCGGCTTGTTCTTGGTTTTCCTGGCTATCTTTTGGCTTTATCGGCTTCTAGCATTCCTAGTTAGCTTTACCGGTATGCTATTTTGGTGACTTTGTCAGAGGATTTTGGGTCTGACTTATGGAACTAGTTTCTTTCATGCTGAAGGTGTTTCTTGATCCTATCCCAAGCATTTGGTGACTTTGCATTGGATGGTGTGCTATTATGGTGGTCCTATTTGGATCTGGTTAAACTTTCACTGAGGGTTTCTACCGACAAGTGAAGCGTGTTGGTTTTTGGTCTTAAAGGAATCCCCGACAGATATAATTGTTTGGTTACTTGATTTAGGTCCATGCTATGTAATGTAAATCATAATATTGGTCCGATGGTATCGTGTGATGTAATTTTTGTAAAAATGGGTTTATGGGTTTAGGGTTTAGCCGACCTTGTCAATAAGGTTGATGATCTGTATTTATATGTGACTTATTCATGTAATTTGGTATGTGATGGTTATGGTTGGTTAAGTCTACATTATCAGAGAAAGTATTATGTGTGAATAGTGTCATATCATTCTAGTGAAGGTTGGAAAGGTTTTGTATTGTAGAGAAGACATCAGTTCTTAATCAAAACTGTATCAGGCATTAGTAGATGCTACTTTCACAGTTCATTTCTTTCTGGATTGTAGTTCGATGTTTATGTAAGTCAGTGAGACTTCCCTTTGTGATGAGTAGTGCACTCTAGGCTATTGGCCTTTCTGCATGTGTAGACCCCATTGTAATTATTCACAATACTACTTTAGAGTATTCATCTGATTATGGGTAGGGTTTCCCAGCGTGGTTTTTTCCTTTCCAGGTTTTCCATGTCAAAATATTGGTGTTATGTGTGTTGTGCTTTCATGATATATCTTTCATTGTGTCATGCTTTGGTATAAGGTTTTTAATTGAATTGACTGTTGTTATTGTGAGTAAATTGATTTACCCCCCCTCTCAATTTACTGCCAGTATCATTGCATTCCAACAATTGGTGTCAGAGTGAGGTCCTCTCTGCAGAAGCTTAACCACTTGAGGAGATTCAATGGCAATTGCATCAAGTTCCACATTCAATCCTTACCAGAAGGAGAGTCCTAGATTTGATGGTACAAATTACAAGATATGGAAGAAGCGAATGAAGGTTCATCGCAGATGTCATGGAGCTGAAGTTTGGGAAATAGTGGAGAAAGGGTATATACCTCATGATCCTAATTCCGGAACACCGACACCTGCTGATGAATAGAAGAGAGCTGAAAATGATGTGAGAGAAAAAGAAGCATTGTTAAGCGCCCTATTTGATGAAAAGCTATTGAATGTCATAGAGTTGGAGAATGCTAAGCTGATTTGGACAAATCTTGAAACCATTTATGAAGGTGACCAGGCTGTGAAAATTGCTAAACTTGAAGGTTTCCGGGTAAGATATGAAAATTTAAAGATGGAAGAAGATGAGAAGATAAGTTCTTTCATGGATAGAGTCAATGAGATTGTCATGGGTATCAAATGTTGTGGCGGATCAGTCAGTGAAGATGAAATAGTTTCAAAAGTTCTAAGAGTTCTACCTCCGGCTTACAAAATGAAGGTTATTGCTATCAATGAACTCCTGACAATGTCAAGTACCCCTGTGACCAGAGATACATTACTTGGGAAATAGACTGCTTTTGAACTTGAAGAACTTGGAGATTAGAGTGCTGCTAAAACTAAGACTGCATTTAAAGCATCTGCCTCCGATAAGCAAAATATAGATTGGAAAGAGATGTATGCTAAGGATATGGAGGAAATTGAGAAAGAAGAAAGAGAACTTGAAGAGCTGGAAAAACTGATTGCTAGAAGAATTCCTAAAGGACTAGCTTGAAGTAAGTATGAAGGAAAAGTCCCTTTTAAATGTTTTTCATGCAATAAGATTGGTCATTTTGCATCTAGATGTCTTGAAAGAGCTGCTAGGAATCATGAAAGATTTGTGAGGAATTATAAGCCTAATCTTGAATATTAGAGAAGACCTAGATTAAGAAGAAATAAGGATAAATCATGTTATTATGACGGTGATGATGATTTTGGTATTTCTGATGATGATGAACTCGTGATTGGATCCAGTAATGGTGCTTCATCTGATAAAGATTGGGTCTCTATTGATATCAAAGATGATTCTCTGGAATATGTCATTGAAGCTACACATATAGAAGAAAAGGCCTTGGCTTCTAAAATTGAAGAAAAGGATGAATGGGTTATAGACAGTGGTTTGTCGCATCACATGAGTGGTGACAGAAGAAATTTCTTATCATTGCAAGAATTTGATGGTGGATTGATCAAATTTAGAGACAACAAGGCATGCAGGATCAAAGGCAAAGGAACAATATCATTGGATGGTAAGACTAATATTGATAATGTTTATTATGTTAAAGGCTTAAAGCATAATATTTTAAGTGTAGGTCAGATGATGGATAGAGGATTTCATTTGCAATTCAAGGATGGAAAATTTAAGATCATCAATAAATCTGGAATGGAGATTGCTTCCGAAACTTAGACCAATGGAAATATCTTTCATTTGAACTCCAGTGAGAAGGGTTGCTTGATTTCTCAGATTGATGAAAGTTGGTTATGGCATAAGAGAATGTGTCACATTAATTTTGATTGCATAGTAAAGATTAATTCAATACAAGTTCTCAAAGATTTTCCCAAGATTGTTAAACCTCATAATCTGGTATGTAGAGAATGTCAAATGGGTAAGCAAGTTAGAACTTCCTTCAAAAGTGTACATGATAAATGTAATGAAATTCTTGATCTTATTCATACTGATTTGTGTGGACCGGCAAGGACTAAAATCTTTCAAGGTGATAGATATTTTATGTTACTTGTTGATGACTATTCTAGAATGATGTGGGTAGCATTTTTGAAAGAGAAATCAAAAGCTTTTGAGAAATTCAAAATCTTTAAAGCTATGGTTGAGACTAAGACATGACTAAAGATAAAGTGCTTAAGATCAGATCATGGCAATGACTTTACATCCGGTAAGTTCAACAACTTTTGTGAAAGGAATGGTATTAGGAGACAACTTTATGCACCTAGGACTCCACAACAGAACAAATTAGTGGAAAGAAATAACAAAACAATTTTGGATGCAGCAAGGACTATGATGCCAAAAGCTAAATTAACTAATATATATTGGAGAGAGTCTACCAATAACACCGTATACACTTTCAATCGAGTACACATAAAAGGTGATACCGATAAGACTCCTTATGAACTATGGTTTGGTCATTTTTGGAAGCAAATGTTACATTAGAAGAGATGATACATTATAAAAGTTTGATCTTAGAAGTGATGAAGAAATATTTTTGGGCTACTAAGAGCAAAGCATATAGATGTTATAACAAAAGATTGAATAGGATATTGGAAAGCATAAATGTCAAGGTGGATGAGCATGCCAATAATAAGATCAGAGCATATGATTATGGATCAGAAGATGAATTTATCAGACCTAAATTGGTAATGCAAGAATAAGTTCAGAATAGTGAACCAGTGACACCAGTAGCATCAAAAAATTCAACAGTGACAGAGGAAAAATAGAATGATTCAACAAATCAAGAAAATTCAAAGACTCCCAGGTATGTAAAACTAAATCATTCTGAAGATCAAATTATTGGAGATAAAAGGAAAGGTGTGATGACTAGGAGAGGGTGAGCTGCTGAAGAGGTTTGTTTAATTTCTCAAATTGAACCATAATTTTTTTATTGAAGCAAGGATGAAAATTGGATAAAAGAAATGGAAGATGAATTAGATTAGATTGAAAAGAATAAGACATGGGAACTTGTACCTACCTAAAGACAAGAACATTATTGGAACTAAATGGGTTTTTAGGAACAAATTGAATGAGGAAGGTCAAGTTGTAAGGAACAAGGCTAGATTGGTTTTCAAAGGTTATTCACAAGAAGAAGGAATTGATTATGGAGAAACTTATGCCCTGGTTGCTAGAATTGAAGTGGTAAGACTTTTGCTTGCTTATGCTGCACACAAGAACTAGAAAGTATATCAGATGGATGTTAAATGTGCAATTATGAATGGAGATCTTGAAGAAGAAGTTCAAATTGAACAACCTGATGTATTTTCTTTATCAGAAGACAAGGACATGGTTTGCAGATTGAAGAAAGCTTTATATGGACTAAAACAAGCCCCTAGAGCATGGTATGCTAGATTGGATAAGTATCTTTCAAAGCTTGGTTTCAGTAAAGGTAATGCTAATAGTAACTTATATTAAAAGATTGAGCATGATGACATATTGATTATTGAAGTCTTTGTGGATGATATCATTTTTGGAGGAGAAGAAGGTCTATGCATGAAATTTGCCAATGATATGAAGAATGAATTTGAAATGTCTATGATTGGTGAGATGAAATTTTCCTTAGGTTTGTAGATTACTCAGACTAATAAAGGTATTTTAATTTGCAAAACTAAGTATGTGAAGGAGTTACTTAAGAAATTTGGACTTGAGAATTCTAAATCTGTCGGTACTCCTATGATAACTAGTTGCAAATTGTCAAAGGATGATTAATCACCTATAGTGAATCCAAGCAGATACAAATCAATGATTGGTGGTTTGCTGTACCTAACTCAAACAAGACTTGATATAAAGAATGTTGTTTGTATTGCTTGTAGCTTTTAGACAGATCCTAGAGAAACTCATGATATTGCTGTCAAGAGAATATTCAGATATTTGGTAGGTACAACAGACTTTGGGCTATGGTATCCAAAGAGTGATGACTTCACATTATGTGCATATACAAATTCTGATTGGGAAGGAGATGTGGATGGCCAAAAGAGCACTACTGGGGGTGCATTCTTTCTTGGGAAGAAGTTGGTTTCATGGCTTAGTAGCAAACAATCATGCACTTCATTGTCTACAGCTGAAGTAGAATATGTTGCAGCTGCTACCAACTGTACTAAGATTTTATGGATGAAACAAATGTTAAGGATATAAGGGTAACTTATGATGAGCCTATTGTTATTCACTATGATAATACTGCTGCTATTGATATGTCAAAGAATCCTGTATTTCATTCCAAATCAAAACACATTTCTATAAGGTATAATTTCTTGAAGGAAAAGGTTGAAGCAAAGGAAGTCAGATTGGTTTATGTGCCTACTAAGGAATATATTGCAGATATTCTAATAGAACCATTACCTAAATATACTTTTGAATATCTCAAATATCAGTTGGGGGCTACCAACCCTCCGAAAGAGACTTAGAGATGCATAGATGCATCAATTTGCTGAGCTTATCAGACATACTTTTCTGATCTAGGTTGATGAAGATGGTGCTACTACTTAGGGGGAGTAGTCAATTGTTTGGTTCAGTAATCTTGGTTTAGTATCTATCCTTTGTCATTGATGTTAAAGGGGGAGAAGGTATTCATATGAAAACTGCTAGATCTCTTGATGGTGTTTTTGAGATTGTTGTCATTCCTTGGCACTTGGATGTTTTTCACATTCAGTGTTGCCATCAAAGCCAAAGGGGGAGATTGTTGGCAATATGTTGGATTTGGTTAAGTGTTGTCATTGCTGTCAACACTGTATCCCGGTTAGTCTTGGTGATCATCTTGGTTTTGGTTGTGATTCTGATTTGGTATGATCAGATCTCTGGAATCGGTTTTGGATGCTTATTCTGATGGTTATATGCTTTCTATATTCTAGTGGTTTCATGATTTGGTTATCACTTTTGGTATTTGCCTTTACCAACTTGTTCTTGGTTTTCCCAGCTAGCTTTTGGCTTTACCGGCTTCTGGCGTTCCTAGTTAGCTTTACCAGTATGTTATTTTGGTGACTTTGTTAGTGGATTTTGGCTCCGGCTTATGGAATCAGTTTCTTTCATGCTGAAGGTGTTTCTTGATCCTATCCCAAGCATTTGGTGACTGTATTGGATGGTGTGCTATTATGGTGGTCCTATTTGGATCCGGTTAATAATTCACTGAGGGTTTCTACCGACAAGTGAAACGTGTTGGTTTTTGGTCTTAGTGAAATCCCTGACAGATATAATGTCAGACACAATGCACCACTTAGAGGGGGGGTGAATCTGTGGTTCTCAAACTTTTCCCTTTAACTATCCCTATGAAAGTGTACCAATTAATAGATCTAGCTGAATGCAAACTTAGCGGTTAGTGAGGAGACAAAACACAAATGCATTAACACAAAGGGACATCACATAACACCAGTATGTACGAGGAAAACCCAAGATGGGAAAAACCTTGGTGAATAATGCTGCTGGAGTCTACTGCTCCAATCTAGCCTCATAGTGAATCTTTGTTACAATTTTTAGGGCACCAACCCAAGGAGATACAACCCCTAATTTAGGGCACCAACCCAAAGAGCAGCAACCCCTAACTTGTTTATGGGCTACAACCCAAAGGAGCTACAACTTGTGCACCAAGCTACAACTCAGTGATCTCAAAGATAAATTCACATACAAAATTAATCATACCATTACAAGTGAATCTTGTAACCATTTCATATACCTCACTCTGTCGATAAGACACCTTCTCTGCTACGCCAATACATCTCTCTCTCTGCTACTACTTGTTTACTGGTTCACCTCTCTCTCTGCCAGTTCTCACTTCCTTCAGCTACCATGCTTCTCTCCACCGATACTACACTCAACTATTTCTATGCCTACCTTCTCTACAATTACCTTTTCTTCTTCTCTGCCGGTATAAACACTATTGGTTTTGCACTTCTACCAGTTGAACTCTTCAACTTGGTTCTCCCTCACACTTAGTCTCTTCTCTATCTCCTTGATGAGAATTTGACTGATCTTCTCTCACATGCAACACTCAATCACTTCACAAAAGTCCTATCTTCCTTTATTCAGCAACACCCTTCAATGATTTTGGCTTCCTTATTTATAACCTGGTTTTCCCACCAAAAGACAATTCAAAAACATGGGCGGTTAGGGTTTCCTCATCAACCTTAAGGAAAACCAAATCCAATCAGATCTTATCCAATCTAATTGCTCAGACAATTTTTTTCTCATCACCGCCATTGTTGCACCTTCTTGATCATGCCTTCTATCTTTGGCAATCTGCTTTTAACCCAATCGGTTGATTTCTTAGTCAATCACCAAGATTGGTCTCGTGGTTTCCTTCATATGCCTCGATCTCCTCAATCACTCTGAGCTGGCTCTCTGTTGTCCTCCAGACCTTGAGCTGCCAACCTCTGTAATGGCTCTGTAACATATCCCATGATTTACGGGATCTACCATTAATGTCGACCAACTCTGCAACTACCTTGTCGGTGCATATTCCATCTACTGTTGTATGCAAGTCTGCCACCTTGATACCACGTGGCATCCATGTCAACCAACTACCATCTTGGATTGGTGTTGGTTCAGACAGGATCACCGACCAAACACTCAATCAGTTCTTCTTTGCTGTTGGTTTACTAACCCCGCCGGTATCTTATACTTTACCAGTTAACTCCTCATGTTTGCTTTGTGTTGAACTGCCGATGGAACTCCTTAACTAGTCACCAAACATTTCTATCCAAAGCATGCCCATCTTCATCAGGTGGAGTCACAACTCTTAGGCTCTTCACTTCCTTACCGGTTCTCATACTTACCGATAGCCATCCTGATGACATCACGTCATCAACCTTCAGTGATTTTTGTCTAAGGCATCTGCATACCGGTTTCATTCTCTATTTTCAGCTGCTCCACTTTGCCTTCTTTATCATTAGGTTGTATATCATCTTAGCCGGTTTGTCAAGATGACAAACCCATCACTCTTAATCTGCACTGGCATTCCAACATGCCTACTCTTTCGGTCCAATGCATAACCTTGATTTAATGTAATCGAGGCATCCTTTTGATTCATTGGTAGATTCGGTGTGAGCCTTCAAACACTTGCCTTTACCTCTTCTTCCTTACCTCACAGAACTATAACACACCTTATGCATGATAGGAGATAAGCTCCACTTACCGATGGAGTGACACCTTGTTATTTGCATCCTGCAATGCACTCATGTTACTTCCCTATTTGTGCAACACATCTTCAAATAGGCACATGTGATCTGGTATGGGCACATTCATTGTCAATCAACTCTTCACATGGTGACTGCATCTTCATCCGATCGGAGTCCTGTTATTCTATAACCACACAACATACCAGTGACCTATTCATCCTTCTCCTCCGGTGTTGATTTGATTTAGGTAACATTCTACCTCTTCATCACAAACAACATCCAAGCATCCTGCTCATTGTCAATAGTTCACTTAATAACTGACATACTCTCCTTATTGGTGATACATTGTACCGGTACCGACATCCTTACCATTTCATCCACACAAGTCAGGCACTAACTTGTGTACCGATGACACCAGTGGTCATTGCTCTGAATGAAATTCTCTTCTTTACCTTACCGATGTTCTGCAACACAAGGTGATATCATCTTGTACTCCTGCATGATAGTGTTGCACAAACATCTCTTCTACTGGTAGTTATCCCATACCGGTTGACATCAATGACAACACAATGCCAACAATCTCCCTCTTTGGCATTGATGTCAACTCATGTAGTATCCAACATACTACATAATCTCTCTCTCTCTCCCTTTGTATGATCCAATGGATTCTCACACATGTAGTATGCAGTATACTACAAAATATTTCTCCCCCTTTGATAACAATGACAAAGGGAACTGTCAGGATGTCATTCCTCCTTGTATTTACCAGTCACTGACACAATTCTTTCCCCCCCTTTATCTTCATTGGATGCATCTCCTCCTTTGATACCTTTTTTTACATTTTCTCAAGTCACTGCATTTGAGATGGAGGACTCAACCATCAACTGACACAAATTGAGCATGAAAATTTGATACTATTTGTTAAAGCACTCAATTGCAAAAGGATGTGTCAGTGAATACTACTCACCTGTAGGTCAACTTGCATCACCCCCGTTTGATCCCAAATTTCTTTAGAATAAAATGTGATTGTACTATGAATACAACCAACCAAAAGACAAGAAGATACCCATAACCATGAAATATTCCTGGGTATTCCTACTGCAATTTCCATCATCTGCAGTTTTGGTAGTCCGTATCTTTACAAGTTCAAGCATGCTGACTCAACATGATAAGCACTTGAACTCCCCCTGAGTCATACATCTCAAGTCCTCATCTCTGGTCAAGTCTAGTACTGGGACTCCAATCACCTCCATATACTGGTTTAGTTGTACATTTGTGATCATCTGATGAACTTTAGCTCCATCATATCCACCACAACCTATGACATGATCCTGAATCCACACAATGCCATACAATGACATCACCATGCCATAAATTAAATTGGTTAACCCAAAATTATTCATGCCTGCATGATCAACCTCCATGCCAACATATGTCATTTACGTCTTCATCTACACTGCCTGAGACATAAATTCACATTCCATGTTACCGGGGCTATTGCAATGATCTCCAACCTCATTGTCTTATATAACTTGCAAGTACCTATTAGCATTTATGCCAGTAACATCCTGCACATATCGGTTCCCTGTACCAGTCCACTATCACTACCGTAGCACCATCTTGTGACTGCTGACATTTTGTGTCACTTAGCATCTGATTCCAATTCTTAACCTCCATCTATTGACACATGTAGTAGTGATCCAACTTTCATTTGTAGGTGTGTAGTCAAGGCAACCTCTACACACTTTATCATCTCATTTTCTTCTTTCATACCGACATCACCTTGTTCTTCCAAGTGTCCTTCTTTACTGTGGGGGTGAATGATGAGTTCAGTGTATTACTCCTGCTAAGATCCTGCATCTCCCTTAAGCTTTAGGAGATATCACCTGTACATTGAGTGCACAATGCTGGTCCATGGTCCTCTTCCTCCATACCTGCTTGATCTCAATCTTCTTCCCATTTTCAAACTTGGGAGTAGATATTTCCTTCTTCTGCTGATGTGTCCTTCCATTTCCTGATTCCGCTTCACAATCAGAAGTAGTACTATAGTATCACACCGCATCCATCCCAACTTCATGAGTGGGGAATCTCTTGACATATTGGTCTGACCGTCTACTTCTGGTCATGTTGCTGTGACTAGCAACCGAAATTGGTGGACCTCTTGCTACTGCAGGGATATTTCTCCTTTGGTTCCATGCAAGTCTCTGACTTCCATATGCTCTGTATCCACCTTTCTGCAGAGCATAGTTGTTATACCGACCTCCATGTGACTGCAAGTTCCTCCTCCTACATTCAAACTCTCTATGGCCAAAACCATTGCAGTTATAACATACAACATTTGCATTATTAGGAACAACAAATGGATTCTTTCTAGCATAACCAGGAGAGGGGGTATGCATGTATCTACTCCTGGATACATTTTTCTCATATGCATGTTGTCTATGAGACGCTAGATTATTCTTTCTAGATCTCTTTCTACATTCTCCTGCCCTATGGCCATAAGCATTACATTCAAAGCAATAACTGGTAAAGAATGGCATATGACTTATAAATTTATTCTACAATGCATGGAGAGATCTTGCTAGTTTAGCATCTCCATTTCTTCTTCTTCTTTGATAATTAATCCTTGGTTGTCCATTCTATGCAGCTCTTCCATCTGATCTCTTCTTCTCCCACACTTGCTTTGTCCTGTGGGCAGTAGCATTCCTTTGATCTCTGCCAGTAGGAGGTCCTCTTTGTTGTCTTCTCATGTTCCCGCTTCTAGTGAAGGTGTCTTCTCCCATCTTCCCTTTTCCCTTGGGATCTGCATTGTTCCTCCTTCTTGCAACACCGGTCTTTATTCTTGTTTGCAAGTCTTCACTAGTTGTATTTAGGTCAACCTTCTTCTGGGGAGCATTTTTATCTAAGAAGGTATGTCCCTTGTTTTCTCCATTTGAGGAGACAAACATAATGTCATTGTGGGGGACATTCTTGCTGGTGGAGCATTCACCGACACCGCTTCCTAAACTTTCAGTATCCTTGGCATGCTTTTGCTTCTTCAACATCTTGTCCAAGGCATCATTGCTGCCATCAAACCAGATTCTTACCTTGAGATCATCTTGACATTTCTCAAGGTAACTTTGGAGAATCTCCATTTCTCCAACCAACTGCAGATATTCCTTATCTTTAACTTCTAGCACATATGCTAGATCATTACACCGACACTTCTTGGTGCCTTCTTCTTGAGACCTCAACTCTAAGATGCATTTCTCAGATTCTTCAAGGGATTTAGTTAATCGGTTCTTCTCCACTATAGCAACATTCTTGAATAGCTTATATTCCTTTCTTACTCTACTGAGTTTTTCAAGTGCATTTACAATCTCTCCTTCAAGATCAACTTATGCTTCATCTTCTTCTTCACCTTCATTATCAAATAGATCTTTATGGCTAGATCTATGTGCCTTGTCTCCTTCTTCTTCATCATCACTTCCAAACACATCATATCAGTGGGATCCATTTGCCTTATTATTTTCAGATGTGTGCACCTCATCTTTAGATTCTTGTGCCATGAAGAGATGAGTTCCTTCTTCATCATTTCTACTGCAATAATTTGATCTACCTCTATCATTTGTGCATGTGTGTGCTGCCTTGTTCTTCTCATTATCACAAACTGATCCAGTGGTGCAGGGTTCATTTCCATAAAACTTCTTTATTCTATCCCATAGACTCTTTGCTGATCGACACTTATCCACCTGTGAGGAGACATCACCGATGAGCCCACTGAGTATAGCCTTCATGGCTTCTTCATTGCACATGCATCTTCTTTCTTCTTTAGATCCAGTGGGAGGACATACATTCCTAGGGAGACCATTAACAACAAACATCCATACATCAAATCCTAGAGAGGATAAGTAGACTTCCATTCTACAACTCCAAATAGAATAGTTTGAACCATCAAAAACTGCAGTAGGGATCGACACCTAATAGACCATTGTGTCCTTAAGCCAAAATCTACCCAAGCTAAAGAAAGCTTGATAAACAGGGTACCTATGCTCTGATATCAATTGTTAGACACAATGCACCACTGAGAGGGGGGGTGTGAATTTGTGGTTCTCAAACTTTTCCCTTTAACTATCCCTATGAAAGTACACCGATTAACAAATCTAGCTAAATGTAGACTTATCGGTTAGTGAGGAGACAAAACACAAATGCATTCACACAAAGGGATATCATAACACCAGTATGTACAAAGAAAACCCAAGATGGGAAAAACCTTGGTGAGCAATGCTGCTGGAGTATACTAGTCCAATCCAACCTCACAATGAATCCATGCTACAATGTTTAGGGCACCAACCCAAGGAGCTACAACCCCTGATTTAGGGCACCAACCCAAGGAGCACCAACCCTTAACTTTTTTATGGGCTATAAACCAAAGGAGATACAACCCTTGCACCGAGCTACAACTCAGTGATCTCAAAGATAATTTCACATACAAAATTAATCATACTGTTACAAGTGAATCTTGTAACCATTTCATATACCTCACTCTGTCAATGAGACACCTTCTTTGCTACACCAGTACACCTCTCTCTTTGTTGCTGCTTCTTTACCGGTTCACCTCTCTCTCTATCGGTTCTCACTTCCTTCAGCTGCTATCCTTCTCTCCACTGATACTACTCTCAACCGGTTCTATGCCTACCTTCTCTAGAGTTACCTTTTCTTCTTCTCTGTTGATATAAACACTACCGGTTTTGCACTTCTACTGGTTGAACTCTTCAACCTAGTTCTCCCTTACACTTAGTCTCTTCTCTATCTCCTTGATGAGCACTTGATTGATCTGCTCTCACATGCAACACTCAATCACTTCGCAGAAGTCCTATCTTCCTTTATTCAGTAGCACCCTTCAATGATTTTGGCTTCCTTATTTATAACCTGTTTTTCCCACCAAAAGCCAATTCAAAAACATGGGTGGTTAGGGTTTCCTCATCAACCTCGAGGAAAACCAAATCCAATCAGATCTTATCTGATCTAATCACTCAGACAGTTGTTTGCTCATCACCGCCATTGTCGTGCCTTCTTGATCATGCCTTCTATCTTTGGCAATATGCTTTTAACCCAGTCGGCTGATTTCTTGGTCAATCACCAAGATTGGTCTTGTAGTTTACTTCATCTGCATTGATCTCCTCAATCACTTTGAGCTGTCTCTCTATTGTCCTCCAAACATTGAGCCACAAACCTCTGTAATGGATCTGCAACACATCCTATGATTTACGAGATCTACCATTAATGTCGACTAACTCGGCAACTACCTCATCAATGCATATTCCATCTACCGTTGTATGCTAGTCTACCACCTTGACACCATATGGCATCCATGTCAACCAACTACCATCTTGGATTGGTGTTGGTTTAGACAAGATCACCAACCAAACACTCAACCGGTTCTTCTTTGCTACCGATATCTTACACTTTACCAGTTAACTCCTCATGTCTACTCTGTGCTGAACTACCAACGAAACTCCTTAACCGGTCACCAGCCATGTCTATCAAAAGCATGCTCATCTTCATTAGGTGGAGTCACAACTCTTAGCCTCTTCGCTTCCTTACTAGTTCTCATACTTACCGGTAGCCATCCTGATGACATTATGTCATCAACCTTCAGTGATTTCCATCTAAGGCATCTACATGCCGATTTCATTCTCTATTTTCAGCTACTCCACTTTGCCGCCTTCATCATCAAACTGAATATCATCTCAGCTGATTTGTGAAGATGAAAAACCCATCACTCTTTATCTTCACTGGCATCCCAAATGCCTACTCTTTTAGTCCAATGCATAACCTTGATTTCATGTACTTGAGGCATCCCTTTGATTCATCGGTAGATCTGGTGTGAGCCTTCCAACACTTGCATTTACCTCTTCTTCCTTACCTCACAAAACTATAATGCACCTTATGCATGATAGGAGATAATCTCCACTTATCGGTGGAGTGACACCTTGTTATCTGCATCCAGCAACGTACTCATGTGACTTCCCTATTTGTGCAACACATCTTCAAATAGGCACATGTGATCTGGTGTGGGCACATTCACTATCAATCATCTCTTCACATGGTGACTACATCTTCATCCAGTGGGAGTCCTGTTGTTCAACAACCACACAACATACCGGTGACCTATTCATTCTTTTCCTCCAGTGTTGATGTGATTTAGGTAACATTCTGCCTCTTGATCACAAACAACATCCAAGCATCCTGCTCATTGTCAACACTTCACTTAACAGTTGACATACTCTCCTTACTAGTGATACATTGTACCGGTACCGGTAACCTTACCATTTCATCCACACAAGTTAGGCACTAACTTGTGTACCAGTGACACCTATGGTTATTGTTGTGAATGACATTCTCTTCTTTACCTTACCATTTTTTTGCAACACAAGGTGATACCATCTTGTACTCCTACATGACAGTGTTGCACAAACATCTCTTCTACTAGTAGTTATCCCATACCGGTTGACATCAATGATAACACAATGCCAACATATAATTGTTTGGTAAGTTGATTTAGGTCCATGCGATGTAATGTAAATCATAATATTGGTCTGGTGGTATCATGTGATATAATTTTTGTAATTATGGGTTTAGGGTTTAACTAACCTTGTCAATAAGGTTGATGATCTGTATTTATAGGTGACTTATTCATGAAATTTGGTATGCGATGGTTATGGTTGGTTAAGTCTGGATTATCAGAGAAAGGATTATGTGTGAATAGTGTCATATCATTCCAGTGAAGGTTGGAAAGGTTTTTTATTGCAAAGTAGACATCAATGCTTAATCAAAACTATATCAGGTATTAATAGATGCTACTTTCACAGTTCATTGCTTTCAGGATTGTAGTCCGATGTTTATGTAGGTCAGTGAGACTTCCCTTTGTCATGAGAAGTGCGCTCTAGGCTGTTGGCCTTTCTGCATGTGTATAGCCCATTGTAATTATTCACAATACTACTGCAGAGTATTCATTTGATTGTGGGTAGGGTTTCCCACTGTGGTTTTTCCCTTTCTGGGTTTTCTATGTCAAAATATTGGTGTTATGTGTGTTGTGCTTTCATGATATATCTTTCATTGTGTTGTTCTTCGATATAAGGTTTATAATTGAATTCATTTCTATTATTGTGAGTAAACTAATTCAGCCTCCCCCCTCTCAATTTACTGCCGGTATTAGTGCATTCTAACAGAGATAAGTAGCAACAACAAGAGGCCTTTTACCAATAACAACAAAAAGAGGAGCTTGCTTATCATGCTCAACTACATCAGCAACAAGAGTTGGAGGTTCAACAACAACACGAGGCCTTTCTTGTAGAGTAGCTTGCTTCTGCAAGGCAAGAGGAAGAAATCAAGCAGTTGGCAGCCCTAGAGGTCATAATCATGCAAGAAGAGGCCTCTACTCGTATTCCCCCTAAAAGAAGATTTCAAAGTTTCAAACAGGGGATCCCTCCTAGATATTTTGAGGAGCCTGTCCTTGAGCAAATCCACTCTTACACTGAGCCTATCCAAGAGATCTCTAACTTCAATGCCCCAGGTTTCATGGGAATTCCAGCTATGGATGTGTAGGAACCTATTTTCCAGGCTCCTCAGTGGTCTAGCCCTATTGAGATCTGTCTTTGTAAGGGTGGGCCTATTGTCTGGAGGGAAGATGGTGGCCATCTTCTTCCCAATTTTGATGGGTGGTCTTCTTATGAGGAGAATCCCATGGTGGAGCCTGAGGTGCTGGAGGAGCAAAAGGAGGACAACTTGCAACATTTGGACACCAAGAAAGAAGAATGCAATGAGGAAGCTTTGATCAGTATTGATCATCTTCCCTCCTTCATTGAAGATGAAGAAGCTCTTCCTTCATCTGAGCCAGTGGTGTATTCTCTACAGAAGGGGTCTACACTTGAAGAAGTTAGTTCTAGTGACTGTGGGATATTGAGAGAAATCAATTCTACTCCCACTCCCATTTTCTTCATCCCTCAGGAGAGCTGCAACAAAGCCCAAGTCAATCCCCTATGTTTTAAGAGCGAGGAAGAGCCACAAGAAGACTCATTTTGGGATGACTTGGAGGAGTTTTGTTCTGATTTTGACCCCAAACTATCCCCTCACAGTGAAATGGTTGTTGAGCAATATGTAGAGTAAATAATTGAGGTGCCTACCTTGCTACCAACTTTTGTGCAAGTCCAAGAGAAAACAGAAGAAGAATTTTAGATCTTTGAAAATCAGGGAGATAACTTGCAATCGTCTTTTGATCTACATGAGCAGATTTTGGTGGAGGTGATGGTTGAGCAAGAGCATCCCAGTAGGGAGATGTCAACCTTTGTCAGATCAAGGGGCTGCCCAATTAGATTTCTCTCTTTGATTGGGGCCAAGCAGGAAGTTGCAAAGTCACATACCTAGATCACAAGTGTATCTTAGATCAACAATGTCTCTAATCAATAGATTGGGGTATGTATTTTGGTTTCTAGGTTGTAGGGTTTCTTGCAACTATTTATGGTTTCGCCTTCACTTTTCCAACTTTGTATTTTGTTTCAGAGCCATGTAAATCACCCTTCCCTGTTTAGGGAGGGAAGCTATTTTAACCAGTCCATGAATGGCTTTGTTTAGCACCTTCAAATTGATTGGTTAGAGTAGGGTAGTGTAAGATTTCTTTTCCTCCAAGTGCTTCGACATATTGTATTTCATTTTCAATTTTTCTTCCAAGAAGTGTGTGTGCACAGTCTACTTTTTCAGTATGGCAGAAAATTTTGATATAATTCAAGTTGCAGGGGCAGAGATTATCTTTTATTTCAGGCCTTTAACTCTATGCCCAATGGATATCTAAGACTTTTGGTCTTGCCCTAAGCAGGATTAGGGCTCCCTCTAAGTCGCTAGGAAATATTGGCATTTTTTATGCCACCCCTTGCAAATATCGGATCCAAGAATTCAGTGTGATAACATGTTGTGTTATCACACTCAATAGAGTTAACTACTTCCTTATATTTTTCAGAGCACATAACACAATGTGGGTGTCAATAACACAATATGTTATCGACCTGTGCCTTGCAGTAACACCAATATCTCAGGTGAATAACACATTGTGTTATTTGCCATCTCGTATCGACAGAAAATGTTATTGATCGCTTTGTGTTATTGATTGCCTCAAGTTATTTACCGCAACGTGTTATTTGGCTAGCGGTAAGTCCTTTTTTTATCCCACAAGGTGAAAGAAGAGATGAAAAGGGTCGTACGAGATAAGAGAGAAACATGAAAGGTCATTTGTTATCCCACGAGGCAAAAGTGGTCGATCAAAGGGTCGTGCGGGATAAGGCCTGAAGGGCCAGAGGGGATTCCCTTCTTATCTCGCGATCGAGTGAAAGCACAAGGCGACATAATGTGGGATAAGTGGTTACAAGGCATAGGTTTTCTTTTTGTTATCCCATAGGGGAGAACTTCAGCAGATGGGGGTCGTGCGGGGTAAGAAAACCATAAGCATTTTGCTTATCCCGCAAAGCGAAGTGACCAAGGCACAAGGTTGTTTGGGGTAAGCAATTCTAAAGGCAGTATGTGGCCCCCCTTATCTTGCACTAAAAAGAATACAAGGCTAAGGGCCATGCGGGATAAGAGGGTCAAAGGGCAGATGTCTTTCCTCCTTATCCTGCACCGAAGAATAGCACAAGAGATGGCCAATGCAAGATAAGAAAAGATAGTGGGCAAGACTTTCCTCGTTATCCCGCAGGGGAAAGTGGAGGTCCAGGATGACCATGTGGGATAAGAGGGTCGAAGGATGGATGATGAGTTTGATGACTCAACAACCACGTCAATAGTGGAAGATGACTATGTGGGCCCGATGGGCCCAATTTTCATATAGAGGCCTTTTTGCCAAGACTTCTCTTGGTGCAAAGGGCAATTTTGTTTGGCCGAAAGGCCATGTTACCCCAAAATTCTTGGAGTGGGGCTAGTTGCCTCGTGGCACAGTCATGACCGTCGATGATCACTTGAAGCCCAATCTGACGGCTGTGACTTTTTCTTTCATTGCCCCCCCTGGTGCTCTCATGGCGAGATCTCGCACGTCTATCTGCGTGTGAGATCTCCAAACCGATGGCTAGCATTTGAACTTCCTCTAAGCCATTAGCATTACAAATTTTGCAAGCAAGTTGTTGTCACCTCGATGGTCGAGATGTTCTTCCTACTCAGTTAGTGTCTCATTCTTGGTCAAATTCTCATCCAACCATCAGGGATCACCTTCTTTACTCTTGATTAGACCCTACAGGCTGATTTTTTGATGCCACCATGCCCTCTTCAACGTGATGTGGAGGTTTTTGGCTCTGCAAATGTACTCAAGCCCATGCCGTATGTGCAGAGTTCTCCCTGATTTGTGTGGATTTCATTTTTCCATACTACAGAGGACTTTTAGAGGCTGTTCTAACATGCTATTAGATCTGTCAATCTGATCTTCTACCCTCTTAGATATTTTTGTAACCTAACCTTGGTTAGGGTTAGGATTTCTTGATTGTAACCATCTTAGTTATGCCTGAACTATAAAGGCAATTTTGTAGCCTATTCTTAGGATCTTCTCCTTTTTTTCTCTTACAAAAGTCTATGACTTATGTGACTGTAATTATACCTTGCCTCTGCATTAATAGAATTTGCTTGCCTTACCTAGTTTCAGTTTATGCAAATTTTTGTATATTTCTCTTACTTGTTTGTATGAATGCATCTTTTCTTATTTTCTAAGCATCTGTGATAGTGTTGAATCTTCTTAGAGTGGCATCTGAGAACATTGTTTGTTCCTCTGCCATTGTTAAGAATTCCAACCTTGACTCAGTCTTAGAAAGCTAGAGTTAGATAAGAATTAGTGTATCTTTTGGGCAGTTTTATCGATGTTCTGTGTAGTTACAGGTGGGGGTAGATCAAATTTCAGTAGGTGCGAACCTTTTTTTTCCCTTCTTTCATGCAACCATTGTCTCTCTCTTCCTTTTCCCTGTCAGAGCATAGATTAGTTTTACCAGCATTGGGTTGGTCCAACACCTGCACTAAGATTGAAGAGGAAGTCAACCTTCTCTGCAGATTCAACCTCACATTTAGCAAGGTCCCACACTTGGGAGGTTGATTCCATGTTTCACAAGGTTGATGATCAAGGTTTCTTGGGTCATCAAGGGTGCAAATTTTTTTGACAACAATGAGTATAATTCATTAGGGCCTCATTTCTATAAGGAAGGGTATTGGAATGAATAGAAGGTAAAGCATCATAAATGGGATTGTCAATCCTATTAACCTCTTGGAAAGATTAATAAAGGGGCTTGTCAATCATCAAAATTTTCTTATGAGTGGGATGAGTGTTGAGAGATATAGAGGATGATCTAATTGAGATAAATTCATTAAGGGCTTCATCTAACATATTACATTCATCACTACTAAATATGGCATTCACATTCAGAGACGGCCTTTTAGATGCTTTTATTTTCTTTGAAGGATTATATCCAAGTCTGAATGAGGTTTCACCTATGTTATTTTCGAAAGGAACTCTAATCCCTTGTTCACTTGCACCACAACCATTGCCATTATATCCATTTTTAGCTAAAATGTGAAAGTCCAAACCATAAAGGGATGCCATATTAGAAAGAGATGGAAAGGCCTCGTAGGTCTCAATGTTATAATTATATGAACTAATAGAAGATTTTGAAGAATTGTTTGAAGCAACCACAAAATTGTTACTATTGTTTAGGCAAAATTGATTGTTTGTTATGTTCCACCGTATCATCACCCTTTTTAGTCTTAATATCTGTTGGGGAAACTTTATATTCTCCTATAAAGGTAGGTATAGAATCTAAGGACACCCTATTTTCTTCTAAGAGTATCTATTTAAACTCGTGTAGTAGAAGAATTAAAAGAATATGAAGAAGATTTAGAATCAGATGAAGTTTGCGAGCAATCTTGTAAGTTAGTATCAACATACAAAGTATACATCTTATTGTTATAAATAAATTTGAATTTATGATGAAGTGTATAAGGGACAACTTGCATAGAATGAATCCAAGGTCATTCTAAAAGAAGATTATAATTAATAATATCAGGCATGACTTGGAGAGGCATAGGTAAAATAATAGGTCCTATCTTAATAGGAAAGGTTATAGTACCTAAGGATGCTCTAGCAACATTGTCGAAGACATGAATAGAAAGAGACCCACATTAATATTATGCAACAAATCAATTCTACAAACATTAAGTGAAGATCCATTATCCACTAAGGTTCATCTTATAGTGTTACCATTAATAAGTACAACTATCATAAGATGATCGTATTGATTTTGAATCTTCTTAGAAAGTAATTCATCTCGAGAGAACACAATTTGAGCTTCAGGTGCTTTCATAGAATCAATCAATGTAGTCATATTATTAGGTGTCACTACAAGTGGGACATCCAAGTTGTTTAAAGCATCTTGTAACATTTCATGATGTGTAGATGAAGTTTTATTCAAATCCCAAAGAGATATCTTGACAGGAGTGGCTTTAAGTTGTTCAATGAGGTCATACTCCTTGCCAAGATGGTGTGACAAATGAGGTGCTGGAGAAAGCATTGGTTGATAAATAGGAAGAGAATTTGGGATAACTAGAGGAGGATCAGGTTGGCCATTTTTTCTTGTGTTATCTGTGTGAGCAAACACATTGTAACTTTCTTGAGTGATTTGTTTGGCATATTCATACGGACTTTTAGTGGTATAACTTCCTTGCACAATAATGACCAATTTATTGGGAGTGTAAAAAGTATCATGATTATAACCACCTTTAACCATAATAACCATTTTTTTAATAGGTTGAGAGGTTTGAGGAGTACTACCACCACAGGCTTTTTAGGAGTTTCATAACCATTCACATCTATCATATTGATCACAGATGGTTTGGGAATACGTGAGATAGATCTATTGGAGTTGAAATCATCAAGTGGTTAATGAAGAGGATTATCAACGTTAAACACTTCTTCATGAATAGGATTTACTTCAAATTGAATGAAAGGGAAATCCTCATAGAGGGGATTGTTAGTGATGTTGAACCTTTGTAGCCTAAGAACATTCTCTTTTTTCAAATTATCCTTACAAGGGAGGTATGTTTTAGGAGAAAGATCAACATTATTCCTATGAAGGAGACTATTAAAAGAAGTGTTGATTGTCTCTTCTTACACCAAAATGTCATCATAGGTAGGATCAATTTTGGAAGAGCGACTGACACTAGTCATTGTGCTTCATCCCTAGAGGTCAGGTTATTGAAATGGAAAGAAGGTATAGTGTCACTAGGATAGATAGATAATGTATCATCCTCTAGTGCCAAATGATCTGCATGGGGGGGGGGGGAACTCTAAGAGAAGGATCAAAATCACTCTTCAAAGATTCATCCTTAAGAGAAAGATCCTTGAAATAAATATTGACAGTGTCTTCTTGAACTAGGATGTCCTCATGGGTAGGGCCAATTTTGGGAGAGGAACAAGCATTATTTATTAATAATTCATCTTTAGATGGGAGAGCATCTATAAAACTTAGTATTGAAATCATCTTCTTGCCTCAAAATTTCCTTGGTAGGATCTTTAGGAGAGGGATGAAGGGTCATAAGAAGATCTAAGAAACTATCATAATGCAAAGACAAGTCGGCCAAAGGTCAAAATTTTATCCTAGAATTGAGGGCATGGAATGGGGTTTGCAGAAGCGCCCCAAAAAATTTGTTTTGGAAACATGAAAAGATTTAAAAATGTCCTTTTCTTTCTTTTTCCTTTTTTAAATTTACAATGCAAAGAAAGACAAAAAACTGAATGTCTAGGCAATGAAGGAAATATATGAACTAACTAATGCAATTAATGAAAGTGCATAAGCTATATGTTTCAGAAGCGATTGCCAATATAATGTTCAAGTGCATACAAATAAAATCTGAAAATATAAATTAGAATTAATGCAAGCATTAGAGTTGGGCTCACCAAAATGTATAGTATGAAAATGAAACCGAGTAAGACATAAGACCAATATTAACTTTCATACCAACATTGGAATTCAAAATCACCTAGAGGAGTGATTGTATTTGACTATCTCTTATAAAAGAGAGTCAAATGACACTTCTAGAGTTTCTATTCCTTTGCTGCTATGGAAAGTGAATGAACTATGGCTAAGGTATGAAGAAAGTAAACACTTAAGTTATTGTAAATGACTGATAGATAATAAAAAGACATTGTAATAAACATAAAAATGGATAGGGAATCTGACTGTGTATCTATAATTGAAATATGATTTTGATTTGGCAAGACCAGAGTGCTCAACACCTTGGTCTTCTAAGTTTTTGTCAGAGAATCTAGAATATGAAGCTATTTAGGATTTGTTTGCAAAATTTGATGACAAGACCAGGGTGCTCAACATAGCAACTACACCAACAAAACAACAAGATAACTCTATACCACATTCATTCTGGACCAAACTGGAATGACAAGTTTGACGCCAATGACAACAACAACAACACATCAACTCATATTTCCAACAAGTTCCCCCTTTTTAATTGATGGTAACACTTGATAAGCACTTGAAAAAACTTTCACTTTAGCCAAAACTCAAAGAAAAATAAGATTATTCAATATCTCTCAAACTTTGCCCGTTTTGGCACAATCTCTCTCTAAACACATTGCTCAATCTCCTTGAACTAACAACTCAATCTTTCTTAAACTCTCTCAGTCAATAACTCAATCTCTCCCCCTTTGACATCAAGGACAAAGGGCACAATAACATTGCATACCACTGCACACCATTACTTCCCCATAGAGCAGCCACAACATCAATCCAAGTAAAGAAATAGGCATGAAAGCTCCCCCTGGAAAGATGCATCCCCATAATGAACCTAGCTAGAAGGAGGGGCAATGATCCCAAGCTTCTCCCAAAGAAACTCAAACGAATCCTTCACCAATGCCTTAGTGAAAATATCTGCAACCTGCTCCTTTGGATAAATGTATTCCAACTGAACTTCCAAGTCTCAACTACTTTATCCCTTAAATAATGATATCTGATTGAAATATTCTTTTTTCTTGAATGCATAATAGAATTCTTTGAAATGTTTATTGCACTTGTACTATCACACAAAATAGGAATCGTTTCATCATATGTTACCTTGATATCCTTAAGAGTATGTCTCATCCACATCACTTGAGTACAACAAGATGTTGTTGCAATATACTCTACTTCAACAATAGATAAGGAAACTAAATCTTGTTTCTTACTAAACTAGGAAACCAATCTGTCACCTAAAAAGAATGCACCACCGCTAGTAATCTTTTGCTCATCAATGCTTTCAGCCCAATCTGCATCAATATAGGCTTTCAAAATGAAATCTCCACCTTTTTGGGACTAAAAAATTCTTCCTAATTTTTGAGTGCCCATGTAAAATTTTGTTCAAATGCACTCTGATTTGCCCCTGTAAAATCAGCCTGTGTAGCTCAGTTTAAGAGCTTACAATTTTGCACATATGAAGTATCATAAAAAATACTATTGGGGAAGTGTTACGCACCTTAAAGAGATGCCTTATGTCTGTTTCCAACTTCCTTGGATCAATTTTGATGAGTTTGTGAAGTCTCTTTTGGAGATCCTAAAGTTGAGGTTGTTGTTTTCACATATTGCACTTTTTTTGAGTAAGCCCACTTTGAGGAGTTGCATCTTTGTACTAGTTAATCATCAAGACAAACAAATATTTTTCCATGATTCTCTAATATTTTTTGAAGCCCCATGCTAAGTGGCATATCCCCATGAATCCATCTGCTAGGTTTTCAAAGTTGATTCCGTTTCCAAAAAGTTCAGTTTTGCAAACTGAACTGTGTCAAATAGCAGTTTGGTACCCTCTTCATGAATTTTTATTTCACACCTAATTGAATTTCACATAAAAGTGGTTGTACTTTATGATTCCCTACAAAATTATAACCAGATCCCCAGTTTGTAGCCCCCCAACTCATCATTTGATCAATTTTCAAGACCCATTCCAAACAAACTTTTTCAAGGTTCATAATTAGCATGTTCAGTGTTTTCAGAGGAGGCAAGTTGGGAGATCATATTTTGCACATGTGACCTAATCATGTCAAACCCTCTATCACACCTATTCAGTGTATTCAGATGTGCCAGCATACCAAGTGGCAACTCATGAGGCAGAGGTTTGATATTTTTTCAAATTGGGCTTTAAATGGCTCTCAGGTTGATTTAACAAGTGGAGTTTCGCACAAGCCTGAGTAGGAAATTTTGAGGATTAATATCTTTTGCCTCAGAAGTTGCAATGAAGATCCATCTATTGCCTTGGATTCTTTGTATTACATTATGCCAGTGTGCCAGCTTGCAAGCCTTAATCGGGTGTTTGGGTTAGTTTTTTAAGGTTGATTCTGGAGGCTATTCAAGAGTTTTAGACAAAAATTAGGGTTGCAAAAATGTTGAGTTTAATGATTGCACCTTTAGTTTTCTTAGATCCAGAGAACCTTCGGTCAGGGTAACAGATCATTTTCAATGGCCAGTTGTTTGAGAATGATTTTTTTCTAGCCAGGCCCACCTTTGGGCTCGACTAATGATCAACTTAATGAGACCAGTTAAGATCTTTTAATTTAAACATATGTTATTTATAATCATTTTGGTTTAAATAATATTACATTTAAATTAAAATGCATAAGGGGAGTAAATAATTGAATCTTTTGAAAGGGGAGATAAAAAGTCATTTGAATAATTTTTACGTGGGAGGTTATATGCCAAACACCCTAGAAATTCCACTAATGCTGGGGCCGAACAAAAGCCAAATGGGATAAATATATATTGTTTAAATCACTCTAGTTTAAATAATCTTGTTATTAGAGTGATCTTGATAAAAGAGCATGTAAAATAATCGAAATCATCTTGCACAGGGGATTTATTGGTTAAATCATTTTAAGGCAACAAAAAAAGAAAGAATGGAATATATTAAGTTGCCTTTTAAATGATTTAATAATAATAGATTACATGAGTTTCTAATGTGCAGTGGGCCCAGGGAAAGTTTTGTTTTCATGAGGAGGCAAGTATTAAAGGGCCTTTAAAAGTCTCATGTGTTTTACCCCGCGTAGTGACTGGGGCCGCTAAAGGAACAATGCGGGACAAAAGATAAACATAGCTAAAAATACAACCCCTTATCCCGCGTGAGAGTAGGATAGAGTGAGGAGAGTATGCGGGATAAAGGAAGAAGCCAAGGAAGGAGTGATATACTTATCCCATGTTGTCAAGAAGACTACCCAAATCACCATGTGGGGTAAAGGTTGAACACAACAAAATGGGGAACTTCTTATCCCACTCAGGGATAAGACAAAGCTAAACCATATAATGGGGTAAGATTTATGCAGTGCAAAGGGGGAAGTTGTTTGTCCCACACAACAATTTACCAAAACAAGGATGAGCTGCAGGATAAGCTCAAAGACAAAACAAAAGCAAAAGCCTGCGTGGAAAAAGTAAAAGCTAGGGCACAAAATGGAAAATGAATGCGATTATCACCAGATTTAGGGTCTGCAATGATAACCAGGCTGCAACCAGGATGCAATGTCGAAGACATCATTCGAATCCAAATGTTGTATGGATCCATTTGACTATTTTCCGCATTCTTTATTTGTTTGAGGAAGATGTGTGAAGGTGCCTGTATACCACGAACCATGTACGCAATACAAGAAAATGGTTAAAGTAGCATGATGAACATGATATTTTGACTAAAATTGAAGCATCCAACTTGTGGATTAAGGTCTTCATTGTACACCAACGATGTAGAGGGATAACAAAATGACAAAGAACAAGGATTGGAGGGGTGTCAATATTCTCCAAAAGGCAGTAATTTCTTAACTTCCATCAGGATATGCAATTGTTCAAATGAATAAAGGTCAGTGGCTATAGCCTCAATGATGGCTTGATTTGGTAGGAGAGGGGACACCATGATTGCAGGAATGTATGAAAATGTGTGGGTAGATTCAAACAATGGACATGAGAAGAGATTCTAAGAAGCATTAAAGTGAATGCGAGATTGGAGAGGTCTGATAGACTTATAAAGCACTGAGAGGCAGGGAGGGTGAATCAATGACATGAAAAACAATACTACTTTAAATACTAACCGTTGAGATACTTAACAAGTTTACTTAACACTATGCATGCAATCCAAAATGATATTAAAGCATCCACAATAAGTAAAACATCCACCATAACACAAGTGTTTATACGTGGAAAACCCAAATGGGAAGAACCACGGTGAGATGGGACTCACAAGTTAACTATTTGCAGTAATAAGTAACTGACCAGTTAAGGTCTACAAAAGTGCTATGCTAGGAGTGAATCCTGTTAAAGATCCCAAAGCTCTACTAGGAGCTATACCCTGTTAAAGGTAGTACCCTATTAGGAGTAACCTCGGTAGAGGATTTCTGAATCCAAACTAATGGATCACCTTGTTAAAGGATTTGTACAATGAAGCTTGTTAGAGCTTACCTGGTTAGGGGATTTGACTGTTGTAGTGATTAGAAAATAACAGGTGGTGTGATCTAGAAGTAGCACAACTTGCTTGAATAGATCCTCTTCTATGCACTCAAAACTGCATCACCAACATATTCTGCAATGCCTTCAACAACTTAAGACTACTATCTTCACATCAAATCATCTCATCAAAATAGTTCATCATAATGTTATTATATAGACATTTAGATTTCATGTCGGCTTAGAAATCATATCACAATTTTTTAGGTGTAGTGTATCTAGACAATCAAACATAACTCATCACAAATTACCCCCAAAATTTGTCGGTTAGGGGAAACTCATCACGACCAGTGATAACTCATCACATAATCAATGAATACTGGTTGGAACATCGATACCGGTTAGAGTTAACCATTGTCAACATGTAAACAGATTGTCCTCCATTGCTTCTTTGATGGTCTCCGCTGAATCTTCAGGTTGGTGTCAAGTCATTTCCTGCATATACCAGTTGTCTTCATGTATCGGTTTGACACTCTCTAAACCATCATAAACTAAAATTCCAATACTAGTTGCAATACAAGTAACTTTAGAAGTAATACCGGTAGACAATGTGAACATATGTGTGTGTATACATGTTCCATCAATGACAACATATGAAGTCATTCATTACAATCATCATCAAGCCAACAAGGTCACTACTCAAGGAGGGAGTGAACTTGCAATGATTAAAAAGAATCGATGTAGAGTATGGAAGCAATGAATAGGGCAGGATTGTGAAATATGTGGGTCGAGGCTGGAGAGAGGGTACCTGTTAGATTGCAAGGTTAAGATCCGTTTCTGATGATTTATGTCTCAGACTAAAGGAAAAAAATGAGGATTCCAAGGCAAATATGACTGGTGGGCATAGTGCAAATACCACATTTTTCAGCTTCTTGTGAGGAACAAAATTCTTGAAACACGGTGCAGCCATTCATCAAAGTGTAAATGGCCGTAACGTTGGGCATGTAGCTTGCTCAGGAAAATAGCAGAAAATGGAGCCATGGGAAAGGTATGAGAGTTGTTGGCGCCATCCATAGATAAGTGATGGTCATGTTTTTTGGATAAGGTATTGAGTGTTTAGATATGAACTATGATAGTAGTGTATGCATCACGCCCCTAGGCAATGGTGTGTGGGAAATGGAATGTCACAAGCTGAAAATCGACAATGAAGGTGCATTAGAGTTTGCCTGAGGCTCATATCAAAGTGATTTCTATCTATTATGGCTATGTGGTGAAATGATACGTATGAATTGTTTGTCCAAGGGGTGAGATTATGTGGGCCGAATGCAATGTCGCCCTCCCTTTCAAAAGGGTAATTTGTATTAAAGAGTTTGTGGTAACAATTTAAGGCCTCATGAAAGGGAAGCAAGTAATCGTGGGGCTAACCTATGTGGAAAAATTGAATTGCCAAGTAAAGAAGGACAAAAATTCTCATGATTGAAAATGATAGAGACTTCAACCACAATAAAATAAAATAAATTTTACTTTACACAAGAATGAGGGAATATTTTATGTGCAGATGCAACTATGTAAAAAATGGATGGTTTGTATGATTTGAGGGTTAATGCTTGGGAGAATAAATGAAGTTGCTTGTTTTGGTTAGTAGGCAAAATGTGGAAGTATGGACAAGGCATATAGGAAGAGTAAGTTTTTTTTTTTAAAAAATGTTTGCTCAAAAGAATAAAGGTATGTTGCAAAAGAGGAAACTATTTCGTTGCCAATGAAAAGAAGAGATTTGTACTATGATATTTCCTATAAGGAGTTAAATCTCTAATTCGGAGGGTGAAATACAAGATTATGGTAGTGAATGGAAGGTAAAATAGTGACATTCCATAATATTGAAAGTGAAAGTTTTTCCTCTCACAATAGAATTGTTACACTGAAATGAAAGGGTAAATATGCTACAACCAGAATAATATATAATTGTAAGATACTTTCTTTCACCTAGGAGGGGTTTATATTTACTCGAACCATAATGCAGAGAATTGTTTTACTTAATATTTTAGTAAGATATAATATCTCCCAATTATTTTTTCACTCAAATCAAGGGCATGTACAACTGATAATTTTATACAAAATGAGGAGTAATATTTTCACCCTGGGGAACATGTGGGTTCAATAGTTTTATTTGTAAAGGGGATTATTACTCTCATGTGTAGCTTTTATCACTTAAGGTGAGTTGTTTTTTATCCCAAAGGGAAAATATGCAGAAAATGCAAGTAACAATGCACCTTTTTGGTCAAAGGGAAGATGCAGTAAAAGTCAGATTTTGACTTTCATAAAAGGGGCAATTTTTCAGGTTTGGGACTAAAATTTAAAAACATGTTATTGATAGAGATTAGAAGTGATCCAAAAGTGGCAACTTTGGTAAAAGTTCTTAAAGGTAAAATTTACAAGTGCCCAAAGATAGCATTTTTTCTGATTTTTGAAATTTCCAGCAAGGTGCAGGTGTAGAATAAGGCATTTTTTTATGGAGAAGAGTGCAGATTCGAAATGTGTAGATTTCAAGATTAAGACATGTGATTCTTTCAATATTCCTTGAGGGTTTTCTTTTAGGGCTTCTTTCTTAATGTATAATTTTTCTCTTCTTCTCACGAGGAAGGATTCTGAATGTAGTTTCTTTGAGCATTCTGGAAGCAAGGCTTCCGTGTATAGTGCAAAAGTTTTAAAGACAGTTAGAGTTATATTTCAGTTTGTAGGTTTTATATTTTGAGTAGTTGTAATCAGAAGGAAATGTAATGACTATTGGTTTTTCTTGTTGTTGTCTCCAATATATAACAACATTGTTTATGAAGTAAATGATCAAGGATTACTTACTTTGTCCCAGCAAGTCTTGGTGTTCATCTTGTTTTTGTATCTCTTCAAGGAACATATTAAACTACTTGAGTGGGATGATGAATGATGTCTGATGCATGTAGGATCTTAAAATATGAGAGAAAGCAAAACACAACTGATGGGTATTGATGTAATGCATTGATTCTTAGATCTCTTTGGTTATTGTTCAAACTATTTGGATATAAGGTTACATACTAAAAGTCGACTCTGCTGCCCATATAAGACATTGATCATGGTTATTGTTTTCAGTCTTCAGAATCATTTCATTTTCAAAATATCTTTTATTTTATGCATTAGGAGTAGGATTAGAAACCCAACCTCAATTAGTGCATAGATGCTTATAGACTAAGGTTATAGCCAAAACCAAGATTTTATCCATCTTCCTATGTATCTTTTCATTGGGATGATCTACTGTAATTTGTAATGTCACGAGTGGTTGAAGTTGTTAGTTATTTAGACATTACATAGGTTCACCCACCTTAGTCTTGCAGAGCCAAAATTGTAGGAGATCTCAGTCTTGTGACTAAATCTCGTCCATTAGCAAAGTCCCATTCTAAGTCTATTGATGAGTTAGTGGCAATTTCTTTAGGACTTAGAATATGTTGATTTGGGAACCAACACAAATTTTTTGTACCAAAGTTCATAGTCCATTGTTCCTTTCAAGTATCTGAAAATTTCATTTCACTGTTTGCTCATGTGTCACCTTCGAATTTGCCTAAAATCTTTCTACGAGACAAATAACCTACATGATATCTGGTCTAGATGTAGTCAAATACAATAATCTTTCAACCATCGACCTATAATTTTTCTATTCAACTTTTGGAGACTCATCATCTTTGCTCAACTTGCACCCATTGGTTAAAGGAGTAGTAACCAGTTTGAAATCATCAAAACCAAACTTATTCAACATTTCCTTCACATACTTGCTCTGAGAAATAAAGATTCCATATTTCGATCGACTAACTTGCAACCCAAGAAAGAAAGACAACTCACCAATCATTGACATATCAAATTCATTTTGCATCTCCTTTGGAAATTCTTTACATAAATCATCATTTCCTCCAAAACTAATATCATCGACATAAAATATAACAATCAACAACTTATCTCCATCAATCTTGAAATAAAGATTGTTGTTTGTTGTGCCTTTCCTAAAATTCCGTTGAAGTAAATACCTATCCAATCTTGCATAGTAGGCTCCAGGTGCATGTTTGAGTGCATACAAAGCTTTTTTCAGTCTACACACCATATTTGGATCTTCTGTAAACTTGAATCCATCTGGTTTCTCAATGTAAACTTCTCTTCTAGATCTCTATTCAAAAATTTATATTTTACATCCATTTGATAAACCTTAAAGTTCTTGTAAACAAAAAAATGTAAGAAACATGCATATAGATTCCGTCCTTGCTAAAGGAGCAAAAGTTTCTTCAAAGTTTATACCTTTTACTTGAGAATATCCTTTACATACCTATCTTGGTTTTTTCCGTGTCACTTGTCCTTGCTCATTCAACTTGTTTCTAAATACCCACTTAGTTCTAAATTACATCCCTTTGCTTTGGTCTAGGTACCAACTCCCAAGTCTTATTCTTTTGAATCTGATTTAGATCTTCTTAACTTGCCTTTACCCAAATTTCTTCTTTGTTTTCTTCCTCATAAGTCTCCAGCTCAGTCACTGATAGAAAACAATAATTAGCTTGATCTTGAACTTTTGCAATCTTCCTCCTTGTTCGAACACCTTTTTCTTTATCTCTGATTATCTGATTCTGTGAATCATGTTTCTGAACATACTTAGCAAGAAATTTTACTAAATCTTCCTCTTCTTCTATTTTTTTCATTTGATTCCTTCTCTTTTCTTTCTTTCAGATCACTTATCTTCTTTGGAACTGGAGGAACAATCTTGATCTTCCGCACTAGGCAAAATTTCTTCTCCTCTTTATATTTAATGTAGTAAATATTTCCACCTATTATAGTTCCTTCTACAACTCTTTTACCAATCTTCTCCTTTCTAATCACACATCCGGTACTGCTAAATAAAGCTTCATACCCTTTTCTACACATCTGACTAACACTTAACAAACTATGTCTTAATCCTTCAACATAATAAACATAATCAGTGTTATGCTTACCATCAATTGAATGCTTCTAATACTCAAATATTTACATCATCTTTTCTAGAAAACTTCATAGATCCTCCATCATATTTCTTTAGATTAATAAACCTTTCTTTGTCACTGTTCATATGATTTGAACATCCAGAGTCTATAATCCAAGTATTCGATTGTATCTTAGTGTGTAACACAGTCTTAACAATTTTCTCATCTTCTATTTTTTCCAAAGCACTCTCCTTATCCGCAATCACTAAAAACAAAGATTCTTCATTTGAGTCATCATCAAATTCATCTTTAGATATATGTTCTTCAATAGAGCACAATCCCTTCTTCTCTCTTCTATTGAAAATTGCATCTTCTAAACTTCTTCTTTTCATCATCATCTGATTTCTTATAATCTTCTTTGTACTTGCAATTAGAAACATAATGTCCAATTCTACTACAAGAAAAGCATTTCAGAGGTAACTTACCTTTATATTTCCTAGTGCCTCATTGCAATCTTCTCACAAATTTGCTTCAACTTCATCTAGGTCTCCACTTCTTTTTGGATCATCAAATCTTGAAACATTAAATGTTGCTTCTATTTTCTCTTTTCTCTTCCTCTATTTCTAAAATCTCATAGGCTGCTAAGGTACCAATAAGTTGATAAATAGAATATTTTCTCAGATCATTACTCTCCTGTATATAACATCTTTGTGGCTTGTAGCATTTAGGCAAGGTCAACAAGATCTTATGCACAAAATCACATTTGTCTAAATATCCTCAGGTATCTCTAATGTCATCAACAAGATCGGTCACTCTATGAATATAGTTCTGAACTCCTTCATCTTTAAGCATTCTTAGGTACTCACACCTCTACTTCAAATTCATTAGCCTAACCTACTTTATCTTTGCATTACCTTCATATGCCAAACACAACTTGTTCCACATAGCTTTAGCTTCCTTTAATACTTTTACTCTTCCAAACATTGAATCACTTATACAACTCAAAATTATAGCTCTAGCCTTTGCATTAGCTTTCTTCAAATTTATCTCATTTGGAGTTTCAACACCACTTAACGACTCAATATATCTAGTCTGAATGATCTCCCAAATTCCATTTTGCAATGTCTCCAAATGCAGTTCCATTCTCTGCTTGCAGTACAAAAAAAATTTACCATCAAAGATAGGAACTTTGTAATGAATTGTGAGGCCCTACCCTGACTCAGTTTGATATTTTCAGTTATTTGCATATTGAGACTATTATGGATGCTTTATTTTATGCTTTATGGATTTAGAACTTACATGATTCCATGATTTGGATCACATTGACATATGTTGATGCTTTATTTTATGCATGATGATTATGAAACTTTATATGTTTCTAGAATAGAATTACTTTGAAATGGTGGATGTCATTATTGGAATTGCAGGACTTCATTTTGATGGTAGAAAAATGATGTTTATTTTATGTATGGTTCTATTTTGAGAATTATGTTAATTGCTTATGTGGAATCGAATTTGAATGAATGAGATATTGAATTATTGTTGCCAAATGTATGAGTGTTTGATGTGCAATGAAATCCATGTATTTAATTATGTATAATTGTGATTATTTGGAATTACTAATGTGTTAATTGAGATGCGCAGGAAAATTATCCATGTGACCATGGAATTTATATGGAGAACCAAACCTAGACCAATGTACGTTCGTTAAGCCAGGGATTGTCTATTTGGAGAGACAACACCCCGTTTGTACTATATTTTATTTGTGAAGTAAATTATGCATGTGTGTTAATTTGATTTTATTTAATTGTGTAAACCTACAAGAGACAAATTCCATGTGTGATTTTTATATTGTATTTTATTGTGTCACTTGACACATGTGATGATTAGTGTCATTGATTTTGACTTGTCTCTTGGAGGGAGTTTTGCTTCTACCAAAGCCATTCAAACACATGTGTGGTCCCAAATTTGCCTTGGGTAGGGAGTCTTGGGAGTGGTCAACTCAGGTTTGACCCGTAGGTTAACTTCAGTTGGGTTTCTAAGGGGTTAAATGGACTCCTAGGGTCAGTTTTAGGGCTTTTCCAAAGGTCCAAAGGGTATACCTATGGGTTAGGGGTATTTTGAAACATGTGACTACTCCCATGTGACTATTTAGTCACCTCAAAAAGTGGTTTTTCCAAGGTGAGCGAAAATTCAACTTAGAAGGTTCCTCCTAGGATAGACAACCTTCCCTTTTGATGTCAAACTCTCTTCCCCATCTTCTCTCACCTTTTCCCTTTCCAGTTTTAGTAATGTGTAAGAGTTTGGGAAGAGCAACCAATGGGAACTCTCACCTCACCCAAGGGGTTGGGAAGTGTGTGAGAGGCCTTCTTAGGCAAGGATTAGGGACTTAGTGAGTAATCACCCACTCTCCATTTTTGGAGATTATGCATTTGTTTTGAAAATTGGTAGTAGAATAGAATTTTGGTGAAGGGTTGGTGGAAAGTTTGTGTGGATTTGGGCAGCTCATCCCCAACTAAATCTAACATACCTATTGACAGATTAAGGTTGGTTTTACTTTCTTTTGTTTATATTGTTTATGTTGTTTTTTTTGAAAGAAAGAAATGCTTGTTGAAAGAGATGTGTATATGTAAATTGTTGTAGGAGAAAAATGTAAGTTTTTTTTATTTCTATGTTTTTTTTTTGTTTATGTGTTCTTGTTTTGGGAGTGTCCAAGACCTCCTACTCTTGGGAGAGTAGGATGGTCTTGGGGTGGAAGAAGCATGACAGCCTTGGGTGAGAGGCTCTCCTTAAGGAGAGTGATCTCAAGGGTGTCCTTTGTGACCCTTGCTGCATAGCCTTGTGTATGCATTTGGGGGTCATAAGGGGAGAAAATATGGCCTTTGAGCCTTTGGGGGGCATAAGGTGTGGAGGTGTATCTTTTGTTGTATTTTGTATTGCCATGAGGTGGCTTGAGTTGTAATTTGGCTTGCAATCTCCCCAATGGTACTTGGTCCACTTCCACCCGTGGAAAGATCATCACAAGATGTGGTGAAAGTGTAGCTTGGGATGGGAAGGTGTATGTCGAGTGTTTGCCTTATTTGTTGTGTTGTTTGCTTGTTTGTAACCCGTCTAGTGCTTGGTTCTCCAAGCTCGGGGGTGGCTTCTAGTAAGCCTAGGCTGGGAGGTGAGCTCTCCATGGTCAAGTTGTGTTTATTGCAGGTTGCTTGGGATGGAAAAGAAAGAATAAAGGGATTAGTTGCTGTTTTATGTTGCAGAAAAGTTTGAAAGGAAATTGTATTTTAATTTGTAGTAAAAAGAAAAAAAAGAGTCAATGTTGTATTTATCTCTCCAAAAGCAAGTAAAGTATGTATTTCAATATAAGTTCTTCTCCATTAAAAAGGAGAGACTAGTAGGGTTTTCAAATCCCATATGTAATGCTTCTTCATTTAGAAATAAATAAAATGCTTAGAGAAATGCATGAGTACACTTAGCTATTTTTGCCAGAACAAAAAAAATGTATAAGTTTTAATAAGTTCTATGGTTTAAAAAAAAATATATATATCAAGTTGTTGCATTCTTATGTATTCTTCAAATAAATTTAATTTATTACTAAATGTTCTTTTATGTTATTATGTTGCTGCAAATAAATAAATCAGTCCTTTATTTTTCCCATTTAATGCAGAAAATAAATCTTAATGTAGTAGTCTATCTTATCAAAAAAAAATTTAACATTTAGCTTTAGTTTTATTTTGTTTACCTAAAGATTATATTTTTAAGTTTGTTGTTAGAATGCATATTAGTTATTAGTTGCAGCATGTTAGTTTTAAAAAAAAAAAATATTTATATATATATATATATATATATATATATATATATATATATATATATATATATATATATATATATTAGCTTATAAAAAAAAAAAATAGATAGGGAAACTTCACCAATAACTTAATGTTTTTATTCTTCTAGTTTTTGCATGTATTTACAGACTTAATAATGCAAAAGAAAAAGGAAAGAAGGGAAAATTCATAAACTGGTATATATATATATATATATATATATATATATATATATATATATATATATATATATATATATATATATATATAAGTCTGTACTTAATATTCATTTAAATGTTTATTTGAGACCTGCTTATTAGAAAAAATAAAATTTGATATATACCTACTTATATATATATATATATATATAAAATAAAAAAAATAAAAAAAATATATGTTAAACGTTTTAACGAAGATAAGAAATTTATAAAAAAAAAAAAGGGAAATTTTCTTTTGCATGGCGAGGACCGGGGAAGAGGGCCAAAAAAACCCTACCCCCGCCGGCCGCTTTCCTTACCCTTGCGGGCACCGCTCGCTATGGGCCGCCGCAGTGGGCAGGGTGAAGCCCACCACTACGGCTACTCCCAGTGGCGGTGACCGCCACTGTGGTAACCCGCAGTGGGCGGCAGCCGCCACTGTTGGTGGACGGCGGCCGCTCCCTGCGGGGTACCACAGTGGCCACCACTCGGCTCTTCCCCTCATAAAAAAAGAAAAAAACGCTCAGAATCTGCCTTGAGCGTCTCGGCTCCCTCGCAGGCCCAAACCCGCCGAAAGGAAATAAAGGCGGCGCCATCCTCTTCCATGACCTGCACACACCACACACAAAAAAAAACAACATTACACACACACACACACACCACACAAAATAATATTTATCACACACATGCCCTAACCCTAATTTCGGGTTAGGGCAAACACTTATGGTTTTTAAAAAAAAAAGAAATGTGTAGGGAATATGAATATATGTTTAAAAAAAAAAGAGAGTAGGGCTATCATGGGGACTTTTATGATTTTTCTTTTAATAGGGTGAAGTAAAAAAAAAAAAAAAGGGGTCATCACTTCAACCCTGGAATTATACATTTAAACATATATATATATATATATATATATATATATATATATATATATATATATATATATATATATATATATATATATATAAAAGTATATATATACGTGTATAGATGGACATTTTTACTTTTCCCCATGCCCCTTTATATAAAAAAATATATACTTATATATACATGATTTTATATATATAGTATCTACATATATATAAATATGTATGTAGAATTATATATATATATCTATTCAGAACCAAATGTTTAATTGCAAATCATTTTTAACCATTTTCAAATGTTATAGGAGTGAAGAAGTATTTTAATAAGAAATTTTAATCTTAAAGTCTTGGTAGGATTAACCTAGGAGGATTAAAATGACCCATGTGTGTCAAGTTGGCCCCCTTTATTTTGAAATTTGTTAGTCACCTTTTATTAATGGATATTTTATTTAATAGGTTATTTTAATCAAAAAGTTAGGGTAAATTAATTTTAGACCCTAAGTAATTAAAGAACTATAGGAGATCATTAATAGTCCCTATTAATTTAGTTGTGATTATTGCTAAGTGAGTTTAACTATTTATTAATGGAAGATTAGTGATAACTCTTGTGGAGAAATATTAGCTCGCTTATAACTTAGAAAATTTTATCGTCCAATTAATTTAATTGTTTGATTCATTCAAAACATAGTTAAGACCAAACTAAGATTGCTTTATTTTAATTAGGTTAGTCGTACTAAGTAAGTATTTTTTTTTTAAAAATAAAAAATTATTCCGTTTGTGCCCAAAAGTTTGGGCATGACATGAATGTCTTGCACCATACCAAATCTAACTCAAGAGGTTAAGCTTGCTCAAGAGGAACCACACTCTAATACCAATTGTTGAGCCCAAGGTGGAATTGAGAGAGGGGGGGTGAATCAATGCAAACAAAAAATTATAGCAGCACATAAACAATTAATGAACAACACATATCCAACACACAAACACCAAGATTTATACATGGAAAACCCAAATAGGAAAAAAAAATAGTGGGATTTAACCCACAAGAATATATCCACTATATATAAAATGATTACAAAGATAGATTTTGTTGCTCCGAACTTGTATACCAAGGCTAACTACTCATGGGACAAGATACAAAGAGGACATGCAAAACCTGAAGCTAACTGCACTCAAGGCAAGATACAAAAAAATAATATGAAAAGAAGGATCTTCTAATCATGAAGTTGTCCTTGAATTCTGCATCAAGCGACCATCATCAACACACAACTCTTCTCTCAACTGCCAACACTTTGTCTCAACTCTCTGTCACAGTCACTTTGATTGAAGACACTTTGGTTTCGGATCAATGGAATCATGGATTCCTAGTGGTATGGGGGAGGATGTTGGCTAGGATGATAGGGGAGAGTCGAGTATATGCTTGGGGTCCATGTGTGTTGGGTATGTTGTATTATTAGATGCATATGATGGCTTATTTGGGTGCTTGATCAGTCAACTGTGGTGTTATGCTCCTCCAAGACTGGGCATGGGAGCATATAGTAGTTTCCAAGGTAGTTGTTCATGTTGAGTTATAGGGTAAGGAGCCATATGCATATAGATATGCAGGTGCCATTTGAAAGAGGTGTATGAGATATATATTATATTGGTAACATGGTATTGATGTACTATAACAATTCACATGGCAACTGTATCTAGCCTACCCTAGTTGGAGGAACAATGCACATCATCAACCATTTTTTAGACAACATAGATATTTGATAGGGTGGACAATGAGCTCTCTGTCATCAGCAACCAAGAAGGAAAACTGAGAGGGGGGAGGGGTGAATAAGTTTTCACTAGATTAAATAATTTAAGCACAGTCTCAGATCTAAACAACTGCAACAAGAGTAAAGATAAGAACAATGATACCACAACACAAAATCAATCAAGGGTGGAGGTACACTAAACATTGATGGCAAGTTGAAAGCTCATGATGTATATTATGTGGAAGGTCTGGAACACAATCTGCTAAGTGTGAGTCAAATGTGTGACAAATGATATAAGTTTACATTTTATTCCAAGGCCCGTGAAATCAAAAAAGAAAGAAATGGACAACTTGTTGCTAAAGGTAAAAGGACAAATGGCAATGTATATAACCTTAAGGAGTGTTTTGAATCTTAATGTATGATGGGACAAGTTGATGAGAGTTGGCTGTGGCATAGAAGATTGGGTCATGTAAATTTTGATAACCTTGTTAAGGTCAGCAAGAAAGGTTATGTAACACACATATCTTAAATTATTAAGCCAACAAGCATCTTCTGTGATGAGTGTCAAAGAGGTAAACAAACAAAAGTCACTTTTAAGACTAAAGAATACTCAAATATGAGGCCACTAGAGCTTGTGCATACTGATTTGTGTGTGCCTACAAGAACAAGAGCCCTAAATAGAGAAATATACTTCATTTTGCTTATAGATTATTTTTCAAGGATGACATGGGTCACCTTCTTACAAGACAAGTCACGGGCATTTCAAAGATTCAAGATCTTCAAAAAGATGGTTGAGAAGGAAAGTGGATACAAAATAAAATGTTTAACATCAAACCACGGAGGTGAGTTTACATCAAATGAGTTTGAAGATTACTGTGAGAGACATGGAATTAGAAGGCAATACTCTATCCCTAGGATGCCACAACAAAATGGTCTTGTGTAAAGGAAAAACAAGACAGTCAAGGAGATGGAAAGGACAATGTTGAATGAAGCTAATCTACTTGATTTATACTAGAAGGAAGCAGTCCATATTGCTGCATACACATCAAATAGAGTTCAACTGAGAGTGAACAACAAAATGACACCTTATGAGTTATGGTATGATAAGAAACCATCAGTCAAGTATTTTAAGGTGTTTGGTAGCAAGTGCTTCATCAAAAGAGATGAAGATGGATTAAGAAGTTTTGATTCAAGAAGTAATGAAGGCATCTTCTTGGGGTACTCTACTCACAACAAAGGCTACAAATATTTTAACAAAAGGTTGAAGAAAGTGGTTGAAAGTGTACATGTGAGAATTGATGAGGATTTACATAAAGGTAAAAATACTACATTAAATCAGATTGAAGAATCACACAGTGAAGATGAAAATCAATCTGAGAGTGAACAAGAAGAAGAAGCATCAAGCAAAGCCACTAACAGATGTCTACAAAAGAATCACCTAGAGGATAAATTATTGGTAAAAAGAATGATGGTGTGCAAACTAGAAGGAGAGCAAGGAACATTGAGAAAATAAATTTTTGCCTTTTTATTGAGATGGAATTCAAAACATATGATGAGGCAAGCAAAAGTGAGAAATGGATGAAGGATATGGAGGAAGAGTTGCAACAAATTGAAAAGAACAAAACATGGGAATTGGTGCCTAGACCTGCTGATAAGAATGTCATAGGAGCTAAATGGGTCTACAGGAACAAGATGAATGAAGAAGGCAAAGTGATAAGGAACAAAGCAAGACTTATGTGCAAGAGATATGCTTAGGTTAAAGGGATAGACTTTGAGGAGACATTTGCACCAGTTGCAAGACTTGAAGCTATAAGGATGTTCTTGACATTCTCAACATATAAAGGATACAAATAATATCAAATGGATGTCAAATCTGCATTCTTGAATGGAAATCTTGAAGAAGAGGTATACATAGAGCAACCTAAAGGTTTTCAACTGCATGAAGATGAGAAATTTTTCTGCAGATTGAAGAAAGCTTTATATGGTCTAAAGCAGGCACCTAGAGCATGGTGCTCTAGGCTGGATAAGTACTAAAATAAGAAAGGTTTCAGAAAGGGGAAATTCTAATAGCAACTTATATATCAAGGTTGGTGGAGACCACATGATCATAGTTGTGGTATATGTAGATGACATCATCTTTGGAGGCAACAAAGATATTCTATGCAAAGAATTTGTTGATCAGATGTAGTCAGAGTTTGAGATGTCCATGCTTGGAGAGTTATCATATTTTGTTGGTTTAGAAATTTATCAGTTAAATAAGGGCATATTCATTTATCAAACCAAGTATGCAAAAGACATGTTGAAGAAATTTTAGATGGAAGACAACAAACTAGTTAGTACCCCCATGGTGACAGGATGTAAGTTAAGCAAAGATGATGAGTCACCTAGTGTTGATCAGACCTTGTATAGATCCATGATTGGGAGACTATTGTATCTTACAATATCAAGGCCTAATATAGTTCAAGCTATATGAATGGTTTCAATATTTCAAGAAACTCCTAAGAAATCACATGTAAATGGTGTTAGGAGGATTTTCAAGTATCTGTAGGGGACACTTATTTATGGCTTATGGTATCCAAAGAAAGGAGATTTCATTTTGCAGGCCTATACTGATGCAGATTGGGCAGGGTGTGTAGATGACAGGAAGAGCACTAGTGGTGGAGCTTTCTTCCTTGGAGATAGATTGGTGTCATGGCATAGCAAGAAGCAAGAATGCATTTCACTATCAACTACTGGAGTAGAGTATATTGCAACTGCTACATGTTGTTCTCAAGTTTTGTGGATGAAGGAATATCTCAAGGATATCCAGGTAGAGTTTTCAGATCCTATTCCCATCATGTGTGAAAAGTCAAGTGCAATCAATATATCAAAGAATCCTATTATACATTCTAGGACAAAGCATATTGTAATCAAATATTATTTTCTTAGGGAAAAGGTTGCAGAGAAAGAAGTGAAAGCTGAATATATTTGTACTAGTGAGAAAATAGCTGATATCTTTACTAAGCTATTGTCCAAGGAAAGTTTTGAGTACTTGAGATGAAAATTAGGTGTTGTCTCACCCTCCTTTTGCACTTAAAGCATTGATTTGAGGTCTACCGTTCAGGGGGAGCATACTGTTTCTACATGTTCCACCTTAAACCTCATGTACAATCTCAAGGGGAGATTTGAATTTCTTTTTGAAAGCAGTATCAACACTACTCTTTATATTGTAATAATGGTTCATCTAGCTAAAATCAACAAAGTACAAGAAGTTTTTAAAGGAAATTTCTAATGTATTGTAGATGTGTCATGATCGAAATTGGAAGTTCCATTCATTGCTATAGAAAATCAAAGGGGGCATTCATGTACAATTGATAGTTAGTTGTTTCACCCTTTGCCATTGCTGTCAAAGGGGGAGAAAATGGTCAGAGAGTGGTCCATAGATGTGTTGACTGTTAGGATTGATGATAGTCCCAAAGATACTGAGAGAGGGGGGGGGGTGAATCAGTATATAACCGGTTAACAGAATTTCTGACCTTATTAAGTATTTTGCATTCCAAAATAATGTACCGATAAACAAGAATTAATGTAGTAAATAAGAACAGTAAAGACAACATAGAAAGCACACCATAACACAAGATGTTTAATGAGGAAACCCGGTGTGGGAAAAACCTCGGTGGGATTTGTAACCCACAATATTCACTCACTGGCCAATGAATGGATATTACTTACAAGAGGGGCCTACACATGCAGGAGGGCCAACTACCTAGAGCTCACTGCTCAATTACAAAAGGAAGTCTCACTGACATACAAAATGGATTATGAAAATCCAATATAATGTACTACTACAAAAAAACATCTGCTATGCCAGGTTCGGTACTGGTTTAAGCTCATACAATAACCATAAACCCTTCTACAAAATCTGCCTTAATATTCAGTCTACATATCTATCATATCTTTCCTCTATCATGTATCTCTCTAAAAAATGATCTACAAGATCTCATACTTATATACGAGTCTTATTACAACATGCCATGTCGGCTTCACATAAAGATATTACAATTAAATACAAAATGCAATAATCAAAATCCTATCAGCTAGGGTGTCGGTAAACATTATTGTCGCTATCGGTGAACTATCTGCCAGTGTAGAGTCTGTCGGTGATGGTGCCTACCGGTGCCATAAGATTACAAGGCTGCCATCAATGATAACATCTTCAATCACCTTTAACTACCATTAGAGTGTGCAATGCCAACAATCTCCCCCTTTGGCATTAATGGCAACACCCATGAGAAAAATCCAAAAATCTGTCTCAAAAATGAATTCCAAAAATCGTACCAAAACTGTGTGCTCCCCTTGAGTAGATGATCTCTTCTGCAAGTCATTTTTCTCAGTTCTACTACTCCCCCTTTGACATCAATGACAAAGGCTATCAAAAATCTGTCAAATGAGTGCAATTTTCAGCTAGAACCTTGTAACCGGTTGGTTACAATCTGGAATAAGTCTACTAACACCAAGTTCAAATTCTAAGTAAACCTGTTGCTATCCTTCAATGCTACTTTTGTTCTCTAAATAGTACTGGTGAGATGATGCATTTTCTCTTCCGATGTCTTCTTTCCTCGAATAAGTGCCTCAGAGATCTCATTCCGTAGAGAGATGAGGTTATCCAGTTTTGGACCGAGTCTGCATTTAAGCTCTTTTGCTTTGCCCTTTATTCTTTCCCTTTCCTTCTCTAACTTCTCAAGTTTCTCTTCAAATCTAGTAATTTCTTGTTCAATAACTGATATTGGTTTAGATGAACCAATGATATTGTCAGCTATGTCATTAATTTCCTTTTGCACTTTGTTGATTTCCTTATTGATATCCACTGTCAAAAGATTAGTCTTACAAGTGTCTCTGTACAGTTCCTTGAAATCCATAATTGTTTTGTTCAGTGCTGGTAAGAGGGTACCAATATGTTCCGTGCACTTCTTTATTGTTTCTCCAAAGAATTTTTCTTTTTCCTTGTGCATTTTCTCCTTAAATGTCTCTTCATTTATTTGGTCCACAGTCAGTATATTGTCGGTTATGTATTTAGACAATGTGTCTAACTGACTCAAAGAATCCTTATTATCTACATTACACTTGGGTGCAATCAATTTAAGAATGGGTATTGTGTCATCTATAGCCTTATAAGCCAATGCATTACAATCAGTAATTTTCTTAATAGAATCTAAGAGTACTTCAGTCACATTTGTTGGTCTGAATTCTGTCATAGAAGTACTGGATGATTGTCCAATTACCCTAATAATTTTAGTGCTGCTAGTAGGAGCAATTACTTTGCTTGCCTCGACCTCTAGAGGGTCAGTCTATGTCTGTATTTATATTAGCAAAGGTTTAAGCTTTTCAGTAGTTGTTGGTGGCACTGTCTTTGTGTGTACCTATTTCTCAACTTGTTTCTCTGCTTGTTTCTCTACCTGTTTCACAGTGTTGGCAGCCAGTTTTTTTGATGGTTTTTCAGTGGTATCCATTGTCGGTTTCTCTGTCAGTACCTCTGCATTATCTACTACCGGTATCTCAATTGGTTTCTTTGTATTCTCAGCAGTTGGTAACTCTATCTCTGTTGGTTTTTCAGTGCTTGCATTGACAGTATTGTCAGTAACCATTTCACTAACCCTAATCTCAATGTGTTCTCCCTATGATCCAATATCAACATTATCAGCCGGTTGCTCAGTAGTAACATCATTTTTCTTTTCCTCAGTTCTTTCTTTGTCAACTACAATATTTACCTCCTAAGTATCTATGTTCATAGTATACAAGATTTTAGATTCAAGATTTGTGTCCTCATGTGGTGTTTCCACATTCTCAGTAGTCGATGTATTGTTAGTTAGTACCGGTGGAGTAACTGAAGGTGGTGGTAGATTACCTGTCACTTTTATATTAGGTAGTCCACCTCCTTGCCTTTTCCCTTGTCTCGATCCTTTTGGTATACCTTGAATGTTTTAGGTCTATTCTGTTCTTCTTGTTTCTCTTTCTTAACAAAGAAAATATCCCATTTGTCAGCTATCTCTTTTGAGATTTCATTTACCCTGTCGGCCATTAGGCTCACATGCCGGTGTCCACTTGAAAAGACTGTTCTGTTAGCTTCACTGATCAATTTATCAATTTCCTCAACTGATTTTACCGGATGTACAGCTAGCAGTTTCTTAATCTTTATTTTCTTGTCAAGTTCCATAATAGCTAACCTTTTAGCATCTAACCGCCTATATAGATCAATAGGCAAATCATCTACAACCTCTATTAAAAATTTCTTATTAATATCAAGGTGTAAGATGATACTATTTTCAACACTTTCCTTCTCCTCATTGGTAAATGTATCATATAATCTTCTAACATTAGATAAGTTTCCATCATCTATTATCTCATTTAGTAGGTTGTCAAGTGGAGGAATGAACTGTTTTTCCTTTCTCTTTCTAGGTTTTATCTTCTTAGCTAGTGGCCTTATTGCTTGTTGCTTCTGCCTTGTTGTCCTGGTTTTGTTGGGAGGAGGAGAGGGTACAGGTGAGGGTTTTCTCTTCCTATCAACTCTTTTGAATTCTGCAGGGATTTCACTTTCCAAGGATGTACCAACCGGTGAGAGATGAGCCTCCAGTTGTAGTCCTTCCAGATCACTTTACTTTATACTAGTTATGTTCATGATATTTTCTTTTATTTCCTTAACTTGCTTAGATGCACTCCTTATATATTTTTCTCTTCTCTTCCTTTGTTTAAGTGTCTAGACACCACTCTCTATTGTTTCTACACTACCAAAAACCTTTTCTTCCGGTTCTTCGGGGGGATTCAAGTAGGGCTTTGGCGTATGTTTCAATTATGTTCACATCAACCTCATATCCAATTTCTGTCACCCAAATAGTTCTAGGAAGAACTGCCTCCATCCAAATCTCATCCTTCTTAATTACAAAGCAAATTTGTTTTTGTTACTTGTCTACAATGCTTTGTGGTAACCTTTCTCTTGTTTTCATTTTTGCTTTAAATACTTGGAAATACTCAGTAATGTTGTTATCCTTATCTTTCCCCATACCGGTGAATATATCTAATAGTTGTTTTCCTACCGGTATGTCATAACCAAAGTCTTTCTTGCCTATACCGGGAACCTCTTTTGTAAGATATAGCATTAGGCATACAAGAAGATTGCTAAAATGGAAAGTACCTTTCTAATCTTCTTTTATTTTCTTCAAATTGTCAATCAACTCATCTTTCAACCATTCACATATATTTATCTTAGCATCACCGTTGACCATATCATATGCACTTTTAATACATAGACTTGAAACTGAGTTTAGTCGATTAGCATGTGTGGTTTTATATCCTAATATCATGCTAATGAATCTAACATTCTCATCTTTTACATCATTAACCCTCAGGGATCTGCTGTCATAGGTTGTGTAGACATCTAAAAATGGTCAACGCTTGTAGAGTCATACTTTAACATTTGCGCATTGCCTTATTTTAGGGTTCTTGCGTCGCATTAACATTTCTTCTATGTTGCGCATTTGGTCTTTATCATTTGCGAGCATCGAGTCCTTCTTCTGCATTCCTCATTTTTTTCGATTTCAAATTTGGTCTTGTCGATAACAATCTTCAGTCATGATTTTGGTCGATCTTATCCTGTCGCATCAATGTGCGTGCTCATTTATCATCATTTTGGACATCGTCAATCCTAATCGATGATAGAATTAGGGTTTTGTCCTCTTGTCAATCTTGTCATTTTGCGATCGATTCCTCATCGATCCTTGTCCTTTTCAATCATGTCAATTTGGATCGATTAGTCATTATTCCTCGTCAATTGGCGCCTATCAATTTGATCTCCTTGTCAATCTTGGTCAATTTGTCATTGATTTTTGTCAACCAATCTCAATCATTTATCAACATTGGTCCTTTGCCAATCAGAATCATGATTGAACCTACATTAATTTCTTGTTGTCTTGACCTAATTCCTTGTCCTCTTATTTCTAGGGTTTTATGATTTGTTCATTTAATCCTTTTCTTCTTCTTTGTGGGTTAAATAAATCTATTTATTTAGTCCTAGGTCTCTTTCATGAATTAATTAATGGATGAAAACCTATTAATTAATTCACCTAATTTCTATTTCATCTTTTTCCTCAATTTCCTAATTTGCTAATTTCTCCTAATTCCTAATTTCTATTTCTCCTATTTTCTTAAATTTTTCTAATATTTCCCCTAATTTCATTCCCTCATTTTCTCCTATGTTTATGCTTCCACTTGCCATAATTTGTCATAATTTGTCATGCATTTTGCATAGCAACTTGTCATAATTTGTCATACTCCTTGCATAGCAAATTGTCATTTGTCATAATTTTGCCATTCTTGATTTGAATTTCCTTTCAAATCTCTTCATGCTAATCTTGTCCTCTCTCCAATTTGTCTATAAATTGGATGATTTTCTTCAATGAAAGGAGGAATCAATCACATTTTCAGAATCAATCAACCACACTTCTAGTATCCTTATGCTGCAATTTTCATCTTGTCATCTTGCTTGCTTTCATACTTTGCTCTTGCACTTGTAGGTGAGATCCACAAACAAGATAATTTGAAGGAGAAAGAAGGACAATGCAGGTCAATTGAAAGAGACATTGGTGATGATTTTTCATTTATTTTGAATGTCTTATTTTCAATTCTTCTATTGATTGTAATAGGATTTTATTTCATTGCAATTTAACTTTGTGGTTAGCTAATAGTTATTTGCTTTGATGCATCCTCAATTTCCTAGTCTACAGGTTGCACCTGTTAAAGTCATCACTGTGTTATTTGAAACTTTCTTAGTTTTATCTAGCCTGCTATCGGTGGATGGTAAGCCAATCATTGCCCTAGCTGCTTCTCTAGTGATTTGATGAATAGAGTCTAGCAAAAAGAATTCACCATGAACTTTGCTAAGCACAATCCTTACAACTTCCTTAGGAAATTCTGGGATGTCAAGGATTTCCACAAAACCTAGGGTCTCAATAACCTTATGTTCTAGTTTCACAATTCCATTTTCATCATAGATAATATTTTTGTATATTTTCATGATTTCCTCAGAACCTAATTCCTCAATGTGGCAATGTATGTAAATTCTAGGGTCTTTTGCATATGCAACTCCTTTAGGGATTTTTGAAAAAGCACCTAGGGTATTATCTTGTTTCACTACTTCGAAGATAATCTTGAAAACGGGCCTAGGGAATTTAATTACTTCTATAACAGTAGGGTTTGCAATGAATTCTGGAGCAGAGGAGGAAGCCATTGATAAATACCTTAATCTGCTTGATAGGTTTGGATGCTTGAAAGAACTTGCTTCACTTCTCGCTATGGATGCCTTCGCTCGGGTTTTTTGCGCTCTTTGAAATTTTGAAGGCTCGGTGAATGAAAAAGAGGGAACAATACTGATTTATAATGTCTTTTCCTTCAACAACCACAATAAATGCCTACCGGTTAAGTGTAACTTAACACATCTACCGGTAAAGAAGAAGTTCATCTTCTCACCATCAATCGAGGGTAAACTTGCATGATTTTTAATTAGTTGCAATACCCCCAAAAGCTTTCTTTTTAGTTGGATGAAGAATCTCCTGCCGGTGGAGTAATACTCTATTTTATTAGTGAAGGAATAGTCTCATCAACATTCTGATCTCTCTTTCTAATCCATTGTCTTGAAAATTCTTGTTTTACCTCATCTACCTTCTCTTTGCCTTTCAAACTAGGTCCTTTATTATTTTCTGGTGAAGTCTTGCTTCTATAAAATTTTGCAATATGTCCAATCTTGTTACAAACATAACAAGTCACATTATTTTTTTGAATAGCCTTTCCATATCCTATGCCGGTTTGTGTTCTGCATTGATTAGATAAGTGTCCAAATCTTCCACAAATATAACATCTTACATTCATTCTGCAATTTTCTGAATTATGACCAATTTTGTTGCATTTGGAATATTGACCGGTGGGTGCATTAGTGTTCTGATAGTTTCTAGATCTACACTGATTTGCTCTATGACCATAATTGTTACAGTTAAATCATTTCCCATTAAATTTGTAGGCATTGGGTTGTCTTATCATTTTACTGTGATCATGATTATTTGCAGTACCGAAACTTTCACCAACTTCAAATCCAAGTCTATTAGTGTCTCCATTATGTTTTTTGATGGTCCACATGGCAGATGACCAGGTGACTTGGAAGTAATTTATGAAGACTTTTGATGGTACTTTCACATGCTGATTGGCACAAGGTTTTTTACGTGGAGGCCAACCAATCTTGATCGAATGATCTAGACAAAGGAAATGGAGACATATGGCTCCCTGGATGGTTGAAGAAGATATTCGATATGTAGAAGTTGGTGATGATGGAGGTAGTTGTTAATCATGTCTGAGTAGGTTGACAGAGGATGGAAAACACATTAATGGCAACCAAGTTATAGATAGGTTGTGTGGCTCAAGGAAGGTTTCGAGATCGTTTTGGGTAGAGGACGATTACTAAACAGTAATCTAAGTACACAAAATGAACTGAAGACAGATATGATGTATTTAATTCATGTAGCTGATCTGAGATCAAATTGAAGACATAGAATAAAATCATTTGCAGTAGAGATCTCCAACATAGCTGACTTGAATTAAATATTAAAACCTTGCATTTGAAAAAGGTGATGGGTTTACAAAGATGATTGATTTTGTGTGGGAGGTGTGATGAGATTTGATATTGGTTGGTTTTGATGTAAGATAGAGAGTGAGGTGAAATATAGATATCTCAACAAGTTGACTGAATGTGTGTGTTGAGAGAGAGATAAAGTGTGTAGCTGCCAAGAGAAAACAAAGCAAATTTACACAAGTAGAAAGAGTTAGCATAGAGCAAGAATAGAGCATTCTGGAGAGTAATGTTGTAGCAGAGAGAAGAAGATAACTAGACAGAGGAAGGAGGAGAAACAAAAGAAAAACTTCAGCAAGCAGAGAAAGTCATTCTCAAGATATGAGAAATTTGTAAGAGTTACAAAACTCATTTGTAACAAGGCTTTGTCATTGCATTGTAAACTTGAACAATCACTATAAATCTTTGAATGGGTGCTCAGAGCAGGGGTAGGTGCTCCTTAGGTTGGTGCCCTAATGTTTCTTGGGTTGGTGCTCCTTGGGTTGATGCGCTAAACATTATAAATTTTTATTTACTGTGAGGCTAGATTGGAGCAGTAGACTCCAGTAGCTACTCTCACCGCAATTTTTCACACATTGAGTTTTCCTCATACATTCTGTGTTGTGGTTTGATTTGTGTGTGTGTGTGTGTGTGTATTCTCAATTAATTTGCAGTTTCAGTATTTGCGTACATAGTTAAAAAATTTAAAATACATTGATTCACACCCCTCTCAGTGTCCATTTGTGTTCTTCAATTGAAACCAATAAGGAATAAAGTATTCCAACATCCCAAATAGATAAACTATCCATGTTAGCTCAATATAATCACTACAACACCAAGAAACACTTTGCAACATTGAAATACCAGAATATGTTGACATCAATGACAATAACATATCCTAGCAATAACAATATCCAACACTCTCAACATATTATAATTACATATCTTCCTGATCATGTATTGAGACAATTTGGGGAGGTGCAGATTGTGCCTCAAAGTATAACATATTTTGTGAGGTCAGCTCAATAGGTTTCAAACTAGGGAACTTGTATCAATGCATAGGTAGCCTATGTAGAGTTTAGCAGTCTTTGGCCAATATAGCGGGGATGGAATGTAGGTGTAGTTGATCCAGGTAGTTCTTCTTAGTATGATATTTTGTGGGAAGTGCATAGACTTGCTCCTTTGATAAATCCCATTGTTCTAATTTTTGAGGGGATAGGGAAAAAAATGTGGCAGTGATGGATGCTCAGGGAGATGATGGAGGAGATGGAGATAAAAGAGATGGGGGTGGTGATAGAGGTGACAAGATTGGGAGGATAAGAGGTTAGATTGGAGGGAGAGTTGGATGAGGTAGGAGAGGAGGGAGAGGAGTAGGGAGAGATGGAGGTGACAAGGGTGGTGATGTTAGAGGAGGATGAGGGGATGGACATGGATATTGAGGGGATCGATGAGTCAAAGGAGGATAGTGATGATTCCTCTTTTAGGTCATCTAGTTCTAAGAGAGATGAGGATGATGATAATGATGATGATGAACAAATGGCGACTATAGGGGAGGGACAAGCAAGTAGGGCTGAGGATGAAGGTAGTGACATGGGTGAATTAGTTGAGGGTCAGGCCAAGGGAGGTTGGTGTGATGATCAAATGTTGAAGTTGGGGGATGTACCTATGGGTGAGGATGTACTACAAATTCTAGATCCTCAAACTATTAGAGGGTAGATACAGGCTCTTGAGATTTATAGATAATATTATCTACTACATGATGTCATAGCACTAAGGATAGATCCTGGTTTGTAGCTGATGATGAGGCATGGGCATAGGAGAGAGACACACTTATTGCAGAGAGGGATGGCCTTATTGCTAAGAAGGATTGGATCAATATTGAGTGGGACGTCACTATTGTAGAGAGATTTATTTCGGTTAGAGAAGGATGATGCTATGAGGAGAGCCCAATATTGCATAGACTCTTATCAACAACATTTTATGGTAGGGACAGAGGTAAGTCAAGTAGCAAATCATTTATTTGAGTTTGGATATGAGACAACTTACTTGCATTATGAGACCATGGTTCCTAAGGGTCAAAGAGTGCCGAGTTATCAAGCTTATAGGTCATAGAGTCAGTCCAAATCACATAGTTGAGGAACTTGTAGTGGTGGAGTTATCGGTTCACCTCCACCACTACCAGGTCATCTAGGTGTGGGGTCTAGTGGGAAGGCCCGTGGTCATACTGAGGATAGAGGGAGTTTTTGTTGACACTTTGATAGACACTTTATTAAGCCTTCAAGCCTTTTGTATTATGTTATACTTTGGCACATTTATATATATGCGATCTAGTTTTGATGGAGACCTATATGATGTGTTTGATTTATTTATACATGATGAATATGATTTGATGGTTGATGGTCTACAAATGGTTTTCCTATATGTTGTCTATTATGTTATAGATGTGTGGTTATGCTATCATGTTCCTATGATGATGATATGATCTATTCTCTAAATGCTTTATGATTTGTAGTTTTGATATTTATGTGAAATGCAATTTTATGAATATCTTTTTCATCTATGTTGTCTTGAGAATGGGTGTCTCAAACTTACTGGTTGAAATATCAAATAGATGGCACTTGATCTCTGAAATGAGTAGTTCAGTGTTGATAATGTTCATGTTATTGATCTTTGAAGGGAACAAAACACCACTCATGTTATATATATCCGCTTAAAGAAACAATGCCTAGAGCTGTGATTTTGGTGTAACATGTGATTTAGGAAAAATGTTTCTAATGGATAACCGAAGTCACTTTGTTTTTCAGATGAGTCCCATTTCAATGTGACTTGTGCATTGTCCGGGTGACAAGCGGTATATCGATATAACTTGTATTTTCTGTATGTCTCACACAACAGTCAATCAAAGTTATGTTGCTACACCAACAAGCCTGAGTTCTATATAGCTTTGGCGAAGTCTTCGTGAAGACACAGATTTTGGTGTAGCTTGGGGTTTTAGTAACCTTTCCGAAGGAGGAAATCAAAGTCTCATTTTGTGGAAATAAGAACAAATCTTGGTGAAAATGAGAACTAATGAGTTACACTTCCATTGGGTGGTGATCAACTGATAAGAGACTTGTGAGGGACCTACTATCGGGGATTGAAGATCGGGTGGAACAAAGCATGGTGATAATGAAAACTAGTGAGTTACACTTCCATCGAGTGGCAATACATCGATATGCTTTGAGATGGTCTTGGTGGGGACCACTACTGACTCATGGTGTCATGCTAAGTTGGAAGCCGATGATTGGTTTGAATGGGAACATTAGCCAATAGTTATAAGGATTTTGTGGGGACCACGACAGACTCATTTTGACTTCCCAAGTTGCCTATTGACGATTGGTGGAAACTAGAATGACTCAAAGGAAGCGATGGAGACAACATGCATGTTATTGACATTATGAGAAGTTCAACAGTTGGAAGATGTAGTAACTGAAATGAACTATTTTTCAACAGAGAGATATAAAAACGTCAGTTGTAGGTGGTTGGATCATGTGAGGACGATTTATATCATTGTGCAAAAGAGGATTGTAGCAATCGATTGGTAATTCTGTAAAAAATCTGAATTGAAAAGCCGATTAAGATTGTAATCTTTGTACTGCTCCCTAAACAAAGATCAAATCAAAGGTCTGGAAATTGTATGTAATTATTTTATTGTAATACAAGGGATTACTTTAGTGTGTGGGTTTTTCACTCGTAAGGGTTTTCCCACGTGAAGTCTATTGTACATCTTTTTGTTTGTGTTTTTCATGTTTCTTTTTTTATTATCTTGTATTGTGTATCTTAGTTGTTGTAATTCAAATTGAAACACTCGCCTTCTTTACTTCTCTAAGAAATTGACATTAGGAAGGCATTTTCAGCACTTTGCTTTCCTTACATGTTGTTTATTTATGTAGCTATATGGTTTATGTATGCATCTATATGATGATTATTGTGTGCATTTATATGATGATTATTGTGTGCATTTATATGATGATTATGGGATTTATAAAATTCTTTTATGAGTATGATTTATATGGCATGTACTAACATGATCCTATGTGCGGGATGACGTATGGCTTATGTTTATCATGAGATGTAAATATTTGATATATTTTTTAGAATGATATGTTTATATTCTAATATAAATGTAAGATGTATTCTTTTGTGTGATAGAGTATTTTGTTTCATGACCCAATGCATTTATATAAGAAATGTTAGTATGAAGATGAGTTAGTAAGAAATGAATGGGATTGAAGAGTGATTGATAGAAACAAGGTGACATACCATCACGAATTCTTGCATCTTCATTATAATGCAACATTGTCATCATTAAGCCTTGTTATGCCCTACATATCTAGCCCCATAATTTTATTTGATTTGAAAATGCGGGCCCCCCCTTCTATTTTCTCCCTTTTCCTTTCTTTGTTTTTGTTCTGCTCCTTCAAGATTTTAGAACTCCAAAATCCCAGAGTGTTCTTTTTGTTTCTATGTTTTCTTTGTCCTTCTTCGGGATCTCGGGATCTCGAATCCGGAAGCTCTTTATTTCTTTTCCTTTTCTCTTTTTTTGGTGTTCTTCAGAACTCCAGGTTTTCGGAGTCCCAAAGTTTCCTTTGTTCTCTTTTGTTTTCTACTCAAGACCTCAGATTCCCAGAATCTCGGGATCCTGAAGTCTTGTTTGGTTGTTTTCTTTTGAAGCCTTGGGATCTCGAAGTCTGAAATCCCAAGTTCTTCTTGTTTTGTCGTGGTTAATAGATTTTGAAACCCCGAAAGACCGGGATCCTAAAGTTTGTTGATCATTTTTGTCCTTCTATCCCAGGATCTTAGAGTTCTGAAATCTCAGGTTCTTTGTCTTTGTGTTGTTTTGCACCTCAAAACCCCGAAGTCCCAAGGTGGTCTTAGTTCGTCCCTTTCTTAGAGCCTCGAGATCCTAGAACCCCAGAATCATGAGTTTCTTTGCGTCATTTTGTTGTCAACTTCAAGATTTCAAAGTCCCAAAACCTTGAATTTGTGAGCATTTAACAAAGTTGTACGGTCGCCCGAAGGGAGTATAAATAGGGTTAGATGAGTTGTTTTAACTCATTTGTGTACTCAGTTTTCGCAAAACCAGAGCTCTCCTTTGACGATTTCCTATCCCGTAGTGCACGAATTTGTTGTCGACCATCCTTGTCCAAGTTGGTCTTTTGTTATTTTTTTTAGACAATTCAAATAACCGGAAGACAACTGAGAGGGGAGTGAATCAGTTGTCACCAGATTACTGGAACCTTAAGAAATTTAAACTTTAATACCGGAACCCAATAGATCAATACTGGAATGCATAAACCAAATACCGAAATAGTAGATAAATCAATTAAGCATAAACAATAATCAGAGAATAAAAACCATCCACATGAAACCAAGATTTATACGTGGAAAACCTGGTAAAGGGAAAAACCACGGTGAGAAGCCTACCCACAGTCAGATAATACTTCTAAAGTAAGTATGTGAATTAAAATTGAGGGGCCTGCACTTGCAGGAAGGCCAACAACCTAGAGCGCACTGCTCATCACAAAAGGAGCCTCACTAACTACATAGAAATCCAAACTACAATCCGGAGAAAGGAATGAACTGCAAAGATAACATCTCCTATGCTTGAATACAGTTCCAATTAAGGTCAATACCGGAGGACCAAATCCTCTTACATAAACCCAACTTGATCACCAATGATCGACCAAATCCTCTGCCTGAATGATTATTACATTCTTCGCTTCTTACATATCTATTTCCCATTCCATATGATTTATAATGAGATCTTACATCATATATATACAAACCCTGGACCATAAACAATAAGGTCAACCCCCAGACAAGAAAACAATTACATAATTACAAAACATGTCGGCTAGAGATCAAACAAATAATATCCAACCCATAAGACATCACGTAAATACATCAAGAGGTCCAATCCACACGTTACATTAAGTCGGTCCATAAACTAGATAATACCGGGACCCAATTTAGGTCCATACACACCAAAGAAATAATCCCAATCAACTAAGTCTTGAGCATGATCACCATCAACATCCTGAAACTCCACCAAAATCCCCACCAACACCACTTATGCAATTCATCAAGATCTTCATCAAAGCTCTGCTGGTGAAACCCTTGTTGGAACAACAAACCAAGCTTACTAGCAAACACGATAGCATCTGATCACTAGATCAAAACCAACTGACTGAACATGAACATGAATAAGCCAATTCCATAACCAAAACATGTTGGATTTAAACAACCTAGAAACCAAACAACTTACCGAGACTAGAAGGATATCGGTAAAACAACCAAAACAACTAGTGTTGACATCAATAACAAAACATCAATGCAACACATAATCAAATGGTAAAAATTCTCCCCCTTTGGCATTGATGTAAACACTAGATGTGAAAAACATCCAAGTGCCAAGAAATTCCAAACAAGTCTCCCCCAATGGAAGACAACCAACAATCTCCCACACAAAGATATAGCAATGAAGTTCTGAAACAAAGACCAAACTCCCCCTGTGAATGATATCCCTGTAAAACTCTATTTTTCATATATATCTCTCCCCCTTTGACATCAATGCCAGAAATATGACATAAATATCAAAGAAAAAACATAAACCACTAAAACATAAGGCTAACTACTCCCCCTAAGCAGTAGCATCCCTACATCAATGCCAGAATGAATGATATATCTGATAATGCATACCAGAATGATGCCAAATAACATCAATCAATTCTCTGTCGGAGGGGTAGAAACCCTTGATATGTTTCTCAGGTACTCAATGATTCTTTAGGCAAAGGTTTAGTGAAAATATCTACAATCTGTTCTTTAGTGTTCAGATAAACCAGTCTAACTTCATTTTCTTCCACCTTCTCCTTGAAAAAGTTATACTTGATAGATATGTGCTTTGTCTTAGAGTGAAATACCAGATTCTTTGATATGTCAATAGTAGTAGAGTTATCACATTGAATAACTAGCGGTCCAGTGCAATGCACTTTAATGTCCTTCAACATTTGCTTCATCCATAAAACCTATGTACAGTTAGTAGCAACAACAACATACTCATCTTCAACAGTAGATAAAGAACTACATGATTGTTTCTTGTTGATCCATGAAACCAACTTCTTTCCAAGAAAGAAAGCTCCACCAGAAGTACTTTTCCGGTCATCAACATCTCCTACCCAATCCGCATCTGTGTATGCACATAAAGTAAAGTAATCATCCTTAGGGTACCACAAACCATATTTAGATGTACCTTGTAAGTATCTAAAATTTATTTTCACCGCACTCATGATTTTCTCTAGGATCACTCTGAAATCTAGATGCAATACAAACAACATTCATTATGTCAGGCCTAGTCTTAGTCAAATATAGCAGACCTCCAATCATAGATCTGTATCTTGTAGGATTTACCGGTGCAAATTCATCTTTCCTTGTCAATTTATCACTTGTAACCATAGGAGTACTTACTAGTTTAGAATCTATCATACCAAATGTCTTCAACAATTCCCTAGCATACTTAGTTTGATAGATGAAAATACCTTTATCAGTCTAAGTAATCTACAAACCTAAGAAAAATTTCATTTCCCCAATCATAGACATTTCAAATTCTTTCTCCATATTCTTAGAAAATTCCATGCACAACTTATCTTCACCTCCAAAAATGATGTCATCAACAAAAACTTCAATGATCAATATATCATTATCAGTGACTTTATAATATAGATTACTGTCAACATTACCTTTAGTGAATCCAAGCTTCAAAAATATATTTATCTAACCTTACATACCAAGCTCTAGGTGTCTGTCTCAATCTATATAAAGCTTTCCTTTAAAACCTACAAACCATGTTTTTATCATCTAAAAGTTAAAAACCATCAGGTTTCTCAATATTAAATTCCTCATTAAGATCCCCATTTAAAAATGCACACTTGACATCCATATGATAAACCTTGTAGTTCTTATGTGCAACATAGGCAAGAAATAATCTTACAACTTCAATCCTAGCTATAGGTGCAAAAGTTTCACCATAATTAATTCCTTCCTTCTGAGAATATCCTTTACAAACCAATCTAGCTTTATTACTTATAACTTGTCCAAATTAATTTAACTTATTCCTAAAAACCCATTTAGTTCCAATAACAATCGTATTTTTAGGCCAAGGGAACTAAAGTCCATGTGTTATTTTTCTCAATCTGATCTAATTCTTCTTCCATAGCTTCCATCCAACATTCATCTTTACATTCTTCAATTACTGATACCGGTTCAACTTGAGAAATTAAACATACCTCATTAGATGCCAATCTCCTTCTTGTCATCACTCCATTGTTTTTATCCCCAATGATCTGATCTTCTGAATGATTAAATCTCACATACCTAGGAGTCTTTTGATTCTCTATTCCTCTTCTCGGTTCTTCAGTTACTGTTGAATTTTATGATACTGCCAGAGTAACTGGTTCAACATTCTATTCTGGTAAAGGTATTACTGGTTCAGTTATGATCATTTCCATTGCCGGTTGTTGCTCATAAACTCTTATTTAACTTCTATTTAGCTCATCCACCTTGACATTAGCACTCTCCACAATTCTTTGAAATCTCTTGTTATAACATCTATATGCCTTGCTTTCATTAGAATAACCAAGAAAAATTCCTTCATCACATCTAGGATCAAATTTTCCAATGATATCATCTCTCCTGATATAACATTTACTACCAAAGATTCTGAAATACTTAACTATAGGTGTATTGCCAAACCATAATTCATAAGGTGTATTATTGGTTTCTCCTTTGATATGTACTCTGTTGAATGTATAGACTGTTGTGCTCACTGCTTCTCTCCAGTAGATATGAGGTAGACTATCTTCCATCATCATTGTTCTAGCAGCATCCAAGATAGTTATGTTCTTCCTTTCCACAACTCCATTCGGTTGAGGTGTTCGGGGAGTAGAAAATTGTCTGCTAATACCATGCTTCTTACAAAAGTTAGTAAAATCATCGGATATGAATTCTCCACCATGATCTGACCTTAAACATTTAATCTTTAATCATGTCTCTATCTTAACTTTAGCTTTAAAGATTTTAAACTTTTCAAAAGCCTCAAATTTCTCCCTTAGAAAAGTAACCCATACCAATCTAGAATAATAATCAATGATTAGCATAAAATATCTATCACCTCAAAAAAATTTAACTCTAGCAAGGCCACACAAATCAGTATGAATAAGATCAAGACCATCATTAGATTTATCTTGTATACTCTTAAAAGAGGTTTTGACCTATTTTCCCATTTGACATTCTTTACATACCGGATTATAGGGCTTCACAATCTTAGGTATATCTCTAACTGCCTTAAATTGAACTGATCTTTATAATGCAATCAAAATTCACATGACATAGCCTTTTATGCCATTGCCAACTCTCATCAATTTGTGCAATCAAACATGTCCTCTCACCGGAATTCAAATGAAATATATTACATTTTGTCTATGTATCGGTTGCAATCTCCAAACCAAATCTATTAATGATTTTGCATTTTCCATCCTTGAACTATAATTGAAATCCCTTATCCACCAATTATCCTAAACTCAAAAGATTATGCGTTAAACCTTCAACATAATAAACATTATCAGTTTTGTGCTTACCATCCAATGATTTAGTTTCTTTTCCCTTTATCATACATGCTTTGTCATCTCTAAATCTAGCTAGACTACCATCAAATTCTTGCAAAGATAGAAACTTCCCTTTATCTCCAGTCATATGATGTGAACATCCACTGTCAATTACCCATTCATCTTTATCTTCAATTTTTGCAGCAAGTGCCTTCTCTTTAGGTATATTCTCTTCCAGTGTTGGAACATCTTCCTTGATAGCTAGGAAAACCCATTCCTTTCCATTGCCGGAACCACTAGCAAAGTCTTGCGTCGGTTCATCATCAGAATCAGTCACACTTTTCTCATCCACTATGTAGCATGATTTGTCTCTATTTTTCCTGTACTTATCTGATATCCAAGGTTAGGCTTAAAAGATCTTCTATCTCTTTCTTCAAATCTTGAATTCCTTTAAGGAAATCTAGATGCAAAATGACCAATCTTATTACATGCAAAACATTTAAAAGGTGCTTTTCTTTTATATTTACTTCCTACCAATCCTTTAGGTACTCTTCTAGAAAATAGGGCTTCAAGTTTCTCAAATTCTTCATCTTCTCTCTTCATATCATCCAATTCCTTTGCATATAAAGCTTTCCAATCTTGCTTGTTGGTTGATGATGCAGATGCATGAAAAGAAGGTTTAGTCTTCACAGATCCAGAAGGTCCAAATTCTTCAAGCTCAAAAGTAGATAATTTCCCAACCAAGGTATATCTATTGACAAAAGTATTAGCCATTTTTCTTAATTCATTAATAATAGTAGCCTTCATCTTGTAAGCTGGTGGTAAAGCTCTCAGAACTTTAGAAACTATTTCATCTTCACTCAGAGTTCCACCACAACATTGAATTCCCATAACAATCTCATTTACCCTTTCCATGAATGCAGCAATCCATTCATCTTCTACCATCTTCAAGTTTTCATATCTCACCCAGTAACCATCAAGTTTAGCAATCTTCACAGTAGGGTCACCTTCATTAAGAGTCTCCAACTTGTCCCATATAGCCATTGCAAATGACTTGTCAGTTAATCCCATTATTTGTTGATCAGAAAGTGCACACAAGAGGGCCTCTCTTTCTCTACAATCATTCTTAAGATCCTTATCCAAGTTTGTCGGAGGAGGATTGCCAGATGCCGGATTATGAGGTGTAACACCATTCTCTGTGATCTCCCAAATCTTCTTACCGAGACATCTTAGATGACTCTCCATCTGAATCTTCCATACTCTATAATTTTTTCCATCAAGCCTAGGAATATCTCTCCAAAAGATAGCTCCAGATGAACTAGATGAACTTGAACTGTTAGTTGCCATAGGATCTTCCTCAAGTGGTTAAACTTCTGGAGAGAGGACCAGAGCTTTGATACCAATTGTTAGACAGTTCAAATAACTAGAAGACAACTGAGAGGGGGGGGGGGTGAATCAATTGTCACTAGATTACCAGAACCTTTAGCAATATAAACTTTAATACCAGAATCCAATAGATCAATACCGGAATGCATAAACCAAATACCGAAATAGCAGATAAACCAATTAAGCATAAACAATAATCAGAGAATAAATACCATCCACGTGACACCAAGATTTATACGTGGAAAACACGGTAAGGGAAAAAATACGGTGGGAAGCCTACCCACAGTTAGATAATACTTCTGCAATAAGTATGTGAATTAAAATTGAGGGGCCTGCACTTGCAAGAAGGCCAATAGCCTAGAGGGCAATTCTCATCACAAAAGGAGTCTCACTAACTACATAAAAATCTAGACTACAATCCTGAGAAATGAATGAACTGCAAAGATAGCATCTCCTATGCCTGAATACAGTTCTGGTTAAGGTCAATACCAGAGGACTAAATCCTCTTACATAAACCCAACTCAATCACCAATGATCGACCAAATCCTCTGCCTGAATGATTATTACATTATTCGCTCCTTACATATCCATTTCCCATTCCATATGATCTACAATGAGATCTTACATCATATATATACAAACCATCAACCATAAAAAATAAGGTCAGCCACCAGTCAATAAAATAATTACTTAATTACAAAAATGGTCAGTCAGAGACCAAAGAAATAATATCCAACCCATAAGACATCCCTAAAATACATCGAGGGGTTCAATCCACACATTGCATTAAGTCAGTCCATAACCTAGATAATACCGGGACCCAATTTAGGTCCATACATGCCAAAGCAATAATCCCAATCAACTAAGTCTTGAACATGATCACTATTAGCATCGTGAAACTCCACCAGAAGCCACACCAACACCACTTATGCAATTCATCAAAGATCTTCATCAAATCTTTGTCGGTGAAACCCTCGCCGGAACAAGAAACCAAGCTTACTAGCAAACAAGATAGCATCCGATTACTAGATCAAAACCAACTGACTGAACATGAACATGAATAAGACAATTCCATAACCAAAACATACAGGATCTAAACCAACCAAAAACCAAACAACCTACCGGGACCAGAAGGATACCAAAAAAGCAGCCAAAACAACTAGTGTTGACATCAATGACAAAACATCAATGCAACACATAATTAAATGGCCAACATTTTTTTTTCTTGATTTATGTTTTTATGTGTTTTCCTAGTTTAAATTTAGAATAGATTTCCTTATTTACAATAAAAGTTGATTTTCCAACCCCTTAGGAATTTGGCCTTAGTTTTCCTAATTTGGGATCTTGAAATCTCGAAATCCCAAAGTTTTTGATTCGCCTAAACCTACCCAAGTTTACTCATTTCAGGATTCCATAATCTTTGAATCCTAAAACTAGTCTTACCGAAGAACTTATCCTATCTCGGGATTCTGCGACCTCGGAATCTGAAAACTCTCTTGGGATGCCCAAATTTTGAACTCGGGATCCCAGAACCCCAAAATCCCGGAGGCTGTCTTTACATTGTTTTGAAGCACCTCAAAACCTTGGGACCCCAGAGTTTCAAAATGCCCCCTTTTTTATAATTTTAAACCTCGGAACCCTGGGACCCCTGAGTTTCAGAATCAATTATCTTAGTTCCTTTTCTCACATCGGGATCACAAAATCCTGAAACCCAAGACCATGTCTTTATTCCTATATTGTAAACTCGAGATCCCAAAATCCTGAAATTGCTTGTATATGGTACTTTTACACCTCAGGATCCCGAATTATTGGAATCTCGAAGTCTATTATATTTTTCTAAAATGACTAAATTGATTATGTGTCTTTTCTTGCAGAGTAAAGTAGGCTTATGGAAGCATCTACATCCAATCAAAAGAAAACAAGGGATGAGATAAAGCTGGAGAAAAACCCACCTACAATGAAGTACCAGTACCAAGGTCAAACCTTGGTGTCCAAGCTTGATAATGAAGTGCAGTGTGGGACAAATACATATGTGGGTCACATTGAAATTGAAGACATTAGAAAAGAAGTGGCACAGACTAACCTAGAAGCACCATACAAATGGATTAAGAGATCTAGATTGGTCAAAGCCACAATCTTCTCATAGGTTGTACAATCTCCTAAGCTAATCCTCACAATAGGTCAACATTATAATCAGGAAACTAGAAAGTGTGTAGATGCGACAGGTAATTTGATAGTTTATCTCTCTCCTGAGATGATTGGGATGACTTTTGGGATCCCAGAAAGAGATGAAGTTCATCAAACTACAAAATAAGAGGCAACCTCTATATTCCACAAGAATGTTTCTAATTACAAACATCACATTAATGAAGCTTGGTTAGAAGAACCTAGAAAGACAGGTTTAAAGGAAACAGACATCCTGAGGGTTGATTTCAAGGATGAACCAAAGGATTTGGTGATTCCACTACATGCATACAATCCTAATAGGTAAAGAATATTTTGATTGGCCACAAATTATCTCTGATAATATTCATAAACAACTAACTACGGTTTTACAAATGAAGAAGTTTTTCATGACTTCCTATGTCATATGGGTAGTAGCTTGAGCTGGTAAATGCCTATGTCTAAACAATGAAGGCAAATTGGGAGAAAAGCCAAGGCAGAACAAGGTGTGGGAACATTACACTCAATTACTCATCAAACAAGCTAATTTTAATTCCAAGAGGATAAATGATGCATTTATATATGCAGTCATATGTAAACTAATAGGTGATGCAGGGTATAGAATTTCACCAGAGGCAATGAAGATGATCAAGGAGTGGGGTTGTTGGTTCCTTCAAAATCAACGCTCTACTCACATAAGGGTAAGTGGATTTGTTGGAAGGCCTTTCCTCCTTCCTAGGTTTTGTAGTAACAAAATAATTATTCTTGGGTATACATGAAAAATTGTAGGGTTGCAATCCCTCCTAACCCTCAAGCACAAAAATGGGGTCACCTTCCCCATTTCACTAGAATATTATTCTTGTCAGAATTTGCAAGTGGCTAAGGCAACTGAACAAGAGCTGTAGGACCTTAGTTTAAAAGAAATGGATTATGCAAGAGAGAAATATGATCCTTTGGGAAAACTAAAGTAGATGATTCCCATTTCATATACAAGTCACCAGCCAGCTTTGGAGGATTTTTGGGTAGACATGCAAGACAATTTTGAGGCTCGTGAGAGAAGATACCAAAGATTGACAGTTCCTTAGATTAGGAACTTTAAAATAGAAACCAATCTTCCCGAGGATCTTAGAGATGATGGGGAAATATTAGACCCAATATACAAGGAAAAAGAGATTGATAAGATGCCACTCTCCCCTATCTGGTGGTCAGATCAATAAATTGTCGATATAGATACAGTCTCATAAAAGGTGATAGAAAGGACAAGGAAATGGTTGGGTTTAAGGATTAGGCCAAGGATGAAAAAAGAAAATAAGAAAGGAAAAGCTATTGATAAACCTCAAACCAAAACAACCAAGGACTATAATAGGAGGGCGAGATCATAATCAAGAAAAAATACTCCTATTGATCCTAAGACTACTGCACCAACAGTTGATGATCAAGAGCTCATGAGGAAGTTGGATGCAAAAATGAAAGAGTCTCAATTTCTTAAAATAGCTGTCGAGCATGATATTACCACTGGGCTACAAGTGGTCCCTCAATATTTTATTCATCTCATTGTTCCTACCATTGGAATGGCACTAGGAGAGGGTACTACGCATACTGAAACCACTAAAGAACAAGTCCCTCTTGTGACACAAACATCAACACCTATCCCTATCCCAACACAAGAATAGGTAATTATTCATAATGTTGAAATTGATCCTGACCAAGATGATGAGCCTATTGCACTGATTTCTCAAAATAAAAAGGTGAAACAAAGAAAAGGCAACACGATAAAACTCACACAACACCCAAGGCTCAAGAAGAACCTGTAACTCAAGTGCAACTCATGGAGGTATAGGTACAAATGATGGAGGAGGATGAACCAAATGAATAGGATGAAAGGATGGTGCTCACTCCTCAATACCAAGAGAACCTACTAAGGTAGTTAGAGGGAGGTGAGGAGAAACAAACATATGAATTAGAAAGGGTGTTTGGAGAGGAAGCTACTGAGAGATTCAAGGAGTTGGTTAAGCAACAACAACTAACTCCTGATTAGGTTCTTCAAGCAAACCTTGCTCAACAAGTAGCTCAACTCCAACAACAGCCACAAAATCCTCTACTTCAACATGAACAAGAAGAAGAAGAAGAGGAAGAATAGGAACAACATGTAGAGGTCCACAAGATCACTGTAGAGGTAACTATACAGGGAAAGTAGAAAGACGACAATATGCCTCAATGGTTGAATTTCACTTTCAATAAAAATGAGAAAGTCATCCTCCCAAGTATCACTTTGCAAAAAGCAATCACTGAGTTTCCAAGAAGATCTAAGAAGGCCAAAACAATTCATCACCTTTCTAGAACTGACTCGAGAGATGTAATTGCAAGTATAGCAGCCCCACAGGTACAAGATGATAAAGGAAAACCTCAGACCACCCCAAGGTATCAAGTTTCAGAGGTTAATTTGGGTAAACAGACCAAGTGGGGAGAAATTGCCACTCTAGTTGCTGCTACTTCAACTATTCAGATCAGGATGGAGAAAGAGCCTAAAGCCAAAGCAGAAGTTAAAGCACAACTAAGGCAATATAAACAATTGATTATGGAAATAGAAAAGCCACTTGAATCTAGGGTTGACAACACCTTGCCATCTACTTCATCCCTCCCATAAGGAGTTTTAAAAGTGCTATACAAGATGAGGAGAGTGGCAACTACTATTAAAACCTAGGCTCAGGATCAATTGAGTAAAGTCAAAATGTTCCTGCAAGATACAATGGAGATAGTTGAAGAAGCTCATTTCAATGAGAATGCTCTTATTTACTATTTTGCACAATGGGAATGACAGCTTCTTTGGTTTTCAAACAACATAAGATGCTTAAGAAAATCCAAAGATTAGGAAAGAATGTGATTGCCGAAGAGGACCTACTAGGAGGAGATTGTATCAATAGTTTGCAATTATGTATAGATATTTTGGATTTAAAGATGGAAATAATGGAGCAGGGTCATATCAAGGTTCTTAAGGAACATCCTCCACTCCTCAATGCACTTGAACAATATGAGAAGTTCATGGTTAAGTTGTTAGGAAAGTATGGGTACAATATCAAGCAAAATGGGGTGTTACATCAAGAAACCATACTCAACAGATGGGATTCTTATACTGCTGATCACTTTGTAGTCATTGTGGAACTCACTATGAAAACAATGAACAAATATATGTATGTGGTATCCAGTGTTAGGGAGTTGAAGTAATAATAGATGACATGGTCAGTAAGTTGGAAAGTGTAATGGAGATACTTAGAGTATCTAAGTTCAGAATAGAATATATTTCTGGTCCACCCACTGCTTCCATTGAATTTTTCATTAGTAACTACCGAAACTATAAGAAGAAGTGAATGATAAACAGGTAGTTATAAAAAGCAAAAGCATGATGGATCACCATCACCACCACCACAACTGTTCCTTCAACTGATGCTACATCTTACACTTTCTTTTTGGGCATTATTTTTACATGATTCGAAGTTACTGCCTCTAGAGTACTGTCATAGAAATGAATAGCTCGCAATACTTTAGTAATAGTTAATTGGAGTTCATAGGCAGTGACTTGCATGTTGACTATGAATCCTTCCTTTTTGCAATCCTATATTACAGACATGATTCTTTCCTAGAGTATAGGGTAAAACTCTATAAATTGTAGAATTTGGGCCATTTTGAGGGTCCACAAATTGATGATTCAAGGCCATTTAACAAGATAATTTAGTTTTATACAATTTATTTCTCATGAACTCTTGAAATATTGTTATTCATTTTATAAAGATTAATACAAAAACAACTTGTGGATTTCCTGATCTACAACACATGTTCTCTTGGTTACTGTTCTTCGTAGTCTGGTATCTTCTTTCATTTGAATCAGCAACTTGTCCTTTCAACTTTATTATTTTGTGAATCATTACGCATGTTAATGGTATGTGAGGAATGAAACGATAAAGCAATTATATGATCTTGCGATATTCATTTATGTTTATATGTAAGTTGTCTGACTTTGCACATTTGTTGGAGCATTACGTTGAATGCTAATTAAGTGTTATTGATAATACCTTACTGTGATACATTGACTTCATAGTTCATTTAGTTGTTAAGTATTGATTTTCTTATCATCTCTAGTTACCCTGATCTATCTTTTGACATTGTGAAAATTTAAAAATACAAAAAAAGGAACTCTATTTACTTAGTTACAACTAGCAAGCCCCTTGACAGGTACAATCGCATCAGCCACTAAGTGATCGAACATCGTGGTGACCTGACTATAGAGACCTTGGAGTAGTTAGTCTTTCCAGAATGACTTGTTTTCAGGAGAGGTGGTAAATGTTCTCTTATCCTACCTGACTATTGGTGAGTGTGTCAAAACAGTCGTCAACAAGCCTTATTATGTATCAATAAAAATTTGCACACTAGTGTATAAGAAAGCAAGGTGTGAGTGATATCCCATTGCAGAAACAAACACTTAGCAAACAAGTAGTGAATCCCTCCATTCTAGACTATAGTACCAAGTTTCGAGGTATATGCAATAGTTTTTGATTAAAAAGTAGCCAAAAATGGGGGCTGACCCGAAAGAAACAGAAAAAAGCACTACCAACACATACACCGCAGACAAGCGACAGTCGGCTAATCCCTACTCTAGTAATCAAAAACAAAAACTGCCTATGGCTATTGGATAACCTGAGATCGAAACCAATCTTGTCCAATAAGCACCATAAACAATAGTAAACCATCATAATGTCAATACTATAAAAACTGTTAATAGTAGCAATATTACCATGGAACTAGACGTTCCAGTGACAAAAACTATAGAAAAAAGGAAGAGAACCAACCATACAACCTAATTATCAGCACCCATGTGCTTAGAGAGCATAAGCCCAGTTCAGTCATCTGCTAGGAACTGGAACAGTTCCTTAGTGGTGTCGCTTTCAAGCCCGTCCGGATCAGCCTTATCCTAGTGGAGCAAGCATAGAGAGGTAGCTGATGAGTGCACCACTTTGACAGCGAATTTCTAAATTTTGTTGACATAGGACTCCAGGTGCTCCAACTTTTTCTTAACACAATTTAAATCTTTAGAGATATCCCTACAACTCGAACACTGCATCACCTCTTCCTTCTCCCCTTCTTCAGCAACAATCTTCCTGCCATCAGAATGTCTTCCATCCCCCTCAGAGGTGTGGGGCGGGGAAGTGTTAGAATGAGGGGTGGTGTTCTTGATATCCTCCTTTATGGTCTCCGAGTCAGGGACGTTAGTGCCCAAATTGGAGGAATCTGAGCCCTCCATAGCCTCCATTTCCTCCTCCCCCTTCTCACTTTCCGCTTTCTCATAATCATCCTCTTCTTCGGTAGTAAAATTCTTTCTCACAACGATTTGCTTCATCTGGGGTTTGTTTCTATGGGATCTACGCGGGGTGATACTATCCTCCGCATCAGACTCAGCAAGGAGGATTTTGGGCTCCTTTCTGGGTTTCTTGGAGGTGGGTTTCATAGTAGAAGGGTTGCTTTTATTTTTTTCCCCAATTTTGAGGGGGCAAGGGGGGCCTTGGTCAGGGGATTGACAAGGTGTCATCGTATTTTTCGAAGAATTTTTTAGGCCTTTTTAAGAGCCTTCAGGGGGACTCAGAATGGAGGGGGCGGGTTGAACCGAGATAGGTTTAGGGGGGCAAAGGACCTTGTGAAAATTGTAAAGCCTAAACATCAGCCCCTGGTGGAGGATGGTAAAATTACCCTCTGGACTCATACAATTTCGGACATCTTTAACAGTAGACTTAAGAGCATGCAACAGAAAGAAAGGAAAAGAAATGGTGTCATGGTTGTGAAAGTGATTGAGCAGCGGGAAGTGATAATAGTAGAACACACCATACCTTCCCTCGAGGGTGAAGCATTTCATTATGATTTTGCAAACCTGATCTCACAAGTAGGGTAAACATTCCCTATTGAAACCCCCAGGCATTCTGACCGGTTCCTCACCATTTTTGAAGAAGCGGTTCATGTTGTTTTCATCCGCAACCATGTTGGTTTTCTTCCATTTCCTTCCTTCAATAGAGAGACCCGTAGCCTAGGCAATAACTTCCTCACTAATTTCAAATGAAATGTCCTCCATGACCACCCTCCTATCCTTCCAGTTGTTGACAAATTGCATGGAGAGGTTTTCATTGAATCCCTTCATGGCTTCCATGAATGGGATGATTCCTCCTTCTTTAGCATACATCCAGATGCACGAGTCGTTGCAAAAATAGTCATTAATAATGTCTGGTTTCACCCGAACTAAATCCCCTCTCGTGATAGCTTCCTCTAGAGTGAATTTAAGATGCAGCGCAATCCTGAAAAGAAAAATGCAGAGGGGAAAACCAGAGCTGGAGTTAAGAGAAAACAACCAGAAATTAGCCAAAATATTGTGTAGGTATGTGCAATAGTTACAAGCATAGCTATCCTTGACTTTCATTTTTTAATAGGATACTTGTCGAATGAAAGTACCGATATAGACACCCAAAGTACCTTTGCCCCAAAACTTCATCGATTCACACCACAAACAACAAACAAAGAAAAAAGAACATGAACCATCCTGACTCCTTTAGTCACTTGTGGACATCCTCGAGTAACATAGGAATGTGATCTATCATCAATTGATAAAAATAAGACTAAGACAAAATCTAGTAGCCATACTAATCTGTGCCATTGTTTTGATTGCTTGATGTGATGATTGATGTCTGATTTTAGAGATTGAATACCCCATGTAAGACTATTCTGTCTAGTTTCGAGTGTACCCATCCTTGGTTAAGACAAATTGATGTTTAACTGACAGGGTTGGATGGATTGATTGATAGGATATTTGATCAATTTGATTGCAAATTTTGAGAATAGTTTGTCTATCGTTAAGTGCTTACTGGGTATCTACTTAAGTGTTTGATCTCCATAGGATACTTTATTACATGGATTTTCTTCAAGTTTTGTAAATTTTTAGGGCATTTTTCAGAACATTTTATGATTTTTTGGGTTTTTTTTTAGGATGTTATTTGATTTATTTTTTTGGATTTTTTCAGGTTACTATTTGATTTAAAAAAATAAAATTTAAGGACATTATTTGATTTTTTTTGGATTTTTTTAAGACTTTTTTTTGTGGATTTTTTCAAGACATTATTTGATTTGTTGGGATTTTTTCAAGACATTATTTAATTTTTTTTGGGTTTTTTCAGATGATCAACGATTTTCCCCCAGTCGGTTCTAGGAGAATATTGGTATGATAATGAGAGGACAATAATTTCCATTGTGATAGTATTTGTGACCAAAGATTATGCCTTCCAAGCCAAAGTGGGCATCCATTTTTTGTTAATTTGTTGGTCGATCTAACTTTATCATCACTTGATGATAGGATATTGACATCTCAACTTCACAACTAATGGTAAAGGAAAGTTTGATCAAACTATACAACTAAACAAATAAATGATGTTATGGACACAAAGCAATAATTTCCATTTGCAAAGGGGCGATGTGTGAGCATATCACATTATCTTGCATTAGTTGAATAGGTGTTCCTAAACATTTCAAAGATAGAGATTCAATCCATGCTCAAAATCTTTGGAAAACTCAAATGAACACATTATAGTGACTAAGATATATCCACAAAAGGGATGAAGAGTCCCAAATTGGATTAAGTTACTTAGTCTTTGATTACCTACGTGTATGCAAGTAGCTTTATTCTGACTCATGTGACCACTATGATCCTTAGAATCTAACATGATTAGCTGCGTGAGTTATCTTGACTTCAAAAGTAACCTGGATAGAGCCTCACTACCAACAAGCATCCATAGCCTCGATGAGCTTATCACTATAATCTCACGGATATTGCCCCATTGCTAGCCAAGTGTCTGTAGCCTCGATGGAGTTACTCACATGTTCCCAAAGCCAAGTCTTTTGATGTCCCTTTTCAATTCATTTTTGTATTTTCTTCTCAATTTTCTTTTCTTGCTCATTTTTTTCTTCTGATCTTATTGGATATTGCATTTTATCACCATTTTTCACACCTTGGCTCATAATCAATGAAGCACACATGGGTTGGAAAATTATAGTGGCATCGAAGCAAGATTTTAGATTTTTCATTAATCACATCTTAAACTAAGGAACCACAATGACTTACAACAAATTATTAAGTTGTGAAAGATATAGTAATCAAAAGGTGTTGGTATCAAGATACAATAAGATATCCTCTTCCAAGTCAAGTATAGATCCTAACCATAGGATGATGTTAAAGGGGAGGAACCTCAGATTACCAAGCATTTCAAGAATAGATATATAGGAAATAGAATAGACATAAGATGACACATGTGCAAGTGTGTGATCGAACAACACAAATGCTTTTTGTACAAATGAAGAATCCTACTTAGGACATCTATGATTATGCAAAATGACTACTGCTAAAACTTAAAGTAAACTAAAGCTAATGCAACTAAGCTAAACTATACAACTTCAAAATATAGTATTTCTTTAAGTGCATGTTGTTGACTGGATCAGGTAATGGATCACCTTCATTTTTCGCTAATTGATATGTACCATTGCCAAAAACTCTTGTGATGACATAAGGACCCAACCAATTTGATTTAAACTTGCGTGGTCTTTCCCTTTTTGCAAGATTTATCTAATTTTTCATTAAAACGAGGTCTCCAATTTTGAAGAATCAGACTCTCACCCTCTTGTTGTAACTTCTCCTCAAGCATTTTTATATGCGTGCAAATAATTAAGGGTACATTGCCTCTTCTCATCACGCATCTCCAATTCTTGTAATCTGGCTAGTCTGTAGTCTTCCTTTGAAATGACATGTTGTAGGGAGACCCGAAGAGATGGAAATTCAACCTCAATAAAGAGGATGGCTTCTGATTTGAACACTTGTAGGGGTACAAACACAAGTTTGATAAGCCCAAAGATTAGGGCTCAATTGTAAATGCCAGTCATGACCAGCTTCATTGACATCTTTTTTGAGGATTTTCAAGATAGTTTTGTTAGTTCCATATGCTTGACCATTTATTTGTGGATAATAAGGAGTGGAAAAAACAATGTTGGATGTAAAATTGATCGCAAAGCTTACGCACTTGCTGATTCTTAAAAGGGTGACCATTGTTAGTGATTATGGTTATTGGGGTTTCATACTGGCAAATTATATAATTAAGAAGGAAAATTGATAGTTTCTTACCAGTTATGTATGTAAGTGGTATTGATTTCACCCACTTAGTAAATTATTTTGTAGTAGCGAAGATGAATTTATATCCATTGGAAGAAGTAGGGTTGATCTTCCTTATGGAATTGAGTCCCCATTGTGAAAAGGGCATGGAGATGTTATAGGCTAGAGAACTTGTGCTGGCACATGAATGAGATCACCATGAATCTAACATTGTCAGTATTTCTAAACATACTTGTACACATCCTTTTTCATGGTTGGCCAATAATATCCAGTGCGCATAAATTTCTTAGCCAAAGTAGGACCACTAGAGTGAGCACCACAAATTCCCTTGTGTACTTCCCTCAAAGCCAATTATGCCCCTTTAGTGTTGAGACATCAGAGAAGAGTACCATCTAGACTCTCAGTATAAGGTATATGTGATAATTAGATATCTAGAGGCTTGTCAGATCAGTCTTTCATTAATTATGGGAAAGATTAGAAGACACATTGATCATGCAAATATGCATATATGTCCTTGTACCATAGAGATTTAGGGCCAATTATCACACACACATTCTTATTGGAGGATCTAATAAGTAAGGACCATCAATTGTTCGAATAAGAACACAAATGTGTTACATTGCTCAGTATGTCTAGGAGAGATCTTATCATTTCCATTGCATCAACTATTTTATTTTGAATGTGGGGGACTTGCTCAAAGATGATCTAGTCAAAATATTGTTTAAAGTTGTCTACCATGTGCTTGTATGGCATCAACTTATCATCTTTATTTGTGAAATAATCATTGAATTGGTTGATCATTAGTTGTGAATTCCCATACACATGGAGATCCTTGATTTTCCATTGCACAACTATTTGGGGTCTTGTGATGAGATCCTCATATGGTGCCATATTGTTGGAGTCTTGTGATGACATCCTCATACTCTGCCATATTGTTTGTACACAGAAAATTGATTCTATATGATTTAGGGAATGAATCCCCTTGAGGTGTCACAAAGAGGACTCTTACCCCCACTTTGTGGTTGGTGCAAGATCCATCAAAGTACAATTTACATTTTGTTGAAGCAGCTAAGGTGAACATTGATTTGTCAAGAAAGTTGGTTAACAAGGGGTGATCAACTTGAAGTGGAGCTTCTACCAGTTGGTCTACTATGATTTGTCCTTTGATTTCTTTCTTGTCCACATATTCAATGTCAAAATTTCTTAGGATCATGACGCATTTTGCCAACCTTCCCATCAATGCAACATTATTCAGGAGGTATTTGAGTGGGTCTATATTTTCTATAAGTTTCACCTTATGACTTAACATATACTATCATAGCTTTTCAAATGCAAAAATCATGGCTAGACATGCTCACTCTATTGGAGTTTAATTTAGTTCATAGCCCACCAATGTTGTCCTGATATAGTATATATCGTGTTCCCTCCCTTGATCATCATGTTGTGCGAAAAGTGCTCCAAGGGATGAATTGGTTGCAGAAATATATAGTAATAAGGGTTTTCCTTATGTTGGTGGTACTAAGATTGGTGGTGATAGCAAGTAGTCCTTTAATTCTTGGAAGGCTTCCTGATATTGCTCCATCCACTTGAAAGTCACTCCTTTTCTCAAAAGATGTTGGAAAGCTTGGCACTTATCTACTAGTTGTGTTATAAACCTCCTAATAAACTGCAATTTACCTTGTAGACTTCTCAAATGTTTCAAATTAGTAGGCAAAGGTATCTCAATAATATCCTTGACCTTAGCTGGGACCACTTCAATATGGCTATTTGACACTATTAACCCTAGGAGTTTGCCTATTGTTACCCCGATCACACAATTTTTTGGGTTCAATCGGACTTTATATTGTTTAATCCTATCAAAAATTTTGGTAAGGACTACAAGGTGACTATTTTTGGTCTTATACTTTGCCAGCAAATCATCCACATAATCTTCCATGTTATCATGTATCATGTCATGGAATAGTGTGGTCATGTCTCTCTGGTAAGTTGTTCCTGCATTTTTTAGTCTAAATGGCATCACATTACAACAATAAGTCTCCCAAGGATAAGCGAATGTTGTCTTGTGCTGGTCCTCTGGTACTATCTAATTATATCCAAGAAAACCATCCACTAAAGATAGCATCTCATGTCTAGCTGTGAGGTTTACTATCATGTTGATATTTGGAAGGGGAATGTCATCCTTAGGACATACCTTGTTCAAGTCTTTGAATTCTATGTGAATGTGGATGCCACCATTTGGCTTGGTCATAGGTATAAGATCTGAGATCCATTTAGCATAATCTATGGCTCTGATTAAACCCACATCCAGTAACTTTTGTAGTTCTACCTTGACTAGGAGGGCTATTTGAGGGTTTATTTTTCTTAGTTTTTGTTTATAAGGTTGATCTCCTAGAATTAGTGGTAAATCATGCAAAACCAATTCTGTATCTAGGCCAAACATGTCTTCATATGACCAAGCAAGGTTTATCTATCTTTCTTAAAAAAAAATCAACGAATCTTTCCTTTTCCTTGAGCTACAATGACTTTGCGAGGTGGATTTTACTCACATTCTCACTATCTCCAATGTTTACCTCTTCTTTTTTTCTACCAATTGCAAGGATATTTCCTAATCAAGAGGTAAGATATCAAACATTCCCTCTGATAATGTCTTAGATTCATCATATGCTTTCTCTTTTCTATGATCTGATAATATTCTTAAATTTCTACCCCTAGATCCTTTGTTTTCATTTTTATTTTCATCTTATTATTGGTCTCCTTGACAAGAGGAAGAGATTGCTTCCTCAAAATAGGTTTCTCTATCAAGAGCTATTGCAAAATTGGCCTTATGATCCCCATATGCTGGTCCTTCATGAACACCAAGAAATTCAACTATCACCTCATCATTTTCAAACCAATCTAAATGTATTGTGTCTTGTTGGGCCCAGATTATGAGGTGGGGAAACATTAGGCAAAGGTAGTTATCATTATTGGAATATGAGGCCATTGTTATGGTATAGTTACAAGTGTCAAAGTAATGTCTCCATGAATTTGGGCCAATTTCTTCATCTTCATAGATGATACCATCATCAACAGGGGGTTGATGACCATAAGACTTGTCTATAGCATAGGTGCTACTACTATATAAGGATTACCATTCATAGTCAATAGAATCAGTTTCTATCTCAATATAGGTTTCAAAATATAATCCTTCCTTGAAGGATTCACTAACTTATTCAATAGGAGGTAACAGGGTCTTAGCAGTGTTTACTAATAATGGTATTTTTCTTTAATTGGTGGACCCTTGTTCTCTTTCCGAGGTTGTAACAATTTATTCAATGATGGGTACTAAAGTACTCATAGTAATTTTCTTGTTCCTAGAACTAACTTCTTCTGCAGGGACCACACTCATTTCTTCTGACAACAACAAGCGGGAAGGGGTCTTGTACACCACCAATGATATATTAGTTTGGTATGTTGATTCTTGTTCAGGAGTTACACTGACTTGGTCAGAAGGAGGCATGTTCAGTATGAATGGTATATTATCTTAGCTTGTGGATCCTTGTTCTATATTTCCATATCCTAGACCCTAATTTATTGTATTCTTCATTAGAAGTATGGGTTCTATGACTCCTTGGTGCTATGTGCCCAAGCTTGTACTGCCATCATAACTATCTCTGCAACATTGTGAATACTTTTCCATACTGATATAAGGGGATATGGACTGAGGGAAAATCTTCTTCATCCTTGTATTACCATTTTTATATATCCTCCTCTAGTGACTTCATTCAATTCTCCCAATTTGATGAAGGATGAAGAGGGTGAGTACTGGACTACTTCTTTGCCTTTGTGCTAGTCAATATGAATTAGTGGTGGTCTCCCAAAATATTTCGAGGATAGGGGTAGGTGCCCTATGTCTAAGGCCTTCGAATAAGAATATTCCCCATACCCTTTAACATTCAAGTGAAGTTTCATGTTAGGTTTAGGTGTAGATGGTGTAGATGTGTCTAATATCAATAAAGAGTCAAGTTGTGAGGTGAGCGGAGCTACTTGATTTATTGCGACCTGGTTATATATACTTTCTCTTAAATCGTTTCAATGTTGGAACAAGTTTGAATCCCCTTATATGGTGATTTTAATGCCATTGTAGGGGAACTTGACACATTGGTGAAAGGTAGACAGGACTGCTCGCATCGCATGTATCCAAGGGCGACCTAAGAGCATGTTGTATCCCAATTCAATATTTAAAACTTGAAATGTTGTGTCTATCGTCATTGGCCCAACTTTTATTGGTAATGTGATCACTCCTTTAGATGGGCATTCCTCATCATCATAAGCCTTGATGTTAATTGTTTTAGAGGTATTGATGCTATGTTCATAGTATCCCAAGGATTTAACCAAGTTCAGTGTGCAAATGTTGACACCAACTCCACCACCTATCAATACGCTTTGGATATTATGTTTGTGAATGAACACTAGGTGCAAAGGATCATTATGTGATGGTTTATGTGCATGAATATCTTGTTGTGTGAAGGTGACATGAGGGGTAGTAACTAAGTTTCCCATAATGGATTGAAAGGTATTCTCATCGATATTGTGGGGTACAATAGATAAATATTGGGCTTTGTTTAGGATCAATTTATGAGTCGGGGGTATGCACAATAGCTCAAAGATGCATTTTTTTTTTACAAGGAAGTTCTTTAGCTAATCAATTACATTTTAAGTCCCCATTGGAGAAGGAGTGGATGACACTCCTTGTAAGGTAACCTTAGAGGGGCGGGTTATTACTTGGCTTGTTAAGTTCCCATAACTTATCCTATAATCAACTTGGAATCACCATAGATACGCAAATCCTGAACACTAGGAGATACAACCACTTCAAACCGGCAACAAGGGCTTCATATTCAACGATATTGGTGGTACAAAGATAATTGAGATGATAGGATAAAGGGATTGGTTTTCCTAAAGGTAGTGTTAAAATAACATAAGCACTTGAACTAGTTGGACACTTACATTCATCACATTAATCTGAAATAAAATAGTATGTAGTATTACTATGGTTAGTTAAAGCTTGTCCTTTAATTTCTTTTTGATAAATAAATTTAAGGTCAAATTCAGTTAACAACATAACGCATTTCGTTAAACATCCTAAAATATTAGATTTAGAAAAGAGGTGTTTTAAATAATCAAATTTGATGATGACATGTGCCTCATCATGCAAAAGATAGTGTCTCAACATCTGAGTTGCAAAAACAAGAGCAAGACATTATCTTTCTATTGCAGTATATCAAACTTCATAATTGAGGAAAGTGCAGATTATGTAATAAACCAAACAGTATTTACCATCACTATTATGTGGTGCCAATAAAGTGGTGAGAGCATGAGAAGAAGAAGCAATATAAAGAAGGAAAGTCTGACTAGGAATAGAAAGTTATAAAATAGGAGGATTAGCCAAATAAAGTTTCAAATCTTCAAAAGCTTAAATTGACAATCCACATTCCATTGAAAAATAGTATCTTTCTTAAGCAATTGAGTAAAATGGAAAGTTTGATCCGCAAGTTGCAAGACAAACCTACAAATAGCTTTAATTATTCCTTGTAAGCTTTATAATTGATACACATTTCAAGGAGTTGGCTTACTGATGATGACATCCATTTTCTTCATAACCACCTCAATATCATGATGTAACACTATGAATCCTAACAGTTTTCCACTATCCATGAGAAAAACACATTTTTGGGAATTCAAGTGCATGTTGTATTTGTGAATTATTTCATAGATTTGGCAAAGGATCCTAACATGGTCTTGATGAGAGATATACTTGGCTAGGATATCATCAACATAATATTCCAATATTTTATGCATGTAAGCATGAGAGATAAGGATCATAGCACTTTGATAGGTTGTGACAGTGTTTTTCAACCCAAAAGGCATCACAACCCAACAAAATATACCCCGAGGAGTCATAAAAGTAGTTTTGTATTGATCTTGAGGGTTAATAAGGATTTGATTGTATCCCGAGAAACTATCCATAAAAGATAATAAAGCATGACACGTAGTAGAATTTATTATCATATCAATGTTTGAAAGTGAAAACTCGTCCTTTAAAGAAGCCTTATTGAGATCTTGAAAATTAGTGCACATTGTAATCTTGTTATCAGATTTAGAAACAACAACAATATTCAAAATCCAAGGGGAATAATCAATAGAGTGAATAAAGCCAACTTCTAAAAGTATTTTAATTTCAGCCTTAACAAACAAAGCAATTTTGTGATTCTTTTTCCTAATCTTCTACTTCACGGGTTTAGCATCGGGAATCAATACAATATTATGAGTCATAATCTTAGGATCAATGTCTGGTGTATTAGAATAAATCCAAGAAAATATTTCAGGGAATTCATGTAATGAGATAGAGTATTCATTTTGTTCATCATCACTTAAGCACTTCTCGATCTTTATGATTTTCTTCATCATACGGATCCATTTTAACATCAATGGTGTCACCCACAAGAAGATTAATTTATTGGGGAACATCCATTAATTGAGGAAATTCAAGAATCATCTTGTCATTATCATTTTCCAATTCAATGTCTTTCCCAAAGCATGCTTCAACATTTAAACAATAAGAAAATCCACAATTATAGTGAAAATGAGGAAGATTGTCATTGAACCAAGGGAAAACTAGGATGAAGGTGAAGGATTAGTTTGAATAGAAATATGCATGAAATATTTAAAAAAACTTAACAAAACACCATTATACCTTTACCAATCTTCCCTTGTTCCTCGGATTGAGCTTGATGAAGTGAAGGCGCCCCTTTGATGCTCCACTTGATTAGCTATTTGCTTGTTGTAGATGTGGATTGCTCTCAAATGCTCAACAAGATAGATGGATAAGAATGATAAATATTTGATAGAAGACTATGAGAAAATGATAGAAATGTGATAGAGGGAGATGAGAGGAGAAATTAGCAGCATAATGGTAGAAGAATGGAAGACCCCTTTGAGAAGGAAAGATGCTCCAATTTATAGATTGGAGGAGGCCAATGGAGGGCCAAGATTGATTTGCTTATGAAAGGCTAAGATTGATTCAAGATAGTGGACATGGATCAAGGATGCATTGGAGAAATAAAAAAGAATATAAAATTCCTTGGGAAGAGGGGGAAAAGAAATTTGAATTTCAAAGTGAGGATGCATAGGGGAAATTAAGAATTGAAGAAATAATGATAAGTGAGATTATGAGAGATTCTAGAAGAATTAATTAGGCTAAGTGTGGATTAGGAAAAGTGATTTGTAGGAATCACATGATTAGGTTAATTAATTAAAATTAATTAACTGAGTGGGTTTAGAAGAAATAATTATTGAGATGACTTTAGAAGAATAGGGAAATAATTAATTTATTTGATAAATTAATTATTGGACAATAGTGATAGGATTAATTAAATTGAATTTAATTAACACTGATAAGAATAAGGATAACACAATTTGTTAGGATGACCGGTGGACAACCAAGAGGGGGGGTGAATCAGTTGTCAAGAGATTATATTAATAAAACCACTTTATAACCTTTAACCGGAGCACATAAACATTGAATACCAGAATAGCAGAAACATATATCGGTAAGCAATAAAACTTAAGAATGAAATAGAGAATTAACACAATGCAACCATACCACATAACACCATGATTTATACGTGGAAAACCTGGTAAAGGGAAAAACCATGGTGGGAAGCCTACCCACAATCAGATGATACTTCTGCAAAAACTATGTGATACAATAAGGGGCCTACACATGCAGGAAGGCACACTGACTAGAGCATATTGCTCATTACAAAGGAGTCTCACTGACTACAGAGAGGTTATAACCACCTCAATATAATTGGACAATAATCTAGAAGAATGAACTACCAGTGATAGCATCTACCATGTCTGATTACAATCTCGGTTAAGCTCAATATCAGAAGCCTTTGACCTCTTACTTAAACCCAATTTGATCACCTATGATCGACCAAATCTCCTTCGCATATGATATTTCATTTCACGACCATGACCATTACCACCACGATCTACAATGAGATCTTACATCAATTTATACAAACCCTAAGGCCTAAACCAATTAGGTCAGCCACCTAAAAGATATTATAATAAGATCATTACATACATCCATATTACAATGATATTCCATGTTGGCTTTAGACCAAAACAACATTAACCAATCCAGAAAACATCCTGGTAACATGTAGAGAACACGTTAACATGATATCGGTCCATAACCTAGATAGGTACCAGACCTAATCTGGGTCCACCATGCCAAAGTGATGTCTCTAATTAGTTGAGGCATGATCAAGGATCACCTTCTGCATTCTAAATTCCATCTAGAAGCCACACTAACACCACTTATGCATTCTGTCAAAGAATCTCAGTAAAATCTCTGCCAGTAAAACCTTAAACCCTTATCAGTAACATAAGTTATTCTATCGATAACCAAAACCTATCTGCTAGTAACCAATCATAATAGCTAGTGTTGACATCAATGACAAAACATCAATGCAACACATAATCAATTCCTCCATATTGCCAACAATATCCCCCTTTGGCATTGATAGCAACACTAGATGTGAAAAAAAAAACATCTAAGTGCCAAGAAATGCCAAACATTTCTCATAGAAGATATAACAATGAAAAACTGAAAAAATCCCAACAACTCCCCCTCAGAAGTGTGCAGTCCAATCTGAAACTGATCTGAATCCCATAAACATTATTTTTCACATATAACTCTCTCCCCCTTTGACATTAATGCCAAAGATATGACATAGATATCAAAATTTTGTGAATCTCAAAGCTGGCAACTCCCCCTGAGTAGTAGCACCACTACATCAACTCGGAGAAAAGGATAAAGTTGATGATGCATACCAAACTAATGATCTGCTCCATCAATTAAGTTTCTGTCGGAGGGGTAGATACCCCTAACTTGTCTCTCAAATACCCAAATGATTCCTTAGATAGCGGTTTAGTAAATATATCTGCAATTTGTTCTTTAGTGTTCACATAAACTAATTTGACTTCCTTTTCTTCCACGTTGTCCTTTAGAAAGTTATATTTTATTGATATGTGCTTAGTCTTAGAGTGAAATACTGGATTCTTAGACATGTCAATAGTTACAAAGTTATCACAATAGATAACTACCAATTCACTATAATTTACCTTGATATCCTTCAACATTTGCTTCATCCACAAGACTTGAGTGCAATTAGTTGTTGCAACATATTTAGCTCCTACAGTAGATAAAGAAATGCATGACTATTTTTTGTTGATCCATGAAACCAATTTCTTTACAAGAAAGAAAGCTCCACCAGAAGTTCTCTTCCTGTCATCAGTATCTCCTGCCCAATCTGAATTTGTATATGCACATAAAGTGAAGTTATCATCTCTAGAATACCATAAGCCATATTTTGTTGTTCCTTGCAAATACCGAAATATCCTCTTTACTGCACATTCATGATTTTCTTTAGGATTACTTTGATATCTTGAAACCATACTTACTGCATTCATAATATCTAGTCTAGTCTAAGTTAGATATAACAAGCCACCAATCATAGACTTATACCTTGTCGAATTTACCGGTGCAGATGTGTCTTTGATAGATAATTTCTCACTTGTCGCCATAGGAGTACTTACCAATTTGGAATTATCCATACCAAACTTCTTCAACAATTCCCTTAGATACTTAGTTTGACAGATAAAAATGCCTTTGTCAGTTTGAGTAATCTACAAACCTAAGAAAAATCTCATCTCACCAATCATGGACATTTCAAATTCATTCTTCATATTATTAGAGAATTCCATGCACAATTTGTCTTCACCTCCAAAAATGATATCAACAAATACTTCAATAATCAGAATATCATCATCAATGATCTTGTAATACAAATTACCTATCAACACTGCCTTTAGTAAAACCAAGCTTCAAAATATATTTATCCAACCTTGCATACCAAGCTCTAGGAGCTTGTTTCAATCCATATAATGCTTTGCTTAACCTGCAAACCATATCTTTGTCATCTGTTAGTGAAAATCTACCAGGCTGCTCAATGTATACCTCTTCCTTAAGTTTGCCATTCAAAAATGCACATTTAACATCCATTTGATAGACCTTATAGTTCTTATATGTTGCATAGGCAAGAAATAGTCTAACAACTTCAATTCTAGCTATAGGTGCAAATGTCTCACCATAATCAATTCCTTCCATTTGAGAATATGCTTTACAAACTAGTCTCACCTTGTTTCTTACAACTTGACCATCCTCATTTATTTTATTTCTAAAAACCCATTTAGTTCCAATAACATTCTTATTTTTAGGTCGGGGAACTAACCTTACATACCTTGGTGTCTTCTGAACTTCAAGTTCACAGTTGAATTTTCTGATTGTATTGGTGTAACTGTCTCAGTGTCTTGTATCAGTTGAGGCATTGTCAGTTCAATTATGATCATTTCCATGTTGAAGTGTGGTGACTGATCAGCAAAGTACTATACACTCAGCACGTATCCTCACCGGGGTCCGGGGTTGGGCTGGGCCTCGGGTAGGGGTTCGGGGGTGGCAGCACCCAAGAAATTTTTTTTTACCGTTTTTCGTTGATGAAAACCGACATTGTAATAAAACCCTAAAAAGGCCGACTTTGTTTGTTGCCCTAAAAATGCAAGTTATAAGCGGCTGGGATGCTTAAGGCATTGTAAGGTTGATGTACTATTTTTGCTGGATAATAAGAAAGATTGGACAACTGTGTATGGTGGACGTAACCCATTCTGGGTGAACCACGTTAAATCTTTGTGTTATCTATGTCCTATTTTATTTCTTTATCTTTTTGTATTTAAATTTGCATATAATTGTTAGTTCATATTTGCTTCGGATCTACTTGAAACCCTAACAATTGGTATCAGAGCGAGGTTTTCTATAAATTGGCAGAACTTTCAGATTTGAGTGGGAGCAATGGAGGATTTCAAATTCAAGGTCGAAAAGTTTAACAGCCAGAATTATCAGTTATGGAAAATGCAGATGGAGGATTACTTGTATCAAAAGGATTTGTGGCGGCCATTGGAAGGAAAGGCAAAGAAACTGACCACAATATCAGATGAAGAGTGGGACATTTTAGATAGAAAGGCACTGGGATCCATTCAATTGTGCCTTGCGTCGTCTGTAGCATTCAATATAACAGAAGCAAAAATGACTGTAGATTTGATGGCAACATTGGCTAAGCTGTATGAGAAACCCTCGGCTTCGAATAAGGTATTTCTTATGAAGCGTTTGTTTAATTTGAAAATGAGTGAGGGAGGATCTATAGTGGAGCACTTAAATGAATTTAATACAATTACCAGTCAATTGTCTTCGGTAAAAATTACCTTTGCAGAAGAGGTTAGGGCTGTCTTGATTTTATGTTCTTTTCCAGAAAGATGGAATAGCTTGGTTATGGCTGTAAGTAACTCTGTCTCTGGTAAAAATACTTTGGTATTTGATGATATTGTTGGTGTTATCCTAAGCGAGGAAATGCGAAGGAAAAGCACAGGTGAGACTTCAACATCATCAGGTAGTGTTTTGAATGTGGAGAACAGAGGAAGATCAAAGGAAAGAGGAAAAGGCCCTGGGAATGAGAAGTCACGAGGGAAGTCAAAGAAAGGATGCTCTCAATCTAGAGGAAAGAAATATTGCTGGTACTGCGGAAAGCCTGGTCATCTAAAGAAAAACTGTTGGTCTCAAAAAAACAAAGAAGGAGACAAAAATGAAAATGACAGTAAGGAAGCTAATATTGCAAGTAATACTTTACAAAATGCTTTAATCTTATGTTCGGATAATGTTAATGATTCTTGGGTAATAGATTCTGGGGCTTCATTTCATGCTACACCCCATAGAAAATATTTTCTAGATTATGTTCAAGGTGATTTTGGACAGGTATATTTGGGTGATGATGAGCCCTGTCAAATTGTTGGAAAAGGAAAGATAAAGATCAAGTTGCAGAATGGTAATGACTGGTTTCTGCAGGAGGTAAGACATGTTCCTAATTTAAGAAGAAATTTAATTTCTGCAGGGCAACTAGGTAGTGAAGGTTGCATAGTTACCTTCTTAGACAGTATGTGGAAGGTCACTAAAGGATCATTAGTAGTAGCTAAAGGTGCGAAGGTAGGCACATTATATCTGTGTACTAGTAACACTTACTCTACCTTAGCTGCTACAGATAAAGTTACTGCAGGAACAACAACAATGAATAGATTCGATAATGTGGCACCATAGGCTTGGGCACATGAGTGAGAAAGGGATGAAAATCCTTCACTCCAAAAATCTATTGCCAGGACTAAAGAAGATTGATTTAGAGTTATGTGAAAACTGTGTTTATGGTAAACAGAAAAGAGTCAGATTTCTCAAGGTTGGGAAAGAGAAGAAGAGTGAGAAGTTAGAGCTTGTACATTCAGATGTATGGGGACCGGCTCAGGTATCATCTCTTGGTGGCTCTTGTTTTTATGTTATTTTTATTGATGACTCAACCAGAAAAACATGGGTATATTTCCTAAAGCAAAAATCAGATGTTTTTGAAACTTTTAAGAAATGGAAAGCTTTGGTTGAGAATGAGACAGGAAAAAGGTTGAAGTGTCTCAGATCAGATAATGGAGGTGAGTATTGCAGCAAAGCATTTGAAGATTACTGCTCCTTAAATGGGATTTGAAAGCAGAAGACAGTTCTAGGAACTCTACAGGAAAATGGTGTGTCAGAGAGAATGAATAGGACTATCATGGAACGTGCGAGGAGCATGAGATTGCATGTTGGATTGCCCTTAAATTTTTGGGCAGATGTTGTACATACTACTGTCTATTTGATAAATAGAGGACCTTCAACCCCTTTGGATGGTGGTATTCTAGAGGAGGCATGGACTGGTAAAAAGGTAAATTATTCTTTTCTAAAAACTTTTGGTTGTGAAGCTTTTGTCCATGTTGATAAAGAAAATAGAACCAAACTTGATGCTAAATTTCAGAAATGTACCTTCATTGGATATGGGATAGATGAATATGGCTATCGGTTATGGGATTTTGAAAATAAGAAAATAATTAGAAGTAGAGATGTTATATTCAATGAGAAGGATATGTATAAAGAACAGATGAAGGAAAAGAAGCATGAACAGGACAAACAAGAATGTGGTGTTGGATGAGATTCCTGAAAATGAAATGCCACAGGTACCTGATGCTCAGCAACAACAGATTGTCCCACAAACTCCTACAAGTGTTAGACGTTCTACGAGGATAAGTAGACCCCCTGAAAGATTTTCTCCTTCTTTGTATTCTATTTTATTAATGGATTCTGGTGAACCAGAAGAATATGAAGAAGCAATGCAGGTGGATGCCAAACAACAGTGGCAGCTAGGCATGAAAGAGGAGATGGACTCCTTGATGAAAAATAAGACTTGGGACTTAGTCCCTTTACCTGCAGAAAAAAGAGCCTTGCCTAACAAATGGGTTTATCGGCTGAAGGAGGAGGAAGGAGGTCAGAAAAGATATAAGGCCAGACTTGTGGTAAAAGGTTTTGCACAGAAAAAGGGTATCGATTATGATGAAATATTTTCTCCAATTGTAAAAATGACTTCAATTAGAACTGTACTTAGTCTTGTGGCTGCAGATGATTTACATCTTGAACAATTAGATATCAAAACAACTTTTCTCCATGGAGATTTGGAGGAGGAAATTTACATGTTGCAACCACAGGGATATGAGGTCAAAGGTAAGGAGAACTTGGTGTGCAGGTTGAAGAAAAGTCTGTATGGCCTAAAGCAAGCACCCCGACAATGGTATTTAAAATTTGATAGTTTCATGGCTGAACACGGTTATCATAGATGTCATTCTGATCATTGTGTATATTTTAAGAGATTTGATAATGGTAGTTATATTATCCTATTGCTTTATGTTGATGACATGCTTGTTGTTGGGTCTAACATGCAACAGATAAATGATCTTAAACAGAAATTAGCCAGGTCATTTGCTATGAAGGATTTGGGTGCAACTAAGCAAATTCTCGGTATGAGGATTACACGGGACAGGAAAAATAGAACCTTGAATTTGTCCCAAATTGAGTATATAAAGAAGGTGTTGAAAAGATTTAACATGCAGGATGCAAAAGCAGTTAGTACACCTTTGGCTAGTCATTTCAAATTGACTAAGGAGATGTGCCCAAAGGCACAGGAAGAGGTTAATAAAATGTCTAACATCCCGTATTCATCAGTTGTTGGCAGTCTGATGTATGCAATGGTATGCACAAGGCCAGATATTGCACATGCAGTGGGAGTTGTGAGCAGGTTTATGAGTAATCCGGGTATGGAACATTGGAATGCTATGAAATGGATTCTTCGGTATTTGAAAGGAACTACTACAAAGGCATTATGTTTCAAAGGATCTAATGCTGCTCTGAGTGGATTTGTTGACTCTGATTTGGTGGGTGATATTGATTCACGGAGGAGTACTACAGGGTATGTTTTTACTATAGGGTGAACTGCAGTTAGTTGGATTTCTAGGCTGCAAAAGGTTGTTGCACTTTCAACCACTGAAGCTGAGTATGTTGCTGCTACAGAAGCCAGCAAGGAGATGATTTGGTTGCAATGTTTTCTAAAGGAATTGGGTCAGACACAAGAGGATAGCCCATTGTATACTGATAGCCAGAGTGCCATTCATCTTGCAAAGAACTCTGCTTTTCTTTCAAGGACAAAGCACATTCAGCTCAGGTACCACTTCATCCGGACTATTTTGGAGGAGGGTCAGTTACGGCTTGAGAAGATTCACACAAGTGAGAATCCTGCCGATATGTTCACAAAGGCAGTTCCACAGGAGAAGCTGATTTCTTCATCAGTTTTTGTTGGTCTTCTTGATTGATAATTGAGGAATTTATACCAGTCAAGTCCTAGTGTTTTATCCAGTGGATGTTGCATGTATAGTGGTGTCGTGTAGTATCAGTCTCCAAGTGGGAGATTGTTTAGTGTGGAGCCTAATCAGTCTCCAAGTGGGAGATTATTGAAATGTGGCAACTGATCAGCAAAGTACTATACACTCAGCATGAAAACCGACATTGTAATAAAACCCTAAAAAGGTCGACTTTGTTTGTTGCCCTAAAAACGCATGTTATAAGCGACTGGGATGCTTAAGGCATTGTAAGGTTGATGTACTATTTTTGCTGGATAATAAGAAAGATTGGATGGTTGTGTATGGTGGACGTAACCCATTCTGGGTGAACCACGTTAAATCTCTGTGTTATCTATGTCCTGTTTTATTTCTTTATCTTTTTGTATTTAAATCTGCATATAATTGTTAGTTCATATTTGCTTCGGATCTTCTTGAAACCCTAACATTCCACTGTCAGTTCCCTATCATATGATATAGATTGATTTTTGTATTGCTCATCCACTTTCACATTTGCACTCTCCACAATTTTCTACAATCTTTTGTTATAACATCTATATGCTTTGCTATGAATTGAGTATCCAAGAAATATCCCTTCATCACATCTAGGATCAAACTTCCCAATTGAATCATCCCCTTTGATATAATATTTATTTCCAAAAATTATGAAATATTTAATAGTAGGTGTATGTCCAAACCATTCTTCATAAGGGGTCTTACCAGTTTCACCTTTGATACGAACTCTGTTGAATGTGTAGACTGTTGTACTCATTGCTTCTCTCCAGTAGATGTGAGAAAATTTGGCTTCCATCATCATGGTTCTTGCTGCATCCAAAATGGTTCTATTCTTCCTTTCCACTACTCCATTCTACTAAGGAGTCTGGGGTGTAGATAGTTGTCTCCTAATTCCATTTGTCTCATAATAACTATTAAATTCATGAGAAGTGAACTCACCACCTTGATCTGATCTCAGAGATTTGATTTTTAGTCTAGTTTTCTGTTTCCACCTTTTCTTTAAAGATCTTGAATTTCTCAAAAGCTTCAGACTTCTCCCTTAAAAATTCACCCACATCATTCTAGAATAATCATCAATTATCAGCATGAAGTATCTATCGCCTTGAAAGCTTCTCGTCCTTGTTGGACCACATAGGTCAGTATGAATCAAATCAATCACATCATTATATTTATCATGTATGCTCTTAAAAGAAGTTCTAACTTGCTTTCCCAATTGACATTCCTTACATACCAGATTACGAGGCTTTATAATCTTAGGTATATTTCTAACTGCCTTTGTTGAACCGATCTTAATAATACAATCAAAATTACCATGACACAACCTCTTATGACATAACCAACTCTCATCAATATGAACAATCAAACATGTCTTATTACCAGTGTTCAGGTGAAAGATATTATCTCCAATCTGAGTACCAATTGCAATCTCCAAACCAGTTTTGTTAATGATTTTGCATTTTCTATCTTTGAACTAAAGTTGGAATCCCTTGTCCACTAATTGACCAACACTTATAAGATTATTCTTTAAACCTTCTACATAATAGACATTATCAGTATTATGCTTGCCATCCAGAGAAATAATACCTTTACCTTTGATCATACATTCTTTGTCATCCCCAAATCTGACTTGACTGCCATTGTATTCTTGCAGGGACATAATTTTTCTTTTATCTCCAGTCATATGATGTGAGCATCGACTATCAATTACCCATTCATACTTGTCTTCAACTTTTGCTGCCGACCTTTTCTTCATTCTTGATTGCTGGTTTTGGTTCATCTTCCTTTAAAGCATAGAACACCCATTCCTTTCCATTGCCAGATCCACTAGCAGAGTCTGCTGTCGGTTCATCCTCAGAGTCATCACTTACTCCTTCCTCATCCGCTATGTAGCATTGTTTGTTTTTCTTGAATCTATATCTGTTTTGATTAGGATTAAATGATTTCTTATTTATTTCTTCAAATCTTGCATTCCTTTCAGGACATCTAGATGCAAAATGACCAATCTTATTACATGCAGAACTTTTAAAAGGTTCTTTTCCTTCATACTTACTTCCTGCCAGTCCTTTAGGTACTCTTCTAGCAAATAAGGCTTCAAGTTTCTCAAATTCTTCATCCTCTTTCCTCATATCTTCCAATTATTTTGCATATAAGGCTTTCCAATCACTTTTGCTAGAAGATGTTGATGCATGAAAAGCAGGTTCAAACTTTGCAGCTCCAGAGGGTCCAAATTCTTCAAGCTCAAAAGCAGATAATTTCCTAATCAGAATGTCTCTGTTAACTGAAGTGTTTGCCATTGTTCTCAATTCATTAATTGCAGTCGCCTTCATCTTGTAAGCTGGTGGAAGGGCTCTCAAGACTTTAGAAATTATTTCATTTTCACTTAGAGATCCTCCACAACATTGAATTCCCATGACAATCTCATTTACTCTTTCCATAAATGTAGCAATTCTTTCATTATCTTCCATCTTCAAGTTCTCATACCTTACCTGGTAACCATCAAGTTTAGATTTTGACAGTAGGGTCACCTTCATTCCGAGTTTGCAATTTATCCCACATAACCTTTGCAGATGATTTATCAGTCAATCCCATGATTTGTTGATCAGTGAGTGCACACAAGAGGGCTTCTCTTGCTCTGCAATCATTTTCAATATACTTGTCCAAGTCTACAGGAGTAGGATTGCTAGATGTCAAATCATAAGGTGTATATCCTTTCTCAGTGATCTTCCAAATATCCTTTCCAAGACATCTAAGATGAGTCTCCATTTAGATTTTCCATATCCCATAATTTGTTCCATCGGGCTTAGGGATTTCTCTTCTGAAAATAGTTGCCGGTGGATCTACCTCAAGTGGTTAAGCTTATGCAAAAGAGGACCAAAGCTCTGATACCAATTGTTAGGATAACCGATGGACAACTGAGAGGGGGGGTGAATTAGTTGTCAATAGATTATATTAATCAAACCACTTTATAACCTTTAACCAGAGCACATAAACATTGAATACCAGAATAGTAGAAACAGATACCGGTAAGCAATAAAACTTAAGAATGAAACATAGAATTAACACAATGCAACCATACCACATAACACCATGATTTGTACATGGAAAACCCGGTAAAGGGAAAAACCATGGTGGGAAGCCTACCCACAGTCAGATGACACTTCTACAAAAATTATATGATACAATAAGGGGCCTGCACATGCAGGAAGGCGCACTACCTAGAGCGTATTGCTCATTACAAAGGAGTCTCATTGACTACAAAGAGGTTATAACCACCTTAATATAATTGGACAACAATCCAAAAGAATGAACTACCAGTGATAGCATCTACCATGGCTGATTACAGTCTCCATTAAGCTCAATACCAGAGGCCTTTGACCTCTTACTTAAACCCAATTCGATCACCTATGATTGACCAAATCTCCTTCACACATGATATTTCATTTCACGACCACAACCATTACTGCCACGATCTACAATGAGATCTTACATCAATTTATACAAACCCTAAAGCCTAAACGATTAGGTCGACCACCTAAAAGATATTACAATAAGATCATTACATACATCCATATTACAATGATATGCCATGTCGGCTTTAGACAAAAACAACATTAACCAATCCATAAAACATCCTGGTAACATGTAGAGAACACGTTAACATGATACCGGTCCATAACCTAGACAGGTACCAGACCTAATCTGGGTCCACCATACCAAAGTGATGTCTCCAATTAGTTGAGGCATGATCAAGGATCACCTTCTGCATCCCGAATTCCATCTAGAAGCCACGCCAACACCACTTATGCATTCTGTCAAAGATTCTCAGTAAAATCTCTGTGGTAAAACCTTAAACCCTTACCGATAACCAAAACCCGTCTGTCGGTAACCAATCATAATAGCTAGTGTTGACATCAATGCAACACATAATCAATTCCTCCATATTGCCAACACAATTTAATCAATTAATTAGGTTGACAAGCTTAAATTGATTTAATTAATTTTTGGTGTCTACATTTGTCCCCTCTTTGATATAGCATCATGAAGTGATGTTATATCAAAGAAGAATAAAACACAATGGAAGAAAAGGATAAGGACTAGTAGCATGATGCCCCGGTCATAAGATGAGGAAGAATGGCAAGGAAGGATGACAAGAAAGTAGTTGTATGCCCCCTTGAGAGGATAGGTGGGTTCAAAGAACACAGGTGTGCTCTCAAAATGGATTAGAAGACTAGATAATGAAGGATGAAGATGATGAAAGAGGGAATAAATGAATTGGAGTCTTGTGAATGAAATGAGATAAAGAAATGATAAATGGATGGGATTTCTTGTTGGGAAAAATTTGAGAGAAAACCTCAATTTGATATCGCCATGGATAGTCTACACCACTGATTATAAGAACCAGGATGATATGAAGATCCGAGGCGTGGACTGACGCTCAAACAAATAGGAATCTCTTGCACACAACCATACAAGTTTTGATAAACACTAATGCAGGGTTGTCGGTTCATATAAGGAAAACCTTTAGACACACCATACCATGAAAATTATACCCCATTATACACTAGCCAAGACATACCAAGATATAGGATGATCAAGGCAGTCTTGAACAAGTATAGTTGTGGGGCACAAGATAAAAATCAGAGCAAAAATCTCACTCATGCAACAATATGCACATGACCAACTGGTATCTCTTGCCAAGATGAGGGATGTGGACATGGATAAACTATCAGACTAGGGAAGGATGCATCATGATGGGCAGGTGATGGATTTGGATACAGATTGATGATTGGTAAAAGGCAAGTTGGATGCGTGAGGTCTGCATATGAGAGGATTGCCACTTGGATTTGATTAGCATAGTATGGATGGATGTTTGGATAATATGCAAGTCAATATAAGCTTAGTTTGATGGATTGGATAGGATGGAAGAAGGATAAATGATAGGATAAGATGAAAAAGGGGGATGGATGATTGAGTAGGATTGGTTTGGGGATGGGATTAATGATTGAATTAGAAGAGATTGGAGAATATGATTGGATGAGATAGGATTGGATTAAAAGTATAATTTGATAGGATGGGGTGGATTGGTGGATATAGGATAGATGGATTGGAACCAATGACAAGGGAGAACCAAGGTTTAGTAAAAGGATGGATGAATGGAGGGAAATATAATTTGGATAGGTGACAGATGAATTGAGTGGATGGATATGGATAGGATATGGAGGAATAAAGGATGGAGGGTAGGATGATGGAGACCCAAGGACTATGTTGCAAAGGAGTGCAATGCCCCACACTAGAGGTAGTGGAATTAATGATGGAAGGATGGTGGATAAAGATGTATGAGATGGAAGGATGTTGTGTAATAGATAGGGATGGTAGAGGAATTAAGGCTTGTATTTTTCGAAGCATGTGTGCATATTATTTTGCCTCTAACATGATCAAGACCAAAGATAAGAATGGAGGATTGAATTTGGATAGGATGAGGGATATGAGATGGAAGATATGGATAGGATAGTAAAGATCAAAGATAGTAAAGGAGGATGTATGGAAATAGGAGGTGGATAAAGGATAAGAGATATGGATAATGAAGATGGTAGGATAACATGGATGAATATTGCCCCCAAGCATAGAGTGCAAGAGGATGAGGGGATTACACATGATGCTTGTTTACCAATTTTTCATCATGGTACTTACCCAAGGCACCACCAAAAGTGGTTTTCACCATTGGATGAAATGATTTTTCTTTACTCTTTATTTTTATTTATTTATTTATTTTGTATTTTTTGAGATTTTTGAATTTATTTTTTATTTTTTGCATTTTTTGAGATTTTTGAATTTATTTTTTTCGATATATTTGGATGGATAAGGATGAGGATAAGTGGATGTGGAAGATAGTGGATGCATGAAGGAGGAAGGGAGGACTCAAGCATCCAATTCCATGGATGGTATCCCTTAGTATTTCTTTGAACTGGAGGTATGCTCATAGATGTTGGTAAAAATAATTGGGGAGATGAAATGGATAGGGAATGAAAGATAAGGATTTGCAAAGGATTGGACTAATGGAATGGGATCGTGAAAAGTGGATGATGGATAATGGATGGGGTTTTGAAACATTTGTGGAAGATCAACATTGGCATACACCTTCAAGGGTGGTGGAGTGGTGGATGAGGTGGTTTTGAATTAGATGGAGGATAAAGTGTGGATTTTGGGACATGAAGACCCAAAATAGGAGAAGGGGATGATGGAGTGGTGGTAGTGTAAGGGCCCAATATGGATTTTGATGATGAAGGAGTGTTAGATTGAGGATTGGAGGACTTATGAATGGATGGAGCTTTTGGATTAGCAAGTTTGGATGCCAATTTTGATTGTTCTACTTTTAGAAGTACCTTAGGAATCCACATAGTTTTTGATTTTTTCTTTTGGGGCCTTTGCGGCCTTTTGGATTATTTTTGAATCATATTTTTCTTTTGAGCATGTCATTTTGAGGGGACATGTTGATCCTTTGATTTTTGTGGATTTTGTGCTTTATGATTTTTAGATTGGGCATCCAAATTGCTTCCAATAGAAATGGGTTGGGTGCATGAGGATGAAGGAATTAGGGATTTTATGGATGGTGGGATGATGGAGGGAAAGTGTTGGGAGGGATTCAATGATGTGTGCCTTTGTTGATCTTGCTTAGGGATTATTTGAGGTGATGGGGTGGTGGATGGAGGGATGGAAGGAATGGAGGATTTAACTTTAAACATAGGGTCCCAAAATGGATGTGGATGACGGGGGATGGTGGGACTTTGATTTATATGGAGGGATTTTGGATTTAGGAGGAATAGGAGATGTACCAACATATTGAGAGTTTCTTTTCCCAATAGGATACTCATTATTTTGGAAAGAAGATGCAAGTCCATTTTGAGGGGGATGGGATGTGGAAGGAGGATTAGGATCGTTAGATGGATTGGGATCATGACATGGAGATGAACGGATAGTTTGATCTTGACTAGGGAGGGTATCATGAGATGGAGTGGGAAGGGTGATTGGATCATGAGATGGAAGAGGATCATGCGATGGTGGGAGAGGATTGGATGTAGGGATCATATGACCGTGGGAGGAAGTGGAAGGGATGATATCATTAGATGGAGTGGATGGTGATGCATCATGAGATGGAGAGGATTCTATGCTAGCATTCTTTAGAACAAGCCCATGCAATGTTCAGGGTAGTGGGGGTGGTGCGATGGAGGAGGATATGAAAGCTTCAATGTGAGTAGATGGAGGAATGCAGGTATCCTGAAGTGTGGGGGATTGGGATTTATTTTGAGGTGGAGACGATGGAGGTGGATGAAGGACTTGAGGATATTTGGCAACTTTGTTTCGAGGTGGTGATTTTGTCTCCTTTGCTAGCATGTCTTGGATAAGATCACGAATGATGGTCTTGGAGGATGTGGATAATACATGTCGCATGCAAAATTCATCTTTAAATATTAATTAGAATTCAAAGGGAAATCACGAATCCCTATCTAATCAAAGAATTCAACAAACAGACAATAAAATAATGCAATTAAGAAATAGTAATGTAAAATATATTAATAAAAAATCCCTATTCCATGATCGCATATGGCTTCCATTTCTCTTCTCTTCTCTGTGGTAAGATGGCTCTCAGATATTACGTTGGCAACCTGCAATTGACACAAAGATTCAAAGTTCGTGATCCTTGAAAATGGAGATTGAATGCTCAATTTATAGATTATTGGATGAGAATTGATTGAAAGATGGAACAGATTGATCAAGAGGTGGAACTCAGGCGAGCTCACATGCTGATTGATAGTTCAACTGCTAAATTGGAGGTGAAACAAAATTGATTGAATAGATTAATTGAGTTAACTGATTGAGAAAAAGCTAACCGAGGGAAGAAAAAGAATGATTGGAGGAAAATTAAGAGGATGACAAAGAAAGCTTTATTTAGAAAAAGCTAACTAGAAGATGGAAATAGAGATTGGAGAGATAATTGAATTAATTAATTAATTGACTGAATTAATAATTTAGCATGTGCTTGCACTTTGACTTAGATTTTCAATTTAATCTTTGCATGAGGTTTAATTCAAATAATTGAATTTATTTAATTCAGTTTAGTATTTGAATATATCTAGATCTTGACTTTGATTTCCAATTTGATTTTTGAAATCATGCACATGTATTTAAATTTGGAAGAAATTAGAAGAATTAATTAGTTAATTAAATAATTTAAAGAAACTATTTAATTATTTAGAAATGGAAGAATTAATGAAATTAAATGAAATTAGAAGAAATATGAAATTAAACGAAATTAGAATTTGGGGATTTGGAATTAGAAGAATTAATTAGTTAATTAAATAATTTAAAGAAACTATTTAATTATTTAGAAATGGAATTTAATTAAATAATAAAGATGGATTTAAATTAAAGGAATTAAATCATAATTAACGAAATAATAAATATTTAATTAGTATTTAGAAAAGGGTTGATGATTAGATGATTAAAGATAGAAATTGAAAATGAATTTATTTAAATAATAAAGATTATTTAAATTAGGGAATTAATCATAATTAATTAAATAATAAATATTTAATTAACATTTAGAAAATGGTTAATGATTAAATGATGAAAGAATAGGAAATAGAATAATTAGTAAGATGATAGAAGAAATATGAAATTAGAAGAATAAGATTAATTAACTTAATTAAATAATTTAAAGAATTATTTAATCAATTAGACGAATAATTAGTACATGATCAATGAGACATTTTTAGGTGTCTACATTTGCCCCTCTTTGAGACAATGTCGAAACGACATTGTTTCAAAGAAAATGAAAAATTATGCCACAATATGTCTTGGTACCACTGTATAGTGTAAATATGCCCCCTTGGAAAAGGTGGTTGAAAAATTTGAAAATTGAGACCATGTTTTCGATATCAATATAATGAGCAATCGTGTGAAGTTTCGTGCGATTTTGAGATCATTTGAGTAGGCTACAAGTTGTTTGAAGATGGTGGGGACCACGGGCGTCGAGGTGTCAAAAAACCCTAATTTTGAGCTATAAATAGAGAATTAGGTTTCCATTTGCTCATTTGCAATTTGGTAAGTTCTTGGTTTTCTCTGCAAAACCTTGTGCTTTCTTGCTAGTATTTGATCATAATGGTTGGTTACAAAGCTCGATTGCACCTGTCTAATCGAGTATGTTCATATCAGAGACCTCCTGGGACTGGCGGCATGGTATTTTTCTAAAATTTTGCCTGATTTTTTGCCTATTTTTGCTATTTTTCCAAAAAAATTGCAGTGTCCAATTTTTCCTTTTTGTGACTCAATAGCATGTCATTTTTCACGTATTCGCTTTTAACATACCACATTCACTCATAAGGTTACACATACTCTTTAAGTGTACTGTATTCGTTGTATTCATACCACATTCTCTTAAGATGCTACACATAAGCTAATTTCTTTACGCATTTGTGATAAATGTTACGCATAAGCTATTATTGTACCACATTAGTAGTAAATGTCACACATTGGTTTAAAACATCACGCATTCATTGTAAGTGAAAGATTTTTTGTCATGCATTTGATCATTTTTTATGTTCTCGTGATCCAATATCTGATATTTTGAATATTTTCTCTATGCAGGAGAACATTGGAGATCTATACTGCCGACAAAGCAGACCCAGTGGATTTGATCTTCATGCATATTCACTTGATAAGGAGATTGAGCATATCCAACAACTTGGTTTGTAATATGTGTTACACTTGCCATAGGTTACGGCCAACAGGGCCATGATTACAACTTTGATAGAGCGGTGACATTCTGAGACATGTTCATGTTGGCATTATAACAGACAATAAGAGATTGTTGGCATTATAACAGACAATAAGAGATTGTTGGCATTTCAATTAGGATATTGAGAAGGTTGTTGATGATTATGGATATAACTGATTAAGGATGTTTACTGTCTTAATATTATTATTTTGTCATTGATGTCAAGAAATTGATTTTCTAATTCAGTATGATGTTGCCATATCTTAAGAAGTATGATTTGATGAGTATAAAGATGTCGGTAAAAGACACAGAAAGATTGTGATGAATAAGGGGAGAAATAAGTTATTCAATGGGAAACTATTACCGAGTTAGACAATGATGAGATCATGATGTTTAGATTGTTTTGATAACCTACATATGCTATTGTTTGTAAGGTTAATACTATACTATGTTACCAAGCAAAGAACCTAGTCGGTAAACCCTAAGGAACCTAGTCGGTAAACCCTAAGGTTATTGCTATTGGTTAATGAAGGCGGAATGTCTACCAAGTGAAGTGTAGTATTTACCGAGTTGCAACCGAGCTGAACAGAATGCATTAAATGATTAAAAGTGTTATTTAATGAAGAAAACTAATGAGCTGGAATAGTATAAATGATTGGTATGCCATGTATGAAGTTTGTTAAGGATCTATGGTAAAGGAAGATCGGCAGAAAGATCTACAGCTCAGATTGAACCACAATACCTTAGCACAAGTTCCAAGAAATGTATGCAAGTTCCAAGGTGAGGTAAAACATTTTTAGATCGAAGGATACATTGAACCTGGTCGAGTTTAAAGATCTAATGGCTATGATTGATCATGGGATATGTGATCAAGGAGATTCAGCGGTTAGCAATTGTTTATAAACAAGGAACTGTTGATAAACAATGCATGCGGGCAAGTGTAAGCATATGGATGCTACATAGTGATTACCGAGCACATAAGCTTGAAGACCTATTTGAATAACATAGTAGAAATCCCAGCAGAGGGACAAGATAAGTCTTATGACTTGATTGTTTTGAGCAAATAAGAATCTACTTCAGCATTTTAGATGTGAAGTTGCAGATAGATTTTTATTATTGTTATTTTGTAAGTAACAGAAAATCTCTTAACCAAGTGGACTTAACAGTCTTATATGTAAACCCTCTAGCAAGGTAACATTCTAAATGAGTGTTTGAAATCCTTTGACAAGGTCACTTCTAACAAAGTGAAGATCCTAACAGATCTGAGGGAAATCCCTTAACTGGGTCACATCTAGTAATGTGTTTGTAATCTTTAACAGGATTTGCTTTTAACCGAGCATACTCTAGAAGAGTATATTTCTTAGTGGGTCCAAAATCCCACAATGGTTTTTCCCTGTTTGGGTTTCCACGTTAAATCTGGTGTTATGAGTGTTGTTATGATTATGTGTTCTTAAGGTTGCATGCTTTACAGTTTTGATTACATATATCTGTTTAAGCTACCGAGGTTGAATTTGTTAAATATATTGAAGATTAAGTTTGTATGATTCACCCCCCCTCTCATCTTGTTAGCTTGGCATCTGTACTTAACAATTAGTATCAGAACTATCAGTTCATTCCATCTTCCTATTGGGGAGGCATCCATTATCTTAGAGGATATATGGTGTATACTGCATATTCCAATTCATGGTGAGAGGGTTGTATATGACCATGACGATGGCATTGCTGGGTTATGTGCACTTTTTGAGTGTGAGATATAGGACTTATAAATCAGTGGTTGGTATGACATCCCTTGGGCCCGTTTAGATTATGATGACATGACTATTGTACTATGCAGTATTGTCGACGGTTTGTTGATACCTGACAGATGAGGTCATGGATTTCCAGTCGGATGGGGTAGAGTACTTCATGATATGATTGTGCATCGATGATTATATGCTTGGGGTCCTTGTCTTCTAGCCATGTTGTATTATCATATGCATGACATTGTATATCTTGGACATCAGTCTATCAGTTGTGGGGTGACATTGCTCAAGACTTGGGCATGGCAGCATATTTCCATTTCGAGACCTGTCATTCATGTTGATTTGCAGCCTGGTGAGCCTTATGCTTTTAGGTACACAATGGGTATCAGATACAGGGGATCGGGTAACACCTTGTATTGGAGACATCAGTTTGACATTCTACAAAATTTTATTTGGAGGCCTTACTTAGATTGCCCCGGTTGGGCGGATGATGTAGTACACTTGCCTTTTTATTGATAGCGGAGATATCTGATTGGTAGGACATTCAAGACCCAACGGATCATAGAGATATCTCTCCTAGGTCTAGTACTGAGACAGTTTGGAGAGGTAGAGGTTACACCGGTGGTTACTGTAATGCCCCTACCCTAGTCGGCCTTGTAAAATCTGTTTGACCTTGGTTGACTTCCTATGTGGCATTCTTGAATGGTTGATTTACCGTGATGCAATGTTGTAGATTGGATAATATAAATAATTGTGCATACCTATTATTGTGCTTTTGCACCAATTCTTGTGTAAATGTAATTGTTTCCTAATTCTTGTTATAAATCTCGAGCTAACGCCTTCATTTAATATGTATATATATATATGTATGCTTGCGTGACTCATGGTTGCAGGAGATTGCAGGTACTATACCGCCTAGGTGTGAGGTTCATCTCGTTTAGGATTCGTAGGGTTGAGTATACCTCCTTCATCCTTAGAATTCAGATTAGGTGGTCATAAAACTCTCGTCTTGCCTTAGCCATGATCAGGTGAGCATCGTGTGTGGTCCATAGGGTTCCTTTATCGTTTGGGTTGTGTGTCGTGTGATTGGTGGACTTCTTGGTTTGTGTGCCTTGCATGTGGGGAATGGAGTATTTTTATCCTAAGTATTTAATTCAATTTAATGTGTGGATGTATGCATTAGTAATTGAGAAATTTAAAATAGATAGTTTTCTTTTATATGATTAATCGTTAATTTAAGAGATCGCTTTATTTATATTTGTAGCAAGCTTAAGTATTTAATTTGAATTAATGTGTTCATTTACGCATTATTAGTTGAGAATTTAAAATAAATAGGTTACTTTCATGAGATTAGTCAGTTATCAAAAAGAGCGCTTTATTTATGTGTAGCGAGTTTAATTTAATAGTTAATTTTAAATAACGAATTTAATTAGTTTATGCGTTTTTAAAAAGGAAGATTTAAAGTCATTTGAAAATAGAAATAATTTAACCAATTTTGCATTTTGGAAATGAAAGGGTAAATTTTATTATTTAAAGAAAATTATTTTTAATTTGTAAAGTTGATATAGTGTAAAAGGTTGATTTTAGAAATTGATTTAATTTAAATGCTTTACCCTTGTCAATAGTTCGAAATATAATGTTGGCCTAATTAATATTGAGAAATTAAAATTAAGATCAAAATAAGAGAGAAATATATTAATTAGAAAATCAAGTTAAATCAATTTAACAGTGAAAATAAATATTATTTCTTTTTATTTTAAAAAGGGCTTAATTTTTGAAATTAGAAATTAGGTCAAAAAGGGGGTTTTCCATTTAACCTAAGTTGAAAAATATTTTGGGGGTTGAAATTTTTGGAAAAAGAAAGAAAAAGATGGGGGGGGATGGAGATTTGGAAAAAAAAGATGGATTTCTACAGCTGCAGATTTGGGGGCTCATCTTCAAACTCTTTTGGAAATGTGATAGAGGTAGGATTCGAATGCACCTCTTGTTTCCTTTTTGAATTTTGGGTATATGTCTGAAAATTGTTCTTGAAGATTTCTTGCTCCAAAAAAAAACCCCATGATTGTTGTTTAAACGTAGAATTCAGTTTTAAAAATATGGGTTGTTCTTGAATCAAAATTTTCTTAATGGATTTGGAGTTTTAAACTTGCTGAGAAAAATATTTTCCCATAATGAGGGTTTTGGTAAAATCTGGAAAATAATGGGTCTGTAATAAAAAAAAATTTAAAATGGGGGATTTCGTTTTCTTGGCTTCTTCTATACCTTCATTCTAAATTTTAATTTTTTCTTTATACTGCAAATCGGATTTAAAAAAATAACTACAAAAAAAAAAAGAAAAAAAAAAGGAGAAGAAATTTTTATTGGGATTTCGGGGGGGGGAGCCGAAGCTCAACCTACCCCTCCCCACGGCGCCACCGCAGCTCCTCCCGATTTCCACACAGTGGGGGGCCAGAGGGGACTGCGACTCCTGTGGAGGCTGCAACTCCTCCCGGCTCCACTGTGTGGGGGCCGAAGGGCCTGCGACCCCACGGTAGCCGCAGTACCCCGGCTCCACTGTAGGTGGAGGCCGAGGGGCCTGCGTCCTCCGTGGAGGCCGCAAACTCTTTGGTTAGGGCACGACTCGCCCTAGGGTTTCGTCGCCTAGGGTTTTGGGCTGCCCTCCACATGATTGTTTTTTTTTTATTTATAATTTTACATATATTTAAAATTTAAATTTGATGTTATTTTGTATGTAAAAAAAAAAAAATATAAAAAAAAAAGATATATAATAATAAATATATATTACAAGTAATATATTTGTTATTATTAAAGTTTGGTTGGGATTTATATTTTTAGCAAATAACAATTATGAAAATAAAAATAAAGAGGGGAATAATATATATATATTAATAAATTATACATTAATCATCGGACTCAATAAGGTAATGATATCCATTGATCTAACAATTGTTGAATGTTGTATTATTTTTATTTATTTAAGTTGGTAATTATTGGGACTCAAATTTAGATGCTAATGAGTAAATCGAATGTTGAAATTAGTTTTAAAATGTATGCTAGGGAATCTTAAATTAGCTGGGAGATGATTTTCCCATTCCCTTATTTATTTTTAATGTAGTTTGTTCTTTATAGTATTGGGTAAATTTTTGAGTTGGTAGGAGAGGGGCTAGAGTATTGTTGTAAAACCAACTTGCCATTGATGCATATCTAAGGATTAAATAACTTGTTTAGATGCTTAAAATAACATGAGAAAAGACTGTATTTACCCGTTAACGCTTGTGCATGGTGTAATATTTTTTGTAATCGCTATGTCTTTAATAATAGCACGTCCTTGATAGGTTTGTTGGGTCCCTATCATCTGGTTGCTTGTGTCTGGTCATAGTCGGTCAAGTCTCTTTTTAGGGTACCGACAGTTAAGTAACCCTTGTATTTGCTTTTGATGTATTCATTAGGATCCGCTTCAAAAGTGTTCATTATGTAATTATCGACTGAGGTGGTTGTCGTATTGTGGTTGTGTTCGCCTATATGGCAAAGATGTAAAAGACTTGAAACTTATGTAATCCTAACTATATTAAATGTCAAAGGGGTCTTGCAGTTGAGCAGACCCGGAGATGTAGCCCTCTAGGGGTGAACTCCGAGATCATATCCGTGTTATGCGATGCCTTTACCTCTTTTATTTCATACTTTAAGTTATCATGTATGGTTGCATTTCGTAAGTGTATAATGGGGATTTAATGAAGTTAATTTTCGAATGCATGAATATAGTCATCTTGTTAAATGCTCTAATTAGGGTCATAATAGGATTGTAAATATGATTATGGAAAGTAATGTGTTAATGTTAATGAAAAAAGTAAGCATGGAAAGAAACTCGCTAGGTTACAATTAATGTAATAACTTGTCTTAAAGCTTGAAATTTGGATATAATGAATGGATAACAAATATTGGTTTAACTGTCATAATACCTAAATTGAAATCTAATGGAAGCACCTCATTTGGGTATTTACCTTTTTTATCTTAGTAAATGAACATAGTCATGTTAGCTATATTTCACTAAATTGGATGAATTCATTTAGTTATTTACGTTTTATTCTAAACAAGTAATCCTCACCAAATTTAGTATTATAATTGGAGGAACTTAATTGAATTCCCACATGATAACCTTAATAAATGAACCTCATTATAATAGACATAATGGAACTAAAATGGGAAGACTCATGCAGTTGCGTATATCTTAATCATAGCAAAAGTAATTCTTCATATTATCTTTAATTATTTTAACTAAAATGAGTGAACTCATTAAGTTAGTTATATTTTAATCCTAATGGATGATCGCCACTGTGTACTTATATTTTTTAATCCTGGACGAATGAATGTCATCTTGCTAACTATATTTTAATTAAAGGGATGAACTCATGTGGCTATAGTACATTTTCACCTTAATGAATTGAGCTCCATCTCTTAGTATTATTTTAACTTCAATGAAAGAACTCTATGGCTATTTACATATTATCCTCTATGAATGAACTACGACTTATTAGTTGGTTATGTTTAAAACCAAATGAAGGAACCTCGTTTTATTGTTTAAATCTTAATTCTTAATGAATGAATTTCATCTTATTAGCCATACTTTTAACTATAAAGGATGATCTCATTGGTGGTTAGTTACTTTTAAACCTAAATGAATGAACTTCGTTATATTAGTTGCATTGTATCTAAAGTAGATGGACTCATCAAGTTAACCCTACTTAAACCTTAATGGGTGAATTCTTAAGTCAATTATGTTTTAACTTCATTGAGTAAATATCCTCTTGTTAGCCTCATCCCCAAACCTTAAAAGATGAAACGCTTCCTAGATTCTAAAATTTCTATTCATCAAACATAACATATCCATGTCTTAAGTATTAACTCGTAATTAAGATATCCAGCTTAATTGGATCAATTGTCGCGAGTTGAGTTAGGTGTAAGGTTACGTAATCACATTGGGAAACTCCTTAGGTTCGTTTAGCCTTCCGATGTGTTATCTAAGCTTTATATAACTCCAAATTATCTTAATGTTGTGACTTATTATTAACACTCTTAATTATTATATTATAAAAAAAAATATTTACACTCCATTTGAGTGTTCTTAACTTAAACCCTTCGAGGTTTCCTGGTGGGGCATTACAGTTACTGCTTATTTTGCTCATGTATCTCAGGAGGTATCTGATTGGGGGGTTTGTATACATCCACATGTTGCTTCCGCTGAGTTTTATGCGCTTCATCCATTACTTTGGGATTGGGGTAGAGGTGCAGCAGATCCAGGGACTACGTTGGAGTATGATGCATGGTGGGCTAGACATAGGCCTATTCCACTTACTGATCTTGTTGTTCTGATTACAACACAATAGATTCGTCATCCCAGGTAGAGATTGAGGATAGACTTGGGGGAGAGAGCCGGAGGAGGAGAGGGGGGAGATGAGGGTGGTGGAGGATCTGAGGGAGGATATGACAAGGATGTAGATATTGGTGGAGACACCGAGTCTAGTAGCAGTAGAGATGACGATGATTCTTCAAAGTCATCAAGCAATGAGGATGGCGATGATGATGATGAGATGCTAGAACTGGAGGACGTGCCTACTATAGAGGGTGAGGGAGGATAGGTAGGTGATAGGGATGATGATGATTCCCAGATTCTCAGAGCGCGGGTTTAGAGTCTGGAGGAGGAGGTCGCTAGACAAGATGTTGAGAGAGATGCTTACCGTGTAGACTACGATGCTTTAGAGGCTAAGAGGGATCATTTCCAGAGGGAGAGAGATGAGGCAGTCAGATGGTCACAAATGATTTAGGCTTCTTATGATCAGCACTTTGCTCCAGGTATCGATTCATGGAGTTAGTCTGATAGACTTTACTACGCTGCACAGGAGGCTTTTTATTATCGACGACTTTATTATGACACCGTACTTGAGGGATAGAGAGCTCCTAGTTTTAGTGATGTTAGAGGGCATTCTGGTTCTAATAGGATGTTCACATGGAGGACCAGTAGTGGTGGTGTTATGGGACCACCTCGACATCCTGGGGCAGGATCTAGTGAGCAGGACCCACCTGCTGACAGAGGCAGTGTCGGTTGAGACATTTTGATCATGTTATCTGAGCCTTCGGGCTTGTTTATTATATTCATACACATTATCATTTTTGAGTTATATATATGATATGCATTTTTTTGGCGACTATCTATTATGCTTTGTTTTCCATGTATGCTTATATGATGTTATGAGTTATATGATGTATATCTATTTGATTCCTTATGATTCATAAATGCAATGGTTACTACATGATTTATTAATGATGCTTTATAAATGTGATGAGATCTATATGTATGCATGAATGATGCTTATTAATGCAATTTGTACTACAAGTATGCATATTAAACTGATATTTTTTTGTATGATAATGCCAGAACAATTTTTTAACTCAGATGTACCTTGAAGAAATGTTAGTAAGATGATAGAGAGAAGAGATTGATGAAAGAATGATGTCAGAAAGAATATGATTTAGAGTGAAGATGGGAAATCAATAGACTATCAAGAAATATATGAGATGAGAATGAAATTGAATGAATCACAAACCTGTGTCATTTATTTTATTGGGCAATATATATTCATCACTGAGCCTTATTATTGAACAATGAAGTTTAGCACATCAGGGTATAAGGAACCAATATGTAAAGCTATCTCATTGTAGAAACAAACATGTAACATACAAGGAGTGAACCCCTCCATTCTGGGAAATACACTAGGGGTCGATGTATGTGTGGCATTCAATAGTTGAATGCTCCTATTACAGACACCCACTAGAGAAATTTCCCTATAACTTCATCAGTTCACACCACAAACAACAAACAAAGAAAAAGATAATGCCCATGATTGCTCCTCTACTCACTTGTGGACATCCATGAGTAGCATAGGAACAATATATGTCACCAAATGATAAAAGATAAAGACTGACCTAGACAAAATTCAGTAGCTATACTGACCTTGTGCCTTCGTTCTCAGTTGCTTGATGTGATGGTTGATAATGTCCGATCTCAGAAAGTTGTGGACCCCATTTAATACTGACCTGTCTAATTTTGAGTGTATCCTCTTCTGTTTAAGACAAGATAATGATTACTTTGATATGGATATGATACGATTGATAAGATAGTTTGATAAGTTGATTGCAGATGTTTGACTAGATAGTCGTATCCTTTGTCAACTTCGCGTGAAGTGTTTGCTAGATATCTGCTCGGGTATTTGTTTCTCACAAGACATTTTATTGCAAGTTTTTTGATTGATTGATTTTCAATTTTTAGTTCTTTTCCAAGAGCTTTTTTCAATGTTTTTAGATTATGTGGATTGATATTTGAATGTTTTTGACTGATTTTTTTAAGGATATTTTTCAGATGTTTTGGTTGATTTTCATGAACTTTTGCAGATGTTTTTGGATTTTTGAAGGATTTTCCAATGATTTTGGATTTTGAGTTTTTCAAATGTTTTTGGTATTTTTATGTTTTTGATTGATTTTTTTAGGACTTTTTATGATTTTTATGATTTTTTTAGTTATGCCCCTAGTGTGCAGACCTATACTACATGATGATCTGTAGAATGCATGTGGAGACAAATGAATTTTTGACATGAACTATGCTAATGCAATATGCATGATGAAGATGCATTTCCTATTCAAACAAGGTTGACAATGTTTGTTTAGCCTTTGTAATACACCAATTGAAATGGAGGGGCAAAAAATTTCATAGATAAGTGGTCAATCAATACCTAAGGTCCTTTGAAACATCCAAATTAACACACTTAGTGACTAGGATTTACAAATGGAGACGCGGAAAACTTCCCCATTGGTTCTTGAAACTTTGATCTTATTTTGCCCATGTGTGTGCAGATAAGTCATTTCCTGCTCTTGTGTTCACTAAAGATCCTTAGTATCCTATATGACTAGCTACGTGGATTATCCTAACTTCGAAAGCATCCTGAATAGAGCCTCGCTACCAGCAAGCTTTTAGATCTCTGACGAGGTTATAGACTGTAATTTCTCAAATCTTTCTCCATTGCCACCAGGCATTCATAGCTCTGATGGAGTTACTTGCATGTTCCCATAGTCAAGATTTTTGTTGCACTCTGTATGCGTGATATTTCAGTTATATATCATTTCTCTTTTGCCTTGAGATGAATATTTGGCATATCATTGCTCTTTTGCCTTAAGATGAATATTTGGCATAACTCTTTTTATTTTTATTTTCTTGCCTTGACTTGTAAGTAACGAAACCTACTTGGGTGTGAGGTTTACAATGGCATTGAAGTAGAATTTTAGATTTTTCACTAGTCATATGATCAACTAGGTATCTAGAATGAATTAGAGATTTTCTTAATATGTTTGAGATATAGAAATTGATAGATTTTAGGTTAACAAATCTCAAATAGTGAAATCACTACCCAATCATAAGTAAAGCATCGTCACAGGGTGATGTTGAAAATGAATGACCTTAGGAGCTCAGAGAATTCATGTCTGAATATCTAAGAAAGGAGATGACCTTTGCTTCTCTTAAATGCAAACAGATGACAAACTTGGATAGTTGCCTTGTTTTATTGATGCTGCTATATGAAAATGCAGAAAATTTGTGCATGCGACTTCTGAATATTATGTGCTTTGGAAAGAAACTATATGTAATGCAATGCTTGAATAATATGATAAGCAATGCAGAAAGTAAAACCCTAACTAACCTAGCCCTTAGGTATAATATCATTTAAGGTGCATGTTGTTCATAGGGTCAGAGAGTGGATCTCCCTCCATGGTAGCCAAATTGTATGCTCCATTTCCTATAACCCTTGTTATGATGAAAGGACAAACCTAGCCAGTTACGTTCAAATTTCCTTGGCTTTTCTCATTCTACTAGATTCCTTTGGTTCTCTTTGAGAGCTAGATCTTCCACTTCAAAATTTCTTGGGTGGACTCATTTACTATAACTTTATCTTAGTTTGTTCTGATAACCTTGCAGATGATTGAAAGTTGTTTGTCTCTTTTCGTCAAGCGTTTCTAGCTCTTGTAATCTTGCCACTCGATAATCTTCCTCTGATATGATGTTTTGTAAGGAGACTCTTAAAGATGGTATTTCTATTTCAATAGGGAGTATTTCTTCTGTACTATAGACCAAGGAATATGGTGTTTCTCCTATAGGGGTGCGTACTCTTGTTCTGTAAGCCCAAAGAGCGGGATTTAAATGTAGATGCCAGTCCCATCCTATGTCAGTGACAACTTTCTTAAGGATCTTCAATATTGTCTTATTGGTTGCTTCTGCTTGTCCGTTTCTTTATGGATATTATGGTGTTGCAAATCTCTGGTGTATTTGAAATTTGTCACACAATTCTTTCACTTCTTGATTTTTGAATGGGCGTCCATTATCTGTTATGAAGCACATTGGAATCCCGTATCTACAGATAATGTAATTGAGCAAGAATTTTGATATTTTCTTTCCAGTGGTGTATGTAAGAGGAATTGCCTCAACCCATTTGGTAAAGTATTCAGTGCTTGTTAAGATGAACTTGTGCCCATTGGAAGAAGTAGGATTGATTTTACCCACTAGATCTAATCCCCATTGTGAAAATGGCCATGGTGATATAATGGGTTGAAGATCTTGTATTGGTGCATGAATGAGATCTCCATGCATTTGGCATTGCTTTCATTTCTGCACATATTTATAGGCATCTTTTTCCATAGTTGGCCAGTAATAACCTGTTCTTAGCAATTTATTTGACAATGGTGGACCACTTTGGTGTGCCCCATAAATTCCATCATGGAATTCCTTTAAGGCGAGTTACGCTTCATTTTCATCAAGACATCGGAGAAGAGTTCCATCGAAGCCCTTTCTATACAATGTATCAACTATAATAGTGTGTCTAGATGCTTGATGAATAAGAGTTCTTTTGATTTCTGGACAGGTCCGGTGACATCTATTGAGTGTGTAAATATGCATATATTTCATTGTACCACATGGATTCTGGACCCACAATTGCACATACATATTCTGTTAAGGGAGTCTCATATGTCGGTATCATCAACTGTTCTATAATAAACTCAAACTGAGTTTCATTAGAAGGCATATTTAGAAGAGATCCTATTGTAACCATGACATCTGCTACCTTATTTTGTATCCTTGAAATCTGTTCAAAAGCAATTTTGTTGAAGTTCTCTTTGTAATCTTCTACCACTTTCTTATAAGGCATGTGTTTGTCATCTTTTGTGTTGTATTCATCATTGACTTGGTTTACAATCAGTTGTGAATCACCATAGACCTATAATTCATTTATTCTCCACTATACAGTTGTACGAAACCCTATGAGGAGAGATTCATACTCGGCTATATTGTTTGTGCATGGAAAATTTATCCTAAATGACTTTGGTATAGAATCACCTTGAGGGGTGATGAAAAGAATCCCTTCTCTAGATCCATGACTTGTATATGACCCATCAAAGTATAATTTCCATATTATAGATGTTGTCAATGTAAATACTGATCCGTCTGGAAAGTCTATGAGAAATGGGTGATTGTCTTGTAAAGGGGCCTCTGCTAACTGATCTACTATAATTTGTCCTTTGATGGCCTTTCTGTCTATGTACTCTATATCAAACCCACTTAGGATCATGACCCACTTAGCCAATCTCCCGGTTAATGTTGCTCTGCTCAATAGGTACTTGAGTGAGTCAAAACATGCAATGAGTTGCACCTTATGACTCATCATGTAATGTCTAAGCTTTTGAGATGCGAAGATTACTGCTAATCATGCTCGTTCTATAGGAGTGCAATTAAGCTCATAACCGATCAGGGTTCTACTTATATAGTAAATAGCTCTTTATTTTTCGTGTTCATCATGTTGTGCCAACAAAGCTCCTAAAGCTGAGTTTTTTGCTGATATATATAGTAAAATAGGTTTTCCTAGAGTAGGTGGTACTAACACTGGTGTGTTTAGAAGATAGTCTTTCAGAGCTTAGAAAGCTCCTTGGCATTGTTCTTTCCATTTAAAAGTAACTCCTTTCCTGAGTAAATGTTGGAACGAATGAAATTTATCTACCAATTGCATTATGAATCTCCTCACGGATTGCAGTCTTCCTTGTAACCCTCTTAGTTGTTTAAGTGTTGACAAAAGTCGCATATCTATGATTGCTTTGACCTTGGTAGGGTCTACTTCAATTCCTCTGTTTGACACAATAAACCCTAACGGTTTACCTGTTGTTACACCAAACACACACTTCTTTGGGTTTAGCCTAACATTGTACTGCTCCAATCAATCAAATATCTATGCAAGGACCGTAAGGTGACCTTCTCTTGTCTATGATTTAGCCAGTAAGTCATCCACATAATCTTCCATTATATTGTGAATCATGTCATGAAAGCATTGTCATGGCTCTTTGGTATGTTGCTCCTGCGTTTTTGAGACCAAATGGCCTCACATTCCAATAGTATGTTCCCCATGGGCAGGTAAAGGCCATTTTATGTTGATCTTCTGGTGCAATTTTACTCTAGTTGTATCTTGACAAACCATCCATTAATGATAGTATTTTATTTCCAGCCGTTAAGTCAACTATCATATTGATATTGGGTAGTGGAAAATAATCCTTAGGACAAGCTTTATTTAGATCCCGAAAATCAGTACAGATTCTTATGCCTCTTGTGGGCTTAGTCACAGGTACCAGGTTGGATATCCATTCTGCACAGTTGATAGGTCTAATGAAACCTACATCTAGCAACTTTTGGAGTTCTATTTTAACTTGTAATGCAATACTTGGATGCATTTTTCTCAATTTTTTCTTGTAAGGTTTAACTCCTGGTAGCAAAGGTAAATAATGTAACACTAATTCAGGGTCTAAGCCTGGCATATCTGCATAGGACCAAGCAAATTTGATAGGTCGTTGCTTGAATAAATGAATGAACCTATATTTTTCTTCTTTGTTTAGTGATTTTTCCAGGTGTATGTTATGTACAACCTCTCCTTTTGCTATGTTTACCTCTTCAGTTTCTTCTATAAGCAGTGTTGAATTTTCTCTTTCGAAGGGAGGTTACCTAACTCTCTCTTGCCATTATGGTTATTTAGATCTGTATCTTCTATTGTAGTGGTACTTGCCTCTCCAAAGTATGTTGTCCTATCCAGGTCTACAACAAACCCTACTTTATGGTCACCTTGTGGAAATCCCTCTCTGACTCTGAGGAATTCTGCAATTACTTCATCATTTTCAAACCAATCGAGAGTTGGTTTTCCTTCTTGCTCCCAATCAATCAAGTGTGAATGTACAAGGGGTAAGTCATTACTCCTTTCTATAATAGATTCTTATAACATGAAGACTTGATTGTTTGAATGACTTGGTGTATTTTCATCGTGTATAGGTTTTATTTGATACCTTAGTATGACACTTGTTCATGGGATAGAATAATGGAGTGATAAGAACTCATAGTCGTGAGAGTCTGTCTCACTTTCAATGTTTGTTTCATCATTAGAGGTATTATCACTTAACTCCTCTTGTTCCTGCCTCTGATTCTATTGTAGATTGTCTGGTCTTCTTTGGACAATAGTTACCCTTCTTAATCCTGGTATAAGTCGTTGCAATCTTTCTTCATCTAATTCATTAGGTTGAGCTTGATTAGTTTCCTGTGGAAAGAGTATTGATAATAACCATGGATTTGTTTCATCTATTGGTTGTAATCCCGTGTCTGTTGCAACATTAGCTTGTACTGTTGTGTCAACAACTATATCATTTTGTGACTCAGTGCTAGGCTCTTCTAGGAGTTGTCTCGTGTCTTCCCCATCTGATTTCGCGCTAGGTGATGTGGGTACTTGATTACTTTTTTGAGATGAAGAGGGACTCACACACATGGACAAATCCCTTTGTAGTATGTAGTATGATAGTTTCATTGGTCTATTTAATATATCTAAGGTGTGTTGTCTTGCCTCTGTTGTATGTGGCACATGTTTATATCCTAACCCTTGATTCCCTAGATTGTCATTAGGAACAATAGGTTCTAGTCTTCCTTTTTTCTATAACCCCAGGCCTATGATACCATCATATCCATGTCTCTAGAGCATTTTGAATCCATTTCCATATTGATCTAGGGGTATTCTTGGTATTGTCATATGATCCTATTCTCTATATATCCAATGGTTGACATCTTCATTCAAGGATTCTTTTTGTAAGTCACCCCATCTAATGAAAGAGCATGAGTCTGTGTATCTGAAAATTTCTTTTCCTTAATCTTGTTTTTGGACTGCATTTTTAGGCTTCCCAAAAGACTTAGGAGATAGAGATAATTGTTTTCCACTTGAAGTATTTGCAATAGAGTACTCTCCACAACCCATATCGTGTATCTGCAAAGAAGATGTTGTAGGCATATTCTTCTTTGTTTCTGTGATTGTTAATGTATCTAGTTGTGTAGTGAGAGTCATTGCTTGATTAATAGGTACCTGATTATCCACACTTTCTTTCAAGTAATTGCAATGTTGTAAGGGATTTGGATCACCTTTTATGGTGATTTCAATACCATTATATAGGAATTTGACACATTGATGGAATGTGGATGGTATTGCTTGCATGGTATGGATCCATGGGCGGCCCAATAACATATTATATCCCAGTTCTCTATCCAAGAATTGAAAAGTGACCTCTGTTGTTATAGGTGCTATTTGCACAGGTAGTGTTACAATGCCTTTTGAGGGACATTCCTCATCATCATATGCCTTGATATTTATCATCTTGGATGAATCAATGTGAAGTTCAGAATATCCTAGTTCCTTAACCAATTTTAAAGTACAAATGTCGAGACCAGCTCCTCCATCTATGAGTACTCTTCAGATTCTTCTTTTATGTATGTAAGATTCTAGATGTAGCGGGTCATTATGGAGCAGTCTGTCATTAGGAATGTTACATTCTGTGAATGCAATGTGAGTGCCTTGTGTTAAATTTCCTACCATGGACTGTAAGGCATTTTTTTGTCTATATCTCTGTCCACTACTAAATCTTGAAGCGCTTTGTCCAGAATAGCTTTATGAGTGGGTGAAATTCATAGTAATTCAAATAGTGATATCTATGCCAAGGTTTTCTTAAGTTGGTCGACAACATTGTAAGTCCCTACTACTAGTGGGTGATTTGGTGGTACTCCTTGTAAAGTTACCTTTAATATGCGAGTAACTACTGCACAGTCTTCATGTGTATGTTTGACATCCATGATTTGTTCTATGAGTTCATCTTCAAACATCTTGAATGAGATGGTTCGTCATGCCCCTAGTCTCTGAGACAAGATTTCTATCATCGTCATATTTTGGTGCCTCTGACATCATGCAAATTTGGTTATCATCTGTGTGAGTTCCTAGATATTGCTCATCTTGATCAAGTGTTTCTTGTGAATCATTGTTTACTACATCTCATGAGCTAATGGCATGAATAGTGTAGTCATATGAGACCTTTGTGTAGTTAATTGTATTATCTTGAGTACCTGATGTAGTAGCCTTCCCTTTGTCATGTTTTACAAATGGATCCTTAAAGATTATGTGATTCGTGTTTGCTAAAGTTTTATCTGTATCTATCGTGATGTCACCTTGGTCAATCATATCTTGGACAAAGTTTTTCAACTTATAGCAACTCGCCATTTTGTGACCTTTAGTACAATGATAATCATATAAATCATTATCATTCCACCATGTAGGTTTGAAATGACCTGGTTCATATACTCTTATTTCTGGTAAAGTGATCATGTTTGTCTGTATTAACTTTTCGAGCGCTGACTCAATAGGTTCTCCTAGAGGTGTGTAATTTCTTCTTGGAGTATTTACCCTGGGGTACTTTGTGTTCATGTTTTGTGTAGAATTTACATTTGTTGAGGCAATGTTATTCTATGTATGCGGATTTGATGATTGACTCATGCCTAGAGATAAAACCGGTTGATTTCTATTTATTGTTCGAGCGTCTACAACACCATCATTGGTCACATTCTTGTTTTTTGACCAAAACTTTGATTTTTCATTGTTGTTGGTGTTGCCATACTTAATAAGACCTTGTTCCACTAGTCCTTTTTGACATTTTAGAGATTTTTCCGTGATTTGTTTGAACGTGGTTAAACATTGCATTTGTAAGGGATATTTAGTCTTAGGGATCAAGTTTTCAGTGAACATATCCACTTGCTCTATTTCTGGAATAATTGTCTTACACCTCCTATAGAGAGCCCTCCATCATTGTATGAAGGATGCAAATGTTTCATTTTTGTATTGTTTCGCGACACACAAGTCCATTAAAGTCACTGGGGTTTCAATGTTATATGAAAAATTTGCAATAAAGTGTTCAGCTAATTCTCCCCATGATGTGATGGTTGGTGGTAGATGTGAAAACCAGTCTAAGGCTGGGCCCCCTAGACTTTTAGGAAAGAGTCTCATTAAGTAAGTAACCTATGTTGCAACCTCTATGTATGTCGTAAAAAACTCTCTGATGTGGTCTCTAGGATCACCTTTCCCTCGGTATCTATCGAATTTCGGTGTTTCAAAATGTGGTGGGAAAGGTGGCATGTACATTGTGTGATCAAAAGGATAAGGATGTAAGTCCTGTAGTGTGTAGCTCTTTTTATCATTACCGGTTTGCATAGTGGTTACCTGTTGTTGCAAATTGTGTAACTGTTGTGTCAGAATATCTATTTGAGTCAAAGGTACACCTTGTGTATGTGTGTGTCCCACAAAAGGATTCGTGGTAGCATAACTAGGAGGTTGTTGGAAGGTACCATGATTGTAATTTCTTGCGTTGTACGTTCCACTAGGTATTGTGAAATAGTTGATATGTGAACCCATGTTAGGTTGAGTTGTAGTGGTTGTATTTGCAAGACCTAGATTTGCATTTTGGTGACTATATGTCGATCCTATAGAATAGGAAACTAGAGGTTGGGTCGTACTCGTTGTATGAGGAATCTGTGTTGAAATAGGTGTTGAGACACTTGATATTATCGGTATGCTCTGTATTGGTACGCTAACATTTATCATTGAAGATGATGCACTTGATTGAGAGTTTGCATTTGTACTAACATTTATTTGCGTAGGTGCATTATGAGGAAAACTGGAGGTCGTTGCTTGTATTTGTGTTATATGCAGTATTTGACTGCTATCTTGACCTAAAGTCTTTCCCAGTGGTAAGATCTTTGTGACATCAAAATCCTCAGGTAATTTTGCCCCATTTTGTAATAACAACAAGAGATACTTGTCCCTATCACTGTGTATAAGTGCATCTAAGATCATAAGGAAATGTGGATCTTATTGAGTTGACTCAATTTCTTCTCGTGTTAAATGTTGTTAGTTCATGTAGTGTAGACATTGACTGAGTACCTAATTGTTGATTAGTTGATATGTCCATATTCCAAGTTGGATTAATTGACAAGTCGTTGTTTGGGTCCATTGTACCTTTTGCCTTTTGTGACCTTGTGACAGGCATTTAAGACTTCTATATGACGGTGGTTTTAGAACTTTATGCAAGACGATAACTAATGCTAGACTTTAGACATAGGTATGAGGTATGCAAAACTAGACTAGACTCTCTATTGGGGATTTCGACGTGAGACTTGTTGAGTATTTCGAGATTTCTGTAGTGCAAGTTTTTCCATGTCTACTCTTAGGCGTTCTGCAAGAATTTCTCTATCAATCCTATGGGAAATTTTATAGTATTTATCTCATATTTGACTCCTATATACTGGGGTGCATTTCTCCTTGAGTCCCAAGCTAAGCTAGCTAGACCTTCAATAATTTCTCACTGACCACCATTTGGCACTAGATTAGATTGCTCGAAGGGGAGCAAACCATCACCTGGGAGACCCATTAAGATGCATGCTATGACTTTGTAGGATGATTATGCAAATGACGACGGTCTAACACAGATGTATATGAGGTTTAGACAAGGACTTATATGAGGATGATAATGAGGACTTTGCAAGGACTTAGGACGTAAATGAGGACTATGCAAGGACTTCCTATGGTCACAAGTGTATAAATCTTTTAGTTTTGAGTTTCAAAATGGACTTGGTTTTCAGTCATTCTGTGTATAGGACAAGTTTCATTTTTTTCCAAGTCTGAGAACAATTGTTTGGAGGTAAATATAGTTGACTGAACTAGTTTTTCAAAATATATCTCAAAGAATTCAGAGATACGCAGGATAGGGCCTGAAATAGCCCAAATGATTGACTCGATACTAGTCTGATACAACGATACATATAAAGACACATAAGAAAAGCTTAGGGTAGAAATTGGAAACCATTCAAATGAGGCCCTTACAAAATACCGAAACAAAATGAACATATAGAGAGTCTAGCAGCACTGGCTCCACTCCATGACACACACTTCTCAGGCATGCTAGTCTCTCTTACCCCAAAGATCTGAAGATCTTATAACCGAGGGATTTCTATATCATAATGCAAGGTAAATGAAGGGTATCTATGGGGTACGATCCGCACTCCTAGAATCACTGAATGTAGGGTTTTGGGCTACTAAGTTGGTTCTTATTGTAAAATTTTGAGGGATCCTGATCCAACATCGGATTCTCAGAGAAAGCCACTTAAGACTTTAGTTGAGCTTATCAGTGTAGGGAAGGCCCCCACATATGTTGAATTCACTCAACACTCTAGCCGCCTGACCAATATGTTTATATAGCGGCTCAAAAAACCCGCTCGAGAGTACACTGGGAGAGATGATATCCCCAATGCATCCCATTTCAAAGTAGCTCTGTGGGGTAATGAAATCCCTAGTCAAAGATACCCCTCTTTACATGAAATAAAATAAAATTGAGTGTCATTGTCACCTCCTTCCTCCCAAGACCCCAAAGATGGGTGGAAAGTTAGTTAATGTAACAATGGGTCCATCCCAAACACAATAAAAGTTCTTTCCCTTAAGAAAATCAAATGTGATTTAATCTATATGCAGCCTGATTCACGTTCATTTTAAAGCCCAAATTGAGGTGTTGAATATGCATATGCATGTCCATTTTAAACACCAAATTGAAATGTGAAGGCATGCATGTCAATTTTAACCATTGTTGATTTTAAGCCCAAATCGAAGTGTTATACATGCATGTCAATTTTAACCAATGTTAATTTTAAGCCCAAACTGAAGTGTTATGCATGCATGTCAATTTTACCCATTGTTGATTTTAAGCACCAAAAGATGAAGTGTGAGAGTATGAGTGCAATTGATCTAATACTAATCCGATCCTTTCTGTAAATTCACCACAGGCTAAAAACAGATGATTAGCAGTAAAATCAAATCAATAGAAAACAAAGAACTCAAAATTAACAGAAATGAATGCATGATTATACCTGCTCGATTGTGTGACCCTGAATAGGCGATTGCATAATTTTGTCAGATCGATTACGTGATTCTAACAGGATGAATGCGTGATCCTAACAGGTCGATTGTGTGATACTAACAAGGCGATTGCATGACACACAGGCAAATAACACAAAAAAAAAAAAATTGAAACTAAATGTGATCAGAAACCTGCAAAATAGATTGTGAGGCCCTAGCTAGATTTCTCATCATCCATTCAATGTTAATCAAATCGTATTTCACCCGATATGAGAGAGCTAAGCTGTTGTATTTGTCTATGGCTGGTTGATCTTCCCAATCTTGTATTTTCTTTTCTGCTTTGAGAATTCTTTGATAGCGTTTGGCTTGTCTTCTCTGGTCCTTTGTCCTTTTGGCACCTAAAATCCTGAATTTTACCTTACGTGCCATAAACTGTTAAATCAAAAACATGCAATAAAAATAATCTGTTTCTAGATTTCCTCAATTTCATGCAGAATTAAACAGATCAAAGAACAAAAAGAATATAAGAATAAAAACAATAGAACAACAATTTTCCCAACGAATGCATAATAACAACAGGGCGATTGCGTGATCCTAACAGGGCGATTGCGTGACCCTGGAAGGTTGATTGCATGACTCCGAAAGGTCGATTGTGTAGTTCTATCTATGTGATTGTGTGATGATGCAACCGTGAATGCATGACAAAAAGATCTTTTCTCGAAATTCATGCAACCTGAAAAAAAGATAATTCATACAATCTGCAAAAATACATAGAAAACAAAGAAGGTTAATTAATTGTTGTTCACGCCAGGTTGACCAAAATGTCGCATGCAAAATTCATCTTTAAATATTAATTAGAATTCAAAGGGAAATCATGAATCCCTATCTAATCAAAGAATTCAACAAACAAACAATGAAATAATGCAATTAAGAAATAGGAATGTAAAATATATTAATCAAAACTCCCTATTCCATGATCACCTATGACTTCCATTTCTCTTCTCTTCTCTATGGTATGGTGGCTCTCAGATATTGCGTTGACAACCTGCGATTGACACAAAGATTCAAAGTTCGTGATCCTTAAAAATGGAGATCGAATGCTCAATTTATAGATTATTGGATGAGAATTGATTGAAAGGTGGAACAGATTGATCAAGAGGTGGAACTCATGTGAGCTCACATGTTGATTGATAGTTGAACTGTTGAATTGGAGGTGAAACAAAATTGAGTGAATAGATTAATTGAGTTAATTGATTGAGAAAAAGCTAACTGAGGGAAGAAAAATAATGATTGGAGGAAAATTAAGAGGATGACAAAGAAAACATTATTTAGAAAAAGCTAACTAGAAGATGGAAATAGAGATTCGAGAGATAATTGAATTAATTAATTAATTTAGCATGTGCTTGCACTTTGACTTAGATTTTCAATTTAATCTTTGCATGAGGTTTAATTCAATTAATTGAATTTATTCAATTCAATTTAGTATTTGAATATATTTAGAACTTGACTTTGATTTCCAATTTAATTTTTGAAATCATGCACATGTATTTAAATTTGGAAGAAATTAGAAGAATTAGAAGAATTAATTAGTTAATTAAATAATTTAAAGAAACTATTTAATTATTTAGAAATGGAAGAATTAATGAAATTAAATGAAATTAGAAGAAATATGAAATTAAACGAAATTAGAATTTGGGGATTTGGAATTAGAAGAATTAATTAGTTAATTAAATAATTTAAAGAAACTATTTAATTATTTAGAAATGGAATTTAATTAAATAATAAAGATGGATTTAAATTAAAGGAATTAAATCATAATTAATTAAATAATTAATATTTAATTAATATTTAGAAAAGGGTTGATGATTAGATGATTAAAGATAGAAATTGAAAATGAATTTATTTAAATAATAAAGATTATTTAAATTAGGGAATTAATCAGAATTAATTAAATAATAAATATTTAATTAACATTTAGAAAATGGTTAATGATTAAATGATGAAAGAATAGGAAATAGAATAATTAGTAAGATGATAGAATAAATATGAAATTAGAAGAATAAGATTAATTAACTTAATTAAAGAATTTAAAGAATTATTTAATCAATTAGATGAATAATTAGTACATGATCAATGAGACATTTTTAGGTGTCTACAATACGGATTTTGGAGGATTAGGATTAGATGGAGGATTGGGATTAGATGGAGGCTAAGGATTGGATGGAGGATTGGAATAATGGATTGGAGGATTAGGATTAAGGCTTGGAGGACTATGAAGTAAAGGATTTGGATGGGGAGTAGAGGTAACGAAGGTTTTCTAAAAATATGGGGGTTGGGATGTGGATGGGAGGGTAGATGGAGGTATACATATTAGATTATAGGGGTATGTGGATGAGGGATAATATGGAGATATAGATGGGGGATAAGATGGATTTACCTTGTCAAAGGTAGATGAAGGATAAGAGATGTGATATAGATTGGGATTGGATATAGTGTGTTGAGATGAAATGGATGGGGATATGATGGATGGGGATATGATAGATGGATGGGAGGTTATGAGATTGACTTGGTAGGCAGGTTGAGGTGGTTTGTGAACTTCCATGAGCATCTGCTCATACCAAGCCTTGAAGTTTGATTGTGAACTTTGGGTAGCCATATGAGAAAGGTGGTGATGTTGGATGAAGATGAGGACTAAGATTTAGCAAATTTGGATTGGATTGGATTTGATTGGATCGAGTTTGATTTGATTGGATTGGATTTGATTGTATTGGTCCTTGGATTAGGACAAGATTGATTTGGATTAGGGTGACACCTTAGCCCTTATATTAGGACTTCGATGGGAGTTTAAACTTTTGCAATTGATCAAACCCTCTTCTACTTAGGGTAGCCTTATGTTCCTAAGAAAAATAGGGAAAAAGGATTAGGGTTTTGATTAACCCAAAATGATTAAGCAAAGGTACTTGGGGGATATTCTTTACCAAGCACAAAAGCTAATTGATTTACTGATTAAAGGTTAAAATTAAACTCACACAAAGTGTCGACCTTAGGATGAGGTTGATTGATTGATTGGGGATGATTGGATTAAAGGATTGAATGATTGATTGATGGGTGATTGGATCACCAGATTAGAAAGATGGATTGATTGATTGATTGGAATTTTGGAGATTTGATTGGATTACAAGGAGAATGATTATGGAAGAATGGATAGATAATAGGAAGAAGAAAGGGGAAGGCTACCCAAAGTTAGATGAATGATTTGAACAAAAAATTTGGTTGAGGAAGGATGATTGTTTAGATGGATGAAAGTGGATTGGGGATTGGAGAACTACTTAGATAGATAGAAATGGATTAGGGCTTTGATGATGATAAGATGGGATTTGGAAAGAGGAAGGATGGACTTGGAAAGAGATATCAAACAAATCAATACACATTGGCCACTGATGCAAACAGTGAGTCCAAACACAATGTGCTATCCTAGGAAGTTGGCTGAGGAGGAAAATCTTTGCTTGTTGACTCAGGTACACACCCAATAGCTAATCAGAATATGGTCGTTAAGTCTCACACAATGGATTGTCAACACCATATTAGCTGACTCCAAATGCTAATGGGGGCACGATATGACAAGTCTCTTGGGGGAGTTACTATCTCCCTTGCACAAAGATTATCCACCTTTCAGAGGTGAACCGGGTAGTTTCTATTCCTAGGGTTCTTAGTAAGGGTTTTTTCGTTTGAAGGCTACCCTTTGTAGTCGCACAAGCACGATTGAGGCCTATAGCCCAAAAAATTACCAAGCAAGATGTAGTCACACAAGCGTGATTGAGACCTCAAGAGCCCTACAAAATGCTTGATATGAGTATAAACTCAAATAGATCTGTCCTCTGAGATTTTCATCCTAAGAGGCCTATTTATTATAGTGAGTTGGAATGCTTGAATTTTAGTCATACTCACTTTGGTCATTCCACTCTCACCAAATTGGGAGGGCAGGCCTACTAAGGGTAAAGAGAATGCAAGCAAACTAGAAAAGTTTCAAGGGTCTGTATTTATGATTGTCTATATAGACAAGAGCATACTCTCCTACCTTTATGCTTTCCTCAAACACATAAAACGCATAGTTCTTTTACCCAATGATGTTTAAGTGCCTAAGAAAATAATTAAAAAAAAAGACACAATGTTTGCTTGTATCTCCTTAGGCAACCTGCAATTTAAATAATGAATTACTAGTCTAAAATTGGGTCTTGGACTGCTCGGTTAGGACTTGCAAAACTCAAAAATCTGATCAATAGACAAAATTCTACAGAAACAATGCTCGCGTTGTTCTGCAGACAGTCTCACTTCAGCACCTGCACAGGCACTGAAACGCTTGCGTACGCACTGCAATGAGGTCAAACAAAAAAATTTCAGAAAAGCGCAAATTATACCTGGAGCAATTGCGTTGCTCGGATGCCAGTCGCGCCAAAACATAAAAGCAGGTTAGTTGTTAAACAAAAATTTGAAAATGAGCGGGATGTTTTACAAAGCGTCCATGCTATTCGCAGAGCGCTCTCTCTAAAGTGGCGCTTCTAGAAGATAAAAAAGGCTAGGTAAAGAGATTAACTAATTTTTTTGATTTTTAAGTTATTTGGCCTTTTTATGTGTTTTTTAGTAATTAGTTAAAGAACAAAAAACTGAATATATAAAAAACAACAATAAGAAAGGAAATGGAAGAAGGTTGAAATTGGACGTGTTATTCTCGTAGCGCTCGCACTGATCGACAGACCTATAAAAAGGGCAGGTTAGAAAATATGAATTTAAACCCAACGCGCTGAAGCGTGTGTGCACGCGACAAAGACCATATCGCCTACGCTGAACCCGTATCACTCGCGCTGAATTGCAGTCACTCATGCTATTTCAATACCTACGACTAAAATATCACCAAAACTCTAAGAAAATTGTTAAATTAGGGATCTGGGTTCCACCGGGCATGCCAAAATGAACCAAGGGAAAACTAGGATGAAGGTGAATGGTTAGTTTGAATAGAAATATACATGAAATATTCAAACAAACTTAACAAAACACCATTATACCTTTACCCATCTTCACTTGTTCCCTAGATTGAGCTTGATGAAGTGAAGGCGCCCCTTTGATACTCCACTTGATTTTCTCTTTGCTTTTTGTAGATGTGGATTGCTCTTAAATGCTCAATAGGTGAACTCACAATGTTGGTTCCCACTTTTTTATGCATCTTGATTTTTGCTGAAATCATACATTTTTTAGAAAATATAATGATTTAAGCTTTAAGAGGCCCCATTTGAATTAATTAATTGAAGAGAAGTAGATCAAAGGTTCTTAGATCAAAATTTATTGGATAGAACCTCTCTACTTCTAAATCATACTTGCAATGGAGTCTCCTTTGCATCTATCAAATGCTGATAAAAAACCAATTTTACATTAGCTTTTAGGGGGGTCAAATGAATTCATTTAGAAGTTTAAAAAAAAATTATGTATCCCTTATTATAAGCTTTCCAAATAGTATAATTTTTAATATATTTAATTTCATTAATATATTTTTATTTTATTTCTTATGAGTGTAGGGTTTTCACTGAACATGAACTTCTTTGTTCAATGCTTATGGAAAAATAGTAAACCTCACCCAAAAAAAATTGAAAAATATTTACACACTAGGTATTGAAGTCCTCTTTCAAATAAAAAAATAAAATTGATTTTTGTTACATATACAACAGGTTATGTAATATCAAATGGACATATGTCAAAATTGCAGTTAACTCGACTTCAAATCTTAATAAAATATAAAATATCGAAGATAATGTTACAAACCCAATTGCAAACACTAGATATGGATGTTAAAAAACCAAATTCGAAAGAATCACATTCATATCTATTATATAAAAAAAGTTATGCTATATAGAGTGAGTATCACTCTTTAAAAATGTTGTTTTTTGAAAAAAAACTAGTTTTCGAGGGAGATAGAAAAATGGAAGCAAATTGACTTAAAAAATTATCAAAAAAATATTTTAGAATCTACATACAAAATGACACAAATCACTAGTTCACATCATCTACAAATTCCTTACGGTTTAGAAGTAATAGGTGTCTGAATCTAAAGTTTTTTCTGAAAATGAATATTGTAGTGTCAAAGCTGGCAAAACAATGTAACCCACTATTGTGGGTTCACCCCAACAAGATAGATGGATTAAGGATTCAGATTTGGATCAAGGATAGATGGATATGAATGACAAAGATTTGATAGAAGACTATGAGAAAATGATAGAAATGTGATAGAGGGAGATGAGAGGAGAAATTAGTGGCATAATGGTAGAACAATGGAAGACCCCTTTGATAAGGAAAAATGCCCCAATTTATAGATTGGAGGAGGCCAATGGAGGGCCAAGATTGATTTGCTTATGAAAGCCTAAGATTGATTCAAAATAGTTGACATGGATCAAAGATGCATTGGAGAAATAAAAAGGAATACAAAATTCCTTGGGAAGAGGGGGAATAAAAAATTGGAGAAATAATGATAAGTGGGATTATGAGAGATTCTAGAATAATTAATTAGGCTAAGTGGGGATTAGGAAAAAGTGATTTGTAGGAATCACGTGATTAGGTTAATTAGTTAAAATTAATTAACTGAATGGGTTTAGAAGAAATAATTATTGAGGTGACTTTAGAAGAATAGGGAAATAATTAATTTATTTGATAAATTAATTATTGGACAATAGTGACATGATTAATTAAATTGGATTTTAATTAACATTGAGAAGAATAAGGATAACACAATTAAATCAATTAATTGTGTTGACAAGCTTAAATTAATTTAATTAATTTTAGGTGTCTACATTCATAAATTCTTAAAAAATCAACTAAGGAATCATCAATAGAAAAGGTATCTAGGGAAGATGGATGAGAGTCAAAATCAATGAATTCAGGATATATTAAAGAAATCAAATTGGAAGAGAAAATGACATTGACATTAAGAAATGGTCTCTTATAGGTGTTGACAATTTTTCTTGCTACCTCCTGCCCTAAGGAAAAATAAAACTCCTTGACTTCAAACCTATAGCATTCAATTTTCACTATCAACGGGCTGAAGACAAGAAAACACAACACAACAAGGCTATACCTAGCCTTCTTCATTTTGTTCTCTACTTAACTCGGGAGGGTATTCCTATTTTGGACCTTTATACTCAGTATACTCATTAATATACTAGAATGTGCAAGTTTACAAACGAAATATGTTTCTCAGTCATATGGGGACTATAAAGTTAACTCTATATTCATTTCTAATTCCACTGACTTCAAGGTTTATTGAGAAAATATAATTTGCATTGCTTAAAGGGCATGAGAGGATACCAAGTGTGCATACTAAAATGTTCCATCTACACTTCTTGAAGAAATAAATAAAGGCAAAGAACAAGAATATTATAGCATGTTTCTGAAACACATTCTAAACAATATTTGTTGGCCAGTGCGTATCCTCAGGAATAAGGTCATACCCATAAATTAAGAGAATAAAACCATACTGTAAAACAATTCTAATTAGTGAGTCTTCATGGCATTAATGTCTGACATTAATACAACTCAATTGGTTAGTTGCATAAACTATTCATGTTAATTCATTTGACACTTCTAGAATTCATTGTAACTTGTAGACAAAATTTAATTCCTTCCTTGAAGGAAACCCATAAACACAAGCACACATTGAAAAAGACAAATCAAGACAAATCAAAGCATCCTTAATATTATGATTTATATGAGTTCTAAAAATAAAAAGGGAGACAATCTCTACAACATTTAAATATCCTATCCATTACTAATTGAAATTTACAAAATGGAAGAAAGATTCTCCTTCTTTGTGAGATTACTAAACCCTAGATAGACATAGCCCTACTTCTACTCACCCAGAATACAATTTTTTTTGAATCCTTAATCACAGCCTTGGTATTCCTTTTATAAAAGAAAGGAATGCGACAACCTTCAGGTCATTTACACTTGGTTCCTTCTTCTTTTGACATGTTTTAGATCATACACAAAAAAGGATAAGCCCACTACTTACTCAGAATAAGACAAAATTGGACTATGTGCACTAGAAACTGCCTAGATGGAGAATAAAACATTGTTGAAGTCCAACTGCTTTGAGTCATGCCACCATCGTGTTGCTGCTAACTCTAAGGGTGGAAGACATGCATAATACTAGCTAGCAGAAGAGCTCAACAAACTAGAAGAGGATCTCCACAATGCCAAAAGGACAACATCCTCTAAACTAAAGGAGGAACTCACAGAACTAGAAAAGAAGCTATTAAAGTGGAAAGAGGAGCTCAAATGAAAAAATGTGGGAATCAAAAGAGAAAATCCACCATCGTTCCCTTGTCCTCCCTGCTCTCCTTCCCCATCCCTCTTCCTCCTAGTGATTTGTTGATGAAGGGATGAAGACATGTAGCTATTGAAAGGCCTTTTGCAACTGAGAATACCTTTCAATATCCTTTTAGCTACCTTTTGGATTTTCAATATCACTTTAGCTACAAAGAAATTTATTGAAAAATCCCCCACCCAATATCATATAATTTTCAAATTTAAACACACAGTCTTTCTTTGCATATGATGGCTCCATTTCTAAAATTGCTCTCAAGCAAACACAAAGGATCACTTTTATAGTCATGTTTGGCCAATGCACTAGTTATCATCTTAAAAAGGACTTAGAAGTTCTAAAATATCTTAACTTTGTAATACCATGCATGCAAGCAATATTTTCTACTTTATGTCTTTTCAAAGGATTAAAGCCTATCTTTATCAATCGCCCAACCACCAGTTCAGTTTTCTTGATGATGATCCATCAGTCGTACTCATACAATTTTTTATGCTGCCATTCTCTATCCCTTAGGCTTATCACATATGAAGTCTTCAAATTGTCCTACCTAGAAATTATCTTCTACAGGAGATTCATCGGTATTAATTATATTTAAAATCTCACTTTTCACAATATCGATGCTCTTTGCATGCTTTTTCTTTTGTCATATCTGTTAATCTCCATCTTCTTCAATAGATCCATTGATCTTGACTATCCTTATCATCACTTACATGTCCAACATGATACCATAGAGAAATGGACAAGTCATTCATCTCCTTAAATACGGCAAGGAGGCTATATTCAAACCCTTTTTTGATTGGTGCACACACCACGTCGATAACAAATCCCACCATACATCATTCTTGATCAACCTCATGTGGTCACATTGAACCATTTTATCTATATAACCTTTAGTTGTAATGTGGGGTCACACCTCTTTAGGTACCTCTCTTTCCATCCTTCCCATAAACCTGCATGATTCACTAAGCAACACATACCCACATTGCAGGATTGCAGAAAGAGTTAGTTTTACCGCCTCTTACCTTCTCCCCATATACCCGCATGACAACATCAAAGGCATTTATCAACAAGGTGGGGTTACGTGGCACCATCTGCTTTAACATTAACTCACATACTCGCATAATCCCATAAGGAACAATTAGTAGCATCGCAAAATTATGAGCTTCACATTTTAGGTGCACTTCTTAGTCACGTGAGAAAATTAATACTTAATGAAGGTTCGAGGGGTCATTGCAAAAATTTCTAGGAATATAAGGAAAAGTTCTAAGGATATACTTTGTTGATCAGTGAAACACCTTTTGGAGCATGAGAAGGGCCAGCGATGACACAAATATTAACCCATTGAAAGTAACTTTGCAAAAGGACTTCACCGGCCAAATAAGTCAAAAATAGAACCAAGGCGATCATAAAACTTTAGGGCTCAAAAGACAGCCAAAAATCATCAAAAATGACATCTAAGGAACTATTCGTGAATGAAAAGCCAAACAAGGACAAAAATTACTAGTCCTAACAAGAGGCTTTGGTGGGATTAAAGGGATTATATCCAAGTCTAAAAGCTACTTCAAAAACATGATTCTCTAAAGGAACTTTTATCCCTTATTCATGTGCACCACAACCATTGCCATTATATCCACTCTTAGCTAAGATGTGAAAACCATGACCATAAAGAGTAGCCATTTTTGTAAGGGATGGTAGGGCATCATATGTATTAATGTCATAATTGGTTGAAGTAGTAGAGGTTTTTTTATTTTGAAGAAACCACAAAGTTATTACTAAGTTGTTTAGACAAATTGGGTTGCTTTTTTAGATTCAACCATATAATTCTCCTTTGTAGTCTTAGGTTCTATTGGGGGATTTTATATTCTCCTATAAAATAAGGTGTAAAATATAAGGACCCCCAATCATCACCTAAGAGCTACTCCTCAAATGAAGAAGTTTCTTCAAGAGAAGATGGTGATTCATTTTGAATGGAAGAAGAATCAAACATACTCATAAAATAAGTAGGAGTACTTAGAGAAGAAGTAGGAGTACTTCGAGAAGATTTGGAAGATGAGGTTTGTAAACAAGTCCGTAAATTGGTATTAGTAGTCAAAGTATACATCTTTTTGTTATAAATGAATTTACCTTGTCTATGAAGAGTAGAAGGAATAACTTGCATACTATGAATCCATGATCTTCCTAACAAAATATTGTAAGACTATTGGGCATGACTTGAATAGGTATATGTAAAATAATAGGTCCTACCTTAATAGGAAAGGTTATAGTTCCTAAAGAAGTTCTCACAACATTGTCAAAGCCATGAATAGAAATAGATTTAGGTTTAATAAGAGAACTGTCCACATTTATCTTACATAATAGATCGATGCTACAAATATTAAGGCCAAAGCCATTGTCCACAAGGGTTTGTTTTATAGAATTATCGTTAATAAGGACAACAATTATAAGAGGATCATATTTATTTTGAATCTCCTTAGAAGGTAATTCATCTTGTGAGAAGACAATTTGAGCCTTAGATGTTTTCATTGAGTCAATCAAGGAAGCCACATGTTATTAGGTGTCACTATAGGTGGGACATCTAAAGTCTTTAAAGCATCTTGTAATATTCCATGATGTGTGGATGAGGTTTGAATTAAATCCCAAAGGGATATCTTGGTGGGAGTAGCTTTAAGTTTTCAATAAGATCATACTCTTTACCAAGATATTGTGATATACGAGTTTCTGGTGGAAGAATAGGTCAAGAAGTAGGAAGAGAAGAAGGAATAACTAGAGGAGGATTAGGTTTCCTATTGTTTCATGTATTATATGTGTGAGCAATCGAATAATAACTCTCATGGGTAATTTTTTTAGCATACTCATAAGGACTCTTCGTGGGATATCCTCCTTGCATAGTAATAACTAGTTTGTTAGGAGTGCAAAAGGCATCATTAGTATAACCACCTTGAACCACAAAGAGAGGCTTCTGAAGAGGTTGAGAACTTGGAGAAGGACTAGCACCTTGAACCATAAAGAGGGGTTTCAAGATTGTTTGAAGAAATTTTAGTAAAAATAAATTTGTCAAGAACATCATCTAGCATAGCATAATCATCACTACTAAATGGTTTATGTTTGTATTGGAAAGGAGATAAGTCATCATAAATAAAATTATCATAAATCATCATGTTACTAGATTTGGAGGATGATTTGATAGACATGACTTCATGAGGAGAGTCATCTAGGTTATCTACATGATCATTATGAAATGACATAGTAACTATGTTGATGAGTTTTGGGCAAAATGTTTGTTTAGAAGGCTTAGGATAAAGAAAATCATAAAGAGATTCATCAAGTTCTTCTTTACTAAAAGTGTAATCATCATAAGCAAATGTATTATCATATGAATGAAAATCTTGTAAATAAAGATCCAACATGATTGAAATACTATCTTTGGAAATGAAAAGTGCATATGAAACTTAAAAAAACACAATTCAAATAACAAATTTTTTTTATATTTTTATGCTTTTTGATACAAAAGAAACATGCAATAACAAGATCTAATCAGAAAATGCAAATGTAAGAAGGTTGGGCTCACCAAAAAGTATAGGGTAAAAATAGAATCATGTAGTTCTAGGACCTAATTCCACTCTCATCCAAACATTGGAATACAAAATCACCTAAAGGAGCGATCCTCTTTTACTAACTCTTGTGAAAGAGAGTCAAGAGAAACTTTTAGGGTTTCTATTCCTTCATTGATATGAAAGGGAATATGTAAGATATGAACAAATGCTAAACTATGTTGAAAAGAGTACAATAAACTGATTAGCAACAAAACTGAGATAGGAAGTGAAGATGTAAGAATAAATATATAATGAGCTCTTGTGATAAAAATTTCAACTTGATTTAGCAGGACTAGGGGGCCATACAAATTGGTTTGAGAAAGCTACAAATTGGAGGACCAATTTTTAATACTGTCTGAGGAGTTCCTGTGAAATTTGGAGCCAATTGTAGAGGACCAGGGCATGGAGCACCCTGATGCTAGAGGACTAGGGCATGGGGTGCCTTGGTCCCTAAAATCCAGATCCTATTTCAAATGATGGGTTTGTGCATGTTTGCTATGATCTCCCAAAAATTGTTTGCTCTGACGGAAACCTATAACTACATGTGCAAGTTAGAAAATAGTGTGTTTGTGGTTATATAGGGTTTTTCCTTAGTCAAACCCCTTTTTTTGGTAATTTCTACCTCCACAAATAGCCAATATTGTATTGAGAATGTGTGTGTGCCCTATAATCTCATGTGTTTGTAAGATTCCTATGAGCTAAATGCAAACTAGATTTTTACCCTATGTTTTGAGCAAAACCCTAAAATGAGTGTAATGTATGTGCTTTAAATCACAAATGTAATGAAAATTTAAAGAAATAATGTAAATATGAGAGCTAATATTAGGTAGATCTGAAGCTCAATATAGAGATATGAAACAACATGAAATCATACCAAATCCTAATGAAGAGGTACAAGCTAATCAATAGTCGGTGATTCCCTTATCATTATTCAATATCTCCTAAAGCTTCCAGAATTTATGAAGATGTTGATAAAGAATTATTTGATAGATGAATTTTCTGATTTGAGACTTCACACAAAGTTGCCCTTTCACTTCACAAGGATCTATCTTCAAATTGCTAGATTAGGATCCTAAAATGAGGAAAGGAAAGGCTTTATATATGAAACCCTAATTTTAAATTTGATAAAAGGTTGACTTAAAATTGATAAAATTTAACACCAAGTGGGATTTAAATAATATAAGACCGCCAAATTAAGCTCTTGAAAATCAAAGAAAAAATTCAGGACTAGGTAGTATATTACCTAGTTTGGCCGACTTTTCTTTTCTTTTCTAGGGATGCGAGATATCATGATTCTAAAGTTAAATCCAACTTGGTAGGTCAATCCAAGATGTGTAGATATGTGAAAATGTGCCTTGAAGATTGAAATTGGGAGTTTATTAGGATTAAATTAAAATAAAATAAAAGGGGTGCACCTAGGGTTAAGGGCCCAATTTTATGATGTGTGAATTGATGAGAGAGAACTTTAGATTTAATTAAATTAATGATTAAATGCCTAAATAAGTCATATAATGCAAGATGCAATCAGACACACTAAGGTGGGTGCTAACCTAACCATGGAATTGGATAACCTCAATTAAGAGTGTACAATTTACGATGCTACAGATCTATTGAATTTCCTCTTGCTTTTAATGTATGGTTGATTTGATAAGATTAGTGGTTTTTTATCTTAATTAGTGAAATCCTAATTTACAAATCACACCATTACATACTCAACAATTTCATGAAGTAACATATGATAAATCTGATGTTATAGTTAAGGTGTATGATGGCTTTTGTTAATGTACTATTGGTTCTATTACTCTTCCTGTGGAGGTTGGTACTAAGTGCTTAGATGTTATGTTTTCTATAATTCCTACATCAAATCAATTTGGTGTGAAGTTTGGACATCCTTGGCTCTCTTCCATGAAGGATATCCCTTCTACAATTCATAAATGTTTGAGATTCCCTCATAATGGTACTATTATAATGATAAACCATACCCTTTACCAACCCACAACGAAGCATGGAAATTTCACTCTTGAATACTTTTGGCCTAAACAACCTGAGCCTTTAAAGCCTCGAAATGACATCCTTTTCTTATCTCACCAAAAACTAAAAAATGAGATGATATTATCCTTGCATAAACCTAGAGACCCTACACCCATGGATATTCCTCTTCCTCATCCTGGACTTGGTCTTCTTCTTACTCCTTATATTTCTCATATATATGCCACAATCCCACCTCCTACATCCTATAAAGGAAAGCGCTTGGAATCATGTATCTCTCAACCCATTGGGATTTCTTCCATTCCTCCTCCTACAAGGGAAGAAAAGAAGCATATGTCAATTGATCCTCAACCTTCACAATTCTCGACTAAAAATAAAAGGAATCATTGTGCAAGAGAATGTTGATGAAGATGACATGCTAGTGCTCACAAGCTTTAATTAAAACCCTTTCCTTCCCAAAGAAACCAAATGTTGACTAGGTCTCATTTGTCCAGCCTTCACCTAACCCTAGGGAGGAAGTTCAACTCAAATCATCTAAGTTAAAAATGCTCAAGAAAAATGATGGCTCAACTCTTTTTCGTGTTAAAGATCCTATTATGATTAATTCAGATGATGATATGGATAATGGTAATAATTTTGTTCATACTAACATTCATGATCCTAATGATTTAGATGATATGAATGATCTTGTTGAGATTAATCATGAGTTATCTTTACATTTTTTAAAAGCATTAATCCTAGCTCGTAGTGCCAAAAAAAGTGATTCATCATTAGAGCATGGTCTTTTTTTAGAACTTGCAATAGCTCCATCTATCATCCTCATTGTGTCTCCTCTTGCATCTTGTCCACCATCCCTAAATTATGTTAAGAAATATTGGGAGGTGGATGATTTTATTGACTAGCTTCATTTGTGCCATGGATTCTCTTTTGTGTGTTTGCTTGTTTGTAATGTGCTTCTATCATGATGTGCTACTTGATATGTTTTTGTGTTATGTTAGGTTCTCTTTGGATGACCTTTGTTACTCTATTTGTGCAAGGTAATAGAGAGGTCAAATCCATTGTGACATTCGTCTATTTATATCTCAATTATTTTATATGTCATGTCTATATCATGTTGTTTATGTGCTATTGTTCATAAATGTGCCTTTGTATTGACTACTTGGGGATGATGCAAAGTGTTGAGATCTCCTTTTTGGTCTCTTCCATGTTGACTCAAAAAGACATTTGTTTGTTATTTCATGTACTCTTATTCCATTGTGTTTGTAGTTCTACTATCTTTGGTGGATGTGCTTAGTTTAATATAATTATTCTTGATATACATTATTTATCACAAGTGCATTACTGACCCGAGAGTTAGTGGATCCCTTATGTTATTTTTCCTATATGTTTTGTGACCATTATCCTTTAATTTGCCCTTTCTTGGGGGCATCTCATTGTGGTAACGTGCTTGTATTTTGGATGCATTCTACCTTAAAGCTATTACTCTTGATAAGGCATACTCAATTGCTTTAGCATAGGGGCATACACTCTGATCAATGTTACACTATGCACATACCAATGACATGTTTTCAATTCAATTCAATATTCAAGTTACTTTGCAAACTAAGCCTTTTTCTTTGGAATTTGGTGTTTCAAAAAAAAATTCATGACTCGTAGTAAGCACAAGTCTTACTAGGCTAGTATAGTCATACTCTTTCCCCTTCATGTGTTGTCCCTTTTATCTTAATATTAGAGAAATAAGATCCTAAAGTCCTTGGGGGCTTGGTGTTTCAGGTCTCTTTAGCATTTTGGTGAAAGTTTTCAATGTAGTCTCATACTCCCACTAAAGTGGGGGCTAAATGTAGCATCGTAAATTGTATCTACATACAATTTCATCCTCACCTAGACCTCACCTTGGCCTTCTATCATTCAATGGCTGATGTATGATTTGATTCTACTCACACCTTCCATCAATATGCATTTTCAACTCCCTTTCTAATCCCCATTCAAATATGAGTCCTAATTAGCAAGACAAAGGCATCCCCACCACCTTGGTCCTCCTAATCAAGACCCAAATTTGGTCCCATCAACAGTCACTTCAATTAGGAAAAAAATTAGGTCTCGTGTTAAGCTACTCTATAAATTAAAATAATATTTGGATAGTTAAGTATAAAAGGAGGCCTACCCCTCTCATTTTAGGTCTATGATGGATGGATCTCTCTCAATTACACTCTAACAAATTCAATTCAATTAAGCATTCATCAAGCATTGAAGGAGAGGTCAAGTCAAGTTTAAGAACTCAAGATAGAATCCATGATCAACCTTTTATGAAGACATTCTACATGATATCCTAAACCATTGGCATGAGGATTTAAGAAAGATTCATTAATGTATCAACTTCAATTACAAGCATTCAAATTTAGATCTAGTCTTTCCCTCAAAAGGAAGGTATTTTGCTACAATTCAATTCCATTTCCATTTCAATTCAAGTTTAATTCCTAAACTAGGGCTTGAACCAAGGAATACCCCTATCGACAACTATTTTCTCTCTCTCTCTCTCATGAAAGAAATTGATTCAGGTGTTGTAATTGAAGATTCTGATAGGATAGGTGATGACAAATAGGTTCAACTTTTATAGGTGCAAAAAGGAAATGACCAGGTAGTACCTATTACCCTAGCCCTGAGAATTTTTCCCTATCTTCTAGAAGTGGATTCCGTGTGTCTCCCTGATTTGAAAAACACCTTGTTTTTCTAATCAGAAGCTACAAGACTAGGGCACCCTACCCTCTTGTTCCTAACAATTTGGCATTTTCACCTAAAGTTTCCAATTTATTTTCCCTTCTCATATTTCTATCTACAGCTATGTTTGAAATTTGGAACACTATCATTACTGTTTTGCTTCATTCCTCATTATTTTCCCTAGATCCAACTTTACAATTCAAATACAAATTCAACTCTAAAAGAGAAAACAACAAACAACTAAATCTAATCAACATCTCACCCCTCTTCTCTAATTGAATTCTGGATAGATCTATTGGGTTTACTTCCTCTTTTAATATAAGGCTAATCTTATGGGATTGGTGGTTTTACTATACTAATTGGTGAAACCCTGATTCCACCACTTTATAAAAGGAAATTATAGCATCTTAAATTATAACCCCTTACAATTTTATCCTCATTTGGGCCCTCACCTTGGTGTTCATGTCCTAAGGCCTTATCAGAGGCCTGATTTTGCTCACACCATGCAATATGTTCATCTTTTTCAACATGCACACTTTTTGTCCCCCATTTTTTAGTACCTAATCGGTTAGGACAAGGGCACTAGCACTTTGGTCCTCCCAATCAGGGCCCATTTTGGGGCCCCTTAATGGTAACATCATTTGGGTGGGAACCTAGATCCAATATCGACTAATATTGGAAAATTAAGTTGTTTTTCAACAAACATGTATAAAAGGAGGTCGAAGCCTCTCATTTTGGGAACCACCTAAGATATTCATGCAATAAGTTCAAGCAATCAAGCATTCAATTTAAAGTGAGAAAGAAATCAATCTTCCTTCAAGCTTTGGAGTAGAAGTAAGGTCAAGATTTAAGCATTGGAGTTGACATTCATGTTTTGTATTTATGAAGAGTTCATGAAACCCTAATTCCTTGTGGAGACAAGAAAAACTCCATTAAAAGGTACATTATTGATGTTTTTAGACTTTAGTCACCATTTCCTCAAAAGGAAATCATTTCCATTACAAAAATTCAATTGCATTTCATTTCTATTTCATGGTTAATTTGAAACCCGAGGTTTGACCTAAGACAAACCCCAATTCCCAACCATTTTCCCTTCTCTATTGTGCATAGGAATAGGTATGGAGTTGTGATCTTCAATTGGATTTATTTATAGAGACGAATAGGTTCCCCTTTGGATGGAAAAAAGTGCAAAGGACCAAAGCAATGAGCATTTTATTGGCATTAGATTGTCATTGATGTCAACAGAGTTGTAGAGATGATAAGTGTCACAAAGAGAAAGTGCATTTTGACAAAGAATGTGCATGGTGATAGCTTCCCAACCACTGGACACAGAGTAGATATAAAAGACATGCAAAGATCAGATTGGATATAGATGCAGGATGATGAATGCCCCAGATGAAGGTCAGATAGATAGAGATGGTGTTGTCCGAGGTTGATAGAGGTGAGCAAATTTAGAGGTGAGTAGATTTATGTGTATGTGTGCAAGCTGGACAACCATGAATTTTGAGTTTAGTCAAATGCCATAGAGTAGATAGAGATGACAAGCATGGAAGTTTGTGCAGATCAGATTGATAGAGATAGTGTTGTCTCGGGTTAATAAAGGTGATCAAATTTTTGTGTATATGTGTAGGTTGAAAAAGCATGGAGTCAGCAAAGGCATTTTGTCAAAGGCAACAAAAAAGACACAAATGATAACTGGAAGTTTAGAAGATGCAGGTTATAGAGTGGTGAAAGCTTTGGGCAAAAAAAACTAACTTAGAAAAAAGTTCAGTTGCAATAATGCAATAATACGTTGTGTTAGTCGCCCACTGTTACAGGGATAGCATAACACATCGTGTTATCACTATCACTATGATCTCTGCATATCCGCAAGGGAAAATTCCACTGCTAATAGATCTAATAGTGGGTGTTTATCAATGGGTAGATTATATGTCAGAGAGAAGGAGGCTACGATGCAACGATAGCCATTTATCAGGCGAGTGGAGCCCACCTCAGTTTGGTAGATGGTATGTGGTGCACATAACATGTAGTGTTAGTCAGACTATGAAATACGCCAACCTTAGCACATCACCCATGAATCCAACGTGGATTTCTTCTACACATGTACCTTTTGTGAGCATGGGGTTTTGTTGATGGGTCCCACCATCCACCATGTGGATAAGTGACATGTGAACATTTTGTGGACAAAATGTTTGACTAGTTTATGAAGCTAAAAGCTTACGTATCCAAGGAGAATTTTTCAGTCTACACGACAAACTAGAAAAGGAGTTAGTGTTGAACAATGTTGTAAATAATTTTTTTATTTCCAATGTGGGGTCTGTGTACAAAATAAAATTAGATTGTAGAAGTTATAGTGAATAAGAAGAAAATGAGCATTTAATGAGGGTTGTTGCTAGTCTGAAATGAAGAGACAAAATAAATTATTAGGGGCTCGAAGAAGATTATTTTTTAATTTTCCTTTTGGAGGGAAAACCTTGGGGATACGTAGCTGACCAATAAGTAAAGTTAGAAGATATAAGAAGTTTTTGAAAGAGTTAAGTGAGTGGAGGCATGCAGGAGAAGAAGCTATGCAAAAACAGAGGTTACAGAATAGACGAAAAAAGTAGAGGGTCGTAGAGAAGTTGTTTTAGTAGATATGCATAACACGATGCCCAAGCAGGCCTAACACTACAGAAAGAGATTGTAGGTAGAACAATCAGATGTGAAAAGGAGATAAGAGGGAGCTAAAATCAAATGCATAGAGAAAAAAAAGGAGGACTAAGAAGGCAAAGTAGAAAAGATAAGAAATGTGCAACTAAGAGGTGAAGAAGATAAGTATAAACAGAGGATGCATAATAGGTCACAGAAAAAGGCACATAGATGCAAAACCATAACATATGTTTTACATAGTGGCAAGTAGTGAATAATGTGTAGTGGGTGTGTGTGTGTGTTAAATAGAGAGGAGAAGAGTAGAGAAGAAAGAAGAAGCACAAAGGAGAGAAGGATGTACAGAAGGTGTGGGAAATACAAAAGAAATATACAAGTGTGAGGAACTCAATAGACAATGCACAACAAGTGAAGTAGAGGAAGAAGACAGAGGATGAAAACTTCAAAGAAAATAACTGAGAGCAAAGAGAATACAAAGAAGAGAATAGAAGTGAATAGCAGAGACCAAAGACCAGAGAGTAGAGAGCCAAAGTGGATAACATAGAAGGTTATTCATACAAAGTGGGACAGAAAAGGAGGATTGAACCAAGAAGAGATGAGAGAGTTCAATGTAGAGATAAGAAGAGGACAAAGATTGATAGAAAAGACCAAAGAGCGGAGGATAGAGTTTGTGAGCAGAAAAGACTCAAGTCAATATCAAGTGCAGAAAACAAATTGTGATTTACAAAATTTCATTTGTAACTAGGTGCCTTAATTGTAACTAAACATTTATTCATTGTATGTCATCTGAGTGGGTGCTCAGATCAAGGGTTGGTGCTCCTTTGGGTAGGTTCCCATAAAGCTAGGGGTTGGTACCCATAAACTTCAAGGGTTGGTGTTCCTTTGTGTTGGTGCCCATAAATGTTGTAATTAGACTTTTACTTGTGAGGTTGGATTAGAGTAGTAGACTCTAGCAGCATTTCTCACCAAGGTTTTTCCCCACTATGGGTTTTCCTCGTACACATTGTTTTATGCATATTTGATGTGGATGTGTGTTCAGCATTTCATTTTCATATTCTTGCTTTCTAGATTTAGTGCTATCATAGTTTAATATCAAGTTTTAAATCTCCACTGATTCGCCCCCCTGCCCTCTCAGTGGTCCATTTGTGTTCCTTCACATTTTGGTCTCGATATTTCAAGAGCTCCTTATAGGAATAGATCTAAACATTCACATTTTACTCAGATCCAGGTTTGTGGCTGGATTTGATGATTGTAGCTCAGTGTTTATGCATTTTTACTTCAATTCTAACATATTTGCCCTAATTTTAGCATTTTTAGAAAAAAACTTAAGAGAGGGTATCAATTTCCAGTGCAATGAATCCAATAGATTCTTAGCCCTATCCTTTTTTATTGAGGCTAGATCTAGTGCATTCACCCCTCTTTAATGTGGTGGTACCTAAGCAAAATATTAGTAATTTTATATCATCATTGGGTGATATCCTCATATTTTCAACATTACATTTTTAGTGAACCCGACATCTTGCACTTTAATTTTCTAATATATGTTCTCATATCTCAGTGTTTATGCATTTCAAATTTAAATTTACATTAACAAGTTTAATTTTCAATTAAATTTAAAAAAATTAGAGGTTAAATTCACAAGAATCTTAATTTTTAATTCTAAAATTGAGTTTGTGGGTTGTCTAATTGGGATTAATTATTTCAGATCTGATTATTCATTCAATTTAAAATTCAATTTTCCCTCCTAGATCTCATTTTCAATTTTAATTACATAAATTTAGTGGTTGGATTTACAAAAACCTTAATTTATAATTCTAAATTTACATGTGGGTTGCATAATTTCTTAAAATAATTTTCAGATCTGATCTTTATGATATGCTATGATATCATCTGGATCCATTTATCTTTCAAATTCACAAATCAAATTGCTTAATTAACTGGATAATCAATCATTTTTTACAAAATTTTGCATTGTTTAATCATAATTTTCAAATTTCAAATTCAAATCTCCTTCCTTTGTGCATAAGTTTTACTACCATTAGTCCCACCTACAATATTCCCATGAGAAGAAGTTGTAAAATTAAGGCTTCCCAAGGTTTAATTACTAAGGATGTGGAGCCTAATTTGGATAACTAATTTCATGGGAATGTTTGTGGTTCCTCTAATCCAACAAACAATGACATTTATCCTCATTCTTTTCATAATTCTCATGACATGGATGAAACACTAACTAGGGATTCCATTGATCAATTGGAGAAGATTGACATTGAATTTAAAAATCTTCAACAATGGATGAGTCAACAATACCCAAAGAGTGAGGCAATCCCATTGATTAAAGGATTAAAAAGAATGGTTTAAAGTGATAAAATTGGTGTTTCTTTGTTGTGCGGCCTTGCTCATATTGTTGACACTAATATCATGCCTATGAAAAGTTGTGTCGAAGTCCTTGGTTACATCCAAACTCCTAGTCAAGTTAATCAATATATTCATATGGCTACATCCTTGATTAGTGTGCCTACTTTCACATCTTCTATCATGACCACTTCCGCACAAAATATTAATCCTACACATGTTATTCAAGGGGGAAACTTTGTGAATCAACATTCTTTCATACCTTCTTCTGTGAGTCTTTCATTGGTGACCCAATCATCTCCCATACCTATGTATTATAGTATTCCACCTCCTTAGTCTCAATCTCAACCTATATACAACAATTTCACTCCTCCATCCCAATCCATATGTCCAATTTCAATCCATCCACTGGAGCAACAATCAATAACCTAGCCCAAACCATTTCATCCTTACAACAACTAGCTTCCATTACCCAATCCAAGTTTAATGTGCCCACATCTGATGTAGAGAGCCCATTACCTAATGACATTGTTTGTGTTATCCCTCCTAAATAGGTGGAAATCCCTAAATTGGAGCTTTATAATGAAAAAGGTGATCCCTTGACTCATATGAAAACATTTCAAACTTTGTGTAGTGATTTTGCTCTTGATCAAAGACTTTTGGCTAAATTGTTTACTACAACTTTTAGGAATAAAGCTTTGCGATGGTATTGTTATTTGTCTCCTTATTCTATCACATAATTTCAATAATTAGCTAATGCTTTCATTCAAAAATTTCATTATAATATTGATCCTAAGATTACTTTGACTGATTTGATTCATTGTAAGCAAGGTGTTAAAGAAAAAGTGATTGATTTTATTGGTAGATATAAACATTTGTATTCTCGGGTTGCTTATGTTGGGATCCAAGAATATTGTATAGGAGTTGAGAAATACAACCCCACAGTAGCCTGAAGATCTTCTGCAAGCCGAATAACCTGTTACAAGGAGAAGCAATGAAGCAAAATCTGAAGAACAAACAAAACACAGGAAAAATATTCTCCAAAAAAGAGAGCTCCAATTCACCAGAAAAATGTATTGTGAAAAGATAATACAATGAAAAGAAAAAGTAACCTCTAATAGGTCAAGAAACCCTAAAAAGGGAAAACCCTAGGCTTGCACATAATAATTAATTAAAATAATTAATTATATGCACCTAATGTTAGCTTAAGTGTAAAAAGATAATTGGAAACTTAAAGAATTAAACAAATAATGTTTAATTAATCAAGTAAAGACCCAATTACTCTAACACCCCCCCTTAAGCTAGACTTAGGGAGAAGCTAAAACCTAGAATAACTACTGAAAGCATGAAAGATGGGTCCTGGCAACAAGGCCTGATCAGGTACCCAAATACAATGAAATCTCTATGAAACGGAGACAAAGGAGAAAACCCAGTGGGAAAAAACTCCTCTCCAAAAAGAGATAAAAGAACATGCTGAAAGAAGAAGAAGGAGGGAAGGCCTCATAAAGACCCCCCAAGGACAACTTCCTTCACCCCAAGCATAGAGCGCAACTGAAGATAGCACGGCGATGCAAAAGGTTTCGTGAAGATGTCTGCAACCTGCTCAGAAGTGGGAATGTACTCTAGAATGAGAACACCATCCTGAATCAACTGACGGATGAAATGCATGTGAAGCTCAATGTGCTTCATTCGCTGATGCTCTATTAGGTTGCGGGAAATATGAATAGCACTCTGATTGTCACACCAAAGAACAGTGGGACTATCAGGAGGAAAACCAAACTCAGTCATCAACTGTCGAAGCCATAAGATCTCCTGACTAGCGTGCACAACAGAGCGGTACTCAGCCTCTGTAGATGATAATGCATGAGCAGTCTGCTTCTTGCAAGACCATGTGATAGGACCAGAGCCAAGATAGAAAACAAAGCCGAAAGTAGGCTTCTGATCAGTGACATCACCAGCCCAATCTGAGTCAGTGTAGCCAACAATGTGAGGTTCCCCTGATGTATAATGAATGCCATGAGAACTAGTACCCTGAATGTACCTCAAAATACATTTGGTAGCTTGCCAATGACTCTCATGAGGATCATGGGAGAATCGAGAGACAAGACCAACCACAAAGGAAATATCAGGATGGGTGTGAGTCAGGTACAACAAACTGCCAACCAACTACCTGTAAAGTGTAGAATCGACTGAAGGAGTGGGACAAGTTGTGGTCAAAACAACCCCTGACTGAAATGGTGTGGGAGTAGGCTTGAAATCAAGCATGCCGAAGCGCTGAAGCATGTTAAGAGAATACTTCTGCTAGTAGAGAGAGATCCCATCAGAAGACTGAATCACCTGAAGACCAAGGAAATAGTGCAACAGACCGAGATTTGTCATCTCAAACTGATCCATCAAGGCATGTTGAATATGCTGAATCATAGAGGATGAGCTACCCATGATGAGAAGATCATCAACATATAGCACAAGAATCAAGATGTCTCCCTCAAGAAGCTGAATGTAGACTGTGTGATCAGAATGACTGCGGGAGAACCCAATGGAGAGCAAGAAAGAGTCCATCTTCTCATACCAAGCCCGAGGAGCCTGTTTGAGACCATACAATGAACGCCGAAGTCTGCAAACCAAAGAACTATCCTACACAAATCCCTAAGGTTGTTCCATGTAGATTTCCTCATGTAGATCCCCGTGCAAGAAGGCACTCTTCACATCCATCTGAAAAATAGGCCAATGCCGAGAAGCTACAAGAGAGAGTACAAAGCGAATGTAATTCATCTTGGCAACAGGGACAAATGTCTCGGAGTAATCAATACCCTCAACCTGTGAAAAACCCTTCGCAACAAGACGTGCTTTGTACTTATCAATGGAACCATCAGCAGCATATTTAGTGTGATACAACCAGTGACACCTAGCCATCTGTCTGCCCTTAGGAAGAGGACAGAGATCCCATGTATGATTCCTCATCAAAGAAGAATACTCCTCCTCCATAGCACAATCCCATTCAGGGTGACCTGTCGCCTCTGAAAACTTCTGAGCATCATCTGAAATAGCATGACTCAAAAGACTGGAACCCACTATATGAGAATGAGTGCGACAAGTATGTGAAGGATCACCAGCCAGAGGACCTACCACTGCAATAGTAAGGTGAGCCCACTTGGGCATCTAAGGTGGAGCAGGTGGACGTGGGAATGGTGGGGGTGGGGATGGTGGATCATCAGCACCATCATCAGAATCATCCTCAAAAAGATCCTAAAGTGGTGCAGTGGTCGGAGTAGGCAGAGGAGTAGACACTGGAGTTGGGGTATCCACTGTGGGAAGACACTCATCAAACTGAACATCCCGTCGAAATAGGACCTCTCTAGAATCAGGATCAAACAACCTGTACGCCTTAACATCCTCACAATAGCCAACAAAAATGAGTGGTCGGCTCTTCTGCTCCATGGCTTTCCTCTGAGCATCAGGAATAAAGGCCCATGCCTCACTACCAAATACTCGAAAAAAGGAAACATCAGGCTTGTCATGAGACCAAGCCTCCTCAGGAGTCATATGTCGAATAGCCTTGTGAGGCATTTGATTCTGAATATAGTTGGCACAATTGATTGCCTCAGCCCAAAAAGATGAATCCATGGACCTGGACTGAATCATACAATTCGCCATCTCCCGTAAAGTTTTGTTCTTGCATTTAGCGACACCATTCTGCTGAGGGGTGTAGGGAACAGTAAACTGATGCTGCAAACCATGCTCAGTGCAAAAATCTCTGAAAGCCTGATTCACATACTCCCCCCCATTATCTGTATGTATCCATTGAATAGAATAGCCAGATTGCTTCTTGACAAATGTCTTGAAGATTTGAAATCAATCAAAGACATCAGACTTGTACTTAAGAAAGTACACCCATGTGCGTCTGGAGAAGTCATCAATAAACATGAGTACATACTTGGCCCCTGAAAAAGAAGGAGTGGGAAATGACATGAGATCACTGTGAATCAACTCCAAGGGTGCCAAAGCACAAGAGGCTCTCCCCTTTGGAAAGGGATCTTTATGATGCTTGCCAAGAACACAACCATGACAAACACCATCAGTGCAGAAAATCTGTGGGAGCCCAAGAACAAGTGCCTGTGTACTCATCTGCTGAAGATATCTGTAATTGACATGGCCCAATCGCTCATGCCAAAGCTTACTCACTAAATCTGCATGTGCTATGAGAGATGAACCTATACCCGAAGAGGGCTCAAATTCCTCAAATCTGTAGAGACGAGATACAGAATCCACACTACCAGAAGCCACAACCAAATCAGGGTCATGGAGGTCCTGAATAACCACATCATGTGGTGAGAACTCAACTATCTTACCAGAGCCAGAGTGGCAAATCTGATAAATGGACAGGAGGTTCGTCGAGATGTCAAGGACAACCAGAACATCCTGTAGAGTACCCCCATCCAAAGAGACAGAACCTGAACCCAAGACAGAAAGTTGAACTGAGTCACCCACTGCAATCTATGAAATACCACAAGAGGCAAGAGAAGTAACCAGCTGCTGAGTGTGTGTCATATGGTGAGAAGCACCAGAATCTAGAATCCAAGTGGACCCAGAGGTCAAAGCTCTAGCAGTGAGAGCATGACCTTTCCTTGTGGAAGGAGAAGACACCTAAGGTGAGGAAATGTGATGCTGCTACATGGCTTCCTCTAAAGCCTCTAATCATTTCCAACACCTGGAAACTGGATGTCCATCCTTTCCACAAAAACTGCAAGTGTCTGATGATTTCTTCTTAGTCTTGGAGGAAGACTCACCGGACTGTGAAGATTTCCCTTGTTTGGGAGGAACTGGTTTTGAATCACACTTAGGAGCAAGCTTGGAGGAATTCTCACTACCTGCAGAAGGCTTTTTTAGCTTCGATTTCTGCTTATGTTTGTCCTTCTCCTTAGAGGACTAAGCAACCAATGCTTTGTTCTTGGAGCTTGAGAGCGTATCCAACTAAGAAAAATGAGACTGCTCATGAGACAAGCGCTCACAAAAGACATCAAAGCTTGGCATGGTGAAATTAGTACCCAAACCATCCATGGTGGAGTAGAAAGCAGAGGCAAAAAACTGAAAGGGACCCCGAAGCTTCGAAAGAATCAAATGAATGCACTCCGTATCAGTCTTGTTCTTTCCACATCCCTGAAGAACAGATCTGGTAGTCTTGAATTTGTTCAAAAAATCCTCAATAGTGGGAAAGGTATCAGGTAATAATGAAGTCAACTCTGCCTCAATCTGTAATGCCCGAATCTCATTGACCTTCCCAAAGAGAGAATTAAACTTCAACCACATATCCCGAGGAGTAAGCAACTCATCAAGGTGAAATAGAAGACTATCAAAGACATGCAAAGCGATCAAACCCATGGCCTCATCGAGCTTGTTCCAGTACATAAGAACCTCATAAGGACGGTGAAGGTCTAGTTGAACCTCATCCAAAGTAGCCCACAACCCTCGTGACCTGAGAAGCCTTGTGATGCAGGGCTTCCAGGTGTGATAGTTGTGTGAAGTCAACAACTCAACTGAAGGATCTACTATGAGAACAAAGAAAAAACTCTGCACCTGCACCTGCTTGTTGGTTGTTTTTATTATGTGATCTTTCAGAATAGACAGAAGATGCAGAAAGGTTTCTTTGTTTAGAGAGTTTAGGTGTTCTTGATTTCTGATATAAATGACAAAAAGCGAGAAAAAAATGCCCCCCCACAATGGAGAAACCCAAACCCAAGTACATAGTAATGAGAAGGAAGTAGTGCATAAGCAAAAAAACTTCAAACTGATATCTCATGTAATTGGTGAAAATTCTGAGAAAAAAGATCACAAATCTTAATAGAGCATGCTGAGAGCTTTCCAACGCCTATTCATTTTCAAAAAATGGAGTCCGTTTGCCCATTCTATGGCCCCGAAAGTGCAAAAAAGAAACCCAACTTCGACTGGTAAAAAACATAGTCAAACCATAGATCCAAAAAAAAATCTACCACCACAAGGTCCGGCTCAGAATCACCTTTCCAATGCCTATTCATTCACCAAAATATGACTCCGGATGCACGATCTAGGCCCAAAAAAACAACCCCCTCTCAAAAAGACTAGAGAGGAGGGGCTGGTGGTGCTCCGGACGGAGGTGGGGCTCGGGCCGGGCAGAGGTGGTGCTCGGGTGGAGCGGTGCAGGAGCTAGGTGGAGGTGGCACGGCCCGGCGGTAGTGGAGCACTGGCGGAGGATGCAGTGGCCAGCGGCGGGTTCTTTGCCGGAGTGGGAGCGGAAGCCGACGGCGGGAAGCGGCCCGGAGAGTTCGCCGGTAGGAGACGGAGCAGAGGTTGTGGTCGCCGACGACGGGAGGTTTCGGTCGACGGGCATTGCTGGAGCTGGAGCTAGAGCAGAAGCCGACGAGCATTGCCAGACTTGAAGCCAAAGGCCTGTGGCGTCGGGTGGGGCCGGCCTGACAGGTCCGTACGACGTCGGACTGTCAGGTCCGGTACCCTAAAAATTTTGTTAAAAAAAACTTCTTTTTTTTTTAATGCATTTCTTTTGATTTTTTTTGTAAATTTTTTTTTAAAAAATCAAAAAACAATTCAGCCTACATGCCGTAAAAAGGCAAAAAAAAAATTTCTCAAAATTTTTTTATTGATTTGCGTGTCAGGGTCGTACGGCCTGGCTTGGAGAAAAAAAATCACCCAGATGCTCAGGGATCAAAAATGGACAAATTTTATATGACTATAGGGGTTTTAGGGTCTTTTGAGCACGATGGTGAGGTCTGTTTAGGCCCAAAGTGCTCAGAAAAAAACTTAACCCTAAGCACACAAAAAATGCCTGAAACCCCAGATCTGCTTCAAATGCAAAATTCTCAAAAAACAGGAACAGGTAGCTGCAGATCTGAGCTCTGATACCATATAGGAGTTGAGAAATACAACCCCATAGTATCCTGAATATCTTCTGCAAGCCGAATAACCTGTTACAAGGAGAAGCAATGAAGCAAAATCTAAAGAACAAACAAAACACAGGAAAAATATTCTCCAAAAAAGAGAGCTCCAATTCACCAGAAAAATGTATTGTGAAAAGATAATACGATGAAAAGAAAAAGTAACCTCTAATAGGTCAAGAAACCCTAAAAAGGGAAAACCCTAGGCTTGCACATAATAATTAATTAAAATAATTAATTATATGCACCTAATGTTAGCTTAAGTGTAAAAAGATAATTGGAAACTTAAAGAATTAAACAAATAATGTTTAATTAATCAAGTAAAGACCCAATTACTCTAACATACTGAGAGGGGGGTTGAATCAATGTTCTACTAAAATGGAGAAATTTAACCTTATTAACACAACAACTCAGCAACCGGTAAACATAAAAGCATATAACAATGAGTAACAATGCAACCACAAAGATGAACACCATAACACCACAAATTTATACGTGGAAAACCTCAAAGAGGTAAACCCACAGTGGGATTGGACACCCACAATATCTATCCACTGATCAGATGAATAACTATTACAATAAGGGGTTTGCACATGCAGGAAGGCCAATAGCCTAGAGCACATTGATCATCACAAAAGGAGCCTCACTGACTACAGAAAACATAGGACTACAATCCGGAGTGAAGATTGAACTGCAAGAATAGCATCTCATATGCCTGAGTACAGTTCTAGTTAAGCTCAATACCAAAGTCCTTAAAACTCTTCCACAAACCCAATTTGATCACCTATGATCAACCAAAACCTCTGCATATAATTATAATATTATTCGCACATAGATAATCTTATATCCCATAAACCCACGATCTACAAAGAGATCTTACATCATATTTATACCAACCCGAGACCTAAACAACTAGGTCAACCACCTAAAAGATAATACAATAGATCCATTACATGATCCTGCAAACCAATGATAAACCAAGTTGGCCTAAGACCAAAAAACATAATCTAAACAATAAATCCAACTGGTGACGCATCGGGAGCATCAACCAACACGTTACACAAACCGGTCCATAACCTAGCAGAATAAGATTGGACCTATAATAGGTCGCCATAAGCCAAATGAAACACCACTGATCAACTAGAACACAAACACAATAACCATCAGCATCCTGATAACCTTCTAGAAGTCGTACCAACACCACTTATCGAATTCATCAAAAGATCTTCATCCAAGCGTTGTCGGTAAAACCCTTACCTATGACAAAAAGGCTTACTAGAACAAATGATAGAATCCAAATTATCAAATCTCAAACCAACTAAATGCGACACACATCAGGGACACATGAATAACCAATCCAAGCCAATACCACAAGTCAGATCAAATCAAAGAATACCAGAGATGGTCTCTAGGTCAATATCATAATCCAACCACTCTACCGGAAGTCAGTAGACAACAAAACAACTAGTGTTGACATCAATGACAAAAAATCAATGCAACACATAATCAATTCCTCCAAATTTCCAACAATCTCCCCGTTTTAATTGAATGTAACACTAGAAGTGAAAAACATCCAAGTGCCAAGAAAATGCCAAACAAGTCTCCCCCAATGGAATACATCCAACAAACTCTCCAAGAAGATATGACAATGAAGTTCTGAACCAAAAACCAAACTCCCCCTGAGAATGATATCACAGTAAAGCTCTATTTTTCACATATATCTTTCCCCCTTTGTAATCAATGTCATAAATCTAACATAAACATCAAAGAAAAAATATTAAACCTCTGAACCACATAGCTGACTACTCCCCCTGAATAGTAGCATCAACACATCAATCTAGAATGAATGATAGTACTGATAAATGCATATTGGACTGATGTCAATCGGCATCACTCAAGTCTCTACCAAAGGGGTAGAAACTCCCAATCTGTCTCTAAAGTACTCAAATGATTCCTTAGGCAAAGGTTTAGTGAAGATATCTGAAATCTACTCTTTAGTGTTCACATAAACCAGTCTGAATTTATTTGCTTCCACCTTTTCCTTCAGAAAATTATACTTGATAGAAATGTGCTTATTCTTAGAATGAAATACCGAATTCTTTGATATATCAATTGCAGCAGAGTTATCACAGTGAATAACTATCAGTTCATTGCAATCAACCCTTATATCCTTCAACATTTGCTTCATCCATAAAACTTGTATTCAGTTCGTAGCAGCAGCAACATACTCAGATTCAACAATAGATAAAGAAGTACATGATTGCTTCTTGTTGATCCATGAAACAAGTTTCTTTCCAAGAAAAAAAGCTTCACTGAATGAGCCTATCTGGTTACCTATATCTCTATCCCAATCCACATCTAAAAAATCCTTGAAAATATCTGAAAAATCCTAGCTACCGGAGAAAGGATTCAACATAATCAATTCCTTACTTTTGAGAATATCCATTGTAAACCAATCAATCCTAGTTCCAATAACATCCAAGTCCATGTGTTGTCCTTTCCTAACTAATCCAATTCCTCTTCCATAGCTTGCATCCAACATTCATCCTTACAAGATTCAATAACTGATGCCCATACAATTAAAGAAATTAAGCATACCTCATCAGCTGCCAACCTTCTTCTTGTCCAATTATCTAATCTTCTGAATGATTTGACCTCACATACCTAGGAGTCTTCTCACTTTTTGGTTCCTCTGCTTAGATCTTCAGTTACTGCTGAATTTTCTGATACTGTTGGAGTAACTAGTTCAACATTTTGTTCTGGTACAGGTGCTACCAGTTCAGTTATAATAATTTCCACTTCCGGTTCTCTCTCATAAGTTTTGATTTGACCTATGTTCTACTCATCCACTTTGACATTTGCACTCTTCATAATTCTCTCCAATCTTTTGTTATATATGCTTTGCTTTCATTTGAATAACCAAGAAATATTCCTTCATCACATCTAGGATCAAACTTCCAATTCACTACCAGAGATTCTGAAATACTTAACTGTAGATGTATGACCAAACCATAACTCATAAAGTGACTTACTGGTAAACCAAACCAGATCCAAGATCCAACAAATCTTTGTCGGTTAACCTTCAAACTAACTTCTCCAAGATCTGAAACAAGCTTTCAGACCATTACCAGGGGCAATGCAAGATTTGTCATCAATTTTCCTCTCCCTAAAGCAAATTCCTTAGTTACTGGATGAGTTTCCTGCCGATATAGGAATATTTTTCTCTGTTGGTTGAGTAACCGGGGCATATTCTTCAACCGGATGAACATCTAGGGAATTTGATTATGTCGGTTGATCCTCAGACTTATAACCCACTTCTTCTCATGCTCATTCTGAACATTATCAATCTTTTGCTTTCCCTTCTCATTAGATTTATCACTTCCTGTCGATAGTTTCTTGCTTCTACAAAATTTATCGATATGTCCTTCTTTTTTGCATGCATAACAAGTAATATTGTTCTTCTGAATTTCCTTGTTGAGTCCTTGACCATTCCTTAAACTACATTGATTAGCCATATGTCCAAACTTTCCACATGCATGACATCTCACATTCATTCTACAATCTTTTGTCCTATGACCATACTTTTTACAATTTGAACACTGATCGAGAACTATATTATTATTCTAATTTGCTCTATTTCTGCATTGACTTGCTCTATGACCAAACTTATTGCAAACAAAGCATCTACCATTAAATTTATGTGCATTGGGTTGCCTTACTGATGATTTATGACTCTGCTTGACCTTCTGACTGGATGTGTCATCCTAATTTGTAGTACCAGAGCTTTCTCCATGCTCAAATCCAAGACCTCTAGTGTCTCCAGTGTCTCTTTGATCCTTCAATAATTCATCAAGCTTAGCAGAACTAACCTCAAACTTATCTTTGTACTCATTTGTAGCATCTAGATCTCCTCTTAGGATTATCATCATTCTCTCCAACTCTTGCTCATTGTTCTGTGATTGTACCAATTTAGTTCTTAATATATCATTCTCATGCACCAACCTAATGCATTCCTCAAATCTATATTTCAGAGATATAGCAAGATTTTCTTCATTCTTCTTTCGGTCTTCAATCTCCTTAGACATCCTCATAGTCATGGCTTGCATTTCATTCTTCATGACACCATTCTCTTTACTCAACTTCTAACACAATTCATTTAAAGCATTCTTCTCTCCATCATCCTAATTTTATAATTGATCACAGAGTTCCTTCCTTTTAGCTTGAGCAGATGACAACCTATCCTGTAGAGTAAAAATGAATTCCTTCGCAAATCTTAACTCATCTTGCAACTTCATATTCCTCTACCTTTCAGCATCATAGTGCTACTTGAAGTTCCTTCCCCAAACATATCTCCATAGATTCTGGATACAAGATCTTCCTCAAGCTGTTAGACTTACTTTGAGGCACCAGGCTCTGATACCAATTGTTGGGATCCAAGAACACTGAGAGGGGGGGTGAATCAGTGTTCTACATGAATGGAGAAATTTAACCTTATTAACACAATAACTCAGCAACCGTTAAACATAAAAGCATATAACAATGAGTAACAATGAAACCACAGAGATGAACACCATAACACCACATATCTATACGTGGAAAACCTTAAAGAGGAAAAACCACGATGGGATTGGACACCCACAATATCTATCCACTGATCAGATGAATGAATATTACAATAAGGGGCATGCACATGCAAGATGGCCAACAACCTAGAGCACACTTCTCATCACAAAAGGATCCTCACTGACTACAGAAAACATCGGACTACAATCTGAAATGAAGATTGAACTACAAGAATAGCATCTCCTATGCATGAGTACAGTTCCGGTTAAGCTCAATATCGAAGGCCTTAAACCTCTTCCACAAACCCAATTTGATCACCTATGATCGACCAAAACCTCTGCATATGATTACAACATTATTCGCACACAGATAATCCTATATCCCATAAACCCATGATCTACAAAGAGATATTACGTCATATTTATACCAACCTGGACCTAAACAATTAGGTCGACCACCTAAAAGATAATACAATAGATCCGTTACATATCCCGCAAACCAATGATAAACCAAGTCTTCCTAAGACTAAAATAACATAATCCAAACAATAAATCCAATCGGTGACACATTGGGAGCATCAACCAACACGTTACACAAACTGGTCCATAACCTAGCAGAATAAGACTAGACCTTTAATAGGTCGCCATAAGCCAAATGAAACACCACTGATCAACTGGAACATGAACACAATAACCATCAACATCCTGATAACCTTCTAGAAGCCACACCAACACCACTGATCGGATTCATCAAAAGATCTTCATTAAAGCGTTATCGGTAAAACCCTTACAGGTGACAAAAAGGCTTACTAGAACAAATGATAGCATCCATATCATCAAATCCCAAACCAACTGAATGTGACATGCATCAGGGACACATGAATAATCAATCCAAGCCAATACTATAAGCTGGATGAAATCGGAGAATACCGGAGATGGTCTCTAGATCAATATCATAATCCAACCACTCTACCGGAAGCCGATAGACAGCAAAACAACTAGTGTTGACATCAATGACAAAACATCAATGCAACACATAATAAATTCCTCCAAATTGCCAATAGCTTATCCTATTCTTGATCAAGATGTTCAAAGAATTTTTATTTGTAATTTACAGAAAGACATTAGGGATAAGCTTCTCTTTTTTGAGTTTACTTCCTTTATGCAATTATGCATAGTGCTCCATAATTATCAACTTCAAGTGAGTCAATTTAAATCATCTCCTTCAATCAATCTAGTTCATAAGAATGAGAGTGCTCAACCATATTTTTTAAAGTTTAAAATGAATAAGGGATTCATCAAGTTCAATGACAATATCAATACCTAGGTAGAAACCGTGACATTAGGTGTACCTTCTTTATCCAAATACTTTAGAAAATAATTTACTCCTCTTTCTGAGTCTTTGCATAGCATTATGACATAATTTTTAAACAAAAATATCTTGAAACTTCTTCCATCAAACTAATTGATACTTCCAAACCTTTTCCACCCTATCATGATCCTAAAACCTTTTGCCAATATCACCATCAACCAAGTCATGACGCTAAAAAGTGTTATTCCTTAAGTAGTAGAATTCAAGACTTTATTAATAACAATACCATATGTGTAGTTGGTGCGAATGAAAAAGGATACAAATTTGTAGCTCCTCCTAATCAAAACCTTTAAATATTTACTAATCCTTTGCCTCCACCTTCTACTAATGTGGTTGAGTCTAAGCATCTTGCATGAATCTAATAATATGGTGAATCTCATGGATAAACCTACACCTCCTGAGGACTTATGCATTACCTTTGATCCTAGTGAGATTATTGATACACCTAATGACCCACTATATATCACTACAAAGATCAAAGACAAACTCTCATGAGGGGTTCTCATTGATCCAATGTATTTGGTGAATGTGATAACTAAATAATATCTTTATACTTTACAATTGCATAAAGTAACATATGATAAATCTGATGCATTGGTTAAGGTGTACGATGGTTTCTCTTGCCCTACTATTGGTTCTATTAATCTTCCTATTGAGGTTGGTACTAAGTGCTTAGATGACATTTTTCTATAAGTCCTACATCGAATCAATTTCATGTGCAGTTGGGACATCCTTGGCTCTCTTCCATGAAAGTGATCCCTTCTACCATTCATAAATGCTTAAAATTTATTCATAATGACAAAATCAGAACAATTAATTATAGCATGTACAAACCCATGGTGGGGCGTGGAGATGTTAACATTGATTACTCTTGGCCTAAACAATTTGAACCTCTTAAGCCTTGAAGTGATGCTCTTTTTCAATCTTATCAAAAGTAAAAGAATGATATGATTTTATCTTTGAGTAAGCCTAGAGATCTTAAACCTATTCCTCATCCTCATGATGGACCCGGTCTCCTTCCTACACCTTCTATTCCTTCTTTATATGTTGTAGTTTTGCCTCATACATCTTACAAAGGGAGGTGTCTAGCATCTCCTATCTTTCAACCCATAAACCTTCTTCTATTCCTAGTCCTTTTAAGGAAGAGAAGAATCCTATGTCCATTGACCCTAAACCTTCACAACCCTTGGATAAATCTAAAATAAACCATTGTGTGAGAGAATGTCGATGGAGACATCGTGCTAAGGCTCGTGAAATTGCTTCTCAACCTATTTCCTCCCCAAAGACACAAAATGTTGACATGATCCAATTTGTCCATCCTTCACCTAACCCTAGGGAGGAAGTTCTGATAGTTCTGAAACTTAAAGTTAAGTACAAATGCCAAGCTAATAAGATGAGAGGGGGGGGGTGAATCATACAAACTTAATCTTCCATAAAAACAACAGATTCAACCTCAGTAACATATACTTCAGTAATATAACCAAAACTGCTAAACATGCAAACTCAAAAGCATATAAACATCATAACACTCATAACATCATATTTAACATGGAAACCCAAATAGGGAAAAACCACTGTGGGATTTCAGACCCACTAAGAAATATACTCTTCTAGAGTATGCTCGGTTAAAAGCAAATCCTGTTAAAGATTACAAACACATTGCTAGATGTGACCCATTTAAGGGATTTCCCTCAGATCTATTAGGATCTTCACCTTGTTAGAAGTGACCTTGTTAAAGGATTTCAAACACTCAATCAGAATGTCACCTTGCTAGAGGGTTTTACAAATAAGACTGTTAAGTCCACTCGGTTAAGAGATTTTCTGTCACTTCACAAAATAATAGTAATAAAAATCTATCTGCAACTTCACATCTAAAAATGCTAAAGTAGATTCTTATTTGCTCAATACAATAGGACTTATCTTGTCCATTTTTTGGGCTCTATACTTTGTTATTCAAACAGGTCTTCAAGCTTAAGTGCTCGGTAATCACTATGTAGCATCCCTGTGCATACACGTGCCCACATGCATTGTTTATCAACAGTTCCTTATTTATAAACAATTTGCCAACTGCTTAATCTCCTTGATCACATTTCCCATGATCAATCATAGCCATCAGATCTTGAAACTTTGACCAGGTTCAATTTATCCTTCAATCTGAAAATGTTTTACCCCACCTTGGAACTTGCATACATTTCTTGGAACTTGTGCTAGGGTATTGCGGTTCAATTTGAGCTGTAGATCTTCCTGCCGATTTTCCTTTGCCATAGATTCTTTAACAAACTTCATTCACGGTATACCAATCATTTAATCATAGCCAACTCATCAGCTTCCTTCATTAAATAATGCTTTTATTCATTCAATGCATTATGTTATTACTCGGTTGCAACTCGGTAAATACTAAACTTCACTCGGTAGACATTCTGTCTTCATTAACTGATAGCGATAACCTTAGGGTTTACTGACTAGGTTCTTTAGGATTTACCAACTAGGTTCTTTGCTCAGTAACATAGTATAGTATTAACCTTACAATCAATAACATATGTATGATATCAAAACAATCTAAACATCATGATCTCTTCATTGTCTAACCTGGTAATAGTTGCCCCATTGAATAACTTATTCCTCCCCTTATTCATCACATTCTTTCTGTGTCTTTTACCAACATCTTTATACTCATCAAATCATACTTTTAAGATATGGCAACATCATACTGAATTAGAAAATCAATTTCTTGACATCAATGACAAAATAATAATATTAAGACAGTAAACATCCTTAATCAATTATATCCATAATCATCAACAACCTTCTCAATATACTTATTGAAATGCCAACAATCTCTCCTTGTCTGTTATAGTGCCAACAAGTTCAACCTAAATCACCAAGATTAAATATGCTTAAGAAAGATGATCTGGTTCATGTTCTATTCATGTTAAAGATCCTATTTTTATTAATCTTGATCAAGATATGGATGAAAATGATGTTCATGCTAACAATGTTGATGCTAATGATTCCAATGATAAATATGAGCTTGTTGATGATGACAATTATTTATCTAAACAATTTTCAAAAGCCTTAATCCTAGCTCCTAGTAACAAACAAAGTGACTCATCATTAGAGCATGGTCCTTGTTTGGAACCTGTAGTAGCTCCATCTACAGTGCTCAAATTTGCTCCTCTTGTATATTGTACACCTTCCCAAAATAGTATTCAACAAGATTGGGAGGCACATGATTTTCTTGATTAGATTCATTTGTGTTGTATACTCTCTCTCTCTTATACTCTCTCTCTCTCTCTCTCTCTCTCTCTCTCTCTCTCTCTCTCTCTCTCTCTCTCTCTCTCTCTCTTGCTTGTTTGTGGAATTCCTCTATTTCTATCTCACTTCTTCTATTTGTTGTCCCTAGTGTTATCTACTTGAGGATGATGCAAAGCATTGAGATCTCTTTTGGTCTTTTCCATGTTGACTCAAAAGACACATTTTCCTTTCTTCCATTATGGTTCTACTTCCATTGGGGATGAGGTCAATTCAATGCAAATATATTCTATGATATACATTATTTATCATAAGAACATATTGACCCCATAGTTAGTAGAACTCTTATATGTTTTGTGACCATTATCATTTGATTTGTCCTTTCTTGGGGGCATATAATTGTGGTAACATGCTTGTCTTTTGGATGCATGTATGCTACCTTAAAGAAATTACTCGCATTGAGGCATATGCAATCGCTTTAACGTGGGGGCATACACTCTGATCAATGTTTCACTTTATGTACACACTATCACATACCTCAATACTCAACTTACTTTGAAAACTAGGCCTTTGCTTTGTAATTTTGGTATTTTTATTTTCCTAACCATAGTAAGTGAAACTTACTAGGTTAGTACTCATGATTTTCTCCCTCTTTCTCTTAGGATATCCTTTTTATCTTGATGTTGAATTATTAAGATCCTAAAGTCCTCTAGAGGCTTAGCGTGTCTTCTCTCTTTGATGTCTTGATGAAATCTTTTCAATGTAAACCTTTATAATTTATCAAGAGTATGCTTAGTCTCATACTCCTGCTAAAGTGGGGCCTAAATATAACATCCTAAATTATACTCCCTTACAATTTTATCCTCATTTGGTCCCTCACCTTGGCATTTGTGTCTCATGGCCTGATTGGATCTCTGATTCTACTCACACCGTGCAATAAGTTCATCTTTTTTTAACATGCACACTTTTTACCTCCCATTCATTGGTCCTTGATTGGTCAAGACTAGGGTGCTAGGGCGTTGGTCCTCCCAATCAGGGCCCATTTTGGGGACCCTTAATGGTAACATCATTTGGGAGAGAACCTAGATCCCGTGTTGACTCATGTTGGAAAATTAAGTTATTTTTCGACAAGAATGTAGAAAAGGAGGTCAACCCCTCTCATTTTGGGAACCACCTAAGATATTTCATGCAATCAAATTAAGCATTAAAATTCAAGTGAGTAAGCAATCGGTCTTCCTTCAAGCATTTGAGTTGACATTCATGTTCTATGTTTATGAAGACTTCATGAAACCCTAATTTCTTGTGGAGATAAACAAAACTCCATTAAAAGGTACATTATTGGTGTTTTTTAGACTTTAGTCAACATTTCCTCAAAAGGAAATCATTTTCATTACAACAATTCAATTACATTTCATATATATTATATGGTTAAATCTAAAATCAGGGTTTCACCTAAGGCAAACCCTTATTCCCAACCATCTTCCCTTCTCTACTATGCACAGTAACAAGTACGAAGTTGTGATCTTCATAATTGGCTTTATTTACAGAGAAGAACGGGTCCCCCTTTAGACGGTAAAAAGTGTGAAGGACCATAGCGATAGGCATTTCAGTCTCAACATTACAGGAGCTCCTTTTAGGAATAGATCTAAACATTCACATTTCACTTAGATCTAGGTTCATGGCTTAATCCGACAACTACAACTCATTGTTTATGCATTTTTACTTCAATTCCAACATATTTACCCTAATTTCAACATTTTCACAATTCAACCTAAAAGATGGTATCAATTTCCAATCCAATGAATCCAATAGAAATTCTCAGCCCTATCCTTATTTATTTGTGGCTAGATCTAGTGGGTTCACCCCTCTTTAATGTGGTGGTACCTAAGAAAAATAATAGCGATTTTTTCATTGGGTGAAAACCTAATATTTTCACCATTACGTCAACCTTGAAACCATTACTTATTAACTAACTTGTTGCAAGTATTTATAATTCAAGTCACCAAATTGTTGATGCCACAAATATCTCACTTCATCTACATGAGTGAGTAATATTTTCAAAGGAGAGTTGTGAAAAAAGTGAGAAAATTGATATAATCTAGATTATTGATCTGCTTTTCTCACAACAGCTATAGACCCATTATGCATTTCACTAATTACCATTGTATCTAGTGTGAACTCAACGAATTTTGTATAACCAGTACATGAGTGGTCTAATAAACATATATGATATTATTTGATAAATATGGAACATAAATACATCCTAAAATGTTCCTTCACCCACATCAATAGGTCATTTCCCATGCACTTAAACAAGAGTCCCATCACCCATTAGTATGGTAGACATAAAACATGACTCTAAAGAGGTGCACTCATCTTTTGAAGAAGTAATTTGGTGTGAATCACTTGAGTCAATGTTCAAGAATTTATTTGTAAGGAAACAAAAACTAGTGCCTTTATGTATCCTTTCCCCTTATCTTTGTTTGTGTTCTTAGAATACCCTTTAGATGAACTTGTTTGACTAAATCAGGCACCTTGATTTTGTTCTTTCCTAGAAGATGTGAAGGGTGATTTTATTGTTTATTTACCATAATTATTTTCATCATGGCTAGACATCTTACAATAAGAACACTTGACCTTCTCCTTCTTAGGGTGCTCACCTTTCGATGAAGAACTCTGATTATTTACTTTTGAAGTAGTAGGTTTCTTATCTTTCCTCTTCTCTCTACACTTTTTTTTGCTAGACCCTTTTTGATCTTTTATCCTTGATTAATTACAAAGGAATGTGAATTAGAGGGTTTTATTATACATATTAGAACTAATTTGTCCTATTCTCTAGTGATTTTTATAGCAAATTCATCTATAGAAGACATTTTATAGGTGGAACCTAAGGCACATTTTGTAGCAAATAATGTAGAAACAAACACTAGATAGTTAGAACCAAGCTTAGAAATAATACTCAAGATCACATTTTTATCATCCTTATTGATTATACACTTCCAATTCCAATCTTATAGATTTGAATTTTGTGAAGAAGTCCTCTATTATGTCAAAATTGGTAGGAATCAACCCTTTGAATTCATTCTCCAATTGAAGACATCTTAACTAATCTTTCTTACTAAATAGGCTTCCAATATGGTTCATTCTCCATTAAATGTAGTGGAAGACTCAATGTGAAAAAGAAGGTCAAGAGAGACTATCATACATAGATTACCAAATGCTTCATCATATTTAGTAAACAATTTTAGCTTTTCTACAAATCTTGAGGTTTAGTTCCAAATTGTATTATAAATCGATGATATCCATGTCTTTTGAGATATATTATCATCTCATATTTTCATTGAAAATATTTATATAGTGTTCAAATAGGAACCATATGCATCCATAAGTGCAAAAAGGTAGATTGCAAAGTAGAAATAAAAGTGTGAGAAAAAAGACATAGAAGACACCCCAAATTTCCACTAGTCTCAAAAATCACCTCCTAGATATTACAAGGTTGACACTTTATAAATTGTGTGCTTACAAGGTTTTACCATATTACAATGCTTTTTAGGCCTTCAATGGCCAAAATTACAAATTATGATACAAAACAAATTTGAAACAAAATATTTAACCTACAATATCTAATAAAAAGAAAAAAAATTTTTATCAAAACCATTGTAGATGGAAAGTTCGCTTTCCATCAATTATTTGTTTGCAAAAAATCGGCAACCAAGACAAAAGTTATGAACTTTTGAAGAAAAAGTTTATTTTTCCTTATAGGAACAACTCACATGTGCTTTTGACATAATTTATTAACTGTATGAAAAATTGACAAATACCAAAATAGTTTTTAGACCCAAAAAATATTTCTCTTTTTAGTGAGTGGAAGCTAGATTTCTAAAGCAAAAAAACAAAAAAAAACTTTAGTAAAAAGATTTCAACTTATTCACTTTGATTTATTACAATGTCCTCTAGTCTCTGATTTTGGTGAAATGAGAAATCATTCTTGACTTTCTCAAACCTTTTGGACACTTTGGAAATGCTGAAAAATGCCTCCAATTTTACCAAAATACTACAATCACTCAAATCTCATAGGAACATATATATGTGTTGCCTAGATTTTACTCCCATTTAATTTTGGCCTTGCCTTGTCATTTTCTAAGTTCAGTGAAATTCATTTGAGTCATATTTTAGTGTGTTGGGTTTTCAAATAAGTTATTGAACACTTGTTGGAGTTCGCCAAACCATTTGGAACTAGTTCAAGTCCTTATTTCTTTTAAAATATTTAAGTCTTGTTGGCCTGGGCTAAGTTCCACTTCCAATATAACTTCTCGTCATCTACTTTGATACTTTATTAAGCTCATGTTCTTTATTGTTCAAAACTTATCAGCTTTTTCTTAGTTCCTAATGTCTCGCCGCTACCCGACACCTTGTCATTCACTAAAGATCTAAGTTCTTTTCCCTTGTTGGTTTTTAGAGTACAAGTTCGAACTAGGCCTATTCAATTTGTGGAGCTTTAGCTTCAAGTCTTACAGTTCAACATTGAGCATCAGACTCTAACAATGGTTCTCAAACCATGCCAAAGCTTGATCTTTCAAATGACACTTGAATGGAAAGAAAATTAAAGTTCTAGTATTACAAGAACAAAATTCAAATGGCTAAGTTGGAACTCGATGGATTTGTAAAGGCAACTTAACGAAAACATTTGGCCCAAAGAAGAGTTCAAAAACTAAAGTTACACCTTGACATTACAATATGAACTCTCCTTTTCAAAGAATAAGAGGAGAAAAGATAGAAAATTTGAGGAAAACACCGCTAAAGGTTAGTTCTTGAACCAAAGACAAAGCCCGATAAAATTAGTTTGTGGCAACTTCAAAAGTGATTGAGCGACATTCATGGTGGGAAATATTAAACATAATTGGACAGAGAGGTGGTAGGTTCCAAATTGAATGAGTGGGTAGATATTTTAAAATCCCTTCTTAAAATTGTCATTAGCGAATACATTCACATTGAAAGATGAAAAATGAAAGAAACCAGCTCAATTTACCGAGCAAGGTCATATTGTAAGTGTTGGACCTAAATCTCCCTTTCCTTCTTCTATGCAAAATACTAATAAGACTCCATCGATCAAGAGGATCCTCTTCCTCAACTTGAATGCAATGGAGAGTGCTATGAAGGCTTTGTCTTATCCTACTTAGCTTGAGACATCATTGTCCAACAAGAGAAAGATGGAAGCCATAAAAAAACCAACAAAGGATGTCATTTCTCTTTTTTTAAGTTCACGCGTATTCCCAGTAGTAAAAGGCTTAAAACCACCTCTTACCTAGTGGATGATGATACTTCACATCATCTATTCTTAGAGATTGCACAACCTACTTCTCAAAAGGATCCTAACCAGACTACTATGTCTAATTTTAATATCACTAGAATTGTCTTGGGATCTCCTAGCAGGGATGTTGACTTACATAACTTCCAAGTTAGTACAACCAAATTTATGGAAAGAGTATAGAAATATAAAATGGATAAAGAAAGTTGGAAGCCCATGGTAGAGGTATTATTTAAATGCCTAAAGTCTATATTGAATCTATCAACATCACAAGATTCTTGTTTCTGAAAGACTATATTAAATCTATTTTCTGATGTAAATAAGGAATTGCTCACTCAATTACAGGTCAACAGTCATTTTGGTCATGTTGTTCAAGAGTGGACAAAAAAGTTAAAAGTTAAAAGTTAAAGGTCTTCCTTTCATTGACAACTTGAGCAAATCATATAATTCATTAATAATAGCAAGGAATGGTGTATATTTTAGGATTACTATTTCAAAAATGGAAGAGACCACACACAAAGAAACTTGGAGGTTGTTGTAGGAGATCATCAATGTGGACACGAATAGAAGCATAATTCCTTAAAACAACACTCGATGTGGTATGTGAATTCAAAGTTTACATTGTAAATGTGTGTGTCTATAAAATAACATTATGGAGTAGAGCAAGTTGTTGAAGGAGGCTGACAAAATGATCACTTAGGTAATTCAAGAATTCAAAGACATTAGTTGTCAACTAAAGAGAAAATATAATTTTGGTATTGCCTTAGCAGATGAAATGAAAGCATATTTTCAAAGTAACATAGATACATTGGTTGAACCAAAGACCTTTGATGATGATAAGCTTGATGAGTTGGCAAGGATAGATACATCCTTCATTTGGTGCATTAATCATCATAAGGTGTTCATCTTAAAGGCCAAATAATTTTTAAAAAAAAAGGAAAATCTTATTGGACATTGCAAAACAAGAATGTAATCATTCCTGATGAAGGTGGAATCCCAAGTGTCATCAAAGCTTTACATTATTTCAAAGGTGAGCAGGCTTAACATAAATCTACTCAACTAGGAGATGCAACCGCCATGCAATGAAGCCATTTCTAATGTTGTCATTTGTTTTCTTCATCTTTATTTTTGTAACTCTTGTTTGAAAACTTGTAACAGTTCTTCAAAGAATCATTTTTCTTTAAAATTTGTGGGACAATTTTTTTGGGGGGTTTTATAAGAGGAAGTAGAATATAACATAAAGGATGGACAAATTTTGATCCCTCTTGTCCTTTGAGACATGAGTGAGAAACAATCAGTTTTTGTAGATCATTTGTATATGTCTTGAGCAAGTAATTATTGAGTTGTGATATCTAGGTGCATATGGTTTTTAATGAACTCATGTTGATATGGAACTTGTTGGCAAGAGACACTATTCTGATGAAGATTGGTGCATGATAGTTGCTTAGGGGTTGTCATTGATGGCAACTCAATTCACAGATCGCATCCGATGTACATAGAATTGGTTTACCGGAAGTCATTTTGCTCACAGGCATAAGTCTAGAAGATGGAACATAGTTACCGGTAGAACATGAGATCATGGTGCACATCTTGATTTTGGTGATGTATTTTGGGTTGCGGTGATCAAGGAAGTTAATTAAAGGTTTGAGATAGATTACTGCATGATCTTAATACCCAGTGTTGAATTGTGTGCAATTTTAGGGCTCTGATATCTGGTAATTCAGTTAGGGTAGAGTTATTTTGGAGTAACGTGTATTGTGGATCTATTAGCATGATTTTGGTGATTAGTTTCATGTTTGAGATGATTGGGATGACTTATGGGAATCATTTTACCAAATTTTTTTTGGTCCACATTTGGATTTGTGATCGGATTGAGCCAACTTGGTGGAACACGTTTCATGTTGCGTGTTATGTGGTTTTTGGAAGCCGACCTAGTAAATTATTATTTTTTATGATGTGGATATATAATATTAATTTGGTTGATTATTTTGGTGTGTGTGGTGAGTGAAGGAAGTCTCTATAAGAAAGTTTGTAATTTTGGTGGAGTTTTTCTTTCTCTAGTATGTGACAGAGCATTTTTACAGAGAAAAATGACAAATCGGTTGCAGGAGTCAATCAGAGCTTAATCAGAACTGTATTTTGGCATAGTTAGATGCTATACTTCAGTTCAGATACCATTGTATTCATTTTTAATTAGCCTATAAGGAAGTGAGCCTTCCTCTGATTTGTAGACCCTTTTGTAATTGAGCAGTGAACTCTAGGCAGTGAGCCTGAATGCAAGTGCATTGCACCTTTGTAATATTGTTTTACTACTGGTCATAGTATAATAATATTGTGGGTACTCAATCCCACCGTGGTTTTTCCCTTTTTGGGTTTCCATGTAAAAATCTTGGTGTTATGGTTGTGTGGTTGTTCATATTATGTTTTTGCACTTTGATTACTCTCTCATGCATCCGGTGGTTTAAGAATCAGCTTGATAAGTTTGCTAAATATAAAACACTGATTCACCCCCCCCCTCTCGGTGTTCATTGATTCCAACAATTGGTGTCAGAGATTTGTGCCTCGAAAGAAGCCTAATAGCTTGAGGAAGATCCAAGAAGATTGAATCAATGGACTCTGGTTTGTAGAGACAGCTTAGCGTGGCACTTGAAGATCTTGATGCAGCAAGAAAAGAAGTTCCCTGAAAAGAAACCTGAATGCAGTTGAAGATTTCACTGAGACATTGAAAGATCAAGTAAGCACATCAAGAGAGAAGAGAAAGGAATTGATGGATAAGTTGAAGGAGAAAGAAGATCAAAGTGTTGGCAATCAAACCCTACAAGACAAGACAGATGAATGTGAGAAGTTGGCCAAGGAGATTGCAGTTTTGAAGAATGAGATGCAATCTATTGTAATGAAGCTCACAAAGAAGATTGAAGACCAAAAGAAGAATGAAGAAACCCTAACTCAGTCATTAAAGGATAGATCTAATGAATGTTGCAGATTGACACGTGAGAATGATCAGTTAAAGCTTGAATTGATGCAAACAAAGAATGATGGACAAGAACTTGAAAGACAGATCATAATTTTGAGAGATGAGCGGACTACTGCAAATGAGTACAAAGAAAATTTTAAAGATAGTTCAACCCAGTTGGATGAGATATTGGAAATTCAAAGACATGTGAGGACTTGGATTTGAGAAAGGAGAATCCTCCAGTTTTGGTCAAAGCAATCATAAGAGGAACAAGAAACCTTCGGTAAGACAGCCTAATGCTTACAAATTCAATGGTAAATGTTTTGTTTGTGGTAAATTTGGTCATATGGAAAGTCAATGCAGAAGTAGGATGAATAAAGTGATGAACAATGGTCCTACCTTTACTGATCAATGTTTCATATGCAACAATTTTGGTCACAAGTCAAACATGTGCAGAACGGTGATAAACAACTTTCTAAATAAAATATTATATTCTTGTGGTATGTCTGGGCACATTTCTAACCAATGCGGGATAAGATCAAATCATATGAACTTTAGGCCTATGCAAAGAAGTGTTGTTTGTCATGAATGCAACAAACCTGGTCATCTTGCAAGATATTGTAGAAGTAGGAATGCTCTGATGAACAAGAACAAATCAGATGAAAAAGGAAAAGTTGAAGTGGAAGAGATCAAAGATCAGCATAAGAAGATGTGGGTGTAAAAGGAAGATTCGAATGTGCAAAATGGCTTCACACTTGATTTTGGTGTAGGAACCTCATCCGGTAACTAGGGCATTTTTTCCTTAGGAGGATATTATCATGCAAATCTTTAAAAACCCCTTCTGGAGATCTGTAACCAGCCAAGGATTGTTGTAGATGATGGAGATTAGTTGTCCTATTGTTATTTGGAAGATCTCATAGCAGTTTGATAATCTGATGAATGAATTCATGAAATAAAGTGTATCTGAAAGTCATTAGGGTTGTGCATTTGTTACAACTTGAAATTAGGATTTCGGTGAATAAAAAGACATATCAATAACTCAATCTTCAAAATGTGAACAAGAGAGAAGAGCAGAGTAGTAGAGCGAAGGAGTTTTAGCAGCTAAATCCGAGCTTGAAGCAATTTATCAGCGATTTCTTGCACCCAGTTGAGAATCAAAAAGTAGTTTTTGTTTGCGAAGCTATCTTTTCATATCCATATTTTAAAATGGCATCTGCATCTGTATCTAGTGTTGTGACACCATTGGTGGTTGAAATTTTTAAGAGAGAAAGACCCGTTTTCAAGAGGCACCCATTCAAATCCACTGAGAATGATCCAAAGGGTGCATTTTCCTCTATCCCATGTGGCGTACTTCACAACAAAGATATTAGGGCATATATCCATTGCAACATTGAGGAGCTTGGGAATGTAGACATGATCTCACTTTACACCAAGCACATGATGGATAGTTTGGGAAATTTAAAGCCAAAATTCAAGTTACTGCACAACAAGGGTTTTATTCAATTTATTCACTTCCCGATGTTCAATGAATGCAAATGGGTCTGTTACATTCTTAGTCGAATCCATGATGAATTCATGTGGTTGGACCGACCTCATAAGATCACCAAGTAAGCCATTGAAGCAGTTACCTATTTAAGTGTAACTAGTGAGGTCCCTAGATTAAGGAAAATATAGAATACAACACTAACAAAGATTACCAGATCTTAGTTTGATAGTCGGTTGATGACTATCAATGATATTATTGAGCATGATGTTAGATTTGCCTCGATGGTGATTGGATATAAGGTATATCAATCAAGCGGGCATAATTTTGTATCTGGCATGGCTATATTTGTAGCTTATGAGATGTTGAAGGAAGGCAAGAGGTATGATCTTTGTTTAGTACTTTTTAGTGAGTTATTAAGGAACCTAAAGAAGATTAAGCAGGACAAGAAATATGTATTCAATTTTGGTTCCTTGGTAGTTTTCTTGGCTTTATATTTCCTAAATGAGATCCCTGGTATTGGAAAGATTCGATGGGGATATGATAAACTGGTGGTAGTTCAGATCAAGGAAGGATTGCAGGGATTAGGTGATACTGTTGCTCAAAAATCCGCCTTGTGGGGATACTTCAAATCCTTTCATGAATCAATGAATAATAGGGAAAGGATCCCTAAACAGACTGTAGAGAAGTATGAGAAAACTATCTGTTTCATGATTGACAAGGACCAATGTCATATGGAGGTAGTTGAGCCGAGAACTGTGGATCATACCCATGGGTTTTGAAGTGGATGTTGTCACACTTGATGCATATGCTCAACATTTGTTGATTCAACTGATAGATGACAAGGAGGAGAGGAGAGGTACTTGTCAGGAAAAAGACCTTGATTTACACAAAAAGTTTACCGAACTTGCTAGGAAGAGGAAAGTCAAGAAAGAGGTAGAGGAGTTGGCAGAACAGATGGGTATATCCAAGGAGGTTGTACAAAGGGAAAGAGAACAAAAAATTCTGAAGGAAGAAGACATGGCAAATCCAAAGAAGACTAAACCTGTTTCCACCCCTCTAAAGTAGGCCAAACCAAAACAGTCTCAGTCTACACCTACTTCTGGTATGTAGAAGCCCATTCCTCCACCCAAATCACAATCTACATCATCAACCGATGGGGAAAAGAAGAGGAAAAAGGAGAAACCTCAAAGAGTATATGTTGCTACTACTGTTGAGGACATGGAGACGGAGTCTGATGAAGCAGTAAGAGAGGTGAAAAAGATAGCCACCTATGCAAGAGTGATGATGAAACCACAATCTGGTGGAGGACAACCATCCAAGAAGCCAAGAGTAGAAAGTGAATCATCTAGTAAGGCCAAGGCTATCAAGAAGCAAAAATCTGAGATTGATACCGCTCTGAAATCCGATAAGATTGAAGGAACATTTGAAATAGTGCTCCCATTGACTTTGAAGGAGTTTTGATGAAATTCTTAAGGATGGGAATCTGAATAATTTATCTATGTATTATAAAAATTTTGATGATAAGGATCAAAGGGAAATTGAATAAGCAATTGTATAATATATGGATGTATATAGTAAGACATTAATAGAACTTGCATCAATGATCCCTAAAAGTCTATATTACATTTAGGATCCAAGAAGGTTTACAGCTAGTCAAGAGGATGAGAAAATAAAAGAATATGTGCTAGTAAATATATCTTCTATTATTTCTAGAGATGAGGTTATCAGATTATTGAAGCTTGCCAAGGATAGATTCTGAAGAAGAAGAGGGTGAATAAGCTTATGGTAGGGAAGAAAGATGAGGTGATAAAGGAGACTGAAACAATTTTGAGACATTTTTTATAGATCAAAGAGTTGATGTAAATTCAGAAGGACGGTCTAATAAGCAAACTTGGGTTGAAAATGTTGATGGAGCAAATGATACCTCTGGTGATGTTGTACATGATCCTCCTGTTATAGGAGTTGTCTCAAAAAAACTAGTTGAGGAGATATTGGATGTGGAAAAGGATAAGGGTGATGGTGAGAAAGATGGAAAAGGTAAGAGTGCAGAAGTTGTAGATAAGGAGAAAGGAGAGGAGAAAGAAGATCGGGCTCTAACAACAGTGGCAAGAGACATTGGTGTTGTTAAAGGGAAACAAGTTGTTATTGATCCAAATGATTTTGGTTAAGGGCCGATTGACTTGAGTTCCTTATCTCCCATTCAATAACTTAAATTGGCAACTCTAGCTCAAGCCAAATCCAGTGAGGACCTTCTCAAGTCTCATTCTGCAGACAAGGAATTAATATCATTGGTGGGGGATATATTGGAGAAGATTATCCCATCTTTCAAATTGGATACATTTGATCCCTCCGATAAGCTCAAGGGTTTGTTAAGTGTTGTTGGTTCTCATTTTGAGTCTTTGGAGAAGGCAATAGATATTAAAGTTTTGAATCGGTTTAATGCTATGAGGATGAAAACATTTTTGAAGATGATAGAGTCATTCTAGTTACTGCACTAAAGAATATTCAAGATGCAATTGATGGAGGTAATATATAAAAGTCATGTCTAATTTTGCCCAAATTTACTATGGGCATTGACAAGAAGATAAGGGAATGTGAAGATCAGCTAGCAAGTATATCATAGTCATATGCAGCACAATCTGCTCCGGCTAGCAATTTTGAACCCCAAGTTTTGAGTTTACTGAATAAAATCAAGAGTCTAAACCATGAAAAGGATATAGTTTTGGGTAGAGTGTTTGAGTTAAGAAGCCTTATCACTCCCCAGATAGATTCTTTAATGAGGAGTATGCAAGATGCTAAGGATGCTCTAGATTCCAATGTTACTGAAATGCTCGCTTATCTTTTCAGTGGGATGATCAACATTTTGGAGAGCTTGAGGAAAGCATGGGATAAAAATTTGTTGTCCCTTGGGACAGTTTTTGCAGACATCTTCAAATTTTTGTGAACAGTTATACAAACCTTTGTATATCAATTTTGGTGGATCATTTATCTTTGGCATTGTTGTCAAAGGGAGAGAGATCATAGTGAAAAATGGTGTAAATTATTAGGGGGAGCTTGCATATTCTTTTACATTCTTTGAGAGTTTGAAAATTTTGAAAATTTAGTCTTGCAGTATTGAGTGTACAATTCATTTTTCACAGTGTTGCCATCAATGCCAAAGGGGGAGCTTGTTGGCAAGAGACGTTGTTCTGGTGATGATTGATGCATGATAGTTGCTTAGGGGTTGTCATTGATGGCAACTCAATTTGCAGATCACATCCAGTGTACATAGAATCAGTTTACTAGAAGTCATTTTGCTCACAGGCATAAGTCTGGAAGGTGGAACACAGTTACCGGTAGAACGTGAGATCATGGTGCACATCTTGATTTTGGTGATTTATTTTGGGTTGCGTTGATCAAGGCAATTAGTTCAAGGTTTGAGATAGATTACTTCATGATCCTGATACCCAGTGTTGAATTGTGTGCAAGTTTAGGGCTTCGGTATCTGGTAATTCAATTAGGGCAGAGCTATTTTGGAGTAATGTGTATTATGGATCTATTAGCACGATTTTGGTGATCAGTTTCATGTTTGAGATGTTTAGGCTGACTTATGGGAAGCATCTTACCATTTTTTTGGTCTGCATTTGGATTTGTGATCGCCTTGAGCCGACTTGGTGGAACGTGTTTCATGTTGCGTGTTTTGCAGTTTTTGGAAGTCAACTTAGTAAATGATTTTTTTTATGATGCAGATATATAAGATTGATTTGGTTGATCATTTTGGTGTGTGTGGTGAGAGAAGGAAGTCTTTGTGAGCAAGTTTGTAAGTTTGGTGGAGATTTTCTTTCTCTGGTATGTGACAGAGTAGTTTTATAAAGCAAAATGACAAATCAGTTGTAGGAGTCAATCAAAGCCTAGCTAGAACTATATTTTGGAATAGTTAGATGTTATAATTTAGTTTAAATACCATTGTAATCATTTTGTATTATCATGTAAGGCAGTGAGCCTTCCTCTGGGTTGTAGCCCCTTTTGTAATTGAGCAGTGAGCTCTAGGTAGTGAGCCTGAATGCAAGTGCATTCCACCTTTATAATATTGTTTTACTACTGGCCATAGTATAATAATATTATGGGTACTCAATCCCACCGTATTTTTTCCCTTTCTGGGTTTCCACGTAAAAATCTTGGTGTTATGGTTGTGTAGTTGTTCATTTTATGTTTATGCACATTGATTACTCTATCATGCATCTGATGGTTTAAGAATCAGATTGATAAGTTTGCTAAATATAAAACATTGATTCACACCCCCCCCCCTCAATTTTCATTGATTCCAACAAAACTTTGATTTCATTTTAATGAATATTATTGCTCTTTGTGGTGTCAATTATTCTCATGAGTAATCTTCTTTCCTCATAAATCTGTTTTAACTTAGAATGTTATGAAGTGTATCTGAGTGTGGTTATTGATCATTGAGTTAATATTGCATTCAAAATCATTTTCTACAAAATATTCTTATGAAAACAAGTTATTTATCCTCAAAAGATTTATTCAGTTCTTTGTTGTTCACATCCCTTCCATGGTGATGAGTAGGTGTTAGTTCCTTTACTACTTTCTGGTCAAAAGTATATCACCTTATCTATTTCAAAATTAAAAATTCAATTGATCTTAAGAAGGGAGTTGTATCTTTATAAGGAAACTATTAATTAGTTTACCCAATGATTGCTTGACTGATTAGGTCTTTTTGGGGGGATAAAGTATTGATTAGAATTTATTTGCTAAAGACCAATCTTGTTAACCAACAATTTTTTGTCGACTCTGTTGGGGAATGAATTAATAATTTTAAGATTAGTTTCCTATGATGAGCAAAGATGGCCCTTCCACATGAAAATGTGTTTCCAATCCTTCAACCTGGTCTAGATTAGGTTCATGTAAAACAAGAAGATATTGTCTAACAATTGAACACCCTTGTTGATAACATAGGAGGAACACCATTGAATAGATGTGAGTCAATATTGTGTTAGAAGAGGAAGAAGAAAAAGCAAAACAACTAGTTGCAATATTTGAAAGGGTGATTCAGAGGTTCCTTGTGGTAATCATTGAAAGAAAACCCAAAGGAAATCCAAATCAAGTACAATGGAGAAACCTAAACCAACAACAAAATCAATAAAGATAAAAGGATTTCTCATCTTGGAAATCGAGAGGTTTACAAGAGGGGAACATAGTAGAGGAGTGATTGATCCTATTTTCAAAGAATAACAAGAGGCGAATTTTTCTCATATTTTGAATTTGAGAAGGGCTAGGAGTAGACACCCTCCTCTAGCTAAGAAGTTTTTACAATCACCCACTTTCTGAGAATTGTTGTTGCATGACATAAAGCTTCCCACTTCTGTAGTTCTCTTTCCAACCATGGCTCAGCCGGTACCATGGGGAGAAACAATAAGTCCCCTTAATTTGAGAGAAATTCTAAATGAGCTGCCTAAAGGCTTAAGGAAAAATTTGCCAAAATTTATGGGAGATGGAAAATTGTTATAGATGAACACCTTGCTCCTTTTTTTCTACATGTGGATTTTTGAGAATGCAACATGAAGATGTTGCATTCAAGTTGTTTGTCGAATCATTGGTTGAGGATATTGATAAATGGTTTTATCATCTTCTAATTGCGTCCATTAATTCTTAGAATTCAATGAAGACTCAGTTTGAGGCTAGATTCAAGAGTGTTGAAGATGAGCATTCATTATTAGCACAACTCACTCAAATAAAGAAGGAGATTCATGAGCCTATGAGGGAGTTTGTAGGTAAATTCAATAGAATTGTGAATAAAATTAGATTATCCAAGAGGTTGATCATAGACAACCAAAAGTGCTTCCTTTATCAACATCGTGCCACCTGATATAAGTTCTCATATAAGATGAGCCAAGGTAACTAATTTAACAACAACTTAGAATACTGCTATAGAGGTTGAGGATGATTTCATCACTATAGGAAAATGAAAGAAGGAAATTCAATCCAGAAATCCTCATCCAACTACATCTTTGGGTCCCATGATCCACAGCCTTGCAAATGATATTATTGCATTGAAGAGACAATTACCTAAGGTTGACTAATATTTTCAACAACCTTACCAAGACCTTCCAAGATAAGATCTGGGCTATAAACCTACTAATAATAATGGAAATAGATAGTTACATCTTCCACCAACTCAACAAAGGTTAGCAATAGAAGCATCGTTGGGAGCAAGTAAAAGTAATATGTGCAGAATTCACTTTACGATCAATCATGATGGCAACACCTATCCTGAAATGAGAAAATACATGTAGATAGTTGTTGTAGAATCCTAAATTGTACTCACCTAAAACAAATTCCTTACTTAGGCCTGACTTTGGTGTTTTGTCCTTCAAAGCCTAATTGCAACATTGAATTTTCTCACACCACTCGTTTACCTCACATTTTCATCAAATTTCTAGCTTGATCCCTAGTTTGGAGTCTTGATTTGTAGGACCAGGATGTACCACACCCCAGTCCCAAATTAGGACCAGGACATACCATGCCCTAGTCCTAAATTAGGACAAAGGTGTATACATTGTGGGCCTCCTAATCTGGCCCCATATTGGCCCCCTCTAATGGTGACCTTTGATGAGTGGGAAATCTAGCCTCATGTTGGCCTACTGTAGATTTTTAATCAGATTTTCTACAAGTATAAAAGGAGGTCTACCCCTCTCATTTTAACCCCAATTAAATTTGTAATCAACTCAAAAAAAAAATTGAGATCCTACATTCAAGTCAACAAACAATTTATTTTATATCGAATGTTGCAGCAAAAGTGAAGTGAATATTAAGCATTAGAGATGGAATTCATGTTCTATGTTAAACAAAACTTCATTACAAGTATATCTTTAGTGTTTTAGTCATTTTCAACCTTTCCCTCAAAAGGAAAGTATTTTACTGCAATCTTTCAATTCAATTTCATGGTTAATTACAAAATCGAGGTTTGACCTAAGGCAAACCCCTATTCCCAACATATTTACCCTTTTCACTGTGTGCAGGAATAGGTACATAGTTGTGTTTGGGAGGATTGATAGAATTCGTAGAGATGAACATGTTCATCTTTTGATGATGAGAAATTCATAGGACCATGGTGAATTGATACTACCCGATCTTCAAAAAATCAAGTCGATCTTCTAGGAACAGATCCAAAACATCTTCTTCTTCTCATTTCCATGTTGGTGGTTCCATACAACATCTGTAGCTCAATGTTTCTATCAGATTGCTTCAATAGTTCACTCTCTTCCCTTAATCTTCTACAATTCAATTCAAGGAGGATAGAGCCTTACCAAAGGATCCTGGAATCTAATTAGAATCTTGATCTATCAAGGCTAGATCTATTAGATTCATCTCTTCCCCAATGCAATGGTTAATTAGGAGATTTAATGGTTTTATTATTTTAATTTAACCTTAACCCTAATTTTCCACCATTACAGTTGCTAACAATGAGAAAATAGAAGAAGTTGTAGATGAATGACATATTCCAGATACCAATGACGACTCTATAATTCACTACTAGGAATAAAAATCTAATTCTAAAAAAGGAGGTGATATTTTCACAACTTTGGATGAGCCTGCATGCATTGTACTCACCAAGAGTCAACAAAGAAAAAACCAAAAAGGTACATTAGCTTTCTAGAAATCCAAACCTGTACAATCAAGTAGTGCCCCTCCACCTAAAACTACATAAGGTATTCCTAAGATTTTGATAGCACAACTTATAGGTAGGAATACCAATAGTACTTTTGATATTTTTGAGTTTTGTGTCTTCTAAAATTCAAATTTCTCCTACTAAATATTAAAAAATGACCCCAAGTGAGTTAGATAGGTTAGTCAATTATGTCAAACTGGAAGCTACTATGGCTAACTTATGCAAAGACCAACCTACCAATTCTAACGCATCTACCTTGGGCCTTAAATTAGAAACTAAGCATAATGCTCCCACTTTATCAAATATCAAGCCAAAACCATTTTATGTATCCCTTTTCATTAATGGTCATAGGCTTAAGAATTTTATAATTGACTCTGGAGCATTTGATAATGTAATGCCCGCATATGTAGCTAAAGCCTTAGGTCTCTCTCTGACTAAATCGTTCAATAAATGTTTTGATTAAGTAAAAGCAGGTATTTGAAAGGTACCCGAACCTTTTACAAGCCAGGAAAATAGAACTGATAAAAAAAGTGTCTAATCACTTCAAAAAGACAAAATGAACCCACCGGAAGGGAATAGCTTAACACATCATTACATTAAAAACTCAAAATAGATAGCAAAAGGAAAGCACAAAGACAGCAAAGAGATAGAACCAAGGATAGCAACTGAAACTAAATACTATTTAGAATTTCCTCAACGTGAACAACCATTTGTTTCATGTTGTTCGCTGAGGTCTTCATATCCTCCAGCTCACGACCTTCGATGTCGTCCTTATTCTTAGTGTTAGCTCTGGTCCTCCTTTCATGACCCTTCTTATTCACCTGCTCTTTATCACCATCCTTCTCTGCATTATTCTTGAACCTGTTGATAAAGATGTTCATGTTGTCCACCGAAGATTTGAGGATTTGGAAATTTTGATCAGCAATCTGCTTGACGTTGTGCTCCAGCCTGTCAATTCTGCTGCCAAAATATTTCATTTTGTTTTCCATTTCCTTTCTATCTCCCATCTCATTGACCTTTTTTTCCATTTCTAAGATTTTTCCAACCATACATTCAATAGCTTCCGCATTATGTAGAACGGCTACTAACTCTTTAACATGCTCCGCCAAGGGCTTGTCACCAACTGTAATTCTTGCCATGGCCTGTGTATCAATTTTCAAACTGTTAATATCCTTCACCATAGTAGCTATGGTCTCACAAAAGGCCTTAATAGTATCTTTGTCACCAATGTCACTTTGACCCCCTTTTTCCTCCTTATGCAGACTAGTGGTATTCACGGTCTCCAAATTGTCCTTAACTGGGTTACCCTCCCCTTCTTTGTCCGGACTATCAATCCTCTTATTTTCTTCATCCTCCTCCTTAGATTCAACCAGAACATAATTGAAATCAAAATTGCTACCCTTTTTGGTGTTCTTTTTCTGAGCCTTCTTTCTAGTGGCTTTCCCTTTCCTCTTTTTAACAAGTTTTTCCTCAAGGGATTCAGTTTCAGAATCCGACATTTTAGATTCCACAATAATCCTCCTCTTCTTGGCCCTAATCCTCCTTTTTTTGCTAGTTTCTTCTGACTCTCCCTCGGTCTCCGAAACAAAGTTGAAACCACTATCCTTACTTGACGTACTCTCATTTCTAGCATTTTTGCCTTTAATAGGCTTTTCAATGCACTTCCCCTTTAGCATTTTATAAACCAGGACCATAAGCCCCTGGTGGAGGGCATGATCACCTTTAGGGTCCTTCTAGATATCCTTTATAGTATGATCCATTGAACAGGCAAGGTAATAGGGAAGCCTAACCCTTTCTCCATGATGGAAATGGTTGAGAAGGATGAAGTGATGCCCATATGCCCTGGTAAACCTACCATCTAAGGTAATGTATTCAATAGAAGCAAATAAAACAAACCTCCATGGCCTGCAGATTCTCTTCGGGGAGGGGTACGAGTTGTCAATTTTGATCATCTTTCTTCTCTCACCATCCGTAATAGGAAACTTGTCTACTACTTTATCTGATATCCCTCTGTCCCTATAAAATTTCATACCCTCGGTAGTCATCCCCGTGGCCTCAGCGATAACCTCTTCGTCTACATTCATCATATGTGATCCAGTCAGAATTTTTCCATTTTTCCAGTTCTTGATGAAATAGCTGGTGATTGTGGGGTCCTTCCCATTTAGTCGCTCCATGAAAACATTGGGACCCCCCTGCTGAAGGATATCCCATACTTCTTCGTTCTTTCTCCATTCAGAGCAAGAAGCAGGTTCAAATATTTTCTTGTTACCTCCCATTTTTCCAACACCTTCCTTGCAATGCCTTCTCTCATTTTGATAACTTTTCCTCTAGTTTCTGTGGTTATTCTGTAAGAGCACCCATAATTTGTGCCAAATAATAATGATAAGACACCTATTTAATAGCTCATTATCTTCAAGCAAGCCCTGCATCAAAAAAGGCAGAAAGGTCATTATAAATAATGATTAAAAGTACCACGTTGCCTTGTATAGCTTCGGTCCTGATTGAAAAAGGATTTCATTTCACTTGTAATCTCCATTTCACCATAACTAGTAATGATGTCTCCCGATTGGCAAGCCAGGTTGGCTGCCCAATCAGCGCAAGAGTTGGCCTCCCTGTAAACATGTGTAAAAACACACATTTCAAACTCTTCGCTGATTTTCCTAGTAGCTTTAATAGCATTACTAATTGACCAAGATGGCAGGAATTTCATATTTAAACAATTGATAATGTTTAAGGAGTCTCCTTCACACCAAACTTTAGTGCAATTGGCTTCCTTGGCAAGGATAATCCCATGATAAGCCGCCATGGCTTCGGCAACATGATTTTCTGATTTCCTATAGGAATAGATTTTATGATTTTGCATATTCCCCATTCATCCCTTAGGACCACTCCACATCCTGCAACCCCTGGGTTTCCCTTAGAGGCCCCATCAAAATTGATTTTCATCCATCCCCTAGGCAGGCTGATCAATATCACTCCCTCTCTAGGATTACTCTGGATGCTCTCTTGAGCTTTTAATCTCCATTTTTTATAGATAAATTGATCTTCCTTAGTGTTAGGATTATCAATACCACCTATAATATTCATATTTTCCACTATACTTCTTATTTTTTCAAACACAATGTTAGCCTTAGTATTCTTTTCTCTGAAAATTCTATCATTTCTCTCTTTCCATAAACCCCAGCACATGTGAGGTAAAGCAATTGTCCATAATAAGGTAGTGGTTATGTTTTTTGAAGGATGATACCATGACTTGAAAATCTCCTGAATCGAGTTGGAGAAGCTCCAACTGATATTGAATTGATCCAGACAACTTCCCCAAACATCAGCTGAGAAGGGGAAATGAAAGAGCATATGATTTATAGTCTCCTCATTCTGCTTACAAAGAGTACAGAAACTTGGCATGCTGATATCTCTTTTTCTGATATTCTCAGTAGTAAGAATTTTGTCTTGAAGGGCTATCCAAAAGAAAATGTTGATCTTGGGGGTAAGACCTTTCACCCAAGCTTTAGCCCAGCAAGGACTTTCCATGTTATTGTATTGTTGATGATATAGAGAGGCCACAATAAAAGTACCACTAGCTATGAGTTTCCAAATTAACTGGTCTTCTTCTTCAATCCTCACCATTGAGTTCATGACTTTGTTCAAACTACCCAAAGACTGATCCACTTGGGATAAGTCTTTCCACTGTCCATCTTTCCAATAATCCTCCACCTTGGTTCCAAATATTTCCTTGCATTGGTTCTGATATCTGTTCCACTCAGGGTTTTCATTTAAAGGGGGCTCCAGAAGCCAAGGGTCCTCCCAGAACTAAATAAGATTCCCTTTCCCCAACTTCCATTTTGTGCCTTTGATAATTAAGTCTCTAGTCCTAGAGACATTTTTCCAAATATTGGATCCAATTGGGATAATCTCCGCTTTGAGGAAACTTTGAAGATTCAGACATTGGCTTTTATATTTGTTGTCCCATATTTTTTTCCACTCTCCTTGATTTCTATATCCTCTCCAAATCTTCTTAGCCATAAGGTAATCATTTATGTCTCTTATTCTTCTAAGGCCCAGACCGCCTTTATTCATAGGCTTACAGACCTTCTCCCAAGCAATTAAGTTCATTCTCTTCTTCTCCTCAACCCCTGTCCATAAAAAGGATCTCTGAATTTTTTCAATGGCCTCAGCATACTTAGTAGGAATCCTAAACAAATTGATGGCATAAAGAGGGATACTTTGAAGAGTGGTTTTTAGCAATTGAACCTTACCTGCTTGACTAAGAAGAGCTCCCTTCCATCCAGACAGCCTTTTATGGAATCTATCCACCAAGGCTCCCCAAAAGGTATCTGGAGGATCTTGGCCTAAGGGGAGCCCCAAATAGGAAGTAGGCAAGCTCCCAATTTGGCCGCCTAGAATGTTACTAATTTTAATCCTCCTTCTCTCTGGGGTATTGATAAAATAAACAAAGCTTTAGACCAGTTTATAAGCTGACCAGTAGCCTCTCCATAGTTATCCAAAGCCTTTTTTAGTCTTCTAGCGTCCTTCACAGTGGCTTTTCCCATTATTATAGAATCATCAACAAACTGCTAATGAGAACATATTTGATCTGTCGAAGAAGGATTCAAACCACAAAACTCCCTTTTCTCAACTAGCTTTCCAATACATCTCCCCAAACGTTCAATAAATGTTATTCCATGGAATTTAAACAAATTCCTCTAATAAGTCAAATTAAGGATGCTTGAGTATCATTAGCCTCTTATCCTAGAAAGGTAATTAAGTTAACTATTTTGGTTGTCGACATTCCGGCTAGCTATGACATACTACTCAGTAGAAGTTTCTACAAATATTTGGGAGGCAAAATTCAGATGGATTGGTCTCATGCTCTTATTCCATTAGGAAATAAAAAAGTCGGGTTAGAACCAAAAACTAAGGCCAAATTCATGGTTATAAAGTCAAATGACCTAAGGTATCAAATTCTTTATGAAGAAATGGATTTTGGAAATTCCAGGCTTTTCTCTAGAGGTGCATCAGTAAAAGAATCATTGGGACCTAACATTTATTTAGAATTGTGGATTCTTAAATATGATGGTAGTTGTTCATCTTTTGGTTTTTGTGCAGGGGTTATATTGATTTCACCAAATGGAGAAAGTTTCCCTTTTTCCTACAAATTGGAATTCTAGAATACAAATAACATGGTTGAATATGAAGCACTGCTTTTAGGAATAACTATGGCTAGAGAAAGGGGTATAAAGGTGTTGGTGGCTAAATTTGATGTTGAACTGATTGTGAAGTAAGTGGGAGGAATGTTTACTATTAAAAATGAAAGGTTGAAACATTACCATAATTGAGTTTGCGATGAGATTGAGTTCTTCGACACCTTTTCCATTGAAGTTGTCCCTGTAGAACAAAACTCCAGCGTTGATTCACTAGTTACATCATCATCTTTATTGCTACCTCATTTAGATTTTGAAACAGGTTCTTACAAAATTGAAATTATCTACAGACAAAACATACCTGGCAATGTGGAATCATGGCAGGGATTTTAGAATGATAGGCAGATCAGAATTTTTCTTGAATATTCTAAGACATTCATGGAGACCTTTTCTGAAAGAAGTGAATTTGATTGTAAAGAATTATGTCTAGATAATAAGGAGCTTGAAGAAGGTGTAATGCAACTCAAAGGTAACAAAATTCATAAAGGCTTAGTTTCTCTTAAACGACTATTTGACAAACATGATGGGTATATCAAGAAAAAAATGATTGAATATGTTAACAACTCTAATGAATTTGAGATTGTAAATATTGAAAATATAGGTGATCTAAAGCTAGTATGCATCAGTAAGTGCTATACATTTAAATAAAAGGAAAGTTGATAAAAAATTTAATTAAATATAAAGATGTCTTTGCTTGGTGTAATGATGATTTGAAGAATTTCAAAAACACCTCTCAAACCAGGAACTACTCCTTTCATATAGAAACAGATGAATTATAATAGAAAAATCACTGATGTCATCTTCAGGGAGATGGATAAGATTCTTAAATCTAGGATTATTTATCACATCCACCAATCCACGTAAATAGCTAATATTGTCCTAGTGCAGAAGAAAAATCGAGAGATAAGGATATGTGTGCATTTCGGAAATCTTAATCAGTCATCCTTGAAGGATAATTACCCTTTCCAAATATGGATCAGGTATTGCAAACTATCATTGGTGCAAAGATGATGTCAATGCTTGATGAATTTTCAAGATATAACTAGATTGGGACGAACAAGAGTGACTAGCATAACACATATTTTATCACACCTTGGGGTACTTTCACATACATTCATATGCCTTTTGGTCTTTTCAATATTGGGGCCACTTTCCAGCGAGATGGATTTTTCTTTTGATGATTTGAAAAACAAAAAATCATAGTGATATACATGGATGATCTAACAGTGTTCTCTAAGAAGAGAGAGAATCACCTTTCAAACCTTGAAGTAATTTTGTAAAGATGCGAGGAACATGGTATCTTCGGGCTTAATCTGAATAAATCTGTGTTTTGTGTCACAGAGGGAAAAATCCTTGGTCATGTTGTTTCAAAATAAGGTATAAAAAATGATCCCAAATGAGTAAGAGAAATTCAACAACTAAGCTTACCTTCTAGTAGGAATAGTGTAAAATCTTTCTTTGATCAAGTAAATTTTTGAAGAATTTTTGTCCCTAATTTTTCTAAAATCACTAAGAACATAATCGATATGTTGAAGGGAATTAAATTTTCAAGTGGAATGAAGCTGGAAAGAAAGGCTTTTGAAGACATTAAGAAGGCCATCACTCATGCTCCTATGCTGGTGCATCTAGATTTTAGCAAAGATTTCATTATATATTATTACATGTCAGAGTACACTATGTCAACCATTCTTTTACAAGTGAATGAGCATTGAATAGAGGCACTCATTGACTTCATGAGTACTCCCTTGAAGAAACATGAATTGAACTACTCCCAAGTAGAGAAGCATGCCTTTGTAGTAGTCAATGCAGTGAAGCAATTTAGATTCTACACACACGATAGTGTTTGTGCCCGACCTAGTCATCAAGAGTGTCCTTACCCAACAAAAAAATGGTTGTAATAAAATAGGTGCATGGGTGATGTAGAGAGTCTTGGAGCTAATCCTATTCACCTTCTTGGTTTCTTGTCTTACTCAACCCTCTAACTCCTCAAGCCCATCCAATGGTACTTGGTTAGGGTTTTTCTATCTAGACTTCCAAGGTCTAATCCACTTTGGCTTTCCTCCAAGGTATATCCACTTAACTCTTTCAATCAACTCTTCCTATTGAGGTTGCCACCTCAATCTCTTCACACCACTCCTAAGGCTCCAACAACTCTTGCAAGGATCACAACACACCAACTCATTCAATGGGTTCAAAATACATTTACTTAGTTTCTTTGAAGTCTTTTAGAGGTTTTAGCACCTTCACACCCATCTCCAAGATTTCCTAACCTCTCTTGGTCTCTACCAGCTCCAAATAGGCCTAATCCAATTAGCCCTCCTATGTCAGTTTTCAGGGCTTAGTTTACAAAATTTCCACACAAGGCCACAAAAAAATTGCAGATTCGAGTACCCTTTTTAGATTTTCATACAATATTGAAGAATTGCATCTGGGTTTTCCATACACCTGTAGGAACCAAAACTATCCTATTTTTAAGGGTTTATGCCTACCCAAGTGACTCACAAATTTGTGCTTGAAAAGGTTCACCAGTCAAAACATCTGCCAAATCTATTTAGGGATTCTTCAAGGGTACTCAAATGGATTTCCAACCATGCCTCATTTGTGGCTCCACCAATCCATATGTGCTCTCAAAACACACTTCTCTAGCTATCCTGGACTCACCCACTCCTAGTTGTGAGCCTAGGGCTTCATTGCATAAACACCAAAAAGGCCTACAAAACAAAAAAACCTACTCTAATCATATCTATATACCCTAACCTATCATTCCACTTTATTTTAAATATTTCCATCAATGGATGCTCAGGTTAGAGCCATTTTGCTCTTAAACCCTACTTTGCAAGGGTTTTGCACCTTGTAACAGAGAATGGATGAAATATCTGCAACCAATCACAATCAGACTTCCTAATCTACCTTTATGGAAGGAAAATTCAACAAACTCTCATGCCCTACAATTAGATTCTACTGTAAAGTTTGTACTGGACCGTACAATGCAACAAAAAACAAAGAAAACTGTCAAACAGTGAAGAAAACTGTCAAACAGTGAAGAAAACAAGATTTCCTTGCAACTCAAAAACTTGTTTTGCATTCCAAAGTCCTCCAACCCGTACAATGAATTTTTTTTGGCTTATATGCTCTTGATTCAGTTGGTTGAACCAACTTTTCAACACCAACATCCAAAAATGCAACTTTTGCAAAATGTTGCTCAGCAACTTTTGCATTTTAGTGTCCTACAAGGCCCTCAAACATCCTAGAAGACCTAAAAACAATACAATATACCCCTATTACATGATTACTATGATCTAGAGTACTACTCCTATGATCAACATTAGCATTACAACCTCCTAGGCTGATAGCATCCTGAACACAAATGACACAACCAGAAGCTTGGACAACTCAACCATGGCTCTACTGAGTCCCAAATGGTTGGTCCATTATTACATCATGAAAGACGACACAAAAACTAAGGAAAAACCAAAAATTTCTTGCTTGGAGTGTTAGGTGCCCTACACCAATGGGTGGTTAAAGTTTAGGAGTATGATATTAAATTTAGACTAACTAAACTAGTTAGAGGTTAGGGATTATGCAAGTTGATGGCAGAAGATTAACCCTTGATAGAGGAAGAAAACCCTCATGTTCTCCTAGTAATTTTACAAGACCCATGGTTTTCCAATATTGCTTTTTATCTCACCTCTAATGAGTGTCCTTCTAGCTTGTCTCCTAGAGGAAGAAGAGACCCGAACTTAAAGGTGAGTAAGTACATGACCTGGAATGATCCTTTGTACAAAAGGGGATTGGATGGAACATTTTTTAGGTGTGTTGATAAAGATCAACAATAAAATCTTTTAAAGGTTTTTCACAATGAAGCCTATGGAGGTCACTACTCATCAACTGTCACAACATTTAAAATCCTATGACAATGTTGTTATTGGCTAGGAATGTTCAAAGATACATGCCACTGGGTATCTAAATATGAAAAATATTGACATTTTTCTAGAAAACCACAACTTTTCTCACTCCCACTAAAGCTTGTGGTGATTGAAGGACCTTTCCAACATCAGGTCCTAGATTTTATAGGGTCAATCAACCCCTCTTCTAGTTCAGGCCACACACATATTCTAATGACAACTAATTACTTCATAAAATGGGTAGAATTTGTCTTGATAAGGTGAACCAGCTCAAAAGTGGTTTGTGATTTTATTAACGAGAATATCTTGGTGCATTTTGGGGTCCCCTTGAAATTATTGACTAACAATACTACTATTTTTTATTCACCAAAAGTGATGCTTTTATGTTATGAAAATGGAATTACTCTAGCTCACTCATCAAATCACTATACCCAAGGGAATGGCCGAGCATAATCTAGCAATAAGAATTTGGTTACACTAATGAGAAAATTGGTTGCTAAAAACTAGAAGAATTGACACAAAAAGGTTTTTGAAGCCTTGCGGGCATATTGAATAACCCCAAAAAGAGCTATAGGTATGTTCTCTTTGAGCTAGTTTATGGGACTAGAACCACATTACCATTGCCATTAGAATTAGCTACTTCCAACTTACATATTGTAGTTGAAGATCAAGAATTTTAAAATTCTTTGGAGAAGAGAATTATGTTCTTTAGAAAAATTGAAGAACAAAGGGATGATATGGTGGAAATAATTACTCTCCATCAAGCAAGAGTAAAGAACATCTTTGACAAGAAGGTAAGACCTTAGATTTTTATGAAAGAAGATATGGACTTGCCATGGGATAAGAGGAGAGAACCCAAAGGATAAAATGGTACGTTTGATTCACTTTGCAAGGGATTGTTCAATATTCATCAAGTTTGTGGGTGCAATGCATCCAGATTGGTGTACCTGGATGGGACTATCTTGCGCCTTACTTTTAATGGGCAAGAACTCAAACTATATCAAATGTAAAACATGTAACAACTACCTTGTATTATAGTAGTTTAGGTTTCTCTTCTTTCTTTTTCGTGTGCATTTATTTCTTTTGTTGGTTCCCTTTTTGTGTTCTATTCTTGTCCTAAGCTTTGAAAAACTAGTGACTCTAGGTTTATGACTTCATCATTTCAGTCTTCATCTACAATTAGAGCCAGTTGTTCCATATATTTCACTCCCCATTTAATTATAGCCTTGTCATTTTTGAAGTTCAGTGTAATTCATTTGACTCATCTTTTAGTGTGTTAGTTTTTCAAATCAGTTATTAAAAACTTGTTGGAGTTCGCCAAACCATTTGGAACTATTTCAAGTCCTTTTTTTTTTTTAAATTATGTCCTATCAATCTAGACCGAGTTCCACTTCCAATGTCACTTCCCAATATCTACTATGGTCCTTTATTAAGCCTATGTTCTTTATTGTTCAAAATTTGTCGACTTTTTCTTAGTTACCAATGTCATGTCATCACTCGACGCCTTATGTTTCACTAAAGATCTAACTTATTTTTCCTTGTTTGTCTTGAGTACAAGTTTTAACTAAGCTTTATTCAATTTGTGGAGATTTGGCTTCAAGTCTTGCAATAAAAAATTGAGCATCAAACTCTGACAATGATTCTCAAACCATGTCAGAGCTCGATCTTTCAAATGAAACCTAAATGGAAAATAAAATAAAGTTCTAGTATTGCAAGAATGAAGTTCAAATGGCTAAGTTGGAACCCAATGGCTTTGTAAAGGCAAATTAACAATAACTTCAGGCCCAAAGAAGAGTTCAAAAACTAAAGTCTCTCCTCGACATTACAATATGAACTCTCCTTTTTAAAGCATAAAAGGAGAAAAAGATAGAAGATTTGAGGAGAGCTTCACTAAGGTTAGTTGTTGAACCAAATGCAAAGACTGATAAAAGTAGTTTGTGGAAACTCTAAAAGTGATTGAGCGACATTAATGGTGGGAGATATTGAACATTAATTGCATAGAGAGGTAGTAGATGTTGAATTGAATGAGTGTGAAGAGATTTTGAAATCCCTTCTTAAAGATGTTGTTAGTGATTACATTTGCATTGAAAGGAGAAAAAAGAAAGAAACCATCTTAGGACATCAAGAAAGGTCATACTATAAGTGGTGGACCTAAATCTCCCTTTCCTTTTTCTATGCAAGATATTCATAAGACTCCACCAATCAAGAGGACCCTCTTCCTTATCCTGGATGCAATGTAGTGTGCTATAAAGACTTTTTCTTCTTCTACTTGGCTTGAGACATCATTGTCCAATAGGATAAATATGGAAGCCATAAGTAACCCCACAAAGGATGTCATTTCTCAAGTTTTACAGTTTGCCCCTTTTCCCAAGAGAAAAGGGCTTAAAACCACCTCTCTCTTAGTAGATGATGATAATTCAAATAATCTATTCTTAGAGATTTCACAACCTAATTCTAAAAAGGATCCTAGCCAGGCTACTATGGTTAATTTCAATATCACTAGAAGGACCTCCCAATAGAGATGTCAAATTACATAACACCCAGGTTATTGCAACCAAAGTTATGAAAAGAGAAAACAAATATAAAATGGATAAAGAAGGTCTGAGGGACATGGTAGAAGCATTGTTTGAATTCCTAAAGTCTCTATTGAATCCATAATCATCACAAGATTCCAGTTCCTTGGAGACTATATTAAACATGTTTTCTGATGTAAACAAAGAATTGGTCACTTAGTTATAGGCTGACAATAATTTTGGTTGTGTTGCATGAGAGTGTATCAAAAAGTTAAAAGTTAAAGGACTTCCTTTCATTGAAAACTTGACAAATTCATATAATGCATTGATAATGGTAAGGAATAGTGTATCTTCTGAGATTACTATTTCAAAAATGGAAGAGAACACACACAAAGAAACTAGTAGGTTGTTGCAAGAGATCATCGATATAGGTATCGATGTGACATCGACTAGAGGTATAATTCCTTCAATTCACACTCAATGTGGTATTTGGATTTAAATTTTTGATTGAAAATGTGAGTGTTTTTCAAAAAAACATTATGGAGTAGAGCAAGTTGTTGAAAGGGGTCGATAATATGACCACTCAGGTAATTCAAGAATTCAAAGAAATTGGTTGTTAGCTAAAGAAAAAAGATAATTCTAGTATCACCTCAATAGATGAACTGAAAGAAAAATTTCAAAGTAACGTAGATACATTGCCCAGCCCAAAGACCTTTGGTGATGATAAGCATGATGAGTTGGCTAGGATAGATACATCCTTGATTTGGTGTGTTAATCATCACAAGGTGTTGATGTTAAAGGCTGAAGAAATAAAAAAAGGAAAATCTTATTGGGTGCTATGAAATAAGAATGTAATTGTTCTTGATGAAGGTGGAATCCCAAGTATCATTAAAGATTTGCAAGATTTCAAAGGTAAGTAGGCACAACAACAATCTACTCAACCAGGAGATGCAACTACCACACAATGAAGTTATATCTAATGTTGTCATTTGTTTTCTTCATCTTGATTTTTCGTAACTCTTATTTGGAAACCTATAATGGTTATTCAGAGAATTGGGTTTCTTTTAAATTTTTGGGGTGATTATGTTTTGGGGGTTTTATAAGAGGAAGTGGAATAAAACATAGAGTATCAACAAATTTTGATCCCCCTTTTCCTTTGAGGCATGAGTGGTACATGATCAATTTTTTTAGATCATTTGTATATGTCTTGAGCAAGTAATTTCTAAGTTGTGATGTCTTGGTGTATCTATTTTTTAATGAACTCATATTGATATGGAACTTTGATTTCATGTTAATGAATATTGTTGCTCTTTATGGTGGCAATTATTCTCATGAGTTATCTTACTTAGAAATTAGTTTTAATTTAGAATGTTATGAAGTATATTTGAATGCGGTTATTGATCTTTGAGTTAATACTGCATTCAAAATCATTTTCCATAAAAGATAATCTTATGAAAACAAGTTGTTTTTCCTCATAATATTTATTTAGTTCTTTGTTGTTCACATCTATTTCATGGTGATGAGCAGGTGTTAGTTCCTTTACTTCTTTCTAGTAAAAAGTATACCCCCTTATCTATTTCAAAATTCATAATTCAATTGGTTAAGAAGGGAGTTGTACCTTTATTTCAAAATTCAAAGGGAAACTATTAATTAGTTCACCCAATTGTTGCATGACTGATTAGGTATTCTTTTGGGTATAGAGTCTTATGAAAGCAATGAAAATGTGAAAGGTTAGTTGAACATGTTAAATTTATAAAACAATGCAAATAATCAAAATCAACTAAACTTTAACCTTCCAAGCTCCTCCGATTTAGCTAGAAGTGGATGCGTCCAAGATCCACTTGATTTTCTCTTTTGATGGCTTTGATGTGGATTGCTCTCCAATTGCTACACAAACATATGCTCAAAAAGGATAGATTGATGAAGAGATGAATGGATCATAATGATGGATGAAGATGGCAATTGGGCATTATGATTGTAAGATGATGGATTGAGTAATAAATTAGGCCTAATGGTGATGCAAAAATGAAATTGTTGTGGATGCAAACTAGAAAAATGCAATTGCTAATAAAGTGGATGATTTGTGAAGGGAGGAGACACTAATTTATATATTTGAGAATTGAAAATGGATGGTTGAGATCAAAAGTTAATGGAGGGTTGAGATTGAATGTGAGGAGGTAAGGTGGCTTGGGCTCTTAGTCTTGTGAAAAGTGTCACAATTTTAAGTGTCTTGGGAAGAACATTTAGCATGGTGAAGAGGGAAAGGTGTGCTCACACATGTGTGAGCACATCTTGGGAAGAACATAAAGATGACAAGTGAAAGCATTTTTGGCAAAGTGTAAGAGTCCTAGGTTTAGGGAGGATGACATGTGGTTGGAAAGGGAAAGTGTAGGGTGGCTGTCATGGGGAAGAGCATTCTCACACATGTGTGAGCACCCTTGGGTCAAATATGAGGTGGAGGAGAAAGTGACCTTTGAATGCAAGTTCATTTATGAGGGGGAGTCGCATGTGGAACTAGGTAGGTGGGATGAATTTAAAATTGGGGAAAATGCTAATGATGATTAGGCTTGGGTTAATTAAGCTTAATGAAGGGGATTAAACAAAGGACTTTTAGAAATTAGGATATTAGTTAATTAATTGTACATTAATTAACTAGTTGGGCTTAGAAGAAATATTGAAAAAATTGATTAAGGTTGGGGATTAAATCAAATTTTAGAAGAATTAGATATTTATATAATTAATTGATAAATTAATTATATGGCTAGGGGATAAATAAATATAATTAATTAATTTCAGGAAGAATGAGGACTAAAATAGTTAATATAATTAATTATTTGGGGAGAGATTAATTAATTAATATTAAATTAATTAATTTTAGGTATTTACATCTTGATTAGAAATCATTTGCAAAAGGCTAATATGCTAACCAACAATATGTAAACCAGATTAAACATATATTTTTTACAAAGTTTTTTTGATTCTCCAATCATCAAGGATGTAGGAGAAGAGAATATTGTGTTTTTTAGGAGATTTTGGCAATATATTAGCCTCAAATCTCTAAAAAAATTAGATAAACAAATGAACTGTACTTGAAAACTTGGCTTTGATACCCTATTAGATTCTTCGAGAAGCAATAATCAAGCCAAGATTTGATGTCAATCATAGATCACATGCAAATCCACTTGATAGATGACTGGAGATCAAAATGGAAAAGTGAAGAGAAAATATAAATTGGGAAAAATAAAAACAAAGAAAGAGAAATTTTCTCAATACTTTCATTGAGTTGTCACCTAACTAGTGAGGTGAGGGGAGAGTTTTGTATATATAGCAATAAGGGAATATTTATCTAAGAGGAGCATTAAATCCTACTACCCATATAGGTGAGAGGTTTTACCTACTTGGTAAATGTCAAATCATGTGGCATAACCTCCTTAAGTGAAGATATAAAAGAAGTTAAGAGAGGTGACACATAAATCCAAAAGAGGGTGAGAAATCATGATGAGTTATAAAGCTTAAGTTTATCATGAAATTCTCTATTATATTTCCTCAAGTCCACCCCTCTTCACCATTTAGCTTTCCTTTCCTCTCTTGTCTCCTGAAGCTTGTCATCTCTCCTCTTTCTTCCCCTTATTTATTTTTTGCTCCCACTTCACCCCCCTCTCCTATTTTTTACATAACTCTATAATTTGGTTCTTTTCATCTTTTTGTTCCCACCTTCATTTCTCTCATTCAAAATTTATCCTTCCTCCTTTTTTCCTTCTATCTACCTCTCTATATCTTGTGGTTTGTGCATACCCTTTCCCCACTTTTCTCTCTTCATTCCCCATATTTGGTTTCACTTAAATAACTCTTAGTTTCATCACCTATTCCATCTCTCTTTATTATTTATTTTCACCAATTATATAGCATGATCCTCCCCCTTGTTCCTTAACCCTTTGTCTGCTTGCTTTAACTCTCTTCATCCTTCTCTTGGCTATATTGTTCTTTAACATTCTTTTCCAATTTTTGAAATTTTTTAGCTTGTTCTTTCTTATCTAATCCTATTTTAGTTTTCCCTCTTTTTTATTTCAATTTTTTCCTCTTATTTTTTTAGCTCTTCTAAATTTTTGGTATCATCCTCTACAAATTTTGTTAATTATACTTTTTTGTTGCAAATGTGATGTTGATGGTTGTCATTAATGATTGTCATTGATGTCAACATATGAGTTGGTGATCTAAAAGATGCATTCCCGAAATCTTTGGTGCTCCAGAAGATGTGCTACAGTTGATATTCAGTGTTGATTTTTTGTGATGTTGGTGATCCAGATTTCTCTATTTACCAGATATGGTGTTGAGCGATTGTATCCATGAGAATGTTGGTCCCATTCTTATTTTTTATGGGTTGGGCAGTGCTATTTTGGGTCTAGATTAAGTTCAAAATTTGAGGATGAGTAACGGCATTTGTGTAGCATGTGAATCGTGATTTGGGTCCAGAATTTGTGATGGATGTAGCGTGTTGATCTTATCGTTGATGTGTGTTGTGGTATGGTATACTTCTCATTCCTTCCCACCACCAAAATCTTTAGTGTTGACCTATATCAAATATTTGTCTTGTCTGACTTAGAAGATTATGTTTCCCATAGATAGTATAAATATGTGATGATCTAAATGTATGAGATATGGAAGATGTGTGAGACTGAAAAATAATCCGATTGATGATGTATGAAGTGTATTATTGCTGAGGCACTGGAAATAGTTTTGGTATTGCAAATTGTATTACAGTAGTGGATTCTCTTTTTCTTCCTTCTCCCTTCGGAAGTAAGCCTTTTTTTGGGCAGTGAGCCCTCCTACAATGAGCATTCTGGTAGTGAGCCACCCTTTGTAAAAATCACCTTAACCGGTGTCACTTTAACCAGTGCTATATATTGAGAACTAACATTCTCTGTGGTTTTTGCCTCCTTGGGTTTTCTACATCATATCTGATGATCATTGTGTTATTTGTTTTGTATATTTTCTTTCATGTTATATATGTTTTAATTAATTATGTTGGGTATTCCAGATGTGTGAATGTATTGAAGAAATTTTTTAAGTTGTCAACTAATTAACCCATCCCTCTCAATTGCTTGGATATTTAAAAATTGGTATTAGAGCTTTGGTTCCTTGGAGAAGAGCTTAACCACTTGAGGTAGATCTTGATCCGATGACACATAAACTAACCATTCATGTCTTTGAAGGATCCAACTATAGCTTCTGGAAAGTGAAGATGAGAGGTTACACGATCTCCTTGGGATGCAACACTTGGAAAGCTATGGAAAATAAGTATGCACAACCAACAAATGGTCTTACCACTCTAGATGAGATTCAATCGTATGAAGAGAATGAAAAAGTAAGGTATGCTATCTTTAGTGCTTTATCAAAGATTGAATTAACAAAGGTTATTTCATTGAATACTACTTATGAGGTTTGGGAAAAGTTGAGAGATATCTATGATGGAAATGACAGAGTCAAATTAATAAAGAAGCTAACAACTAAGCGTAGATATGAGAACTTAAAAAAATGAAGAAGGAGAAGATATAAAAAGCTATTTTCAGAAGGTTGACAGTGTAGTAAGTAAAATCAAAGAATTTGGTGGCACCTTGATAGATGAAGACATAATTGAGAAGATTTTAATGTCTCTACCAAAAAGCTACAGTGATAAGATCTCTGCTATTGACGAAACTTATGATCCCAAAAAGTTTACTAGGGAATAACAATATGGCACCTTGTCTACATTTGAGATAAGGAAGTTTAGAAAAGACAAAACTAAATCTGAATCTTCTTTTAAAGCCTCTGAGGAAGATTCGGAAGATGAAAGTTTAGATGAGATGGAAGCAAACTTTGTAAGGAAACTAAAGAAAGTCGCCGACAAATATAAACATATGTTACCTCTAAAATACTTTAGATGTGGGAAGATTGGTCATATAGCTACTAGGTGTTTGGGAAAAGGAACAAAACAAAAGTTTAGATAAGGTAAAAGGAAGTTTAATAAGAGAACCTACTGTGTTAGAGATGATGTTGCTATTTCAGATGATGAATCAAACTATGAAGATGGTGATTGTTTGTTTTTGGTAGAAAAGAATGTACCTAAGATTGATATTCCTAAGACTTTTTCTATTGCCTTACATGGTAGAAAAGATAGAAATGAATGGTTGATTTATAGTGGATGTTTAAATTATATGATTGGTGATAAAAGTAAGTTTGTAAAACTTGAAAAGTATGATGGAGGATCTGTTAGTTTCGAAGATTATCAGACAACACAAATTGTGGGAATTGGTTCTATGTCTTTTGATGGAAAACATAATACTGACAATGTTTACTATGTGAAGGGTTTGCATCATAATCTCTTGAGTGTTGGGCAACTGTGCGAAAATGGTTACAATGTTGTTTTCCAGGATGGTTGTTGTGAGATCTGGAAGGGATCGAAAATCGTGATTGCGACAGGGAAAAAGACTGGTGGAAACATGCATTTGCTATGAGTTACAAGACATTGTTTGTTATCTCAGATCAATGATAGTTGGCTTTGGCACCGGAGAATGTGTCATATCAACTTTGATAATCTAGTAAAGATGAGTTCATCAAGTGTTGTGAGAGACTTACCAAGGTTGACCAAACCAGATAACAATATTTGTAGAGAATGTCAAGCTGGAAATCAGATGAAACGAACAATGATCAAAGGAGTATAACTACCAAAAGTCTACTGGAGAGAAGCAATCCACATAGTAGTATATACTCTTAACAGAATTTTATACCAGAAAAGACATGGAAAGACATCATATGAGCTATGGCATGGTTGAACTCCAACAGTAAAATATTTCAAGGTATTTGGAAGCAAGTGCTATATCCAGAGGGATGAAGATAATCTTGGAAAATTTGATAGCAGAGCAGATGAAGGTATATTCCTAGGATATTCTACAAGGAGCAAGGCATACTGGTGTTATAATAAAAGGTTGAACAAGATTGTTGAAAGTGAAAATGTGAAGTTTGATGAAGACATTCCTAAAGACACTGACAAATTGACAGGTTATGAATTTGATGAATTAGCTGATAGAAAAAGATAAAAGAAAACTAGAGAGGAAGAAAAAAGAAAAGGAAACTTAGGATGCTCTGGTATTTACATCTAAAACCCCAAGATATGTTCAGAAGAATCATTTAGTAGATCAGATTATTGGAGATAAAAATAAAGGAATTATCACAAGAAGCAAAGTATCTCAAGAACAAGTTCTTATATGTTTACTGTCTAAAATTGAACCAAAATTAGTAGAAGAAGCTTGAAATAATCAGAATTGGATAACAGCAATGAGAGAAGAGCTGGATCAAATTGAGAAGAATCAAACATAGGAACTAGTTCATAGACCGGTAGACAAAAATGTAATTGGAACAAAATGGGTATTTCGAAACAAGTTGAATAAGGATGGAAATGTTGTGAGAAATAAAGTAAGGTTTGTTTGCAAAGGTTACACATAGGTTGAAGCCATTGAATTTGAGGATACGTATGCACTTGTTGCTTAGATGGAGGCAATCGGGATGTTTTTGGCTTTTGCAACTTTTAAAGATTTCAAGGATTATCAGATGGATGTGAAGTCAACATTTTTGAATGGCGAACTGAAAAAAGAAGTCTACATTGAAGAAACAAAAGGATTTAAATTGAAAGATGATCTGAACATTGTTTGCAATTGAAGAAGGTCTTGTATGGATTGAAACAAACTCCTAGAGCTTGGTATGGAAAGTTAGATAAGTATTTGATTGACAAGGTTTTCAAAAGGGATCGACTGATAGCAATTTATATTTCAAAACCGACTCAGGTAAAATCTTGTTTCTTGTAGTATATGTTGATGACATAATATTTGGAGGAAATGAATGCATGTGCAAGAAGTTTGCAATGCAATGCAAAAGGAATTTGAGATGTCCATGATTGGTGAGTTAAATTTCTTTCTTGGTTTGCAAGTAAATCAGAATGACAAACAAATTTTCATTTCCCATTCTAAATACATTAAGGAATTGTTGAAGAAGTTTGGGTTGGAGAATTCCAAACTGATGTGTACACCTATGACCACCAAATGCAAGTTAAACAAAGAGGATAAATCTCCTAAAGCTGATGCAAGTCAGTATAGATCAATGATTGTAGGACTATTATATTTGATTGCTACTAGATCAAATATCATGTATGCAGTTTGTTTGGCAGCTAGATTTCAGCAAAAACTAAAAGAATCAAATGTTGTGGCAGTAAAAAGAATTTTCAAATATCTAAAGGGAACAAAAGACTTTGGTTTGTGGTATCCCAAAAATTCAGATTTCACTCTAACAACTTATACTAATGCAGATTGGGACAAAAGTGTTGATGACAGGAAAAGTACAAGTGGTGGAGCATTCTTTCTTGGCTCTCGGTTGGTTTCTTGATCAAGCAAGAAGCATGATTTTGTATCTTTATCTATAGGTGAAGTGGAATACATTGCAACATCTTCATGTTGCACATAGATTCTATGGATGAAGAAGACTTTGAAGGATATTGGTGTAATCTTCAATGAACCCCTCTGAATCATGTGTGATAACACTAGTGCAATAAACATTTCTAAGAATCTGGTACAACATTCTAAAACAAAGCATATATCTATTTGGTATCACTTCTTAAGGGAAAACGTGTTGGATAATAAATTAAAGCTTTAGTATGTACCTACAAAAGAACATATTCTGGATATCTTCACAAAGGCATTGTGTAAAGATACTTTTGAGTATCTTCGACAGAAGTTAGGGGTATTACCCCTTCCTATTTGTAAGGAAGTTAAGTAGCGGAAACAACTTCCTACACTAACCTTGAGAGGAGGGTAATGCAAAACTTTTTCAGATTGTTACAACAGTTACAGAAAATAGAAATAGATATAATAGCATTCATACCACAACACAGTGATTTATGTGGGGAAAAACCTTTCGGGAGAAAAACCCCACACTCCAAAAGCAGCTCAATATTTTATTCAGCAATCAAAAATAGATTACAACATACTTGCAGAGCAAGCTCTTCGCAGGAGTACCACTAATCAGAGATTCAGAGGCAATTCAATAGCCATAAGACTCTTACACACAACCTCTATCTCACACACCTCATAAATAGGAGATACAATACAGGAAACCGTCAAACGGTATTACAAAACCATGGGCTAAAACCACCCAATAAGGTGTAGCCGACCTTATCTCCCTTCTAGATGCCCTATGACATGTTAAAGCACACATCAACACGTGTCGCTCCCTTTTACAGCTCATTTATGTATCCGATACAAATTATTTTTTCCTATTTCAGGAGTACAAACTTCCAGAGGCCATAACTTGAGAACCGGGTGTCCGATTGACGAACCGTTTGAAGCGTCGGAAAGCTCGCGAAGTGCTCTATCACCTTGTAACCCACTGCGCTGGTTATGGCAACTTTTCAGGGCATTTAGGAGCCTCTAAAGCCCCCAAAATTAAGTTTAAACATTTTATCGCACCCCTCCAAGACGAAAACTTTAATATCTTCAAAACTAGTTGTGACCTTGCGACGCAACTTTACCGGAATGCTTATCTAGCCAACCAGAAGCTTCAGGGAGAGTTTCGCACCATTTCGTGCTCAAATGAAAACTTACTATAAATAGTAACCTCGCATAAATGCAAGGTTGAGACACCATTTTTCCCAACACTATTTTGAATTGATGTACATTTGGCCTTGCGTTGGTCCAAAGAACTATTTGTGTATTCTTATTTGGATTGATGCTTGGGTGCTTCCTCTTGGGGGAAGCAGTTGTGAGTTTCTTAGGGAGATTTATGCCCGCCTTTATCCTTGATGTCAAAGGGGGAGAGTTGGAGAGATGCAAAGAGATGTATTGGTTTACAGAGGTGCAAAGTAATTGATCTAATGATGCAGATAAAGTTATGTGTTTGTTGTTGATGGATGTTGCCATCTATGACAAAGGGGGAGATTGTTGCAAATGTGATGTTGATGGTTGTCATTAATGATTGCCATTGATATTAACATATGAGTAGGTGATCAAGAAGATGCATTCCCGAAATCTTTAGTGCTTTAGAAGATGTGTTACAATTGGTATTCAATGGTGATTGTTTGTGATGTTGGTGATCCAAATTTCTCTATTTACTAGATATGGTGTTGAATGATTGTATTCATGAGTATCTTGGTCCCATTTTTATTTTTGATGTGTTGGGTAGTGCTATTTTGGGTCTGGACTAAGTTCGGAATTCAAGGATGAGTAATGACATTTGTGTAGTGTGTGAATCTTGATTTGGGTTCAGAATTTGTGATGGATGTAACGTGTTGCTATGGTCGTTGTTGTGTGTTGTGGTATGGTCTACTTCTCATTCTTTCCCACCACCAAAATTTTTAGTCTTGATCAATTTCAAATCTATGTCTTGATCAACTTAGAAGATTATGTTTTCCAGAGACAATATAAATTTGTGGACGATTTAAACGTATGAGATATGGAAGATGTGCGACACTAAAAAAGAATGATTTAATAGATTATGTATGAAGTGTATTTTTGCTTAGGCACTGAAAATAGTTATGGTATTGTAGATTGTGTTACAGTTGTGAATTCTCTTTTTCTTTCTTCTTCCTTTGGCAGTGGGCCTTTTTCTGGGTAGTGAACCCTCTTGTTGTGAGCATTCTGGCAGTGAGCCACCCTTTGTGAAAATCACCTTAACCGATGTTATATATTAACAACTAACATTCTTCATGTTTTTTCCCTTCTTGGGTTTTCCATGTCATATCTAGTGTTCATTGTGTGATTTGTTTTGTGTATGTACTTTCATGTTACATCTACTTTAACTAATTCAGTTGGTTATTCTAGATGTGTGGATGTATTGAAGAAAAAAATTAAGTTGTCAACTGATTCACCCCCCCACCCTCTTAGTTGCCCGAATATTTAACATTTTTATCTTCCCTATTATTTTTATATAGAATATTAGTACTTTAATAGTTGCCTATTTCATATTTTTTTATCCCCTTTCCCAAATTCTATTATTGACTATTATGATAGATTTTTTTTATTTCAATCTCTACATTCTTTAATTTAAATTTTTTATTGTATTTATGCCTTCCCTTTCTTTCTGTTATTTATTGCATTTTATTTATTAACCTTATTTAGGGTTCTTTTTATATCTATTATTGTTGGCACATTATTATTATTTAATATTTTTTTATTCATATAATCATCTTGTTAGGATAGGATATGATCTTATATAGTCCATGATGCCAACAATCTGTATATGGGTCACACATGGGTTTGAGTAATATGGGACTACCTTGTAATCCTTATGGGAGGCACCTAACTATGCTACAAATGAGGCGTGCATACCTTACCCCCCTATGGGATTTGAACTTGTGACCTCTCTTTTAAGAGCACAAGTTCTCCACCACTAGGCCAACTCAGGCTATAATGGTACCAACGTGCAAGCCGATCATTCATAATATAATAACTTTCTTTTCAATTATTTAAATTATTTCTCTTAGCTCTAATAGTACTTTAAATCTACCAAAATAAAAAAATAATACTCCTATCACAAAATGTGAAAAAGAAAACGTGCAAATGCAAAAAATACAAACATACGAATCTTACACCCTTAGGAAAACAAAACAAGCTAAACCTTGTGATAGACATTTCAGACTTTGTTGAGCTTGAGCCAATCGTTTTGTACAAATGAGAATAATTTGTAGGGTCCTTGGGAAAGCACGAAGAAGGAATGATATTAGGAAGTGGATAAAAGAAAATTCGGATAACGACTCCCTAGAAACCTACTTTTTACTAAAAAACTTCTTTTTGGTAGATTTTAATAACCCTGGCGATAGGGATCTCATTTTGCATAAAGGACCATGGTGCTTTGAAAAACAATACCGCTTTGTGCAAAAATGGATACCAAACTTCAATTCTTGTGAGGCGCTACCACTTGAAGGGTTGGTGTGGATAAGATTATGCAACCTTCTATTTGAATATTGGTTGGAGGCAGTTTTGACAAGTATAGGAAACAAAGTTTTTGAAACTCTAGAGATAGATATGGGCAATAGTGAGTCGACCCTGTATATGCGAATTAAGATCATCTCTATATATAAAAGGCCAAAAATGATTCATCTTACTTCATCCTCTGGGACATGGCATCAATAAATTGAAATTGAAGATAACAAGTTTTTTTGTTTGAGATGTGAAAGTAAGTCACATTTTGAATTGGGTTTCCCTTGCCCTCTCACCCAAATATGTTCTCTAAGAAATAGGCCACCAAGGAGAAAATAGTTCTAAATTAAAATAATTGATGTTTAAAGACATTTTATAATGATAACAAGAAGTGGAATGTAATGACATAATGAGTTAACTAAATTCTTATATTTTACTTTAAATTTGATAGAAATTTACATGTCAAAACATTGATATTTAATATTTTTAAAATAATCAGCTCATAACATTTATGTCTACATGTATTAACTTAAATAAAATAGTTCTAGATTCTTCTAATCCTATCTTAATTAACCTAATCCATCTCTTAAACATTTGCACATTCCTTAAGAGAAGTCGCTTCTCAAAAATGTCTCAAAGGCTTTGAAATGCATTAAAGGCTTTATGTCCTCAACAAGTTAACCTTTAAAGTCTTCGAAACCATTAATGGTTAACTCAACTCTTCCCACATGGTTAGAGACTTTCTCTCTAACTTAACCCTCATCTAACCCAAGGGTCTCATCAAGCACTTATGGCTTTGACCCTAGTTATCCTATTAACCCTTGCACAAGAGTTTACCCCTTGGGTAAAAGCTTTATCCAATGGATAACTCTAACCTAACCTTAACCCTTACCTCCTAAGGTAAACTTCATGTCTTCTCAGGCATTTAATGCTTCTTGCATCTCCTCTCAAGTAACCTCTTGCTGACAATTGTCACCATTTCATTGGTGAAAATTGTAAACATGGATTGAGTAACTTTCAATCCTAGCCCTTGTTGAGATTATTCAATCTCAACCCTTCATTGCCCTATTTTCCCTATAAATAGATATCTCATTCTTAATTTTTCAGATATCTAAGTCTTTGTGCATCAAACTTATAGTATCATTTCATCAAACATTGTTAACCTGTCTTTAATAATAATAATTAGATCATTTAGTTTTGTGTATCATTTAGCAATATCATGTTAGCTTCATTTTATATGCTAGTATTAACATCATCATTTATGCTAGTTAGCTTCATATCAATATCTTGCATCCTACCATCATCTAATTTCACATCTAAATCATCACTAAGATCTTAGTTGCATTTCCATTTTGATCTTAGAATCATCATATATCTCTCGCTCCTTTGGTTGTCATCCTATAGGTCAAGTGCTCTTCCAAGCTAAGAGCCACCTTGATTTGAAGGATCCTTAGAGATAGAGAACAATGAGACATGCTTAAGATCTTTACTTCATTTGTTATTCTAGTGATTTTGATCTGTAACATAATGTCCCATTGGTGTGTTTGTGTTGTTTGCCTCTCTCATGCAAGTACCACAATCTGAGCTCACATTTATGATGCCCACCATGGGGCTCAAACCCTATTTTTTTTTAGACATTTCTATTACACAGGATTCACACCTATAGGTTTAAACGCAGAATAGCGCATACAACAGTTCTTTTCGCTCATACGACGGTTCTTATAGCGTATATGATGGTTCTTTTCATGCATACAACAGATCTTACAGCGCATACAACCTCTAGTATTGCGCATTTCACTGTTTCTATTGTGCATTTAAACTATTTTTCCTCGTGCTTTTAAATGTTTATGTAGCGCATTTAATTGTTTATGTAGCGCATTTAACTATTTTTGTAGCGCTTTTAACTATTTCTATCGTGCATATAATCTATGTTTTCACGCATATAATCTCTATTTTTTTGCATATGAAACAGAGGCAGAAATTTGTAATCCGATGTTGAAAAAAATTAGGCTTGTAGAAGCTCACCTGAGTTTTTTTAGATTTTGCTAATAGCTTTCTTGTAGATTTGAAGGAATTATGATAGGATTTAGTAGTTTCTTTTCTAACTTTTTAAGTTGGTTAAAAAGAACTCATCTTCCTATTGGTATAAAAAGAACTTCACACCTCAACTTTGGGCTTAAAATGAACTAAAAATTTCCTTTTGACTTAAAAATAACTTCATTGCAAGGTAAAAAGAACCACAAAATCACACTTTGCTTTCTTGCAAGTTAGGATTCACACTTCAGATTTGGGCTTAAAAGGAATCAACAAATTTTCAATTTCTTGCAAAGAGATAAAAAGAAAAATTCATTTTATTATTGCGAGTTAAAAAGAACAAGCCACAAATTTTCAATCTGACAAGCAATTTACTTTCAAGAAAAACGCACTTTCATTTGGTTGACCAGGATTTCAGTTTCCTAGTTAGACAACAAATTGCTTTGTGGGATAAAAAGAACACCATTCTTGTTGGAGCAACATCTCCAAAATAGGACTTAGCAAATCATTACTTTGGAAAGTTAAAAAGAACTTTGTTTACTTTGTCTAAGTGGTAGGTATATGCTCTCCCCTTAATTGGGTGATCAAAAATCCAAATCCACTTTTTCATTGCTTTATTTACTTTCAAGCATTAAATCCTTTAGAGGGCCTGCCTTCTTGAAGCCTCGAAAAGGCTAGTGTGAAGGGTACAACCCAAGTGGGGAACGACTTTATCGCCAAGTTTACAAACCCATTATAATTAAATGTGGAGGCTAATGAAAATCCCCTCCAACAGAAGTGTGTATTTGATAGCCTTCCCCTAGTATCCTTGTGATGTGAAAAGCCTTTGTTCTAAAGGTTAGGAAGCCTCTTAATTGAGTTTATCATTTGCTACGCCGAACGAAATCCTTACTACGAACCTAAGCATTATAAGCCTTGAATCGATTCAGTTACCATACATTGGCAATATCATAGTGCAAGGGTGGGGAAGACTTTGCCCCCAAGATCACTCACCATATATCTCCCAAGATAACTACTCAACTATGAAGCAATTCGCTTTAGGTTAATTTCTGGAAAAAGGCAAAAAAATGGGTGCCCTCTAGGGGGTGACAAGGTTGTTTGAGCTGACGGAGTATCGAGACTAGTGGGCTATGATATTGTCAATGACCTTTGAATAAAGAGTCTATTGGATGTGTCTTTTGTTGTAAATCAAACCAGTAATAACATCGGGGATTTGAAAACATCCTCACAAAACATACACTCAATGTGTAGCATAGGGATGATCATTGTTTTCATGTTTGCTATGTCTTCTTGTCATTAACTTTAAAACATCTTGCAAGTTACAAATCAACTACTTCAACAAATCAGTTCAAGACAAAGAGCAAACCTTAGAGAAAGGAGAATTTCCAAATCCAACTAAGCACCCTTAGAAAGAGGTATCAAATCTTCAACTATCTTAGGATAAGATTTCATCCAACAAAATTGAGGAATATCAAAACAGTGATCAAAGGTTCCATCATCCAACATATCCTATCAAAACAATACCTAGTTAGGTTCTCAAGTTGTTAAATTAAGTTTCTACATCTTGAAACTTGACTCATATCATTTGAAACACTTTATCGTAGAAGTGAATCAAACTAAAATTCTACTTGACAAGTAAACTTGAATTTCCAAAACAAAGTATCTGTATCCAACATCAACATCAACAATTGATCATTTGTGTATGACCACTCCCCACATTTTGAGAAGAAGAAGTCTTCATCAAAAGACTAAGTTGAAGAAGAGACAACCTAGTTCTAAGTCACTTATCAAGAGGAGTAAATTTCTCTATATCAACCTTCAACTCTTTAAATCACATCGTGCATTTTTGCGTCATATACGGTTGTATATCCAAGGAAAAACCAACGAATTTGACAAAGAACCTTGGAGAAGAAGGGCTTATGTTCAGAAAGAAGCATTCAACCAACACCTTAATATGGGAGAAAGGATTAACCTTGCCTTGTTTCCAAAGTTTCTTATCACTTACAACGAAGCTTGACCTGAGCCACCAACTCCCCCAAGAACCCCAATAGAAGAAGAAGAATTCACTACTATAGAGATATATTAATGCCCGTTGTCACCCAATCTCAAAGAAACAAAAAGAAGGAATCACAACTAGAATCAAGCATGAGTCATAGATTGTCCAATCCTTTTGATGAATATGCAAATATGGGACAAACATAGATCACTGAAGAGATTCTCCAAGAATGTCAAGAGAATGCGGCTTTCCAAAAACTTGTAGAAAGACTCATAGAAGCGGATAAGAAAAAATATCTAATCATGCTAACTAGTAAAGGAATTAATATTCCTAATGATTTTGACACATAAAACTTAAGGAATACAGATGAGAGAATTTCATGAAAAAGGGCAAGAAACTATGCTTACAATCAAGAACAACCTAGAGAAGAAGAAGCACATGATCAAGAAAACATACGCAACCGAGATCACACCCATGAACAAGATAACACTCACAAACAAGACAATACCTACAATCGGGACAATCTTAATGAACAAGGGGAAGCTCCCCATCAAAGGACAAATGTACACTTAGCTATTCTTACACAACTCCAAACACTTCAAAGACAAATGCAGGACATGCAACAAGGAACCACAACACGATACTCATTAGATAAAATTTGTCCTTATCCTTTTGATAGGAGATTGAACATGGTACCTGTAGACACATAAATTTGTCCACTTAATTGAATGTATATTTAGTATTTATTTGATTATTTAACCATCAGTCAACAGTTAATTAAATTGATATTTAATTCATTCATCTTAAACCTCTTCTTCTATTAATTAAATAAATTATTCAATTTATTTAAATTAATTCATTAAACCATACTCTAACAATTAATTAAATGAGTAAATCATATTTGTTTAATTTAACCCCTTTCCTCGTATAAATAAATAAATAAATATTTATTTAAAATCTCTAACCCCCCCCCCCCCCCACTTGCATTCTCCTACAAATGCAAGTTGCACCAATAAATAGATTTTATTTAAATAAAAACCTATTTTCTCTCACCCACCAAACCCACTTGCATCCTAAACCCCTTCTAGATTCTTCTAATCCATTCCAAATTATCCTAATCCCCCTCCCTAATTATTGTCACATTCCTAAGCAAAGAGAAGTCACTTCTCAAACCCTCCAAAGTCTTTGAAATGCATTAAAGGCTTTTTATCCTTCAACAAGTTAACCCCCAAAGTCTTCTAAACCATTTATAGTTCTTACATAACCATTTATGGCTCTTACATAACTATTAATGGTTAAACTCAACTCACCCACATGGCTAGAGGCTTTTTCTCTAACTCAACCCTCATTTAACTCATAGGTCTCTTCAAGCATTCATTGTTTTGACCATGGTTATCCCCACTAACTCTTGCACAAGAGTTTGTCCGTTGGATAAAGGAATTATTCATTGGATAAAGGCATTATTCCTTGTACCCCTTTTAGCTTGGTACAGTAATCGGATGCTAGAGAGTGATTTTGAGACAAACTCACATGAGTGAGAGTGGGATTCAGTGTATTTAGATACTTCGGATGAGGAATAAACGTCACCCCATCCACCTCATAAGGATATACCAGTTTATGGAGAAGCATGGATTAAAACTTTTTGGGTTCCTGAGCTAGAAGCAACTTCCACAAGCCCTACGTCAAATCCTACGCCTGAATCTGACAAGGAGAGTACCATTGATGAACTTCATGCCTCCATATTAACCCTCACTGATGCCTCATATGAACTCAACTTAATCGATGAAGTAATGCCTATCATTCATCTCGAACTCATTGAATGGAACCAACCAAATCTCCCATGCCTTGACCATTTCCAAAACGACGAGTTACTCATAGACTTTCTAGAGTTACGGAATAACATACCAAGCGGGGATCATAAAGTTGGGTTTGCCATTGAACTTAATAGCACAATATACTTTGGGGCAGATGCCACACCTTTCGGCTGCAAAAATATTACAATAAAGCATGGATCTTCTAGTGAAAACCACACGGTGGCACTTTTTGATCCCAAAAGAGTAAAAACAAAGAGCATATCCAGAGGTGAAAACCTCTTTGAGGCTCCTGAGGATGAAAGGTTTGACATCCTCCCCTTCAGTATGAATCAAGAGATATCAACCATCCTAATAGAAGACACAAAAGAATTCAATGTGGGGACCCCTTAGACTCCTCATAAAATACATTTGGCATCTCTATTAACTCCTGAATAGCAACCAAAATTTGTGGAATTCTTCTAGAAGTGCCAAATCAACTTTGCAGACATGCCTGACTTAGATCCAGATTTGGTCATGCATCACCTAACTGTAGCAGAAGGAGCTAAACCTGTCAAACAAAGCTCAGAAAGATGTACCCATAGATTGTCGTTCTTGTCAAGGCTGAACTTAAAAAGCTCTTCGATGTTGGTTTCATCAGACCAATTGATAATGCAAAGTGGATCTCCAATATTGTACCTATTGGTAAACCTAATGGGGGTATCTATATCTGTACAGATTTCAGAGATTTAAACAATGCATGTCCTAAAGATGACTTCCCCTTAACAAACATTGACATGATTGTCGATCTAACAGTAGGTCATACGATGCTTTCTCTTATGGATGGCTTTTCAAGGTACAACCAGATTAAAATTCCTCCAGAGGATCAACATAAAACTACTTTCACATTACCGCGGGGAACATACTATTGGAATGTGATGCCATTTCATCTAAAGAATGTAGGGGCAACATATTAAAGAGACATGACTACCATCTTCCATGACATGATGCACACAATAAGGGAAGATTGTGTGGATGATTTACTAGCTAAATCATTAACAATAGAGGGTCATCTTGCAGTATTGGATAAAATCTTCAACAGACTAGAACAATACCACATTTGTCTCAATCCAAAAAAATGTGTCTTTGGATTAAGTTCTAGGAAGCTCTTAGGATACATTGTCTCAAGTAAAGGCATTGAGGTAGATCCTGTGAAAGTCAAGGCAATCATGGAAATGCCACCTCCAGAGAATATCAGTCAGTTAAGGACATTACAAGAACAGCTACAATCCACTCAGCAGTTCATTGCACAATTGGCTGATAAATATCATCCCTTCACCCATTTGTTACATAAAAATATCCGCTTTCAATGGGATGCAAAATGCCATCAAGCATTCCAAATGCTTAAAGACTACCTAATGAATACACCACTGTTGATTCCACCAGATCCAAGCAGACCTCTATTGTTATATATTTCAGCTACAACCACGGCATTAGGAGTACTGCTAGCACAACGTAATACGGATGGAAAAGAATGTGTTGTCTACTACATCTCTCGAACACTCGTGGGCTATGAACTCAATTACACACCTATTGAGTGAGCTTGCCTAGAAGTTATCTTGGCAACCACCAAATTAAGGCACTATATGTTAACGTACAAAGTACAACTTATTGCCAAGATAGATCCACTCAAGTACCTAGAAAGCAAGGCAGCATTGACAGGACACTTGGCCAAATGGGTTATGATCCCAAGTGAATTTGATATTGAGTATGTGGACCACAAAGCTATCAAGGGACAGGTTATTGTAGATTAGTTAGCTAATGCACCACTCAAAGGCAACCATTCTCTTATTTCCAACTTTTTGGATGAAGAAATTTTCATGATCACAGCTACACAACCCTAGAAGCTATATTTTGATGGCTCATACACCAAACATGGCTCGGGGGCAAGTATTATTTTTATCACACCTCAAGGTGACAGTATCCCGAAGTCTTACATACTCACTTTCCCATGCACAAATAATATAGCAGAATATGAGGCCTTGATCACAGGACTCGGGTTGGCCATACAATGGAATTTAAAAGAGCTACAAGTATATGGAGATTCCCAGCTGGTCATCCGACAAGTCATCGATGAATACCAAACAAAGGATGATAAACTCATGTCGTACAAAAGGATGGTGGATAGTTTAAAAGAATCATTTACAACTATCACATTTGAGCAAGTACCAAGAGATCAGAATCGAGCTACCGACATAATGGCTACAATTGCATCTCTCCTGAATCTTCCACAAAATTCAACATACTATGAGTTCTTGATAGAACAGCTCTAGATCCCCGCTTATGATATCCCTGAATCTGAAATGATATGTCGCCTTACTAGTTCCAACTCCCCATGGTACAGTGAGTTTTTCACCTACCTACATGACCACACACTTCCCCCTAACCAATCAAACAACCAACTAAAAACCTTTATCCACCAAACCACTAGATATACCATCATTGTCGAAACCATATACAGACAAAGTCTTGATGGTACTCTCATTCGATGTTTGGAACAAGATGAGATAACGAAAGCCTTGGAAGGGGTACATGAAGGAATTTGTGGGGCTCACTCAAGCGGTCCTTCACTAGCAAAGAAAATCATGCGAGCCATATACTATTGGCCCTCCATGGAAAAATACTCCTACTACTTTGTCAAAAAGTGCAAGAAGTGCCAAGTTCACGGAGATCTGATACATGCCCTAGCACATGAATTATAACCTATCACAATGCCACGACCCTTTTGTCAAATGGGGACTTGACCTTGTGGGTAAAATTCATCCATCTTCATCCAATGGTCAAAAATTTATCATTACCACCACAGAGTACTTCACCAAGTGGATCGAAGTCATTCCACGCACCCAAGTCATCGGCAAGCAGATCGCCTCATTCATCCTCAATTACAGCATCTACTAGTATGGTGTACCCATGTCCATCATCACAAATAATGAGCTTCCTTTCAAAAATCAAGATGTATGTGAACTCTGTGAGAAGTTTCATATCCAACACCATTTTTCCACCCCATATTACCCACAAGGAAATGGTCAAGCCAAAGCATCCAACAAGAATATATTGAGGATCCTCAAAAAGATAGTCAATGATGTTGGTCGTGATTGGCACATTCGTTTGAATCCAACACTATGGGCATATCGAACTAGCATTTGAACCCCTTCAGGCACAACCCCCTACTCACTACTTTATGGAGTAGAAGCCATCTTGCCTATTGAGGTTGAATTATCATCTCTACGGGTCTCCTTGCAAAATATAATAGATGATGAAGAATACCGAGTCTCGCGTCTTCAAGACTTGGAACTGCTTGATGAAAAGCGACAAGCTGCCTACAATCACCTAAAATCCTATTAGCAGTGCATGAGCAGAAGCTACAATCGTAGGGCCAAACCTCTCACATTTGAAGTAGGAGATCTTGTTCTCAAGGAGAATCCTCACAATCAACCAAACAGAGAACACCAAGCCAAATTTGAATCCAATTGGTTGGGTCCATATGTCATCATTGTCGTCTTCGTGTCTGGGGCATATCAGTTAGCCACTTCAAAAGGAGAACCACTAACAGATCCGATCAACAACATGCATCTCAAAAGGTTTCATACATAAGTTGTGCAGAGAATCAGGCTCATCCAATATCAGAAAATACCAAAAACATTTAGAAAATAGTCCTGAACAAAATACAAAACTACAATAAATCAAGAAAATAGTAAAGAAAAATCATTCATCCAAACGGTGAAAACCACTTCGGTGTCGCCTTGGGTAAGTATGGTAGTAAAAACCTGGCAAACAGGCTCCATTCGTAAAGGTTATGGCTTCATTGTCTTTCAAACTTGTTGTGATCACATCCATTGCATCCATTCACCCATAATTTATACCATGGATTGTTACTTCATGTGTCCTGCGTCACGCTTTCATAGCGACACCTAACTGGGGGAAAATGTGCTTAAATCTACTGATGGGAGTGGATTATCCATTGCTTGTGATTCATTGAGTTGCGCATTCAAAAATGTCTTGAAAAATACTAAAAACATTCATAAAATCTTAGCAAAATCCCCAAAAACATTTGCAAAATGTCCTAAAGAAAATACCAAAAACATTTACAAACATTCAAAAAATCCAAAAATATGACAAAAACATCAAAAATCAATCGAAAATATTGCAACGTATATTATTCCTTGTACATACACATAGCAAAAGACATAAAACAACATTTTGAGCTACTCAAACGATGACCAACCAATCAAAACATTTGCACACAACCGTCTTCACAAGGATGCATCCTTCCTCACAAACAAGACATGATAACATTTTCTTTGACAAGAAAATTTAGTTTGGCTAATAAGTACTTGTTCAATTTCTTATTTGTTTCTTTATATTAGGTTCCTACTTTACTCCAAGATATCCACAAGTGATTAGAGTAGCTAGGATGGTTCCTGATATCTTTTCTTTGTTTGTTGTCTGTGGATTGTTCCAATGAAGTTCTAGGGCATATACTAATGGTGTCTATGTGGGAAGTTCACTAAGCTACACGATCCTACACAAAAATACAATCATGGATCACTATGGCTTACTGACTATAGCGTATACCTCGACCATTTGTACATGAACCAAAATGGAGTCGAATTTTCCTTGTCTGCAATGTTTGCTTATAGGTGAAACTCTCAACCTTGATTTCTGATACCTTGGCCAAGATCGATACTACCATGCTCGATGATGAAAATTAAATACTGTGAATAATCCATGGATCGCCATTTCATCTCATCTATTTATATTGCATTATGTTGCATTCAATCCATTCATAAATCCATATCGTTGCATATCATTCATTCATAGTCATGACAATAGATACTCTATTTTGATCCTCTTCCATAGGAATGAGTCCTAGGTCCTCCATACCTTCTATCTAACATTGAATCCCCCCCCAACCTCCCTATCTAGGTCATCATCATACTTGCATACCCTACATCGTGTCCCATCAAACCAATCAAGCCATGTTCGTTATCGTCCATCTCTAAAAAGAGGGGCTGCATAACCTATGTTATCCTAGGTCATCCTATAAGCAAAGCAAGTTACTCTGTGTACATTGGTACATCACCTCACGCACACCTAGACTATCAACAGATATTTTTTTATCAAGTATCTTTGGGTCTCAACAGGTAATCAATTATGACAATCCTAGACTACAATAGGCATTTACATCAATTACCTAGTCTCAATAGGTACGCTAAGTCTAGAAAACGCCACAAACAACCTACAATGCAAACACTATCAATTAATCAACCAATCAAACACAATCAAAACAGACAATTACATCAATTGTCTAAGTCTTAACAAGTATTTTGCTTCAAATACCTTGACTTCGTTGGGCAATTACATCAATTGTCTAAGTCACAACAGGTCAATTTGACTCACTTACTCAGACTTTATCCTGTCCAAGTGAACAACTGACATCAATTGTCATGCTTTGACTCAACCGAGGCAATTAAACCAATTGCACCAGATTGTCGAGCCAATTTTGATCAATTGTACAGTATCAATCAAAAGCACAAACACCGCATTTGCACCATATCTCCTGCATGACCTAAGGGTACTCATTGGCTTGCCATTTCTCCGTATTCACTTTGTTTTTTCCCATTCTTTCACCATTATTTCTAATTTCTTCTATTCTACCTCCCCCCCAACTTCTTTCTCTTTTTTGAGAGATTGCCCGATTTTTGGAAATTTTTTGGCCCATCTCTCGAGGGGGCATACCACCCACTAAATTAACATTTCTAGGGCATATTTCTCATACCTATCTTTCTTTCTTTGAAACGACGCAATAAACTGCACCATCTCAAAGAGGGGCAAATGTAGACACATAAATTTGTCCACTTAATTGAATGAATATTTAGTATTCATTTGATTATTTAACCATCAGTCAACAGTTAATTAAATTGATATTTAATTCATTCATCTTAAACCTCTTCTTCTATTAATTAAATAAATTATTCAATTTATTTAAATTAATTCATTAAACCATACTCTAACAATTAATTAAATGAATAAAGCATATTTGTTTAATTTAACCCCTTTCCTCATTTAAATAAATAAATAAATATTTATTTAAAATCTCTAAACTCCCCCCCCCCCCCCCCCAACTTGCATTCTCCTACAAATGCAAGTTGCACCAATAAATAAATTTTATTTCTAAATAAAATCCTATTTTCTCTCACCCACCAAACCCACTTGCATCCCAAACCCCTTCTAGATTCTTCTAATCCATTCCAAATTAGCCTAATCCCCCTCCCTAATTATTGTCACATTCCTAAGAAAAGAGAAGTCACTTCTCAAAGCCTACAAAGTCTTTGAAATGCATTAAAGGTTTTTTATCCTTCAACAAGTTAACCCCCAAAGTCTTCTAAACCATCTATAGTTCTTACATAACCATTTATGGCTCTTACATAACCATTAATGGTTAAACTCAACTCACCCACATGGTTAGAGGCTTTTTCTCTAACTCACCCCTCATTTAACTCATGGGTCTCTTCAAGCATTCATTTCTTTGACCATGGTTATCCCCAATAACTCTTGCACAAGAGTTTATCCATTGGATAAAGGCATTATTCATTGGATAAAAGCTTCATTCACTAACTCAAGCCTAGCCAAACCCTCTCAAGGTAATCTTCATGTCATCTCAAGCATTTAATGCTTCTTCCCTCTCCTCTCAAGCCATCTCATGTTGACATTTGTCATCATGGGATTGGGTTGAAAGCTATCACATGGATCATAAACCCATCAATCATGGCCCTTGTTAAGATTACTAAATCTTGACCATCCATTTCCCTATTTCCCCTATAAATAGAGCTCTTATTAATCATTTTCAGGATCAAAAGTCTTTGTGCATCAAACTTATAGTCATTTTAAAGAGAGCATTTAGAAGCATTTGCATTGTTATTATATTAGTATTTACATAGACTAATTAGGTGCTTTCTCATAGTAAATCATTCACACTTGCATAAGCATTTGTTTTCATTTTTACAACCATCTTGAATCTTCATATGGCATCCATGAATAGTGCAAAAAGATGAGAGCTACACTCATGTGGAACTTGGAGAGGAGAGGAACAAGGGAGGAATATCTATGAGCATTTTGAGGAGTATCTTCGGGGGTCTTCTTTCCCTTTTTTGTTTATGTAGGCTTCTTATTGTGTGCTTTATATCTCTATTGATGTGCATGTTAAGGCTTTTAGGTTCATTCATCTTTGGTTTTGGTTGTGACTAATCTAGTAATGTTTGAATTGTATCTTTTGTGCCTTGTGCCCCTTTTAGCATTCATCAGTACCTTTTCCCCCAAATTCAAATATACCAAAGTATGACAAATACGATGGTAAGAGTGACCCCTGTGATCACGTTTGGGAATTTTGTACTCTGAGCTTGGATTTTTCTCACAGTGACACATACTTAATGAGATTATTCCCAAGAGGTTTGGGAGGGAAAACAATAGAGTGGTTGTCAAAACTCACACCTCGCATCAGATCATTTGATGAGTTGGTGAATAAATTCATAACACAATACTCCTATAATATCCAACATGCAATCACCATGTTGGGTGTATGCAATACAAAGAAAAATAACAATGAAACATTCATGGTATTTCTACAACGATGGAGGCACATGGTCGCAAGATACCCATGAGATGTGGCTGAAAAAGAAAAGATGGAAATCTTTATAGACAATCTGAATGGTGAAATGAGTTATCATCTCAGACTACAATGTATACCATCTTTTGCAAAATTAATAGAGAATGGTATCCAAGAAGAGGAAGCTTCCATCAAGAAAGGAACTTTGGAATTCTTCAAGGAAGGTATTAGTTTGTCAAACAATAATACCTTTAACAATCAAAACAATAACAACAACTCAAACAAGTCCAAATTTTGGACAAGGAACAAAGAAGTTGTTAATGATGGGGTAATCGATGCCAACAATGTAAAGTCTAAACAACCATTATTGACTTTATTAGGAAAATCACCATCCAATAATGATCAAAGAAGTGCTAATCAAGGCACTAACACTTATCAACAAAATACCAACCAAGGAGCTTCAACATCAAACAACAATAAGAATCACCAAAGCAACAACAACAAGGAGAACAACGCAAACCAAAGAGGCAACACTAATACTTTCCCGTATCGACGAATATACACACCATTAGGACAAACCTTGGAATCGACATTTCGAGAGCTATTGGAAAATAATATCATAACATTGCCAGCCACAAGCAACTTTGAACCCCAAGTCAAACCACAATGGTGGAATGACTCACATTATTGTGATTATCATAGAAACAAGGGGCATAGCACAAATGATTGCATGAGGTTGAAGAACATATTTAAAGACATGATAGACAAGGGGGACTTAATGGTTAATGGTCATAAAACCAATGGGGACCATGAAGCTTTCAAAAATCCTCTTACCAATTACGACAAGGGAGGAGCATCAACGTCAAACAACACCAAAGGAGCTCGTATTAATCACATATACGAAAACACCATTAATCACATATCGGCATATGATAATCAATTGAATGTCATAAAAATAAAAGACAAACAAGAACATGTGTCGATAAATGTGACAACAAGAGCTCAAAAATATGTCTTTTGAAAGGGAATGCATCAACATCAAAAACTCTCCCCAAGACTCAATATAACTTGGTCGACCAACTACAAAGAACACCTGCTCAAATATCTATACTTGATTTGCTCAAACTTTCACCAAAACACAAGGATATCTTGGAGCAAGCTCTTGTCGAAAATACAGTTCCAAATGATCTGGATATTGATCGATTTCAAGCCATGGTGGCCCATTTGGCGGTGCCACACAACATATATTTTTCTGAACACGATGATGTCTCTTTGAATCATTCGCATAACACCCGACTCCATATCGAGGTCTTAGTCTATAAAAATCAAGTAAAAAGAGTATTAATAGATGGAGGAGTTGGTCTCAATATATGTACCCTCAAACTTATCCATGCATTGGGCTTCTCTGAGCAAGCTATTGATCCCAAATAGAAAATCACTATCAAAGCCTATGATGATGAAGAAAGATCATCTAAAGGAACTATGATACTACCCATTCAGGTAGGTCCTATACAAAGAGACACAATGTGCCAAGTCTTGGACATAGACTTGACGTACAATATACTATTTGGTCATCCCTGGATACATGAAAAGCAAGCAATACCTTCCACGTACCATCAATGTATCAAGTTCCCCTACAATAGACAGGAAATTTCAATATCTGCAGATACTAACCCTTTTCAGTACTGCAATGCTATGGGGATAGCTCAAGATAGCCTAGTTCCACACAACAGGGAGGGCCCAAGATTCCTCATCATCTAACCATCAAGAAGAACTCAAATCACTATCCATGAACTTCAAGCAAAAGATGAAAATAAATGACCAAGGCATGGGGGAGTACTCTTTTGAGCCTTTGTGTCTATCTAAGTTTCCAACTTCACCAAGGTCTTATGGACAACCTTCCACATCAAGACATCAGGCAACACAACCCATCATAAAGTTTGATGGTAAATTTATCCAAATGGGCACACTGGCTGAAGAATTAGAAGATAAATACATCCTTATCTTGCTATACAAGGATGAAGAAGAAATCAGAGCTGCTACCATAGAAGTAGCCATACCAATAGAACAGTATGGAAATGGGTTCCGGATCATGCAACGAATGGGATACAAAGGAAATGAACCTATTGGCAAGCACCAAGAAGGCATCATAGAACCCATACAACTTTGTTCATAATTCGCAAAATACAAAACAAGACTTGGGTATGGCCAACATGTTCCACCTGTGCAAAAGAAAAATCACCATCAAAAACCTTAATGGAAAGAAAAGAAAAAACATAATGAAGACTCATGGCAAGAAGCACTGGACCAAGCAGCAGAAAAGACAAGAAAGGAGAAAACACATGAAGAAAATGAAAGACTACAAGGAGAACTCACTATTCAAAGGGGGGAAGCTTCTTATAAGAAAATACATTATGTACAAGAACCTGATCAAACCAAGGTTGAGCCACAACCTAAGGAAATTGTTACTCAAAGAAAGGAAATAGTGTATGAACAAATTTCAAAGAGTACAAACAAGCATTGATCCCGAATCAGAACAAGCTACTAAACTTGTGTCAATTATCAGTGATCTTTTCTCACCATACAATATACCTGTTAGATTCAACGAGGTAACCTGGGACAGTGATTCTGAAACCAATTCCAATGAGTATGAGTGGAATATTTGTTCTGATGTTACTAAAGATATTGAGCTGGATACAATCCATGCATACACACCCATTTCTCATGAGGGATAAGGCTCAAAATCTCGACCGATTGAATTCGGACCACAACATATCTATGAGGCTAGTGAGAACGAGCAGTGACAATACGAACAAGGCAATGTCATAGACCTCACCAACATCTCGAACAACTATGACGATATCTCCATCATGACACTTACAATAGTCGATTTTAACCCGCCAAATGACTCCTTACCGCTCATATATCCTGACCTCATAGATTGGGAAGAACCCGAACATCCAAATTTCAAGATATTTCCAGAAATGTAAGAAAATCCAAAAAAATTGCTAATTTGCTCCAAAAATTATTTTTTTATGAAAAATCATAAAAAATTCATATAAAATGCAAAATCAATCCAAAAAATCTGAAATTTTTACTAGAGAGTCTTGATGGTCTTCCAAACTTGCATAAAAAAATTTCTGCAATAAATCCAAACAGTTTGTGAGATATGAGTAAAATAATGCAAAACCCTAATTTTCAAAGATCTTATTTTTGAGCAATGATTTTGCATCAAATTTAAAATCACAAAGAACAGATCCTGTGTATAATTATGAGATATTTCCAAAAATGTAAGAAAATCCGAAAAATTCACTAATTTGCTCTCAAAAATAATTTTTTATGAAAACTCATAAAAAATTCATATAAATCTATAAAATGATCCAAAAAATCTAAAATTTTTACTAAATCCTTCAAATACTTTTCCTGACCTGCACAAAAAATTTGATGTCAAAATTCAAAGCCATTTTTGAGATCTGATCAAAATAAGGAAAAACCCTAATTTTTAAAGATCCGATTTTTAGGGAAATATTTTGCATCAAAATTAAAATCACAAAGAATAGATCCTATGTATAATTATGAGATATTTCCAAAAATGTAAGAAAATCTAAAAAATTCTCTCATTTGCTCTCAAATTTAATTTTTTATGAAAAATCATAAAAAAATCATAGAAAATGAAAATGTGCTCCAAAAATTTTGAATTTTGGATTGAGAGCTCCTGATACTTTCTTCAACCTGAAAAAAAACTTTGGTGCAAAATTTTCCTAGCCGTTTGTGAGATATGATCGAATCTCTCCAAGATCTTGATTTTGTGTCCAAAACCCTAGCTGCACAAGATTATTCTCCAAATTGTTTTACAAAACAACAATATAGGGTTAGAAAAATTTGCAAAAAACATAGATCTAACAAAAATCCATGTCCCGCCGGGCATGCCAAAATGTATATGGTGAAAATGGATAACAACAATATTGAAAGACTAAATAGATTCAACCACAAAACCCTAGCCTAACAACAACAAAGATCCACCATAACATATGAAGATTACCTAAGACAATGCAAATCAAATGAAATCACAAAAATTATACCATCACATGTCCAATAGGGTTTAGATCTCCATTCTTCCTATCTCCATTGATCTTGCTTGATATATTTGCTCTCAAATTTTATGTGCACAAGAGCTCAATAAAGAACGGAAATGTGGTTGCAAGGAGGATCGCCTATGTTCAAAAGCGTAGTGTAGTCAAGTAGTCAATGGGGGTTGAATGCATAGTTTGATTAGAATGATTGATTAGGGTTGATAATGAAGGAAGCATCTCCTTATATAGAAGACACTATATGAAATGGAGGGATAAGGTTGAGAGGTGTAAAAGGAGGTCGGCTATGATTAGAGGGTAGGTAAAAGAAATAATAAAATAATGAAAGGGGTAGGTAGTGTATGAATTAAGAGATGAATGACATGTGTCATGGGTAGAAAAGGTTAATGAATTAATTAAATAAATAAAGATTTATTTAGTTAATAGAAGAAGTGGGATAATTAAATAAATAAGATATTTATTTAATTTAGGAAAAGGATAATTTAAATAAATAAATGTATTTATTTAAATGAGAAATAAGGCTAGAAGAGGATAAATGAATTAATTAAATAAATAAAGATTTATTCAATTAATAGAATATTAAGCTTAGATAATTAAATAAATAATTTATTTAATTAGACTGGACAATTTTGGGTGTCTACAATTGCTAACATTGGTTTCATTGTCAAGACCCTTGTTAGGTTTTGTTGAGGTTTTGGTAGGAAAATTTTTAATTTTAAAACTAATATTGGATGAAGAAATAAAACATCAAATGAGAGGTGGTACAGTCACAGTTAGGAGGGACCTAGACAAGATCTATCTGGACCGTGCATCAAGAGTAACACAACAAAATCAAGATAAGATGATGGAGGCAATGCAAAACTGAATGAATAAGATCATGAAAACTGTTTACAAATGACCGGTAACATCCGGATTACAAGATTCGGCTCACTGGCCTGCTACATACATGCTCAATTACAGAATCAGTCAACTTCAGACCTTTAAATCTTAAGATATGTCTTCTATATTCTCTCTCTGATAAATTGTGATGCTAAATTACATTGATTTATATGGTCAAGAAGGATCTGTGTCGGCCCAAGAGGGATCAAATGTCGAAGAATAAGATCAAATGTGTAAAACCACAAGGTTGGCCTTCGCCAAAGAGATTCCTCTAGAAAATCCAAAGGATGAAGTGTGGATTAGAGGGAAGGTTGGCCACATGCCAAGGAACATTGGAATCAATGAACTGGGGATCCATAAGCTATGGAAAGGATCCGCAAGATTCACCCAAAATAGGTCCAGGTGGTTCCAGTGTTCTAGGCCAAAAAACTGTCTCGGAATCTGGAAGCGATAACTTGTCGAAAAATTATCCAAACGTTCCATGGTTTAGGAATAAGGAAGATGATCATGTTCACAAGCAGAAGCCATCTTTGTAAGATCTGGTGAGAAAATGCAATAAAATGCAGAAAGAAATGTTGAAACTGCAAAATAGAGAACAAACTAAAAAGAAATATTTTTGGTTGATGCAAGATTGCCAAGAAATGGGGATGCTCTTGCATCAAGTGGACACATATATGATTATCAAAATTCCATCTTCTTTATGTATAACCTATGAGAGGGGGTTAGGAACTAAGGGGATGGAAAATTGAAAGGGGGAAAGGTCTAGAGAGACCTTTGAAAGGATGTGACCAATAGTAAAACCAATCAAATAACCACCATGGAACATATTTTAGGAGTAGTGTAATCACAAATCTTAAACACTCATGGCCAAAGGTGACAACAAGAATTAAACAAATATTAAGGAGTAATTTTAGTTAGAGAATAAAGAAAAAATGGCTATCCCTAATGGAGTATAAAGGAGGCAAATATAGAATTCAAAAAGAGAAGAAAGACATAGAAGAAGAATGAAGATGGCAACAAAGACAAGACTTAAGTGTGCCAATATGGGTGTTGTTGAGAGTGTCGATGTGGGTGTTGTAGGAAAAGGAGAGAAAATAAGTAGACACAAAGAGGACAAGATCCTAGAAAGTACATATTCATGCTTGAATGAGGAATAATGGTTACTAGGTAGCTTAGAGATTACTCTAGATGGATATGGAAAGGAAGGAGATTATTGCTAGGAGATTATAGTAGTAATGAGGCTCATACCCTACCACGAATCTCTAAGAATACTAAACCTAAAATTGAATTTAGCAATATAATAATCAAAATCGATGACAAATTTAAGGAGTTCCTAGAAACTTTGGACAAATTCATATCTATAATTGATTAGTATCTAGAGAAATTATTTAACAAGAGTATTAGAAAATTAAAAGATGTTCAGAAAATCAGAGAATAAATTAATCAAGCATTAAGCATAGGGGTGTGGCCAAATAAGATATTGTTTACTAATATGAGGATGAAAATAAACTTTGAAGAGTCATAACATGTGGACTAGGACCCATCCCTCTTAACGTCTAAAAGTAGGCAAATTGTGATAGAGAAATCACCAAAACAAAAAGAAGAGAAGAAAGAGAAGAAAGAAGCAAGCAACAAAAAAGAAATTCCTTGGAGCAATATATTAGGAGAAAAGTATTTTGATATAAAAAAATTAAGAGACAAGGATAGAGAATCAATGCCTTAATAAGACAACTAGTATCAAGCAATGGATATAGTCATGAAGATCCCTGAAGCAATAGAACATATTTTTCTATCAGATTTAATCTGAGAGAAATTGGGGAAGTTTGTAGATAAAGAGAGACAGTTGGAATTTGTAGGGTCCCTAAGGAATGAATAACTTGAATGGTATATTAAGAGTTACCCCTATTGGCAACAATGGCGCAAACTGAGAGGGGGAGGTGAATCAGTTTGTACAAAAGCTTTACTTAACTTAAACATAGATTTAGATTTGATAAATAATAGTGAAAGCACAAATCAACACCACATCAATAACACACATAAAACCAAGATTTTTGACATGGAAAACTCGGTCAAGGGAAAACCCATGATGGGAACCTACCCACAATGAGATGATACCCTGTTAGAAGTATATGAAATATTACAATGGGGAATACACATGCATTCAGGCACACTGCCTAGAGCTCACTGCTCAAACAAAATAACAAAGAGGGATATAACCCTTAGCAAGACTCGTTGTCTTACAGATAGATTTGGATTACATTCGGAAGATCATGAATTGATAGAGTAGTATCTCTCATGCCTGGTTACAGTTTTGGTTAAGCACACAATCTAATCTTCTCTACCACACTTCTTCACACTTCTAAAGGATCAAAACATTTGTTCGCACACTTATCTGATCACGCACATTCAGATACCACACAAATACATCTCTCACATGATTATTACATTTATTTATACAAATCATCAACCTATATTTCAAGGTCGGCTCAACACACTTCCCAAATTACAAAGATAAACCACACACACTACAATAACAATATACAGACCAAAATAATGTAGGCTAAGACATAGTTTGGATCCAAATCAACTCCTCGAACATGCAACACCACCAAAAATTATGCCACGAACATCTGCAACATGCTAAAATCATCCAGTCACCAAGAAAGTCGCATAACACGAACATACTAGAGAAATTACCAACAACAAGCACAATGATCAATGCGGACCAACAACACAAATGAACACAATCTAGAAACATCCATAAATAACGTGAATTACCACAACAATAACCGCAACATCACCACTTACTAGAACCATCATCACCATTATACTGAACATCAAGAACACTCACTGAATTGACTAACAAACTAAAAAATTCACTTGCGGACAATCAAATCATGAACCATTTGAATTGAGGACACACCAAAATATCCCAAACACTTTGCCAAATCTGCAAACTGAAATATTGCAATTTTGGAGCAATGCAGAGAAAAATTCAGAACACTAAAAAACCAACCTCAATACAGGACCACACAACTGAATCAAATCACCATGCGAACCACATAAACTTTTTTTTAATCAACTAGATATACTTATCTCAAAACCCTTTAATCCACATCAACTTATTTGCAACACACTGGCCAAACCAACTCATTTAATCTGACCGCAACACTGCAACACACAGAGGAATATGTTGACAATATTGGCATTCTGGTACATTTTGTATGACCGGTGAATGATATGGTTGTCATTGTTGGCAACATCATTTCTCAAGTCCTCATAGACTATCATAAATAAGTTGACCAGTATACAGTGGTTAACCGGCTAAACAATGTGTAGACAAGCTAAGTAGTGAGTAGACCGGCACACAAGAGGACAACCAACAAGTAGCGAGTAGACCGACATAAAAGAGGTCAACCGGCAAGCAGAGAGTAGACCGACACCATTGTTATACAGAAGGTAATCAGTAAGTAGATTTTATTCGCTACACCGGTAGAGTCTGTAACCGACAGACTAGTAACGTTCAGTTAACATCCAGATAAATTGACAGTCTTCTCCAGTCAATCGGCGAACTTATCGGCATGAATGACTATTTTGGCAAAGATTCCTGGAATGATTTCTGAAGAGTGATTTATGGCGTGGTAACAGAATTTTGAATAGAATGTTTTGGAGGGAAAAGTTGGTGACAGATCCAAAGGGTATTAAATTCACTTAATTCATTTTGATGAGGTTGTTGTTAATGTGGAAAGCTATGTGAGAAAGTGTGAACACGGGGGGAGTAGAGAATAGTATAGAGTCGAAGGTCACAGAACTGGTAGAGTGCAAAGCCGAAGGATAGAGAACCGATAGAGTGCAGAGCTAAATGTATAAGCAGGAAATCAGTGTTGTACAGAGAAGTTACAACCGGTGCAGATAGAGTTTGGTTTTTTAGTGTGATTTGATCAAGTTATTGGTAGCTACTCTAGCAGATCATCTTTATGTTTCTCTCTAACCATTACAACTAAAATCCCTTAATAGGGTGGACTTTAACAGGTCCCAATGTAAAAATCCCTTAACCGAGTGTCATCTTAATTGATGATCTTAATGATAGTTCTGATACTTAATATAAGTACAGATCCAATAGCCAATAAGATGAGAGGGGGGGGTGAATCATACAAACTTAATCTTCCATAAAAACATTAGATTCAACTTCGGTAATATATACTTCAGTAATATAACCAAAACTGCTAAACATACAAACTCAAAAGCATATAAACATCATAAACCTCATAACACCAGATTTAACGTGGAAACCCAAATAGGGAAAAACCACTGTGGGATTTCGGACCCACTAAGAAATATACTCTTCTAGAGTATGCTCGGTTAAAAGCAAATCTTGTTAAAGATTACAAACACATTGCTAGATGTGACTTGGTTAAGGGATTTCCCTCAGATCTGTTAGGATTTTCACCTTGTTAGAAGTGACCTTGTTAAAGGATTTCAAACACTCAATCAGAATGTCACCTTGCTAGAGGGTTTTACAAATAAGACTGTTAAGTCCACTCGGTTAAGAGATTTTCTGTCACTTTCACAAAATAACAGTAATAAAATCTATCTGCAACTTCACATCTAAAATGCTAAAGCAGATTCTTATTTGCTCAATACAATCTAGACATAGAACTAATCTTGTCCATCTTCTAGGCTTCTATACTCTTTTATTCAAACAAGTCTTCAAGCTTTTGTGCTCGGTAATCACTATGTAGCATCCTTGTGCATACATTTGCCTGCATACATTGTTTATCAATAGTTCTCTATTTATAAACAATTAGCTAACCGCTTAATCTCCTTGATCACATTTCCCATGACCAATCATAGCCATCAGATCTTCATGCTTGACCAGGTTCAATGCATCTTTCGAACTAAAAAACATTTTACCTCGCCTTGGAACTTGCATATATTTCTTGGAACTTGTGCTAGGGTATTGTAGTTCAATCTGAACTGTAGATCTTCATGCTGATCTTCTATTGCCATAGATTCTTAACAAACTTTATTTATGGCATAGCAATCATTTAATCAATTCCAGCTCATCAACTTCCTTCATTAAATAATGCATGTAACCATTTAATGCATTCTGTTACAGCTCGATTACAACTCGGTAATTACTCGGTGAATACTAAACTTCACTCGGTAGACATTCTGCCTTCATTAACTGATAGTGATAACCTTAGGGTTTACCGACTAGGTTCTTTGCTTGGTACCATAGTATAGTATTAACCTTACAATTTACAACATATGTATGATGTCAAAACAATCTAAACATCATGATCTCATCATTGTCTGACTCGGTAATAGTTGCCCATTGAATACCTTATTCATCCTCTTATTCATCATAATCTTTCTGTGTCTTTTACTGACATCTTTATACTCTTTAAATCATACTTCTCAAGATATGGCAACATCATACTGAATTAGAAAATTAATTTCTTGACATCAATGACAAAATAATAATATTAAGACAGTAAACATCCTTAATCAATTATATCCATAATCATCAACAACCTTCTCAATATCCTTATTGAAATGCCAACAATCTTCCATTGTCTATTATAATGCCAAATGCTAACAATCTCCCCCTTTTGCATTGATGGCAAAACCAATTGATTTGACTTTAAAAAGATTCGGATTGTTGTGATTTTGAAATGCTGAAATGCTCTCTTGCTGTCATCAGACTTCTCCCCCATACATTAGACTTCTCCTATTTTCTTCAGTCTTTTCAATCAGTCTTCTCCCCTTATATTAGTCTTCTCCACCTTTGACAAAAATGCCAAAAAGTAAAGAACTAAAACATAATTTCTTCCTATATGAAGTGAATTCCTATTGTTGTGTATCAACTGAGTCTCAGTCAGAGCATTTTGTCTTCAATTCCTGTTCCCTGTATGGTATCCTGTATTGTTTCCTACACACCTTTAGAAAACATCCTAAAGTGTGTAAATCAGCATCAACTCTAAAAAGATATTCGATAGGGTCATTGAATTGATACTTTCACCGAACTCGGTCAGTGAGTAGAAGATAGGGGTAGGACCCCTAACTTACTTCTGAGATATTCAAAAGTGTCCCTTGGCAGTGGTTTGGTGAAGATATCTGTTATTTGTTCCTTTGTGCTAACATACTCCAACACCACTTTCTTCTCGTGAGCTTCTTCTCTAAGATAATGATATTTGATAGAGATGTGCTTTGTCTTAGAGTGCATAACAGGATTTTTTGAAATGTTAATGGCACTAGTATTGTCACAGAATATAGTTACTAGCTCGGTAACTTTCTCATTTATACCTTCCAATAGTTGTTTGATCCATGCAATGTTGGTACAATTCAATGCTACAGCAACGTATTCAGCTTCTACTGTTGACTGTGAAACACATCCTTGTTTCTTGCTAAGCCAACTCACTAGTCTTTCTCCTAAAAAGAAAGCTCCTCCACTTGTGCTTTTTCTGTCATCAATGTTGCCTGCCCAATCAACATCAGTATAAACTGTTAAATCAAAATCATTTCCTTTCTAATATACTAAGCCATAATCTTCAGTGCCTTTCAAGTATCTAAAATTCTTTTGATTGTTGTCATGTGTGTTTCCTTAGGATCTACAGAGAATCTTGCAACTATACCTATTGCATGTGCTATGTCTGGTCTACTGTGAATAACATATTGTAGCTTTCCAGTCATGGATTGGTAAAGTGTCTCATCAATAGATGCAGATTCATCATTCTTTGATAATTTACAATTGGTAGTCATAGGAGTACTTACTGGTTTTGAATCCTCCATTCCAAATTTCTTCAAGATTTCCTTTATGTACTTGGATTGAGTAATGAAAATCTCATTTTTCATTTGCAGTATCTGTAAACCTATAAAATACTTTATCTCACCGATTAATGACATCTCAAATTCTTTGCTCATTTCATTTCCAAAGTTCTTACATAGAGAGTCATTTCCACAAAATATAATATCATCAACAAATATGGCTGAGATCAGTATTCCATTTTCATCATTCTTCATGTACATATTGTTGTTCTCACTTGTCCTTATAAAACCAATCTTAATCAAATAAGAGTGCAATCTTCCATACCATGCTCTAGGTGCTTGTTTCAAACCATATAAAGCTTCGTTCAATTTACATACCTGATCTTTATTATTGTCTTCTACAAATCCTTCAGGTTGTTCAATAAAAACTTCTTCTTCTAATATTCCATTCAGAAATGCAGATTTGACATCCATTTGATATACCTTGAAGTTTTTGAAAGCAGAATATGCCAACAATGTTCTTACTCCTTCAAGTCTAGCAACAGGTGCAAAAGTTTCACCATAATCAATTACTTCTTCTTGAGCATAACCTTTGCAAACTAGTCTTGCTTTATTTTGAATGACCTCTCCTTTTTCATTTAGCTTGTTTCTGAAAATCCACTTTGTACCGATTACATTTTTGTCCTTCGGTCTTGGGATTAGTGTCCATGTGTCATTCTTCTTGATTTGATCAATCTCTTCTGTCATAACATTTATCCAATCTTCACTGTTAAATGCCTCTTTCACTATTCTCGGTTCAAATTCAGATATCAGACATGTGTTATGTCTCAGTTTGTTCCTTGTCATCACTGGATCATCCTTATCTCCTATAATCTGACTTGGTGCATGATGTCTTCTGACATACTTGGCTAATACAGGCTCGGTAGGCTCTGTATGATCTTCTTCATCACTCGGTAACTGGATATTCTCTTCATTTTCTTCAACAGTCTTCTCGGTAAGACTTCTCGGTTGAACGTAGACAAATTCATCATAGTCTTCTGGTTCCTTAGAATTTCCTTCATCATTTCTTTCTGCAAATTCATCAATTTTCACATTTGCACTTTCTACTATTTTGTTAGATGATTTGATCAAACATTTAAATGCTTTGCTTCTAGAAGAATAACCTAGAAATGTTCCTTCTTCACTCTTTTGATCAAACTTGCCATTTCTATCATCTTTGTGAACATAGCATCTACTTCCAAAGATTTTAAAATAACTTACATTAGGTTTCTTATCATACCAAATTTCATATGGTGTCTTCAAAGTACCTTTCTTCAGTTGTACTCGGTTCAGGGTGTAAACTACTGTGCTTATTGCTTCTCTCCAAAATGTTTGTGGCACTTTCTTTTCAATCATCAGTGTTCTAGCAATATCCACAATAGATCTATTTCTTCTCTCAGCTATTCCATTCTGTTGTGGATTTTTCGGTGCAGAGACTTGTCTTTTAATACCATGATCATTGCAGAATAAGTTGAATTCATCAGATGTGAACTCTCCTCCTCTATCTGATCTAAGACATTTTAGTTGTCTTCCTGTTTCATTTTCAACTCTTGCCTTGTACCATTTAAACATTTGAAAAGCTTCTGATTTTTCTTTTAAAAACATTACTGACATCATCCTTGAATAGTCATCCACAAATAACAAGAAATATTTATCACCATAATAACTTTGAACTTTCATAGGACCACAAAGATAAGTGTGCACAAGATCTAAAATTCCCTTAGAAGTGTAAGACTTACTTGTGAAGCTTGATCTTGTCATCTTACCCATCTGGCATCCTCAGCACATAGCATTCTCAGGTTTTTCAAGACTCGGTAGACCTCTTACTCGGTGCTTCTTGCTTATTTTGATCAGATTATCAAAATTTACATGACAAAACCTTTTATGCCATAACCAGGTATCATCTATCTTTGCATACAAACACTTGTTCCGAGTTGAGTCAAGGTGAAATGTGTTACCTTTTGTTTGTGTCCCGATAGTAGCTAACTTTCCATTCTTGTCATGAACTTTGACAATTCATTTCTGAAATTCTATTCGGTAACCTGTGTTGTTTAGCTGTGCTACACTCAACAAATTGTATTTCAAACCTTCAACCCAATAAACATCATTGCATCTTGCATTGTCAAGAAGTGTTATAGATCCTTTACCTTTCACCGGACATGGTACATCATTACCAAATCTAAGATAGCCTCCATCATAATCTTCTAACATAACAAACTTGTGTTTATCACCTGTCATATGATTTGAGCATCCACTATCTATGATCCAAGAATCATTAGTGTTTATGTGAGATATTAGGGCTTTTTCTTCATACCTTTCTTCATTTGATCCATCTTTGATAGCCACATAATCTACTTCCTCTGTATCAGTTTCATCTAATTTATCATCATTGGATTCCTCATCAGCTATTAAGCATGTCCTTTTATCTCTTCTTCTGAAGTCTCGGTATCCTTTGTAATGATTGTCTTTCTGTATGTCATCTCGTTAATCTCTCTTTTCAGTAGAATCTTTGTCAAGACAGTTAGAAGCCATATGTCCTATCTTATCACAATTGAAACATTTCAAAGATAGTTTTTGTTAGGGTTTCAAGCAGATCCGAAGCAAATATGAACTAACAATTATATGCAGATTTAAATACAAAAGATAAAGAAATAAAACAGGACACAGATAACACAGAGATTTAACGTGGTTCACCCAGAATGGGTTACGTCCACCATACACAGCCGTCCAATCTTTCTTATTATCTAGCAAAAATAGTACATCAACCTTACAATGCCTTAAGCATCCCAGCCGCTTATAACATGCATTTTTAGGGCAACAAACAAAGTCGGCCTTTTTTAGGGTTTTATTACAATGTCGGTTTTCATCAACAAAAAACGGCAAAAAAAATTTTCTCGGGGGCTGCCGCCCCCGAACCCCTGCCCGGGGCCCGGCCTGGCTCCAGACCCCGGCGAGGATACGTGCTGAGTGTACAGTACTTTGCTGATCAGTCACCACATTTCAACAATCTCCCACTTGGAGACTGATCAGGCTCCACACCGAACAATCTCCCACTTGGAGACTGATCAGGCTCCACACCACTGTACATGCAACATCCGTTGGATAAAACACTAGGACTTGACTGGTATAAATTCCACAATTATTAATCAAAAAGACCAACAGAAATTGATGAAGAAATCAGCTTCTCCTGTGGAACTGCCTTTGTGAACATATCGACAGGATTCTCACTTGTGTGAATCTTCTCAAGCCGTAACTGACCCTCCTCCAAAATAGTCCGGATGAAGTGGTACCTGAGCTGAATGTGCTTTGTCCTTGAATGAAAAGCAGAGTTCTTCGCAAGATGAATGGCACTCTGGCTATCAGTATACAATGGGCTATCCTCTTGTGTCTGACCCAATTCCTTCAGAAAACATTGCAACCAAATCATCTCTTTGCTGGCTTCTGTAGCAGCAACATACTCAGCTTCAGTGGTTGAAAGTGCAACAACCTTTTGTAGCCTAGAAATCCAATTGACTGCAGTTCCCCCTATAGTAAAAACATACCCTGTAGTACTCCTCCGTGAATCAATATCACCCGCCAGATCAGAGTCAACAAATCCACTTAGAGCAACATTAGATCCTTTGAAACATAATGCCTTCGTAGTAGTTCCTTTCAAATACCGAAGAATCCATTTCACAGCATTCCAATGTTCCATACCCAGATTACTCATAAACCTGCTCACAACTCCCACTGCATGTGCAATATCTAGCCTTGTGCATACCATTGCATACATCAGACTGCCAACAGCTGATGAATACGGGATGTTAGACATTTTATTAACCTCTTCCTGTGCCTTTGGACACATCTCCTTAGTCAATTTGAAATGACTAGCCAAAGGTGTACAAACTGCTTTTGCATCCTGCATGTTAAATCTTTTCAACACCTTCTTTATATACTCACCTTGGGACAAATTCAAGGTTCTATTTTTCTTGTCCCGTGTAATCCTCATACCGAGAATTTTCTTAGCTGGACCCAAATCCTTCATAGCAAATGACCTGGCTAATTTCTGTTTAAGATCATTTATATGTTGCATGTTAGACCCAGCAACAAGCATGTCATCAACATAAAGCAACAGGATAATATAACTGCCATTATCAAATCTCTTAAAATATACACAATGATCAGAATGACATCTATGATAACCATGTTCAGCCATGAAACTATCAAATTTTAAATACCATTGTCGGGGTGCTTGCTTTAGGCCATACAGACTTTTCTTCAACCTGCACACCAAGTTCTCCTTACCTTTGACCTCATATCCCTGTGGTTGCAACATGTAAATTTCCTCCTCCAAATCTCCATGGAGAAAACCTGTTTTGACATCTAATTGTTCAAGATGTAAATCATCTGCAGCCACAAGACTAAGTACAGTTCTAATTGAAGTCATTTTTACAACTGGAGAAAATATTTCATCATAATCTATACCCTTTTTCTGTGCAAAACCTTTTACCACAAGTCTGGCCTTATATCTTTTCTGACCTCCTTCCTCCTCCTTCAGCCGATAAACCCATTTGTTAGGCAAGGCTCTTTTTTCTGCAGGTAAAGGGACTAAGTCCCAAGTCTTATTTTTCATCAAGGAGTCCATCTCCTCTTTCATGCCTAGTTGCCACTGTTGTTTGGCATCCACCTGCATTGCTTCTTCATATTCTTCTGGTTCACCAAAATCTGTTAATAAAATAGAATACAAAGAAGGAGAAAATCTTTCAGGGGGTCTACTTGTCCTCGTAGAACGTCTAACACTTGCAGGAGTTTGTGGGACAATCTGTTGTTGCTGAGCATCAGGTACCTGTGGCATTTCATTTTCAGGAATCTCATCCAACACCACATATTCTTGTTTGTCCTGTTCATGCTTCTTTTCCTGCATTTTTTCTTTATACATAACCTTCTCATTGAATATAACATCTCTACTTCTAATTATTTTCTTATTTTCAAGATCCCATAACCGATAGCCATATTCATCTATTCCATATCCAATGAAGGTACATTTCTGAGATTTAGCATCAAGCTTGGTTCTGTTTTCTTTATCAACATGGACAAAAGCTTCGCAACCAAAAGTTTTTAGAAAAGAATAATTTACCTTTTTACTAGTCCATGCCTCCTCTGGAATACCACCATCCAAAGGGGTTGAAGGTCCTCTATTTATCAAATAGACAGTAGTATGTACAGCATCTGCCCAAAAATGTAAGGGCAATCCAGCATGCAATCTCATGCTCCTCGCACGTTCCATGATGGTCCTATTCATTCTCTCTGACACACCATTTTCCTGTGGAGTTCCTGGAACTGTCTTCTACTTTCGAATCCCATTTAAGGAACAGTAATCTTCAAATGCTTTGCTGCAATACTCACCTCCATTATCCGATCTGAGACACTTCAACCTTTTTCCTATCTCATTCTCAACCAAAGCTTTCCATTTTTTAAAAGTTTCAAAAACATCTGATTTTTGTTTTAGGAAATATACCCATGTTTTTCTGGTTGAGTCATCAATAAAAATAACATAATAACAAGAGCCACCAAGAGATGATACCTGAGCCGGTCCCCATACATCTGAATGTACAAGCTCTAACTTCTCACTCTTCTTCTCTTTCCCAACCTTGAGAAATCTGACTCTTTTCTGTTTACCATAAACACAGTTCTCACAAAACTCTAAATCAATCTTCTTTAGTCCTGGCAATAGATTTTTGGAGTGAAGGATTTTCATCCCTTTCTCACTCATGTGCCCAAGCCTATGGTGCCACATTATCGAATCTGTTCTTGCAACATTTATTGTTGTTGTCCCTGCAGTAACTTTATCTGTAGCAGCTAAGGTAGAGTAAGTGTTACCAGTACACAGATATAATGTGCCTACCTTCGCACCTTTAGCTACTACTAATGATCCTTTAGTGACCTTCCACATACTGTCTGAGAAGGTAACTATGCAACCTTCACTACCTAGTTGCCCTGCAGAAATTAAATTTCTTCTTAAATTAGGAACATGTCTTACCTCCTGCAGAAACCAGTCATTACCATTCTGCAACTTGATCTTTATCTTTCCTTTTCCAACAATTTGACAAGGCTCATCATCACCCAAATATACCTATCCAAAATCACCTTGAACATAATCTAGAAAATATTTTCTATGGGGTGTAGCATGAAATGAAGCCCCAGAATCTATTACCCAGGAATCATTAACATTATCCAAACATAAGATTAAAGCATCTTGTAAAGTATTACTTGCAATATTAGCTTCCTTACTGTCATTTTCATTTTTGTCTCCTTCTTTGTTTTTTCGAGACCAACAATCTTTCTTTAGATGACCAGGCTTTCCGCAGTACCAGCAATCTTTCTTTCCTCTAGATTGAGAGCGTCCTTTCTTTGACTTCCCTCGTGACTTCTCATTCCCAGGGCCTTTTCCTCTTTCCTTTGATCTTCCTCTGTTCTCCACATTCAAAACACTACCCGATGATGTTGGAGTCTCACCTGTACTTTTCCTTCGCATTTCCTCGCTTAGGATAACACCAACAATATCATCAAATACCAAAGTATTTTTACCAAAGACAGAGTTACTTACAGCCATAACCAAGCTATTCTAGCTTTCTGGCAAAGAACATAAAATCAAGAGAGCCCTAACCTCTTCTGCAAAGGTAATTTTTACCGAAAACAATTGATTGGTAATTGTATTAAATTCATTTAAGTGCTCTGCTACAGATCCTCCCTCACTCATTTTCAAATTAAACAAACGCTTCATAAGAAATACCTTATTTGAAGCCGAGGGTTTCTCATACAGCTTAGCCAATGTTGCCATCAAATCTACAGTCGTTTTTGCTTCTGTTATATTGAATGCTACAGACACCGCAAGGCACAATCGAATGGATCCCAGTGCCTTTCTATCTAAAATGTCCCACTCTTCATCTGATATTGTGGTCGGTTTCTTTGCCTTTCCTTCCAATGGCCGCCACAAATCCTTTTGATACAGGTAATCCTCCATCTGCATTTTCCATAACTGATAATTCTGGCCGTTAAACTTTTCGACCTTGAATTTAGAATCCTCCATTGCTCCCACTCAAATCTGAAAGTCCTGCCAATTTACAGAAAACCTCGCTCTGATACCAATTGTTAGGGTTTCAAGCAGATCCGAAGCAAATATGAACTAACAATTATATGCAGATTTAAATACAAAAGATAAAGAAATAAAACAGGACACAGATAACACAGAGATTTAATGTGGTTCACCCAGAATGGGTTACATCCACCATACACAGTCGTCCAATCTTTCTTATTATCCAGCAAAAATAGTACATCAACCTTACAATGCCTTAAGCATCCCAGCCGCTTATAACATGCGTTTTTAGGGCAACAAACAAAGTCGGCCTTTTTTAGGGTTTTATTACAATGTCGGTTTTCATCAACAAAAAACGGCAAGGATACGTGCTGAGTGTATAGTACTTTGCTGATCAGTCGCCACATTTCAACAGTTTTCCTTTATACTTACCTTTGCCTCTCGGTAACCTTTTGGCTAATAGTGCTTCAAACTCTTCCTGCTTTCTGATTTCCTCATACAATTTGTGTACTTCTTCCATGTTCTTACGAAATCTTTCACTTGCTCCACTGTGATCTCCTTCAGAGTACTTATACTTTATTTCATTTTAATCATTAGATTCATCAAGATGAAAAGAACTAAATGCAGATTCAACTTTATTTACCAAAGATCCACTGTTATCAAAGTTACTTAACTCAAATGCATGTAGCTTACCAATAGTAGCATCTAAAGAAACTGGCATATTAGGTACAGACCTCAATTCATTGATTGTAGAAACTTGGATTGCATAAGCTGGTAGAAGGGTTCTTAACAACTTACTTGTTATATCCTTTTCTTCAATAGTTCCACCTGCTCCTTTGATTTGATTGACAATCTCCTTTAGTCTTGTACTGTACTGAGTTATGTTCTCACCTTCATTCATCCTCATAGATTCAAGTTGTCCTCTTAGACTATCTACTTTTTCTCTTTGAACATGTTCATCTCCTCCATATACTGATATGAGCTTATCCCACATTGCCTTTGCATCATTGCAGCCTTCTAGGTCATTAAACTCTGAGTCGGTCAATGCAGATGTTATTTCAATCATTGCTTGGATATGTTCTTGCTTTGCCTTTATCTCTTCCATTATCAATGGATAGGTGTTCGGTGTAACAAAATCATTCTCCAGATAGTATACAGCATATTCTCCAACTCCTGATAGATGTAGCTTCATCCTTTTCTGCCATGTAGAGAAACTTGACTTGTTCAGCTTCGGTGCATCCCTCTTATGCATCTTTGGATCTTTAACTCAAGTGCCTTTAAACTTTTCTTCCGGAGTCCAAAGCTCTGATACCAATTGATAGTTTGATACTTAATATAAGTACAGATCTAATAGCCAACAAGATGAGAGGGGGGGGTGAATCATACAAACTTAATCTTCCATAAAAACATTAGATTCAACCTCGGTAATATATACTTCAGTAATATAACCAAAACTGCTAAACATACAAACTCAAAAGCATATAAACATCATAAACCTCATAACACCAGATTTAACGTGGAAACCCAAATAGGGAAAAACCATTGTGGGATTTCGGACCCACTAAGAAATATACTCTTCTAGAGTATGCTCGGTTAAAAGCAAATCCTGTTAAAGATTACAAACACATTGCTAGATGTGACCCGGTTAAGGGATTTCCCTTAGATCTGTTAGGATCTTCACCTTGTTAGAAGTGACCTTGTTAAAGGATTTCAAACACTCAATCAGAATGTCACCTTGCTAGAGGGTTTTACAAATAAGATTGTTAAGTCCACTTGGTTAAGATATTTTCTGTCACTTTCACAAAATAACAGTTGTAGACGTATAAAAATGACCATAAGGGACATTGTGAGATAGAGAACCATGGGACCCTCCTTGGGAAGCTCAGTAATACTACGTTACTCCATAGCTTGCACCAAGAAGTCCTGTGTGTGTGTGTGGACTAGTATTATAATAAATTTTCACATATTTAGTTTTATTTACCCACTTTTCCCGCATACAACAGTAATAAAATCTATCTGCAACTTCACATCTAAAATGCTAAAGTAGATTCTTATTTTCTCAATACAATCTAGACATAGAACTAATCTTGTCCATCTGTTGGGCTTCTATACTTTGTTATTCAAACAGGTCTTCAAGCTTCTCTGCTCGGTAATCACTATGTAGCATCCTTGTGCATACATTTGCCCGCATACATTGTTTATCAATAGTTCCCTATTTATAAACAATTAGCTAACCGCTTAATCTCCTTGATCACATTTCCCATGATCAATCATAGCCATCAGATCTTCATGCTTGACCAGGTTCAATGCATCTTTCGATCTGAAAAATGTTTTACCTCACCTTGGAACTTGCATATATTTATTGGAACTTGTGCTAGGGTATTGTGGTTCAATCTGAACTGTAGATCTTCATGTTGATCTTCCATTGCCATAGATTCTTAACAAACTTTATTTACGGTATACCAATCATTTAATCAGTTCCAGCTCAACAGCTTCCTTCATTAAATAACACATGTAACCATTTAATGCATTCTGTTACAACTCGGTTACAACTTGGTAATTACTCGGTGAATACTAAACTTCACTCGGTAGACATTCTGCCTTCATTAACCAATAGCGATAACCTTAGGGTTTACCGACTATGTTCCTTAGGGTTTACCAACTAGGTTCTTTGCTTGGTAACATAGTATAGTATTAACCTTACAATTTACAACATATGTATGATGTCAAAACAATCTAAACATCATTGTCTGACTCGGTAATAGTTGCCCATTGAATACCTTATTCATCCTCTTATTCATCATAATCTTTCTATGTCTTTTACCGACATCTTTATACTCTTTAAATCATACTTCTCAAGATATGGCAACATCATACTGAATTAGAAAATCAATTTCTTGACATCAATGACAAAATAATAATATTAAGACAGTAAACATCCTTAATCAATTATATCCATAATCATCAACAACCTTCTCAATATCCTTATTGAAATGCCAACAATCTTCCATTGTTTGTTATAATGCCAAATGCTAACACTTAAGACCTTTGACAAGGCTACCTTTAACAGGGTAAAGGCACTAATAGGCCTTAGACAAAATCCCTTAACCGGGTGGCACCTAACATTGTCTTTGTAATCTCCTAACAGGGATGGCTCCTTATCGGGCATACTCCAGAAGAGTACAAATTTTGTGAGTTCCTACTCACACTGTGGTTTTCTCCCATTTGGGTTTCCATGAGATAATTCTTGGTGTCACTGTGTATCTTTTCATGCATGCTTATTCTTTTGCAGTAGTTATTTATATTGATGAATGTTAAGTTAATGAGAACTTAAGTTAAAAGTTTTAATTGACTAAAATCAGTAAAGTGTTGATGCACCCCTCCCCTCTCAGCACCGGTTAGGACTAATAGACAAAAATGACAACACATCACTCAACCAATCCAAACACATATTTGCACATTATCCCAACAACCCCAACCATGTAGCCACCTAATATATGGTTTAAGAAGAATCACTAGCCAATTTCGATACCCCAAGAGTTTTGACAAGGAGCATTACTGAGATGAGAAATCTAACATAGGGTAGCAATGAATCTATCAAAAGTTATGATAAAAAGTTCAAATAAGTGTGTGGGAGGTTAGAAGAGCCACTAACTAAAAAAAAAAGATAGAATGGCTCATTATTTAGATTGAAAAAATAATTCAAATGAGGCCTAGATGACAAAGAATTTGAAAAATACACCGATTTAATTGCAATGGCCTACTGGATAGAGGCCCAACCATGGAGGAGACCAGAGAAAGATGGGAATACTTAGATATTAAAGGATCTATAAGAAAAAGTAAATAGGTTGGTGATACAATAGGAGATATGAGCCACAACGCCTAAACAAATAGAAAGGATATGGTGCACATATTGCAACTAGGAAGGGAAAATCTGGAAGAAATGCCCAAAATATATAGCAGAGAAGACCTTAGCAGTAGTAGAAATAATTAGACAAAATTTTATGTACTATACTACATGTCAGGAATGGGACTTGCACTTAACTAAATAATGCCTAAAGAATAGAACTACAATTTAGAATAGAGGCATCCAATGTTGTCAAAAGCATAATTATAGTGTTGATGAAAGGAGTGAGGTTGGTTATCAGATCAGACCCTAGCAGGACAACTCAAATTCCTATCAATGCAAAACAATCAATAGGGCTATTAAGATAAAAATAGAAAATCCAATTATAGAGGGGGAAGAGGAAGAGACCTGGACAACAAAAGGAGGAATTGTGCCACTTTTTCCAATTGTGGAAAATGGGCCATTATGCCTTAGAGTGTTATATAGAGAAAAGGCAAAAATGTACATTTTGTGGGCAAGATACTCACACTGTGTTCTATCAGGAATTTCTATTAAAACCAAAATAATAGCCAGCAATCCCACGTGATGACCTACAAAGAGGACCAAGGGTGACCTAGAGGATTCCATGGTAGAACATAAGAGGTTTCCATTGCATGGATGTATGGTCCTTAAAAACCTCTACAAAAGATAATTTTGGAGAAAAGAAGAAAAATAAATATGGAGGAAAGAAGACAACTAATGTTCTCACCAGACAAGGAATTGACACAAGGAGACATAAGAAGAAAGCATTGGTATAAGAAGGATTTTATGAATATTATAGTACAAAAGAAGAAGAAGATGAGGAGTAGGAGGAAGAACAAACACAATTTTAGCCTGATAAGAAACAATATGAAAAGGTAGTAGAACAAGTCTACCAAACAATAATGCAACAATTTCAGGAGGAAGTAGGCAACTCCACAGAAGAAAAGGTGGAAATATTAAAATACCTATCTACTATGCCTACATAGAAATATATAGTAGTAAAATTAGAATTTTGTTGTAAGTATTCAAACAAGAAGAGACTAGTAAACCAGATATAAAATTAGCATAACTAGAAAAATTGTCCATTGTTGATTAATGTACAATTAAATGATCACAAGGTGAAATAGTCATGGTGGACTTGGGTGTAGACCTAAATATAATTTCATCCATCACATGGGAGAAGTTAGGAAGATTGACGCTTGTTAAAAAAATGTAGCATCGTAAATTATAATCTTGTACAATTCACATCTCATATATGTGCTCTTACTTTAGTGTGTCCTATCTTCATTCCCCCAGGCCCATTTTGGTCCTTTTTACTATGGATTTGATGTCACTTGTGTACATGGATAAGTAGAGCCCATCCTAAAGCTATGCCCTCTTTATTTGATGGATCCTAATTGAAGAGGACAAGGGTGTTGTGGCGCCACTATCTGGACCATCGTGCCATGATGCACTGGTCCTCCTTAAATATGACCGTTGGAGGTTGGACTTATAAAAATTATACCTAGGGAAGCCTATATAAGGACATCCTATCAATCCATTTTAGATCTAAGAATCCACTCATAGCATTTGTGCATTGATCATCAACCACTCAAGGCAGTTTTTCATATCATTCAAGTATCATGGAGAAAAGTCATATCAATATTCATGCAAGCATGTGTGTTTAGGTCATTCATGTTCATATGTTTATCATGTTATTGCTTTCAACATTCGTGATCACATTTAAAGAGCATCGCATCATCAATCTTCTATCTACCATTACAGATTTGACTTATATCTTCCAACATTTACTTCAATATTTACATTTCATACTTCAATTCATTTCAAGGTTAATTCATAAACTAGGGTTTGAACCAAGGCAAACCCCTATCCATAACCCTTTTTCTCTCTTTCTATGTGTAGGAAATTGATTCAAGAGCTACAATCCAAGATTCTAATTGAATTGATGATGATTTTGAAGGAATAAAAAGCAAAGGACAAGGATGACCTACCACCATGGTCCTAAGGCTTTTTCTCGATCTTCCAACTATGGATCCTATGTGTCTTCTTCATATAGAAAAGATCTCATTTGCCTGTCAAAAAGTTACATGACCAATGCAACCTACCACCCTAGTCCTAATAATTCAACTCGAATTTCCAACAACAGGTTCATATTCTCTTCTTCTCAGATCTCTATCTATGGCTCTTTTTGACATGTGTAGAATTATGTTATAATTGTTTCACTTCAATTATCCATTGCTTTTCCCTAAACTTTACAATACAAATCCAATTTCAACTCAAAAAGGGGAGACAAACAAACAAGTGAATCTAATCAGTATTTTAGCCCTTTTTCTAATCGAATTGTGGATAGATCTATTGGATTCACCCCTCCTTTTTCAATGTAATGGTCTACTAGGTAAGATTAGTGGTTTTATTATCTTAATTGGTGAAACTCTAATTTTACCACTAATACAAACACCCATGAATATTAGTTTATTTGATAGTTTTAGAGTGGAAACATTATATTCTTGGAAAAATGTTGAGGTGAATGTATAGGGGATTAAAGAAAATGTAGATTTTGAAGTGGTAGAGATGAAGGATCCATTCAACATATTCAGAGCTATAGTTGAACTAAGATGATTTGTGAATGCCAATGAATTCATATATTATAGGGCTAAAGAAATATATTTTGTTAATAATGAACAAATAGTGCATATCCCACTAAGCATTGAAGATAGGTCATATGTAGAGCCACTATAAAATATCCCTACCTAGCCTTTATGCAACATATCTCAGACCTCCATACTCAAACACCAACACACAATATTTGGATTCCACAAAGTATTTGTGATTAGGAGCCATATGCCTATAACCTTTGGGAATGAAGCACTAGTATTTAAAACACATAATATTAAACATGGGATTTCACACATTAAGCTACTGATATTTTTTGAAATACCTCAAGAGATGTTGAATATATTGTATAAATGGAGAAGACATTCAAAAAGGAAAAAGTGAGGATGACAACATTACAAGACGCATTGGTTTGAAACATTGCATAATGGTGAAATACACATAAGAATACTATTATAGATTGGTCTGCATTCAAAATTATCATTAAAGCCTCGTATGTACAAGAAGGAGAGTACCCCACTATCCTCAAGTATCAAGGAACTATCACCCTAAAAGATCATCTTTACACTTGTGTTTTGCATGAACCAAAGACAGAGAATAAAATCACTACCTCCACATACAATTATTCTATTGGACATTAAAATCGGTAGTACAAACATGGTATATCAGTCAAGAAAGGGGACTAGAAACCAGGGAATGGGAAGATGTTTGGAACAACTTTATCTACACATTTTCATTCTCACATGAAAATGAAAAAACATACAAGTCATTGAGTAAAATCAAGGAAATTATATTCAAACGAGTACTAAAAAATGTATACTTAGAGCCTAATCCACCACTCCAAAGTGGAGTATGGAAATTAGTACAATGGATGGATAAATAAACATGACCAGTACAAAAAAGATGTTACAAAGTCCACAAAGATCAAGAGGAGGTAGATCCTAAAATTGATATTAAGATAGGAGAAGAAGAACAAAAGTTATAACTAAGGAAAGACTTTGGTAAGCACTATTACAACCAACAATTAAATCTTAGGGAGGAAAATATAGCTCCATCAGAAAACCCAAAGATGGCAAAAATTGGAGACTACTCAGAAGAACTGGTTGTCACATTAGCTATTGAATTACAAATAAAATATAAAGAATTATTTACAGAATGAAAGGTGTAGTGTCGTAAATTGTATCCACATACAATTTCATCCTTTCTTAGACCTCACTTTGGTGCTTCGTCTTTCAATACCCAAAGCTTGTTCTGATTCTTCTCACACCATCCATAGACCTGCATTTCCACATTCTTCCAAACCTTCCCTCAAGTCTAAGTCCTGAAGGACAATACCAGGGTGCCCAACACCTTGGTCCTCTCAATTAGGAACCATTTTTTGTCCTCATAATGGTAATCTCAAATGAGCGGAAAATTTGACCATGTGTTGGCCTACTTCAAAAATTCAATTAATTTTTAGGCAGTCAAGTATAAAAGAAGGTCTACCCCTCTCATTTGAAATATAACCTCAATTCAAGATCTCAATACACTCTAGAAAATTCAAGTGAGCAAGGAATCAATCATTCATCAAGCATTGAAGCAAAAGTGAAGTCTAGTTATGCATTCAAGATGGCATCCATGTGGTCAATATTCTTTGAAGAAATTCTACAAGACATCCTAAAACCCTTGCATGAGGATCAAACAAAACTTCATAAAGGTATAAATTTTGTTTACAAGAATTTTACTTCAGATTTGTCCTTTCTCTCAAAAGGAAAGCATCTTGAAATAATTTCCATTTCAATTACTATTTCAATTTCAAGGTTGGTTCCTAAAGCAGGTTTGACCTAAGGCAAATCCCTATCCACAACATCTTTCCTCTCTTTCTATGTGCAAAAAACAGGCTTAGGAGTTGTACTCAGGGATTTTGATAGAGTCGATGGTGACACATAGGTTCAGCTTTCGACAAAGCAAAATTTGGAGGACCAAGGTGAATCTGTACTACTGGGTCTCAAAAAATCAAATTGAACTTCTAGGAACAGGTTCTAAACATCTTCTTCTGCCTAGATCTTAGTTTGTGGCTCTGTGGGATATCTATAGTACTTTGTTTTTGACAAATTACTTCAATTATTCATTGTTTTACCCTAATTACACAATCGCCTTGCAATTTTGACTAAGAAAGAGGGTAAGAAACAAATAACCAGTTAATCTAATTAGAGTTTCAATCCTTTACCTATTTGGATTGTGGCCAGATCTATTAAATTCACCCCTCTTTGAATGTGTTGGCTAATTTGGCTTGTTAGTGGTTTTATTATCTTAATTGAACTCCTAATTCCAACTTACACCCAAAACAAAAGGTATTAAGGAAGAAATGGTGACCATGAAAATACAACTATAGGAGGGTACCAAACCACACCAGAAAAGACTATATTGCTTAAAACATAATATGAATAAAAGGGTGAAGAGAGAGTTAGATAAAATATTGGTGGTCAGAATAATAAAACTGGTAGAAGAACCAAAATGGATAAGTCCAATGATGATATAAATAAAAACATGAGAAATTTGGGTATGCATAGATGTTTAGGAATTAAATAAAGCAAGTATACATGACCCATTCCCTACACCATTCATAAAAAAAATCTTATAATCTATTGTCAGAAGGGAAAACTATTCATTCACTAATGGGTTCTTTGAATACCATCAAGTACAAATAAGAAAGGAAGACCAGCCTAAAACAATATTCATCATTGAATGAAGATCTTTTATGTATACAATAATTTTGTTCTAGCTAAAAAATGTCTCTACTATCTTTAGCCAAATATTGGTCAATACTTTCAAAGATTTTATTCATGATTTTTTGGAGGTATACTCAAATGATTGGATGGTATATGGGTTGGTGAAGGATCATATTAAAGCACTCTAAACAATGTTAGAGAAATTTAGGAGTATGCAAATATCTTTAAACCTAAAGAAGGGTATCTTTGCAGTCCCTTTTGACACATTATTGGGACTTATTATTTGGAAATAAGGTTTGATAGTAGATCCAATGAAAATTTCTTTGATTATGAACCTACCACCCACTAAGACAACCCCAAAAGTAAAAAAATTCTTTGGATACAACGGTTATCATAGGAAGTTCATCAAAGGGTGTGCCACCATAAGTGCACCATTAAAAGAGTTGTAAAAAAATGAGAAGACCGATGCATTGGTGAAAATTTAGAATTAGGGTTTCAATTAAGATAATAGAACCATTGATATGCTAAATTCACCAAAACATTGAAATAGGGGTGAATCCAATAGATGTAGCCACAATCCAAATAAGGAAAGGATTGAAATTCTAATTAGATTCATTGGTTGTTAATAGTTACCAAATCAAGACTCGGGCTTGGACGAAAGGTAGAGAAACATATGAAAATGCAGGTCTATGGATGGTGTAAGCAAAAACAAAACATGCATAAAAAATCAAAAGATGAAGCACTGAGGCAAGGTCTAAGAAAGGACAAAATTGTATGCAGATACAATTTGTGATGCTACATTTATCCCCTACTTTAGTGGGAGCACGAGATTAAGAATACTCATGGTAAAGTACAAAGTCGCATTGCAAAAACTTCAACAAGATATCAGAGAGACAAGTCACACCAAACCCCTAGGGACTTTAGGATCTTACTAGTCTAATATCAAGATAAAAGGGATAACACATGAAAGGAAAAGAAATAACATGACTATATTAGCCAAGTAATATTTGCTTACTATGAGTCATGAAAAATTAAAATATCAAGTTACAAACAAAAAGTCTCGGTTTTCAAAGTAACCTGAGTATCAAAAACATGTCATGGTGTGTGCATAAAGTGTAACATTGAGCAGAGTGTATACCCCCATGTTAAAGTGATTGCATACACCTTACTGGGAGCATTTTCTTTAAGGTGGCATATATCCAAAAGACAAGCATGTTACCACAATGAGATGCCCCCAATAAAGGACATATTAAAGGATAATGGTCACAAAACATATAGAAAAAAGCACATAAGGGATCCACTAACTCTAGGGTCAGTATGCTCTTATGATAAATATGCAGATCAAGAATATTTATATTGGATTGACCTCACCCTCCAAAAGTAGTGGAACTATGAACACAATGGAAGAAGAGCACAAGAGATAACAAACAAATGTCTTATTGAGTCAACATGAGAGAGACCAAAAATAGATCTTAACGCTTTGCATCGTCCCCAAGTAAACAACACAAGGCACAAAATATAAAATAATTGAGATACAAATAGAGTAATGTCACAATGGATTCAGTCTCTTTATTACCTTGTACCAACATAGTAATAAGGGTCATCCGAAGAGAACCTAACATAATAGAAAAACATGTCAAATAACACATCATAAGGGAAGCACATTATGAACAATAAAACACACAAAAGAGAATCTATGGTAGGAATGAAGCTAGTCAAGCAAATCATACACTTGCTAATCTTGTTGAACATCATCTAGGGATTGTGGACAAGATGCAAGAGGAGCCACTTCGAGTACAACAAATGGAGCTATTGCAAGTTGCAAACAATAACCATGCTCTAATGATGAGTCACTTTGTTTGTCATTAGTAGCTAGGATTAATGCCTTTAAAAAATGTGAAGATAACCCACATGATTAATCTCAACAAGCTCATACATATCTTCAAAATAATTAGAATCAACATTGCTAGCATGAACAATATTATCATCATCTAGATTAATAAACATAGGATCTCCAATATGAAAAGAAGTTGAACCATCATTTTTCTTGAGCATTTTTAATTTAGGTGATTTGATGTGAACTTCCTCCCTAAGGTTAGGTGAAGGTAGGAAAAATGGGATTAAGTAAATATTTGGTGTCTTCGGGGAGGAAATGGTTTGGGAAGAAAGATTACAAGCCTTAGCATGACATCTTCATTGGTGTTCCCTCGCACACTAATTCCTTTTAGTTCTAGTCAAGACTTGTAAAGGTTGAGGATCAATGGACATAGGCTTCTTTTCTTCTCTTATATGAGGAGGAACAAAAGAAACCTCAATAGGTTGAGGAAGACTAGATGTTAATTTCTTTCCTTTGTAAGAAGGATGTTGGATTGAGGCATATATAGGAGGAATAGAAGGAGTAGGAATAATACCAGGTTCATTATGAGGAGGAGGAATATCCATGGGTGTAGAGTCTCTAGGTTTACTCAAGGACATGATCATCTCATTTTTCCATTTTTTGGAAGATAAAAAAAAGATGTCATTTCAAATTTTAAGAGACTCAATTTGTTTAGGCCAAGTGTAATCAAGTGTGAAATTTCCATGCTTCATCATGGGTTGGTAAAGGCTGTGATTAATTATTATAATAGTACCATTATGAAGGAATTCTAAATATTTATGAATTGTAGAAGGGATAACTTTCATGGAAGAGAGCCAAGGATGTCCCAGCTTCACACAGAAATTGACTTGATGTAAGAATAATAGCAAAGGTGACATCTAAGCACTTATTACCAACCTAAATAGGAAGAGTAATAGAACCACTAGTAAGGAAAGAGAAACCATCATACACCTTAATCATAACATCAGACTTATCATATGTTATTTGATGCAATTGCGAGATATAAAGATGTTCTTCAATTATCACAGTCACCATACACACTGGATCAATGAGAATCCCTCGTGAGATTTTGTCTTTGATCTTCACAGTGATATATAATGGGCCATTAGGTGGAACAATAGTCTCACTAGGATAAAAAGGTAATGCATGTCTTTTGGAGGTGTAGGTTTGTCAACAAGGTTCACAACATTATTAGAGTCTAGGACAAGGTCATTAGGAGAAAAATCAAGAGACTCGAACTTAACAACATTGGTAGAATGTTGTTAAGTTAGACATGTCTAAAGCCTATGATAGAATGAACTGGCATTTTCTTTTCAAGATTATGAAAGCCTTTGTATTTGGAGAAAAAGTTATACAGCTCTGCTCTCAATTGATGGAAACTTCCTCATCTGTTGTTATTGTCAATGGATCTCCTTCTAGTTTCTTCAAAAGCACTAGAGGTCTAAGACAGGGGGATCCCATCTCCCCTATCTTGTCTACTATATTAGCTGAAAGTTTGGGCAGATTTATTTTTTTTAATGTGGAAGAAGGTAATCTCAAAGGATTGAAACCTTCTTCGTCCAATATTACTTGTACTCGTGAACAATTTGTTGATGATTCGATTACCATGGGGGAAGCTACTATTAGGAAAGCAAGAAATATGAAGAATGTTATGGATATTTATGAATCTGCTTTTGGTCAAAAAATTAATTGGGATAACAACTCGTTGTTCTTCATCAAAACCCCTATTCAAAGACAATTAAGGATTGAAAGAATTCTTGGATGTAAAATTGCTGAGTTTCCCTCTACTTACTTGGGGCTTCCTCTTTGTATTAAGCATGCAGATAATTTATGGATTAAGTTGGTTGACAGATTCAACACTAACCTGGCAGGTTGGAAAGGGGTTATCCTTAGTCAAGCGGGCAAGGTGATGCTGCTTAAAGATACTCTCCAAAACTTGCCTATTTATGCTCTCAGTTTGTTTAAAATCCCTAGAAATTTTGCGGAGACAATTGAAAGAATCCAAAAAAAAATTCTTTGATCGGGAGTGGAAGACAAGAATAGAATTCCCCTTATAGCTTGGAACAAAATTTGTTCTCCCAAGGCCTCTGGGGGTTGGGTTTAAGGAATATTAGCTCTATGAATAATGCCTTATTAGCAAAACAAATATGGAGAATGAAAGGGGAGGAAAGAGAGTGGAATTTAATCTGGAAAAAGAAATATATTCATATGCAACCTTCTGAGGAAGAATTTTTGGATAAATCTTTTACTGTTGAAGGTTCTGCAATTTGGAATGCAGTTCAATCGGCTAAAAGTTGGGCTACTACTGGAAGAATGTGGAAATTGGGGAATGGAAGAAGTATAATATTTTGGGAAGACAGACGGCTTATGGATAAACCTTTGGAGGAAATTCCAATCCTTAATGATGGGAAAGATTGGTTCAAAAAAAGGCATGGGGGTTTGGTTAGAGACTACTGGAGAAATGGGAATTGGATTGAGTTTAGCCAGCATTGTCCGGGTTTAAAGTTTCTTGAGATTTTGTTTTCTTCTAAAATTTTGAGGGACAACAAAGAGGATAGTTTGATTTGGAGGGAGACCTCGGATGGGAATTATTTTGTGTCTTCGGTTGTGGCTATCCACAACAAAGTTATGGAAGAGATTCCTATTTGGGCTAAAGTGTGAAATAAGAAGTTAATTCCTAAAGTTAATATCTTTTTTTGGATCTTTATCCAAAATAAGGTGTTGACTTTGGACAACCTTCAAAAGTGAGGATTTGTTTTTCCTAACAGGTGTTCTCTTTGTTTCAAGGAAGAACAATCTGCTTGCCATATTCTCCACCAGTGTACATTCAGCCAGGAAATTTGAAAAATTATTTTTAGTAGGTGGAAGTTGAGCTGGGTTTTCCCAAACTCTCTAGGGGAGTCCTAGCAGCAATGGTATTGTCCTAATTCCAACCCTAAGATTGTGGAGCTTTGGAAACTTACTTTCCCTAATGTTATCTGGAACATCTGGAAGGAGTGCAACAATAGGATTTTTAGGGATAAAAGTGCTAACCCTGAAGTTGTGGTGGATAAAATATCTAGAGGTATATTCGAATGTCTCAATGGTATTGATCATGGTTTAGCAGCTAAACAAGACTTTAATGATAGATGGAACCTTTCTATAACCAAATCCAGTAAGGAGAAGGGTAGGGAGGGTCTGGCATGGTGCTTTCCACTTCATGGATGGATAAAGGCCAACTTTGATGGGCGTCGAAGAGGAATCCGAGTGAAGCTGGTTATGGGGGCATTGTCAAGAGTTTTGCTAGAAGTTGCCTAGTGGTGGTCGCTTGTCCTCTGGGTAGTCAAACGAGTCATTATGTTGAAGCTTCAGTAGATCTGAATACTTTTATTATTGCTAAGAACCAAAATCATGACAACTTATGGTTGGAGGGAGACTCACTAAATATTATCAAGTGCTTGAAGGGGGAAACCCAGCCATCGTGGTCTATAGAAAACATAATTTTTAAAGCTAGAGAAATTATTGCTAGCTTCAAAGTTATCATAATTGAACATGCCTTTAGAGAAAAAAATCTGGTTGCGGATGGCCTGGCGAACCTAGGCGTTAATTCCAAAGCTCAAACTATTTGGCACGGGGAAGATAATATTAATTTTAGTATTAAAGATCTCCTAAGAAAGGATAGATTCATGGGGAAAGAAGGACCACAAAATTATGATAGTTGAAATGAGTAATTTATGCATTTATAGAAAGGTTATGATTACTTGGCAAAGTGGCAGAATCGTAATCAAAGATATTAACCCTCCGCACACTTTGTGGGTTAACATTTTCAAAATTTTGAGAGACAACGGGAAGGAAGCTTTGAGTTTGCAGAAGAACAAAGGTGACATTTTGAAATTGAATATGGGAGGGGATCTAAGGAGGGAGGAACCAGATAATATATCTAGATGGAAGGAAATTCCTAAAGTATGGACGAAGCTGGAAAAGGGGTCCCTGACGAATTTTATGGAGAAGCTGGTTGATTACGATAAAGGTAGGGTTAATCTTATAGTCTCCAAAATAACTAAAAACTGGAGTAACGAGTCTTTTAAAATTCATGGTGTGAGGTTCAAATTGGATGCGGGCCTCATTGTGACTGTAATAGGTATGCCCCACTCAGGTCTCAATTTTTTTAGAGATCTTAAAGTTTCCAATAACGCGGTTAAACTTTTTCCATGTAAGGAGAAGGAGAGGGCTAAAATAGGTAAAGCCATAGGGGGTTATTATGATGCCTCCAGCATCAAGAAAATTTGGGGTTGTGTGTTGAATGCTATCATGGAATACATAAAAGTGGAGGGTCATTTTACTAGGGCCCATACATATCATTTTGTGCTATTAAACCACTTCAGGCATGAGAAAAGGGTTTCCCTGCCCTACTACCTCTTCAGGTCTTTGTCGAGGTCTCTCAACAAACACAACAAGAATCCTTCGAACCCGGTGCTTCATTGTGGCCTTATTCTGCTCATTTATGAGCACTGCAAAATCCTTGCCATTTAGGAAAACAAGAGATTGTCTGCTTCTCTAGGGAAAGGAAAGAGAAAGTTGGAGGAAGGCGAACCCAGCAAGGAAGAGTTGATTCAGAGCAAAAAGAGCAAGAGTGCTTCTGGGATGAAAACCCAAGAGGACAAGAATAACACAGAGGATACCGAAAAAGATGGCAGTGAAATGGAAACGGATGAGTCTGGAGGTGAGGAAAGTTGGAAAGATGAGGACGTGGGAGCAGAGGAAGATGAAGCTGAGGATGTATCTGACCAAGATAGTCCAATTCACAGTGCTAGCTTAGGCAATGTCAACAACCAGCCTATGGTGGAGAAGGATGATAAGGTTAATGAGGAAAAAGATATGGATTCTGAGATGGAGAAGAATAAGGAACCTGAGAAGGAAACGGCTAAGGATAGTCTGAGTAAGGATAAGGAGGGTCCTGGAGAAGGATTATTCCTAGATAACCTCAAAAACCTTACCGAGGCTAGATTGGGTTTTGACAGGTGGACATATGAGTTTTTGAAGAATTTGGAAAAAAATGGGAAGCAGATGGATGTGAAAAGGAAGGAAGACGATAGGAACCAGAGCAATGGAAGCAGGACATGGAGGAAAAAGCTAAGAAGATGGAAGCTCAAATTGACTATCTGGAAGATGGTAAAGCGGCAATGAAAAACCTGTTGGGAATGATTCTGAATATCTTGACTGATGTTACAAAGAACCTAGAGGAAATATCTAAGGTCCTTGAAAGCTCCAGCTCTCCCAAACTGGTAATGGACCTCGACATTGATGAAGATGCTATCGAGACTGGGATCAGGGAATCTACTCTTGGTGGAGTGGCAAAGAGAACTAGGGCGAGCTTGAAGAAATTTGTTGTGGCGTCTACTAAGGAAATCCCTAATCTTAGGGATAATATCAAAGAACTGTATGGGATTAGTAGTAACTTGGCTAATGCCCTGAAAAACATAAAATAGTTCCTTTTCTATGCTTTGTCAGGTTTGGCTAGTTGTAGCTGGTTTTTTGGGGCTTTTTCGTTGGTTTTTTCTAGTTGCTATGCTGGTTTTTTCTAGTTGCTATGATAGTTTTTCTTATGTATGTTCCTTTTGGTTTCTTAATGCTTTTCTCTCGTAAGGATCTTTTGTAAAAGGGTTTCGGGGCCCCTTCAAAACCTGTTTTTACCTTAATCAAAAGCATTGGTAGAATGAGAAAGAAATATATTAGTAAATATTTGGAGGTTTTGATTAGGAGGAGCTACGGATTTATTCCCTTTGTCATTGACACTAGCTAAAAATATAGTATTGTTATTAATGAATTCTTGGATCTTATTTCTCAACTCGTAACACTTCTTGGTATCATGTCCAAGTTGACAGTGATATTCAAAAAAATCTTTAGGATCATGGTATAGTGGCAATGGTTTAGAAGTGTCAATTGGCTTGATGGTAGGAAGTTTCAACACATTAGAATTCATTAGCCTCAATATTATGTTATGCAAAGACTTGAAAAGAGAAGTTAATTATTTTCTAAAGTATTTGGATAAAGGGATCACACCTAATGTCGTGGCTACCACTTGAGTGTTGATGTTGTCATTTATCTTGATGAAACCTTTTTTGGGTTTGAACTTAATAAATTATTGTGGAGCACTCTCATTCTTATCAACTAGAGCCATTGAAGAGGATGATTCAAATTGACTCACTTGAAGCTGATAATTGTGAAGCACTGCACATAATTGCATAAAAGAAGTAAACTCAAAAAATAGAAGATTGTCTCTAATGTCCTTTTATGAATTAGCAATGCAAATTCTTTGAACATCATCATCAAGCACTTTATAAGCAATTTGAGAATGCAAATGTTTATATCTACCTATAAAAGTAGTCAATTTTTCTCTAACACCTTGCTTACAATGAATCAAATCAGTCAAAGCAATATTAGGACCATTGTTATTTTGAAATTGTTGAATGAAATCATTAGCCAATTATTGAAATGAATTAATAGAATAAGGAGACAAAAAATAATCTCATTGCAAATCTTTATCTCCAAAGGTTCTAGTAAAATATTTAGCTATAAGTCTTTGGTCGTGAGAAAAATCACTAAATAAAGTTTGAAATGTCTTCACGTGAATCAAGGGGTCACCAAGTTTTCATTATACAACTCTAGTTGAGGGACTTCCATATGTTTAGGGGGAACCACATGGACTATGTCATCAGATAGTGGGCTTGCTACATCAAATGTGGGAGCATTGAACTTACATTGAGTAATGGAAGCTAATTGATGTTGTAAGGATGTAATAATTCAAGCTATGTTATTGATGGTTTCTTTGGTGGATGGATTGAAATTAGACATATTGGATTGTGATGGAGGAGTAATATTGTTGTGAGTAGGTGGAAGTTAAGAATAAGGATGCTATGTAGGTATGAGAGATGGTTGTAAAACAAATGGAAGACTCACAAAAGGAGGTATGTAAGAATATTCGTCAATAAGATTTCCTCCATGACTAACATGTGTAGGATTAACATTTTGTGTGGAAGTAGTCCTGATAGAAGTGTTGGCAACAATGCAACAAACTGATAGCGGTGGGTGAATTAGTTTGCACCAAAACTTTAGCAAATTAAACCACAAAATAAATCTGATGATTAACAATTAAAGCATGAAACAACACCACATCAATAACATGCATAACACCAAGATTTTTTATTTGGAAAACACGGTTAAGGGAAAAAAACATGGTGGGAACCTACCACAATGCGATAATACCCTGTTAGGAGTAAATGTGAATATTACAATGGGAATGCACATGCATTCAGGCACACTATCAAGAGCTCACTTCTCAAAATAAGAAATATAGAAAGGCTACAACCTTTAGGGAAGACTCATTCCCTTACAGGAAGTCTCACTGACTTACAAAAGCTTTTGGACTATAATCCAGATCATATGAACTGTGAAAACAACATCTCCGTATACTTGAACTTGATTCTACATTGGCTTCCCTTTATCTAAACTAGCATCCTGATCATCAGAATCATATTTGGAAGATCTAATCTATCTTATATTACCTTCATCAACCTTCACATTAGCACTTTCAACCATCTTTCTCAATCTTTTATTATAATGTCGATAGGCTTTACTTTTAGTAGAATAACCAAGAAAGATTCCTTCATCACATCTAGCATCAAACTTTCCAAGATCTTCATCTCTTTTGATATAGCATTTACTACCAAAAATTATGAAATATCTAATATTAGGAGCATGACCAAACCATAATTCATAAGGACTCTTACCAGTATCACCTTTGACATTTACTCAATTAAGAGTGTATACAACAATACTCACAACTTCTCTCCAAAATATATGTGGAACATTTCCTTCAATCATCATGGTTCTAGAAACTTCTTGAATTGTTCTATTCTTTCTCTTCACAACACTATTCTGATGTGGTGTCCTAGGAAAAGATAATTGTCTCTTAACTCCATGCTCTTCACAGTATGCATTAAACTCACTAGAAGTGAATTATCCACCTCTATCAAATCTCAGATACATCAGCTTCATTCCAGTCTTAGTTTCAACTTTAGCCTTGAAAATATTGAACTTCTCCAACGCTTCAAACTTCTCCCTTAAGAAAGTAACCCACATCATTCTTGAATAGTCATCAATCAACAACATGAAATACATGTCACCCTGCAAGCTTCTCACTTTAGAGGGACCACACAGATCAGTATGCACAAGTTCCAACAATCCATTAGAATTAGAGTGTTTGCTCGTATAAGTAACTCTTGTTTTCTTCCCTAATTGGCATTCCTTACATACCGGATTAGAAGGCTTTATTAACTTTGGTAGATCTCTTACTGCCTAAGTAGAACTTATCTTAACCATGCAATCAAAGTTTACATGACACATCCTCTTATTCCATAACCAAATTTCATCAATCTGAGCAATCAAACAATGTTTACTACCAACATTCAAGTGATATATATTACCTTTATTCTTTTTACTTGATGCAATCTCAGTTTCGGAGCTACTCAAGATCTCACATTTCACATTCTTGAATTGCAAGTTATATCCCTTATCAACCATCTAACCAACACTCAAAAGATTATTCTTTAAACCTTCAATATACAACACATCATCAGTATTATGCTTACCATCAAGAGAAATAGAACCTCTACCATCGATTACACAAGATTTGTTATCTCCAATTCTTACTATACCACCATCATACCTTTCCAAGTTCACAAATTTACTCTTATCACCTATCATATGATGAGAGAAACCATTGTCAATTACCCATTCATCTTTCTCCTCAACTTTAGCAGCTAAAGCTTTCTCTTCATTAGTGCAGCTTGTAGAATTTGTAGTTACAGGATCATCTTCCTTGATAGAAATGAACACAAATTCATCTCCTGAATTACCCTTATCTGATTCATCATCTGTCACACCTTCATCAGCAACATAATAATACTTTTTCTGAAATTTAGGCTTATATGGCTTAAATGGTTTCTTAGGATTTCTATTTCTTTCTGGACACCTTTATGAAAAATGTCCCATCTTATTACATGAAAAACATTTAAGAGGTAATTTCCCTTCATACTTACCAAAACCTTTAGGCAATCTTCTGGCAATAAGTGCTTCAAGCTCCTCAATCTATCTTTCTTCATCTTCCATCTCTTTCATCTCTTTCTCATATCTAGATACTATTGTAGAAATTGCTCCTAGATCATATCTCTACTTCCCGGAAACAGTAGCTTTGAATGCATATTCAATATTAGGAAGAGGGTCTCTAAACTCACTCAACTCAAAAGAAGCAAGCTTTCCAACCAACATATATCTTGTCACATTTGTCACAGTCCACAGCAATAACTTTATCCTTGTAAGTACGAGGCAAGGATCTCAATACTTTAGCAACAATCTCAGACTCTTCAAGGACTCCACCGACACATCTGATTTTGCACACAAGTTCATGCACTTTCTGCATAAAAAAGGTAATATTATCATCTTCACCCATCTTCAGGTTCTCATACTTTCCTTTCAAGCTCTGCAAATTAGCAACTTTCATACGATTGTCACCTTCATGTAAGGTCTCCAACTTTACCCAGATCTCATGAGCGGTTTCAAGATCCATCACATTAGTCATTTCAAAATCTGACAAGGCACTTAACAATGCTTCCTTGGCTCTAATATTATGTTTTGCTTCCTTCAGCTCATCTGAAGTAGAAGGACCATTCTGAGGGACATTATAGACATTCTTAGTGATCTTCCAATACACTTCTCGAATACATCTCAAATGTACTTGCATCCGGCTCTTCCAGAGAGTATAGTTTATTCCATGAAATCTTGAATTGTTCTTCTTGAAAGAAATGGTTGTCATCCCGGATCTCCTCAAGCAATCAAGCTTCTTCCAGAGGATTTAGCTTCGATACCAATTGTTGGCAACAATGCAGCAAACTAAGAGGGGGGTGAATTAGTTTGTACCAAAACTTTAGCAACTTAAACCACAAAACAGATCTAATAATTAATAATTAAAGCATGAAACAACACCACATCAATAACACACACAACATCAAGATTTTTGACGTGGAAAACCTAGTTAAGAGAAAAACCATAGTGGGAGCCTACCCATAATGAGATAATACCCTGTTAGGAGTAAATATGAATATTACAATGGGAATACACATGCATTTAGGCACACTGCGTAGAGCTCACTGCTCGAAATAAGAAACCCATAAAGGCTACAACCTTTAGGGAAGGCTCATTGCCTTACAGGAAATCTCATTGACTTACAAAAGCATTCAGACAACAATCTGGATCATATGAATTGTGAAAATAGCATCTCCATATGCTTGAGTACAGTTTTGGTTAAGCACACAGTTTTACTCTGCAACACGTCTCTTCTCCTTTACACTTCCAAAAGATCAAATCACTTGTTTGCACATCCAACTCAATCAATCACTCACATATACAACACATACACTCGCAGACATATATCTTACATCATTGTTACATATATTTATACAAGTCGTCAACCTATATTTTAAGGTTGGCTAAACCCTCAATACAAATTATAAAATAATATCCTCACACGCTACAACAATACATGTTGACCAAAATAATGTCGACTAAGACATAGTCTTGATCCAAATCAATACCGCAAACACGCAACACCTCCAAAAATCACGCCTTGATCTTCCGCAACACACTACAACCACCAAGAATATCACATAACACAAAGAACATCACCAGATAAGGAAAATCTTCAATAACGCACACAATAATCAATACAGATCACCAATACACATAGAACATGATCAAAAGACATTCACAAGCAACATGAATTGCATCACAACAACCACAACAACTCGAACCATCAGAATCATTAACATCTCTCTATCGAAGCTCAAGAACATCAATATAACTAACTGTCAAACTGAAAGATTCGCTTGCGGATATCCAAATAATAAACCAAGCTAACTAAAGACACACATAAACATATAGAATACATTCCACATATCCACAACCAATGATATAGCAATTCCAGAGCAATACGGATCACAAACCAGAATACCAGATAACACAAACAACTACATAACATCCTCAATACCGGATCTCATAACTCAATCAAATAATCATGCAGACCTCTGCAAATGGGAATGAACCATCTACAGACAACATACCAGAAACCTTTTAAACCACATCAGCTCATCTGCAATACACAGGCGAGACCAACTCATCCAATCAAACTGCAACACTGGAATACAGAAAAAACTTTCTAACAATCTCTTCATAAAAAATATTCGCATATGTCACATATGTTATCATCAATGACAACACATCAATGACAACATATCAGCCAATATACAACAAGAATATGTAAATGTAGGCACACTAGGCTAGGATGTAGGTATAGGAATGGAATGGTTAACTTGGATAGCGGGTTGAGAGTAACCAAGGAATTTGGAATAAATTTTCATTGGTATAATATTAGTGTCAACAATATAAGCAAGGCCATGCAACAAATCTACACCTCTCTTATCATTTTGCACCATTCTTTTTAATTCTTCAATCAAGGGGATATTGCCTCACTTTTTGGGTATTGTTGACTCATCAATAGTTGAAGATTCTCAAATTCATTTTCAATCTTCTCCAATTGGTCAATGGTAACCCTAATTAATGATTCATCCACATCATGAGAAGTGTGAGGAGAAGAGGGATAATTGATGTCATTTGTTGGAGTAGAGGAAGCACCAACATTCACATGAGATAAGTCATCCACCTAAGGCTCCATATCCCTAGTGTTTAAACCTTGGAAAGCCTTAAGTCTACAACTTCTTCTCACTGGAATATTCTATGTAGGACTAATGGTAACAAAACTCATGCACAATATAGGGAAAATTGTATGCAAAAACTATGATTAAGTAATGCATTTTGTTTTAAAAATGATTGATTAACCAATTAATTAAGAAATTTGAATTATGCTATTGAATATAAGATGCATGTAAGTCTGAATATAACATGTTATAACAATGAGATTTGAAAACATGATTGAAAAATTATCTAATCCACAAGTCAATTTTAGAATAATAAATTAGGGTTTTTGTGAATTTAACCTCTAAATTTATGCAATTCAATTGAAAATAAGATTTATGAGTGCAAATTTGAATGTTAAAGTGCATACAAATCATATCTAAGACAACAAATAAAAAACAAGCATGAAAGAAGTTGAGTTCACCAAAATGTATTCATGGAAATTTGGAATTAGGGTTTCAGTTAAGATATAATACCACTAATACATTAAATTCACCAAAACATTGAAAGAGTGGTGAATCCAATAGATCTAGCCACAATCCAAATAAAGAAATGGCTGAAATTATGACTAGATTCACTGGTTGTTAATAGTTATACTCTTTCTTTGTTGAAATTGGAAGGTAATTGTGAAATTAGGGTGAAACAATGAATAATTGAAGTAAACTATCAAAAATAGATTGCTATATATATACCATGGATCCACAAACTAAGGTTTGGGAAAATAAGATGTTTAGAACTCGTTCCCAAAAGTTTGGCCTAATTTTTCAAGATTAGGTAGTATAGATTTGCCCCAGTCCTCTATATTTCTCTCCATCAAAAGCTAAACTCGTTCGTCACTATTGACTCTGTCAAAATCCCTGAGTATAACTCTTGAACCTATTTCCTACACACAAAAAGAGAGGGAAGGATGTTGGGGATAGGGGTTTGCCTTGAGTCAAACCTCGGTTTAAGAATTAACCTTGAAATTGAAATCAAAATTACTGCAAGATGCTTTCCTTTTGAGGGAAATGCTAGATTTGAAATGAAATGCTTGTAATTAAAATATACCTTGGTGAAGTTGTGTTTGATCCTCATGCAAGGGTTTTAGGGTTTCATGTAGAATTTCTTCAAAGAAGGTTGATCATGGATGCCATTTTGAATGCATAAACTTGATTTCACTTCTTCTCTAATGCTTGATGAATAACTAATTGCTTTCTTACTTGAATTTTCTAGTGCGTAATTAAGATCTTAATTTAGGTTAGGTTTTCAAATGAAAGTGGTAGACCTCCTTTTATAATTGACTGCCTGAAAATTAATTAAATTTTCAAAGTAGGCTGACATGGGGTCAGATTTCTCGCTCATCTGAGATGACCATTATGGGGACCAAAAATGGGCCCTACTTAAGAGGACTAGAGTGTTGGGCACCTTGGTCCTACCAATCAGGACTCGGGCTTGAAGGAAAGGTAGAGAAGGAGATAAAAATGCAAGTTTGGTGAATGGTGTGAACAAAATCAGAACATGCATCAAGCATCAAAATTTGAATCACTAAGGTGAGGTCTAAGTGAGGATGAAAAGTATAAGGATACAATTTAAGATGCTGCAATAAATAAAGTCATCAATTACATAGAACAATGTAACAATCTTTCAACACTCTAAAATAGAAGATAGTAGAAGCACCCATTTTTATCTTTTTGAACTAGTATGTACCCTTCCATGTTCATGTAGATGCATTCAAAATAGACATAAGCATAGTATTAGCTCAACCTAGAGAGAAAAAAGGACCATCCAATAGCATTCCCCAATAGGAAATTGTCCCAAGCAGAAAGAAACTACACCACTAATAAGCAAGAAGTTTTAGCCATTCTCTATGCATTACACAAACTTTTACATTATTTACTATCTACTCTCTTCACATTTTATACAGATCACAAGCCCCTGAAATTCCTCCTAAATAAATTGGTGATACAAGGGTGTATATGTAGATTAATTTTACTATTTTAGGAGTTTAACTTCACCACGATGATCAACCTTAAGAGAAACAATCAAGGACAAGAAATCTATCAAGAAATGATATAGGAGAAGAGACTGATGAAGCAGATGAAGAAGACCTACCTGGGAGATATCTTTTCAACATCACAATAGTTCTAGGGGAATTACATAATATTATTGAATTGATTTTAACTAAAACATACCATCTAGATATAAATGCCCATGACAAAAAACTATTGTTAATAAAATCATTACCATTCACTTTGATTGAGGAAGCTCTATATAACAGAGGAAGAGATATTGTAGTCCATATAATCATTTATGCAAATAGAGAATAAATTGTAAGGGAGGCACACAAATGAATAACAAGAGGACATAATAGTGGAGATGCTACAACCCAAAAGATTTCATTATCTAGATTATGGTGGTGAACCACATACAAAGATTGCAAATAATAAATAAAAATGTGTGTTATCTGTCATAGAACGAGATGCCCTACAACTTGGGATGAGATGCCATTGCAAAAAGTCCTCGCACAATATCTATTTAAAAATTGGGCAATTGATTTCATTGGCCTTATTGGCCCTATGCTTGATTGTTCTCTATTATATACACAAGGTTGGTGTAGCATTTCAAGGCACTTATCCTAGTTGGAATTTCCAACAAAATAACCTAGTGTCCTAAGTAGAGGCTCATTTAATTATCAATTAGGGGCTTATCTTCTTGGATGTTGTTGATATTGTATGTGAATCAAAGGATTCTCAATCATTCTATTGATTGTATAAAGGGAAATGCTAACTATTGAAAGCGTAAGCAACGTTGGAATTGAAAATATATTTGTACAACAGTTGTTGTCGGTAACTTAATAAGTGACTCCATTGTGGTTGCGGGTTGTATACAACTCAATTACAAATTGGACACTAACCATTAACTATATTAACAAAGCACCTAACAATAATGGTTCTAGTAATCTAATTAATGTTTTACATAATTGAAACTAACTAACAGAAAGAAAGAAGAGATTTACACTACCTCAAGTGGTCCTTGCTCAAGGAAATTTAATCTTTAGATAGAACAATACACTAACTCAAAGGGTAACAAACATTAATTTATTCATGTCGTAAGTCAATAATATCAACAACAATAATATTCATAGCTATGAAGAGAATCTAGAGACGAATCTAGTCTTCATCATGCATAAATGTTTAATTGCTAATATCAATCAGAAGCTACATGAGAAGAATAATTAACTCGAGCATAACTCTCTTTTAAAACAATCTGAGAGAGTGGAGAATTTACTTTTTTAGAAATAACCTAAGGCATGTGCCATTCGTCCCTAATGTTGAGGACAAATTATTCACAAGAAAAATACAACAGTAACTAGTTCAAATAGGAGTCCTAATTTGGAGTGTACTCTTTTATTCAACAACAACATCAAATTGGGGACATGTGGAGATTTAGTTAAATAATTTATGAAGTATTACTTCATCATTATTTAAACAGTAGATAATAAAAGTTATGCTGTAGATAATAGGTATATCCTCATTATTGGTATAATGAAAAATGTAGAACTTAAATTGACAACTTTCCTAGAAGTTATTTACAAGATGGATATCATAGTTGTTGATATTCCACCCCCCCCCCCCCCACCAATATGGAATTTTTTTATCAAGGAAATGGACAAGACCAATGGGTGGTAATGTCCAATTCGATTTATCATTTTTTATCATTCATGTAAATGGGAAGAATGTTAGGTTGAATAGGGAACCAAGATCTCCCACAATTGTTGAACACTTTGATCTCAATGAACTGATTTTTTTGTGTGATGTAGACATGAAAAATTTGAGGGTTTAATTTGTACTTGACCATTGTTAGACAATACCAATCTAATAACTATTGAATTGTAGAATGATCATTATGGTTTATGGTAGATGTACTTTGATGAAGCATGCTCCAAGGAGGGATCAAGGACTTGTGTGATTTTCATTGCACCTAGTAGAAAATCGTTAAGTACTATTTCTTGCTATCTTTTGAATGTACAAATAATCTTGCTAAGTATGAGGCATTTTTACTTGGCCTCAATCTTGTTGTGAAACATGATATCAAATTATTGAGTTTTGGGAGATTCATAATTGATTATTTCACAGGTCAAATCAAACTATTCTACAAAGCACAAGAGATTAAAGCAATATAAGGTTGTTGTCTAAGACTTATTGGAATTGTTTTATGTACTCTTTGTAGAATGTGTGGAGAGGTCAAATAATATCATAGCAGATTTTCTAACAAATATTACTTTGAAGAATAATGACATTACACTGGTAGGAATATCAAAAGTAGAAATAAAGGCAATACCATCTATCCCTAACAATGTTTGCAACTAGCAAGTGTTTAATGAAGATGATGATTTGTTTTAAATTTCTTCAATGTATAGATAAGTATGAAACACAAGAAATTAAATTCAATGCCTTTGTCGAAATGGTTGATAGCAAGGAAACTATCTTTTGGAATGAGGTTGTACAGTCAAAGACAAACAAAATGTTGAAGGGACTAGTTGCATTGAAGATAGTATTTAATAGCAATGATAGTAAAAAAATTAAACTTGGACTAGTGCACAAAGAAGATTATCTCCCAAAAAGGTTTACATTGGCGAGAAGATCAGTCCTAAAGATAGAACAATGTTGATAGCATAGTTAAGGAAGTATAAACATGTCTTTGCATGGTCTCATGATGATCTAAAGGCCTATAGAGAGGATTTATTCCAACATGAAATCTCTCTCAAATTAGATGTCAAGCCTTTTAGGCAAAAGAAGTGACCTAAAAACCCAACATTGGCACCTAAAATGCAAGAAGAGTTAATCAAACTAAGAGATGGTTGGATTATAAAGCCAATCATACATTCCTCTTAGGTTTCTAATTTGGTACTAGTTAGAAAGAAGAACAAGGACATAAGACTATGTGTGGATTTTAGGAATCTTAACATGTCTTCATTAAAGGATAACTAACCACTACCCAATATGTAAGCAATGCTACAAAATGTAATAGGGCGTGAGTTATTGTCCATGATGGATGGCTTCTCTAGGTATAATCAGTTGAAGGTCAAGGAGTCTGGGCAATACAATGAATTTTGGTAAAGCATTATTGTATTTTCAATATATCAATATCAATATCGGGTTTTGAATAGAGACGATGAATTTCTTACATAATCGTCTCCATGGATGTACACACAAATTTACATGAATACATATGTCAAGAATATTTCTAGTTCATCTTTGCAATGCTTTTGTAATGTGTGTTTTGTTTATTGCTTTCTTCCAAAGAAAGAATTAAAGGCTTTAAAAATTTCACAATGAATTTATGTATGTTGTGGATTTAAAGAAGAATTATATAATATTTACATAAGGGATTCATTAATGTAAGATATTAATGTCTTGTACCCACTAATTTGAATTATTTTCGTAAGAATATACTCTTATTCTTAGCATTTGGACTCCATACACTAGAATAGGCACTGATCGAGCTAAAGGCTCACTCACAGTTTACAAACACCATCAAATAATCAATCCATTTTATTTTCTTATTGTGTAGGTATAGTATAGATTAGGATCATGTTCTTAGTCACATATTAATTCTTAATGACCAAGAGTGAAGCCAATTTACAAGTTAAGCATGCTTTCCTTGGTATATTTTCTTTGAAAACCCATCTACTTTTACAATAACTGAGCAATAGTTGTCAAGATCATTAGATATTTTTAGGGAAACCACCTTGGTTTTGCAAATCCTAAAGTGTATAAGACATCAATATTTAAATTGAGTCTTGTCAATTAGCCACTAATCGAGGAATCTAATAATTGAACATGACTAACTCATATGAATTCCTCGGCATTCAATTGGAATAACCAATAAAGTAAAAAATATGTACAACATTGGGAGATCATAACAAATAATTACCATCCATCATATAAAGGTTGCATTCCCACAAATTCATCTAGCAATACTAATGATGTGTTTCTTTATGATACAAAAGATGCACTACAATAATGTGATCTTGAAAAATGGAAACTCCTCTCAAGGATTTTTTGAAGTGTAGTTATTCATCAAAATGAACTCAACAAGCTTTATTGATATGAATTTAACTATAGCAAAAACTAGGATGATTGTCTTATTAATTTATTCTCGCAAGTATTAGCAAAGATTTCATAAGCATTTTACTTCATCTTTGCTTTCTTACATTTATTGTTTTCTCACACTCTAGTTTTCATATCATTTGCATCTGAATCTTTCAAATCTCTATTTCCTCATAGCCTTTTGTGCATGTGCTTCTAAGAGAAATATTGTTAAAATATAAAATATTGAGGAATAGGAGGGCAATAGAGTGAGTTTTGTGTTTGCATGCATGTGTTTTTAGATTAGATATTTGTATTTGCATGTGTGTGTGATTTGCAAGAACTCCAATTTTGATGTTGGAAGTTTTGAATCTTTGATTCGAACTGTTTCCCTCATCTTCACAAAGTAATTAAGGGGAGTGTTGTGATAAAATCTAGAGGACAAATAACTTTATGTAAACCTTCTCTTATGCAATGGCCAATAAGTTATGCTCAATTCAAACTTGTATGTAGGAGCAAATCTCACCAATGATGTACTAGTCTAGGTTGAAGCAAGCGTATACACAAGTAAAAACAAACTACTCAACATTCCTTTATTTGTTGAGATAAACTGCAAAGATTACATAGGACAAGGTTAGGACCCAACCGAACCAATGTACATGTCAATAATCTTGATAACTCAATATAGGCAACATGAACTAGCCCTTAAAACAACAATATGCACTAACAATCCATATTTCATAAGTATTGATGGTTGAAAAAGAAGTAGTTGACATTCACAATATTAATTAGGAAGGGATTGTATTCAAATTTGTATCAAGGGTGTGTTTTCTTGTAGATCTTTGTAGGCACCTCACATTCACAAACTAAAGATGTGTATGCACATGAAGGATAGTTCATATGTTGCACTACACAAGTAAGAAGATGGATACTTACAAGCACTTCCAATTAGAAAATCCAATAAAATTATCAAAATATTAAGTATAATACTTATTTTGAGTTAAGGATCTATAAGCAAATATATATTTATTTTCTATTGCAATGTAAATACATTTGCTGAAAAGTAGATGAATTAGTTGTGTTAAAAGAGAGTCAAAATTATAAATAAAAGAGTAAAATCTTTCAAATCACATCATCAAAATTAATAAATAAATCTTTAATTCAAAAAATAAAAAAATTGATTTTGTTTATTTATTCAAATTTGTTTTACATATTTAATTTCATGAAATTCACATTTCTTTTTAAATATTTATTTAAAATAAATAAATAAAAAATTGAACTTCTAAATATTAACATTTTTATATATCTGTGAACATTTTACAATTTACAATAACTCATCTTTAACAATTTATGCTAATTCAAAATTGTTAATTATATTTAAAAATTCTACAAAATTGATTGTAAAAATAAAATAAATGAAAAAACGCGTTTTTTTTTTAAATCATAAAAAAGAATCTTACTTTTCCTTTTCAACTATTCAATATTTGATTTTTCTCCATATATCTTTCGATTTATATTGGTGCCATTGGGTAGAATATTTTTATCCATATTTTTGTCGTCTACGAGAATTACATTTCTGACATATGATTGAGAGGGACGCCACCTTTCATTTATAATTAATATGAATTTATTCTCTTGTAAACTTCAGACAAAATCCCAATTTAAAAGGGAGGAGGTTTAACCTTTAGAATAAGGACCAAAAGCTCTCTTATAACCACCACAATTTTTTTTAATAAAAAATATTTTTTTAATTTTATTTTTAATTTAATGATGTTTCATTATAATAAAATAAGTATTTATGAAAATCATAAAGATTCAAAGTATTAATATAATATTCTTTAGTTAATTGTTTTAAAATACAAATAATAATTATGTTGTAGAGGTAAAAATGTGTTTATTTTATATTTTATATATTTTTAGTACTAATTTTTAGAGATAAATAGATTAATTGTGATTATATCATTTTTATTTTATTTGACATATTAATTATTTAAATTTCACATCTTATTTGCATTCAATCTTTTTAAAACTTAAATATCTAGTTCTATTTTAGTTCTTAATATTTCTCTAACTTGGATAGTGCTAGACCTATAGTTTCATGTTTGAGATGAAATCATGTATGGTCATGGCTATAACATTAAGATGATTTTTTTTTTAGTTTTGAAATCTACATTTCTACTTCATTTCATATGTTTATCCCTTATTCACATCCAAATGATCATAAATAGTCAATTTTTGTTTATTAAATAGAGGATAATTAAATGAAAGTATAAACAATAGATGCACATTTATTTATTAAATAGAGAGTTATTGAAAATATATAAGCAACAAATAAATGATAATATACAAAATAAACAATAAAGCATGAGAGCCTAAGTAGGTCTATGAAACTTCATTGTTCAACATTCCTAATTACTCCTATGCATGCCCATATAATACACTTGGGCATCTTAACCCTTTTTATATTCCTTGAAATGTTCAAATGTGCAATTTATCAAACATATTTGTGGGATTTGACTAAGGAAAAAGAGGGAAGTTAAACACTTCCACATTATAGCACAAGTGTCTATAGGTGTCCACAAAAACACGTAACTCAAATAATCAAGTTCTATTGCACATAATGGGTTGCAATTTCATGGAAGGTAGTATAAGGTCCTAAATTGTACTCCCTTTTTGTCCTCATTTGGGCCCTCACCTTAGCATTTGTCTCTCGAGGCCTGATTAGAGCACTGATTCTGCTCACACCATGCACCACACTTAATTTTTTCAACATACACATTGTCTCCCCTAAGATTTTGTATCCTTGATTGGTTAGGACTAGAGTGCCATCGTCTTGGTCCTTAGGGACCAGAGTGGCCTTGCTCTAGTCCTCCTAATCAGGGCCCATTTTGGGGCCTCTTAACAGTCATTTGAAATGAGCGGGAATCTTGATCCTGTGTCGGCTCAAGTCAAAAAATTAAGTTGTTTTACTACTGGCAAGTATAAAAGGAGGTCTACCCCTCTCATTTTCATAGATCTGAAAAAAGTAATCACGCATCCATCAAGCAAACAAGCATAATTCAAATTCAAGTGACCAAGCAATCAGTCTTCTTTCAAGCATTGGAGCAGAATTGAAGCCAAGATTCAAGCATTGGAGATGACATTCATATTCTATGTTTTATGAAGACTACGTAGAACCCTAATTCCTTGTGAAGACAAACAAAACTTCATAAAAAGGTATATCATTAGTGTTTCAGGCATTTTCGACATTTCCCTCAAAAGGAAATCATTTCCATCACAACAATTCATTTACATTTCAATTCTATTTCATGGTTAATTCCAAAACCGAGGTTTGACCTAAGGCAAACCCCTATTCCCAACCAATTTCCCTTCTCTATTGTGTGCAGGAGCAGGTATGAAGCTATTAATTTCATGATCGACAGTATTCACAAAGATGAACAAATTCCCTTTTGGATGGCGAAAAGTTCAGAGGACCAAAGCAACGGGCATTCTAGTCCCAACAATTTAGGATGACATTTTGGGAACAGATCTAAACACTCACATATTGCTCATATACAGGTTTGTGGCTCTGTTTGACGACTCTAGCTCATTGTTTATGCATAATTGCTTCAATTTACATACATTTACCCTAATTTCACCATTTTCACAATTTAACTTAAAAGAGGGAATCAAATCTTAACCATTGAATCTAATCAAGATTCTTAGCCCTATCTTTATTGGATTGAGGCTAGATCTATTAAATTCACCCCTCTTTAATATGAAGGTCCATAAGAAAAAATTAAGGGTTCTACTACATCTATTGGGTGAAACCCTAATTTTTAACCTTTTACATGTAGGACAATGATTGTACAAGACATCTATATAGCCAAAGGGTAGGGTCATAGTCATATAAGACACCTTTATAGTCGAAGGATGCCCATTTCAAAGAGGAAAAGATTGTATGTGATAATGTATAGATAATCCTAAATCTAAGGGTATAAAAGAAAGAAAAAATACAAAATAATAGTTCCTCATCTTGAACTTTGTCATCTACTAGAACTGTCATAAAGCATCAAACTAGATGTGCATCTTTCACCCTCTCCATTTTTATCACATTTTCTTTTATGGACAATCTCTACTCTTTAGTTTAAAATTTGAAAGTATTTAAATATTCTATTATGCTTAATATGCATGTTGGCCACACGTGGATGCTTGTAGGAATTTTTTCATGGAGAAATTGATTTTGCAGTGCCTAGTCCTGCAAGATATTGAAGTCTAGTTAAAAATGTGGCCACAACAAGGTAGGAAGACCATCTTTGGTAGTTTGTTGCTTGTTTCTCCCTCCACAATTATCTGGGAAATCTGGAAGGAGTGAAATAGAAGGATCTTCCCAAATAAGGAAATGGATAGTGAGAGGATTTGTGGAAAGATAGAAGCACAATTATCATAATTAGTCAACAAAGCAGCAAGAAATAAGGCACTCAAGAAAAGTATCTTTATAAACTAGGATGATAGGATATCTAAAACACTCACTAGACTGGAAAATCCCCCTATGTAGGGTGGTGGTGTGGGTAACAGACTTGAGAGGAACAAAAGAGAGGTAAAGTGGACAACTCTTGATTCAAGGTGGAACAAAATCAATTTTGATGGTGCTTCTTTGGGTAGTGGGATGAGCATGGACTAATTGTTGCAGGGAGATCTATCCCACTGAGAATTTCCATAAATAATGTGGTGGAATTTAGAGCATCTTTGATAGGATTGCAAATGGGTTTGGAGATAGGAGACACCCACATTCACTTGGAGGGAGACTCCCTCATAACTATTAATGTTATTTTCCTTAATGACACCCCAAATTGGAAGCTCTATCAATGGCTCTGACCCATCAAAGACTTGCTTAGCAAACTCGAAGACTACAAAATTAGCCACATATGCAGGGAAGGCAATGAGATGACTAACAGGTTGGCAAAGGGGGCAGCAGAAAGGGCATAAAGTTGAGGTGGCAGACGGGGTGCTAAAATAATAAAAAATATTTGATGAGTGCGATAGTATTTATTGCATGTAGGATGAGATGTGATAGATTAAGTTCCTTTAATAATCATAAATGGAAATAAGCAACCATTTAAATCTATGAGGCAGAGCTAATCACATATAGAACAAGGGCATGTGACAAGACACGGGTGGAGATGATTTTTCGATGGTGACTCGTCAAATTGAGGGACTGTGTCGAGTACTTTGGTAAGGTAATACAAGTTAGCTAGAATCCCATAAGGTAATTCAAAGGTCTGGGGTGATGTATCAGACAATAGAGCATTGAATGTGTGTGCCAAAATCTCATCATGACAACACAAGGTGAGTGAATATTTATAGGTGTTATCGGAGGTGGATGAATCACTTTGTTTTATGTCACCTTTAACTAATTTGAGTGGAGAATGATGGACACACCAATACTATTGGAATCAACCAAGAGGCAAATTTCATTCTTGGGAGAAATCATTGACAAGCGTATGTAGGCCATACTCATTTCGGGCCACCCCTTAGTCCTGCATGGAACTAAAAGGGTGTTGGGGGAGGATTTTCTTAAAACCTTTCACCACTATAGGGTTAACATAGATATAACAACTATGTTTTTAGTTGTCCTATTATACATGGGGGTGACAAAGCCCAAGGCCAAACGACTATGCCAAATGGTATTCAAGAATGCTTTTCTAGGGGAAATCGATGCAACCCTAGACAATGTGGATAGTAATCTCCTCATTTCACATTCACATAACTACTATATGTTGATCAAGGGTGAGGGGAAAAGGTGATAAAATTACCCATTGTCTGCATCCTCATGCCAAAGATGCTAGAAGAGTGATGGGAGGGTATGGGGTGTAGCATTACCTTTTTGCCACGACTAGCTAAAATCAACCAAGAAGTAAAAGATGAATGGATGAAGAACTACATGGAGGATGAAGGACCGTTGTTGAAAAATGACCGTGAGAGTGGGGTGGACTAGGGCTTAGGGAAGGGAGAAGATTAGGTGGAGAATGACTTCAAATAATTTGAGAAGATGTCGACCAACCCAACTCATGACACATGTGGCAACGACTATCCAATGGTGGCTAGAGCGATTATGACAAGGAACTTCAAAGCCGAAGAGGAAGATTGGCACTGGGAAAGCGATGGTCTCGTGTGGTAAAGACAATTTTGTTTGTTTTTTTATAATTTCAAAAACTCTAGTTAGTGCTTTCTATGGGGTGACAAGTTTTGTATGAAGCTAGACATATTTTTATAATATGGGGTGCCTAAGTTCAAGTAGTATCTTGTACTAGGATGTATAGCGTAGCAATGTTCTCAGTATTTCACAGTCTGTAGACGATAGTGGAGTTTTTATTATTCTAGAGTTTGCTTATCATAGTAGATTTCTCGATGAAGATAGCAAGGATCAAACAGATGTGATTATGGGACTTGGATATCTCATATGATAATGTATACCTTTTTTAAATGAATATAATGGATGCTACCCCTTAGCAGCTATTTATTTATAATAAAAAAATTCATGTTGGACACTATAGTAACATAAATCTGTCCACTTAATTAAATGAATATTTAGTATTTATTTGATTATTTAACCATCAATCAATAATTAATTAAATTAATATTTAATTAATTCATCTTAACCCTCTTCTCCTATTAATTAAATAAATTATTCAATTTATTTGATTTAATTCACTTAACCAAATTCAAACCATTAATTAAATAAATAAATCATATTTGTTTAATTAAATCTTTTCTCACATTTAAATAAACTAATATTTATTTAAATCCCCCAAAATCTCATCTCTCACATTTAAATAAATTAACATTTATTTAAATCACCTTTATCCTCCACCCACTTGCATTTTCCTACAAATGCAAGTTGCACAACTATTTTAAATAAATAAATTATTTATTTAAAATCCTATTTATCCTCACCCACTTGAAACCTTTAATGGTTTCCCTTAAATTCTTCAAACTTAATGGCTTCCTTCTAGAGTCTTCTCAAACCTTTAATGGTTTCCCTTAAAGTCTTCAAACTTAATGGCTTCCTTCTAGAGTCTTCTCAAACCTTTAATGGTTTCCCTTAAAGTCTTCAAACTTAATGGCTTCCTTCTAGAGTCTTCTTAAGCCTTTAAAGGTTTCCCTCAAAGTCTTCAATCATTTAATGCTTTATCTTCATTTTTCTCATGTAAATAAATTAAGATTTATTTAAATAAAATCCAAAATTCACATTCACATTTAAATAAAATAAAATATTTATTTAAATATCTATCCAAATGCAAATTACACCATTTAATTAAAATAAATGATTTTATTTCAATTGAAAATCCCAAAATTCCTCCCACTTGCATTCTCCTACAAAATCCACTTGCATGCCTAAATCCCTTCTAGATTCTTCTAACTCCTTCTAATTAGCCTAATCCTATCCTAATCATTGTCACATTCCTAAATAAAAGGAAGTCACTTCTCAAAAACCTCCAAAGTCTTCAATAACCATTAAAGGCTTTATGTCTTCAAATGGTTAACCTTTAAAGTCTTCCAAACCATTAAAGGCTCTTACATAACCATTTATGGTTAACTCACCTTTTACATTTGGTTAGAGACTTTCCTCTAACTTAACCATCCTTTTGACTCATGGGTCTCTTCAAAGCATTTATTTCTTTGACTAAGGTAACCATTTAACCCTTGCACATTCATTTATCCCTTGGATAAAAAGAATATCCATTAACCTAACCCTAACCCAACCCCCTAGGGTAACCATCATGTCCCCTCAAGCATTCAATGCTCCTTATCTCTCCTCTCAAGCCTCCTCATGGTGACACTTGTCAACATGGGATTGGGTTGAAAGTCTCACATGGATTGAATATCTTTCAATCCTAACCCTTGTTAAGATTTCTCAATCTTAACCCTTCATTTACCCATTTCTTCTATAAATAGAACCCTTCTCCTCAAGCAAAGAAGGAAGCATTAGAGTATTGTTGTTATACTGGTATTAGCATAGAGCTTTTTCATTTCATCACTATCTACACTTGCATAGCATTTGTTTATCATATTCAACCATCTTGAATCTCCATATGGCATCCATGGCTGGTGCTAAAAATTGAGAGCTACACTCATGTGGAACTTGGAGAGGAGAGGAACAAGGGAGAAGCAACTATGAGCATCTTGATTAGCATTTGGAGTATAGTTTATCTATTATATGTTTGTATGCTTTCTATTTCATGCTTAATATCTTTCTTGATATGCCTGTTTAGGATAATATTTTGTTGTTAACACTAACATTTGTTTCTTGTACTCTTGTGTGTGTTGCCATCAAATAGATTTTCTAATCCTTTTTGCAGAGCATCATTTGGTGAACCCGACGTGAATCCAACACAATATTTCTCTACAAAACTACTAACTTTTTTGTTTAAATTGCCACAGAGGTTGCACTTTAGCACTTTCGTGTTAAATAGCACTTATTTGTTTACACAAAGTGGCGCTATTGTAACAAAGAGTTGTAATTTTTTTTATTGTCACCGAAAATCAAAACCTAAGCTTGTAGAAGCCCACCAATACCTCATTTTTTTTATTTTTTGGACAAACTGTTTGTTTGTTTATGCAGGATTGGAGGAGTTAGATTAGAAAGCATCGAATTCTTTTTTTCACTTTGTTTTCAAAGTTGGATTAAAACAAATTCATTGTCTCTTTTGGCTTAAAAATTGAACCTCACATTTTTCATTTTGGATCATAAAAAGAATCACATCTTTAGTTTTGGTTTGTAAAAAGAACCCCACTTGCAAATTAAAAAGAACCACAAACTTCAAAGTTTATTTGCAAGTTAGGAACAATCTTTATTTTGGTGCTTAAAATCAACAACACAACTTTCATTTATTACATCAACTTAAGGAAATTCACAATCAACATTTCGTTTTGGGGCCAACTAAAAAGGACAAGCCATTTTTATTTTTTTCTTCAAAGTTCAAAAGCGATTTTACTTCAAGCAAAAACGTGTTTTTCAATTCAGTTGACCAGGATTTCAAGTTCCTAGTTTACAACACATTTTGCCTTTGAAAGTTAAAAAGAACACCATGATTGTTGGAGCAACATCTTCAAATAGTTAGATCACATTGCAATGAAAATCAGTTAATAAGAACAAGTGCTTTTCGTGATTGGCACACTTGTGCAAAGTTTGTCGAGTGGTCCTACTTATAACACACACTATCCTCTCCCTTGGCTTTCGTGGTCCTAGGTGCAAGAGAAAAGTGTTAGTAACACTCATATTTTATATTTTTAAGAGAGGCCTGCCAAGAGACACATCACTCTTGGGAACGACCTCGCGCGGTAAATCGTTCGAGCCGCTATAGAAATCAGGTGTGAGCGAAATTTGTAGCCTTGGGTATAGTTGTTCCTACAGTGTAACTTGCTGAAAGGACAAATGGGCCCCACCACAAGTTACAAAGCTCTTAAGTGAGTCACTGCAGAATGAACTTATGTCCAAAAACATCAAAAATTACTAAACACCTTTATGTAGTAGCCCACCCATTCTATTGATTGAGTATATTTGTGATAAATTCAGTGCAAGAGCATAGATGGTTTTGCTCCCAAGATACTCACCATACATATTTCCTTGAGTAGAAACATAGCTTTTTGAAAGGTTACTTGTAGCCCGATAAAAGTGGTGACTCCCCCATCATAGGGATCATCTATTTGTTATGCTCACGAAAGACTTAGTATATCACATCCTTACCTGCCACGGTGGGATTCATAAAGTATGTAGTACCAAAGTCGAAGAAATATCAAGATGTGGGCTAAAATTATCGCAACTAGCCATTTGACCTTAGGGATAAAGAGTGTTTGAAGTGTTTTCATTTTTTAGTCAAGACCAGTGCAAATTGAGTCGACTTCAGGCTTTGGAAAACACCTAAAATACATTTGAAGGAAAGGGTCATAAAAAGTTCAAAAGATTGGGTTAATCTAGACCCATACTTACTTGTGCCTTTTGAGGCAACATTCTTGTGTTTGTGTGCTTGCTTTGTTTTCTTGTCAAAGAAACATCATAAATCCAAAACCAAAACAAAGTATTCATCCAATACAAACATTTTTCAAAAACAAAAGATCAAAAACGAAGAGCAACAACAAAAAGTATCAAACTATATGACCATTCTTCACATCTTGAGAAAAAAGAATCTTTATCAAAATATCAACTTGAAGAAAAGACCATTGAGCTCAAAGGTTCTTATCAAAAAGAGGAAATTCTTCTATCTTAATAGACAAATCTTTGTCTCTCATAGAACCTTCCTACGTCGCATGCATCTATATCTTCAAGGGAAATCAAACGAATTTGATCAAGAGTCATTGAACCGCAGAGCTTTTATGCAATATCGAGCTTTGAGTTATCATCAAAATAAGGGAGGCAAGATCAATCATGCCTTCTTTCCAGATATTTGTATCACATATAATGTAGCTCGGGAAGAACCACCAACTCCCAAAAGAGAAGAAGAAGAAATTATACCATATGTGACACAAATCTTTTATTGAAGTTCACATTTCATCCATTATCATATTCATATCTGATCAAATCCATTCCAACTCTCAAAACGTCAAGAGGTTTTTGTCCTAAGTTTTATTTCGATATTGCTTGAATCAAACACAAACACATCACTTTTAGAGTGTCTCTACATCTAGGATAAACTCATCCTAAGAGGCATTTCTACGCAAGTTAAAACTAGTCTATGAGCGAATCCTCTCATTACTAGGTAGTTGGGTCTGTAACACATCTCAGATCTCTCTAAACCTTATCACATCAAACTTTGTCAATCAAACACAACAAGTAATTCAAGAAAATACCTTTGGTAGCATCTACCTTTAGTGCTAGAGATTCATATGCGAAACACTTCACCAAACATCAATCTTTCATTTCATCACCAACTCATCATCATTTTCATCAAACTTCAACAAAAACTTATAAACAAAATGGCTCATATTAGATCAAGATCTAGACAACAAGAAATTGAAGAGGAAGAGGAAGAAAATATCAGTGAGTTCCAAGAAGCCCTAGGAGGAAATATAAATGATGAAAATCCAGGCACTCCTACTCTGGCGGAAATAGAAAGGACACAACACAACCCTCTCTTTAATAGACTTTTTGATGAAATACTCAGGAGCAACGTTGATGCTCACTTTTTAAGACTTGTTCGAGAGGGGGCTAAACTACCCTCTGACTTTGATGTTGCACAACTAAGACAAGCATCAGAACGCCAAAGTCATAATGAGGATGAAAGAGGTTGAGATCACATCAAATATAACCTTCCTCAAAGTAATCCCCCACCTCCTCCTCCAAATGAAATAGACATGTTGCGGCAACAAGTTGAAAATCTCGCCCAAAAACTTCATAGTGGTGTAAAAACTAATCAGTTTTCACTTAATGACATTTGTCCCTGTCTCTTTGATAGGAATCTTCATATGCCACCTTTTCCGCGAGGGTTTGAAACACCCAAGTTTGAAAAGTACCAAGGAAAAGGAGATCCTCATGATCATGTTAGAGAATTCCATTCAGCTTGGCTCGAAGTGGCATACGAGGATACATACCTAATGCGACATTTTCCCCAAAGCTTGGGAGGAACAACCACATCATGTTTTTCCCGATTACCAGGTGGCATTAGGACATTTGAAGAACTCATCCAAAAATTCCTAGCACATTACTCACACAACATTAAATGTGATATCACAATGGTTGATCTATGTAACACTAAACAAAAACCAAGTGAGCTATTTTCAGTCTTTCTACAATGATGGCATCAAATGTCTAGCAGACGTTCTCTTCAGTTACCTGAACAAGAACTAGTGGAAATATTTATTTCCAATATAAATGATGAAATGGAATTTCACCTAGACGTAAAAGACACAAACTCTTTCAATGACATGATCACAAAAGGCTTAAAATGTGAGAGGGCTCTCATCAAAAAAGTGCTTATCAAAATATATAATGAACCAAAGGATGGCCCTCACCCACGCTTCAATAGTGACAAGCCTAACTTCTGGAACAAAAACAAAAACGTCGTCAACGGCAGGGTTGTGGATGCAAGAACTATCAAAAGTGCACAACCTGTGGTACAATTTGCAAGACAGAACCCCCCACCCAAGAATAACATAGTTGCTCCTCCAAGTCAAGGACGCAATACATCTCAAGAGGAACCCAGACAATGTCAACAAAATTTTAAACCTAAATGAACATACACTCCCTTAGGGGAACCCATTGAAACGGTGTTACGTCAGTTGGTTTCTCAAAATCTGGTGACCTTACCCAAAACATCAAATTATGAACCTCAAGTCAAACCTTCATGGTGGAGGGATACTGAGCATTGCGACTTCCATCAAGGGAAAGGACATAAGACAAGCAATTGTCACAGATTGAAAGATCTTATTCAGGATCTTATTGACCGAGGTGAAATCGAAATCGAAGGACATGACCCAAAGACAACAAACAATGATCATCTCATGTTTAAAAATCCACTTCCATCACAAGATCAAAGGGGTCCTTCCACTTTAGGGCGAAACACAGATACCACCAATTATACGCAAGCTGCATATAATTACATTGTGAATCACCTATATGATGCCAGTGAACAAATTGCAACTATTACCATAAAAAATCCCAGCTCCACTTGCAATGTTGTTACATGTCGCAACAAGATTACCATAAAAGCAGCTCCACAAGGCATCACATCTATCCCAAAGCAGTATAACCTTGTGGACCAATTAGATAAAACACTCGCACTGATATCTATCTTAGAGCTATTGCACCTATCTCCATCTCATAAAATAATCTTGGATCAAGCTTTCCAAGAGGCGTCAGTTCCTGCAAACCTAAATACAGATCAGTTCCAAGCCATGGTCGGAAATCTAAGTTCGTCACCTTGTCTCACTTTCTCTGAAAGTGACAACACATCCTTCCAGCAACCTCATAATGCCTCACTCCACATTGAAGGGTTTATCAACCAGCATAGAATCAAGCGAATCTTGATTGATAATGGAGCAGGCCTGAATATTTGTACACTACAATTAGTCACTGCATTGGGATATGTAATTGAATCAGTGGATCCCCGCAAGAAGATCACAATCAAAGCTTATGATGATGCAGAGTGTTCATCAAAAGGAGCTATTGTGTTACTAATCCGAGTGGGCCCTGTGGTGAAACACATCATCTGTCAAGTTTTGGACCTTCCTCTGCCATACAATTTATTATTAAGAAGACCTTGGATACATGCCATGCAAGCCATTCCATCCACCTACCATCAGTGTATCAAGTTCCCACATAATGGTGTAGAAATAACAATCCTGGGCGATGCAAACCCCTTTGCATATTGTCATAATATAAGTCATCAACCATAGATTACCATTCCCAACAATAGAGAAGCCATCTCATCCACATCATACGTAAGTCCAGCCTCTCTTTCTAGTTCAAACACCACTATACCCAAGCAAGAGAAGCTCAAGATGAAAATAGCAGAGGAAGGTCTTGGGGAATACAATCTCAGCCAACTCTTTTGTGTTGGACAAATGCCCACTTCTCCTAGAACACATGGTAAACCTCAACGGTTACTTCAAACACCACTGGACAAGCCAGCATGTACTTTGACGCCATTCATCCTTGGAAAGAGTGAAGAAGAATAGACCAGAGATGAGGACTTAGCAGAATGGATCTATAAAGATCCCATCACCATCGATATTCTGCAAGCTAAGCTTCCCACATATCAGTATGGCAAAGGCCTTCTCATTATGCAAAGAATGGGTTATGATGGTCAAAGTGCTCTAGGACCTTGCAAGCAAGGACAACATGAACCACTGCAGCCGGAATTAAAGCCCAAAGATAACACTGGCCTAGGCTTTCAAAGGAGATCTTTCCTAAGCTCAGATTCAAAGGAAAACCCAGCCAACCTCTATATCAGCCTATTATAAAGAGGTCACTTTTGATTATAAAAGTAGCATCAAACACCATGGCAACTGCCCCATCAAGGCTAAAAATCCCAGCAAAACCATCCACAACACCCTTCATTCCACCAATCAAACCAGTGATCCCATCAGCAGCAGCAATAACATCAATAGCACCATTAGCAGTAGCAACTATATCAGAACCCACAACAGTATCTACGACACCAGTAGTTCCAACAGAAGTAGCAGAGTCAACACTACCAATACTCCTCGTATCGGATTCATTGATCCCCATAATCCTTCCTACAACACCAATCATTTCATCTACAAAACTGATCACACCTGCAGTGTTTAACTCAAAGGACATCCCAGTATGGTATAGTAATCGGATACTGGAAAGTGACTCAGAGACTGACTCACATGAATGGGAATTTGATTCCATCCATCTTAATACTTCAGAAGAGGAAGACACATCACTACCTCCACCCCACAAAGACATCCCTGTTTACGGAGAAGCACAGATAAAGACCTCTTGGGTTCCTGAGCTGAAAACATCTTCCACAGACCCTACATCACATCCTACGCCTGATTCTGATAGGGAGAGTACCATCAACGAACTTCACCACAACGTCTTAACCCTCACTAACACATCTAATGAACTTAACCTAATTGATGAGGTAATGCCCATTATACATCCTGAACTCATCGAATGGAACCAACCTAATCCACCATGCCTTGACCACTTCCAAAATGATGAGGTGATCATTGACTTTTTGGAACTACGGGATAACATACCAAGCAGGGATCACAAAGTTGGATTCGCCATATAACTTAATAGCGCAACATACTTTGGGGCAGATGCCAAACCTTTCAGCTGCAAAAATATAACAATAAAACATGGATCTCCCAGTGAAAACCACACTGTGGCACTGTTTGATCCTAGAAAAGTAAAAAGAAAGAGCGTATCCAACGGTGAAAACCTCTCTAAGGCGCCTAAGGATGAAAGGTTTGACATCCTCCCTTCTAGTGCACAGCAGAAACGATCGACAATTCTCATTGAAGAAACAACAGAATACAACGTGGGGACTCCTGAAACTCCTCACCATATGCATCTGACATCTCTTTTAACTCTAGAGGAATAGCCTGAGTTTGTAGAATTCTTCTAGAAGCACCAGATTAACTTTGCATGGTCCTATGTAGACATGCTTGGGCTTGATCCTGATTTAGTCATGCATCACCTCGCCGTAGCAGAAGGAGCCAAGCCTGTTAAACATAAACTTCGCAAGATGCATCCCCAGATCGCAATACTAGTCAAAGTAGAACTTAAGAAACTCCTAGATGTTGGTTTCATTCGACCAATTGATTATGCAGACTGGATATCCAACATTGTGCCCGTTGGCAAACTAAATGGGGGCATCCATATCTGCACTGACTTCAAAGATCTTAACAAAGCATGTCCTAAAGATGACTTCCCCCTACCAAACATTGACATAATAGTAGACCTAACAGCAGGACATGCCATGCTTTCACTCATGGATGGATTTTCTAGGTACAACCAAATAAAGATCGCACCAGAGGATCAACATAAGATGACCTTCACATGTCCATGGGGAACATACTACTGGAATGTAATGCCTTTTGGTCTAAAGAATGCAGGAGCGACCTATCAACGAGCAATGACCACCATCTTCCATGACATAATGCATACTATAATGGAGGATTATGTGGATGACTTACTGGTGAAATCACTCACAAGAGAAGGTCATCTGGACATACTGGAACAATATCATGTTTGACTCAACCCAAAGAAATGTGTCTTTGGAGTAACTTCTGGGAAGCTTCTAGGACACATTGTCTCAAGCAAAGGTATTGAGGTTGATCCTGCAAAAGTCCAAGCAATCATGGACATGCCACCTCCAAAGAATATCAGTCAGCTAAGGACATTACAAGGGCGGCTCCAATCCATCCAAAGATTCATTGCACAACTGGCAGATAAGTGTCACCCATTTACACACCTGCTACACAAAAACATCCGCTTTCAGTGGGATACCAGATGCCAGCAAGCATTCCAGATGCTTAAAGACTATCTCATGAATACACCATTGTTGATCCCACCAGATCTGAGCAGACCTCTATTACTCTATATTTCAGCAACAAGTACAGCATTGGGTGTACTATTGGCACATCATAATGCAGAAGGGAAAGAATGCGCTATTTACTACATATCTCGCACACTGGTTAGCTATGAACTCAATTATACACCTATTGAGCGAGCTTGCCTAGCAGTAATCTTGGTAGCCACTAAACTGAGGCACTATCTGTTGACACATAAAGTATAGCTCATTGCAAAGATTGATCCACTCGAGTACTTACTTAGCAAAGCAGCATTGACAGGCCGCTTGGCCAAATGGGTGATGATTCTAAGTGAATTTAACATCAAGTATGTGGACCGTAAGGCTATCAAGGGTCAAGTTATTGCAAATCAGTTGGCCGATGCTCCCCTCATAAGTGATCATCCTCTCATTTCCAATTTTCCAGATGAAGAGATATTCATGATCACAACAGCACAACCATGGAAACTATACTTTGATGGTTCATACACTAGACATGGCTCGAGGGCAGGCATTCTGTTTATCACACCTCAAGGTGACAGCATCCCGAAGTCTTACGAGCTCACCTTTCAATGCACAAACAACATAGCAGAGTATGCAGCCTTAATCATAGGACTCAGATTAACCATACAATGGAAGTTACAAGAACTACAAGTATATGGCGACTCCCAATTGGTCATTCAACAAGCAACAGATGAATATCAGACCAAGGATGACAAACTCATGTCGTGCAAACAAATGGTGGACAAATTAAAAACATCATTCACTACTATCACCTTTGAGCAAGTACCTAGAGATCAGAATCAAGTTGCTAACGCTATGGCTACCATCGCAGCTCTCCTAGATCTTCCACAGAATTCAACACGCTACAAGTTCTTGGTCGAATAGCTTTGGATCCCCGCTTATGATATCCCTGAATCTGAGATGATATGTCGCCTTATTGGTTCTGAATCCCCATGGTACGGTGAGTTCTACACCTATCTCCCCGATCACACACTTCCTCCTAACCAATCAAATAACCAACGTAAAACCTTCATTCACCAAACCGCTCGATATACCATTATTGCTGAAACCCTATACCGATGCAGTCTTGATGGTACTCTCCTTCGATGTCTAGAACAAGATGAGATAACAAAGGCCTTGGAAGAGGTACATGAAGGAACTTGTGGAACTCATGGAAGCGGTCCTTCACTAGCCAAGAAACTCGTGCACACTGGATACTATTGGCCATCAATGGAAAAAGACTCCTACTATTTTGTCAGAAATTGCAAGAAATGCCAAGTTCATGGAGACCTGATACATGCACCAGCATAGGAATTGTAACCAATCACAACACCATGGCCTTTTTGTCAATGGGGCCTTGACCTTGTGGGTAAAATCCATCCATCTTCATCCAATGACCATAAGTTCATCATTACCGCCACCGAGTACTTCACAAAGTGGATCGAAGCTGTTCCACTTACCCAAGTCACCGGCAAGCAGATCGCCTCATTCATCCTTAATTACATTATATGTTGATATGGTGTACCCATGTCCATCATCACAGATAACGATCTTCCTTTCAAAAATCAGGATGTCCGTGAACTCTATGAGAAATTTCACATCCAACACCGCTTTTCCACTCCCTATTACCCACAAGGAAATGGTTAGGCTAAAGCATCAAACAAGAACATATTAAGAATCCTCAAGAAGACAGTCAATGATGTCGGTCGTGATTGGCACATTCAATTGAATCCAGCACTATGGGCGTATCGAACTAGCATTCGAACCCCTACAGGCGCAACTCCCTACTCACTAGTTTATGGCACATAAGCTATCTTACCTATCGAGGTTGAGATACCATCTCTACGGGTTTCCTTGCACAATCTCATCAATGATGAAGCATATAGAGTATCCCGTCTCTAAGACTTAGAGCTACTTGATGAGCAACGACAAGCTGCATACAATCACCTTAAGGCCTATCAGCAGTGTATGAGTAGAAGCTATAATCATCGAGTTAGACCTCATACATTTGAGGTAGGTGATCTTGTTCTTCAAGATAGTCCTCATAACCAACCAAACCGAGAACATCAGGGGAAGTTTGAATCAAACTGGCTAGGTCCATATGTTATCACTGTTGTATTTGGGTCCGGGGCATATCAGTTGGCTACTTCAGAAGGAGAACCGCTAGCAGATCCAATCAACAACATGCGCCTCAAACAGTTTTATACATAAGTTGTACAGAGCTTCAAGCTCCCATACATACCGGAAAAATACCAAAAACATTTAGAAAAATGTCCTAAAGAAAATACAAAAACATCAAAATAGTAAAGAAAAAACATACATCCAAACGGTGAAAAACCACTCCGGTGGCACCTTGGGTAAGTGCGATGGTGAAAATCTGGCAAACAGACGCCACTTGTAAATGCTATGGCTCCATTGTCTTTCAGGCTTGTTGCGATCACATTCATTACATACACACATCCATCCGCTCAAACCATGGCTTGTTATTGATCTGCAATCAAGAAAAGTACTTCATGCATCTTGCATCCCGCTTTTTTTCATAGTCATGTCTAACACTGGGGGCAATGCCCTTAACCTGTTGATGGAAGTAGATTATACATTATTTTTGTGATTCATTGAGTTCTTCATTCAAAACTATCTCACAAAATCCAAAAACATTAGAAAACTATCTCACAAAATATCAAAAACATTGGAAAACAATCATCAAAATCCAAAAATATTGGAAAACTATCTCACAAAATCCAAAACATCAGAAAACATCAAAATCAATCAAAAACATGGCAACACCTTGTACATACGTTTTTCAAAGAAGCTACCAAACAAACACTGTGACATACTCAAAACGATCACCACTTATCACATCAACCCAACAATCAACATCGACGCAAAAAATGTCTTCACAAGGATGCATCCTTCCTTACCAAAACAAAGACAAGATCACGTTTTCTTTGACAAGAAATTTCTGTTTAAAGCTATCAAGTACTTGGTTTGAATTGTGGGTTATTTATTTATATTAGGTTCCTACACTACTCCGGGATATCCACAAGTGATTAGAGTGGTCGGGATGGTTCCTAAGCATTATTTGTATGTCTTCTGCGAATTATTCCAATGACATTCCAGGGCATGTACTAATGGTGTCTACGTGGGAAGTTCACTAAGCTACGTGATCATATGCAAAATACAGTCATAGATCACTACAGCTTGCTGACTACAGCGTATACCTCGACCATATGAGCATGAACCATTGTCGAGGGTCCATATTCTTTATTCTTTATATATGATGTTTGCTTACAGGTACAATGCTCCATCTTGGGTTCCTACTGCCTCATCCAAGCTCGATAATGGTTTATCTCTTACTACGGTATGAACTTGTCTCGGGATATGATCAACAAAAGATTAAGGAGGACGTTCCAAGTCATGCATGAAAGGAGATAATCCTTGTCTGTTCCGCAAGCAATACTCAGGTCAACTCGATCCATTATATCAAGTTGCTTGTATTAACTTGCTATATCAAAATCCATGTAAGGAATACTCAGGTCATCTTGAATCATTATGTCAAGTTGCTTGTATTTCCTTACAACATTTTAAAGCTCAATGATGAAAAATAAAGCACTATGGATCGTCATTCCATCTCATATGTATATATTGCATTCTTGTTGCATTCCATCCATCCATACATTCATAATAGATGCATATCATGCATACATAGTAATGACAATGGATACTCTATTTTCCTCTTCTTCCATAGGAATGTGTCATAGGTCCTCCATTTATTCTATCTAACATCAAACCCCACCCTCACCCTCCCCATCTTGGTAATCAACATCACATACCCTACATTATTTCACATCAACCTAGTCAAGCAAGTTACTCTATCTGCACAGGCACATCGACTCACGCACACCTAGACTATCAACAAATACTCTGATCAAGTATCTTCGGGTCTCAACATGTAATCGATTATGGCAAACCTAGACTACAATAGACATTTATCATAATGACCTAGTCTCAATGGGGTTGCCATGATTCCCCACAACCATCCATCACACACACACACACACTATCAATTGATCAACCAATCAAACACAATCACAACGGACAATTACATCAATTATCTAAGTCTCAATGAGTATTTTGCTTCAAATACCTTGACTTCATCAGGCCATTACATCAATTGTCTAAGTCACCATCAGGTCACTTTGATTCACTTACTTAGACTTTATCTTGTCCAAATGAACAACTGACATCAACTATCATGCTTTGATTCGACCGGGGCAATTAAACCGATTGCACCAGATTGTCCAACCAAATTTGATCAATTGTACAGTATCAATCAAAAGAACAACACCACATTTGCACTATATCTCCTACATAACCTACGGGTACTCACTGGCTTGCCATTTCTCCGTATTCACTCTATTTTCTTCCATTCTTTCACCGTTATTGCTAATTTCTTATATTCTACCTCTCCCCAAATTCTTTCTCTTTTTCGAGAGATCGCCCGATTTTTCAAAAAAAATTGGCCCATCTCTCGAGGGGGCATACCACCCACTAAATTAACATTTATGGGGCATATTTTTCTTTCACACCTATTTTTCTTTCTTTGAAACGACGCGGTAAAACTGCAGCGTCTCAAAGAGGGGCAAATGTAGTCACATAAATCTGCCCACTTAATTAAATGAATATTTAGTATTTATTTGATTATTTAACCATCAATCAATAATTAATTAAATTAATATTTAATTAATTAAATTAATATTTAATTAATTCATCTTAACCCTCTTCTCCTATTAATTAAATAAATTATTCAATTTATTCAATTTAATTCACTTAACCAAATTCAAACCATTAATTAAATAAATAAATCATATTTGTTTAATTAAATCTTTTCTCACATTTAAATAAACTAATATTTATTTAAATCCCCCAAAATCTCATCTCTCACATTTAAATAAATTAACATTTATTTTAATCACCTTTATCCTCCACCCACTTGCATTTTCCTACAAATGCAAGTTGCACAACTATTTTAAATAAATAAATTATTTATTTAAAATCCTATTTATCCTCACCCACTTGAAACCGTTAATGGTTTCCCTTAAAGTCTTCAAACTTAATGGCTTCCTTCTAGAGTCTTCTCAAACCTTTAATGGTTTCCCTTAAAGTCTTCAAACTTAATGGCTTCCTTCTAGAGTCTTCTCAAACCTTTAATGGTTTCCCTTAAAGTCTTCAAACTTAATGGCTTCCTTCTAGAGTCTTCTTAAGCCTTTAAAGGTTTCCCTCAAAGTCTTCAATCATTTAATGCTTTATCTTCATTTTCTCATGTAAATAAATTAAGATTTATTTAAATAAAATCAAAAATTCACACTCACATTTAAATAAATTAATATTTATTTAAATATCTATCCAAATGCAAATTACACCATTTAATTGAAATAAATGATTTTATTTCAATTGAAAATCCCAAAATTCCTCCCACTTACATTCTCCTACAAAATCCACTTGCATGCCTAGATCCCTTCTAGATTCTTCTAACTCCTTCTAATTAGCCTAATCTTATCCTAATCATTGTCACATTCCTAAATAAAAGGAAGTCACTTCTCAAAAACCTCCAAAGTCTTCAATAACCATTAAAGGTTTTATGTCTTCAAATGGTTAACCTTTAAAGTCTTCCAAACCATTAAAGGCTCTTACATAACCATTTATGGTTAACTCACCTTTTACCTTTGGTTAGAGACTTTACTCTAACTTAACCATCCTTTTGACTCATGGGTCTCTTCAAAGCATTTATTTCTTTGACTAAGGTAACCATTTAACCCTTGCACATTCCTTGGATAAAAGGAATATCCATTAACCTAACCCTAACCCAACCCCCTAGGGTAACCATCATGTCCCCTCAAGCATTCAATGCTCCTTATCTCTCCTCTCAAGCCTCCTCATGGTGACACTTGTCAACATGGGATTGGGTTGAAAGTCTCACATGGATTGAATATCTTTCAATCCTAACCCTTGTTAAGATTTCTCAATCTTAACCCTTCATTTACCCGTTTCTTCTATAAATAGAACCCTTCTCCTCAAGCAAAGAAGGAAGCATTAGAGTATTGTTGTTATACTAGTATTAGCATAGAGCTTTTTCATTTCATCACTATCTACACTTGCATAGCATTTGTTTATCATATTCAACCATCTTGAATCTCCATATGGCATCCATGGCTGGTGCTAAAAATTGAGAGCTACACTCATGTGGAACTTGGAGAGGAGAGGAACAAGGGTGAAGCAACTATGAGCATCTTGATTAGTATTTGGAGGAGTATAGTTTATCTATTATATGTTTGTATGCTTTCTATTTCATGCTTAATATCTCTCTTGACATGCCTGTTTAGGATAATCTTTTGTTGCTAACACTAACATTTGTTTCTTGTGCTCTTGTGTGTGTTGCCATCAAACAGATTTTCTAATCCTTTTTGCAGAGCATCAGACACTAAACTAAAAAAGTATGTAGCTAAGATATTTTAATTTCATTTGGTAATCTGATCCAATTTGAACCCAAGAGACAAAGGATAACCTATAATCTTTCTAAGTGATGATAATTGCCTAAATAGTATTATGAATCATAGAATGTGTAATGAAACAATAGAAAGCACAATGATTAAAACCATATCATATTTAGAAAGCTATGCATTAGTAAAAATGTCACCTCTATTCAATATCAAAATAAGGATAGACATAGAGTGTATTCATTGTAGAGAAGGTTGAAAATGATAATTCTCGTGATTAGAAAAGGATGAGACATATTTTCTTAATTATCTAGATTGTACATGTAATATTGTGATACATGTGCAAAACATGATAATATGTAAATGTTAGGTAAGAGAGTTGGGCTCATTGGATTACCAATTTAGATGCTCAAATGGATTACCCTCTATTGGCTCTTTTTGATAGGAATTTTGACACACTTGACAACTAATAGATAGTCATAAAATTATTTTACCTATCCTAAAAGGTTACTAACTTTTGGAATTTATTTAGCCCAAGGTCTATATTATTAGGCCATGATGGTGCGAGATAAATTATTGATCTATGTAGATGTCTCTTTTCAATGGGATTGTAGTATATAAAGGTTTCAATATATAGTCAATTCATAGTAGATTCTACCAAACAAATGGTTAATTAAAAATATGATGAAAAATTTGATTTAATAAACATAAACAATAATATGTAAATACTTATGATTTTTAAATCTAATAATTTTTTATATTTTTAAAACTTGGATCTAATCTTTATAACAATAGTGGCTACACATGAAATGGTACTATGGATATTAATTTATATGTAATACAATTGAGCATTGTGCTAATGTACAAGTGGTTATACAAGAGATAGAGACTGAGAAATGGTGCAATGGTCTAATACACAAAGTTATACTTGGATAAAATAAATAAAAAATCTCGTTGAAAGTTGAAATGATGAAATAAAATCCTTAGTTGTGATAGGATATTTTTCCCCTTCTCAACGAGTAATGATCCCCATTGTGCTCTAGTGTGCACTAAAAAATTGTCAAAACTTGATGAATTAGCACACATGGTTTTGCTTAAATAATTTTTTTATTTCTCAAGGATTAGTGGTCGCCCATTACATTTTATTTTTCTTGGAGACACTAGCATAGAAATGGGGTGCACCTAAATATATGTGTATTAATTTAGGGTGAGCCAATTAGATGTGCTAGTTTACTTGTGATGTGTGAAATTTATATTTCTTGTCTATTGATATTAGTTGATCCAAGTAGATTGTACAAATTTGGTTCATAAGAGAGTATATCTCTAACTAAGAACTATTGAGAAAAGCCCACATATTAAGTTAGAATGTTGATCATTTTTCCTTTCTTGAAGAATGAATGTCCCTAATTATGGTGAGCCTTAAAGTTCCCATGAATGTTACTGTTATTGATACTAAAAGGGTGATGCTATTATAGACACTCAAATGTGAAGGGGTCATGTGATATCCACATACTCTATGTTAAAAATGAGAGGGTGTAAATGTACCTATGTTACCTTATTGAGGAATGTGTGAATACTTCTTATACGTGGGATTAGAGTGTAGAAAAATATGCATACTAGGAATATGATGATTCAAGGAATGTTTTTGATTATGGCAAAAATAAGTTTTGAAGGGACCCAAAACCCTTTACATTATAAAATCTCCATAAAGTCTCAAACATCAGTTAAGCCAACAAAGAACACAACAACAAAAAAGCCCCATAACAGAGATAATCCTTAAAATAACAAAAGGGGCACAAACCAGAGAAAGCAAAAAGATAACACAAAACACAGGAAAATCAATAGAAGACCAGCACAGAAGCAGCCAGGAACTAGCCCTAATCCAACAGTTTCATAGTATGTTCCATCTCTTTCTCAATCTCAGTCATATTATCAGCAATCTTCTTGAGCTTCTGAAAATCAGGAGGAGGTCCAACTACCTTCCTCTTCAACGTACCTTTGGTCCTTTTGCTGGGTCTCAAAGAAGTAACTTGTTCAGATTGGCTTCCACATACACCACATTCTTCAACTGAAATTGTTCTTCAAAACTACTAATCATACTTTTAAGGCTCTCCATTATGGAACCAATCACTCCACAACTAGTCTTAAAAACATTCTTGATGGATTCCTTTATTTTAGCATTTTCATTTTCTAGAGCTTTCATCCTGGCTTCGTAGCCTCTTTTGAAATTGTCAAAGGCCTCCATAGTGGATTTAAGGCTATCTGTGAGAGAGGAAATCTCCTTCTCAGACCTGGGGAAGCCTCGTCCAGCACATGCCCTTTATCCATCTGTTTAACCTTATCTTTAACAATTTCCATATTACTGCTATCAGCTCTTTGTTTGAGCTGAATCTCCTTAATTTCATGGAAAACCCATTTGAAGATTTTAAAAGTGTCAACGGCCCCATCTCTGGCAAGAGAAAGAACATCATTGACAGACTCCTTCTCGGAGGACAAAAAATGTGAATTAGGCTCGAGAGATGTCGGGAATGGTTGTCTTTTCTCAAGGTTGAGCAGGACGAGACTCGCTAGACGCAGAGAGAGAAGGGCTATTACCTTGGCTACATGGCTTTCTAGGCGAGGCACAAACATTAGTAGAGGGAGGGGTGCATGAGTTGCGAGGGTTTTAAATTTTAGGGCTTATACCAGAACAAAATTTTCCTTTATTTCTTGTCGAAGAGGGAATAAATTCCTCATCCTCAGATGCGGTATTAAAATCATCCTCCAAAGATTGAGCATCTTCCATCTTAGAATTGACCTCATGGATGGAGGCAGCCAAAAGCAACATGGCTTATGCCATAAATGGTTAAGAAGAGAGAAATGGTAGGTAAAGGCACATGTATACCTTCCATCAAGAGTCACATACTCCATGATCACCTTCAGAACAACTCTCTGGATGAAATTTATCTTCAAAGTATTGTAACTGGTAGTTCCATCTCTCACTAAATTTCTCTTCTCCATCTCCTTCTTAGGGAAGAGTTTAACCGCTTCCTCGAAAAATTTCCTGTCTTTATAAAATTTAGCTCCTTCTGTAGAAAGACCAGTAACCTCAACAATGAGGTCCTCATTAACAACAATGTCTCTGCCAAATAGTTTGACATAACCCTTATTGTAATTTTTGACGAAGTCCTTAGTCACCCTTGCTTTTACCCCATATAGATTCTCAATGTAGATGATAAAGCCGCCTTTCTCCAGTATCCTCCAAATAGTTTGATTGTTTCTCAGAATAGTGCAATTCATGGGCTCCACTCTCTTCAAATCTCCCCCCATTTTACCACGCCTATACCCCACAAACAGTCTACAAATTACTCAGCCACTGCAATTCTTCAATTAGGAATAGGAAATGTGTTTGGATCTCAAATTCGCTCAGAAAGTGTGCGAGAAGAAGGCCTAGAATAGCAATAAATTCTAAAATCCCATGATATGTCCTTCACACACCATGCATCCTTACTTCTAATAATAAAAAATCTGACAGGCAATTTATATATCATTTTTATCATCATTATAATTTAACTTCCCAGCTGGTGAGGTTATCTTGCCATATTAACCCCCTCACGTTGTCATTCAATTTGTCCCCTTTTATCCACATTAAATTTTCATTGGCATTAATACCTAGGTTGGAAAAATAGTCTGACACCTTATTGTTTTCTCTATAAGTGTGAGATATATAACATTGTTCAAAGGATTGAATAATTGAAAGTGAAAGATTTATCCAATTTGCAATGTTTCATGAGGGACTTGAGACTTTTTTAAGGCATTGTATAACATTTTTAGAATCCCCTTCAATCCAAACCTTAGAACAATTCATCTGTTTAGCAATCAGAAGTGCCTGGTAGGCTCTAATGGCTTCGACAATATGGTTGGTCGAGGTACCCAAGGGGAGTGCCATAACCGAGATACAAACGCCATTACTATCCCTTATCACTCCCCCACACCCAACAGGACCCAGATTACCGTTTGCTGCCCCATATGATTCAAGGAATGTTATTAGAGTTGCAATGATGTGAATTCTAGGGTTTTAAAAGTATGACAATAACTTTTGGATAAACCAATTGGACTAGCATTTGTAGATGTTATTTTGTAGCATGATGCTTGTCTATTCAAAAATGAAGTTGAGAAATCTTACGTGTTTCAGTCCTAACAAGAACTATGAATCTTTTCAATATGTGAAAATATTGGAGGTTGCATGGGTTAAGCCTCAAATATGAGAAAAAATAATTTATTCCAAAGTATGGACAAATGTGTTGGTATATGATTTAATACCAACATGAGAGGAGGTATGCTTATAGGTGCATTGTAAATAGTGAGCGACTCTTCCCCATATTGTTGGATTAATACATTGCATTATTATATAATTATGTTAATGTATGTAGTCTATTATGAATGAATTTTTGAAAGCTAATAAGTGCATTATGAATGGTTTCTCTTTTGATGAATACATCATGGATGCAACGTCCAACAATCTATGGTTGTATGTCCCTTGTGTAGGTAAGATTGAATATTTGGCATGATTTTCATTGAATAGTCCTTAGTCACACTTCTAACATAATAGAATCACATTTGTAAAAAGATGGGAGGAATGAAGGAAGCTTAGGGGTGAATAAGGGTTAGTGAAATATAATTTTGAAAAATGATTCAAATGAATACAAAACATGTATTGTTTGAGCCTTTATGTTTCTTTGCTTCAAATTTATATTTATATATTTCTTACAATATTTTTGTTTGCATGCATATTGTATACTATCCATTTATTGGTTCAATTAATATTTTAAACAAATAATTGACTTGTTTCTACTAAGTTCTTAGTTTTTTTTAATTGTTAGATTTTATAATTGATTTATCATCAATAATTTTAAAGGCTAAGACTTTATAATTATCTCCTGATAAGGGATAAAATGGTGATAAAAAAGGTGGAATAAATACTTTAAAATAAAATAATAATAAATATTGGCTCGTGAATGGGCATCATTGGGTGGATTCGAGTATGGATAAGCAGAGTAAGGAAGGATGTTGTAAACCAAAGGAGGGTTGGATCAAAATAAACTTTGATGGAGCCTCAAGGGGTAATTCGGGACCGTCAGGTATTGGATTTGTCACTCGAGATTGGCAAGGAAATATTTTGGCATTTGGAGCGAAATGGATAGAGGATGGGACTAATAATATAGTGAAGGCAATGGCAACTTTAATGGCAATTCATTTTGGAAAGAGTTTGGGTTTTTCCAAGCTTCATATGGAAGGAGATTCTCTAGTCATCATAAATGCGATAATTGCAGGTGGATGCAAGGTTTTGACACTCGAGTAAGATAATCTCAGCAATCCGAGATGAGTTGGCTCAAGTTCTACAATTTCATGTGGGTCATGTCTGGAGGTCAGCGAATGACGTTGCTGACACCTTGGCAAAGTGGGTAGTTGGTTTTGAAGGGGTTGGAGAAGTTTGAAATTATAGATTTGTGTATCATTTCGTTTGATGAAATTTAAGGTGGCGCTAATTTTCATGAGTGGGACATTTATGAAGTTGTAAGGAGATTTACTCATTGATGGGACTTCACATGTGTGGGTGGCATTATATTGGCGAATATTTGTTGTCGTGTCATTCTCATTCTCATCTGTGCTTGCAACAATTTGAGGTGGTAGGCAAATATGGAGGCAAATTTTCCTCTTTACATTGGCATACCACACGCTACCTTTTTGGGGCTAATTACGCTGTTGTGTATGAAGCGACTTTTCAAGGTTAAGGATGATGAATTCATCCATTTAATGGAGATGTTGTTTGGAGAGGTTTTTCTTGATGCGAGACATAGATACTATTCGAATATGGATGTGTTGACCATGGTGGTGGTATGGGGTCTTGAATTGGGGGACTCCACAAACAATGTTTTGTGGGTGGTGAGGTTGATTCTGGATCGGTATTGGAATGGGCTATTCCAGGCACGGGGTTTCACGTGCTGGTCGATGGGGTATAACATAAATGAGCATCATGTTGAGGCCGTAATTGGATTGGATTTCTTGAAGAATTTCCTTTGACATCGGGAGGCAGTGGGTCGTGGAGTGGTGATTTCGGTGAACAATGCGAGTGGTGGAAATGAAGAATGATGGAGGGGAAGGCATCGAGGCAAAAGGGCTTGAGTTCAGTGAACAGGAAATGTGTGAGGATGTTTGGTTTTTGATGATTTTGGTTGATGGCCCCCATGTATGGTTTAAAATGGTTGTTTGAAAAATGTTTTGATCTCTGGTTTCTTCTGTGCATGTGCAAAGTAAATTTCGTATAATATGTATTTGGTCATGACAATCTTTTTGAAAATTTTGCATACTATGTAAAGGTTTGTTTGGAGTCTATACATTGTTAATGGTGACTAGGGTTTGGTCTGTAGAATCAATTATGTTTCTTATAGTCAAATGGTTTGTGAATTTGGCTCTAGATCTCCCATGATTGCCAAATTCAATTTTGATGTTGTTACAAAGTCTTTTGGTGGAACGGTGGTGAATTATGGTGGATTTTTGTCTGATAGGAGTCGAGATATGGTGGATGATTATGCTATTGGTTTGGAGGCTAGGGTGAAGGGTATTTTGGTTCGGCTCTGTAACTTTCCTCTTACAGAGACCGTTTGCATAATATATTAAAAGCAATGTAATATCTTTTGAATTAATATTAATAAAATACCTTTATTACTGATAAATAATAATAATAATAAATACTAAGGAGCTAAAATTGAATATTTGATTTCTCAAATCCTTATTTCTCATACCAAGTGCATACCTTCGTCTGTAGATATAAACATGTTTTTATCATGCCAAACCTTTATTTATAATAAATATAGGAGATACAAGTCATGTGAAGCAAGGAAGCTAAAGTAATGACATCAACTGAAAGTAGTTACAAGTGGTAGATGAGATGCCAAGTACAATAACCTATATAAGTAAATAATCAAAAACTGGGTCCATTGTATTCTCTACTCAGTATAATCATCCTAGGTCCATTATCCTTCTAGTACTAATGACATGTGTTAGTGTCCATCTAATTTGTGTGAATAAAATCTAAATTTAGCATATTATAATATCCCATCTCATACTTTGTAACACTCACATTCTAAATCCATGATAATTGATTTGACCTTTAGCTATACTTCATTTATAATTAGATTGACACCCAATCAAATTTAAATTGATAAAACTCAACCCAAGACAAGTTAAAATTATTGAGATCTTGCAGATGCTCTATCATGAAATTTACTATCTTAAGAGAAAATTTAGGTTTTTTCTTTTGAGAAAACTTTTATGTCATCATCAAGGATTGCTCCAAACTCATTAACATGATTTTAAAATGGGTATCTTGCAATGTAGAACAATTATCTTTGATGTGCTTCTCTTCTCATAAATTATTTGATAATACCTTGATTAAAATATCATAGATATAAGGTCCTTTGGTTTGAATAAAAAAAATGGGACTTTGTTTTTGATATTAGAAGTAGCAAAACAAGGGTGTTGGCCCCTTTGCACTAACAACCCATAGGTAGCATTAACAACTGACAACACACTTACGAACAACATACTTACAACATGTCAAATAATGTCATAAGAGCATTACACACACACACACACACACACACACACACACACACACACACACACACACACACACACACACACACACACACACACACACACACACACACACACTTAAATATGACCATATAATCATCAAATTTAAGCCTTAGCTATATCTTTTCTATCTTAAATTATGCCAATTAATCACATAATCTAGGTTTTTTTTTGATCGGTAATAGATATTTGATATTAATTTTATGTAAAATTATATATGCATTGTAATAAAATCATCAAAAACTAAAACCCCATCCACTGTCAACCCTACAACTATCACCCGTCATTCTTAAAACAACAATCATAGACGACACCAAACCAAAATCGAAGGAATTCTCCATATTGCACTAATCCTAAACCTCACTTTCCTTACAAACTTACTAAAATATACTATAAACAAATTTCAACATTCAAAGGGTTCCTCAACAAACCCTACACTAACAAAATAACACAAAAAAACCGCAACATCCAAAGGCCAACCTGATCTAGACTTTTTGATGCTTGCCCTTCGAGCCATAAGGCTCTTGGGTCACCATCTTATCTTTGCCCCTTCTGCCTCACAATCGGTCACATTCCACAAGCTGAGTCTTCCTCTCTAGCTCTTGTGCATTCAGGTACTCCTTCAGTGACACCCAACCCATTTGGGCTTCTGCCCTATGCTCATCCCTATCTCCAAACACACTCCACACCAGGAAAGGTTGCACTGGAGTCTTCACATAGACAAATTGGCACCAATCTTCGTGATGCGCCCACAAACCCACTCTAAGCTTTGTCAATGCTAGAATAATTGTCATGCCACCACACCACTCCGACTTCACACATTCTTTCATATCCCTCAAGACTTACTACTTGGACTCCAATTCTAATTCCTACGCCATGAAGGTTGAAGTTGTATCAATGTTGGAGCGATACCAATGCTCCGACTTTAGAAACTCTTCACCTAAAATCCATTCAATAATCTGCCACAATACAGGGTCGTCAATCTTGAACACACTACGAAGTCTCCTCTCTGTGATCCTGGCACAAAAACACTATTGTTGCCTTACAATTGCTAATGAGAAAATTTCCTCCATAGCACCTGTCACCCACCCACACTTCAAGTTATCACTCATGCACAATGAACATGACATATTTTCAATGGGGTTATAAAGATCTATCGCCTTTGCTGTCCATACCATTAAATGACAGTATGGTCCACTGTCACCAAGCTTACCAAGTCATGAACGCAAATCTATTGGAAATCCTTAAACAAATTGTGGCCGTTAACTATCAATGATGACATTTCTATATTTGACAACGTGTCCACCACTTGGTTTCCACTTCTTTTCACATGTGTGTAATGGTGAAAAATTAGGGTTTCCACCATTAGATGTATGAAAACCGCTAATTTATTACTTATGTACCATTACATTAGGGAAAGATAGGAATTAGATAGATCTAAACTAGGTAATAGATCTAATTTCTGATCTAATTCCAAGGGTGTTGAATGTGCCCTCTTCTTTCCCTTGAGTTGAATTGATTTGTTAAAAATGCTGAAATTAGGGTAAACAACGTGAAATTAATGTAATTATGTGCAAAGAGTGAGCTATAGTCATCAGATTGAGCCACAAACCTGGATCTGAGAATTGAAAGAGGATTCAGACCTGTTCCCAAAAGGAGCTCCTGATTTGTTAGGATCTGTATAATAGTCGCTCTGGTCCTCCACACTTTTCATACTCTAATGGGGGATTGATTAGTCTATGTAAATAAAGCTTATTCTAAAGATGGCAGCTTTGTACATGCTTCCTACACACAAAAAGAAGGGGAATTAGGTTGGAAATAGGGGTTTGCCTAAGTCAAACCTCGATTTGGGAATTAACCTTGAATTAAATATTGCAAATACTTGAAATAAATAATGGAAGGATATACCTCAAATCTGCAGTGACTGATAATGATGCTTTGCTTCTTGAATGTAATCACATTTGTTGTATGAAATGACATGAACATGACAAAACCCTAATCACACACACATGCTTGCATATGAATGTTCTAATTCGCTCCACAATGGTTGAATGGAGAATATGCAGCCTTGAAGACCTTTGAAAATGCTTGATGATGAACACTTTAATGCTTGAATGCTTGATTACTTGAATGCCAAGACTTGGATTGGATTGAATTGATAAAGTGCCTTTATATATGAGGATCTAGGTCAATTTACCAATTAGGCCGACCTCCAACAATCATATTGAGCCATTGACTTCATTTACCACCAGAGAGATGGGTCTCACCCCCTACTTAAAAATTGGGCCCCAAAGAGGGGGACCAAGGTGTTGGTGGCACCCTGGTCCTCCTCAATCATGGATCAAAATTAAGGCCCAGGGAGGAGGGCATACCTCCAGAGAGTCATTTGGTAGGTGTTTGAGGCATAAAAATCTTGACAATTTATTGACAAATTTCAACAATAATATATTATTTTTCACTCACAAACATATTATATAGGACAAATAAAAATATATCAATATATCAACATTCTTAAAACAAATTAAAATTAAATAATATTATACAACAACTAGAGTAAATCTAATGGTAGAACAAATTAGCATGATGCATTGCAAATATACTTGCCATCTAAAGTAACATGAGATTTGGTCTTACATAATAATTATGATCTATCTTGAAATTCGTCTAAACTAGGAAATAACCATTTGTTCCTTCCCAAGTAAGGCACCTCGTGTCAATTCGTGAGGCAATATATTTTGTGTCTATGTTATAGTTTAATTATGTGTCGATAGTGAGATTTATATAGGAAAAGTAAATATGAAAATAATCTTTGGATTTCCACCTCTTTACTTCTTTTTGAGTAACAAAGAATAAATAAACTGGTTCGATGCAAATTCTTTTCACCATTGAATTTAATTTATATTATTTTATACATTTAATCATTGTGACTTCAATTATATTATATATAAAAAATTGAATTACTTATTTTAGGAAAATAATTTTTTTGGACTCTAATATAACATATCTTTCTTCCTCCATACTATAATTATGCAATGCTTGAATTTTAGAAGCATGGAACCAAAGAATTCTATCTTTAATAAAGAATTTATGAACTATTTGTACAAATCTATGAAATGAACTTGGCTATAAATCTTCAATTGAACTTTGACTTTGAGGAGACCTTGTCTTGGCTAGATTAATAATTGCATCTAGGGCCTAAATTTGACATTCAATTTTACCTTTCAAGCAATTTTTTTATAGTGATTATTCATTAGAAATTGTCATGAAGACCTTTTTTTATCATAAATAAAATCATATATGAACTAAACATGTATCAAAATAGTCTTATATACATTTTGACAATTTACTCAAAATTTTCCCTTTCAATTGATATATTATTCTTACAATTTTGATTGTATGTATAGAAAAAATACTTAAACACAATCATATAACTATCAAATTTAGGCCTTGCCTACATCTTTTCTAGCTTAGCTTAACTTTATCACATAAATCTAGATTTTACTACAATGTAAGAGCAGATGACTTTAATACTATTTTAAATATCAACTCACAAATTCAAAAAATCTTTACAAATTTTTCTTGAATCTAGCTTAAGTCCGCAAAGGAGCATAAGTAGCCAAACAAGAGCAATTGCTGGCACTTGCATTTTTGCATCATTCTCATGTAGGTTGACCTTTGATTTTGTAAAGGAACCCTCTTTTGAGGCCTCATAGCATAGTTAGCCTAAATTTATTGGCATTAAATTATCGTTATTCATGAGTTCATGGTGATTAGACAAGTTTTGAGGCTAATTTTAATGTTTTAACATTTTATAATAGATTCAGGACCTCATGAAAATGTGAGGATTTATCTTACTTGATAATTGTAGAAGTATTTAATTACTATCACGAATTTCCAATTTTGATTTCATAATCATTATATTAATTTCAAAGTCAAAATCATTATATAACAATAAATAAAAAACATCCAAAATATAAATATTCTCAAAAACAAATTAAAATTAAACAAGTGCCACATAGTGGTGAGTACTTACCTTAATAATTTTTAGTTTAATAATAATATTCGTTATAATTATTAGAAATATTTATTTATTGTAACTAATATTAGCCAATCATTTACAAGTAAAATAATTTTTGTAAATTATAAAGTTAAAAAACATGCATCTATATTATAGAAAAAAGTTGAAAAATATAAAACAAAAGAAAATATTTTGTTTTCATTGGTCTAAATAATTTTATTTAATAACCATTTAAACATGACAAATGAATTTTCATTACAATAGTATTGCCTAACGACAAGTACGAAAAAACGGAAAAAAGAAATAACATATTAAAAAAACCTCTCTTATTTGAAAGGGATAACTTTTTCATTTTGTGAATATATAAGATTTTGATTATTATTAATAATTTATATTATTAAAATAATATATTGTTTTTATTTTATTTTTTAAGTTGTAAAAATAAACTTTTGAATAATTGATTTGTTTGGAAAAAAAATAAAAAATAAACTGATTTAATTTTTTTAAATAAATTAATAAATCAAAAAATGTCATTTTTATAGCTTATATTACATGTGAATAAACTCATAATTTATATTATTATATTATAATGCAATGAATATTTTAGATCAATTTTTTTTATGTTGCTTAGGATTTTTTCACAATGATTTAGTTTCATTATCCTCGTTTTTATAAGATTTAATGTTTTTTTGGTTTTATGATTAAATTAATATGAATATTTATCTTTTTGTGAAATTTAGTTTATTTTGATTATAAATTAAAGAACATTTTAAATATAATACATATTTTTAAAATATATATATATATTTTTAAAATATATATATATATTTTTAAAATATATATATATATTTTTATCTTGTTCATAGGTTAACGAAACTACCTATTACAACAAATAATGAAGTGAAGTTAAAATTTAAGCACTTATTTTAGATTAAAGAAGGTAAATAATTTTAAAATGCGTGGTGATTCTTAAAAATCCTGTAATAATTTGTTTCCAGAAACCCACCTATAATAGGCAAAATAATATTAGCCAATCGTTTGCAACAAAAAATTTTTTTGTAAATTATAATGTTAACAAATGTGTATCTATACTATAATTTTTCATTGGTCTAAATAATTTTTTTAAATTTTCATTACAATAATATTACCTAACGACAAGTACTAATAACATCACAAAACAACTAGATTAAATCTGAAGGTGAAAATAATGAGCAAGTGACTAATTTTATTTAATTTTTTACTATTATAATATTGATAAATGAATTTGTTTACGCAAACTAAATCACAATAACCTTTCGAGATTGCTACTAAGTGACAGTTAATCCCTTTTTCTGGTCTTTTTAGAAAATGAATAATTTAAACATGCGGTATTTATATTTATTTTTAGAAAAAACCGCATCTTGTCCTATCAGTCGTCTTCCCGAATCCCGTGTATAACAGATTCCACGTTTTTTTTTTTTGACAAAAACGGAAAGCTTGGACTTCTCCCGATTATATTTATTTACACCTGAGAGAGAAACCCAACACCGTTACCCTAACGCCGTCAGATGACATCTCCGTCTCTGCACGTTGGTTTCAACGTCACCGTGGGATGATTTTGTTATCGAATAATAATCATAATAATTACAGTACATCAGAGGAACAAGGAAGCGGAAGCAGAAGCAGAGAGCAATTTGGACAAGGAATTCTGTGAATAATTTATTCATATATACTACATATTTCTTTATAATTTTATTTTTAATGGGCTGCAGGATATAAAGCCCATGGTCACTGACACCCTAATTTGACGTTGCCTCTTAATGACCGCCGATGATTGTTGAATTCATCTGGTAGGTGCTGAGTTCGAATACCCAGAAGGCGTGCCTTGGCCATGCTACGCCAGATCGGCGCGACGTCCCTCTGGAGAGAGGCCCCTGTTGTTTCTCATTTCCAGTATTTTCAAGATTTTGAGAGATTCTTTTATTTTTTTATAGTATATGAAAATGACGGGACAAAATCACGCGCGCAGTAGCAGGGAGCTCCTTTGCAATGCCACCGCTGGGGCTGCCGCAGGTCAGTCTCTTTGGTTATCTCATATTTCTAATTTAATCTAATTTTGTTGTATCACTTAAATAATTTGTAGCAGAACCATATATTCTAAGGTTTTGATGCTTTTTTTGCCTGGAGTGCATTAATAGAAGACTTTCAGAATCAATTTATATAATTATCTCCCATCTTTAATTGAATTCATGTTTCTCAGTTTCAATTTGTATATGATAGATTTGTTTCTGATTGGCGAATTTCCCCTGCCGTGTTTCCTTCGGCTTGGATGCCGGAACCAGGGGGTAACTCTTTCCTCAAATTCAATCGGGTTTGTTGGTGTATGCCACACCCAGAATTGGATTGATACAGGGTTATCTCCTCCAAATTCATCCAGGTCCGATGCAGCATAGGCCTGTTATGGTGCACTTTACCCAAAATTGGATATGGTAGTTTACCCGACTCAACGTTCAATATATATTTATAAGTGGACTAGAATTTGAATGCGGGTCTCTACTAGAAAATTCCCATTAATAGTACAAGAAAAATATGTACATGTTAAATTCGTATTGCAGGAAAATTATGTATATGTTAAATTATATCTATCTTGAAGGTAGTTTTCTCAAGTTCAATTTTTATGTGTAAAATTAGTAGTGCAATAAATTGTAAGGCTTTGAGTCTGTGTTCTTAGTGCTCGAATACTGGAAGAGTCTCGAGAATTAAGGATACAGTAAATTTGTTAGTTCCTCTACTTGTAGGAAGTTTTAGGAATTAAACCCTGGCATAGGAAACTGTCTGTCCATTTGAGGAAACGATGATGACACAATTTCATCTTCCTGGGTATGTTTGTGTAGAAAATATCGTTTATGCTTAGTTCACTCGATTATAGAAAATCTTATTAGGAATTAAACCTCAAGTATTAGAAATTGTTTGCCTGCTTCAAAAATGATGATGACAACATCTTTTATCATTTTTAATAAGACTTCTCGGAATTTTTTTTAAGGCTTATTTCATTTTATTGTAGCAGATTTGAGGATGTAAATCCCCAAATCTGGAAATTATATCTTCACTTGCGAAAATGATGATGACAACAGTTTATAACTGTGTCAAAAATTTTGGTAACATCTTGTTCCCTTAATTGTAGTGAATTTCAGAAATTAAATTCAATATTGCAAATTGTCTATCCATTGTACAAAAGGATAACAATGACTTTTTTTTAATGCCCTCTAGACCAAGTTGGTATGTAAGACCTATCAAATTGTGTGGACAATGCAATTTGTCGATATTCTTGCAGAAATGTTCTATGTAGAGTTGTCATTGTTGATGCCTATCATCACAAACCTCTTTCTTATATTTGAGCTCCTCTGAGCTGAATTGTCTTGGCAAGGTAATGAATAATAAAGATATTATAAAACAATAAATTCTGTTTATGTTCCAATATTAGAGATGATTCTATTTCTTGTAATTCCCTTCCCTGAATCCTCGGTTGACTTATGTTCCTCAACAGTGAAAGAATTGACTAGGGAACCTGCTGGTTTATTTTTTCAGAGGAACAAACAAAAACTGGTTTACCTACAGTGAAAGAATTGACTAGGGAACCTGCTGGTTTATTTTTTCAGAGGAACAAACAAAAACTGGTTTACCTAGATGTTGTTATCAAAGATGAAATTTGGGTGCTATTTGTTATAATATTCTTATTGTTATTGATGTTGATTATGGCGGGTCTAAACATATTTTTTGTGATGAGCTAGGAGAATTGAGTAATATTAAAGAGAATCCTTTGAAAGAGGACTCTGAGGCAGACCTCAAGAAGATAAAACTTGGGTACACTCGTTAGGCTAGCTCTAGAAGTAGGAAGAATCGCAAGGATGTAAATGTGCCTGTTGTTTTGACAGACTTTTCAAAGGATGGGTCAACTCCCCTTTCCATCCGTTAAGAAGATGATTAGTTGCAATGTGAGGGTGCTGGAGGTTCATGATAGAAAAGCAGTTTATAGAATGTTTTGTAAGTCCTTTTAACACTTTAAAACTTTTGTTTTGTTACAAGAAGTCAAGCTAATGATTTTTTGTAGAATGTGCTCTGAATTTTATTTGGCCTGTTGAGTTTGGTTATTCTCCATGTAATAAAATTGCTTGGGTTAGGAAGTTCCTTTAGGGTTTAGAATTTGGGGTGTGTTTTGATGGACATGAATTTTTGAATTGGTTGGCCAGCCATTTGAAAAAAAATCTTAGGGTCATAGGGGGCAATTTTAATCATCAAGGACATGGAGGATGGATCTGGAGGGTGTCAATTTGACTAGAAGAGTAGGGAACAATTTTTGGTCAAATTGAAGGAGGTTTTTGGTGTGAATAATTCCATTTGGAGGGGAAAAAGGACAGTACCGTTTTTATTTTTTTTAAATAAAGGTTTTTATTTAATCACAGAATATATTACATGCTGATTTATAGTTCAAGAGACAGAAACAGATAAATATGTTAGGCTATGATGGGTCCACAACACAAAAGATGGTCAGCAAGATCAACCGAAAACTGAGGCCTCAGATATGAAGGTTCTTGACGTGAGCTGAATGAGGATGAATAAGTAAGCCTTATTGGAAATTGAGTCAGCAAAGGAGTTGAATCTACTAAGAACATGTTGCCAGCTAATCTGGTCAAAATCATGAAGAATCCCAGAGACTTTTTTTTTGCAGAAGATATAATTGGACTGATTTGAACTCGTTTACCAGAGAGGCATTGAATCATCAACTTGGAATCTCCATATATAGTAAGGCTTATAATATTTTTCTCGATTGCAAGAATTAGACCAAACTTGCAGCCAATATGTTCACCAATATTGTTGGAGGCCCGTCCAAGATTTATGTACAAGTCCAAAGTTTTTTCCTAAGGATTTAGGCACAACACTCCACCAACAGCTACAATGCTGGGATTGACTTTAAAGGCAACATCAAAAAGAGGGTAGGATAGTTTAAATGAATATTTTGGAGTGGGGCAGACAATTGGAGAATTGCTAATGAATTCCAAAAGATTCCATTTTGATAAAGTGAATCTTAGCACTGGTTAGAAGATTCAAAGTTTGTTTCACTTTGACAAAAGCCTTAGCATTTTTCACCATAACCAGCTGAATTTTGTGGATCAAGGTGTGCTTTGGCATGGTATTATCTTTAAAGATTCTTTTATCCCTATCAAGCCAAACGAATCACATACAAAGAAAGGAAGAGAAGGCCATAAAAATATAATAAGTAGGTTGCTTGAGAGTGGTTAGAGTAGCAAGAGTTCCGTCATTGGCTACAAACTTTTAAGACTCAAATGGTTTGGAACCAAACCCCAAAATAGAGAGAAAGGAAGATTCAAATAGAAGCAACTTCTTCATAGTTGAAGAACAATGTTTACTTGGGTATGGTTATGTTGCTTAACATATAGAGTGATTGAGAATGCAACTTATAGAACATAGAACATCAAGTATGAATACAATTTCTAGAAATATAGAGCATTTATTCCATTCAGCAATGTGTACATGACAAAAATGACAGTCGGTCCCTGACACATTCAAAATGAGCACATATATAGCAGCCCTTGGTTGGTTAAGACTACCAACCGTCGGAAATTGTCAACTAACAAACCACTTGTTGGGGACTAATAACACGATTACATAACATAGTCTACTTGCCAAGTAGTCGATTAACTTTTAACACATTTTTTACTTGACCGACTAATATTTAATACTTATTTATTAACATACTCAGCATGTTCGGCTTACTACATCGGCCCTCTCAAAAAGGAACTCGTCTTCTAGTCAACAAGGCAAAACTGGGGCTGGCTACAAAAAGAACTACTGAGAAGGAGGGTGAGAAGACGTCCTTGGACAAGTGGAAGACGTCAATGTGGATATGGCAGTGGCAGAGAGCCGTTGGTGAAGACGCTGCACCTCCTCTATGCAGATCTTCAAATCTCATTTGGCCACCAATTCTCGCTCCCTCGACCCCTTCACCATGAGGGCCGCATCCATGAGGTGTGCCTTCATTTGTTGCTCCTTTGCTAGTTGTCTACTTAGCTTAGCCAGTTGTGCATCACACTCAACTAATTGCTTTTGTTGCCGCTCCACAATGGGCTCCATCGCCACTCGTCACTCATGCTCGATAGTGGCGAGCTGAGTCAGCTGCGCAAGTTGCTCTTGAAAGTGTCTCAAATAACTTGCCATCTTAGCTTGAACACTTTCTGCCTGTCGAAGTACCCTATCCCCGACCTCCTTTGCCTCCTCCAAAGAGGCTGTCATAGAATATCTCCCTATAACAGCCTTCCATGCTGTGGAGTGCAATAAGCACTCTGCCATGTTGTCCACTTGTGGCTGGTCTCCATGGGTACCATAATGCCAACATAGCTGGCATGTCCACGCTCGACCATCCCTAAGATGTGAAACATCGAGAGAACTCTCCTTCACACTCTCTACATGAATGCCATATCCTCTTGGCTTTTATAGCCACCAAAGGAACATGACCCACATCCAATTGGCAGGATAGCTAGGCAACCTTGTGCATCACTAATGCCATATCCTCCAACTCACCTAAATACCATTGCCAAGTATATCTTGTGGATCAGGTTGGTTGATCTCAATGTTGATCTTGGCCGTCTCATCCCCTCTGGATGATCCCTCTAACTCCTTTGATATGTTAGCCTCTTGAGGTTGCTCTCCTCTTCTAGAGTGTCTCTTGTTACCTCCTTTGGTTGTTGGCTCTCCACCCCTGGTGCATTGGACAATGGCCCTTGTGGTTGAGTGAGCATAATCTTTGCTGTTGGCTTTGCTAGTATGTCCAGAAGACTTGGTGCCGGTCCAAGTGGAGTGTCAACTAACACTTCGAGTAGGCCCAACCAACCCTCAATCCTTGTGGCCTCCACTCTCCCTTGTGTCTAATGCTGCTGCCTATTTTGTTGTAATGGCCACAGGTGGTATGTTGACTCTTGGCGAGAGTGTGATTGGCAGAATTACCTCTGCTGAAGATGAAACAATCATCGATTTTGGTATGCCTGCTGGAGATGGCACGACTGAGAATGTGGTTGGTGGAGACAGAGTTGGTGAGAACATGGTCTTGGCTATTGGAATGGCTTCCTCTACCTCCACCCGTGATGATACATCTACTTCCGAAACTTCCTTGGGAGTAGCCACGTCAGGTGTGGTCGTCTTGTAGAACACAATGCTACTACTGAGATTGGGGGTGGGGGGGTGAATCAATAGTAGATTAAACTTTCAAATCCTTAAACAATTAGATATTTTGAAAAAACTGAGAAACTTAACATCAGAACTGAAAAGAATGCAATAACAAGTAGAGACTAGTACACAAGAAATACATGGAAAACCCGGAATGGGAAAAACCATGGTGAGAAATGCTGCTATGATCTATTGTCCTAGTCCAACCTCACAAATCAATAGTGTATACAAAGCTTTAGGGCACCAACCCTCACCAAACTCCTTTTTAAAGAGCACCAACTCTTACAAACATAAAATTCTCAGTCTGAGCACCAACTCAGCACCCTTAAGGCACCAACCTTAAGAATGTCACAAATAAAAGAATTTCTTACTTCAAATCTGAAACAACACAATATTGGATGCATAGTTGAAGTTTTGAACTGAACATCATAACTTTTCAAATATATGACTCAGTCTTATATTCGAACTGCAGATAAACTTTTGTATCCTGTTTGCATTCTTTTAGAAACACCCTCTTCACATCAACTCAACACAACTTCATCAAGCAAGGTATGGCATATATATATATCACTGCTGATCTTGTTTATAATCTGAATTGATTAAACAACATAAACTCATAGCACTGTTTTGCTCTGTCAATAAACACATAAGTTATATAGTCACAGTATACCTCAATCTTCCACCATGATCTGCATGCTTTCTGCATCTTACAATGGCAAGATTCTTCTCATCATTTCATCTGCATTCTAATTCAGATTCTCAGTATCTTAACACAAAGTCTTATTCATGAGTTTTTATGTTTTGAAAAACACACAATCTTCTGCTCTTGTAAATACAGATTTTGTTAGTTTTCATGATCAGATTATCCACAATAAACAGAAAACTAAAGTTGCACAGTAAAGCATACAAATAGAGGATCACACAACACAAGACTACCCTGGGAAAACCTCCCTCTTGGAGGAAAAACCCAGCAACAAATCAGATCTAGATCCTTTTATTAATTGTAGAATACAATGGCAATAAAGATCAGATTACTTATCTGATATAACTGTCAACCTAGGGCAGAATTAGAGTTACAGTCGTAACCCAGCTAGGGCACAATGTAACAGCAGAAGATAGCAGACTTATCTCTTTCTTATATAAGAATATCATCAGCATACAGCTTCCAGCTCTTCGTAGTTCTTCACTAAAGATTGCAGACCTAATGATGTTTGTAGACCTTCAAGAGGAACTTGCTATCCTCTTCAGTGTATTCACTGTCCAAGATTGCATGTATGGCAAATGCTGATGGCAGAAGTAATTCGCTGATTCCTTGATCAGAATTCGCATTGACCTTTTATTGCAGAGCACAGGGTCTTTACATTGATTGTCTAATATTCGAATTGCTTGATTGCATTCTCGACTAGTGATATGCTTGTGCATATATACAAGAGGTGAGCCCTATCTTGGGTCGGCCCAATCCATCCTTGGGGCCAACACTATTTATTAGTTCCACACGCCACCATAAGCATGGGACCTAAGCAATATAGTTTCCACGTTACAAGAGCCCACGCTACATAGAGATGTGCTAAAATAAGATATAGGACCACACGTTTGGAGAAGGGATGCGTCCTTTTAATAATACAATCATTTGGGTCCAGCCCATCATAAATGATCAATACATAAGACTATATGCCACAAAATGTGTGTGCTGGAGATAGGTCCACACGTTGGACCTAGAGATGCGCCCCTTTACATGTTAGGTCCAGCCCTTAATGGTTTTACACATTACATATAAATACAATGGATAGGGCCCTGCCCTATAAGGATTCGGATGATGCCTTAAGGCAATCCGAATCCTATTTATTTTCCTAACCTAGTTACAAAATCAACAGATTTTACTATCAAACTCTCAGCATTATTCAACACCACACACACACACACCAAGCCTTGAACTTACATCCATATAAATAGAACTTGATAACTGTTACAGCCGGTTATAACTGATTAGGTTGGCAGTTAACAATTAGTTTATAACTTCTTTCAACCAACCTTAAACAATACAACTGCTTAGATAATATATCTTCCCGTCGATGACACAACCTTAAACATTGTCATGAAAAACAAAATGAGTCGTATCTATTCACAACCTTCAAACTCCACGGGTATAACTGCTTTTCCAATCATGTGTTAGGAAACTTATCAATGCTTAATACATTCGGTAAAACAGGTAGACCAACCATTTCTCAACCGAACCCAACGGATATTAGTGCTTAATACATTTGCCATGCATTCTTAGTTTGCAAAACTTTTATGGAGATACATTCCAAGATACAGAAGACATAATGCTAACGCAAAATCTGATCCAACTGATAATCTGAAATCACAGTAAATATAGAATGTATTGTTTTGTTTGTTGGCACAATAACATGGTTTCCTGTTTGTTGCTTCTGTCAGATTCAAGGTCAAAACAAACAGTTCCAAGACACAAAATCTGCAACAACAACATGGTGTGATGCTATCATAGAAGATAGGTCTGTAACATCTATACTCTACCAACCGATTGCAATTCCAGTATCAATATAGAGTTTCAGAATCTCTTGACATCAATGACAAATATACAGACTTCTAACACGTCTTTGTAGATGATGATGACAGCTCGATGGCCTCATCCTCACCACTCCTTGCCGACTGTTCCTGTTGCCTCCTTTTCTTCAGTGGCTGTGCTCTTGGCTAAGCCGCTTCCTCAACACTCGCCTGGACTCCCAGGTTTGCCCAATAAAATATTGCCAGCCATGTGGGGTCTAACTATCCAATTGGCTGGAATCTTTCCCACGCATCTGGAGATACCTATGCGTGTATGGCATTGAGTAGTAATCCAATGGTATGTTGGGTCATGTAGAAGGCTTTGTGCCTGAGGTACACAAACTCATGTATTCGCTTAGATAACCCTCGCACCCAATTCTACAACTTGCCAATGCTCAAAGCCCACATATAATCTACCATCCAAATTGCGACTTCTGATGCGCGGCTAGACCTCGTCAACTTGCATTTTATGAGATCTAGTTTGCATCACCATTCAGTTGTGGCAAGGAAAGTCTTCTTGAGTCCTTGGCATCCTGTGTAATATCCCATCCTTGAACTAAGATTAGAAAATAAATTATAATAAGACTTAAAAAAATAAAAGAGGGCAAAAATAATAAAAATATATATATATATATATATATATATATATATATAAATAATATAAATAAATAAGTAATAATGAAATATAATATTTAGACAATAAAAAATAAATGAGTTTGAGATTATTAGTTAAATACAACTCTCGGCTATATTATTGTGGGCATGAAGAATAAAAAAGAATGTCTCGGATAATCATTACGTGGGAACTATAGTTCGAGACAACTACCTATTCAACGCAAAGTCTAGTGCTGAGCAGAGGTGGGTCTGCAAGTGATCATGATCTGTGGGAATCCAGATCATACATCGGGCCGTGGAACCCATATTATCACTAACGTTGTAAGTCGGGAATTGAAACAATATTTGCGACATATGAAAATACGATAGACTTTGCTTTGTCTTCGACATGCAAAGTCCAGTCATCGAAATCTGAATGTTAAGCACCATCATCCATTGATCATAGTGTTGAGCCACATCACTATATCATCGCCAATTATATCGTTGTTGATAATCATCAAAGTATGATGTAAAGGAATTCCGACAGATCATTATTCGCACGGGTCTCATTCTACCATAACTTCGCTGAATATTTCTATATGGAGCGATTAACAAGAAACCGTAAATATCTCTGCAAGGGATGCAATCGGAATTAAAGACCAACAAGGGTGCTTAGGATGCAAGACTAATGAATTACATTCGGAGTTAACTAATGACCACCGTGTATAGTGTGATATATACAAATTCTTAATCAGTGAAGGCATCAATTAAGGGATATCAATAATCATGTATGTAATAATCCAATTGACATAGAGATAAAAGACAAGACTCTTGGAGTATCCTCTCCCACCATATATGAGACCATCCATAGTGAATTTGAAAAGAAAAACTATCAATACATCGCAGAAGCCGTTAAATATGAATATTTGAAAACACCGGCACTTACAGATCGGATACCTTTGTTTCTCATTCCTTTGTGGACTCGCTCACTTGGAGCAAGTAGTCGTTGACATCTGTATGTATATTTACCAGTGAAACATATCAGCATACCGCCTATCTGACTTACCATAAGTCACGAGGTAAAACAGGTAACCACCTACTTCTGAAGGTTGTTACTACTCCATCATACATATCAGACAAGCACTCATAGATTGAGGATCTTGTCAATCCAATACAGTGTGCTATTGCAGACATCAACAGTCTAAATCAGGGACAGCAAACCTAAGCAACGTAGTTTTCGCTGTCATATCAAAGACAATGAGGATACCCTATACATACTTAACATTGATTTCATTACACTAATCATAGCAAATACGTTATTCATAAGGAATCTGGGTTTGGATAAGAAAGAAGTCCCTTGCAATTGATTTTCAAGTTAATTGTTCCCTCATTCTTGAGTATTAACATAAAGGGGACATTACAAGTGGTATTAGAGCCCGATCTTGCCAACCTGTAGGGTAAGAATAAATTGATTATGCATTATAATCAATGATAAGGGGATATATTAAATCTGTCCGAAAATATGGCAACAAATAAATGACAATGGCAAGACAATATGAGAGATTGTTAAACATACGTGTATTGTGTGAAGAAGACAATCAAGTATATAATATATACACTAGATAAAGAGAGAATATTATGGAGATCTAAGGTGAAGTATATGAAGAGACTGTAACAGACTTTTGAGAAGATACCGTGGATACTTAATGACAATCTTATGATCGGATTATGGAAAGTTTTATAGCAGACTTATGGAAGAGATTTATTATGGAATAATGATTACCCCAAGAGATAGTTCTGGTCCTGGTTGGACGCTCCTGCCCCTTGTGGATAAAGTGAGTTGGCCCAAGAGATGGTTCTTGTCCTGGTTGGATGCTCTTGCCTCTTGTGGATAAAGTGAATTGGCCCAAGAGATGGTTCTTGTCCTGGTTGGACGCTCCTGCCTCTTGTGCATAAAGTTAATTGGCCCAAGAGATGGTTCTAGTCCTTGTTGGACGCTCTTGCCTCTTGTGGATAAAATGAATTGGCCCAAGAGATGGATCTAGTCCTGGTTGGATGCTCCTGCCTCTTGTGGATAAACTGAATTGGCCCAAGAGATGGTTCTAGTCCTAGTTGGACGCTCCTGCCTCTTGTGGATAAAGTGAATTGGCCCAAGAGATGGTTCTAGTCCTGGTTGGATGCTCTTGCCTCTTGTGGATAAAGAAAATTGGCCCAAGCGATGGATCTGGTCTTGGTTGGACACTCCTGTTTCTTGTGGGTTAAGTAGACTATATTTACATGTGTATGCTTGTATCTATCCATGTGTCTACTTTGTGTTTTTCATATGTATGCTCTGTGTTTTAAGTGTATTCTCCGTGTTTCATGCATTCATACGAATACTTCATGTTGTTTCTTATGTTCCTATGTATACTATGTATTATTTTTTGAAAAATGACTCAGTCTAAGAAAATTGTCAATTGCTTGAGGACAAGCAATCTTGAGTAGGGAGGGCTGTAATATCCCATCCCTGAACTAAGATTAGAAAATAAATTATAATAAAATTAAAAATATAAAAGAGGGAAAAAATAATAAAAATAAAAATATATATATAATAATAATAATATAAATAAATAAGTAATAATAAAATATAATATATACCATAAAAAATAAATGAGTTCGAGATTATTAGTTAAATACAACTCTCGGCTATATTATTGTGGGCATGAAGAATAAAAAAGAATGTTTCGGATAATCATTACGTTGGCATGAAGAATAAAAAAGAATGTCTCGGATAATCATTATGTGGGCACTATAGTTTGAGTCAATTACCTATTCAATGCAAAGTCTAGCATTGAGCAGCGGTGGGTCTGCAAGTGATCATGATCTGTGGGAATCCAGATCATACATCGGGCCGTGGAACTCATATTATCACTAACGTTGTCAGTCGATAATTGAAACAATATTTGCGACATATGGAAATACGATAGATTTTGCTTTGTCTTCGACAGGCAAAGTCCAGTCATCGAAATCTGAAATGTTAAGCACCATCATCCATCGATCATAGTGTCGGGCCACATCACTAATATCATCGCCAATTATATCGTTGTTGATAATCATCTAAGTATGATGAAAGGAATTCCGACAGATCATTATTCGCACGGGTCTCGTTCTACCATAACTTCGCTAAATATTTCTATATGGAGCGATTAACAAGAAACCGTAAATATCTTTGCAAGGGATGCAATCGGAATTAAAGACCAACAAGGGTGCTTAGGATGTAAGACTAATGAATTACATTCGGAGTTAACTAATGACCACTGCGTATAGTGCAATATATAAAAATTCTTAATCAGTGAAGGCATCGATTAAGGGATATCAATAATCATGTATGTAATAATCCAATTGACATAGAGATAAAAGACATGACTCTTGGAGTATCCTCTCCCACCATATATAAGACCATCCATAGTAAATTCGAAAAAAAACAACCATCAATACATCGCATAAGCCATTAAAAATGAATATCTGAAAACATCGACACTTACAGATCAGATACCTTTGTTTCTCATTCCTTTGTGGACTCGCTCACTTGGAGCAAGTAGTCGTTGACATCTGTATTTATATTTACCAGTTAAACATATCAGCATGCCGCCTATCTGACTTGCTATAAGTCACGAGGTAAAACAGGTAACTGCCCACTTCTGAAGGTTGTATAGTATCACTACTCCATCATACATATCGGACCAGCACTCATAGATTGAGGATCTTGTCAATCCAATACAGTGTATTATTGCAGACATGAACAGTGTAAATCAGGGACAGCAAACCTAAGCAACGTAGTTTTCGCTGTCATATCAAATACAACAGAGATACCCTATCCATACTTAACATTGATTTCATTACACTCATCATAGCAAATACGATATTTATAACGAATCTGGGGTTCGGATAAGAAAGAAGTCCCTTGCAATTGATTTTCAAGTTAATTGTTCCCTTATTCTTGATTATTAACATAAAGGGGACATTACATCCTGGACTCCTGATGCTATCTCTCTCCTCTTGTGTTAGGTCTTTCCTGCACATGTGCTTGGTGAGGTTTTCCCTATGCTGGTGAGAAGCCTTGGTAGGTTTCCCTATGGAGCTCCTCATCGAAGGTATGCTGAATACCCTTGTCGTAACTGTAATGTATTGTACCATTATTGCGTGTAGATACTGTTCAAAGTTCCTCGAGTTGAAGAATGGAAGCTGCACTACTTTATCTACCTGGCATGGCAGAGAGTAACCTTCAACATGCGATTATCCTACACACTTAGCCACCAACTTGGACGCTCACTTCTTGCCATATTTTTCCATGCTAATGAGTCTATAATGATGTCATCGCCTTTTGGCTTCCCTGTTGCAATCTGAGGCTAGAAAGGTCTCTTTCCCTTGCTACTACTTACTACTACTTACCATTACTAGAACTTGTGCCCTCGACAAAGTTTGATTCACTTGAAATAGGACGCTCCTCAAACAGTTATAGTAATTGCTTCTAAACTGTTGTACTTGGATGAACCAACAACCTTGTTGGATCGACTTCTTCTTGCCTATATTTGCCTCTACTTTGTATGGCCTAGGTAGGTACGACCTTTTGTGATATCGTATGGTGACTTTGTGGTTTTTGTTCTGTACGACTTGGTTTCTCTTCCTTCGTACGACCTGTGTAATTCACTTCATTCTTGCAACCGTATCAATTTTCATGAAATCTTTCGGCTAGCTAGAGGGGACTTTTGTCCCTAAAACCAGCAACTCCAAGAGGTTTTTCGTCCTCAAAAAGCTTTGGAAGAACTCAAGTTCATTCTAACAGCATTAGAATATCATTCACAAGTCTAATTGTTTAAACTAGCCTACATCCTCCTATAGCATTTTGGAGAGAAATATTCAATTTAAAAACATAATAGCTTCTTTTTTCCCTCACAAAGACCTTTTAGGAGAATTAATATTATTTTTCATGTGTGAAGTCCTCCAAGTCTAGGCCTCCAACTTAAAACACATCTCAATACTTCCCCAATGAGTTATTACACTAAGTTGCCCTTTTAATATTTCCAACATTAGACAACTCAAGTGAATTACTTAAATAATAACTTAATAGCTTACCAAAGACGTGAAAAGTATCCAAATGACATAATTATGCAATTCTAATCATACCACAGTAATGTTGGAGTCATTGGATGATGAATTGAAGCAATTGGGTGACTTAGATAACTTACTAAAAATAGCCTACACCTTGAAGAAGTTTGGAGAGCTCCCAAAAGAATGGAAATCGATTCTGAAAGCATCACTAGGCTCACCAAGGCCAATTGAGCTCACTGCCAAGAATTACTTTGAAAGATTGATCTTGAGCACTCCAAGAATTTTGGAGTTCTCCCCAACTCATTTAGTAGCCTACAAGAAATCTTGGAAGCTAGGCTATATGCTCACAAAACTATATTGCTTACAATGGGAACATTACATAATGTCTTGGGAAGTGGATCAAGGGTGCCAATAAGTGCTTGACACATGTCCTAACATGCCAAAACGTGGGGCAGTTGTGCCAAATCCTTGATGTTTGCTATTTAGTTGGGATTTCTAGTCATTTTTGAAGGAGTTTGTTGAAGAGTTGAACTAGAGGAAATTATTGAATGGTTGAGAAAGTTGTCTAGTTTGAATAATGCTGTAAGGATTGAGAGCCAAGGCATGTATGAAGGCAAGGGAGGACATTGAGCTGTGATTTCATTTTATCATCATTTTACTCCTACCGTAATAAGTTTATTGCAAATTAAATAGAGATTCCTTCAACATTGTGTTTTTAAGTTCAATTTTGCTGATTAGTTCAGTAGTTTTTTAAAACCCTTGGACCTTGACTTGCATTAATGGGCAACATAGCAGGTTGAATCCTGAAGATTGTGGAAGGTTGAGCTGAGAGTCCTAAAGAGATTGTTGTAGGAAGAGTGAAGAACTTGTTACTGCAAAGGATCTAAGGAAACATCGCACAGAGATGAAGAGGTAGAAGAGCAGTCCCATGAGTTGGAAACATGGCTATTGTAGAGATGCTAAGAGGAATCACAACTAGGTTTTATGCAATGGAAAAACCACAGTGCTGATGAGTACTTGTAGAGGATGTGAGTGATAATGAATAGTCAATGAAGAAGCAGAAGAAGGGGCAGATGAACATTAAAGGAGTTTTCCGGGTGCAATGACTAGAATTGCCAACAGCTGTGTAGACCCACCAACTTATGATGGCAACTTAAATGTAGAGGGGTTGGTAGACTAGATTTCAAAGATGGACAAGTATTTTGAATTGGAATCCATTGAGGATTCTAAGAGTGTAAGTCTTGCAACTACAAGACTAAAGGGACATGCATCTCTATGGTGGGATCATGTGCAAGTTGAAAGATAGAGGAAAGGAAACAAGAATCAAAACTTGAGAGGGAATGGTCACAAAAGTCTATGCAAAGTTCTTACTAGTAGACCGCCAACTCACCATGTTCAAAAAGTTGCAAATCTTCAAATAGAAGGAGAAGAGTGTGCAAGAGTATATAAAGGGATTTTACAGACTGAACTCTAAAGTTGGACACATTGAAGATGATGCTGAGAAGGTTTCCAGGTATGTTACTGGCTTACATTACTCAATTCAATATGAGATTAGCATGGTGAGAATTAGCAGTGTATGAGAAGCATATTAATTTACATTGAAGGTGGAAGAAAAGATCTCTAGAAGAAAGAAATAATTCTAGGGGAAGAGGCAAATCCACAAGAGGTAGAGGACAATCCAATATTGGACAATGTCATCTACAAAAAGCAAGGAGAAGCAAGTACTTCTCAAACCAGTACCCAAGAGGTAGAGGAAGGGGTGATTACCTTAGAGGTAGAGGAAAGTTTGGAAGAGGAAGAGGATTTAGTGAAACAACTTTTTGGTGTGGTTAGGCTGAACATTGGGCATTTGAATGTCCTCAAGTACAACATCTAGCAATAGGATAGGAACAAAAACAAGGGTTCATATTGCACAAGTTGAGGAAGAGAGTGTAGCTTCAACAAGATGTGGAGCAAAACCTAAAGATGGATAATCATTGATGCTGAGAAGAGTTCTTCTAAAATCAGATAAGGTGCAAGGAGAACCAGAGCATAGAAGAAATCTGGTTAGAACTAGATGTATGTCTGGAGGGAAATGTTGCAGATTCATTGTATACAGTGGCAATGTTGACAATTTAGTGTCAAAAGAGATGGCGGAGAAACTAAAGTTGAGAAGGCTGAAACATCCAACTCTCTACAAGGTTTCCTGGCTGCAAAAGGGTCACTAGGGGTGAGTGAACAATGCCTAGTTAATTTTCATATTGGGACTTATAGAGATGAGATAATGTGTTGTATATTTCCAATATATGTATGCCATATTCTATTAGGTAGACCTTGGCAATATGATAGGCAAGCCATTCATGATGGCAAAAATATTTGTTATAAAATCAAGAAAGATGGGAATGAGTATGTTCCAAATCCCTTGAAGGATAAGGATGAGGAGGTTGAGAAAACCAATAGAGTATGTTTATTGACTGGAAAACAATTCTTGAAAGACACAAGAAAGCAGAAGGTATGTTTTGCCTTCTTCCCTAAGCATGCAAAGTTAAGGACAATAGAGGAGAGGGAAGGAGCTTCCATGGAAGTCCAAGAAATTTTGGATGAATTCTTAGAGATTATCTGATAGATTACCACCAATAAGGAGAATAAGTCATTGCATGGACTTGATATTGGGTGCAAGCCTACCAAATAAGGCACCATACATAATTACACCTACGGAGAATTAAGAGGTGAATAGACAAGTGCAAGAGTTATTAGACAAGGGGCTGATTAGGGAGAGTCTTAGTCCATGTGTTGTACGTTCTGTATTGGCACCAAAGAAGGGTGGAGAATGGAGAATGTGCATTGATTCAAGGGCTTTAAATAAGATCACCATAAAGTATAGGTTTCCATTATCTCAAATGGATGACTTGATAGATTGTTTGAGTGGAGCAAAGTACTATTACAAAGACTGACTTGAAGAGTGGGTATGATCAAATTAGGATTAGAGAAGGTGATGAATGGAAAACAACATTCAAGACCAAGGATGGGTTGTATGATTGGCTAGTAATGCCATTTGGGTTGACAAATGTACCCAACACCTTTATGAGATTGATGATTGAGATACTAAAACCTTTCCTTGGCAAATTTGTTATTGTTTATTTGGATGATATCTTAATTTTTAGCAAAATGAAAGAAGAACACCCATTGCACACTAGTAAACTTGAAGAAGTGTAGTTTTATGAAGAGAGAACTAGTGTGGTGTTAAAGGAAGGGTTAAATACGAACTTAGAGAAAGTTAAGGAAATAATAGGTTGGCCTTCACCTAAGAGCTTCTATAGGAAGTTTATAAGAAATTTCGGTGGGATATGTGCACATATCATGGAGAAACTGAAAGGTGGTGGGAAGAAATTTTAGTGGACAATTGTAGTAGAAAAGAGCTTTCAATTGTGACAAACAACTGGCATTGTTGAACTTTGGCAAATTATTTCAGGTTGGTTGTGATGCTAGTGGGTGTGCAATAGGAGGGGTTTTAACTCAAGAAGGAAGACACATTGGTTACTAAAATGAGAAGTTAAATGAAGCAAAGAGAAAGTACTCAGTCTATGATCAAGAATTCTATGCTATAGCGCATGCCTTGAAGAAGTGGAGACATTACTTGTTGCCAAAGGAATTTGTACTGTACATAGACTACCATGCCTTGCAATATATCAACAATCAAGGTAAGCTAAACCTGAGACATATGAAATGGGTGGATTTTTTACGGAGTTGTTCTTTTGACTTGAAATATAGAAGTGGTAGATCAAACATGGTAGTAGATGCACTTAGCAAGGGATAATTATCGATGAATGAGTTAAGAGTCAATGTTGTTGGCTTTGATGCAATGGAGGAGTTGTATTCAAATGGTCTTGATTTTAAGGAAGCATGGACAACCAATAGAAGTCCAGTGGAAAAGGACAGGACTCCATGGTTGGAGCATATCATCCAGGATGGCTTATTGTTCAAAGAGAAAAAAGTTATGCATACCTAGAGGTTCAATGGGAGAGAACCTTATGAAAGAAAAGCATAGTGGAGGCTTTATTGGACATTTATGAATGGATAAGACATTGACACAACTTTGTGAAGGATACTTTTGGCTTGATATGAGTACAAATGTGAAGAGGTTGGTGCAAGGATGCAAAGTTTGTCAATAGGCCAAAGGAGTAGGACACATACAGGTTTGTAACAACCATTGCCTATACTAGAGAGACCATGGGAGCACATACGTATGGATTTTGTTTTGTGATTGCTTCGGACATAGAGGGGTAATGATTCAATTTTTTTTGTAGTGGATAGGTTTTCAAAATTGGTTCATCTCATATCATGTTGAAAGACTAATGATGCATCCCACAAACAACAACTGTTTTTCAAAGAGGTAGTTAGGTTGCATGGATTGTCCAAGAGTATTGTCTTAGATAGGGACACTAAGTTTTGTTGGCCATTTTTGGCATACATTGTGGAAGAAGATGGGCATTGAGTTAGGTTTCAACTTAGCCTATCATCCTTAGGTTTATGGGTAGATAGAAGTTTTGAATATAAGCTTGGGAAATTTATTAAGATGTTTGGTGGGAGACAAACCACAACAATGGGGCCTTCTTGGCACAAGCAAAATTTGCTTACAACAATTTAGTGAATAGGAGTGCAAGAAGGAGCCCATTCCAAATAGTTTATGGGTATAGCTATATGGGTGCTTATGAGTTAAGGGATAATGCGAATTTGAATAGGAAGAGTGTTGTGGTAGAAGATTTTGCTGAATACATGCATGAGTTACAGAAGGAGGTGAAGGAAAAGTTGGAGAAAGGTGCCATCAAATACAAAGAATATGCTGATATACATAGAAGGGAACAAGAGTTCCAAGTAGGTGACTTGGTTTTGGCACATTTGACAAAAGAGAGGTTCCCATAGGGAACATACAATATATTAAAATGGGAGAAAATTGGCCCATACAAAGTGTTGAGGAAGTTTTCCTCCAATGGCTATGAGATTGAGCTTCCAACAGGGATTGCCATATCTCCCATTTTCAATGTTGTTGATCTACACAAGTTTTATGAAGGGGAGACAAGTTCACAAGGAGATTCACACCCAAGTTTGCAAGATACACAAGAGTGGATACATTAGTTGCCCGAGAACAAGGATGAAGAAGTAGAAAGAGTGATTGATCCTAAGTGGTTAAGAGAACAAGGGGAAAAGAATATTTGAAATACTTGGTCTATTGGAAGAATAAAGCTGCAAATGAAGTCTCTTGGGTAAGTGTTGTAGAGCTAACCAAGTATGGAATTTTGATTCTAGACTTGCTAGAACGTTCACGAGTTTCTAACACATGGAAAATTTCACTTATCTGATATGTTTGATTAGGAGCATGCAGGTCCATGAGTAATCCTACATCAACCAAAAACATCTCTGTGCTTTTTGCTTGTTTGTTTTTTCTTGTAGGAGTTGGTGATCAATTTTTAGAGAATTCCAATAGGTTCATGGCCAAGTGATGACTTGGATTTGAAGAAGGGCCAAATGGGTATCTACATTCCAAATCTGGTGAATATCTGAGCAAATTTGAACAAGTTATTCAATTGCAAAACTTTTGCATGCTATAGGATTTGTGAAACTTTTGCCTACTATAAGATGTTGTGGAACTTTTGCCTACTACAAGATGTTGCAAATTTTTTTTATTCTATAGGATGTTGTGAAACTTTTTCTCGCTATAAGATATTGTGGAACTTTTGCCTACTACCAGATGTTGTCGAACTTTTTCCTTCTACAAGATGTTGCGAAACTTTTTCTTGCTGCAAGATGTTGGGAAACTTTTTCTTGCTGCAAGATGTTATAACAGCTTGGGAAGTGGATCAAGGCACTAATAAGTGCTTGACATGTGTCCTGACATGCCAAAACATGGGGGGGTCGTGCCAATTCCTTCATGCTTGCTATTTAAGTGGATTTCTATTCATTTTTCAAGGAGTCTAAAAGAATTGAACTAGAGAAAATTATTGAAAGGTTAAGAAAGTTGTTCTGTTTGAATGTTGTAAGGCTTGAGAGCCAAGGCATGTTTGAACATTGAGCTCTATTTTGATTGTATCCTCCTCTTATTTTTGTTGTAACAAGTTCATTGCAAATTAATAAGAGAATACTTCAACATTGTGTTTTCAAGTTCAATATTATTTCTTGGTTTAGTAATTTGTCAAAATCCTTGGGCCTTGACTCACATTATAAAAATTTCTTATTATTTAAATCAAGAAATGGAGAATAGAAACCAAGGCATGATAAGTCATGAGTTGGTAAATGGGAAGACTAGAGATGATTGGTTTGGTTAGGACTGATCGACTTGCGGGACTAAGCTACCCATTGCAAAAAATTTGGATACACTTCTGGAACTTTTTAGAAGATTGAGCCAACAGTTATAGCTCTTTAGCTTGAAACTCATTGAAATGGCCAACTAATTGAAGAGAGTAGCGCTATCATGAGCAAACATAAGAATATGAATGGAGATTTGCTTTTCAAGAGCAACAAAGTTGGTGGTGTAAAATTTGCACTTGTTGGAGTTAATGGTTGCCTTTGAAGCTTGCAAAAATATAGTTTAAATTGCTCTTTAGTCTTCTACCATTTAGTTGAGAAGCTCCCCTCAGTAGGATGGTATCATTTGCAAATTGGGTATGAGTGATTTTCTTGATCGTGTTGGCCACCTTGATTCCCATGATTTTTGAAACCCTTCTTTCAACAAAAAAAAATCTTTGAGGGTTTCAACAAGAATGATGTAAAGATAAGGGGAGAGTGGAAAACCTTATCTTAAACCCCTATTGGCTTTTAAAAAACAAGCTAGGGATCCATTAATGATTGGGGCAACCCAAGGATTAATAATGCATCCAAAGATCCATTTTCTAAAAGACACAAGGAACACAAAGGCTTGCAAGACCTGTGTCAAAAAGTTGAGATCAGCCCTATCAAAAGCATTAGCCATGTCCAATTCAGGCAATCCTTTTCTTATTTCCTCTATTGCTATTATACATATGGTCATAATATTGTCATAAATTTGTTTGCTAGGTATAACTGCACCTTGTTCCTCAAAGATAACTAGACTCAAAGATTTGTTAATTTTGATTGCTAATTTTTTTGTGATAATCTTGTAAGCGGATTTATATAGAGAAATAGGCCTAAACCTATCAAAGAGGCATCATTCTTTTTTTTTGGGTGTCAGAGCAAAAAAAGTAGAGTTGATGGCATTGATGAGTTTATATCATTTGCAAATATATTCGACCAAGCTGAGAAGGTCATTTGGAATGATATCAAAAATTTGGAGGTAAAAAGAGTTAGAGAACCCATCAGATCTATGTGCCTTGTCCTTGGTAGAGTTGAATACAAGCCCTTGGAGCTACTCCATGGTAACTGCTTAGCAAAGAAGATGTTTTATGTCCTTAGAGATGCCATTAGGAATGTTATCAAGTAGACAAGCTTGTATAGTGGGGTCTCTTGGACACTTTTGATAAAGAGCTACATAGTGAGCATGGGCTTGCTTTAATATCCTAATTGTTAGTAAGAGAGTTACCACTACCCAACTCAATTGATGTGATTGTATTCCTCTGATATCTTTGATGTGCGTGTTTGTGGGAGAATTCAGTGTTAGAATCCCCTTTATGAATGTAGATCATAAAAGATTTGAGTCTTTAGTGTTGCTTTTCCCATCGAACTTTTTCATGTTGTTGAGAGAGGAGAGAATCTCTCTCAAGCTTGGGAGCATATATAAAGGGCTTAGTTTCGGTGATCTCTTTGATTCACCCAAAGCTTAAACAAAAGCGAGTCCTTTGGCAGAGTAGAGGAAGAGTAGTCTTCTAACTATTTTCTAAGGTCAAACTTCAATTCGGAGGTCTTAGGTTTCTGAATGCCTTATTGGAGAGGCACGCAGAATCCTAGCTATTTTTCACCTCTAAGAGAAGCTAGGTAGATGAGTCCAATTAGCATTATATTTGAAGGGAACGAGGCCCTTACTATTGTTGCACCCACGTCTGAAAGAATTGGGTTGTGATTAGGCACCATGCTTTGAATTGTTTTATTGGTGATAGAAGAGAAAAGTGTGAAAATATCTTCTTGAATAAAAAATCTATCTAGACTTTAACAACGAAGTTAACCCCAAATCTTCTATTGGACCATGTGAATTTCCCTATTGTTGGTTGGATATCATGAAGCCCTACCAAGGAAAGATTGTTTTCAACATACTTTCTGCATGGGTCATGGATACTCAATTTGCCTCTATTTTTAGAAAGAAAAAGAACAAGGTTAAAATCACTAGCCAAAACCAATTTGCAAGGCTTCTGATCTTCAACATAAGAGAGAATAGAGAGCCAACATCATCTCTTGATTACAAAGAATTGGGGGTATAAACATTGAAAAAGGTGAAGAAAAGAACCCCTTGCTTGAAAGTAGAAGAAGGCCAATAATCATTTTGATATTCATTGATCTTGTTGAGACAACTATCATCCCAAATCTTAAGAAGGCCTCTAGACACTCTATTGGCATCCACTTCAAAATTGTTCCAAATGGATTAACATGAGTTGATGGTATTGGATTGGTTTCTTGAACACATATTAGAAGAGGAGAGGGATCTTGCTTGAGACCTTTGATGTAGTTTTTCTCTAGGGAACCGCACAAACCTCAATAATTCCAAGAGAGCCAAAAGAGTTTCGCTAGAGTGAGCCACTTTTTCAGTAGGAATCTCCACCAATTGTGTGGAGTCAAGCTTGGACGCATAAGTGTTTGAGGCCATTGCAGTGGATTCGATGATTGTAGGAGCATCAATATGACTTGCTTTGGGAGGGAACTTCCACTTGAGATTGTCAATGTGAGCATAGGAGGTCAATGAGGGCGGAGAAAAGAAGACAGACATAGCAAAGATGAAGCCCTACCTATTGTGGCAATAGCCTAGGTACAACTAGGGTATGTAGGAACAATAGAGAGCACATTATTTTTCCATATTTGAAATTGCCTAGCATTATGGCTTGGGAAAAAATAATATTCATTAGGGATTAGGGTGCCTCAAGTTGTAAACTTTGATTGCTAAATGAGAATGAACAAAGATTAGCCAAAGAAAGCCAAAAATGACAGTTAAATATGAAACCGATAAACATCATTTAACAACAATTAAAGAGAAGAAAAAGTAGCGCAAAGATACAATCATAGGTTCATCATATCTACAAACCCTATATATATACACTTGGACAATATAGTTAATTTGCTTAGATGGTGTAAAAATTAGAAAGGAAAGAAAAGGGCTTATCCCAAATTAGATAGCTCCTTTGTTAACAAGGATTACTTTATTATACCAACCAAGGGAATGTTTATGAAATTCCATGTGCAGCTGATCACCTTCATTGTCTAGGGAATTTAATCTGCTGACATCTCCAATGCTAGGTTGCAGGTTGCCGGTTTGGTGTTTGGATCCAATAGTTTGACAATTGTGCTCCCTAGGTTTTGTATGGTTGGGTTCAACCATCCAATAAATCATATAAATATAAATATATTAACAACAAATTCAAATATATAAAGATATTAGTAAAACAAGAAACATATTTAATACCCATCTATATAAAATTATAAATAAATAAATAAACACACACACACACACACACATATATATAATTAAAAGGTTTATTCCTCAATTATATATAATGTTTCAGAATTTAGCTAGAGAAGACCAAATTAATCTTCTGCAGTGGCTGCTAATTTATTTATAAATCTGGAGCAATCTACTTTAATGAAATGCCTTTGAAATTCCAAATCTGCATGATATCCACCTTAGAATGCCATGATCTGCTGCTAGTTGAAAGGATATTTTAATTCAAACTGAAACTAATCAAATTTGCACATTGGCAAATTCCATGTGAAATCACTCTAAAGAATTGTTTTTTTTCTTTCTCCAATTCCAGACCTAGAGGGGTTTTTGTCCTTAAGTTAATTGAATTGTAGCTCCATGCTCCGCAAAGAGTAGAAATCAAAAAATGAAATTTCTTCTCAATATGCTCTTTCTTCTTGCTTGGTCTCTCTTAAATACCTTTTCCCTCCAATAGGCATAACTTTTCACTTGCCTGTTGATATTATTATTTTTTTTGATCGGTAATGGGCCAAAGCCGAATCGCTTTTGATTGGTGCTATGAACCAGTGAGACCACATTTTTAAGGTGCCTCATCCTCATATTTGTTCGACATTAACACCCTTATATCTCCTTGTGTCGTCCTATCTATTTATCCATGCTCGTGCACCCTTATCTCTCCACTTCTCCTTATCCCTCCACTGCATCGAGCATATCACCTTATCTCTCCATTTTACTTTGTCACTACCAATTTTGGAGGTATTTACACCTCAGCTTTGCAATCACCAATCGTCGACAGGGGAAGCATAGGGGACCACCAGTCATCATTGTGTTGATGGGGCTGTCAGTATTCATCGATTGCATCGACCGCCTGAGCCAAGACTCCAACATCACCTATGCATGTGTGCCTGCCACGGGGTTCAAAGCAACATGAGCATGCTGTGTTTTGAACTCAAGACCTTGCATGAGCAAGGTTCGCAACATACCATTGCGTTGTGGGGTCATCCCCTTGCTCGTTGATATTATTAAAAATAAACTTCAATTATAATTTCATTTTATAATTTTGCTTAATCTCTTTTTGGAAGTGGCAAACTTTAAATTTGAATTACTACCCAAAAGGTGCTGCGGTCACTAATTAACAATAACTTTTTGACTTAAAACAGCTAGCTTGCCGGTTCGGGTTTGAAGAACCGGTACGTTGGTATGACAAAATTTTGAAAAGGGGTTTGGGTTCGTTTGGGTTCGTTAGTACAAAAACATGTAAATTTTATATATATCTGTATATTATATATATATATTTTAATATTTGTGCAGCCTATAAGTATGAATTAAGATTAACATGTCACATAGCATCGTATAAACAACAAAACAAACATAAATTTGTAATCATAGCATCATGATCATACCATAATAGCATCATATACATCAAGTTTAATATCAAAATGACAAAATATTCAAGTATCATTGTTTCAACTTTCAACAATATAAAGTTTAGTCATCAAATGGATCGGCTAATTAATCCTCCTCCTCCTCCTCATCCTCCTCACCATTGACATTGACATTAGATGAGCCAATGCCACTTGCACTTGCACTTGCACTATAAGTTTGCTCGCTCTCCAAGTCATCAAGTGTCAATGCAAGAAGTTGAGAAGCGGGAGCATCCAAATCAGTATGCTCTGGCTCTATATCCCACATCTTCGTTTCCCCTTGTGTGTAGTCACGTTGTTTGTGTGAAAGAAGATGTAGGTTGGAATGCACATATACTAAATTCTTCGCTCTTTTTGATAGCAACCTATTGCGCTTTACTGAGTGGATGAAAGAGTATGTGCTCCAATGTCTTTCTGAAGCAGATGAACTAGCAACCTATGAAGACAAAGTAAACTATAAATAAACTTGTGATAAATTTAAATTAATTAAACTTACTTGTGATAAAACTTTTACAGCGAGGGGTTGTAGCTGTTGGAAGCATGCACCATGGAAGTACCACCAGCTATGAGCATCCTTCTTGGATCTATGACGAAGTGCATCAACACTTAGACCATTCCCATTTGCAAAATCAATGAACTCATTTTTAACAATATCTCGCAAATCAGCAAATCATCATCAGGATATAGTCTAAGAAATGCTGCCTTCTAGATCTCTCCATGGTGGAATCCTTCCTGGTTTATCAAGAAACTGATTGCTATAGTACTTTGGTGTCAAGGCATAGGCAAAAAGATGCAAAGGAGTGGTCATCTTATTCCACCTTTCTACAATAATTGCTTTCACTTCTTTGAAGAATTTCTCCTTGGGGTCATTCTCTTTTGCATTTATAGTGAACTTTATTTTTTCAAGCATTGAATCAATGCCATCATAATCTCACCAATGCAAGGCCTATCCATGTCGGTATAGCAAATCATACTCATAATGGGCTCAGTGATACTTAGGAGATATGTAACAAGATCCCACCATTTCCAATTCAATATTCTGTCCCTAATTTTTTCTGCCCTCTCACAGCTACTCTACTTCCATACAGTCCAGTTGTTGTTGATCATCATATTGCATAGTGCCACTCTAACTTTCACAAGTCGTCTTAAGACGATTGTGTTTGATGCAAAACGGGTCTCTGCAACCTATAACACAAATTAATGCCAAAATGATTAAAAAATAAACCCAAACTTTAAAGAAGAATACACAATATATCTTACACAATGATATTATGAACATTGAAATTAAAAAAATCAGAAAATGTAAAATTAAATTACTTTTTCGCTTACCTTCAATAGCTCCAAATTCAAAAAGGATCTAAAAATCCCTTGAGACATGTGGTGGTTTGTGATGAACATTTGAATCCTCAGCCTCTGCATACACATCTCTGATCCATTTTATTTTTGTCCCAATTCTTTGTAGCATAAGTTTGAGTGAATGGACCGCACAAGGTGTCCAAAAGATGTGATCATAGCGTTCCTCAATCAACAAACCAGCAGCTCTACAATTTCTTGCATTGTCCATTATGACTTGGACAACATTGCGGGGTCCCACTGACTCAATGGCGGAGATGAGAATTTCTGCAATAAATTGGCCATCTTTTACTTGGCCCTCACAATCCATAGGTTTCAAAAACATTGCCCCTTTAGGGGACACCACTATGACATTGATCAAGGGACGATTTTTAGCATCTTTCCACCCATCTGAAACAATTGTTACACCTGTCTCAGCCCATAAATCCCTTATTGGTTTCAATGAATCTTCAACCTATTGATGTGTTTTTTATGCACAAAACATTTCAGAATAAAGTGCCAAGGTAATTTACCCTCTCTTGAACAAAATCACCTCAGATGCTAAGAATGAGATCAACTAAAATGATTCCAAGGTTTCTACATGTCAGGTCTTGACGAGTGGGTAACTCAATGGTCGATGTGAATTGCTGTGTTTCACTTGGGGACTTACACAAATGTTTGGATTATCATGAATGATGCGGAATAGGTGTGCTGACAACTTAAGATTTATCAATATGGCTCTGGATTTTACTTCTTACTAAAAAATGGGCAAAAGGAATAGGGTTCAGGAAGTCTATTCTAAGCCTAGGAATGTAGAAAATGATGAATGGATCTAGTGGAATCAAACCAGGCAAGGTCTCACAATCAGGTATTGACACAAGCTTAGTGCAATCGTCTAAGGTATACTTAAAGATTTTTCAGGCTATCACCATCAAACATTGACACCATCCAAGTTGATGCTTGTCAAGGGAGGCGTAATAGTTGAAGTTAAGCTTACTTAAATTCCAGTTGACCACACAAGGCGCACTTACTAGCGGCAAGAGGATAGTGGTATGGACTAAGGATTCCACACAAATAAATTCAACAAATCTTCCACTCAATCTAACATACATGAAAATAAATTCTAAACTAAAATCTAATCTAACTTGGAGGAATTGAGAACCATGAATTTCAAATACAACACTTGAAGAGCAAAATCACCAACAATTGAACAATGATTATGATTCAAATAGCTGTAGTATATACCAACAATTCTACAAAAACTCTCTCTTACAAATGAGAGACAAGGAGGCATATATAGAGTCTCTTAAAAAATGGATGGCCCAGATTGATCTAAGATCAACGGCCAAGATCATGCCAACAAAACCCTAGAATTGCCCTAATTAGGGTTTACATAAAAATGGTGCTACCAACATATGGCCCAATAAAAAGATACCTAGTCATCAAGTAGGGAATCTTCTAGAAGATTCCTCCCTGCATCTCTCTCTCTCTCTCTCCCCTAGCGTACTCCAAGAATCTAGCCAATACTGAATCTAACTCCTCCATGGAAATGCTAGGCAAGGTATCTTGTTGTAAATCAATCACGTCCAGTGAGTCTGAGCAAGCATTCAAAGTGTTCTCCCATTCTGGCATGAGCTTCTGCGAACTATGAACATGAATCAACAAAGAGACCAAGTCGTCTATCTGACTCTTCTTCAAAGGGTTCAACTGGCAAAAATACATAAGTTTCATCTTGTCTCTTAATTCGGCTAAGTGTAAACCACTAGCATCACTAACATCAACACCCAATAATTTCTCAATCGAGGCAAGGATCTTCATTTGAATGTTCTGAATTAATCCTTCCATCTCCATACAACTCGACTGGGCGTTCTCATAAGTTGATTTCTTCATGGCTAATGAACAATACCAGCCATGAAAATCATATCTGTCTCCACTGTGCACAATGTTCTTGCTGACCAAGGTGGAATTAGGAATCTTCTTCAAAGCTTGGAGGCGTGGAATAGTCTTGTCTTGAGTAGGCCGGAATTATTCCCAAACTCCCTCCAAATACTGAATTCTGAATACGAGCCCTGTTGTCCTATCATATGCATGGACAAACTGAGTAAGGAAATCATCTGCTTGCTTTCTTGTGCTCTCAATCCACTTTTCCACCTCTGAGAGTGTATCTCTCGCTGCCTCACAGTGTGAATGCATTCCATGGTCAACTGCAATAGGGGAAATAAGGGTGGGATCTTCACGCCTTGTCCCTGCAATAGACTCTCTAAGTCTGATATTCTCTTCTCTGTACCTTTCTTTCTCTGCAATCTCTTTGTCTAACCTTGCATCGATTGCCTTGAGGTTTTCACCAACCTCCTGAAATTCTTGCTTTCTGGACGTACGACCGAGGGCAACTGAAGTGATCTGGAAATCCATAGGAGTAACAATGTCCGCTGTCACGCTTGCAATAGGAACAACAATCTGCGCAATCCGCATTCCTGTCTCATGTCTAGCTATGTGCGACAAAATCTCCGCTCTCTTGGGCTCTTTCTCCTTAGCACTCCTAGCTAGGTAGTCATCAATATCATCAATAGGCTGTACCTCTATCATTTGTTTACTTTTCTCCATACTTCTCATCAGCCATTCAGGAATAGCGGCCATCTCCATAGCATCATCGAGACATATTTCTCGATCAAGTCCTCTCAATGCCGAGATAACATCCTCATTATCATCAAGGTTGTTCCTGGTCCAATCATATACCTCATTTCCCAAACTAACTTCCAAAAGGATAGTAGGGGATCCCGGCTGATCATCATTATCATTCGGAGGTGCAGATGTCGCTGTGACATGGAATTCCTGAGTATTTCCTGGTAGTATCACTGTGTTGGAACACTGCTAAGTCTCCTTGTTCTGCTTTGTAATTTCAATCACTTCGATTGATGAGACACTGGGAGGGGGTGAAGGAATGATAAGTGGAGGAATGATAGTCTTCTGTTTCTTCTTTACCTCCTCAATCTTCTTCCAGCGGCATGGAAAATGCCACTCTTCATAATTTTCGCATAGGCTTGGGAAGGAACTTGATCTCTGACTCTGAACATCCGACGCTACATTTGGTCGAAGTCTAGGAAATGCATGTTTGTATCTGTGATCTCCTTCCATCTAGATGAAATTCTGAGCTCTGGATAAAATCCAGTCTCTAGCATCTTCAATAGTTCTTTCCTTTTCTTATATCCAGACTTTGACATCGCACCTGTACGAAGCTCGAAGTTAGACTTAGGAAAATAAATAATGCTCTTAATAAAATTCTTGACTTTCTAAAGATTTAGCTAATTAGAGCATGGAGTCAGGAAAATAATCCATACACTTGGTAAATTTTGACAATTAAGTTCAAAGTGTGACAACACTAAAGCATGGAAACCTTCCATAAAATTCATTGATACCTCCTTATGCTTAGAAAATATGCAAGCTAAAATGCAAAGTAGTATACCGGATTAATGATGACTAAGGAAAGGTGTGAAAAGTTGTGTTTTCACACAATGGTATGTCTGAAGACACCTTCCGCAGTCAACAATGGAGGTCAACAATTCTGAAGACATCTTGAAAATCATACTTTTAAAACATGTAATCTTAAAAAATGTGCATAAACTTGATAAAAATAAGTTCTAATGAAGAAAACAATCATATTCAGCAATGTAAGTGTGGCTGGTAAAAAATTAATTTCTGAGGACAAGTTTGAAAATTGATTACTTCAGATTTACCAGCACCTTGCAAAGTAGTTAAAAATCCTTGAAAATGATGGAAAAATGGCTAAGGAATCAGCTCCAAGCAAAATTGCCAAAATGGTTAGGTGGCTGGAAATGAAAATTTCTGAAGACAACCGCTTAACAATGGAGTTTTCAGACCTGCAACAGCGATAAGATGGTCCTGAAAATGCATAGAAAACTCCACAAAATGCCTCCAAATGCAAATCGCCTAAGTTGGAATTGGTTGGGCAATAAAAACTTAAGTCTGAAAATTAATGGCAGCCATTAATGGAGGTCAAATCTGAAGCAAACCTTAGATCTGAAGCGAATCAGCAGGCTGGAAATGATGGCAGCCACCAAGAATGCATGGAAATCCACCAAAATGTGGCACAAGACTCCTCCCAAATAAAATCGAAATTCTCCCAACTAAGGTGCCAAAGTCAAATTCTGAAAATGTTATTAATGGCAGCTTAGATCTGCAACAATGGAGGTCTGGAACAACAAGCAAAAAATGGAGGAAAATATCGCCCAAGTCTCCAAACACAAAATCGCCACTTTTCACCAAAAATCGCCAAATTTGGAAAATTCGCCAAACTTAGCAAAAATCGAAAATTTGGAACTGGTCTTTAATGGCAACAAAGGGGAATAGATCAACAAACTGGAAAAAATAGAGGAGGAAAGAATCCTCAACCCAACACTTCACTTCAATCACTTGCTAAAATTCGCCCAACTTGGAGAAAAATCGCCTTTCATGGAGACACCTGGCAGATTTAATATTAAAATAATGCTAAGGCTCCTCTCTTATACTTGCTTTTACCTCTCACTTTCACCACACAAGCAATGTGGGATAAAACACTTGTATATATACTTGCTTGGTAAAAAACTAACTTGCTTCTAGAAGGTTTAAAATATTAAATGTTTATTGCAAGTTATTTAATTTTGCTTTTAAAATTTTAAATAATCATTAATAATTATTTAAAAGTAATTAAAAATGGGGCTTACTTATTAAAATATTGCAATTTAAATCCAAATTAAGCCTCCAGGGGAAAATCGACTTGGGTTGGATTGGAAAATCCCTTAAAAAATCATTAAAGTGTCAAAAATTTCCCCATAAGGGAAAATCGACCCTAGCTTGGATAAAAATCCATGCATAACTTCATCAAAAATGCATACAAAACTCCCCAGGGGAAAATCGATGGTAGTCTGGATTGAAAAATCCACACTCCAAACTCACTTTACTTGGAAAAATACTGCCTGGTGGAAAATTGACCTCTGTCTGGATGAAAATCCGAATTCAAAACTCTTCATAATGCTCTCAGTGGAAAATCGACTCTGTCTGGATGAAAATCCAGACAAAAATCCACAGTCACTTGTCACAAAACATCCTGGTGGAAAATCGACCCAGGCATGGAATTATCCTCAACGTTGTCCGCACTTTAGTCCACACTCCAGTCCGCACTCTTGGGGGAAAATCGATGGCAGACTGGATAAATCCTGACATTTAGCCAAATTTTAGCACTCCCAGGGGAAAATCGACTTGGGTATGGATAAACAGTGGTGGAAAATAACAACCAGTATGGATTTCAAGGGAAACCCATGTGTAGTGTGGATTTTGAGTGGGGGAATGGGTTGGGTAGTCTGGAATGTGAGGGGAAAAACACCTCTAGCATGGAATTTGACCCTTTTACGCTTGGAATATGGATTTCCCTTTAGATTTTAACATTTTAACCACTCAAAATCACTTAGAAACATTAAATTTAGATTGGACGTAGGCAAATTTTCCAAAAATATGAGCAAAACGCTAGGAAAATATTGGAATAAAGTGCGAAATCAATTTAAATAATACCTTAGGAGTGAGAAAACAACTCCAAAAGGTCTGTGAATACCTTGGCACTTTAAAATCACTGATGCGCGTGTTTAAAAACACGTTAACGCCCAAAAGGTCAAACACTTGGACAAAATTTAGGATCATTAAAATATCAACTTTTGCAACTTGATCCTATAACTTCAAAAACCCTAGACGGCACTAGGCATGATCAAAACTCCGAGACTCGAGCACGGGAAATGCAAAATTGCCCACTAAGCAGCCAAAACCCTAACCTAACAACGTAGAAAGCCGGAAAAGAGGGGGTCCCTGTTAGCAATGGGGCGATGTGTGAAAAGGTCACAACACAACCCCCTTCACCTCTTTCTCCAATAATGTTCCACGTACTTTCTCATAACTTGGGCCCTTATACCCTCTTGGAGCTTCATTAACACTTTTCAACATTTGCTTCCAATATGGGGAGCAGAGAACATTGAAAGCCAACCCATTTGCATATATGCACCTTGCTACATCTTGGTTAGGAATGTTTCTACTCTCATTTTGAAATGCGGTTTCTAAAGGCCCCTTTGTTCTTTTGTGTGTCAAGGGTGGTTCACTTTCAAGTTCATTTGTGGAAAAGAAGGGGTGGTCTTCTACTACAACATCGGGATTAGATGGGGCTTGCATTCCCCTTGTTTTCTTTGGTGCGGTTTGATTCAATCTACGGGCTTCTCTCTCTTCTGCCTCCTCATGCTCCCTAATATATTTCTTCACTGTTTCATTTGGTATAGGTTTACCATCTTTTCCAGGGCATTTTTTGATGCCTCTTCCTTTTATTCCACACAAATGGCCTACCACTCGATAATATGAACTATTACGTTCAATATCACATCCTTGGCATCTCCAATGGAATTCCCCACCTCCTGGAAGTGGGTTTAAAATGTCAACATACTTCCATAAGGGAGAACTTGGATAAGCACTAGTGGTATGATGTGATTTGTTGGAATCACAAGGGGACTTACACTTGATGATTGAACGTCTGATTTGCTAGAATCACGAGTCCTATTTACTAACTGGAAGACAAACAAATGGCAAAAGATGCAAGGTTCAGGAAGTCTACTCTACTACCTAGAATGCGAGAAGATGGATGAATGACTAGGTGGAGTCCTACTGGGCTGGGTCTCACCATCAAGCTGAACAATTCAACACCAACTCAGTGCGATCTTCTAAGGGATGCTTCCAATATGTTCAAATCGTACACCATCTGACACTGATCACCATTCAAGATAATGCATGAAACAATAGACGTGTAACGACTTAAGATTAAGCTCATTTTATTCCAGTTGACCACGCAAGGCGCACTTACCATCAGCAAGAGGCTAGTGGTTTGGATTAGACGGATTCCACATAGGTGCATTCAACAATTTCGTTCATTCGATCTAATCATCTACCATCTAGAATTGAAGATTCAACAAGAAACCATGCATATTGCAAGAAACGACACACTTCACCATTACTTCAATGAAAATGGAGTTTATTTACAATCAATGGCAACAATTTCTTGCCTTGTCCGCCTATTCTACTCTAATTGCTATTCTATCAACTGACTACTCACCTTCTAACTATTGACTAACTATTTTCTATTCGCCTTTACAAATGAAGAGCCGGGGTTTATATAGTGCCCTTAATACAATTCAATGGCTAAGATCAATTTGAGATCAATGGCCAAGATTCTACAATGAAAACCCTAATCAGGGTTTGTTACAACAAACTCAATTCTGACCAATGAAATAATTGTATTAATTGGACACATGTCTTCTTTGGAATATTCGACCAATGGATAGCTGGGGTAGGTACATTGAAGTTTGTGCCATCTCCCATGAGTCAGGTACATTGAATCTGGACACGCCGAGGTGGACCAATCCGACTGGAGGAGTGATGACTGGGATGCCACCTTGTTCGACACTTGTAACTTGGTAGATATTCAATTTGATGTTGCTGAGAAGCTAGCTTTAATTAACTCTTTTGAAACTATCTGCTTCTTCAACGAACCCTTGCTCTGACTTCTTTTGTCTTTGATGTGCAGGATGATAATGTACCTCGCCTTGGAATGATGGATCGGAAGAGGTTATTCCTGATGATGCTTGACCGAAGAAGGCCGTCCTTGTCGATGTTAGACTGGAGGAGGTCGCCCTTGTCCTGACTTGATCTTCTTTGATGAGGGTCCGCTAAGTAGTTGATTTTCCGACTCCGGGGTCGCCATTTGATGCCTACACAACGATTAAAGTTAGTCTTTGAGCATCAAACCTTAAAGCATAGAATTTAGGATCTTCCAAGAGAATGATTTAAGATATTAATTTGAAAAAGACATGATAAATCAAGAATTATACATTTTCAAATTAATTATGAATGGAAATTGGATTTTCAAGACTTAGACTTCACAAAATTGCTATGAAATCACAATAAGTCTTGAATAAGAACTTCAAAAAATTCTTCATACCTCCTCCTTTGAAAGCCTAACTATACAACCTTTGAAAATGATGAAAGAAGACCAGATTTTGCTGGACAAGGGTTGAATTGTGGTCTTCCCTTTGGATGAATTACGCCTCCATTAGCCTCCAAAAGAGCTTCTCCTTCTTTAGCCTCCAACACTTAGCAAAATTTCGCCTCCACTCTGCTGGATTTCGCTCCTCAAATTGCTCCTCAATTTCACACTTAGAAGGATGAATGAATGATTTGAAACTTGAAGCAATACTCCCCCATTATATAGAGCGCTCACCCAACTCAACCATCAGGCCGACCTAGTTTTTTAATAATAAAATAAGATAAAATCCCACCTAAAAGGAGGCCGACTTGCTTGTAAAAGCAAATAAATGCTCTTGAGCGCTCACCTTTATTTTTTTTAAATTTCAAAATTAATTACAAGGCCTTAAAGGTGGATTTTTTAATTATTTCAAGGCCTAAAAATTAATTTATTAAATTTCCAATGCCTCAATTAATGCGCATTTAATTCAACCTCCCAAATGTCTTGAATTTGGCAAATTTGGCGAAATTTGGGAATATCAAGGTTTGTTTGAGGCTTAGTGAAGTTTCTTCAAGATTTCGCCTTGGACCCTGTGGAAGGGCCAGGAGCGATTTTCAATTTTAGGCCAAAATTTCACCTTAGTTTGATCATTAAACTCCTTCAAGACGATCTCCAGGGTTCATTCACCTCCATCACTGGGCTAGCTCATCAAAAATTTGAAGGAAACATTACATTTTTGGGAATTTCGCTCTGGACCCTTTGGAAGGGTCAGGAGCGATTTTTCATAATTGGGCTCAAAATTTCATCTTCCAAAGTTCAAAAAACCTCTTCAAGGCATCTCAAATGGGCTTTTTCATTGCATTCCAAACTTAGTCTCATTCAAAACTTGGAGAAAAAGGTGGATTTAGGGTTTTTCGTCCTGGACCCTCTGGAAGGGTCAGGAGCGATTTTTCCTCCTTGGGCTTACTCTTTCATCAACTTTTCTTGAATCCACCCCTCAAGGCTAGGCAAAGGTCTTCTTCTTTCACTCCATCCAAGCTTGGTTCGTTCCTGCAAGGCAAAATAGGGGATTTTGAGATTTTCGCCCTGGACCCTTTGGAAGTGTCAGGAGCGATTTTTAGGTTTTAGGCCTATTTTCCAATCCTTTCATCCTCAAATCACTTCCATGGCATAAAACATCTTGCCTTACTCCCCTTCAAGTCATAAAAACCAAAATCTCATCTTGAAATGCAAGGAAAATAGGAGGATTTGGAAATTTCGCCCTGGACCCTCTGGAAGGGTCAGAAGCGAATTTGCCTTTGGGCAACAAAATTTGCATCTTTAGCAATCTAACCCAACTTCAAGGCAATTCAAATGTCATTTTACACCCATGTCTAAGTTTGGCCTTGCTCAAACTTTGGAGGAAAAGGTGGGTTTTAGAATTTTCGCCCTGGACCCTCCGGAAAGGTCAGGAGCGATTTTCAAGTTTTGAGCATGCTCCTCCATCCTTTCAACTTCAATTCACCTTCAAGGCTAAAAACCACTTCTCTTTTCACGTTCAACCCAAGATTCACTTGATTTCGCAAGAGCAAATAGGTGTTTGAAGAATTTTCACCCTGGACCCTCTGGAAGGGTCAGGAGCGAATTTGCCTTCTTTGTCCAAAATTCATCATTCTGCATGCTTCCAAATCTTCAAATGTATCAAGTGACGTCCAATCTTCATTCCAAAAGACCCTGCACATAAAAATTTAGCCAAAATTAGTGACAAATAAGCTCAAATAAGATTTTCGCTCTGGACCCTCTGGAAGGGTCAAGAGCGAAATCTTCATCCCAGGCTAAACTGCTCAATTTTTAAGTTCCAAACCACTTCACAAGGCAAAATTAGACCACTTTCCAAGTTAGGAACAAGGTTTCAAGCTCAAACAAGGTGGCAAATGGAGTTTATGATGAATTTCGCTCTGGACCCTCTGGAAGGGTCAGGAGTGAAATTCCTAATCTTGGCCAAAATTCTGACTTTATTTTCACATTTTTCCATCCAAACAAGTGTTTTGCCCTCAAAGATGCCTGGGAACGAGTTGGTTCTAAGTTTGGGTCAAACTAGAATGTCATATGGAGATTTTTGCTCTGGACCCTTCGGAAGGGCTAGGAGCGAAATTCGCTTTGGACCCTCTGGAAGGGTCAGGAGCGAAATTTTGACAATTTTAAACTCTCCGTCAGGACTATTTTATGGAATATAACATTAAAGTATAAGTGCTTATACTTCAAGTTATATTCCATATATACTTTCAGGATGTTTGAGAGTGGTTTCAGACCTCCAAGAGTTATATTGCAAAATCTAGTTTTTGGAGGATTCTTCAGTTTTCCAGACTTAGTCAAATTTCAGGATTAGGACATTCTAGACTTAGCCAAATTTCAGGGTCAGGACATTCCAGACTTAGCCAAATTTCAGGGTAAGGACATTCCAGACTTAGCCAAATCTCAGGATCAGGACAATCCAGACTTAGCCAAATTTCAGGGTCAGGACATTCCAGACTTCATCACTCACCAACTTGACCTAACTCAAGCAGAACCTGCTATCCAGGTGATCCCCTTGGCGACACTCGAAAGTTAAAGGCTAACAGACAAAACCCTAAAAGACCTAAAAAACAAACCCTAGAAAGCAAAAAAGAAGGGGTCCCCATTTGCAATGGGGCGATGTGTGAAATGGTCACAACACAATGGAGGAAGAGATAGATGCCATTCTAGTTCCTATGGCAAGAAATAACATAAACATATTCAAAAACCAAAAAAAATAATGAAAAACAATTAATGTTTCATGTTTGACAATTTGTGAAACAAAAATAGTTGGAAAAAAATGTTAAAAAACCTACCTCTTGTAGCCAATGGGAGCTTGCAAATGTATGGAAATGATGCTGCAACACTTGTTAAAGCTTCAAAAATCAGTCTTCAACTCTTCCTATTTGATCTTGGAAGCCAAACTTTGTTCATCCTTTCTTCAACCTGCTGTCAAAAAACTTTTGTTTGCAACACAAATGAGGAGAAATGAGCCAAGATTATGTTTTAGAAGTCACTTTTAGGGTATAAAATTAACTTTTTATATGGTGGATTCCAAAAAAAATTAAAATTTGCATAAAATATGCCTTTTTGGGCCGCCCAGTCGCCCGGGTTCGACCTGGGTCCGCCCGGGTTCGACCTGGTTCAATCTTGGTCCACCCGGGTTCAAGCCAGGTCGAACCCCAACTAGGAAACATGAACCTTGGTCGAACCAAGGCCGGACCGGACACGAACCAGGGACCCTGACTGTACCGGATCCGAACCAGGGGGGTCTAGGGGCGAACCCAGTAAGCTAGTAAAACAGCGATCAAGTTGAAATATGATTAAAAAAAAACCAACCAAACCCTGACCTGTTGTCAGAAATGGTCTCCTAAACTGCAGTGGCTGTCTTAAGAATCAGATTGCCAAAGCTTTTCCTTGGATTAACTAAAATAATCATTATGCTGTTGTAACTTTTAACCATGCTCAGCTTCAAACATATATTAAGTGGCCTCCTTGGTTAATATTTTATTCTAAACCAACAGCAAATAGCAAAAGGGAGTGGCAGATTTAATCTAATTAATATCTTTCAAAAGGGACATGGTTGCTTGGAATATCCATGCAATTATATAATTACTGACCAAAAATTAATCAATCTGCACCTATTTCTTCTTTGTTTTTTTCTATAATATTTAATTGCTGATTTCACCTTGCATTTTGCCCTATAAATTTTCAAACTTATTGTATATTTTAATTTTCAAATTGAATTTGATGAAGCCCAATTGTAATCTCAGAATGTAATTACTAAATCGATTTGTAGGGTTTAGTCTAGGTTTAGTTTTGAAGAGGGAACATTTCAATCCTCCCTTCCGAAGATTGCTTGCCCTCAAGCAATTGCAAATTAGGATGTTGAAGAATTTTTGCACCCTCCCATGTGGTATCCTCTTAAGGAAGATCTTTCCATCAGACTAGATGTTCTGTCATTGTATTGTTCCTTAGCTTTCTTTCTTTGAAATTTATAATAGCCTCAGGAATCAAAGTCAGTTTTCCTTTATGTGCTTGTTCAATATTTAATATTTCAATAATGTTGGAATCTTGAGTTATGTTATGCGCAGCTTAGCACTTTCTAGATGATATCAAACATATGGGAAGAGATTTGGTAATCCCAAGTTTATAGCTTCTATTTCCATGGTTGAATACTAATTTACTACTGCCATCTTTACGGCAGGCATTCCATTGGTTTACAAATTGTTCTAGTTGTACTGGTATCACCCTCTGAACCCCCCTCACATAGGAAATATTCTAAAGTGGCATAAAAATCGTTTCTTGCGGGAGCTTCTTTAGCATCCCTTATCCTCTGGCAAGCCTGCCATAATTTTTCTTTTCCTTTTATCTGAGTTAGCACATGTGCCACTTCGTGTGAAATCCCAAGACCCTTCTTGTAAATGTATACACAATTTTCATGCTTCGACAACCTACTGACAACTGATGTCTTATCTAACTCTCTACCAGAACCATGTGTAATAAAGTATAGGCATGGTGAAGACCATGTTGTATGCTGCATGATAGGCAGGTAGCTTGGAACATCTAATGGCAGTGCCTCGTATCTTTTTATAATTGCTAGATTCCCAGCATTGACATGTCACGGAACGGATCATTTACTTCAAGGGCGTCTCTAACATTTTTAATAGGGCTCAAATCATTTTTGGCTAGCTTGCATATTGGAAGTAGCAATTGCCCCTTTTAAAGTATTTTGCTTCATCTATGGTTAGACCTTTAGAAGCTTGTCTACAGTTGGACCTTCAGAAGCTTGTCTATGGTTAGACCTTCGTTTATGCATAGATTGCAACTGCATCCTTCCAAAAGCTGTACTGGTCCTCGTATGTTTTTTATAATTGCTAGATTCCTATGGTTAGACCTTTATAAGCTTGTCTACAGTTGGACCTTCAGAAGCTTGTCTACGGTTAGACCTTCGTATATGCATAGATTGCAACTGCATCCTTCCAAAAGATGTACTGGTCCTCGTATGTTTTTTTTAATTGCTAGATTCCCAGCATTGACAAATGTCATGAACCAAATCATTCACTTCAAGGGCATCTCTAACATTTTTTATAGGGCTCAAATTGACATCATTTTTGGCTAGCTTGCATACTGGAAGTAGCAATCGCCCCTTTTTAAGTAATGTTTTGCTTCGTTAATGGTTAGACCTTCAGAAGCTTGTCTATGGTTAGACCTTCGTCTATGGATATATTGCAACTGCATGCTTCCAAAAGCTGTACTGGTTCCTTAGCCTTGTGAATGGCCTTTTCCCCAGATTTGTTCTCGAACTGATTACAAGTGTTATCCATATCAATGGTTGAATACTTTAAAATAGTTCTTAAGACTTGTAAAATTGGAAAAAACAATAACCAAAGGTACATTCTGGAGTCTTCATAGAAACATGGGCTAATTTGTTTCCATTTGTTTTCTAAGTGGCTAATTTGATTTTTGATATCTTATAAAATATTAAGATATCAGCAGGAGATCCATTGATTAAAACAGAGAATTTTGAACTTCTGTAGCCCTCATTCACCTAGGTTTTTTAGCCTTCTCCAAATCCAAATTCTCTAATACTTTGTTTCATGAATTGCCAGTCTACTTTTTCATATGACTCATTAATCCAGTTAACATAATTATAATTTTTTTGCAAAATCTAACCTAATTACAGACTACATTTTTCATAAAAACTTAGGGTAATGTGTTTTAGATCATTTTTCTGATCAGCTAATCTAATTTCTAATATCTTCTAAAAAATAATCAATCAAGAAAAATATAATCCATTAAAAACTTGGCTGATCTGTTTTGGTATATTTGCTATTGGTAATTGGCTAATTTAAGTTCTTAAAATTTTATGCAGAGAATTAGTTGATCAGAAACAAATCTCATTTTTAGCTTGGCTGATGTGTTGGAATATTTGCGAATTTCTGAAAATTATATGGAAAATTAGCCAATTTGCAATATAATAGCCAATTTAAATTTCTTGTACATGAGTAAAAGGCCTGTTATAGTCTTTTAATTCATTACAGAAATTTAGTTCATATTGAGTAACATTTCTCACAGATTGTGCTCATCTTGTATAGTTTTTTGTACAGTAGTCCATTTGCTTGTACCGTGATTAGTTGACCTTACTTCAGGCTCATGCTACTAGAGGTATTGTAGAAAGGAAATAGGGGATACATTTTTCTTTTGAAATTAAAACCACAACACTATCTACAAGCATCCTCTATGCAAGCCATCGCTATTTCAAAGTTAGTTTGCACTCTATTGATCATCTTAGAAATTTTGTCACTGTGCTTAAGTTACTATTTTGCCATCCTCCTTGTGTATTTCTATTGAATCATATTGGATATATGGCTTTGATGTTTCTAAAATAATGCACAGAAATGTTCTAACCTTTAGGTGAGTTGTTGAAATGATAAATTGTGCAGGAGCTATTGCTGCAACATTTGTGTGTCCACTGGATGTCATCAAGACAAGGCTGCAAGTCCATGGATTACCTAAGCAGAGTCAGGCTGGTGTTAAAGGTATGGTGGTTAATTATTTTCTCACAATCGTTGTAACTAGTTCTCATTCTGTCTGCAAAGAATGGTAATCTGTTTTAATGAATCTGCTAGTCTGGTAGTTTGTCACTGGTGATCCCCCTTCCTTGCAAGTGCAAATAAAGGTAACCTACTCACGATTATAACATATAGGTTACAGCTTGTTTTGATGACACATCTGTAGGCTAATTTTTGACTTTAATTTATGTCAAATGAAATAGGACCCTACTAAATGGTATCACGCCTTCAATTTTGGTTAGGGTGCTATCCTATCTGTCAGGCAGGTTAAAGGAGACATTTTGCCAAATTCAAGTCAAGTGGAGAACTTCTTGCTTCATTCCTAGCTAGCATTCCATTCATTGAACAAATCCGGGTCTTCTGTTCATTCAATTTGAGGGGAAAAGCTGTTTTGTCGGGCATAGTTAAGTGTCAATATATTGCTTTTTAGAATTCTATGACCTAGGATAGAGAGAAATTCTTAAAATGTTCAAATGTTGCTAATATAGGAGTCTCTCATAGTATTTGACAATCAATGCATTACAAAGGCAGTCCATTGATTCCCTATGCCTTACTCATATATTAGTTTGTACCTTTAAAATATATTTAAGTGCATTTTTATGCTGACTGCTTAATTGTGGGATGGTTTATACATCAATTACCCTAGCTAGTGCCTAATGATATAGGTTTTGATATTATATTCACTGCTTCCTAACACTCGTTGATGTCTTAATACGGCATATTGAATTTTAAGGTGCTATAATGTATGCCATACTTGTGCTTATCAATACCTTTATATACAAATTATTTCTCGTAGCAGTGCTGTTGTATATTCTTTAGTGTAATCTTTTCATTCCTTTTCTCATGCCATACTTCCATTTGCAGTCTTTAATTTATACTGCTTTCGAAAATTTTTCAGCTGTCTCCATAACTGGACTCTACTGCCTGAAATGATGTCTTGCATGCTTGTTGCAGAATGCCACTGTACAGTTGTTAAGGATTTATGAACTTAAGTATGACGTGAAAGGGTTTTTTGCACTGCTATCATGCACTATCTCTACTAGCAAGCTTTACATGTGAACTATATTTGCCTGACCTTTAGGAGGAAGCTCTTGACACAATTTTAGACTTATAATATCTATTCACACCAAGTTTATGTTACAGTAATTTTTATTAGATAATATACACCAATATAGTTGAAACTTAAACCTTAATACATGTACTCAGATTTCTATTTGTTCTTTCTAAAGCAATTATTTTTGGCTCTATGTTTGAACTTTGAAGCAGTAATGATTCTTTTTCCAATGGATGAAAGCAGGCAGCCTTGTTCTTAGTAGTCTGGAGAAAATATTCCATAATGAAGGTTTCAGGGGCATGTACCGTGGGCTTTCACCAACAGTTCTTGCGCTGCTCCCAAATTGGGCGGTGAGTTTATTTGACACGTTCATTGCCAAGTTTATTTGACACGTTTATTGCCAAGTTTATTTGACACATTTATTGTCATGCCCCGATTTTGTATTAACAAATTAGATTAATAAACAAAACCATACACATCCTAAGGTGATAATGTATATGCAAACCTGACAACATTAGTATTTAATATTCTTTTAAATCAACTGTTTGAAAGATAAATTGGATTAATTGTCATAAAGTAATAAACATGTATTAGTAGTGGCAGACCAGATCTGACGCATGTCAGATCTGTCTGCCTTTGCAACAATTAAATAGATCACTAATGTATGCCGCGATGTGAATGTTGAAAATATTAGTTGTTAGTTAACACATTAATGAAGAGGCACGATTTGTCTAAAGGGAAGGTGCGAATTGGTCTGGTTTAAATCCTTAAAACAATATCTGAAGGCTTAAGGGCTTGGATCTGACTACTTGAGGGAAGCCTTTGAGTTTGGTGTCAAAGCAACCTGTCTCCGCCTTGTATCTTCTCTCAGACTGGGCACATAATAAGACTGGCATGTTACTGATGATTTATTAATATTCACAATACTTAGCATCTTATGTTTACCTCTCGAATTAAGTTAAAAATTAAAAATTTTACATTACTTTCAATTCTTGTACAATGAACATAGTATAATGATGACTAAATTGGTAAAACTTACTCGGGGACATTACATTTATTGCCATTGCTTTCATTTCTGTTTTGCATAGAAAATCACAAAAGGACTAGTATGGACTGCAAGGGCCTCATGATGGAATGTGTTGATTTGTGATTTATATAAATGCCAGAGAAAGAAAATTAAATGTAAAATTTCATAGCTTCATGGAAAACTTTGGTACTGACCTTATGGGCAAATAAATAGCTTTAATTAAACAGGGAACTTTGGCCTGGCCTATATAAACTTTAGTCACCAAAATTATTACAAAGTTGATATACCATAATTTTGAAAACCAAACATAAATTAAAGAAAAATGTGAATGTATTTCAGAAACTGAAGCTGTCTACTGATAATATTGAATGCCACCTCCTGGAACAGTTTCTAATTCATATCTCAAGTCAATTGGTTAACTTATAGTTAACGATGACTTAAATTGAAATGCACTCTGACTTTGAGAGTCTTTTCTTAAATCCCAATTTTGCTGTGACTTTTTCACTGACCTGTAGAAAGAACTTATTCAGTTAAAGCCAAGCATTACAAACTTGTAATCATGCTATTGTCAAATAGAAAATTTCGAAATTGTGTGCATCATTGGTCTTCTTTTACTTGTGTTTAAAGCCACATAGGAGCACTAGTAGTTAGCAGATATTTTAGTGTTGAGCTTTTTTATTGTTGAGGTTTCTAAGAGGAAATTGTACAAGTAGTTTTTTTTAGTGTTCAGAACTTGATACCAGAAGTTTCAGAAACTAAGTAGGATATATTTTAACTGTAAGGCATTCCTATATCTTCAAGAGGTGTTAGCAATAATGTGAAATTGTAAACCAGGTTAGTAGGGTCTTGACGATTGTATGAAACCAAATTGTAATTCAGAGCTTCAACAATATGGATGCTTATCCAAATCACAAAGTGCAAACTAGTAATATACACCAAAGAAAACAATGATTGGTGTTTTACTCCAGGAATTTATAAAAAAAACATTTCTGTGCATTAAGCTTTGAAAGTAATAATATCATCAACTTTAATCTTTTATCATCAATTAATTTTTAGATTTAAAATATGACATCGTTATTTTCTCTTTCAGTAGGTAAGGATTTCTTACATGCTAAGTCACCAGGTTTGCCGAATTTTGTGGTTGAAGTTCGAAATTCGACGAACATTTAAAAAATGTATGAAGTTCGTTAAAATTCGTCGCTAAATTCATACGGAGCATTATTTATTAGGTTTTTTCAGAACAAAATTCCTCTTGCTTGCGGCTAGGGCACAACATATTCTTCAAGGCGTGACAATAGAGAAACGGTGGGTGAGAGGAGATGTTTTACGCAACGAGCTATGCCACCATGGGATCAGTCTGCTCGAAGTCGCGATAGCTGTCATGATCTTGGCTTAGCTTTCATTTGTTCCACGGGTGCTCTCTCTCCCGTCACTTTCATTCGTTCCCGCTACTGCTCTCTCTCCCGTCGTGACATAATCTGGAGTTTTTTAAGTTTTCTTATATTTAGTTGATTTAAAACCTTTTCATTCAATAAAGGTATCCCCTCGCCACCCACCCGTCTAAGCCCTCCTTCCTGACTGGTGCCGCTTTTGAACATAATTCTTTGGCGGTTGCCATTGGGTCTGGATCTGGGGTTAGCTACCCATCGTGATCATGAGCAAGAAACCGGTGCAGGCCTCTAGTTAAATTTTTTTTAAAACATACATTTAATATTTTAATAATTTACATATATTAAAAAATTAATATTATTTTATTTATATTAACATTTAATATATTTAAACTTAATATTACTTATTTATTTTTATTTTTATTTATATATTAATATTTAATAGTAATTAAACATATTTAAATATTTGAATTTAATTTTGGAGCTTATCAACTTTAATATAATATTATTTTAAACTTTAGTATTAATAAATTATAATTTTGTGAATACATTATTTATATTTTAAAAAATAAATAAATTATATAAGGTGAATTTAATGTCGAATTTTTTTTCTGAATTTTTGCCGAACTTCATCCGAAATTTAAGGTTGCCGAACTCGAATTCGAATTTGAACCTGGTGACTTAGCTTATATGTAATGCCATTTTTTCTCATTTTACGAATTGTACCACTGTTATTGTCTTCTAAATTTCTTTTTTTGCCTTCCATAATTCTTTTCAAGTCTTTTTCCAGATAATGCTGAATACATTCTTTTTCTTTAGTTATTGAGAAGTTTGAGTCAAGATCATAAAAATAGATGAATAGATCACACAGTAAAGAACACTCACTTAAAATGGGCATTGGTGTACTACATAATGTGTCCACAGCTCTATTAATTTCAAGGACTCAAGATACAGCTTTCCATAACACTAAGTACAAAGTTCCATCCATGGCTCTTCATATATAATCCAAGGGTTAAGGTATGTAGGCATGGTCGGTGAAAAAGGTACTTGTATGATACAAGTTTGTAGGTTGTCAGTGGAGATAAGATTGGTCAATGGATGGCATTATTACATGACAGGTGTCACACTTTCATTGTCCAACTTGTTTAGAGCTTTTGCATTAAGCTGTATCATGTATTATGCATTGTTGTCTCGGAGACATTGACTTTAATGTTCAGTGAATTGGTGAAATATGAGCCCAAACACTGATCAGCCAGAGAAAAATTGATAACAGTCAACATTAATGACTGTAGTGAGAAGCTCTCTCATTGTGCATTCACAAAATTAATGTATGAAATCAACTTTCTTTTGAGCCATGCACATTTTTCTTCCTTACATTCACAGTTTATCATTATTTTTTGGACAGGTAAGTGAGGGTTCTATTGGGGTTCTCGCCTTTGGAAAAATTGAAAACATACCAAATTCAACCAGAGATGGTGGAGAACATGCTGGAACAAAAACTGAAGTTTCACCTGTGAAGCTTGACTACTAAATAGACAACTCTGCCTCAAAGGACATAAACTAGAAAAATGCTATTACAAAAAATAGCCTGAGGCCCAGATCAGCTTTGAACAAAAAGACTTAATTGACTACCATTTGGGCTTTATCAGCTGGACCTGACCCTGACTCAGCAGAAAATTTCTATCCACCATCACCTCTTGTTGAATCCCCTGTTGTGTCTGTAGAAGCACCTATCGTGTCACATTGATGTGGTATAGATCTAGGCATTCAATTTTCATGGTAACAAAAGTAGGCACTCGGCACCACCTCTCAGTTTTTGTTAGAATCTCTATCTGCCATCTACGAAAGAGGGCAAGGTAAATAGACTAATAATCTCCCACTTTACCACTCTAATGAGTGATAGAAGATGCTTAACAACCATTGCTAAGTCCTTACAAAAATCAGTCAGATTCTCTTGTTAACAAAAACTGCCAAATTCTCCTACATAACTTCAGTTTTTCCCTGCAAATTGAGAAATTGGGGTTCCTGAGCACCTTTGGCAACCTGCTGCACCTTGTGCCTGAAGACAATGGGCACTTGACATCTGGGAGTGGTGCATGATTGATCTGATATCTGATCAGTTTGGATGATAATATTTCCTTCAGTTTCACTTGTACTCTGTGACAATTGCAGCCCAAGAGCGCAAAATGCCCAAGTTTCCTCAGAACTTGGCAACAATTACAAGGTTCCTCCTGCTCTACTTCTACTTCTAACTGCTTCTGCTATCTCCTTACTAACTATTAACCTTTACAGATGAGAGACTTGAGTCTTATGTAGAGAGCTCTTTACATTTCAATGGCTTAGATTGGTTTTCAAATCAATGGCCAAGATCTTACAATAAAGCCCTAATTAGGGTTTGCTACAACAAACTCCATTCAACCAATGAAATAATTACATGGAATTGGACACATCCTTTTTTGTGTGTCTAACCAATGAGAAAATAGGTTAGGTATGTGAAACAATATTTGATGTAGTGCCATGTGTCACATGCTTTGCCCTTGGATGAGTCAAGTTCAATGTATGTGGACATGTTGATGTGGCACATTCTAACAGGTTAGATGATGACTAGGATGCCATCTCAGCTTGTTCATTGTGAATTTCTCTCTTCAAGTTGATCTTCAAAAATTGTGATGATATTGCACCCTGATCCAATGCGATTACTTGGTGTTGAATCCTTAATCCTCATGCTCCTGGTACCCGGCTATCGATCTCAAACCACGAACTGCAGATTCCACATCAGATTAGTGCTGGAAATAGATGAGAATAACTCTGGAATTCGTTCTAAATCAACCCTCAACAGAATCAGTCCCGTGTTTGATTAGTAATTCGCTCTAAAAGGTGATGGAATGCACTCTTTAATGTCTATGAATCTGCCTAGTTCGCTTTGCTTCTTGTTTTTGTTTGATTTGAAATGACTATTCATCACTGTTGGTGTCTGTTTTATCATCTACCAAACATTAGAATAGGATACCTGAAGGTATTCTATCCTCTCTTGAAAAATCACTATTGATTCCAAGGTCTATATGTGCGAACAAGCGACTTTAGTGGAATAGCTTCTTGGGTAGTGTATGCTGAAATTTCAAGGGGGACTTACGTTGACAAGTATCTTGAACTGCTGAACTTAGATGGATTTAGCATTTTTAGGCTCTTCTTTTTTTGGGATTTTCTGGGATTTAGACTTTCAAAAGAAAGGGAAAAAAGAGATAGGGTTTGAGGAGGCTAATCTAAACCTACGAACTTTGGAGACGGTATCAACTGGGTGCTCTCGAGAAACCAAACCTTGCTTCGCCACACTAGGGACAACTACACAAGGCCGGTGCAATCTTCAATGGGTTGTGCTTATGATCGAGATGTTGGGATGCACAGGGGATGGGCTCAGACTAACTTTGCACGGTAGAATGGAAATCATCCATTTACCAAAAGTATGAGCGGAGATACACCATCAATTGACACTTATCAAATCCTTCATTCAAATTAACAACAACGAAAGCAAATCTAAATTAATTCTAACTAAGTGTTGAGGCAATTGAAACCATGCAAATCATTCAAATAATAGAGATTACAAAGCAGCGCACATGCAATATATTATCTGGAAATGACCTTAAGCAAAAATACATCAAAAACCTCACCCTCTCAAAATGAGAGGAGGTAGCCTTATATAGTTTTCAAGAATAAATGAACGGCCGAGATCAAACAGTGATCAAGGGCCCAGATTGAAAGCTATAAACCCTAATTAGGGTTTCCCAAAACTAACTACCCTCGACCAATTACATTTGGGACACTTGTCCTTCTTGCTAAATATGAACCATCAATGAAAATAGAAGGTTGTTGCATTGTGAAGTGTGCCCTTCTAGAAGCTTCTGGATAAGTCAGGTTCATCGAACCTGGACATGTTGACTTGGAGCGATTTGATTGGTTGGAAAATGACGAGGCGCCACCTCAACGTGTTGGATGTCTTCCTTGAATTCTCCAATTTGTGTCAAGAAATTGTCTAAGTATGGAAATTTGATTCCTTCTTGTCACCATTTGATTATGCTTGGGAGCTTGTCTTTTTAATTCCTTCAGGAGATGAAATCCTTCAAGAAGTTGGAAGTTTATCTAACTTTTCCATATTTTCACCAAGTCTGAGAACTTTTCTTTCTTGATGCCTTGAGATTCTTTCAAGTGCCTCGAATTTGGGGAAGAAATCCCCTCGTGAAGTTTTTCTCATACTTAGCCAAATTTTGGCCCTCTCTATACTCGGACGAACCTTGCTCATGGTCCTGTCTTCAATTCTGAATTTGGCTCAAAACTCCATTTGTGTTTTCTGTGACGATCCTGCCTTCAGCTGCCAATTTATGTTGCGTGGGAGGAGGGTTAAAAAGCTCTGGGTAACCCCTTGCAAATATGAAATGACGGGATCAAGCTGTTCAGGCATTCGCTGTGATCATGTCCTTCTTGATACCCTGACATGCCTTCATCATAATTGAGGAAATTGGAATTTTCTTTGTGAAACATTTCCCATACTTAGCCAAATTTTGGCTATCTTCACACCCGGATGAAACTTGCCTATGAACTTGTCCTTAATCTTTTGTTTGGCTTGAAACTCCAACTGCGATCTCTATGATGATCCCGCTTCTATTTCGACCTGTAAAACCAAAGGAAAATAAGTTAGGAATCTATCTTGGATTAAAGAAAATCGAGGCTGTGAACGGCTAAGTGTTTGGAGATTTCATTTCATTTTCATACTTAGCCATAAAAACTGAAATTTCATTTTCATACTTAGCCATAAAAACTGAAATTTCATCCTCAAAACCCTTCAGTCTTCAAGGGTGGTTGTGATCGTAAATCAACACCAAGTGTTATAACTCCGAAAATTTCTTATACTTAGCCAAAAAAAAAATTTGATTTTCTTCCTCCAAAATTTTCGAAAAAATCATTTATTAAATTCTGGAAAATATTCAGAAAATTCACAATTTTAATTTCACCTCTGACTTGGATAGAAGTAAGGCTAGAATTTTCTCCAAAATATTCAGTAAATTCAGAAAAGTTTGGATGATTCTTCCTCGTACTAGTTGCCTTTCTCCAGAAATCTGTAAACCTTCTGCCAAAAAAAATAGTATCCCACTTCCAGCAATATCTAGAATTTTCTCCAGATGATCTTCAAACTGACATACTTTACTTAGCTCTCCTTAGTAACTTTGAACTTCTTGGTGTAATAATGAAGTTGACAATGAAGTATTTGTAGACAAGGTTAAATCTTCAAGTAAAACCCCTAAAATCATCCAACTCATACTTCTAATTTTTTTAAAAAACTTTCCATTTTGATTTAAGTTTGAAGATATTCATCAATTCTCCAATTTTCCCTTTCAAAAAAAACTTTCCATTTTGAATTAATATCTCAATAATTTTCCAATATTCTTTCAATATTCTCTTTTTCCAAAAAAGCTTTCCATTTTGGATTTAATTTTGAAATCTCAGTGGATTTTTGTGACATCACTGGCATCTTTGTTGATTTTGTTTGACTTTTCAATGCGTAGGTGGACTTTTGAAATTTATCTCCATCTTCTCCAAGTTATGGCGAACTTTGGAGACCTTTCCTCATGGCTCTCTTCAAGGCGAAATTTTTGGCTAAGGCATGGGGCGGACTTTAGCCTTTGCTCCCCCATGGTGAAATTTTGGCTAAGGCATGGGGTGGACTTTGAAGGTCTCTCTTCATGGCTCTCCATCAAGGCGAAATTTTGGCTAAGGCATGGGGCGGACTTTGAAGGTCCCTCCTCATAGCTCTCTTTACCCTTGGCGGACTTTAAACTTGGCACCTCCTACCTTACTCTCTTACTTTGGCGGACTTGGGAGAGGGCTCCTACATGACCTCCATCTTGGGCAGACTTTGGTGGCGGCTCCCATCTTGGGCGGACTTTGGTGGTGTCCCCAACTTGGGCGGACTTCTATCACTCCTCCTCCTTAGCCTCCCAACCTTGGCGGACTTTGGAGGGCTCTCCACCTTGGGCAGACTTTGGTGTTAGCTCCCCCATGACCTCTTTAGCCTTGGCGGACTTTGGTGAGTGCTCCCACGACCTCTCTAGCCTTGGGCGGACTTTGGTGAGTGCTCCCACATGACCTCTCTAGCCTTGGGCGGACTTTAGAAGGCTCTCCACCTTGGGCGGACTTTAATCATAGCTCCTACATAACCCTCCTAGCCTATGGTGGACTTTAGAATGTTGGCCACCTTGGCCTCTTTAGGCTGGGCGGACTTTGGAGAGTCCACAAGACATGGTGGAGTTTTGAAGCCTCTCAAGGCGGACTTTAGGAAGGTCTCCTTGAGGGCGGAGTTCTATGCTCCCTCTTCATAGCCTCTCCAACATGCATGGCGGACTTTAGACACCTCTCAACATGGCGGACTTTTGGTCTACCTCCCAACATGGCGGACTTTTAGACATCTCCAACATGGGTGGACTTTTAGACCTTTGCTCTTCAAGGCGGACTTTTGGAGGCTCTCGAGAGGGCGGACTATATATGAAATATAACATTTAAGTATAAGAAAGAGAAAACTTATGCTTTAAGTTATATTTCATATATATTGTCAGGATGTTTGAAAGTGGTTTCGAGCCTCTAGGACTAATAATGCAAAATCTAGTTTTTGGAGGATTCTCCAATTTTCTAGACTTAGTCAAATTTTAGGATCAGGATGACATTCCAGATTTAGCCAAATTTCAGGACATTTGAGGATCAGGATGATTTTTCGAGCTGATTATCTTTTGAAGGTGCCATGACCCCCTAAAATATAGGAACTTAGCTTTTTAGGTCAAAACTTGGAATTTTCGAGTTCCGGTCAAAGCTGGTCAGTGGTGCAAGTGTAAACCCTAGGTTTGCATCCCGAAAAAGCAAAAAGCCTAAAATCTAGGGATTTAGCTTTTTTTAGGTCAAAACTTGGAATTTTCGAGTTCCGGTCGAAGCTGGGCAGTGGTGCAAGTGTAAACCCTAGGTTTGCATCCTGAAAAAGCAAAAAGCAGACATCCCTAAAAAATAGGAAAAACTTTCTAAAAATAGCCATACCGGGGATCGGGCTGAAAATGCCAAAAACGAAACTTCCTAAAAAATAGGAAAAAGCAAAAAAGCAAACTTTCTAAAAATAGAAAGTTGTCCAAATTCGTCCAAATCGATTGCGATCTTCATCCTTTGGCCTTTCTAAGCACTCTGGTGGTGTTCACACTTCGGAATCACATAACTTGCAAAAACTAACTTTCAATCGTCAGGGCCTGACATGCTCTGAACTAGACAAGGCTTGGTGAAACTGTAGCAAAAGGACACAGGACACTAACAAAACCCTAGAAAGCAGGAAAATCAGAGGGTCCCCATTTGCAATGGGGCGATGTGTGAAAAGGGTCACAACAATCACCTTGCCTAATATGATTCTTCACGTTCTTGAGATGTTCTTGGACATGGTGAAGATATCCCTCGTCTTGAAAGTCCTTTGAAATTGTGAAAATTGTCTCGAATGTGCTGATACTGAATTCTGCATTAGTGAATATCCTTCCTAGGCCCTTGAGGTGTTCTTCCTTTCTAACCTTTTATCCTCACATCAAAACCCTTTGCTCAGGTTTGATGGGAGAAATGAAAGAGATGTAATGTTCCCATTTTTGGTGGCAGAATAATTTAATTAATTTAATTAATTAAGTTGTCCCAATTAATGATATTTCTTATGGATAGCTTAATTAATTATTTTAATTAAAGTATTAAGTTAATTATTTATAAAGTTATCAAATAAATAAAAATTAAAAATTAAAAAGTGACTTTATATTTAATTAATTAATAAAGTGACTTTAAATATTATATCATAAAGTCACATAATTTTAATATTATTTCTAGAAGCTTTTGGAAATGGACTGAAAAAAAGTATAAAAGGAGATCTAGTTAAGCTTTTAAGCATCCAAGATTTGATATTTGATTTTGAGATCTTGTGTGGAGAAGGAACCAGATTGGGTTTCTGCCATTATTGATCCTTTGGGAACGGAAACTCTCGTAGGTTAAGCAATTTTGAGGCTGTGAAACTATCAGCTGAGATTATTGCAGATTGGGAAGGATAACTCAGTCCTTTCATTGGAGCTTAATTGGTGGCCAAGGGCCAAATATTGTTAGGGTCCGATTTGGAGAACATTGGAGACATTTTGAGGTTAGGAGTCTTCATCAATTTTACTACCTAAGAGCTGACTGCATCAATCATTTTCTGAGTTCTCATCACAGGTCATTTTCAGACTTTACATCAGCTGGAGGAATATCTCGATTTTATTCATATGGCCTCATTTGGATGTTGTTTCTTTGTGGGTATTTGAGCATTCATCTTGGGAGGTCGTAGCAATCATTTTGGAGTATCTTGGAGGAGCTATTAGATTGCTGATAATTAATTCCAGGGGTCTGATAAACTGCTGCTAGGGCATCACTGAAAACATATTTTGTTCATATCTTCACTTGGATGCATCCTTTGGTTATGGGTATTTGAGGAATCAATTGCTATTGTCCCGGCAATCATTTTTACACCAATTTGGAGACCTTTTATTGCTGCATTTATTTATTTTAAAAGTTGCCAGGCAAGAACAGGAGCGGCATATGTAGAGGCATAATTCGAGCTTAAGGAAGATGTTTGAGGACTGTTTGGTGGCTGCCATATCGTCATTAGTATAGACACTGCAATAAACCAGGTTTTTCATGTTACTTTGCATCCATTTATGTTTACATTAAATAGTTATAGTGGCTTCCATTTGTACTTAGATTGTAGAAGTGCCTTCCATTGTAAAGCCAAGAGTCTTGATTATTCTAATCAGCACATTGGCATCTGAGCTTGTAACCAGTCCATTACATACCAGTATTTCAATTTGAATAAGAAGGATTGAAACCAATTTTGCATCCCATATGTTTTACTAAATGCCTATTGGCTGTAAGTGACTATTTGCATAGAGTTTTACATGTCATGACAAAGTGTCGTTGCTGTACCTTCATTTCGGAATTGAATAAATGCTTGCCAAGTGTTTGCATCAATGTCTAGTTGCTGTAGGAGCATATTGGCTAACTTAGGATGCATGCTATTTGTTTGACAAAATGTCAACTAGCTAAATATGATGTATGCATTATTAGTTGGCAAATCTATTCTTGATTCATTGCATTGCATTCATATGTTCAAACAAGCCAAACCCAAGAAACTGCATAACACGCAGAGTTATACAAAGCTGTCCAGTGCCAATAACACACAGGTTATTCAATCTGAAAATCAGAACAGCAGATTGAAGACTAATAGACAACTGTTTGTCAATATTCCTTGCACATTTCAGTCATATAACAGCAGGGGATATTACAAGAGATCTGCACAATTTGCCCCTAGGGCTGCTGTTATTTGGCTCAAATCAGGTCTGATCTTCAGTTTGCTGTATAAACTTGATGAAATCCACCTTTATTTTTTGCTGTGAAGCTCGTTGCCTTTCTGCTTCTGATTTGCCTTGCTGAATTCCTTTTGCGCTTGGTTCCTCATCTTGCATATGTTGAATTTCTCCTTTCTTTTGCTTCACTCCTTATCCATTTGCAATCAGACCTGCAAAAGAGACATAATGCGAATTAAAACATCATAAATAATCATTTAATCCTATTAAATTAATCATGTCCTCAAGTGTGGAATTATCCTCTACATGCTTCATTTAGGCCTAGGCCTAATTTCAACCTTACACGCTCCATTTAGGTCCCTCCATTCACTTAAGTTTACTGCAATTACAACCCCCCACATTTGACATTATCATACATGCTTTGAAAGGGTAAGACTTAAGTCAGCCCTATGTTTAATCTTCCACACACTTCGTGTTTTGGGTTTCTGCCTTAATTTTAATTTCATTTTAGGGTCTCCTTAACACCAGTCCCTTACATGTTATACTTTTAGGGCCTACTTATCTCTCACGTTTCAGTTTGGGACCACCATCCACACGCTACCCTTTTAGGTCCTCCTTTCATACATTTCTTCTCTCAATGACTTAGGTTGGGTTCAATGAAGATTGGGCCACATGTTTCATGTAGTTCAAGCTGTTCACACACCAAAGAAGAGACCTAAATCCTCATCACACGTTTTGCAATCTCCTTTAGGTCCACACATTTCAATTTTTAGGCCAGGACCTAACCTCCCACTTTTGCCTCTATACGTTTCAATTAGCTTCTTCCAATTTAGGTCACCCCCATTTTGCTTTAGACCACACGTTTGGCATTTAGATCACGATGTAAATTTAGGTTCACACACTTGGTGAGGACCTATCTCCATTTCCTAAACACGTTTCAAAGGTTTTAAGGATTTAAACTAGACCAATTCGCATCTTGTCACATGTTTTAGTACTCCAAGCCAACTTTGCAAATAATCATTCAAGGTGAAGTACTCAATAAACATTTTGTGTTTTTCTTGCCTTCGTTTTAATCGTGGTCCAAATTTCCTTGTTTTTCATGGAAGATCGCTTAGGGCAATTCTTAAATTTCCTTGTTTTTTAAGGAAGTTCGAACAAGGCAATAAAAGGTTCCTTATTTTTTGAGGAAGACTTCCACGTTTTTGGAGGTAGATTTTCACTTCCACATTTTTGGAGGTAGATTTTCACTTCCACATTTTTGGAGGCAGATTTGCATAAGGTAAATAACCTTGTTTTTTGAGGAAGTTTTGATCACTCATGTTTGAAAACTTGTTTTTGGAGGAAGGTTGCTTCCAATACTTAGTTGCATATGATAAGGAATTTTAATTTTCCTTGTTTTTGAAGGAAAGGCGTTTGATAAGGGAGCTATAATCTTCCTTGATTTTTGAGGAAGATTTTTCCAATTTCCTTGTTTTTTAACCTTTCAAAATTGCTCGTCAAATTGCTAAGACGAGGAGTGCACAAAATATGGAAGGCTTAAATTTCCTTGGTTTTTTAAGGAAGAATCTCAAATTCATTGAAGGCTTGTTAAATTTTCCTTGTTTTACAGGGTAGTTCATTCCATTGCCTTAAAACTTCGCTCTCTCCTAAGGGTGAAAATGGAAATACACAAGGGAGATTTTTATTTCCTCGATTTACAGGAAAGATTCTTATTTCCTTCAAAATTGACCCTTTAAATTTTGCTCAAGAGTGGAGAGTCAATCTCCATAAGGAAATCTCAAATTTCTTTTTCACTTATCCTTCACTCTCTAGGGGTGGAAAATCGAACCTTAATAGGAAATTTCCAATTTTTTCGCTCACTGTGACTTCTTCCTAACAACCTTGCAACATGACAACATTTGACAAGTCGTGACATTTTTACAATTTTGCAAGACGACAACTTTCTTGCTCAACCTACACACCTCTTCCTTACTAGCAAAGGTTAATGACTAAAAAAACTACTGCCAAGCGAAAACCAAACTAAAACACCTACCTAATGCACCTAATCTAAGCAAAAGGTGGGGGTCCCCATTTGCATTGGGGCGATGTGTGAAAACATCACAACAATGTCTTTTATGTATGTTTATCACCGAATTATAAATGCTTACGTTTAATGTTTCTTGTGCAGCACTATAATCCACCTTGATGCACCTTGAAATTGATTGTATAGATGCATAGATGCTGTTGGCTTTTGTGTATTTCATGTTTTCTGAAGATGTCTCGAGTTTGTTTTTGGTGTCCTGATTCTTTTATACACAGTTGTGGGAAATTGGTCCATTGACCTCATTTACATTTCCCTGATCTGAGCTTTATAGCTTCTAACTTATTTAACTGTTGCTTAAGCAATGTAAGAATATTGTGGCATGTTGTAAATTCTTAGCTACATTGTAGTAGAATGATTCATTAATTCTCTTGTTCACAATGGTTAAGGTAGAGAATCCAGAATTTGTTAACCTTTATTACTTGAAGTTGCATGTACTTTATTTTTATCTTCTAAATGCTTGTTTAGTTTCACAAGTCATGACTATTAGGCATGTTTTAAAATAAACTTATTGGCAAGAATTTAATTATGAGGTGATTCCATGATGAGTGCGTTATGGCAATTTAGTTTTAAAATGTCATCAAATTAATGCATATTTTGCCAATTACAGGTGTACTTCACTGTCTATGAACAATTGAAAAAATTGCAACAGCCTCAAAATGGTAATGTATACTTATGTGCTTCCATTCAATTATATTTTGTTTATTTTGAGATTTATGAATAATTTGTACTGTAGATAACTAATATTTCCTTGATCTGATATAACTTAAGTTTAGAGAGTTTTTGGTAATAAATCTAGTCTTATATTATTGTTAACATGATCATACTTCATTCAGATCCGCATCATGAATTTTCAGTAGGAGCCAATATGGTATCTGCATCAGGTGCTGGTGCTGCCACTGCTATTGTTACTAATCCTTTATGGGTTGTAAAGACTAGGCTTCAGGTAAGTCAAGTTATTTGTAAAGCACATAATTGGATGAATAATTAGGGTCAATCCTTTTTGGACTATATGTGCTTAAACTGAATCTATTACGGAAGTATTGAAATAAATAATTCTATATAAATTGGAGGCAAATCTAAGAGGGATATATATTTTAATATATTTTTGTCCTAAAACAGCTCTTCTGGTACATGCTTATGTCTGGGGCATCAGAAGTTTGTCAAAGAATCACATATAAGTAGGACATTGAAAGACTACCCATATTCATAGTCTGCATTTAAAATACAATGGTTTAGGCTTGGCTGCTTTAGCATGAGTCCATACATTTATTAATATTTAGTATTTAGAAGCTCTTCACAGGATTGTGTGAGAGATGCTCATGCCAAATATATCAACATGAATTCAAGGTGACTCACAATACAATAGTCATCATTCAGCCTTCTCACACAATAAACTGAACATCGCACACACTATAATCGCTATCTTCCTAACATTTCATGCTTCAAAAACTTTTTCTTACCCACTCCAGAATTGCACAACTTTAGACTTACACCATCAATACTAAAAGTATCATCTTCACCCATCAAAAATTACTCCAAAACATTTTAATCTAAACTTTGAATTACTCAGAAAATTGCTACACACCAATATCTGTTCTTGTTCACCTCTATTTTTTTACGGCTCAAAAAAAATAAAAATCTAACTGCCCGATACCACAACCGAAGAATATTGCAAACTGATCACTTGCTGAACAAAAACGTATCACCAATAGCCACCGTAGTCTTTTTCTGAGCAAACCAATGCATAACACCGAATGCAGAATAAACAGAAACATTTTAAAGAATCCCCAGCAGTCTACCAGCACAGACGGTTTATTTTGTTCTTAAAAAAAACATTCAACACCGTAAAGGAAAAGATTCAAAATGGTTCTGCATACACTCCTAACTTTCCAAACTTAATCACTCAACCACCTGTTTTGAAACGGCACCTTCTGACAAAGGAAATGACACTTCTAAAAAACTCGCATCTATCTCAGGCAAAAATAATAAACGTGTACACCTCTAACGTGGGAATTCGAAGAGCCAAACAAAATACAAATGGTCTGCTATCACTGAATAAGTCAAAGCATATATGTGTAGCACAATGAGGCTTCAGCAAAGATAATAACTTTATGTCTCTACAACAAAACTACGTGAATAATCTCGTTCAGTGATGTCAAAGATAAATACCGTCACTTCTCTTTTCAAACCGTAGCCTTTCACTTGAATATTAAAAAAAAAACTTTATTCGACAACATGAATAATCTCATTCAGTGATGTCAAAGATAAATGCCAAAAACTTACTTTATTGAAATTCAAGTCTTTGCCTTAAATACACTCGATGACATGGCAATACATGGCATATTAATATAATAGGTGAACATGCAAGCAGCTGACAAGCAGCTGATACAGACACACACCCAACTGAAGCACACACATAAGCTACTTAACTAGACAGACAAGAAGCTGAAGAAAGTAGGCAAGCAGCTCAACTGAAACTTCAATTCAAACTCTGAATCTCAACAATTGACCTTCGACATCAATGACAAAATGTTCAACAATCTCCCAAACAGAATCTATTTGAAACAAAAACCAGCTCTGAAACAGTCTGAACCACATTGCTCCCCTGTCTCACTACTTCCCCTTTGACATCAATCACTGAACTAGGTCTGCATTGGGGCATAAAATATGACAATAAATATCCCATGAGTCCAATCTGTAGATCAGTGATGGAGTGGAATCACCCCCATCTTCTGCCTTAAGAACTCAAATGTCTCCTTTGGTAGGGGCTTGGTAAATAAATCTGCAATCTGTTCTCTAGAGGGGACACATATTCCATCTTAACTTGCTGATTAGTAACTTGCTCTCTCAAAAAATGATACTTAATGGGAATATGTTTGGTCCTAGAGTGCATGACTGGATTTTTTGAGATATTAATGGCACTCGTATTATCACAAAAGATAGAAATAGGGTGATCATATTCTACCTTAAAGTCTTGCAATGTTTGCTTCATCCAAAGTACTTGAGTACAATAGGATACAACTGCAATGTACTCCACTTCTGCTGTGGATAAAAAGATAGAAGCTTGTTTTTTACTCAACCATGAAACAAGGCAACTACCCAAAAAGAAAGCACTACCCCTTGTGCTCTTTCTATTATCTACTGAACCTCCCCTAACTGCATCAGTATAAGCTATAAGTATAGAATCGTTATTTCTAGGATAACATAACCCAAAATTCATTGTACTGTTAAGATATTTGAAGATCCTTTTTACAACTTGAACATGAGTGTCTTTTGGTGTAGCCTGGAATCTAGCAACATAACCAACAACCTGCATAATGTTAGGTCTAGTATTTGTAACATATAACAAACTGCCTTACCATAGACTTGTAATAAGTCTGATTTACATTAGGAGACTCATCATCTTTACTAAGCTTGCATCCTGTTACCATAGGTGTACTTGCAGGATTGCAATCTACCATTCTAAATCTCTTCAACATATCTTGAATGTACTTGGTTTGAGAGATAAAGATACCTTTTTCAGATTGAAGAATTTGTAACCCGAGAAAGAAAGACAACTCGCCCAACATTGACATTTCGAATTCTTTCTTCATGTTAGCAGCAAAATCTTTGCACATATCTACACAATCACTTCCAAATATCAGATTATCTACATAAACCACTACAACCAAAATGTTTTTGCTTTCTTCTTTGACATACAGGTTGCTGTCCGCCATTCCTCTTTTGAATCCTTGTTGCTGTAGATATTTATCCAACCTGTGATACTAGGCACATGGGGCTTGCTTGAGGCCATAGAGTGCCTTTTTCAGCTTACACACAGTCATGATTTCTTGACAAAACAAATCCATTAGGCTGTGCTATATACACTTCACTCAAATTTCCATTAAGAAAAGCAAATTTGACATCCATTTGAAAAACCTTAAAATCTTTGAAAGAAGCAAAAGCGAAAAATATTCTAATTGCCTCTAGACGTGCAATAGGAGAAAAAGTCTCATCAAAATCGATACCTTCCACATGTGCATACCCTTTGCAAACAAGCCTTGCTTTATTCCTAACCACTTGACCCTCTTCATTCAATTTGTTTCTAAAGACCCATTTTGTACCTATCATGTTCTTATCCTTGGGCCTAGGTACAAGCTCCCATGTTTCATTTTTCAGTATTTGGTCAAGCTCTTCTTTCAGTTGCTTCTTCAAAACACTTAGGTTCAAACATGGACTGCAAGGAAATATCCTCATCTTCATAATAATTTACGTTTCTTCTAGTTGTTCTAGTTCTATTCTCAGGTAAGATTTGATCAAGAGGATGATTCCTTTGAACAAACTTAAGAGTCTTAGAAGTAGTCTTACCATGATCAATTTCAGATTCATTTTCAGAAAGAGTACCTGTTGTCTCAAGCTGAATACTTGAAGAAGTGTTTGTTGCCTCTGGTTAAACATTTTTTGAAGTATTCTTTGCATCACCACTTGCTGTTCCAGCTTGTACATGAGAAGAAGGTTGAACAACACCTATTGTCATCTTTTTGAGTACTATTATCACCATTTTCATGCTTGTTACAAGTGTTAGTAATCTCATGAATTTTTACATTAACACTTTCAACAATTTTGCGTGATCTTTTATTGAAGCATTTATAAGCCTTATCTTAGAAGAATAGCCCAAAAAGATACCTTCATCCGTCCTAGGATCAAATTTACCTAGGTTGTCTTCTTCCCTCTTAATAAAACAGGGGCTACCAAAAACACTAAAATATCTAACTGTAGCAATCTTACCTTTCCACAGCTCATATGGTATTTTATTGTGCTTTGCTCTCATCATTCCTTTGTTTTGAATGTAGACAACAGTATGAAGTATGAACTACCTCTCTCCCAAAAGTGTCTCTTACCTTTGACTCATTCATCATACTTCGAGCCATTTCTTGGACTGATCTGTTTTTTGTCTCAACAACACCATTTTGTTGAGGTGTCCTAGCTGCTGAAAACTGTCTTTTAATACCATTTCTCTCACAAAAACTGATAAACTCATTAGAAGTTAATTCACCTCCATCATCTGAACGTAAGCATTTAATTTAGTCCTAATTCATTTTCAACTAGAGCCTTGAAAGCTTTAAAGTTCTCAAGTGCTTTCGATTTTTCCTTTAAAAATGTCACCCAAGTCATGCATGTAAAGTCATCAATCAAAAGCATGAAGTATTTCTCACCTTATAAACTTGCAGTCCTTGTAGGACCACACAGATCAGTGTATACAAGTTCTAGACGTCTAGTATTGGATAATTCCTTTGATTTGAAACTAGCTTTAGTTTGTTTGCCCATCTTACAGTCTTTGCAAACAATATCTGAAGGCTTAGCAAGCTATGGCATGTCTCTAACAACTTCATTCTTATTGATTTGAATTAGATTATCAAAGTTCATGTGCCCAAATCTTCTATGCCACAACCAAGCTTCGTCAAGCTGATTTAAACAACACTTTTCACCATTAGTACCATCAAGAATATATAGATTGTTAACCGCCCTACTAGCATCAACAACATTTTTCCATTTTTATTGATAACACAACAATCTGAATTAAAGATCAAGTTATGTAATTGATCACACAGCTAACTAACGCTTAACAAGTTATGTTTCCACCCTTTAACATATAAAACATTTTCAACTTTGGTTTCACCATTATTCAACAAAAGTGTTCCTTTACCTACAACTCTTGTAGAAGAATTACCTCCATTCATCCTGTTAAGAGTAAAAAATTTACTCTTATCTCCTGTCATATGTTTGGAGTAGCCACTGTCAACATACCAAATATCCTTTTCATTTTGTGCAAGGAAGGCTGTTTGCAAAATTAAAGACTTTTCAGAAGGTTGCTTCTCCTATTTCCTCCACACTTTGGTATTCTCCTGTGTCTTGCTCTTCATTTCAACCTTCTTAGTGAACCCTATCAAGCCATTCTTACAAATTCTTGCAGTATGACCAAAGTTATTGCATTGATAACAAATAACATTGTAGTTCCTTAGAGGTGCAAAAGAATTTCTGTTTTACAAATCTGAAATCTCTCCTAGCAAACACTCTACAATTTATGGCTTTGTGACCAAAATAATTACATGTAAAAAATAACCATAAAAGGAGTTATTAAACCTTCCCATATGAGTTTGTCTAGCAGTAGGGAGCATTTTGAAGGTACTATTTTTGTTCTTAGAGAATGAATCTCTTGTGTGTTGTGCCTATCACACACACACCTTTGCTTCACAAGGAACCCCCGATTTTACTTTGCCCGTGGTCTGCCCGATTTGCATAAGAGAGAGAAGAACCTGTTCAAAATCGTGCCTTTGAAAAGCCTGTCAAAGTCCCGAAAGGCATCGCTTGAAGTTGGAACAAAAAATGGTGAAGTTAGGCAATATAAGTCCTTGCCGCCATAGCTCCTTGCAATTGCTGAAAAATACCCGACGAAAATATTAGGCCCTAAAGTTGAAAACGAAAATAGCGGGTCAAAGTTTGGCCAAAGGAGGGTTGTCGTAGGAGCTTTGGACTTTGCAAAATCGTGCCTTGGTAAGCCCCAATAGAAACCCCAAACAAAATGATCATGCGCGAAATCCTTAAGGCGTCAAAACGTAGAAGGAAAAGTCACGATTTCCCACCATCATCCGTCGAAATAATCCTGAAATGGTGAAGGCAAAACGAAATCTCTTTTTTTCAATCCTTGCCAAACGACTTTGCATTTGCCAATAGAAACCCTATGGAGTATAAGTTCGAAACAAGTCAGAAGAAATAAAGTTCGAATGCCGTAATAGGCCAAAGCATGCCTTTCCAAATCTGTTGCTAAACTCGAGAAAATTCCCCAAAATGTCAACCAAAATAATAATGAAGGGGCGGGGGGTCGATTCAATTGAATTAGTGTGTCTTAAGACAAAATCACATTTTTACAAATTGACCTTAATTCGTCGAATTTTTTCCCTTGTTTGACTTAGGCGCTGAATGACATAAGAAGGGGAGGGGACTCGGTAATTTTTGGCAAACTTCAACTTCAAAAGTGCCCTTTGTGCACTTTTGTTTAAAATCACCGAACTTTCTCCTTAATTAGGCAAAGTGTGAAAATAAAAGAAAGAGGGAATTCAATGGAACTATAGGCATCAAAGCATTAACGTTTTTGTTTGCACTTTTGCTCCAAATCGTCGAAGTTTTCCCTTAAAACACTAAGAGCAATCATAAAAACTTCTGGTGCAAGTTGCGCTTCAATCGCCTAACTTTTCCCTTGTTGAGTTAAATATTAAATGAAAGTGGAGGTATAAAGTTCACATACTTTGCACTTTGGCTTGAATTCGCCGAACTTTTCCCCTTAAAATGGCTAGATGTTAGGTAAAGTGAAGTACTTTCGAGTTACAATGTTTAAAGAGCATTTCGCATTTTTGCCTTAAATCGCCGAAGTTATGTCGATGGAGCATAAATGAACTTGAGCGCAAACTGAAAAGAAGTGTGATGTTTTAAAGCTCGAAGCCCAAATCCTCTAATGCGTTTAGATAATGAAATCTTACAATTAGAATATGCAAAGATATGATGGAGTTCTATGTTGGGGGCGTTTTGTTTATTGGATTTTAACTATGCACATGAATTTGCTCCAATTATTTATATATTCAAGGTGATTGATTTAAGTTGAACTTGCTTTTGTAGAACGATGTCGCTGCAAGGAGTCAAGGGGAAACCTAAAACGCAGGTTGAAGATGCAATCGCAATCAAGCCAGAAGGTGAAGGCGAAGCACGACAATGGTGATAATCAATTCGACCAGATTAAGGAAACAATCACAGCACAAAGGACCAAAGGGATGTTATTCCAAATTTCTGGAAGGCATTAGCAAGATACTCAAATTACACAAGAGTATGCAAATTCAGAAGAAATGTATAGTTAGAAATTCCAGAAAATCTGTTTGTAAAACAGAATTACCTTATTGTAAAGTGACTACCTGTGGGCCCCCATTAATGCAATTAAAAAACAAGGGGACACAAGTCAGTTATTCCTCATCTACCTGATCTGCCAAATTGATGTCAAACAGTTGCTGGTAGTTGAGGAAGTGGTTGAGAGGGCAGCTGGGAAGTTATGGAAGTTACTAGGTATGGGTTAAAGCTGCCAGGCTTGTAGAAGGTAGATTGCAGCCCTTGGATGAAATCAATCCTGGCCATTGATTCAAATTGTAAAACTTATAAAAGGCCAGTGCCTCTCTTTTGTAAAGGGTTAGATATATTTTTAGGAGTTAAGGGTTAGAATAGTTGGCAGTTTGCAAATTAGGAGTAGAATAGAGCCGCTGGAAGAAATTGTTGTAATGGTAGTTGAAACAAATAGATGAACATTGAAGTATGGTGTTAGAATCAACTATCCTTACCATAGTAATTAAGAATTGGGGGCAGCTCTCTCCCGCCCCTATCCCCCCTATCAATACTGAGAAGGCTTGAAAACCGTAGGGCGCCCAGTCTGCTTGGAGAGGCACTCTTTAGTTCGACACCCTATCCATAGTAGTGGAATAATAGAGGGAGAGGTCCCCCATTGATCATAGGTCGTCGAGTTTGCAGAGATCCAGGTTCACTTATTGGTCTCTTAGCCACGAATAGGCCAGGCCCCCCGACCCTTCATGAATAGGCCGGGGGGGTAGTTGTAGTGGTCAATCCAGTCGACTTTGTTGATCCATCGGTTGAACTAGTATCAACAATAGTAGATCCAGTGCTTGATCCAATAGTGTTTGTTATTTTTGTTTTCCTTTGTTTGCATGGTTTCTTTTCATTTAACTAGTTAAAGTTAAGTGGTTTTAATGGTGAAGTGTGGGGGGTATCTGATTTGATTTCAGGTTCATATCATTGGGGGCCTACTGATTGTAGGTCACCGTGTATGGTTAGTCTGAACCTTACTATTGTGCTTAGTTAAACTGTAGGTATTTGTCTCAGGCTGCACCAAAATTGGGTGCCTGGATGAATGCCCATAGTTTGAAAATCCATTTATCCCTTGGAGCTTGCACTATTCTTGTTGAGTTGTGAGGGTGTCTCTGGCGAGACAAGGATTAGTTATTTGAAATCTATCTACCCGCAACACCAGTCATTACTACCTGTTGTCATTTTATGACACCCTTGGTCCATCAGTGAAAATCAATCAGAGATATGTTCCATGGACCAGCACTGCCCAGTTGATCAAGGAAAAAAGCAGTGAAATCATGGTTTGAAGTGTTGTCTTGTTGGAAGTTCCTTGGCCCTCTCTTCCTCTAGCCCGGAACTTCGGACCCCCGAGGTTCCGAGTTTCTTTGCCTTAGCTTCTTTCTTTCCTGCTCCGGAACTCCAAGTCTCTGAAGTTCCCTTCCTTACCTTAGCTTTTCTTCTGTCTTCTACCCCGGAACTCCGGAACCCCCAGGTTCCGAAGTTCCTTGTCCAACTACGGAGACCCCGGTCCCTGAAGTTCCCCAACTACGGAGACCCCGGTCTCCGAAGTTCCCCAAGTTCCTAAGTCTTCTACCCCAGAACTCTGGAACCCCTAGGTTCCGAAGTTCCTTAGTCTTCAACCTCGGAACTCCGGAACCCCCATGTTTCGAAGTTCCTTAGTCTTCAGCCCCGGAACTCCGGAACCCCCAGGTTCCGAACTTCCTTGTCCAACTACGGAGACCCCGGTCCCCGAAGTTCCCCAACTACGGAGACCCTGGTCTTCGAAGTTCCCCAAGTTCCTAAGTCTTCTACCCCAGAACTCTGGAACCCCCAGGTTCTGAAGTTCCTTAGTCTTCAACCCCGAAACTCCGGAACCCCCAGGTTCTGAACTTCCTTGTCCAACTACGGAGACCCCGGTCCCCGAAGTTCCCCAAGTTCCTAAGTCTTCTACCCCGGAATTTTGGAACCCCCATGTTCCGAAGTTCCTTAGTCTTCAGCCCCGGAACTCCGGAACCCCTAGGTTCCGAAGTTCCTTCCCCAACTATGCAGACCCCGGTCCCCGAAGTTCCCCAACTACAGAGACCTCGGTCTCCGAAGTTCCCTAAGTTCCTAAGTCTTCTACCCTAGAACTCCGGAACCCCCAGGTTCCGAAGTTCCTTAGTCTTCAACCCCGGAACTCCGGAATCCCCAGGTTTTGAAGTTCCTTGTCCAACTACGGAGACCCCGGTCTCCGAAGTTCCCCAACTACGGAGACCCCGGTCTCCGAAGTTCCCCAACTACGGAGACCCCGGTCTCTGAAGTTTTTCAAACTACTTCCGACTTGCAATACTTCCGGATGGCGTGATCGACACTCAAGGCTTGAAATGCTCCGACAGTTTGGTGATTTATGCACTTTTTTTTGTGGAGCCACAGGGGTGCATTTAATGTTTTTTGTAGGATTTCCATCAAGTTACGGGGCCATGCTTGGTGACTTATGTCATGCCTGACTTTGGAAGGTCAGTCAATCTATCCTCCCGAGAATTGCGTTTGGAGGTATGGCTAGGTTGCTTGCATGTACAAGTCAAGTGCATGCACTTCCCTGCACTTCCAAACTGACATGCAATGGTCATGATCACCATTGTAACCCATTTTTCTATATAATGGCTTTTAAGCTTCATTGTAAAGGGTTCTCTCCCTGTTGCCTTGAGTTTTGCTTATGCTCTCCTCTTCTCTTGAAGACTTGTAATCTTTGCATTTCTGCAACTGGAAGATTGGCGTTTGGTCTTATGATTAATTGAAGAACACTATTTTTGCCTTCTTTCAACCTATGTATGTTGTGTATGCTTTCTTACCTTCATCATAGGTGCATGTTGTGGCTCTTTCTCTTCATATATGCTGTGTTAACTGGTTTTCTGAGTGTGACTTGTGGGAATCCTTCTCCCCTCTTGGCATTCAGTGGATTCTAACCTTCATCTATGCATTGGGGTTACTCATATAACTGAAAGTGGTGCATCTTCAGGGTGTTTTAGTTAATTACTTGTGTCATTTCAGTAGGGAGAGGAACTATCTCTTCTTGGTGCATCACCTCCTTTTATTTCAAGCAATTCCCTCTTCCTTTTGCCTCTGCAAGTTGTTAGGATAGGCTTAGTAGTGAGTTTTGAAGTGTTGAGTTGGTTCAACACCTGCACCTGGAATGAGAAGGAAGCCGGCCTTCTCCGGAGATTCAACCCCCTTGCACAAGGTCCCACACTTCGGGGTTGTTTCCATGTTTCACAAGGTTGCTGAGTTGATAGCTTAGCAAGGGTGCAAGCTTTTGTGATAACACTACCATTGTCCATAGGATCCCTAAACCCTATCTCTTTTGCTTTTATTTTCCCCAGCATGAGATTCAAAGTATCAGTAGATGTAGACCAACTTGTTGCATTCGTAAGTCCCCTTGTGTTTACCAGCAAAATACATCAAACCGCTGAGTTATCCTAAGTCATCAAGCCCTGACAGTAGGAACCTTGAGGTTGTCCTCTTTGATCATCTTAAACAACATTAGGGATTTCCTTATTCAAGAGAGGATAGGATACTTAGCATTCTATTTTGTGTTGACCGGAAAGAGTAGCAATACGAATTTCACCATCAACATTGTGTTATCAGCATTAGACTTTTGTTGTTCATCTTTAGCAGATTTTGAGCATTGGCCTTCTTCATGTCCAACCCCACTTTTATCAAGTGACTGCTTTTGAGAGCCCAGTAGATCATCTAAAGACAAAGATCCTTTATGATTAACCTTCTCATGATTTAATAACTGTGAAGTTTTATCCAACTTCCTTATAGAAATTATTTCAGCTTCAAGCTTTTCACAGTTATGTTCTTTATCCTTGAGCTGATATCTGATTTCTTCTTCTATCTTCTTAGATTCCTCAACCTGTAGCTTCAAATCAGCTACCAACTTTTTTGCTACCTCAAATGCAAGAGATTTTTCAGAATTTTTGTTAGTCTCTTCTTGTAACAGCACCTTTAAATTCTGATTTTTCTTTCTTAGCTTCTTGATTTCATTAATAGCACTTATCAGCTCTTGCTCAACATCCACCTCATTTCCTCCTTCATCAAAATAGTCTTCATCTTCTTGCTTTTCAGATACTGTTTCTTCAAGGGCCATCAATAAAATCTCATCATTCAAGAACTCTTCTTCACTTGCCTCTGATGAACAATTTTCTTCTTTATAATAGAAACTTCTCTTAAAATTACGAGTCTTCTTTTCTTTTCTTGTAAATTTCTTTTTACCAAACTTAGGTTCCTTCTCATAGCTGCTGTTCTCATCTTTTTCATACGGACATTTGGTTGCAAACTGTCCTATTTTTCCACAGTTAAAGCATTTTAAGAGCGGCTTACCCATATACTTTCTAGAATCTTTTTTTAATTTTCTCACAAAATGTGCTGCTTCACAATCAGATTCTCCATCAGAACTCTCACTTGATACATGTGCCTTCTCTTTACTTTTCTTTGAAGCTTTGAAAGCAGTTTCCCTTTTTGAAGAGGATTCAACATTAGTTCTCATTTCATAGGTTGTCAGAATACCACGCAGCTTGTCAATTGTCAACTTATCAAGTTCAACCATCTCTTCTATAGCTGAGACTTTTGCATCAAACCTTAGAGGTAACGATCTTAAGATTTTTGGAACAACAGTTTTGTCTTCAATCTTTTCTCCTAAACCCTTTAGAGAATTTACAATTACATCAACTCTTAAAAAATAACTAGCTAAATTTTCTTCTTCCCACATTCTAAGACTTTCAAATTGCATTCTGTGCATTTGAAGTTTAGCATTCTTAACTTTTACATCTCCTTCATAAGCATTTTGGAGTTTTTCCCACATGGTATGAGTTGTTTCACAATGCATAACCTTTTAATGTAATAGCATTGGTCGGTATCCTTTTGGACCGACATAGTCAACTAAATTGCCTAATTGGTCTATCGGCCTTAGTCAATTTAGTTACATCGATTTCTTCTATTTGTTAATGTGGCAATAATGTGTAATCCGCCACCCTTGGATTATAAGATGTGTTTATTAAGATGTAATCTATCCCTAACTAAAGATGTGTTAATTAAATATAAATGAAGAGACATGATTGTTATAAGGAGCCGACTCTTGAAGGGGACATGTTGATTGGCATCTCCAATGCATGGGTATATATTTCGGTTCCCCCTTCTCTTCCAAGGCATCGAATTAATACATCATTATCTCTTGCAGTTCACATCATCTACACTGCAAGCAAATCATGTTTTCTCTATTGAAGATCAAGTTTATTCTGAAGCAGATCGGATTCATTCCTTGCATCATATTGATCATTATTGTGTGGAAGTCTCCTTCGGCAGATCGACTAATATAGAAGACAGATTCATCAGCATAGAAGTTCGGATTCGTTACTGAATTTGTATCATCACTTAGCTTCAAAGTGTGAAGCATTTGTAAAGACATTTTGCTAATTCATTTCAAGAGATTAATTGCTGGGTTTTTCACCTTCAAGAGGAAGGTTTTGTAAATTCTGTGCATTTGTGTTTGAATTATTTCTATCTAATCCGATCACTAAAATTAACATGGTATCAGAGCCACGGTAAAGAAAGATCGTGATAAGATTTCCCTGCAACTGCAAAGTTTTCTCTCCTCTCTCACTTTCAAGAAGAAACTTTAAAGCCTCGAAAATGGTGAACGGTCTTAAAGTCGAGGATAGGCTTGAAGGCGCATCAAACTTCACCTTATGGAAGTTTAGAGTGCTTATTGCACTTGAATAAAATGATCTTCTTCAGTTTGTGGAGGAAAAGGATTTAACTGAGCCAGAAGATCAAGAGGAGAAGCTTCAATTGAAGAAGAATGCCATAAAAGCAAAGAAGATATTAATTGACTTCATGAGGGATCACTTAGTGCCTCTCATCTCCAATATGACAACTGCGAGAGACATGTTCAAGGCCTTGGAAGGTCTATATGAGATTAACAACAAAAGTAGGGCTCTTGCGTTGAGGCAATAACTTCATCAAGAAAAAATGGCGAAAGGAGAATCGGTTATGTCATTCTTCATGAAGATTTCAGAACTAAGCGATCAACTAAGCGCTATTGGAGACCAAGTGATTGATAAAGACCTTGTTATGTTGGCATTGAAAGGTCTTTCTCATTCATGGGAGCCATTTATTCAAAGTATAAGCGGGAGATCCAAACTGCCTAAATTCGATCGTCTTCGAGCGGATTGCATTCAAGAAGAATCAAGGTTGGCGGCAAGGGGAATTGTTAAAGGTTCTCAAAATGAAGACACTCATGTTCTTGCCACCCAATCCACCAAGAAAGGAAGAAATTGGAAGAAGGGAAACTTCAAAAGGAATAGAGATCATAGATCATATTCCACACCTGATTCAAAGAAGAAGAAGAAAGATCTCTCTCGCATCCAATGCTTTAGGTGTGACAAGTTTGGTCACTATGCAAGGGATTGTTTGACAAGGCCTAAGCAACAAGGGGCAAACATTAATGAAGTCTCAACTTAGAAGGAAGCTGAAGATAACTCCAATGGATTTCTCTTCATATTAGCATTGTCTAGCAATGTCCCTACAGACAGTGATACCTGGCTAATTGATAGTGGAGCCTCTAGACACATCACCAACTATCAGGAGCATCTTTTAGATTTGGTGGAGGAGTCTAATCTTCAAGTAGTAGGAGGGTTTGGTGCTACATCACTCAACCTAGAATCTAGAGTCTCTCTTCACCTAAGTGATGTCTTGTTCGTACCGGGAATCAAAAGAAATCTTGTGTCTATTTCAGCCTTGGAGGATAAGGGCTATCAAATTGCATTTTCAGAAGGGAGAGTTATTGCATGGCCAAAGAACTCCAACATCAAGATTGCTCGTGTGATCGAGAATCGACATGAGAGTTTGTATAAGCTCTCCACTCATCCAGTTCAAGCTCTTTTTCATGACTTCCAATTCCAGCGGACTATGGCATAGAAGACTTGGACATCTTCATTTCAGGGCTCTTCCATCATTGGAGAAGATGGTGAAAGGTATTCCTAAACTTAGTCATGTTCATGATAGTACATGTAAAGGTTGTGCTATGGGTAAAAACACTAAGAGTCCGTTTCATAGTAGTGAAAGTAGGTCTAAAGGAGTTCTAGATCGTGCACATTCAAATTTATGTGGTCCAATGTCAATTCCATCCCTAAGTGGATTTTTGTATTATGTAACTTTCATAGATGACTATTCTAGGAAGACTTGGATTTATTTCTTAAGGTCTAAAGAATCTGATGAAGTCTTAGGTAGATTTAAAGAGCTTAAGGCTCAAGTAGAAAATTTATCTGGAAAGAGAATTAAAGTTTTAAGGTCTGATAATGGAGGTGAGTACACCTTTGGTAGCTTTTGTGATTTTTGTATTGAGACAGGAATCAAGAGGTAGTTCTGTGTCCCTTACAACCCTTAGCAAAATGGGGTTGCAAAAAGAAAGAGAGGAATATTTGTGGGCTACAGTGAAACCTCCAAAGCCTACCGAATTTACATTCTTGGTCAGAAGCAAATAGAAGTGAGCAGAGATATCGCATTTGAGGAAGATGTTGCATTCAGAAAATCAAAGGGGTCTTGCATGGAGATAGATGATGAAAATCATGAGACTCCTTAAGACATGGACATTGATCATACTCCTGAGATTTAGAGGGAGTCCACTGAACTTATAGCAGATGATGATCCATTTGAACCTTTGGATCCTACTGATGGGCCTAGAGATATTATTGTGAGCCGAAAGAGACCTCTTTGGGCAAGAAACACTATGTAGGAGGCAGAACAGTTTGCTGCTCGTAGAGGCACATTTAGAGAAAGTAAAAGACCACAAAGATTCTCTAGCTATGTTTGCATTGATGTGTAATCTTATTGAGACTGAACCATCTAGTGTTGAGGAAGCCTCAAAACAACAAGTATGGAAAGATGCAATGGATGAAGAGCATCAATCCATTATCAAGAATGATGTGTGGGATATTGTTCCTAGATTCGAGGGGAAGTCCGTTGTATCTTCCAAGTGGCTGTACAAGATTAAGCATGTAGCTGAATGAAGCATTGAGAAGTACAAGGCTATATTTGTAGCTCGTGGTTTCTCTCAGAAAGAGGGAATAGACTATGAAAAAACTTTTGCTCCTGTTGCTCGCTATACTTCCATCAGAACCATCATTGCCATTGCAACAACTAAGGGATGGAAGTTAGATCAGATGGATGTGAAGACAACTTTTGTCAATGGTGTGATTGAGGAAGAGGTCTACATTGAGCAACCTGAGGGTTTTGTGATTCATGGGAAAGAGTCTTATGTATGCAAATTGAAGAAAGCATTATATGGTCTTAAGCAGGCTCCTCGTGCTTGGTATGAAATAATTGACAAATACTTAGTGGGTTTGGGTTTCTGCAAGAATGATGCTGATCCAAATCTTTACTTCAAGGTATTCAATGGTGAAATGTTGATCTTGGTATTATGTGTTGATGACCAATTTGTTACCGGGGAAGATCATCCCATCCTTGGATGCAAGAAGATATGGCTTGAAATATTCTTCCAGTGTGGACCCGAATCTAGAAGGCTATTCTGATTCTGATTGGGCAGGGAGTGTTACTGATCGAAAGAGCACCTCTGGTCGTTGCTTCAGTTTGGGATTTGCTATGATTTCCTGGTGTAGCAGGAAGCAGTCTTCAGTGGTACCGAGCACCGTAGAGGCATAATACATTGTAGCATGTGTGGCAACTCGTGAAGCAGTGTGGCTTCGGAAGCTCCTTGCAGGATTGTTTGGACAATCGTTGGAGACTACTACTATTCATTGTGATAACCAAAGCTGTGTGAAGCTTTCGGTTAATCCAGTGTTCCATGACAGAACAAAGCATGTTGAGATCCAGTACCAGTACATCAGAGATAGGGTACAAAGGAATGCTGTTCAATTGAGATACATTTGTACTGAGGAGCAGATGACTGACATTCTCACCAAGCCTCTTGCCAAAGTGAAGTTTGTGCATTTTCGAGACAAGCTTGGAGTTGTGGAGAATTAAGCCCTTGCTGAGCGGGAGTCTCAGCATCAATGATTTCTTGAGATGTATTATAATGCATTCTTCTCAGTGAGAGAAGTTTGAGGTTCAAGCCCTTGTTAATGCATTCTTCTCTATGGGAGAAGTTTGAGGTTCAAGTCCTTGTTAATGCATTCTTCTCTGTGAGAGAGAACTTTGAGGTGAAAGCCCTTGTTCCATCCTCTGTGAGTAGGTATGGTGGATCCACCTTTTGGGAGTAGCCATGGTGGATATCATGTGAGAGACTCCATGACTCAACACTTGTGTTTATTCACCCTCTGAGAGTAGCCATCAGTATTTCAAATCTTTAATACTTTTAAGCTTTGAAACACACAAAATATGAAATAAGCAACCATAAAATATCAACACAGATTTCTCGTGGAAAACCCTTACAGGTAAAAACCCACGGCATTCGAAACTTCCATCATTCAAATCTGGGCACCAACCCATATTACAAAGGAGAGCACCATCTCTCTGATCACCTGACGCACCAACTCCAGACTGTTCAAATACATATTTTGATGAAACTTATCTAGGATACTCTGAATAGAACTGTCAATAATCAATTGCAATATATTATATTTTTTAGCTCCAGTAATAAAAGACTTCACAGGATTTGCATTAAGCTCCTACAGGTACAATCGATTTATTCATTCCCAGAATTGTGAGTTGCTGCATCAAATCTGTAGCTGGACATTATCAATAATTAGCTTTGGAATGAAAGCTTCTGCAATTACCAGTGAACCCTGATTGTGTGAGAGATGCTCATGCCAAATATATCAACACGAGTTAAAGGTGACTCTCACAATACAATAGCCATCATTTAGCCTTCTCACACAATAAACTGCACATCGCACACACTATAATCGCTATCTCCCAAATGTTTCATGCTTCCAAAATTTTTGTCTTACCCACTCCATAATTGCACAACTTTAGACTTACACAATTGATACTAAAAGTATCATCTTCATTCATCAAAAATTACTCCAAAGCATTTTAATCTAAATTCTGAATTAGAAAATTGCTACACACCAATATCCGTTCTTGTTCACCTCTAACTTTTTACGGCTCAAAAAATATAAAAATATCTGACTGCCTGATACCACAACCGAAGAATATTGCAAACTGATCACTTGCTGAACAAAGTATCACCAATAGCCACCATAGTCTTTTTCTGAGCAAACCAACGCATAACAGTGAATGCAGAATAAACAAAAACGTTTTAAAGAATCCCCAGCAGTCCACCAGCACTGCCGTTTTTTTTGTTTTTGAAAAAAAACGTTCAACAGCGTAAAGGAAAAGATTCAAAACGGCTTTGCATACACTCCTAACTTTCCGAACTTAATCACTCAACCACCTGTTTCGAAACGGAACTTTTAAAAAACTCACATCTATCTCAGGCAAAAATAATAAACGTGTACACCTCTAACATGGGAATTCGAAGAGCCAAAAAAAATACGAATGGTCTGCTATCACTGAATAAATCAAAGCATATACATGTAGCACAATGAAGATTCAGCAAAGATAATAACTTTACGTCTCTACAGCAAAACTACGTGAATAATCTCATTCAGTGATTTCAAAGATAAATACCGTTACTTCTCTTTTCAAACTGCAGCCTTTAACTTGAATATTTAAAAAAAAACTTTTTTCAACAATGTGAATATAATCACATTCAGTGATGTCAAAGATAAATGGCAAAAACTTACTTTATTGAAATTCAAGTCTCTTCCTTAAATACACCCGATGACATGGCAATACAAGGCATATTAATCTAATAGGTGAACATGCAAGCAGCTGATGTAGACACACCCAGCTGAAGCACACACATAAGCTGCTTAACTAGACAGACAGGAAGCTGAAGAAAGCAGGCAAGCAGCTCAACTGAAACTTCAATTCAGACTCTGGATCTCAACAACTGACCTTCGACATCAATGACAAAATGTTCAACATCACATGCATAATGAAAAAGGTTGACATAGGGGAAAGTAACTATAAAAATAACTTAAAAAGTTATCCCACGTTCACAAAGTAAAATTGTCACAAGGGGGAAATCATCATAAAAGTACCCTGATGATTTAAGAATGCTATGCTTGAGAAAGAATATATTGTGCATGTCTGAAGATTGTGTTTTGGGCCAATGGCAGGATCCACTCTGCCCTGATATTTAGGTCTGAGTTATTGTTCAAACTTCATACTGTCTTAGGAAAAGAAAGTTACTATTTCCACTTATTTAATCTTTCATCTATGGATAGTAATATTATTGAAGTTTAAAGTTTTTAGCATTACTTATTTTTACTTTTTAATAAAACGAAATTCTGTCAGATTTTTCAATAGCTACATTCTATATAAATGGCAGTTCCAATAATTTTAGATTTCGGATCTCAGTTTTCTGTTGTTAATAGTATAGTTTCCAAGGTTTTTAATTGTTACAATTTTTTCAAGTAACTACAATTCCAGATATTTAGCATTTGAGATTTTCTATCCACAAATCAATTTTCTTCCAGGTTTTAGTATTCAGGATACAGCAGTGGGTTATTGGAGCTATCTTCTTGGCCTCATGGAAGAAGCCCTGGCAAAGGCAGAAGCTCTTAGAGAAGTAGAGAATAAACTAGTTGCATTTATCAATATTTGGTCTTATGGAAAGTTTATAGTAGGAAATCTTTTGAAGTTCCTCTTTCGTATAATAATTTGAGCTCTAAGCAGATAAAATGAAGCAGTTATTAGAACATGAAGAATTTACCAAGCCCTTGAGAAAGGATGAAAAATTTCTATTTATGCTCCCTAGGGATGTCCCTTGCCAACAATAACCGTGTCACCCATAGGGGATATTTCAGGGATGCGGGAATGGGTAGGAAACATCCTTACTGTTTTTTGCAAAATCTTAGGAAACACACATTTTTTAAAAGAAGGTGACACTTGTATATGTCAGATGATGGTTTTTTGCTGTGTCTTTAGAAAAAGACATTCATAATCTTGGAAAAAAAGGGATGGGTGGTCTTGTTGTGACCTTTTTCACACATCGCCCCATTGCAAATGGGGATCCTCTCCTTTCCTACTTTCTAGGGTTTTTGTTAGTGCCCATGGCCTTCCGCTTCAAGTTCTGCTCAAGATCTGTCAAGTTTTGAATGGTTTGAGTCTAAAGATTGAAAGTCATTTTTTGCAAGCCAAGTGATAACAGAATTCGGATACCATCAAAGTGCCTAGAAAGGGCAAAGGATGAAGAATGCAATTGATTTGAACGAATTTGAACAACTTTCTATTTTCCTATTTAGAAAGTTTGCTTTTTTTTTGCTTTTTCCTATTTTTTAGGAAGTTTCGTTTTTGGCATTTTTAGCCCAATCCCCGGTATGGCTATTTTTATAAATTTTTCCCTACTTTTTGCTTTTTCAAGTGGGGACCTAGGGTTTGCACTAATACCACTGACCTGCTTCGATCGCGATTGAGAAATTCCAAGTTCTGACCTAAAAAGCTAAGTTCCTACATTTTAGGGGTCATGACACTTCAGATGGTTTGCCTGAGTATGGATTTCAAATTTCAAGTTAATCTGGTTAAAATTGAAGAAATTGTAGAATTTTGAATATTTTCTAAGTCTGGCTAATGATTGATGGTGAGTGTTATGGCAGGTAATGAATAGTCTGCCCAAGGTGCTGACAATGGAGATGCCTAGAAAGTCCGCCCTCATGGAGATGTCCTCAAAAGTCCGCCTTGGTGAAGTCATGAAAGTTTGCCCTCTTGGTGGTCATTGAAAACTCCGCCCTATGCAAAGAGTCATGAAAGTCCGCCTTAGATGGTCTTAAAAGTCCACCCTCTTGAGGCCTTCCAAAAGTCCGCCCTGGCAAAGAGTCATGATGTCTATGAAACTCCACCTTATGCAAAGAGTCTTCAAAGTCCACCATCCTTGGTGAAGGCTCAAAAGTCCGCCCTCCATGAAGTTGCCAAGCCTTCAAAAGTCCGCCCTATGGATGAAGTGAAAGGTAGTCTAAGGCAAACAAAACTCCGCCCATGGTGATCTCCCAAAAGTTCACCCTATGGATGAAGTGAAAAGGTGTTCAAGGCAAGAAAGTCCGCCTTAAGGTGAGGAGATAGCAAGCATGACGATGAAGTTCTCAAATGCCAAGTGGTGGTCTTGTTGTGACCATTTCACACATCGCCCCATTAGAATGGGGACCCCCTCTTTTTGCTTTGTTTTTGCTTCTCTTTGCTTGTTCTTCTCTCTGTTTTTAGGGTTTTGAGTGAGTGAGTTGTCTGTCTGGACTAGGGCTAAACCTTCGGGGTTCTTTTTGGGCGTCATTCAGGCTAAGTCTAGTCAAATTTTGGAAAATTGTTAAGTGTCCTCCCGACGAATTGAGATGATTGAAATTAGGTAAGTCTTTCAGGAGAGTCAAATAGGTCTCAGGTTAGGTCTAATAAAGGTTTTTAGGGTAAAATCCAATTTTTACTAAGTGTTAGCATTTTTGAAGGCGAAATTGTGTGTTCTTGCCTAGGTGAGTTTTGATCAATTTTTTGAAGCAAGATGATGCCTGAAACAGAGAAATCGCTCCTGACCCTCAGGGAGGGCCCAGGGCGAATTTCATCCTGAGTGCAATTTCTTATTTTTGATGGACTTGTTAACTGGTTCCTGGCCTTGAAAATGACCTGACTTTGCCTTGTGAAGCAGTTTGAGAATTAAATTTGAAGCAGTTTGGCCAAAAAGGGTAAAATCGCTCTTGACCCTTGCTGAGGGTCCAGGGCGAAAATGTTGTTTAAGTCATATTTGTCACTGACTTTTCTAATTTGCTTTGTGCAGGGTCTCCTGGAAGGATGATTGAATGTGACTTGATGCTTTGGAAGGTTTGGAGGCGTGAAAGATGGTGAATTTTGAAGGCTAAGGGAAAAATCGCTCCTGACCCTCAGAGAGGGCCCAGAGCGAGATTTTGATTTCCTTCATTTTAGCATAGGAAAGGGAACAAGGTTCTAGAAGAAAGGTTGTTATAGGATGATGTGGCATCTTAATTATCATTGGTCTATGTTTCCTCGACTTTCGTGCCAATTAAATATTTGGCTATGCATTTAATAATGTTCGTCTAAAAGGGGAACTTTTTGTAATAAACCCTAATTAGGGTTTAGGTGTCAAAATCTCAGCCATCGATCTTCTTTCGATCTAGGCCGTTCATTGTAATTGAGGATGCTATATATACCCTCACTCATTTTCATTTTGTCATGAGATTAGATGAGAAGATTAGAAATTAGATGATTAGATATTAGAGAGAGATTAGAGAGCTTAGAGAGAAAGTTATTGTGTAGCAAGATTGAGTAGTGAAGAAAGAATTTTGAACAATTGTTGTCCATTTGGCTTTGAGATCAATAAAATATTGAAGTTATGGTGTTTTATTGCAATACTTGTGGCTATCTTCATGGTTGTTTATCTTCTTGAATCATTCTCAGTCGAAGTAGTATTTAAGTTTGAAGGACTAAGTGTTGTGCTTGATCTTTGGTGGGATTCATATCCAAACCACTAGCTTCTTAGTGATTGTAAGGACGCCTTGTGTGGTCAACTGGAAATACTGAGATTGCTTGAACATTCAATCATTATTGGAATATTGATAGGTATCTTTATGATAGTATCTATAGTCTTTGATGATTTGAAAACCACTAATCACCTTAGAAGATCGCATCAATTTCAGTAGAGTTGTAATTCCTTGGCAATACTGAAATTGGTAGAATCTTACCAAGTCTAGCCTACATTGAGTCATTCGTAGGATTAGAGTAGAATTCATCTCTTGAAAACCCTATCTTTTGATCTTTTTTGTGAATTTGTTAGTATTAGGAAAAATCTTGTTCCTGCAGTCGAGTGAGACCAACACAGACTAGCTTTCAAAGTGCGTAAGACCCCTTGAAGAAACAACATTCACAACGACCACTGGTGCTTATCCACACGTAGAGATCCTACAATGAAGAACCTTGAAGTCACCCTGATTGATCCTTTTCGCGATATCTTCAGCATTCAGAGGCTTTACTCAAGAGAGGATAAGGTACCCTTGGGTATTTTATTCTGTGTTTGATAGTGTACAAAATACACGTCAACAGAATTGGCGCTAGAAGGAGGGCTACATACTTGAACCACACGAAAGTTGGATTATCAAAAGGAACAAAAAACTGTCCAAAAATGTTCTTTAACATGGTCACGTATCACGATGGTCTTGCCACATGCAGGATTGAATGAGGTAGTGCAACCTAATTTGGGAATAGGCAACATTCAAGAAGATATTGTTTCAGGATTGAATCACCTAGCGTGGAACGTAAAGAGAAGTGAAGCTGAGTATAACAGAGTTAGAGTCGTCTTGGAACAAGAAGAAGACAGAGCTGAAGAGCGCCAAAGAGCCGCTGCCAGAGAACTTCACAATCGGAGGAACCTGCAGTAATCACACTGGATCGTATTGGTTCTTTCTCGCCCGAGAAACATCAAAGAATATTGAGGTCTACACCAGGTACCAAAAATCTGAATGAGCTTCAGTTCACTTCAAGGTCAAAGCGAGTTAAGAGAGAAGATACCCCGAGAGAATTTGAGCCAAGATTAGAAGACGCTTCTGAGCCATCACAAGCTCCATCTCTTCAAGAACAAGTACAAGCAGCAATTCAAGCAAGTATCCAGGCAATTTCTCAACCAACAAGTCAGGCCAGTTCATCCAGTCTCTTGTCAAGCTTTCAAACTTCAGGAAGCGCGATGGCTCACAATGCTCCTCCTCCTCCTCCTCCTGCTCATGCGATCAAAGGAGCTACTTGGATGATCAACAACCCATCACCATTGGAATTTGCAATCTATCACGACATGCCAAAAAATCCGGAGAATTTCTGTCCCAAGTTCAATGTCAGTGATTTCAATCGTACAACAGAAGATCATATTAAGATGTTCGAAGATCTTCTTCGTAACAGGCGAGTCGAATATGGAGATGTAGCATGCAGACTCTTTCCCTACTCATTAGGAGAAGAAGCATATTTTTGGTTCATTCACTTGCCCATAGGGTCAATCAAGACTTGGGATGCAATGAAGGATGCATTTATTGCAAAGTTTGGTATACCAACCACACCATCAGAGCTGTATAGACAGTTTGTTGAGATTCGAAGGAGAGAACATGAGCCAATCACTTCTTTCAACAACAGGTTCCACCGCGCGTACACGATGTTACGACATCCCTACCTCATTGCTGACCCAAGGGAGATCTATTATGGAGCCTTAGATCATCTTACCGCCATGTTCGTAAGGACACATCCTATCCCAAATGATTTGAACGCAGCTTATGCAAAGGCTATTGAGGTTAGTAAGCACATGGGGCAGAATATTACTGGGCCACTTCTACATATGGGACCTGCTGCAGCACCAAACCAAATACAAGCAGTTAGTATGGCATTAACCAACCAGACTCCAGTTATGAATCCTATTCCACAAGCAACATATCTTAGCGTATAGCCAGCAAACCAGCTAGTGCTTCATCCCGGAGTTGCACTTTCACAAGCCCCACCAGCACAACCTGTGTACTTGCAAAATGCAACAAACTCTTCAAGAACACAGGAAGAAAAAGATGAAATGAAAGAGTTGATTGAACAAGTCAAGAAGCTGTCAACCGAGGTAACTCATTTGAGGAATCGGAATAATCAACTTCAAAGCATGCAAAGGATCAACCAAGGCCAACATGCAAACAATCAAAATTTCCAAGGAAATAATAATCAAGGTTTCAGGAACAATTACCAGGGAAACAACAACCAGGGCTTTCAAAGGAGAACATGGAGTACAGCTCCTAATAATGGCAACGTGGTGACGCCGCTAGACAACCCATCAAATTCTCAGAATCAAGAGAATCATCCTACCAGTAAAGTGTTTCTAGCATAGGCGGCCTTGTCCAGTTGGTGTAGACTCAACAATACAAACTAGCATTCTGAGTTGCAGTGTCCTGAATTCAAAATTGCAGCCGACATATTCCAGCAGGAGATGCGCAGCAACGATCCACCTGACAATCTGCCCACAACAGGATATGAAATGGTCCCAACTACGCGGTATGATCAAGCCATGATTGTGGAGAGCTACAAGCATTCACTAGGAGGAGAAAGTAACCAAACTCAAAATGGGAGATTTCCACCAGAATTAGCTAATGGACCAATGGTACCTCTAGGTTCCCAGTTTCCACCTGCATCAGCAAATGAACCTGTTGAAGACTCAGAGTATTATTTTCCGCCCTTGAATAATAGTGTCCTTGTTTAAGGGATAAAGGAGGTATTTCACCAATCCTCAGGAGGCATGGGTTCGAGAGTCTATCATAGGAATCAGAGGAATCAAGAACCTTTGACTACATCGATCCCTCCAAACAATTTCTCTACTCCTCCAGATCCACAGGCTAGTAATAATCCAGAGTATCCACAAGACATGCAAGAATATAGGCAAAAGAATGTTGCGCCTCCCATGGGGGATGAAATGAAGAGACTGGCCATGTTGGTATTGGAAGAACTCAAGAAGGTCAAAATTAGCCTACCCCTCTATGAGCTACTGAAGGTCTCAGAGATTAAGGATGCTGTGATTAATAGTCTGAATGGTTCAAACACAGTAAGGCCGAATGTTCAGAATCCGTCCAAAGAAATGGCCAACAATGTCCAAGCCACCATCAATGTGATTCAAGAGGAGGCTGATAGCAAAGAACAATCTGAACAAGACGAATGTATGGTCCAGACCGTAGCTTTCCCAGCCAAAAAAGAAGATATGTTAGAAGGTAAGGTATTACTCAAAAGGGGCGAGGCTAAGAAAACTCAACCCGCCATCAAAGAAAGCCTCACCACCAGTCAGATTCTTCCAGAGAAGGGAGTTGCCGTTAAGAAAGTTGTGATCAAGAAAGGAAAGTCTCCAAACAAGACGGACAATTCAAAAGAAGAAACATCAGAAAAGGATAACAATCCGAGGATCAATGAAGTAAAGCATCAAGAACACAGTAGGGATTCCTTGATCCTTTCCCAAGGAAAAGATGAGTCCGCCCCGTTCCTGCTGTCAGTCAGAATTTTTGGGAAATTATTGCATAACTGCCTCTATGATTCAGGAGCTTCTAGTAATGTGATGCCCCTGGCTGTCTGTCAGAGACTAGGTATAACTCCTGCTCCTACCAGAAGAAAAGTCACTCAGTTAGATAAGACAGAAGTCCCAGTCATGGGAGAATTGAACAATATCCACATGCAATTGGCTGCAGACCCAAGGGTTCAAAATTTCATAGACATATCAGTCGTAGATATCCCTGACTCATATGGAATGCTTCTGAGTAGAGATTGGTCACGAAAGTTGAATGGGTATGTGTCAACAGACTTTGCACATATGTGGCTACCCTGGAGAGGGGTCCCAAACCAAATCAAAATCGACAGTACTCCAAGATTGAGACTTATGATAACTGAGTATGGGGAAGATAATGAAGTCCTATTCTTAGAATTGGATTTAGGGACATACAAACCTAAAGTGGAAGAGGTCTTGATGATACAAAACCTACAAGACAAAGACGGTCAACAAGAAGTGATGGAATCTACAGAAATTGTCGTGGAAAGTGACCAAGGATCCGACCAAGAGGATGATGGAATGTTTGAAAATTTTAGAAAATTTGTTCACAACAACGTGCGACAAAGTGTGCAACTTGGCAACATGGCGTCCGTCCGAGACCTACTCCTCCCCAATTGGTGTAGGATACATAATGCCGTCCATTCAGAACTATCCTGTGCTTTGTGCCAGTCTCTAAAGTCCGCCTTGGAGGAAGAAGAAAAGTCCGCCATCCTTGGTGAAGCAAAAGTCCGCCCTCCAAGCAACAAGAAAGATGCCTAAGTCAAAGGTGAAACCAATACTTGCTAGAGTATTGAGAATAAGGAATATTCTTTGGTGATGTCATCCAAATCTTCATGGAACTCGAACTGAATCCCAAATTAGAAAGTATCTAGGAGGATATTTGAAAGATCAAGTTCGGGTATATAGACTTGTTGTGACGTATTCACACATCGCCCCATTACAAATGGGGACCCCTACTTTTTTCGCTTTGTGGGGTTTTGCTTTCTAGGTTTTAGAGTTTTGTTTGTTAGCCTTTGCTTTTCGAGTTTCGCCAGGGGGATCACTAGGATGGCAGGCTCTACTTGAGCCAGGGTGAGTCCGCGGGCCCCAGAATTAGGGTTTCTTTGAGAGTCTTCCTTAGGGCCTGGTTTTGCTCTTGTTGCTAATTGTGTCTTGCTTGGTGAGTGAGTATCATTCTTGAAGGTCTGAGTTAGGTCAAGTTGGTGAGTGATGAAGTCTAGAATGCCATCCTGATCTTCAAATGCCCTGAAATTTGTCTGGAATGTCCTGATCTTGAAATTTGGCTAAGTTTGGAATGTCCTGATACTGAAATTTGACTAAGTTTGGAAAATTGAGGAATCCTCCAAAAACTAGAATTTGCATTATAACTCCTGGAGGTCCGAAACCACTCTCAAACATCCTGACAATATATATGGAATATAACTTAAAGTATAAGAATATCTTTCTTCTTTCTTATACTTAAATGTTATATTCCATAAAATGATCTTGACGGAGAGACCAAAATGTCAAATTTCGCTCCTGACCCTTCCAAAGGGTCCAAAGCGAATTTCGCTTCTGACCCTTCCAAAGGGTCCAGAGCGAAATTCTCCATAAGACATTCTACTTTGACCAAAACCTAGAACTAACACATTCCTAGGCTTGAATGAAGGTAAAAACGCTTGTTTGAATGAGGAAATGAGATTTTGAAGATCAAGATTTTAGCCAAGAAGATGAATTTCGCTCCTGACCCTTCCAAAGCGTCCAGAGCGAAATTCACTATAAACCTCTTATGCTACCTTGTTTAGGATCCAATCCTTGTTCCTTAGGTGGAAAATGATCTAAGTTTGCTTCTTGAGGTAGTTTGAAGTTGGAAAAGTGAGTGATCAAGCCTAAACTAAGATTTTCGCTCCTGACCCTTCCAAAGGGTCCAGAGCGAAAATCTTCCTAGACCTCATTCCCTTCCTTGTTTGACCAAATTTTGACATTCAAGACATGATGAAAGGGAGATTGGACATGTTTTTTGCCTTTGAGAATGTTTGAAGCGTTGAAGAGTGAGGATTTTGTCCAGGAGAGTGAATTTCGCTCTTGACCCTTCCAAAGGGTCCAGAGCGAAATTCCTTACACACCTATTTTTTGACCTTGCTTAGACCTCAAACCTTGTCTCTTGGGTGAGGAATGATGTTTAGCTACCTTCTAGAGAGGATTGGAGGTGGAGAAATGAAGGATTCTAGCCTAAAAAGTGAATTTCGCTCTTGACCCTTCCAAAGGGTCCAGAGCGAAATTCTTGAAAACACTCATTTTTCTTTTAGCCAAAGTCAGGACCAAGGTGGAAATGAAAGGAAAGTAGTCTATGATTGCCTCCCAAGGAAGATTAGAGTTTGAAAAATCAAGAATCAAGGTCAAAACATGATTTTCGCTCCTGACCCTTCCAAAGAGTCCAAAGCGAAAATCCTTATATCTCTTGTTTTCTTCCTTGTTTTGGCTAGGCGTTGGCATGATGGAGGAATTAGTATGTTCTTGCCCTGAGAGGGAGTGGGATGCTTTAGAAAATCAAGTTTTTGCCTAGGAGATGAATTTCGCTCCTGACCCTTCTAAAGGGTCCAGAGCGAAATTCATTATATACTTCATTTGCTCCCTTGTTTTAGCTTGAAACCTTGCTCCTTTGATGAAGAATGATCTATATTTGCCACCAGGAGAAAATTGAAGTTTGAAAAATGAACAATCAAGCCCAAATTGTGATTTTCGCTCCTGACCCTTCCAAAGGGTCCAGAGCGAAAATCCTCCTAAGGCTCATTTCCTCCCTAGTTTGACCAAATTTTGATTTGCAAGGCATCTTGAAGGGAAGAGTGGACATGTTTGGACTTTGGAAATGTTTGAAAGCTTTGAAAAAATGAAGGATTCTAGCCAAGAAGGTGAATTTTGCTTCTGACCCTTCCAAAGGGTCCAGAGCGAAATTCCTTACAAGCCTACCTTTTTGACCTTGCTTAGGCTTAAGACTTTGTTCCTTGCATGAGAATGATGTTTAGTTACCTTCTTGAAGTGGTTTGGAGTTGGAGAAATGAAAAAATCAAGCTCAAAACATGATTTTCGCTCCTGACCCTTCCAAAGGGTCTAGAGCGAAAATCTTCATGGACCTCATTCTCTTCCTTGTTAGGCCAAGTTCTTAGTGTCCAAGGCATGATGGAGGAGGGATAGATATATTCTTGCCTTGAGAAATGATGGAAAGCAATAAAAGATGAAATATCAAGCCTAGAATGAGATTTTCGCTCCTGACCCTTCCAAAGGGTCCAGAGCGAAAATCTACCTAAGATGCATTTCCTTCCCTGTTTGACCCAATTTTGATGTTCAAGGCATGTTGAAAGAGAGAATGGGCATATTGAAATCCTTGGGGATGTTTGAAAGCGTTAGAGAATGAGGGTTTTGGCCAAGAAAGGAAATTTCGCTCCTGACCCTTCCAAAGGGTCCAGGGCGAAATTCCTTCCAAACCTATATTTTCAACCTTGCTAGGGCTTAAAACCTTGTTCCTTAGGCGAAAAGAGATGAAATTTTACCTTGCAAAGAAGATTGGGATTGAAAGAATGATGATTTTGGGCTAGAAAAGGAAAATCGCTCCCGACCCTTCCAAAGGGTCCAGAGCGAAATTGTGCAAAATCTATCTTTTCCCTCAAATTTATGCCAAGTCTAGTGTGGGTCAAGATTAGAGGTGTCCTTAGGCATGTCCTTGAATGGTCAATAATTATCAAGTTTGAAGGAATTGAGCCAAATGAGGAAAATCGCTCCTGACCCTTCCAAAGGGTCCAGGGCGAAAATTCTTCAGCCACCTATTTTCCCTTGTAAAATCAGGTCAAACTTGGGTTGGATGTGAGAGGGGAAGTGTTTTCTAGCCTTTTGAGGTGAATTCAACTTGAAATGATGAAAGAATAAGCCTAAATTAAGAAATTCGCTCCTGACCCTTCCAGAGGGTCCAGAGCGAAATTGTAAAATCCACGTATTCCTCTCACATGTGTGCCAAGCCAGGCCTAGACAAAGATGATAGAAGCCCTTGAGATTTCCCTTGAATGGATTTTTGTCTCCGAAAATGATGATTTTGGGCTAGAGGAAGAAATTCGCTCCTGACCCTTCCAGAGGGACCAGAGCGAAAATCTTAAAATCGCCTATTTTCCTTGCAAGTCTAGTCAAACGTTAGGTTTTCATGGCTTGGATGGGTGCGAGGAGACATGTTCTTGCCTTTTGAAGTTAATTGATGTTGAAAAATGATGGAAATTAGCCCAAACCAAGGATTTCGCTCCTGACCCTTCCAAAGGGTCCAGAGCGAAAATCCTAGGATCACCTACTTTCTTTGCAAGACAAGTTAAAATTTTGATTTTTATGGCTTAGATAGGAGTGAGGCAATGTGTCCTTAGTCTTGGAGGTGAATTGAAGTCATCAAATATGAGGAAATGAGCTCAAAACAAGAAATTCGCTCCTGACCCTTCCAAAGGGTCCAGAGCGAAAATCTTTGTAGCTCTCATTTCCTTTCTAATTTTGACTAAGTGTTGGTCTCTAAGGCACATTGGAAGATAAATTAGTATGTTTTTGCCTTGAGATGTGGTTGGATGGTTTTGAAGATCAAGATTTTAGCCTAAAAGAGAATTCGCTCCTGACCCTTCCAAAGGGTCCAGAGCGAAAAACACTAAAACCATCCTTTTCTCCAAATTTTTTGCTAAGTCAGGCCTAGACTAGGGTAAGAGAAGCTATTTGGAATGCCTTGGAAAGATGTTTGATCACCAAAGATGCAAATTTTGAGCTAAAATTGGAATTTCGCTCGTGACCCTTCCAAAGGGTCCAGAGCAAAATTCTGGATAGGTCCTGTCCCTGGCTAGTTTTTTGAGCGAATTTGGCTTTTTAGGCCTTGTGGAGATCAAACCAATGTTACCAAGTTGGGAAGTGGATTCCATGTGAGGGAATCCAGATGAAATGAAGTGAAGAAAGTCAAATTGGGTGTGAATGGGCAAGCAAAAAGTGAATTTCGCTCCTGACCCTTCCAAAGGGTCCAGAGCGAAATTCATCAAAATCACTATTTCCCCTTTGTGTCAAGATAGGATTTTGATTCCTAAGGCATGAAAAGACTGGAGGGAGGTTATTTAAGCCTTGCAAGATGAATTGAGGTGAAGGAAGTGTAAAATGAAGCCTAAAGAAGGAATTTCGCTCCTGACCCTTCCAGAGGGTCCAGAGCGAAATTCCCAAAATCACCTAGTTTGCCCATGAGGAAGGTCAAGTTGTGGATTCCTAGCCTTTGGTGAGGAGAAGGATAGCGTATGCTTGCCTTGGAAGGCATTTTGGAGTAGAGACGTGATGGAATTTGTCCAAAGATGCAAAATTCACTCCTGACCCTTCCAGAGGGTCTAGGGCAAAATCCTTTGAAACTACTATTTTTCACCTTGTTTGGGCCAGGCAAGGAGCTAATTGTGAGGTAATTTTGAAAAGAGGTCTAAATTGGCCAGGAATGCAAAATTCGCTCCTGACCCTTCCAGAGGGTCCAGGGCGAAATTCTTATGGAGCCTATCTCTGGGGAGAACCTTGAGCAAACTTCATTTTGATGTCTTCTTTTTGCTGATTTAGGGTATAAAATGCTATGTTAGAATAAATATATTATGTGCCCTTAATCATTTTATGGTTTGTCTTGCAGGTGAAAGAAGACTAGGCCAGGGCAAGGACGACCTCCTCCAGTCCAACATCAGCAAGGACAGCCTCCAGTCCAACATCAGCAGGGACGACCTCCTCCAGTCCAACGTCAGCAGGGACGATCTCCTCCAGTCCAGCATCATTAAGGACGACCTCTTCCAGTCCAGCATTTGAAGGAAAGGTACACCATCCATCCTGCACATCAAAGACAAAGGAAGTTAAAGCAAGGGTTCGTTGAAGAGGCAGACAGTTTCAGAAGAGTTAATTAAAGTTAGCTTCTCAGCATCATCAAATTGAATATCTACCAAGTTGCAAGTGTCAGACAAGGTGGCATCCCAGTCATCACTCCTCCAGTCGGATTGGTCCACCTCAGCGTGTCCAGATTCAATGTACCTGACTCATCAAAGATGGCACAAACTTCGATGTACCTACCCCGGTTATCCATTGGTCAAATATTCTAGAGAGGACATGTGTCCAAATAATGCAATTTTTTCATTGGCCAGAATTGAGTTTGTTGTAACAAACCCTAATTAGGGTTTTCATTGTAAAATCTCGGCCATATAATTGATGTGAGCCATCGAATTGTATTAAGGGCGCTATATAAGCCTTGGCTCCTCATTTGTAAAGGCTAATAATAGTTAGTCATTAATAGTTAGAAGGTGAATAGTTAGTTCATAGAGGTTAGAATAGCTAATGATTAATAGCAAATAGAATAGCAGTTAGAGTAGAATAGAAAGAGAATGCAAAGATTGTTGCCAAGATGATGTTGTAAAAGACTTGTAAACTTCATTGAAGAAATGGTGAAATCTATGGGTCGATTCAACAATTTGCATGGTCTCTATACTTCTCAGATTTGATTTCATGTTATTAGATGAGTGGAAGAAATGTGTTTGATTGATGGTGAAATTCGTATATCCATACTACTAGCAGTTTGTTGATTGCAGACTTGCCTTGTGTAGTCAACTGGAATCATCCAGTTTAAGCTTAACTTCAATTGTCGCTTCTTCACTGATATGCATCAGCCTGATGGTGTCTATGCTTGTAGCGATGATCTGAACATCATAAAGTTTTCCTCCGAAGATCGCACTAACCTTGTGGAGATGGTCTTGGGATGTCAAAACAAGACTTAGTTAGAATTTCATCAAAGGTTATTCATTGCTCCTACATTCTTAGCGTCAGAATTAGATCCTTTCCTCGCCCTCATCCTTTTCCTTTTTTTTCAAAATCTAGACTAGTGAAATCCCGTGTTCCAGCAATATTCAAAGCAAATCAGACATTCAGTCATCAAGTGTAAGTCCCCTTGTGATTCCAGCAAAATCACATCATACCACGAAGAGCTTATCCACACGTAGAGATCCTACATAACAGAACCTTGGAGTTACTCTGACTGATCCATCGGCGAGATCTTCAGCAGTCGGGAAACTTTACTCAAGAGAGGATAAGATACCTTTGGGTATTTTATTCTGTGTTCGCATGTGCATAGAAAAACACATCAACAAGACTATAATCAATTTAGAAACTTGCACAAGAATAAGATTTTCGAACTTAAGGAGATGACAAGCCAACTGAAGTATAAAATGGAAACTTTCTTTGTGGATACAATGGACTGAGGATGAATTAGAAAGATGAATTGGAAAAGATCTGCGTGTTTCTAATTGCAGATTTGAACTTCATTACAAATACATTCTTCACTTCTTCATTCTCACACAAAGTTCAAACTTTTTGCGCAAGCTTAGAGAAATATTGAGAGTTATTTTGCAGATTGAGGGTCATTTCGAAGAAGATTTTATAGATTGGAGGTGTTGCAAGGTGATCTCTTGCAGGTTGAGCAAGTTTTTTAAGAAATTTTGATTTATCAACTTCATTCTTATCAAATATCTGCAGATTTTTGGAGTTAAACCAGCTGATAGAAGGCAAATTCGTCAAATTTTCTGAGTTTTCTTGAAATTCCTTCTATCCTCTCACCTTATTCTCATTCATTCGAAGGTGAAGTTGGTTTTAAATGCAGATTTGTTACATTTTCTGAGTTTTCCAGATTCGTAGGAGGTGATTTTGTGGATTTATCCTAATTTTCAGTAAGAAAGATCATTTTTGGACTAAATGGGATAAGGGTTTTCAAAGTTATAAAACTTGGTTTTTGGATTGCAATCATAAATGTCCCTAGAGTGGGGAGTTTACATGTGGAGATTCCATTTTCATGACTAAGTATGAAAGTGAATTAAAAGCTCCAAACACTTAGCTATTCGCAAACCTCAAATTTTTTAATCTAAGTTCTGATTTCTAATTTAAGCTTCATGTTTATTTGCAGATTTCAGGCACGATGAAGTTCCAAGTAGACAAGGATGCTCCTCCTGAATCGAGAATGAACTCAAAATGGAAGAATATCAGCAATACCAACCTCGGGCATATCAATCTGAGGGAGTTCAAGAAGCGGATGTTTGGCTTAGATAACCTTGTGCCTACCGTGACCACGCGAAAGATGATGAAGAGTGGTATCGTGCATGCTGCCGGCTTTCTCCCTACCATGCAGTGCACAGAGTTGGTAGCTGAGTGCGCTAGGCACTACAACCCTGTCAGTAGGGATATTGTCGCACTAGATGGAAGAGTGTTGGCAAACATCAACGATGAGGCCATAAGGGAAGCTTTCAGAATTCCAAAATATCATAATGCTATATATGTGACCAAGGATGAGGCTGATCGAATGTATCAAGATCATTTGGAGGAGTACGACACCATCGTCAATCATTCCTGGCTAGACAAGCCAAGGAAGGGTGCCTCCAAATTGCAGAGGAAGAGCTTGGTAAGGGCGTATTTCAAAGAGGATATCGGAGATATGATTGTCTTGTTGAACAGGATAATGGGTAATCCCCAAGGCGCTCCATTTGAGCCTTGGATGTATTATTTCATAAATGAAATAATGAGCGGAGTCAAGATGATAGACTGGGCTTAGATGATAAGCAATAACTTGGACAACCAGCTGAGAAATCTGGAGGCGGATAGGACCTTTTACATGAGCTCATACTTGTTCTATTTCTTGGCTAGAACCTATAGATATAGAGGCCTCACCTGTAGAGAGGAAGTGGGAAATAAAGAGAATCAATTTCTTGTCTATGACTGTTATCCCCAACTTCACATGGAAGAAAAGTTTCATTTCAAGAGGGTAAATGATACATTCTTGATGCACATCACACGAACATTGCAAGGTGGATTGCATCAGAGACTCTCTCAAGAGTCTATGGACTTCATAAGCAGATTCGGGTATTGGTATATTCAATACCTGAAATTCACCTATATCAGAATTCAGGGGTTTTTCGGATCTCCCTATAAGCTTCCAACGTACCCTACCAACTGAGTTGTGCTACTGGAAGTTGTGAGGCAACTAGAGGGCTATATGACAGTTCAAAGAGATAAGCAGAAGAAGGCAGGAACCTCCTCTCTCATGATTGGAAATGGACTAGAGACGTGCCTGTCATCACAAGCTGTTGCCACTGCAGAGAAAGAGCTGGCTTGGTACCCTTTCTACTAGTACAAAGCAAGAAAGAACTTTGATCCATTCCATAAGGATGAAAAGGGTAGAAGGGATGGCATTAGAGCACAAAGCTGATTTGGAAGATTATTGGGCTAACGCAACCGATAGTTTTGAAATCAGGATGAGATTTTGGTCAAGGATTCCCTTGAGCATGGTGAGAGCAACGAAAGTATTTAGTGTTGCTGATCAAGTAGAAGACAGTCTTGAGCTTCAGCTCGGGCTTTGAGAAGATGAGGAATGAGCCACTGGCCTTGGTTGATTGGTCAGAAGGAGAGAAGTCAGATTTGGCAAATCTCATGAGATCAGTGGTTGAATACTCCAAGTGGTGGACATCTGAGAAGACGAAACAATTGAAGTCCAAAGGTGTTGCCCTGACTTATGATTTAATGGGAATAGATGACTCTCTATCCTCCAACCCTTGTATCTCTACAGGTAATGCTCGGAATCCAGAGAGTGTTGGGTCCTGGAAAAGGAAGGAATTAGTTGGAAGCTTTGGAAAGGCCAGCGGAAAGAAAGTTGTTGGGGAGAGACGTGAGTCCAACGAAGATCATTCCATTTTGAGTGTCGCATCTGCTGTGCCTGACCAAAATGCAGTTGAAGAGCAAGAGATGGACACAGATATGGGGAATAATGAAGTGAGAGTGCCTTCTCCTTTGATCGAAGAAATAATGAGAGAAGTTGTCCAAAGCCCGGACAAGGAACAAGTTTTAAATGCAGCCACAAAAGTTGAAGAGCCTGAGCCCCCAGTAGTTTTCCTTGATGTTATAGTTACTAGACCAGGAGGGACAGATGTTGGATTTGATGAAAATACTATGGAGTAGTCAACCATTCCTGATTGGTTGAGAGAAAGGATAAGGGCTAAGGCTCCTAATAAAACCCATTCTGAAGAGAATACAATAGCATTTTTGGCAAAGGTGAACGAACCAGTCGTAGTTAAGCCGCCTAAGCCAGCTAGAAAATTCTCTTTGATTCAGAGGGATAGTGCAGGGTTTAGGACAGTTCAGATAACTGTGCCAAAGGAAGGAAAAACTCGGGACAATATTGCCCCGAAGGATTATAAGATCACTACTGTAGAGTTGGTTAAGCCTACCTAGGACCAAGAAGTCCAGTACTTTGACGACTCTTGCAATGCCCTCAAGGCAAGGCTAGCCAAGGAGAAGGAGAAAAGAAAGAAGGTTGAGGAAGAGAATCAACAGTGGAGGAAATATGTTCTCCATCTAACCAAGCCACTCAATCATGAGATACCACTCACCCCTCCGCAGCCTCTTTAGCAAGAGTCAATGAAAGATTACGAGGACATGAAGGGCACATTCACACAGGCTAAGGAATGGATCTCAGATGCTTCGACACGTGCTGACAAGTGGTGGACATCTGAGAAGACGAAACAATTGAAGTCCAAAGGTGTTGCCCTGACTTATGATTTAATGGGAATAGATGACTCTCTATCCTCCAACCCTTGTATCTCTACAGGTAATGCTCGGAATCCAGAGAGTGTTGGGTCCTGGAAAAGGAAGGAATTAGTTGGAAGCTTTGGAAAGGCCAGCGGAAAGAAAGTTGTTGGGGAGAGACGTGAGTCCAACGAAGATCATTCCATTTTGAGTGTCGCATCTGCTGTGCCTGACCAAAATGCAGTTGAAGAGCAAGAGATGGACACAGATATGGGGAATAATGAAGTGAGAGTGCCTTCTCCTTTGATCGAAGAAATAATGAGAGAAGTTGTCCAAAGCCCGGACAAGGAACAAGTTTTAAATGCAGCCACAAAAGTTGAAGAGCCTGAGCCCCCAGTAGTTTTCCTTGATGTTATAGTTACTAGACCAGGAGGGACAGATGTTGGATTTGATGAAAATACTATGGAGTAGTCAACCATTCCTGATTGGTTGAGAGAAAGGATAAGGGCTAAGGCTCCTAATAAAACCCATTCTGAAGAGAATACAATAGCATTTTTGGCAAAGGTGAACGAACCAGTCGTAGTTAAGCCGCCTAAGCCAGCTAGAAAATTCTCTTTGATTCAGAGGGATAGTGCAGGGTTTAGGACAGTTCAGATAACTGTGCCAAAGGAAGGAAAAACTCGGGACAATATTGCCCCGAAGGATTATAAGATCACTACTGTAGAGTTGGTTAAGCCTACCTAGGACCAAGAAGTCCAGTACTTTGACGACTCTTGCAATGCCCTCAAGGCAAGGCTAGCCAAGGAGAAGGAGAAAAGAAAGAAGGTTGAGGAAGAGAATCAACAGTGGAGGAAATATGTTCTCCATCTAACCAAGCCACTCAATCATGAGATACCACTCACCCCTCCGCAGCCTCTTTAGCAAGAGTCAATGAAAGATTACGAGGACATGAAGGGCACATTCACACAGGCTAAGGAATGGATCTCAGATGCTTCGACACGTGCTGACATACTTGTAGAAAATTCAGTATCAGCACATGAGTCGGCTTCTTCATTGGTAAGCCGAATTCAGGACTTAGGTGCAAATTGGGAAGATGTTGAAGAAATTCAAGATGAAATACTTCCACAATTGAAGGTTTTCCGAGGTCTGTCAAAACGAAGCTCGGTAGATGCAGGTGTCATACAGGTTGGGGATAGGTATGACTTTAACACTTGGTATTATGCTTTGGTCACTAGGATTGAAGTCCTGAAGAAATCCGAAACTAAGTGTTTTGAGACAGAGGAAAGTGTCAAAGAAATTTTGAGTAAGGTGTTTCGTGTAGCATCAGAGATTTGGAAGAAAGAGGGTATACGAGAAAAACACCTGCAGGCAGAGAACTTGAGAGCCAAAATTCAGTCGAGCTTTTTCAAAGACTCAGGGATGATTGATAAGGGTGATCTCTCAAGGATTGCAAGTTTTCTCCTCATTGACGAGAATTTTCTTGTCCAGGCAGTTGAGTGGGAAGGCATCCTCGCCACGTGTACTGATGATGTGGACATCGCCGACTTCCAGATTAGTAACCTGCCAAGTGTCACTATGGAAGAGGTTAGGCTTATCATGTCCAGATACATTGAATTTGCGAAAGGGGAAACTAGACACTCACCTCAGTGACAATAGCAGTTGTGCCACTTGTCATGTTCTCATTCTTTCAAACTGATAGTGTTTTGGGAAACCCTAATTAGGATTTGTAACTTTCAATTTGGGCCCTTGATCTCTGTTTGATCTCGGCCGTTCATTATTTTTTTGAAAACTATATAAGGCTACCTCCTCTCATTTGGAGTGTGTGAGGTTTTTGATATATTGTTGCGTGAAGGTCATATTTTCGATTAATATATTGCATATGCGCTTTCTCTTAAGGCTTTGTAATCTCTGTTGTTTGAGTGATTAGCATGGTTTCAATTTCCTCAACACTTTAGTTAAAGTTAATTTAGATTTGCTTTCATGTTGTTAGAATTGAATGGAGAATTTGATAAGTGTTAATTGACGGTGTATCTCTGCCAGAGAAACGAGAATCACCTGGACTCGCCCAAACTTGACGAGTTTGGGTCAGAGTCATGCCTCCCGAGTCTGTAGAGCTTGGACTTGGACTCGGTTGAGTCCAAGAGGCAAAATCGTCAGACTCGCCGAGTTGGCGAGTTTGACCTAAAATCGCCAAATTCGGCGAGTCCAGTGCCTGAAACTCAGTCGTTGGTTGGGTTAAATAAAATGACAAAAAAAAACATTTTAAAAAGTTTTTTAAAATGAATGATCTCGTCTTTGTTCACTACAACCTCTGCCTGAGAATGAGAAAAATTAGGGTTACAACATGTCAGCCAATAGAAAAATAACACCCGAGGGCAATGCCCCTTGACCCCACCTTTGGGGCGCTGCCCCCAAATGCCCGTCAAAAAATATGGGGGGAAACTGCGTCAATAGAAGTAGGGAAAATCTAACCTCCGAGTCTGACACTGATTGGATCGACCGGGTGGATATAGTGGCTGAGATTGTAGCCATGGCAGAGGAGGAACCGAAGGGTGCAGGCTCCTCCGAGCCATAGGCTTGTAGTTGTATTTACCTTTGGTATTTGTATGGAACATTTGATGATGATCATATGATGACATGGATTTTTTATTCCATGAGTTTTGTAATATTGTATACATTTGACAATATTTATATATCTACGTTTGTTATTTCCTTTAGCTACAATTTGCGTTTATGCTTATGTGATTGATGTATACTTGTGTATGTAATCAAATGAGCCGAGTTTGATGATGTTATTGTGTCTTTAAGGTGTATTGAATAAAGGGTGCATGAAACAAGTTTTAAATCTTAAAAAATCTATAAATTTCTTGAGTTTCTCACTTTCCCGAGACCAGCCGTGTCTGAAGCCGAGTCTAACTTCGAGTCTCGAGTCCGAGTCCGGATCGGCCTTGCCAAGTCCGAGCCGAGTCCGAGTCCTGTTTCTTTGATCTCTGCTCATACTTTTGGTAACATTCCGATCATAAGCACAACCTGTTGAAGATTGCACCCGCTTTGTGTAGTTGTCCTCAGTGTGGCGAAGCAAAGTGCGGTTCCCTGAGAGCACCCAGTTAATACCGTCTCCAGAATTCGTAGGATTAGATCAACTTTCCGAAACCCTATTCCTTTTTCCCTTTTTGAAAGTCTAAATCTCGAAAAAGAAAAAGAAAAAAGAAGAGCCTAAAATTGATAAATCTATCTAAGTCCAGAAGCTTGAAAAGACATTAAAAAACGTAAGTCCCCCTTGAGATTTTCAGCAAACACTACCCAAGTAGCTATCTGTTGTGACGTATTCACACATCGCCTCATTGCAAATGGGGACCCTTGCTTTTTGCTTTCTAGGGTTTTTTTTCTAGGTCTTTTAGGGTTTTGTCTGTTAGCCTTTGCAGGATGAGTGTTGTCGAGGGGATCGTTGGATTGCAGGCTTTGCTTGAGCCAGGGTGAGTCCATAGGGCCCCAGAATTAGGGTTTCTTTGAGAGTCTTCCTTAGGGCTTGGTTTTGCTCTTGTTACTAATTGTGTCTTGCTTGGTGAGTGAGTATCATTCTTGAAGGTCCGAGCTAGGTCAAGTTGGTGAGTGATAAAGTCTAGAATGTCATCCTGATCTTTAAATGTCCTGAAATTTGGCTAAGTTTGGAATGTCATCCTGATCTTTAAATGTCTTGAAATTTGGCTAAGTCTGGAATGTCCTGATCCTGAAATTTGACTAAGTCTGGAAAGCTGAAGAATCCTCCAAAAACTAGATTTTGCAATATAACTCTTGGAGGTCCGAAACCACTCTCAAACATCCTAGAAGTATATATGGAATATAACTTAAAGTATAAGACTTATACTTAAATGTTATATTCCATAAAATAATCCTGACGAAGAGGCTAAAATGTCAAAATTCGCTCCTGACCCTTCCAAAGGGTCCAGAGCGAAAATTCACCAAAGACTCAAGATCTCGCCTAAGTCAAAGAGTGGTCGAGCAAGTCTAAGACAAAGTCAAGTCAGTTTGAAGGTGAATTGAGCCTAGAATAGAAATTTCGCTCCTGACCCTTCCAAAGGGTCCAGAGCAAAATTCTTGAAAACACTCATTTTCCCCTTTGCTAAAGTCAAGACCAAGATGGAGATGAAAGGAGAGTAGTCTATGTTTGCCTCCCAAAGAAAATTAGAGTTGAAAAAAGCAAGAATCAAGGTCAAATCATGATTTTCGCTCCTGACCCTTCCAAAGGGTCCAGAGCGAAAATCTTTGTAGCTCTTATTTCCTTCTTTGTTTTGGCTAGGTGTTGGCGTGATGTAGGATAAATTGGTATGTTCTTGCCTTGGGAGGGAGTTGGACACTTTGAAAGATGAAGATTTTAGCCAAAAAGTGAATTTTGCTCCTGACCCTTCGAAAGGGTCTAGAGCGAAATTCATCATAAACCTTTTTTGCTCCCTTGTTTTGGCTTGAAACCTTGCTCCTTTGATGGAAAACGATCTATATTTGCCTCCAGGAGAAAATTGAAGTTTAAAAAATGAACAATCAAGCCCAAATGGTGAATTTCGCTCCTGACCCTTCCAAAGGGTCCAGAGCAAAAATCCTCCTAAGGCTCATCTCCTCCCTAGTTTGACCAAATTTTGAGTTGCAAGGCATCTTGAAGGGAAGTGTGGACATGTTTGGACTTTGGAAATGTTTGAAAGCCTTGAAAAAACGAAGGATTCTAGCCAAGAAGGTGAATTTCGCTCCTGACCCTTCCAAAGGGTCCAAAGCGAAATTCCTTACAAGCCTACCTTTTTGACCTTGCTTGGGCTTAAGACTTTGTTCCTTGCATGAGAATGATGTTTAGTTACCTTCTAGAGAAGATTGGAGGTGAAAAGATGAAGGATCAAGTCAAGAATGAGATTTTCACTCCTGACCCTTCCAAAGGGTCCAGAGCGAAAATCCTAAATCCACCTATTCCTTTCACATTTGTGCCAAGTTAGGCCTAGACAAGGATGATAGAAGCCCTTAAGATTGCCCTTGAATGGATTTTTGTCTCAAAAAATGATGATTTTGGGCTAGAGGAAGAATTTCGCTCCTGACCCTTCCAGAGGGTCCAGGGCGAAATTCATTATAGGTTCTGTTCCTGGCCATGATTTTTAGCGAAATTCTCTTTTCTAGTCACTTTGAGGTCAAGCGAAATGTTGCAAGCATGGGAGAGGGATCCAAGGATAAGAGTCCAAGTAAACAAAGTGAAAAGAATGGAATTGAATGAGGATAAACAAGCAAATCATGAAATTCGCTCCTGACCCTTCCAAAGGGTCCAGGGCGAAATTGTGCAAAACCTATCTTTTCCCTCAAATTTATGCCAAGACTAGTGTGGGTCAAGATTAGAGGTGTCCTTAGGCATGTCCTTGAATTGTCAAGAGTCATCAAATATGAAGAAATGAGCTCAACACAAGAAATTCGCTCCTGACCCTTCCAAAGGGTCCAGAGCGAATTTTCTCAAAAACCACCCTTTTTCCCAATTTTGTGCCAAGCCTAGTGCTGACTAAGGTGAGTTTTGATGGAAGAGTTCCTTAGAAATAACTTTGACTTATCAATGATTATCAAATATGAAGGAATTGAGCCAAATGGTGAATTTCGCTCCTGACCCTTCCAAAGGGTCCAGAGCAAAATTCCTAAAATCACTTATCTTCCTTGCAAATCAAGTCAAGCTTTTGGTTTTTATGGCTTAGGGAAGGATGGAGCAAAGTTTCCTTGACCTTGGAGGTGAGTTGAATGGTAGAATCTGTCCTAAAAAGTGATTTTCGCTCCTGACCCTTCCAAAGGGTCCAGAGCGAAAATCCTAAAAACCATCTTTTCTTCCAAAATTTGAGCAAAATCAAACCTGGACAAGGGTGAGAGAAGTCATTTGGATTGCCTTAGAGTGGATTTTGGTCACCAAGAATGCAAATTTTGAAGCCAAAATGAGAATTTCGCTCCTGACCCTTCCAAAGGGTCCAGAGCGAAATTCCTAGGATCACCCTTTTTTCCTTGCAAATCAAGTCAAGTTTTTGGTTTTTTATGGCCTAGATAGGAGTGAGGCGATGTGTCCTTGGTCTTGGAGGTGGATTGGAGTTGAAAAGATGAGGAAATAAGCCTAAAACAAGATTTTCGCTCTTGACCCTTCCAAAGGGTCCAAAGCGAAAATCCTAAAAACCATCTTATCCTCCAAATTTTGTGCTAAGTCAGGCCTAGACTAGGGTGAGAGAAGCTATTTGGAATGCCTTGGAAAGATGTTTGACCTTCAAAAGTGTGAATTTTGAGCTAAAAGGTGAATTTCGCTCCTGACCCTTCCAAAGGGTCCAGAGCGAAATTCTTCATCTACCTATTTCCTCCTTGTGTCAAGTCAAGACTTGGAGTCCTAAGGCGAAGTTGAGGTTAAATTGATGTTACTTTGCCCTACAAGATGAATTGAAGTGAAGAAAATGAAGAGTTGTGACCTAAAAGGTGAATTTCGCTCCTGACCCTTCCAAAGGGTCCAGAGCGAAATTCCCAATTTCACTCAGATTGCTCATGATAAAGATCAAGGCGAAGAGTTGGTTGTGAGGTAATGTTGAAAAGAGGTCTAAATGAGCCAAGAATGCAAATTTCGCTCCTGACCCTTCCAGAGGGTCCAGGGCGAAATTCTTATGAAGCCTGTCCCTGGAAAGAATCTTGAGCAAACTTGATTTTGATGTCTTCTTGTTGATGATTTAAGGTATACAATGCTATGTTGAAATGAATTTATTATGTGTCCTTAATCATCTTTTGGGTTTGTTTTGCAGAGGAAAGAAGACCATAACAAAGACGACCTTCTCCAGTCCAGCATCATCAAGGACGACAATTGCTTGAATTCCTTTCTCAAAGCTCAATCTTGCTACAAAAGTAAATTGCTTCTAAACTCTAATCTCTCTAATAATTTCTAACTCTCTAATTCTCTAGCTATTCTAATTGACAAAATGAAATGAAATGAGGGTATAAATAGCATCCTCAATTACAATGAACGGTCCAGATCAAAAAGCAGATCAATGGCCAAGATTATGACACCTAAACCCTAATTAGGGTTTGTTACAAATAGCCTCCTTTTTACTGAACAATATTAAATGCATAGCCAAATATTAAATTTGGCACAAAAACCTAGGAGACATAGACCAATGACAATTAAGATGCCATGTCATCTATAACAACCTCTCATCTAGAATCTTATTCCCTTTCCAATGCTCCTTTTTAGCATATGCAATGAGTCTTGATATGATTCCTTCGATCTCAGCAATTGGAATCTCGGGAAGATTCTTCGTTCTTTCTTCCAAGTGGATGACCTGATCAAATGCATCTAGAAGAGCAGCGTCCCATCCAGGTTCAAGTTCCTTAGTCTTTTCAATCAAGAGCATGGTAGCAAACATCTGGTCCTGTTGCTCATCTGTGATATTAGCATCCTTGCAAAAGATGACCTTGATTCTATCTTCCAATTCCTGCAAATCCACATCTGTCTCAACTTCGATCCTCCTGCCAAGAATGGTACGAAGTACCTCAAATGCCCTGTCCTGGATCAGGTTGATCACCTCCTCAACATGACTGCATCTAGTACTGATGTCCTCGAAGAGAACCTCCTTCATCTGGAGTAAGGTTGACCACTGAAGTAAACTGTGAGGTCCTCCATCCATAATCTTTTCCTGCGCTAAGACCTTCCTCGATGTTTGTCTGATTACTTTCAAGACAGGAATGATAACATCCTCGGTATGAGCAAAAGCGGCCACTGTTATCATCAAGTTGTGGATGATCTCAAGAACCTGAATAGCTCGGTGAATGGTCTGCATCATCCTTGTTGCAAATTCCGTGGCGACTGTATGAGATTTATCCATCCAAGTGCTCATACGCTGGACCATACTCCTGAATCTCTCTGCCTCACCAATTGATTGAAGGGGAAGTGCCTGTATGGGTGATCTTGCTGGATCCCGACGTCCTAAAGGCTGATTGAGATGGCTGAAATATGTTCTCCATGCACCGACCTCTCTCTCAAGCCTTCTACTCTTCTCCATTTCTTCCCTAAGCTTATCTTTCAACACCTCAAACGAATCGGTGGCATCATCTAGTGTCTGCTCGGCTGTGGATGGACCTAGCTCAAATGTCTCTATATCATATTCCTCTGCTAGGATCTCACCTTCATACTTGTCCACGGCCGGTGTAGCTATCTGTAATTTTCTGGATCCAGACTCATCTCTAATCATCTTGGACATCTTGGTAGCCTTTCTCTTCTCTGTCACTTCCTGGGAATGTCCAACAAGGCTCTCTAAATCAATCACATTGTCTTCGTCCTCGATCACAATCACCTTCGTTAATCTTTCCTTCAACCAATCTGGGATAGCCGACCTTGTCTCTTTAACCTGTATCTCCTTATGCAATGCTTCTTCTTCTCTAGGAGGAGATGTTACCTCGTCATTGTTCTTGTCTTCATGTAACTCATAATCTTGGAGAGATCCACTTGGTGACCCTTGAGGTACCTGTCCCTCTTTATCATTCTGTACCATCGACTCCATAGACTCCTCTACCTCAAGTGTCTTTTTCTCTTGTCGAGAAGATGTACCGGATGAACGATCTCGGCTGGCCTCTTGTTTCTTCTTGGAAGATTCTCTCTTTCCAGGTCTCTCTTTCCTCTTCGAGCCTCTTGGATGGAGATTGCCTTCACTTACACTTCGAAGGTTGCCTTCACTTGAATTTCTAGGATTAGGATTGCCTTCGCTTACACTTGCTCCTCCTTCAGCTGGTTTCTCCTCCAAGGTGAAAGTCATAGCTATGCCCTGCTCTCTCAACTTCTGATGCTGCACATCAACCCATCTGCGAGTACAAGACAAGACTGGAGCCATTAAAGTATCCAGATCCACAACCTTGGGCTCATTCCAATCTAACCTTACTGATTTGCTTTCTCGATCATAGGATGACTGGAGATGTCTGCCACTGTCCTGAGCTTGGTCGGCCACTCTGTAAATCTTGCATTTCCTGATGAAATCCAAGGGCAATCTAGAATGCATCTTTCTTTTTACTTCAAGATCATCCAAGAGATTCATCATAAAATCTTCTATCTGAAACTCATGCTTAAACTTCCTACCGTCTGTCTCCTCTAAATATCCATGTGGATCAAAGCTTTCTCTTAAGGCAAAGAATGAAAAAGAATACAAAGCTAACTCCTTCTCTGCGTCATCCATGGCTAAAGCATTAGGACATACCTCAACTGAATTGCCCAATATGATAGGTACAGGAACTCCATTTCCATGTCTGTGTCTGAATGCCTTCGCATAAGCTGCCAACTGTCTAGTTACCTCAAGTAACACTATTCTGTCTGTCGGATATCTCGGCAACATGTATGGAGGTGAAGGACATCCATGAACTCTGATATAAGTAAACTTCGGAAATTGGATAAACCAAGCACCGTACCTCTTTACTAGTTCCTGCGCATCGTGAGATAATCTGTTGTGAATCCCGCCTTGCAACGTCCTTGTGATGTTCATAGTGAAGGTATCATTAACTAACTTGTAGTTGCTTCCTGGCGGATGATGCAAGTGAACATAGGAATCACAAACTCTGACCTCGCCGGGTCCTCTTCCAATCACTCCTCTGTGAGGTAGTCCTGCGTACTCAAAGCTCCTAATCAAGGCATAGATGACGTATGAACTCATGTGGAAGGACTTGGTAGCTTTTAGTCTCCTCAACTGTACGTCCAAGCAATGGCTAATCATTCTAGCCCAATGTATTGTTCCTTTTCCCTGAACTATCACTTGGATGAAGTAGAACATCCATTTTTCAAAGTAAAAAGCTTGAGGGGCTCCTGTGACTCGGTTGAGCATTGTAATCAAATCTCTATACTCCTCCTGGAAATCAATCCTATGCGGTGTGTTCGGTATCTTGCTCAGGCGAGGACGACTCTTGAGTAACCAGTTCTTGTTGATGATGCTTAGGCAAGCATCTGGATCATCTTCGTACATGGACCTGGCTCCTTCTATGCTCTTGTAGATCATATCTTTGTGCTCTGGAAGATGGAAAGCCTCACTTATAGCTTCCTCTGAAAGATAAGCTAAAGTGTTTCCTTCCTTGGACACGATCGTTCTGGATTGAGGATCATAATGACGAGCACACTCGATCATCAACTCATGGCACTCTACTGCTGGAGGGAAGCCGACCGCCTTAATGATGCCACATTCAATTATCCTCCGGGCGACAGGTGATGGCTTGCCAATGTAAGGGACATCTCGAAACTTCTTCGTACTGAAGTTGCCCAAGTTGGTATCTCCAATGTTGCTCCATTTAGACACGATCTTGGTCTCCACTTCTTCGGTCTTTTGATCTTCCTTCATGAGAGCTGGACGACTGGTGGATACTCCCGCCTTCGGGGTCGCCATACCTACACAACATTTCATAATAAGAACTAGATTTTGCAATGTATAACATAGATTAGATTAATTTTAGGAAACTTCATGATAAATCCTTGAGTTATCATTTCCTAAAAAACGATCGAGCTATTGGAATTCAAAATTTCAAAATTCAAAATTTGAAGCAATGACGATCAAAATTCAAAATTTAACACAAGGGACCACATCGCCATACCTCTCTTGAGAGCTAACTCTAAAATGCAAAACAAGAAATTCGCCTAGGCAACAATCGAAATTTGGTGACTTCAACGTGATCTCTCTCAAGCTAGCAACTTCGCCACCTTTGGGATGCCTTTGACGTAGTCTTTGGCAAGTTTGCCTCACTTGAAACTAAGCTCGCACTCCCCTTTGAAGATGATGTTCGCACCTTCCTTTAATGAAATTCGCACTTCTCCTTTATGAAATTCGCTCCACTTGAATACCAATCGCACTTCTCCAAAATCGCATATGAAAGATGATAAAATGATAATGTGAAAATGAAAAATTTCACCCTCCTTTTATAAGCGCTCACCTCTCATTTACCTCTAGGCCGACTTTGCCAAAATAAAGAAATTAAAATGATTTTTAAATAAATAACAAGGGCCGACATTTATAAAATAAATCCAAGCGCTCCAATTTTCTATAATAATAAATTAATTAATTGCCTTTATAATTAATTTTTTCGATTTTTAAATAGGCAAAATTAATTAAATAAATGTTTTGCGCAAATTTTAAATGCTATCAATTAAATATTCCAATTTATCGATTTTTAGCATTTAATAAAAATTCAAAAAAATGTTTAGTGCCAAAATTGGAGGAGGGAAAGATGCAAACCATTATCGCTCTGGTCCTTGACTGAGGAACAAGAGCGAATTACCATTTTAGCCTGGAATCTCGTGCTTTCGACGTTCAAAATATCCATCCTTACATTGAAATTGGCATTTTTGCTGGAAATTTCAAACTTGGTTAACTTGACTTTGTAAATGAATGCCTCCTGAGGTGATATCGCCCTGGTCCCTTGGCGAGGGACAGGAGCGATCTTGGTGTTTTCTCCTTGATCTTGCTTGTTCAATCACCAATCTTCATCATATGGCAAGTAATGACGTTGTCCTTTCATTCCACGCCTGCTTTATTCGTCTTAAACAAGGCATTTAGATGTTTAGATGGATTTCGCCCTGGTCCCTTGGTGAGGGACAGGAGCGATCTTTATGCTCTTAGCCAAAATTCTTCGTTCTTAACCTCAACTTCTCGTTCATCGCCTTCCAAACGATATCTTTGATCTTGTGTACCTTGGCTTTGACGTGATCTTGAAGGATAATGAGTGATTATGTGAAAATCGCCCTGGTCCTTGCCTGAAGGACAGGAGCGATACAGCTTCTTGGTTCAATTTGATCACCTTTTGACGTTTGATTTTCTCGCATATCATCTTCTCAAGATCACCTTAGACCCTGTGCAACCCTGTACAACCTTGACTTGGCGTGATTTTTGAAAGAATTGGCTGGTATGATGATTATCGCCCTGGTCCCTGACTGAGGGACAGGAGCGAATTTGGGTATTCTGGGCTCAACCTTGTTTGTATCAACTTGCAATCACTTTCACCATGTAGAATGAGGTCCTTTGATCCCTCTTGGACACTTGAAACTTGATAAACCTTCAAAACTTAGGCCCTCATAGGAATTTCGCTCTGGTCCCTGACTGAGGGACAGGAGCGATCTTGGATATTTGGTGCAATTCTCCCAATATTGGCGACCTTTGATACTTCGTTCTTCGTCAAGACGCTTCAAAACGTCCTTGCCACCTTTCACCTTGACTTGGAGTGGTTTGAACTTGAGTGAAAGACATAATAACAAACATCTCGCCCTGGTCCCTGACTGAGGGACAGGAGCGAATTTGTACTTGTAGGCTCCATCACAACTTGCTAACTTCGAAATTTATCTTCAATGGACTCATTGTGTCCCCTTCCCTTCATCTTTGGCCGGGAGTTTGTTCAAACTTGGCGAGAAATGGTCCTAAGGCAAAAAATCGCTCTGGTCCCTGATTAAGGGACAGGAGCGCCTAGGCCAATTTGAGTCTCCTATTGATGTCTTGTAATCTTCAATTTGTATTCAACGGGTTCATTTCACCCTCCTTTCTTGCCTTCAAACTCAAAACTTGCTTGCTTTTGCTTTAATTTTGCCCTATGAAGAATTTCGCTCTGGTCCTTGGGAGAGGGACGGGAGCTACACTGAATTTCGCCCTGGTCCCTGACTGAGGGACAGGAGCGATTTTGCATTTTTGGTCCATTTTCCTTCACGAAGGCACTTCAAGTTATATTCAATTGATAAAACATATCTCCTTTGATCTCTTCAAATCGTCAAGTTGTTCAAATCCTGCAAGGACAAGGCAATGTTTGATTTTAAGCTCCGGTTCTTCACTGAGGGACAAGAGCGATTTTTACTCCTGGGGCATCTCCGTGCTCATGAAATTCTTCAAATTATATTCAACGGAAAGATCATGCCTCCCTTTACCACTTCCACTCGAAAGATCATCTTGATCCTGCAGGGACAGTAAGATTTTTGAAAACGAGCCCCGGTCCTTCACTGAGGGACAGGAGCGATTTTACTCCTACAGGCCAAAATATCAAGATTTTGGGATTTTAATCACTTCACAAGGCAAAAACAAGTCATTTCCAATGCCCGGGATCAGTTATCAAAATTCTCAAAAATTGGTCAAAATTACTCAATCGGACAAAAATCAAAATCTCATCATCAACACTTAGACAAATTCATTCAAAATTCCAATTGAAAATAGACCAACTCACTTAGCCTCTGGCGAATTCACTTTATTCAAAATTGCATCCTGCGAGAGGAAGCTCAAAAAAGCTCTCAAGACTGACTGGACTTTGGCCTGAAAACGACAAAACAGAAAACCCTAAGGCTTGACCCTAAATCCAGACAACTGACAAACTACCAAAACCCTAAAAAGCAGAGAAAAAGAACAGGCAACACGAACAAAAAGAGGGGGTCCCCATTTTAATGGGGCGATGTGTGAAATGGTCACAACACTACCCCGGCTATCCATTGGTCGAATATTCCAGAGAAGACATGTGTCCAAATAATGCAATTATTTCATTGGCCAGAATTGAGTTTGTTGTAACAAACCCTAATTAGGGTTTTCATTGTAAAATCTTGGCCATTGATCTCAAGTTGATCTGAGCCATCGAATTGTATTGAGGGCACTATATAAGCCCTGGCTCTTCATTTGTAAAGGGGAATAGTCAGAGAATAGTTAGTCAATAGTTGATAGTAGATGAATAGTTAGCTAATAGTGAATAGTCAGTTGATAGAATAGCAATTAGAGTAGAATAGCAAGAGAAGGCAAAGATTGTTGCCAAGATGTTGTTGTAAAAGACTTGTAAAACTTCATTGAAGAAATGGTGAAATCTATGGGTCGATTCAACAATTTGCATGGTCGTTATACTTCTCAGATTTGATTTCATGTTATTAGATGAGTGGAAGAAATGTGTTTGATTGATGGTGAAATTTGTATATCCATACTACTAGCAGTTTGTTGATTGCAGACTTGCCTTGTGTAGTCAACTGGAATCATTCAGCTTAAGCTTAACTTCAATTGTCGCTTCTTCACTGATATGCATCAACTTGATGGTGTCTATACTTATAGCGATGATCTGAACATCATAAAGCTTTCCTTCGAAGATCGCACTAACCTTGTGGAGATGGTCCTGGGATGTCAAATCAAGACTTAGTTAGAATTTCACCAAAGGTTATTCATTGCTCCTACATTCTTAGTGTCAGAATTAGATCCTTTCCTCGCCCTCATCCTTTTTCTTTTTTTTTTCAAAATCTAGGCCAGTGAAATCTTGTGATTCCAGCAAATCAGACGTTCAGGTCATTGAGTGTAAGTCCCCTTGTGATTCCAGCAAAATCACATCATACCACAAAGAGCTTATCCACGAGTAGAGATCCTACATAACAGGAACCTTGAAGCTTCTCCGATTGATCCTTCTGCGATATCTTCAGCATTCGGGAGCTTTATTCAAGAGAGGACAAGGTACCTTTAGGTATTTTATTCTGTGTTTGGTCGTGTACAAAATACACATCAACACTATCCCACTAAAGTCGCTTGTTCGCACGTATAGACCTTGGAATCAGCAGTGATTTTTCAGGAGAGGATAGAATATCTTCGAGTATCTTATTCTAATGTTTGGTAGATGATAAAACAAATACCAATAGGTCCCACAAGGACACCCCTACCCTTTACTAAACCGAAACCTAAAACAGGCCCAAAAACAGCTAAAAACAAAAAAGCAAACTCATTTTGACATTTTCCAATTCACAATTCACAAAGAAGAGAGAGAGAGAGAGAGTTAGAGCAGTAGTGAGATGAGGAGAACAGCAGTGTAGAGAAGGCAATAGAGCATCAAATACACATCATTTGAGGTATGTTTACTATCCATTATTCATTTGTTCAAATTCCTTTGCATTTCTTTTGGCTTTTGAAAAGTTCCAAACACTTAGGGAGCTTTTTTTATTTTATCTTTTGTTTATGTTTGCACTTGTAGCTGTGTTATAGATTTTCAACAAAAAGAAACACTGAGCAGCAGTGAGGGTGAAGAGGTTAAACTTGTAATTTGACTAACTACTACAGGTCATAGAAATATGACTGCCATTGGGGGTTCTTTTGGGTGTGGAAATGTTGTAGGAATACGAGTTCACATGACCCATTTGAATGCCTTTTTGACCTCCTCAAACAATATACAAAAGGCCCATTTAATCCCATAAAACCTCCCTTATATTTTACGTGCATAGAAAAAGACAAGAAAAAAAGTTTTTGGGGGCAGTAGAGTATGGCTGTCATTTGTACAATAAAGACTATAGGGGCTGTTATACAAGAGTTTATTTTCATCTTTTGTGGATATGTAGACTGAGGATAACAGGTTGTAAGGAAAAAACCCTAGCCAAAAAGGTTGTGGTAACTTGCTTGCACATAGAAGAGAGGGCTTTTCTTCCAAGGGAAAGAAAATAACTACTATTGTTGTAGGGTTGTTTAATTCGCAATCATGAGAGGTGGTGAATTCTTCCATTGCTAAATTTTATATGCCCATGCCATACCATCACATATGTCACTTATCTTTATTTCAAACAATTGTTTAATGATGTAATTAGTTTTTGGTCTCTAATTTGGCCCACCTAGAGAACATAAGTTACATGCCACCTTCCTTGATAAAGAATATTCTAAGGTCAGTGTGTTAATAGAAAAAATGAGACAAAAATTTGGATGACGACTGCTTCATTATCATGGATGGACGGATCGATATCAAACATTGACCACTTATCAATATCAGTGTCATATGTTCTACTGGCTCTTATTTCTTAGAGATATTGATTTTTTAGAGAAGTGGAAGGAATCAAACTTCCAATTTTAGATTTTGAAGGATACCATAGAAGAGGTTGGAGCCTTTAATGTTGTACAAGTGGTGACTGGTTCAACTTGTGTATGTAAGTTAGCTAACTTGATGGTGGAGGGCTTACAAGCATATTTTGTGAACCCTATGTTGTGTTTATGCATTGATGAGCACATTGAAGGATATTGGGAAGATAGATTAGGTGAAGGTAGTGGTGGTAGAAGTTAGAGATATACATATGTTCATTTGCAACCATCACACTTCCCTTGTTTTGTTTAGGAATTTTTTGAGGAAAGAGTTCCTCAAGCTAATGGATACTAGATATGCCAGTTACGTCATTTTGTTAGAGAGGATGGTAGAGATGTAGGAGCATCTTCAATTAATGGTGGCTAATTAAGAGTCGGGTAGATGGCTACAGGCAAGCACAAGTGAAGGAAGAAATCTGATACAAAAGATCCTTGATGATGATTGGTGGCCCATATTGAGGTAAAAATTGCTGGTATTATTACTAAATTTTAAAAAGTAAATTTATTAATTTTTTATTTTTTTATTTATTTTGTTCTTTGCAATAACATTCGCTTTTTGACATATTGTTATTTGAGTCCAAAATTCTTAATCTTTTTTGAAATTTTAAGTTTTGTAATTTGTTTGCACTTGTCGATATGTTTGCTCCTTTATCACAATTGTTGTGAAAGTCATAAGATATGCTGATATAGACTCTCCTCGCCTTGGAGAGATATATGAGACTTTTGATAGCATGCTTGGGCAAATGAAGCATGCCATTCATAGTAGGGATCCTACTCTGAGATTTTAAGAGGAGTATATTAGGCCCATTTTTATGTAGTGGTCGAATATTATGAACACCCCACTTCACATGGCAGCCTATGCTCAAAATTTTTAATGGTATGTAGGTAGGTTTGGAAGATTGCTTCTATATCAAAATGAAGATGTGAGAGAAAGGCTCATGAAGGCCCTTCAAAAAATATATATTGATGTGGAGTCTTCTATATCGGGCACATAGTGGCTAGCCTTTGTTAATTTCTATGGTCCAACCTTTAGCAAATTAGAAGTGAGGATGAATAAATCTATGGTAGCTCAAACCAACCCTATTGGACACTGGATGTGGCATTGCGTTGATGCACCAGAGTTGAGGATACTTGCCACTCACCTCCTTTCACATGTTGCTAGTTCCTCTACTATAGAGAGGAATTGGTCCACATATATCTTCATTCAGTTAATTAAGAGGAACAGCCTTATCTTTGAACAACCAAAGAAGTTGTTGGCCATGCATAGTACTTTGTGGCTACAGGATCGATAAATCCTTGCACCAGACTCTAGTGTCACACTATATGTTGATCCCAAAGATGTTATACATGTTGATGAGGAGGAAGCATTGGATAAATTGGTTGGAGTTCCATTGGATGAGGTAACCCCTAATAATGGTAGTTACTTGGACTTGGACTTCTAGTTTGATGTAATCCTACCAAAAGCAGATGCTTATTAGGGACATCTACATATTTTCTATGTTTTTGTCTTTTTGTAGTTGAAACTTGCTGCCTATGGGTGTTTTGTTGTAGTTCTTATATAATATATATGCACATTGATGATAAAAGCATTTTAAATTTTGTTAAATTTTTTTTGTCAATTATCATGTGAAATCTCAATTCAAGTCTAATGCTATGTATTAAGGTTCTATAATGTCTATGATAAATGCCCCTTCAGCCTTATCATATGAATATTTGGAATTATCTTTGTTTTTTTAGTAGACATCTATTTAAACTTGGGATAGCATAGATTTCTATCCATGAAGTTGTTGAGGAAGATTTGAGCTTTTGTGATGATGTTCATGAACATGAAGCTAACAACAAATATGTCGCTGAAAGCTTTCAAGATGGTTATGGCATTCAGCTTCATATTGTTGCTGTTATAAAAGAGGCTTGAGCAAAGAAAGAGGATAAGGCATGGAATAGCTCATGTCCCTATTCTAGTTGTAGGGTCACCTGAAATATAAGAAAAGTTGCCAACTAATTTTTTGGCTTTGAAATTATGGGTACATGGTTGAGAGACATTTCAATAACATTTCCATTAATTCCATATGCTGAACCATAAAAGCATACATGACAAAAGATCCTAATCACTTTATTTAACATATCAAAATGCATCATAAACTAACATACAAAAATTCACAACACTTAACAGCACGTGTATAATCACAAACACATCCATAATATATATAGGAACATACAAGACATAACCAAACAAAGACGTAACTATACACATCACAATACTCATAATGGTATCTTAACGAACACTACGATCCATTTCCCACCACTCTACACATCACAAGACTTGTAATGGCATCACAAGCAACACTAAGTTCCATTTCTTATCAAGTTATTTATGACTCATTTATAGAAAGAACAATAGCAAACTTTAACCTTTGATAGAGCACCCTACCTCCTAGGTAGAATCAAATTGCAATCTTGCAAATAGACTATAGGTCTTCACCCAAGAATCTCATAGCATGTAGTGTTAGATGAATGAAACGATGCATAAACAACTGTCATGCCCCCGCCAAATTGCTACCAATTGCAGCATGCATAGTTGCCCATCTCTAGTGACGAGGCAATAAAAAAGAGGCACCGAATAAAATACTAAAAAGTAGTGCTAGCAATATAATTAATTAAAATAAGATTATGTTTTCAAGAGCAGCGATGTTCTAAGAAAGGTTGGGACTTTTCAAAAGGAAGATAAATATGGGAGATTATTCCATGAGAAGGCATTAATTGGGAGAAATCAGAAAACATGAAGTGACTTTTCAAGTAAATAATTACAGCCAAAGAGGATGCAAAGCGTCCAAGGACAAACCCAGAGCGTTAAGGATGAAAACCCTTAACTTTTCTGACTAAGTAATCAGACAAAAACCCATAATTTGTCTTAGTTATTAAAGGCAAACATTTAAGGAAATTGCTGCAAATTGGAAGAAGAAACATAGCAGAAAATCAAGATAAGATTATTTCAAATTATTTGAATATTATAATAAAATTCGTGATTTTAAATATAAGTTATGTTCATAAATACAAATGTAATTATACTTTTAGAATTTAAAATATTGGTTTAAGACAAAAATAAGGAATGTTCTAGAAAGGGACATTACAATTGGTATCAGAGCAGCAATCTTGTCAACCTGCAGGGTAAGGCTAAAATCACGGATGCATTCTAATCAAAGAGATGTGAAGGTCTACGAAAGGAAGAGGACATAGATCCTGTTCAAGAATTATTGTACAAACTTGAGGCCCCCAACATTATTGACAAGTACCAAAGGTTGTCACAAGATTTCAAATTTAGTTTTCCCCTTGATAAGTACTTCGAGGCACTCGGGAACCATTATCTCAACAAAAGAGATCTATATGAATACATAAGAAAAATGGCCAAGGAGGAGATCAAGGAGCAAGATCCAAGAGAATCATTAATTACAGCAGAATAGAAGTTAGAATCAGAATCACAATAATTTGCTTAAACTAAAGAAGAAGAAGATTATTTTGTATCACCCCAAAAAGCATCACTCCTCACTACATCCTTCACCTTCTTCCACTGCTCTTTCTTGGACTCGGGCCACTGATTCCATTCTGTTGTCATAACCATATGTTGCAATGCTTTTTGCAACTCAAGCATTCTCTCCAAGAGAATGAAATAGGATGCATATCTAGTGTCAACAGGGTTCAGGAAGTCTTTAGAGAAGCTCCTAAAGAGTGCATTTGAAGTGTGGTGGTTGTAGATAAACATCTGCACATCTCTAGCATCATTGAACACTACTTTGATCCACACAAGAAGTCCACCAAATATGTCTATAAGCTGCCTCAATTAATTTCCTTGCAGCTTTGCACACATGGGCTGCATTTGTCACTACTTGGACCACATGTTGTGGCCCAACCTCAATAGAATCCTTGAGGATTTGAAACTGAAAAACAACATCTTTTCGATGCCCTAAACAATCAACTTTTTAAAAAAACTATTGGCCCTCTGTACATGTAACCATGATATTGATGAGTGGATGATGCCTAATGGTCGTCCACCCATCCATGATTATATTGCATTAACTTTGTACCCAACATTCCTTCGTTTTCTCCCTAACACATTTATCTTGGAATAGTTTTAATCCAAGATTGTGGTCCTCAATTTTGTCTCCCCTAGTGGCACATATGATGGACCTGCCCTTGCTACCATTGCCATCATCTCCTTATAATAAGGAGATTGAGCCACATGAAATGGAATGCAATTGGCAAAGAAAAATTTGCCAATGGCATCATCTATATCATCCTTCAACTACACATTGAATAAATCAGCTAGGATTACGAGCATCACTTGTCAATTTGCATTCCCCCCTAGCCTCTCTTGCATGAGCCCCTGAAGAACCTGACATCTCTATTGGTCTCCTTTCCAGTGTATAAGTACAACCATGTAGTTGGCTCTAATGATGTAATGCCCCCTTTTGGCATGATCCTAAATCTTGCCCTAAATTCACAAGTTCAATTGAAATAAGAAATTTAATTTAGTTAAAATTATAACTTTACCAATAAAAATGTCTTTAGCAAGATAAATCCTGGTTTAAGTCCTGCAATCATGTTAGACAACATTTGAAATATAATTCAAAGACCAATTATTTCTATAAGGGTTAGGGATTGAACAACACATAAGTGCATATATATTAATAATCATCTTAATCTATTTAGATAAATCATGCAATGGCTATTTGAACTTAAGAAACCTAAAGCATATATAGCCTGTTTCCCATAATCAACCATAATAGGGGTTGGAGAAGAAGTACAATAAGGTGCCCGAACATTTGCCACAACTAAGCCCAAGGGTGCAGAACATCCAACCAAGACACTCGACCCCTTGGTCTCAAGTGGCAGGAGCTCTTGTCCATCCAACATGAGGTGGGCTACTTAAATGGAGAACTCGTATCTGCTCTCCCAATTGTGGCTCCACAATAAGGCACCCAATGTACACTACAACTAAGCCCAAGGGCACAGAGCATCCAACAAGACACTCAACCCCTTGGCTTCAAGTGGTAAGAACTCTTGTCTATCCAACATGAGGTGGGCTACTTAGAAGGGGGACACGTATCTCTCTCCTTATTGAGGTTCCTCTCTAATCCTTACATGATGGCTTATAGGAGACTCAATTGAATAAATAAATAGTTATATAGATTAACTACTATCATTATTACTATGACAAAATAGTGAAAGATTATATGTCAAATATCATCATTATGTTACATAGCACAAAATGATTAGGACACAAGACTGCCGTATTTTTGAATGCTGAAACCTAAATCAAAACTTATCTCCTTTGATGAGTGCAGATTAAATATAATGATTTCTGACCCTGATCGATATCCTTGATGCCCCTTTAACCAAATGAGTTTCTCCCTTCTTTATAGTCTTCAATAGGTAGTGGAGGGTTATGTCCCTTCCTTCAGTCACATCCTTTTCAAGAGTGGTGTCTCCTCATACTGTCCTTTGCCCTTTAACAACTCGTTTTTGTTAACATAAAGAGATTGCTGCCTTAATTAATAATGAGATTGCTGCCTTGATTGGTATTGCTCCTTAACAATAATTATATGTGCCTTTGTATAGTGATCGCTGTTATATCAGCCTTGCATTGGTGCTGGGTTAGATTGCTAACATCCGATGGGATAGAATTATCACCTTCTCTTTGCTGTTTGTCTTGGTCTGATCTAAATTACAGAATATTTTGAAGTCTTAGGGATAGAATTATCACCTTCTCTTTGCTGTTTGTCTAGAATTATCCCATATTGACCTGAGGATGATGTGAGTATTTGGTATCATGGTGAGGGCATGATAGATGAGCTTGTGGCCTATGAGAAAAAGAAGCAGAAATAGGTGCAGCTGCACTGGCATCAATAACACCCCATAGCTTATATATCTCAGCTCTGTATTTCAGGTTTGTTGGTCTGCCCCAAAATTCATATGCTTCCACACCTTTTCCTTGGATATGAAGAAGGTGGGCATTAACTCTAGTAATGCTTCCATAAAAGTTAACTGCACATAAGTGGTACTTACAAAACCTTGTGCCCCTAGATGTACCAGTCTTGGTTGGCAATTTTGTTGCAAATTGTTTTAGAGGAGACTTACGATCAAAAGGACCCTTAGCATACTTTAGTAGTAATGTGGAGTGGCAATTTATACTTGCAGCTGCACTTGCCATGGAACTAGTGGTTTGGATTTCAGTCTCATGGTCACCCCTCTCAGCCTCAGCCTCAAAAGCGCAATCGGATTCAATACTTTTATTGTGAATCTTGACCTCATCCTCACTCATGCCGTGAGAACTCATCGACACTGCAATAAACAATATAAAATTTATAAGTTTATAGTTCAAGAATTATAATTCAAACTAATCTTTGTCAATCAAGGATTTCACTTTTGTTTTTATTACTTAAGGTTGCACAAATCGGAGAAGCAGAGGATACACAAAATTTTAGCGTAGTTTGACAAAATTAAAAATAAATTTCAATGTTGAATCTTAATATAACAATAAACATTGAACAATGAATCATTGACTATACACTTGCAGCCATGCTTATGAAACAAATAATAAAATTAAAATTTGAATATGAAACTAATTTAAAAAATTCAAAAAATAATTCTAGAACCCTACCTTATGCCTTTCACTTCACTCACTCTTTTGCTCCTCTTCAACCTAGCTGTTCAAATGAGTTTGTGAGTAAAAATAAGGAATTTGGAGTGTTTTGTAGAGTTTAGGAGGCATTGGTGGGGCCCATTGGCTATTAGGGTTCGGCCTTGGGATATGGTTTCGAGGCAAAATTACTGTCTTGATAGCGTTGGTGGTCCAGCGAGGGGATGTCCCTCCCCCCAGTCCCAATGTCTCAGGGACGTCCTTGTCCCCAAAATGCTTGGAGTTCGGGGGGTGGGGGTGGGACGCGTCCTTGTGGTTCAGTGGTATTATATGATTGTTTGTCTTGCATTCACCATCTGATAAGTGTCCATAGATAGCTGCAAAATTCATTGAAACATGGTAGAGGTACATTTTTATCACATATTTTAATGGAGATTTTTATGGTGAATATATATGTAAAGTTAAAATATGGACAAAATAATTTATTAGAAGTGTCAAACATATATATATATGTGTGTGTTGGCCTTGTTCTTAGTCTTCAAGACCATTGAAAGGGCCTCTTGAATTTATTGGGCAAAATGAATTATTTGAAGGCAAAATATAAGTATTGACCGTTATATTATGGTTTTGATAACCTCAAAAGAGGCCAATAGGCAAATAATGTTGGCAGATTTGCTTTTTTTCTATGTTACCAGGTTTGCTTGTCGCTAGGTTGGATTTGGGTTTGGTTCGCACCAGATCTGAGTACTGGTCTGGTTTGCCTATGGGTTCTGCAATTTGGCTAAAAGATTATTTTTACATACCTGCTGGGGTCTAAGTTAAAATCAGAGCTGAATATTATTAATAATTGAAGGTTTTTGTTGTACCTTGCTACAATATCAGTTATAAACTTATATCATTTGGTAATGTAATGGTTTCATAAAATTTATTGTTATATATCTGCTAGTTGCATTTGCTGTCACATTATACCAATATTATTTATTGTTGGATTTGCTGCAATATCCGTGATAATTTGATGTATGAGGGTTTCCCATATTTATTGTTTTGCTATCAATTAACATTGATCAGCATTTATTAGAGCAGATAAACACACTGGCTGCATATATATATGATTCTTACCTTTTTTTGTGTGGACGAACCCAAAACGAAACCAAACCTCATTTTTTTTTAACTGAACCCACGAACCGGATTCACGAACCCGAACTAGGATCAGTACCAGAACTGGCAATTTAGCCATTTTGATAACCTCCTAAATTCACATCTTTCAAAGTTGTAGTTTTGCTTGTTCTTAAAACATCCCAAATCACCATCACAGTCTTAATCGGTAGTTTTAATCTAAGTCACAAGATACGGCGATTTTCATGGATGAGGTTCGAATTTAATCGAATTTCAAACTTCTATAAAAAAAATCGAATTTAATCAAATTTCAAACTTCTATAAAAAAAATCGAATTTAATCGAATTTCCTCTATAAAGCACTGCTATCCGCCTCTAAACACAACTCAGCTGGTCGTGGGTATTCTTTGTATATGTTTTGTATCTATTGGGTCATGGGTGTCTGCAACTGCTGGGTCGCCCTTGGATTTTCTCCAACAAGGGTCGCTATTCTGATAATTTATTAGAAGTATACATATATTTAAAAATAAACAAAATTATAGAAGGCGAATTTTATCCGATTTTTTTTTCGAATTTTTCCCTTGTCGAATTTCATCCGAATTTCATGGCTGTCGAATTTGAATTCGAATTCGAACCTTGTGACTTAGGTTTTAATGGTTTGCTAGCTCACAAATATTTGGGCGGCATTCAAATTGAGGATTTCATGGTTTGCTAATCTTTTAAAATGGCGACAACAAAGGAATATGGGTTTGCCCTAGAAATGTTAGGGCAAAAATGATTTGTTCTGCAAGTTTTCTCCGTTCCAAATGCAGAGTTTGTGCTCATTGCCAAAATCTAACCTTCTAAAATGCTGACAGGAAAGGTATATGGGTTTGCCCTAGAAATGGTGAGGCACAATTGATTTACTCTGCACATTCTCTCTGCTCCGAATGCAGACTTTGCACTCATTCTCACACATTTGTACAGGAGTGGAGAGTCTTTGAACTCTCCCGTGTTTTAACCCAATAAGGAAGAATATTGCTAGTATATGAGCTTGTGTATTGTTTCTTTATGCTGTAGATTTTTCTTATGTTAAATTTGCAGCCATTCTCTAAAATGTTTTTTGTTATGTGATGAAAATAGTCTTGTTCAAATATACATGTTTTCTTCTCAATGCAACACTGAATATAATATTGGGTGTTTTTGGATTTGTGAGTTTGGAAATCATAGGTGAAAGTCTCCTTTCTTATGTTTGCTAACAATTCTTCATTTAAATCCTTATTGCAGTTTTATTTCGAAATAATCTTTTTATGGGAATAAATCTTTGTATTTGTTCCTCTTTTTCAGAAAATCTATTCATTATTTTCTAGGAAAAACTAAGTTGTTGGTCCCTTGTTAGCATTATTTAGGGTTTGCTTTTTTGTTTTAATTTTAGTATTTTTACCTTTCCTGCTTTCTAGTTAAAAGCATGCCCCCTGAAAAATGTTCAAACCAATAAATTTCACTGATTGCAAACAAAGAGAACCTAAACATCCAGCATTTTTCTCATCTCCTTTCATTAGTCTTATTCTTTGTACAAATATGTCAAACTCTGGACACTCATTTTGCAAAAGCTGCTTTAACATGCATCCTAAGGCCTTTAAGGTCTATAAACACCTTGAGGTTGCTAGAGATTGTTTCCTTGTAATGTCAATGATGGTTATCAGATTTTCTAAGTCCAATGTTCCTCTCAGAGTGTAGTCTCTTCTCGCTTTTTGACAAAGGGGACTGTGGGGATGTCTGGCATTAGGGTTCTCAGAGTTGGAACTCTTGGCAAGGGGCCACAAGGGCTCCGAATTTGCAGGTATTTTTCCTTTTCTGGGTTCATGTTTATGAGGTGCCATAGGTTTCCATGGCCTTTAGAGAGCTCATTCATGTCCATCTGTTGATAGGTTTGGGTTCTTTCTTTAGCAAGAGTTGGTGCTATCAAATTTTGTAATGAAAAAATTAACACCTAAAATAGATGATGGTGAAATTAACAGTGAATATATCTAAATTGTTTCATATCTATGTTATGCGGATACATGTTGATGTTTACGTAATTCTGTTATATGTTATGCATATGCAGTATAATAGTGAATTTCCTATCAGAACGATGCACTAAGAGACTAATAAACCTTATGAGATGAACTGTGTCAAGGATGCATACTAAATTTTGGACCAATGTAAATTCTTTTGCTGGGAGGAATGTAAATTCTTTTATATTCTTTTTTTAATAGCTCAGATCCACCTCCCATGTGCTTCCCAATTGTCACTTTTCCTAGCTTTGATCAAGCTTTGGATGTATTACACCAACAAATTTAACGCAATGAAGTATACTGCTTCAAAATTCTGGAAGATTGGGAATAACAAATAAGTAATAACATCAAGAAAACATCTTGTGAGTTTGATACATGATCGTTACATTGTTATACATTTTGAGGACAAGCTTCCCAATCCATTTGGGACCACCCTTCTCCTAACCTGCAACAGGAACTACAGTACTGCCTGTTGTGAGAAGGATCGAGTCATTAAAAGATAAAGGTAGGATGTGACAGAGTGCAGATTTATACCCTAGGCTCTATCAGTAGCGTTCAGAGCTCCTCTTCTTTTGCTTTAATTAACTACAACCGAATAATCAATTCATCTAGGTATCTATATTTTTATTTCAATGGAATTTCTGTTTGTTTCTAATTTTCTTGGATGATTCTGTCTTGATCTTTCCTTGAATTAGCCTTTCTCACATCCTAGACACTGACCATGTTGTGAAATCATTACACATATTTTGAATGATAAAGTCCATGGGTAAACACCTTCTGCTTTAAATAGTGTTAAAAGGATGAAGTCTATGGCTATACATATTGTTCCTATGGTGGTGAGGAGTCTATACTAGATATGAAGTATGTGTATTGTCTTGAGTGATAGAGCTTAACATTTTAGGTTCTGAACAATGCAGTTTGCTAATCTATGTAATTTTGGAATGGCCAGTTGATGGCAACTAGTATTGTGTGGACGATTCTCATCAGCTTGTATTTACCCTCTTATAGAAAGCTAAAACAGTAGAACCCAAGAGCCTGTGTGTAAATATTAAAATTAGCCTCTTCAGAATGACAATTAATAAGTAATTTATGATGACCAAGACAAGGAAATTCTGCCAATACCTCACCTCAGACTGAACACTAAATTACTGAGAGGAAACTGGTTTTTCACTATTAAAGTAAATAACAACCTGATATGATCTAGACCTGGAATGCTTTCTATAGCAGGCCAACATTGTTTTATGAACTTTTGGGAGAGGATTTGACAATGCAGATTTGTTACATAATGATTATACATAGTCTAATTTCTGCAATTATCTGTTGCCATTGCTCTATTTTTTTCTTCTTGAAAATTTGCCTCATGTATGAATTGCTTACCGTCTAACCAGTATGTTTGATCCATCTTATACATTGTTAAATTGCAAGGTATCATATGGTAGCACAACATACCATAGCAATCAATATGAATTTTGTGCTCATTCAGAACTATGGTGAAATTTGCTAATAACCCCATAACTATTTGGTGTTTTTTCAGACACAAGGAATGAGGCCCAAAGTAGTTCCATACAAGGGTACTCTTTCTGCACTCCGTAGAATTGCTCAAGAAGAAGGAATCCGGGGTTTGTATAGGTCAGTATGCAAATATGATACTTTTTGTTTCCCCTTGTTCACTGTTCCTAATCTTTAAGTGAATCTTACTATCACTCAATGATGTATCAAATTTCCTGTACAGTGGACTTGTGCCCGCATTGGCAGGAATCAGTCATGTTGCTATTCAATTTCCTGTATATGAGAAGATGAAGGCTTACTTGGCAAGACGGGGTGAGATCCCATTCCAAATTTATCCATGCTCAATTCACTTAATAACATTTTATCATTTTGTACCCTGGCTCATTTTTCTGCTTATCAATGTGTGAGTTATAAATTATAATGGTGCAGGTGGGACAACTTCAGACAAGCTTGGTGCTGGTGATGTTGCTGTTGCCTCTTCTGTGTCCAAAATAATGGCATCAACAATGACTTATCCTCACGAGGTAGAATTATTGACATCAACACAGAGAAGCTGTTTTATGGTCCAATTTGTTATGAGTTTTTGCATACTACGTTCATTTGCATTTTCTCTTTGGAGGGTAGTTATGCTTCTCCATTCCTGAATTATAATTAGAATGGATGGATCTAGATTCTGTTGTTTGACTTTGGATAACTGTAATGGAATCGTTTTGATAGAGTTGCTGTAGAAATCTAGGGCATATTTTGTTAGTTTTTCCCTTCTAAATTTTGCTGTTTAGATTTTTTCCCTAAATATCTCTTTAACATCCTTGTGGATCATCACTGAAACATTCTACTGTATTTTTGACTCCTGTTTGCTATTTTTGTTGGTTTTCAACAGGTGGTAAGATCAAGGCTTCAGGAGCAAGGTCATGCTAGGGATTCAGAAATACGATATACAGGTGTAGTTGATTGCATTAAAAAAGTGTTCCGTAGGGAGGGTGTTGCTGGTTTTTACCGTGGCTGTGCGACAAACCTTATGAGAACAACCCCAGCTGCTGTAATAACATTTACTAGTTTCGAGATGATTCTTAGGTTTCTACAAACATTAGAATCTAGTCCATCCAATACTGGCAATTCTGAACAACAGCCAAGTTCTGCTGGTATCGAACAAGAAGATGATTCTGTTTTCAAATCTCACCAGGCAGCATCCAAGATGGGATCTTTGGCCTTGCCAAAGAAGGATCAGTTGACTGCAAGACATTGATTTAACTTCAAATTCTTCGTAGACTTTCTGGTCCAATGACTCGGCTATGTACCAAAGTTGCTGGGCTGGGATATATGGTATTGCGCATGTATTTGTATGATAATGGCCAGGAAGCATTACAGAGGCCTTTAATGTTATATGTAATTCAGTGTCAGATGTATCTTTGTTTCCTCTTTCCTAAAATTCGAGTAGAGGAGGATGGTAATCATATCACATCATTTTTTCTGGATACCATTGTAAACTGGCTCTTGCAATTGAACGAACTTATTCTGCACAGTTTTTTTTTGTTAAAATTTTGAGGAACTTTGTTGTAAGTGAACTGTTAAACTTTGTACTTGAATTCAAACATTTAATTAACACTAGCATAGATATCCAAATATATCTATCTTATCAGTTTTGAGGTGCCTATGTATCTTATGTTACAAATGTAAATAGGTATAATAGATTTACTTAGGCTCTTACATATCTCTTATGCAGCAAATGTAAAATAATCCTTTTTCAGATATATTTAATATATCAATGCTATTATTACATATACACATGGACAGTAGAATTTTTATTTTTATTATTATTTAAGAGCTATTTTATTTACTTTATTTTGACCTAATGAACTATTGTTTTTTTTCACAATTTTCATAAACTAAATGAAAAAAATAATTCACCACAGTACATAGCTATTTTAATATTGTAAAAGATTTTAAAAAAATAAAATGTCCATAGATTATATATTGCATACACACATAAACACAAAATTTTTAATGTTTATTTGAAACTTATTTTATTTTATCTACCTTTATTATTTTATTTTTCCTTAAAATGTTATTATTATTTTTCTTAATCCTTAAAAATTAAACAAGACAATTATTCCAATAGAATTTTTATTTTAATGATGTGAAGCATTTTCAATAGTTTTACATATTATTCTATTTAAATATAAAGTTGTTTTATTTATTATTTTTGTTTATAAACTATTATTCTATTTAAATATAAAGTTGTTTTATTTATTATTTTTGTTTATTTTTTCTTTTCTATATTTGTAGTAAATATATCATTTTTGAGTCTGGCCGAAGAAGGTGAAGGAGATTACGAATTAAAAACTGGGTGCATGCAGTGGCGAGAAGATTGCAGAGCAGTCTCCTGAATTTTAATTTGATATTTCCCAAAATTCAAAATTATATGTGATGATTTGAATCACTCTAATTTTTTAGTAGTTTAATTGGCAAAGATGTTTCTTATGACTAAGATTTATTTTCTGCAAAACTATCCTTCATTATTTATAATATCATTTATTTGTTGAAAACAGTTTTTGCTTAATAATATCATTTATTTGTCGAAAACAGTTTTTGCTTAATATTTGTGTAAAATATAATTTTGTGACATAATAATGACATTAAATTCCACCCTTATAACTCTCCACCTTTGCAAGGCCCTTTGAAACAAACATCTTTTTTTGTTTTTGCTAAGCTTGAAACTCAACAAAATACCAAAATCTATATGTATCTGTTCATCACCTGTATGCCCATGCCCATGCCCATGCCTGCTCCACATGCTCACTTTTTCTTCATTAAAGAGAGTGGTGGATGGTTTCAAGTTTTTCCAAAATGTTGGGCAATACCTTGAATCAATCAAAATATTTTTTTTTCCCCTTTTCTCTGCTTATAAGCTTTTATGCACAGACATTGGAGTTCTAACTCATTTTTTCTTAAAACTGAAAAAGTTTGCATACGTTACATCAACCCTTGGTGCATCTTGACTAAAAGATCTGTTATTTTAGGTATAGTAAGGCTTTTCATACATGTAAAACAAGTTTAAGGGCTTGCTGGAATTGAAAAGTTTAGTGGGTACAATGTTTTACGAATGATACCATTGTATTAGTTCATTTATTTTACGTCTTTCACTGATAAATTTATTGTATCTGAATTTGTCATTAAATTGAATTGAATGAGTTTTAATGATGTCTAGGAGACCATCACTATATGAGATCAAGAGCAACATCATTAACAATTTTCAGGTACTTTTCATTGTTAGTAAATTGGTACTTTTCATTGTTAGTTCTTTTATTGTAGATCTTGATCAAGAAGCCTGCAATCCTCCTCAAATCAGATCCAAAATGTCAGTCACACCTCTTAATAATACTTATGGTATTCCAAACATATAAAAATTGCTGTTCCGGGATGACATGGATATCACTCGAGTGAAATATTGAGGGCATTAACAAACAAGAATTCTTATAACGGCAGAAATCACTTGTAACCTATAATGACGTGAAGCATTTTCTCATTTTTGGGGCTGACACTGACAAATCAGTTGTTTGAAGATGCATGAAAGGTATTTTCCACTTAATGTTCTTATCTTCATTGGTAACTGTTTTCTGTTACAACCCTTAATGATCATTAGTTTGTTGTGTGGGTCGATAACAGCTGTTAGTTTCTGATCACTGGGGAATGACTTCTACAATGGGGAATTGCTGCAAATTGTTTTATTTTTCTTTTCTATTTTTATTCTAGTTTTTAAGTTTTTTTGGGTTTGAATGAATGAATGTTTTTAATAATGTTCATACAAGATCAAACAGTCTATGATTCACGGGCAGTCAGCAAATAGAAAAGCATTCAAAGAATAAAATACCACGCTTACTAAATCTGTTTTTCCTTCTGCATCTTGAATCTTCTACTGTATATCTTGATGGGGAAATTTCAGCTCTTGTTTTTGATCAAGTAAAATAAAGTTTTAAAGGGACCAGAAACTCTATACAAGACAGGTTTTAGAAGGACCTGAAACCCGAACCCAAAAAATAAACTTGAAAGACCACTCAAAGAAACAGAACACAAGAGAGAATTGGCCCAGCCAATCAAAAGAAGGGGAACAACATTAACCCCCACCCAAAAACCAACAAGCTGCCAAAAACCAACAGCCCTACCCCAGCCAGGAAAGATCAAGAATTTGACCTACCCTTATGGGATCGAAGGGTCATATCAAAAGAGGACTGGGACAATTTAGATTTTTTACTTTTAACAGTAATCCATCCCTCCTCAACCCTAGCAGCAGTCTTTTGCCAAGAGGAAGGGTCCAAAATAGAGGACCTCCCATCACCAGGAGGACCAGAGCCAGCATCCACAGATGTAGAGATAGCAGAAGATCCAACAACAATCTGAGATGCGGGAGGGTCATCCATCGAATCATTTTTCTCACTCGGGGTGCCACCGCATGCATTCACACATTCCTGAGGCACAACAACACCAGAAACATGAGGCGTACCCTCAGTCTGAGGAACCTGTGCCACCACCTGGGAGAAGCTTTTCTTTTTAACAAAATAATGTTCAGAGGATGCACCTTTCCACCAAGAAGCAGATCTTTTTTTCTTTTTATCTGTTTCACACCCTACAGCAACATGTCCAGTCTGGAAGCACTTTCGACATCTAAAGGGAATACCTTCAAAGTCAAGTGGTTGGACCCAAGATCCCAAGGAAAATTCAATCTCTAACTCAGCTGGAAGCCCTTTAGAGACATCAATATTAACCAAAATACGAGCATAAGTAGAATGATAAATTTGGTAGGATTCCTTATCAATCATTAGGAATTCACTTAAGGCCTCCCCTACTTCCTCTAGCAGAGAATCCGTCCAAAGATGAAGGGGAAGGTTGGGGAGCCTAACCCAAATAGGAATCTCATTAAATGAATCAGTAGATGGATTAAAGGTTGAGAACCAGGGTTTAACTATCAAAACATATTTGTCCTCCTAGCTAAAAGGATTAATCCCTAAGATTTTCGATCTGTCCTCTGCAAATTCAAATTTAGCAATGAAAAAACCCTTGGCTGAGGGAAAAATGTTAACTAAACCTTTTATGATCAGTTCCCAGCTTTGGGAGATCCAAGTATGCAGCTGAGGAAGGCTTGGCCAAAAACCCCGGAACCTGCAAATCAGACCATGAGCTTCAAACACTGAGGAAGTGTGGATGATCTCCATGTCCGTATCTGCAGACACCTTGAAAACCAGAGGTTTGCAAACAGAAACCGCCACAGGCCCTAAGCCACGGGTACCCCAATCAGCTGCAGAGGGCGCAGGAAGCACCGTACCACCATCCGAAACCCCCGCAGAGCTCCCAAGAACAACACCAGGACTAGCCGCACCAGGGGTTAGGGCAGAATGCAAAGGGTCAGCATCGCGAACAGTAGTGGCGGCCTTGGCAGTAGTCGCAGACGGCAACGCGGCGGCCTTAGCAACAACCGTAGCCGCACCAGGGGTTAGGGCGGATTGCAGAGGGTTGGCCTCGCGAGCAGCAGCGGCGGCCTTAGTCGCAGTCGCAGATGGCAACGCGGCGGACAACATCACAAACATGGAAGCCCTCGCAGTCGTGGTGGAAGCCCTCGCAGTTGCGGCGGAAGGCATCGCAAAATTTTTTATTTTTTTTATTTTTTAAATTTTTTAAATTTTTTTATTCAGGTGTTCACGTTTAGAGTCCATAAATAAACTATCTTAATTATTGGCACCTACAAACTCGATGAAGATAATAATATAAAAACTGTTCCAATAAAAAGAAAAAATCAAATATGAATTTTGACTTTCATATTTTTGTATTAATTTAAAATGTGTGTTTTTTTAATAATGTTTTGTTGATGTATGTTGGTAATAATTACAAGTTAGGTAGGTGGATCTATTTAAGACAAAAGTACTTTCAAATATTTGTTAGTGGGAAATGAATGACAAATATAGTCATTGTTTTGAGCTTTTCCATCTTAATTTCTTTTTTCATCTATGGTAGAAACAAAAAAATAAACTATGTGATGTCTTGTAAGTCATTGTTGTCTTACATTTTTAACTTATTTAAAAGAAAATAAAATTCCCTTCAGACCTAATCTAGGTTAGTCAAACCAAACCATATCAAATCAAATCATATACTTCAGCACAATCGAATCAAATCCATATACTGAAGCCTAACTCTATTTAAATCAAATGATAATAATTAAGAGTGATAAAACCATGCAAAACAATGCTATTTTAGGAAAGCAAATATAAAGGGGATCCAAATACTTAGATTTAGGATCCATGTAGATGAATAAATTTGGTCTTTGAATGTGTCTATATATATATATATATATATGAGAGTTTCGATTCATAACTTTAGACAATAGACAAATTTTATGTCGTATGGATCTTATCTATTTGAATTTTGGTTCACAGAATTTTTCACTTTGTATTATTTGTCAAGGATTGGTTATGTTTAGAAATATCTTGGGAAGATGTCAAATTGCAATGTTCAAGTTTATTTAGGTTGACTCTCTTGATTGACAATTCCATATGATGTGGGATTGATCTCTATTATGAGATTGACCCAAGACAATGAAAAACTCACACCAAGGTATAGAATAAATGTTTGGACATGAGGTATGATAAATGTCAAATGTATGTGAATATAGTAGAAATGAATGAGATAATATCAAATGTGAAAATGTGTGAAGATGGGAATATATGAAAGATTGAGAAATGAGTTGAACTTTGTACAATATTATACCATTTATCAACATATAATTAAAATGAACCCAAAACTAAATAAAAATCGACATACATTTATATCATCTTTAAATCTCGATCATGCAAATTTGAATCTTCTAATTCCTTGAAATTTAAATTTGTTATCATTTAAGCTAAGGGGCTGTATAGATGTATACACATTGCAGCTTTTGTGCTAAGGAATTACCCAGGAATGTTTGACCAGTTTTGATGAGAAGGCCCTCGGAGTTCTCAAGGTTGTCAAAACTGTTTAAGTTTGAAGTTCCTCAGGTTTCGATCAGCATCTCAGATGTCCTCATCGATGACAGTGAAGCTCCATGCTTTGTTAGTTTACTGCTAAGTCACATGTAGTGGGCCCTTCGCTTTCTATTTGTTTGTGTGCACATGGATTACGTTAGCAAAAGGCTCTCAAAGGCACAAATGCACAACGGTTTTGGCGTAAATTATGCGAGCGCCATTGATTTTCATATGATGCAGAAGATTGTGTGGACTTTAGTATCGCCAAAAGTGTCCTGTCCCTAGTAATCTCAAGATGCTAGATGCAAATGTGATGAACGATCCTCGAAGGTTCTTTGAGCTCAAATGAAATATTGGAGACCACATTGGTTAGTTTCGATTGATGATGGGTTCCATTATTTGGTTGGTTGGTTTGTGTACACTAGTTGTAGTAATGACAGAATGAATGAGACGTTCATGAGATTAAGTAGTTTTAGAGATAAGAGACACAATATGAATACATTTTTAAGTTTTTTTGGATGTAGGTTTTTCTATTATGAATCTTGATCAAGAAACTTGTCGTTTTGTGAAGCCTTGCCTCCTTAAATATCTCATTTAAAGTGTCAACTAGTAAATTGTTTTCAAACTGAGTACGGATATATTCATACTTTGCACACTCTATGATGAAGTGTTGTTCAATTTCAACCACCCCTTTGCTACAAAAAATGCAAGTTCGTTTTTCCCATTCTTCCTTGGGGACTATCCATCTGCTCGTCCACACTTAAGATAATGAGAACTGATCCTTTGTTGTGCAAATAAAGTTTTAGCCTTTCCCTTAATTACAACCCTCAAATGAGTTGTTTCATTATTTTCCCACATTGAGTTGAACTATTTGGTATAGTGCACTTTTTTTCGACCTATCTATTTTGTCACATGATAATCATTATTTTTTGTAACACAATTATTTTAATCTCTTCATTAATGTTAGGAAATTCTTGTAAATTAATGTCCTATTTGCTCATCCACTTGTTCTACTTCATCCAAGTCTTATTCTTACGATCTAAATCCTCCTAAACAACTATTTTGAACCAACGATGTTTATCTACATTTTCCATTATTTTTAATTAGCTTATCAAACAAATAATCGCTAATGGTTCCATCAGAAACATTCCCGCTTCAACCAGGAGGATCTCATATTGGATCATTGATTTGACCTTAAGATGACTAGTGATTAATTTTTTTTGAACTCTTTCTAATTTTGACCACTTGAGGTTTGACATGCTACTCACCCAAACCTTACATCCATAGAGGGCCATTGACATGACCAACAAACCAAAAACGATTTTCTTGGTTTTTCAATCCCATAACTTCACTTTCTTGCACTTGTTCTCAAGTAGGTAAGAAGCTCTCCATCCTTGTATCCTTTTTGTTTAACATGTCTCCCAACTGGCCCTATTGTGAAAATAAATTTTTAGGTACTTGTATTCTTCCACTATATCTAATGAGCTTCCCTCAAAGATAAAGTTAACATGCCACTTCTTCCTTTTCAAAGAAAAAATCATGACTTTGGTTTTGCTGGTGTTCACTTGCATCCCAACCTCTTGGCAAAAGAGTTCTAAAGCCTTCAAATGTTCTCTCAAACCACTGACATATTTTATAAATAGAATAATGTCATCTATATACAAAAATAACTTCATCATGAAACCCGCTAGCTGGATACCCTCTCCCATGGTTTTGTATAGCCATTCTTCTAGTTTATCAATATATAAGCCAAATAATGTGGGGGGTAAAGGACAACCCTGTTTGACTCCAATGCCATTGTCAAAGCATTTAAACATACCCTCTTTAGTTTTAATTTTAGCGCTAACCTACTCATAAAGCTTGTGAACTGCTACTCTATATTTGTTTAGTATCATAATTTCCTCTATTCTAATCCAAAGCTTGTCCCCAATAACAATGTAAGAGGCTTTTTTAAAATCAATGAAGCAATAAAACCTTCTCTTGCTTGGGTATCCCAAAACTTTTCAATGAATTGCCTCAGAGTGATGCAATGATCAATTGTAGGGTGCCTTGGCCTAAAGCTAACCTCCCCCTTTTCTCCTTTTCCCTCTTTTTTTGCCCGCAGACTGATTATGTGTTCTATTATGCTTCCAAAATTTTATCCAAGAAGAGGGTGATTAGAATAGTATAATTGTTAGAAGGATTATTGATATATCCACTTTCGTAGATAGTGATAACGACACTAGTTGTCCACTCAGTTAGAAAATTTCTTTTTGTGAAATTGTTAAAGATTCTCTTGATGTGTGAAGTGAGGAGCTTAGCTCCCCATTTTAATTTTTTTGCATGCAACCCATCAATGTCTTGAGCTTTACCACCTACTAATTCTTAATGCCTTGTTTGATTTTTTCATCGAGAAGAGCTTTGTTGATGTGTCAATCATGGGAGGGTTACCTTTCTCTTGTGGTTGCTCATAAACAAGTTTCACATAATCTAAATAATGGACATCTATGATATTATTTTCTATTATTTTTCTCTTTTGTTGTAGCTCCCTCCATAAGCCTTCAAGGTTGTGTTTCCCTAAAGATTAAATATTTTCTTCTTAAAATCACATCTTTCTTTTTTAGATTTTATCTTGCTTCTTTGTTTGGTTCATTCTCTTTAAAGGATATTTTATTAGTCTTGCATTCTTCATCATATCATGGGTTAGTTGAGAAGTATTTGAAACCCTCTTCATAGGTTGAGATCTTTTACACACCTTTAGAGCCTGGTAGATTAAAGGGATCAACATATTACTGAGCTAATGTCATCATTTTCTTCATTGTTTTCCTCATCTACTATGTTTTTTTGTTGTTGTTTGAAGGTGTTGTTCAAGTGCAACAACATAGAGCTCTTGATTGTCTTAATTTACAAGAATTTTACATTGTTTATGAACCTTATTATGCACGTGTTGGTCTTTCCCTCCTTGTTGGATGTTTTGTGAATGCTAAACTTTACAAGGAGAGGCATATGATTGAATTTCAACTCAATAGGACATCCTGATATTGAACTCCAACATCTTGAAAGTAGAACTTGAGAGCATATTACATAGTCCACCATACTTTTCCTTTCATAGGGTTTATAGGTGATGTCATTGGATCTAGATCGAGTTTTTATGCCATTAGAGATAACTAAACCATTCAAGCTGCATAGACCTAGCAACTCTACTCAAAGTGCAACACACTCCTATTCCCATCTTGTGAAGCTCTTTCCCACAGATAGTCCCTATTTTCCTCTAGCCATAGTGGGTTCTTATCCTCTCTTTTTTTGTGTAGACACCTAAAATTGATCATTTACATTTGGTCGATTTATCATTGTTATTCATCTATTCCAGATATCCTATTAATTAAATAATTCATTATTATTTAATTAATTATTGATATTCTTCTATTTTCTAGCCTACCCTCCTAGGTAGCTAATTTAATTAATTTACCATGTTGACTATACCCCTTACCCCATTTCATCTATTAAATTTGTAGCAATTGACTATAGCAACCCAATATCTAGAGGCCAATCGAATAGGACAAACAAGAGAGAACAATAGAGACAAGAACAAATTGTATTCCTATCACGATGCAAAAAGCTCAATCAAGAAACAATGTACATGAGCTTACTTATAAAGGCAAGGCAAAAGGGAATGAGAGAACACAATAATGACATGTGGCCAAATAAGATGCAAGGGTAGGTAGAAGTTAGTTAGAACTCAATCACTCGATACAAGTAACTATGCATCCTAGAAAAAGACAAGTCCACCTAAAGTGAAAATGCTCCAACTAATCCTATGCAATTCCTTAAGTAAGCTTAAGTAAAGTGTAATTATATCATAGGAGATAAAATAAATAAATAAATTTCACCAACACCCCCCCTTAAGTGCAACTTAGGGAAATATATACTCAAGCTAACAATGCAAGATGGATCCCGACTACTAGGTCATGTTAGGTACCCATGAACAAATGCAAAACAATCTCTCACAAATGGAGAAAAGGAGAAAAACGGGTGGTAAAAAACTCCCCACCAAAAGATAGATGAACACACAAAATAACTCTCAAAGAAGAATGAGGACAAAACCTCAAGTAAGGAAAAAATCGCCCCCCCCCCCCCACAATTAGAGAAAATGGAGAAGTCAACTAACCCCTCCTAATGAAAATCCCACATCCCCAAGAGAGCTTGCAACTAATGAAACTTACTCTCAGTGAAGGATTTGGTGAAGATGTCTGAACCTACTCTGTTGTAGGACAATATTGCAAATCAATGATTTGCTCTTATATCGGCTTCCTGATGTAGTGCATATGGATCTCGATGTGTTTGGTCCTCTGATGGTGAATTGGGTTTTTCAAGATCTGAATGGCACTGATTGTCAAAATGAAGGACTATAGGCTGTGGAGTGGTGAAGACAAACTCAGATAGAATATTTTGAAGCCAAATGGCCTCAGTAGTTTCATTAACAACCCCTCGTTACTCAACCTTAGTTGAAGGAAGAGTAATGTATGATGTGTTTGGCAACTTTCTAATGAAGCTCATGTGGTTCTTGAATATAGTGTGAAACCATGCCATCCACAAAGGAAATATCAAGCATGTGTGTGTCAAGTAGATGAGACTCCCAACAAGTTGATGATACAAAGTGGCATCAACAAGTGGAGTGGAACACTTAGCCTCAAGATTGACTCTTGAAAGAAAGGGAGACAACACAGGATTACAATCAGCCATGTGGAACCGAGTTATAAAATCAAGAGCATACTTGGGATGACCAAGAGTGATCTCGAAAGAAGACTATGATATCTCAATCTTGAGAAAGAAATGCAAATGGCCCAATTCATTCATAGCAAATCTCTCATGCAAAGCATATTTGACATTGCCAATGATGGATGAGGTACTCCCTGTAATTATCAAGTCATCAACATAGAGCACAAGTAGCAAATGAGAGTCATCATATCGCAAAATGTAGACAATCAGATCTGAATGACACCTTATGAATCTTGTTGAGAGAGGAAAGGAATCCATCTTGTCATACCAAGCCCTAGGGGCCTACTTGAGGCCATAGATAGATTTCCTCAATCTGCAAACCAAAGAAGAATCCTCAATGATTCCTTGTGGCTGCTCCATGTAAATCTCCTCCTAAATATTCCCATGAAGAAATGCACTCTTCACATACATTTGATGTACATGCTAACCATGAGCTACAACAATAGAAAGTGTCAAATGAATGGAGTTCATCTTAGCTACATGGAAAGAGGTCTTTGTATAATCAAAACTTGGAACCTGTGACAAATCTTTTGCCACAAGCCGAGATTCGTACTTATCCACACTTCCATCTATTGCAAAATTAGTTTGATAGATCCACTTACATTGAACCATCTTCCTGCCCTTAGGGAGAGGAACTAAATACCATGTGTTGTTCCTTATCAATGAACCGCACGCTTCCTCCATTTCTAAGTCCCACTCAGGAACTCCTGATGCTTCCCAAAAAGATTGTGGGTCAGAAGTTGAAGCAATGTAAGCATGTGGAAGATGTTGATGTTGTGATCTAGTCTTTCAAGTGTCTGAAGGATCCCCAACAAGAGGACCTACTGACTCAAGATTCTGTCGAGCCCAACGAGGTCTTGTAGGAGATGAAGGATGAGTTTTCTCAACTACAAGTGGACCCTATAGAGGTGTGAACCTGTGAGTCGGAGTTGAGGTGGAATCATCATCTGAGTCACTATCATCACTTTCTATTATGGAGGAAGGATGAGGAGGATTAGAGGGCAAGATAGGAGACCTTTCCTCAATGTGAACACTCTACTCAATTAATAGCACATGTGTCAGTAGATCCAAAAGTCTATATTCCTTGATACCCTGGGGATATCCAACAAAGATGCAAGGCCCACTTTGAAGTTGCATTTCCTTGCGCTTCTATGGAGGAATGTGAGCCCATGACGGACAACCAAAAACTCTAAAGTGTCTCACAATCATTTTTCTACCACACCAAGCCTCAAAAGGAGTCATGCCTTTCAATGCCTTGTGGGGAAACCAATTTTGAATGTGTGTGGCACAACTGATAGCTTCTACCCAAAAAGATGGACCAATAGAACAAGCATGAATCATGTAGCTAGCCATCTCCTTAAGGGTTCTTTTCTTCCTTTTTACAACACCATTCTACTGTGGAGTGTAGGAAACTGAGTGTTGAAGATCAATCCCCTGAAGAGTGCAAAATTCCTCAAGTCGATTGTTAACATATTCTCTTCCATTGTCTGTGTGGAGAATCTTGACTTTCTTCCCTAATTACTTCTCAACATGAGCCTTGAAGGCTAGAAACTTGTCAGACACTTCACTCTTGTGACAAAGAAAGTAGACACAAGTGAAGCAGGAGTAGTCATCAATGAAAGTGAGGACACAACGAGCCTTGTTAAATTATGGCATTGGAAATGGGCCTGCTACATCACTATGAACCAATTGAAGAACTTCCAAAGCTCTCCAAGACTTCCCTTTGTCAAAATTATCTTTGGGATGCTTTCCCATAGAGAAACTTGAACATACACCATCTGAAAAGATGATTTGAGGGAGGTCTGTGACCATATCCTTGGAGCTAAGCTGCTGAAGATAGTTGTAATTGAGATGTCCAAACCGCTAATGCCATAACTTACTTTTTGAATTTGAATGAGCGAGCAAGTTTGTAAAAGGAGAACGAGGCACATAGTGGGAGAATGAATAAAGATGAGTGTTGTGATTGGATTGTCCCATTGGTACTGAGGCATCATTATCAATTTCTTTGACCACAACTAAATAAGGTAGAAACTCAACTTTTTTTCCATTTCCAAAGTGAGTGATTTGGTAGATAGATAGAAGGTTGGTGCTCAATTTAGGAACATAGAGAGAACTCTCAAATGTTCCATCATCCATGCCAACCAAAACTTTCCCTTCAACTTCCACTTGTGTAACATCACCAAATCAAATGTGAGGTACCTTGGATGGTGCGAATGAAGAAAACTGTTCCCTTGTAGAACCCATGTGATGAGAGGCACTAGAGTCAAGTATCCACTGCTGTGAAGAACCTGTAGTTGCCACAAATGCTTTCCATTTTCCTTTTTACTATGAGAAAGTGGAAGGAGATGAATCCTCCTTCTTTTAGGTGGATGAAAAATTGATGTTGTTCTTCTTGATGATGTTTGTCAACTCATTAATTTGCTTAAAGTGGCAATGATGCTCATCATGACCAACCTTCTTGCAATATGAACACGTAGGTTTCTATTTCTTGGTTGAATTTTCCTTTTTCGAAGAAAGTTAAGAGTTGCCTTGTTGTGGAGGGGAGGATTGTGCTCTATCTTGGTGTGACTTTGGCTTAGATTGCTTTTGGTTCTTTCCTTTGCCTTGATTCCTTTGATTCCCTTGATTAGCCACCAAATCTTTTGGTTCTTGCCTTTGTGTAGTGAAAGAACTACCTAAAGTTGACCGATGGGTTTGGAAACTAGAAACAAAGGTGGCATAGTCTGATGGAAGCTTGTCCAATAAATTGTAGACCAATTGTGCATTCTTCTTGTCAATGCCACAATCCTTGATTTTTTCTCTTAGCTCAGTTGCTTTAGCTACATAGTCTTGGATTGTATCAAAATCCTTGGGATCCAACATTGCGAGTTCATTGTCAAGCTTATAGCCCCTAATCTCATCAACTTGGCCATACAAATTATCAAAATTTTCCCAAACATCTTTGATTGTCTTACACTTATCAATATGAAAGATAAGATCATGTGATACATGTTAGTCCCAACCGACGCTGAGAGGGGAGGGGCGAATCAACACTTTACCAGTTTTACTCAATTAAAACTTTTAACTCAAGTTTTTACTAACTTAACATTCATCAATATAAATAACCACTGCAGTATAATAAGCATACATGAAAATATACACAGTGACACCGAGATTTATCTCGTGGAAACCCAAATGGGAGAAAACCATGGTTTGAGTAGGAACTCACAAAATTTGTACTCTTCTGGAGTACGCCCGATTAGGAGCCATCCCTTTTAGGAGATTACAAGGACACTGTTAGGTGCCACCCGGTTAAGGGATTTTGTCTAAGGCTCATTAGTGCCTTTACCCTGTTAAAGGTAGCCTTGTCAAAGATCTTAAGATCATCAATTAAGATGACACCCTGTTAAGGGATTTATAAAATGGGACCTGTTAAAGTCTACCCTAATAAGGGTTTTTAGTTGCAATGGTTGGAAAGCAACAAAAGGATGCTCTATACAACACCGATTTTCTGCTTATACATTCAGCTCTGCACTTTGCTGGTTCTTTGACCTTTGGCTCTGCACTCTGCCAGTTCTCTGAACTTCGACTCTGCACTCTGCCGGTTCTCTGACCTTCGGCTCTGAACTCTGTCGGTCCTCTATCACTCGGATCTACACTCTATTATACTCCCCCTGTGTTCACTTTCACATTATCACTATTCACATGAACAACAACATTCTCGAGAATGAATTATGTGAATTTATTATCCTATCAATCTATCACAAACTTTCCCTCCAAAACATCCTATTCAAAATTCTGTTACCATGCCTTAAATCACTCTCCTAAAATCATTGCACGAATCTCTGTCAAGACAGTCGATCATGCCGATAAGTACGTTGGTTGACTGGAGAAGACTGTCGGTTTGACTAAATACTAACTGAACGTTACCAGTCTGCCAGTTACAGACTCTACCGGTGTACTGATTAAAATCTACCTAGCTGATTTCCTCCTGTATACCGATATGTTCTCTGCTTAGCCGATTGACCTCTTCTGTGCATTGGTCTACTCACCGCTTACTGGTTGATTTCCTGTGTGCCAGTCTACTCCCTGCTTACCTTATTTACTCATTGCTTAGCCGGTTAACCTCAGTATACCGGTCTACTTACTTCCGATAGACTGTGAAGACTTGGGAGATGATGTTGCCAACAATGACAACCATATCATTCACTAGTCATACAAAAATGCACCAGAATGCCAACAAACTCCCCCTTTGGCATTGGTGGCAAATACTACAAAAATTACAAAAACTGTGCCGGTTCTGGCCCTTGTTTTTGACCCCTGTAACTCACACTGTACAAGTCTCCAGAATTCCCCCTTTTGTCATTAATGGCAAAGACTATTCAAAAGAATTTTTCAAAGTAAAGCAAAAAGGTCCTTGAAATTTTCTTGAGCAACTTTTATTTTACCCGTTTCATGGTTTTGAAGTGCCCATGCATAACTACAATAAAAACCTCCATATCATCAACTGTTTTGCAGTCAAGTTCACTTATGAGGCGATCGACTTCTTTAATGTTCATTTGCATGAAGTCAATAATTGGTGCCAAGTAGCACTATAGCTCTAACAAACTAAGACCTCGTTTGTCCTCTTCTTCTTTCAACCTTTTGATTTCCTGATTGAGTTGTTTGACCTTGCCAGTGAAAGTTGATGCTGAACTGGTGAGAGGATCAAAAGAACTTATCAGATCTTCAATTTCTTTTTGAGTCTGATTTCTTTTATCTTCTAGATCTCTAATGAAATCGGTAAAACTTGAAGATTTGACCAGTAATTGACCAACTAAGGAGAAGTATATTTCTGACTTCTTTTGTTAGGGTAGAGAGGGCAACCTTTCCAACTGATATTTGTTCCATTAAATTATCTCCTCTCTTTGATTCATATTGTCTTACTGCAACCTTCTTTAGACCGATTGCCTCTGAACCAATTTCTGTAACAAGAGTATTTAACTGATCAATGATGGGGGGCAGTATTATCAACAACAATGTCAGGAATTAGGTCAGAAAGAATTGTTTTGGTAGAATTGAGAATTCTTGCCTTCTTTTTCCTTGCTCTCAACTTAGCCTTTTTAGCTTGCATTTTTCAGTTTTTTTGAGACCTTCATCAATTGCTTGGGAGTCATTTCATTTATATCAATGACCGATTCTCCCTCTTCTTCGTCCTTTGTTTCATCTTCCTTTTCTACAGTCTCAACTTTTGAACTAGTTGCCGTGATGATTCTTACCTTCTTCTTCTCACTCTCATTTTCTAAATCTAACTTCCTCTTTGCCGGAGGAGTATCCATCATTTCTTTCTTATCCTCTGCTTTCTTCTCTTCCTCTTTTCCTTCCTCTGTGTTCTTCTCTTCTTCATTTCCTTCTTCAGACATAATATGATTTTGTGCCAATGAAGTCCTGTGAGGTGTATCCTCATGAGGAATGTCTTCAACTGCCACTTCATCTTGACTGGGAAGCTTAGTTTGATCAGCTTCCTTCACCGGTGAAGTGTGAACCGATTGTTCGACATCCTTTGTTAGATTGGGAATGTCTGACACAACATTTCCTATAATCTCATTAACTGAGAAGACATCAAAACCTTTAGAAGGGTCTTTTTCCTTACCTTTTTCTTTTTCAAGGACAAATGCACATTGGTCCTATTTTGTTTCCTTTTTTATTTCTTCTTTGACTTCCTTTTGCTGATCCATAATTTTCTTCCACAAGGCAACACCTTCAATGTGCACTGCTCCAAGTTCACCTACTGCCACTCCCAATTCTATTCCTTATTTTGAAATGTTGAATGCATGCTTCAACCACTAGTGAAGCTTGATCAAGGTCTAAGTCATGCTGCACTTCCATGAGTGCTTTTATTCTGAGTTCCTTTTTAGTAGCTAGAGCTATTTTCCATCTCCCTTCAATTTGATCTTGCAAATCTGATGGGATTATGCCATATAATTCACTAGGAGTCCTACAAAACTTGTGCAAGTTCCAGATCAGGGCTTCTTTAATTTTCCTTTTGTCTTCTTCATTACTGAGGGACTATGTTCTCCCAACACTGGACATACCTCCAAATTCTTTGATCCCATGGACCAACTCATCAACTATTGGGGCTTTGTTCCTTATACTTCTTCTAACCTCCTTTATTTCCACATCTGATTGGGTTTCAGAGATGCCACCCTCTTTTTCATCCTTTTTAAGCTTTGTATCAACCTTTCTTTCACTCTTCTTCTTTCTGGAATATGTCACTCCTACCGATCTATCTTTACTTGGGGAAGATACAAGAGTACCTAAATCCTTTTCTTTTGTATATGTTGCAGGCTTGGTTACTGCAATCCCCTTGGGTTTTGTCTTTGTCACTTTCTTTTTTTCACCTGTTAATCCTTCATCTCTATTAGGATTGACCCCAGATTGTACACTAGCACTGATGGAGGTAGTGGCACTGGATGCTTCACCTCCATATTTCTTGTCAAGTGTATTAATCATTCTTCTCACTTTTCTTTTCATAATTGGCACCTAAAGTTCTTGTTATATTTTGGAGCTTGCCTCCTCACAGGTTCCAAATCTCTTTGCCTTCAAGTCTACCGGTTTGGACAATAGCATATTGACATGAATTTTAGCAATATTTTCTACAAGCTCATAGCCCATAGGTGGAACCCAAAAGGTTCTGGGTTGAACTGCTTGAATGATACACCAATCTGTGTCTACAAGAAAACAAATGTTGTCTTTGTATTTCTGTACTATTCCAACTGTAATTCTTTTCCTCTTGTGCATCCTAATTTGTAATTCCTTAAAGTATCCCCCCATTGTTTGACCAAACTTATGTCCTGGATCTCTAGACATTTCACCTATCTGAACCATGGTAGGTTTCTCTTCAGACCATACTACCTTACCCTTACTGGGGAAAAAGTTTTGCACATAGAAAAATATACATACCAGAAGTGAGCCATATTTGAAGGATTGTTTCTTGTCCTTCTTAAATATTTTCATGCTCACCATAAATTGAATTTTAATCATCTCAAAAATATCATAGGTTGCATCCTCCTTGATAATTCGATAGCTAGCATGTATGGCACCGCTCGACACACTATTCATTCGTCTTGATTGATAAACCATGTAACCCAACACTGCAGAGGCAAATCTTACTTCAACATCCTCAATATGGGTGATTGTCATTTCTCTATTATCACATCAAGATTTGGTTAACAAGATGACTTCAGATGATGAAATCGTTCTTAGGGTTAATGCTTCAATGGTTGCACTAAACCCTGTCACTCTTCGAATTACCTCCTTTGTAATCTTGATCGGTGCTTGAGCTTCCAGCCATAAAAAATGATCATGAACCCTGCTCAGTACATACCTAACCCAATCATCATGAAATTGATCAGGAAAATCAACAACATTAGCCAAACCCTTTGGTCTTCAGAGATAGAAATTATGCCTTCAATTGATCATTAACACATAACCCTTTAAAATCATTTCGAATGAACTTGTCTCCAAGTTCTTTGAGCTTGCAATGAATGTAGGAGCGAATTTTTTCTACCAACAATACAACTGAGGGAATAGATGATAAAGTACCAGTCATGTCGATCTCACCGGCGTTTGTCGGATGCAGCTCGAACTCAGGTTGGGGTTCTTTGATAGCTTCAACCAACATAGGAGTTGATATTGATGCTGCCATGATGTCCTTCAAACAAGCTTTTCTCATACGAAGTTAAATACCTTCTCCTTAGAAATACCAAACACCACTATCGCTCTGCTTGAACTTTCCGCACTAATATTACTTAGAAAGATTCCAATCGCCTTTGATCGCACAGGAGCTCGAGCGATTTCACAAGAAAAAAGGATAAATGAAAATGTGTTGATATTTCCTTATTTATCCATTGAGATTTATCAGTGTTATAATACAACGGTTAGTTTTGAAACTTACAACTTAAAGTACACCGATTTGATTTTACCAGTTGTTTGTTACTGATACCAATACACAAACAAGTAACTCACAAGACATTCTTCAACCAAGAACTTTTAGACTAGCTTTTATGCATCACAAATATGCAGATAGCCATATCCTTATATTTTTTAAGGGGATTCAAAAGTAATCTTACCATATGTGCTCCCCCTGGGCATCAATATGCCTAGTTAGAAGAGGAACTGTCATCACCGATGGATGATGACTTGGTTTCAGAATGACCTTCTCCTTCTTTTCCTTCTTCCTTCTTGATCCATGTTTTTTTCATTTCATTTCTTACTTCTTCAATTGTCTTTTTTTCTTTTAGGTCATTCTGCTCTTTCTTCTTGTTAAACCGGTTCTTGTCTTCAGACAGGTTGTAGGATCGGTTGTTGCACTCTCTGGCTAAGTGACCGATCTTATGGAAGTTGAAACATGCCATACCAGTTGTCCTCCATGGTCCTGAATTATTTCTCTGGCCCATTCTCATTTTGCAATTTTCTACAACATGACCCAAATTACCACACGTGGAACAAGTGGCATTGAACTGATTACTCCTTTTGGTAGGACTGACCTGTTTGAACAATGATCTTGATACATTTGACTTGAACCTGCATTCTTCAGATTTGTGTGCAAACTTATTTCATGTGAAGAAATATCCATTAAATATTTTTCTATTTGACATACTACTAGATTGAGATCTAAACTCATAAGCAGTGTGGCCATACTTATGACAATTATGACAGTAACCATCAAAGGTGAAAATCTTCTTTTGACTAGCCGATTTATTTCTACAGTCATTAGTCTTATGACCCAATTTACCACAATGATTACAAGAGGATTTGGAAAACTTCACACCTTTCACTTCTGAATGGTTCCTTTTATCATCCTTCATCTTTTTGGATTTAGATGATTCTCCATTTTCCATAGGACCTGAACCGGGGTAACCAAGACCGGTTTTTTCCTTTGTTCTTCTCTGAGCCTTCAACTGTTTATCTACCTTCTCAGAGCTTTCATTGAATTTCCTTAACTTCTCATTTCTCTCATTTTGAGTTTTCAACTCACTCTTGAGTTGTTCAATCTCTTTCATCATCTTCTCCTTTTCTTCTGTGTTGTCATGCAGATGCTTATGTATATATTCATTCTCCTGAGTGAGAATTCAGATTTCTTCATCTTTCTCAATCATGATTGCATCATTTTCTCTCAGGGCATCTTCAACAAGCCTCCTGGCTCTTTCATCTTTTGACAGATCTTCTTCTGCCTCCCTCTTTCTTTCATCAACACTTCTGCTGGCTTCCAGTATCTCAGTCATTCTCAAGGCCAGACCTTCATGTTCTCTTTTGAGATTTGTGACTTCTTCGGTCAACTTCTTGTTCTTTTCCATGAGTTCTGAGACTGCTTCTTCAACTTCTTCAGATCCACTATGTTCAGAGAGTTGATCTATGATGTGATGACTCTCATTTAGTTGTTGAGCTAATTCCTTTCTTTTTGCCAGAGATTTTCTGTGTCTCTTTCAGCTGAGCAATAATTTTGTTTGCTTCATCTATCTACTTCTGATACCAGTATTCTTCCATGATCTTTATCCTCAATCTATCAAGCTTCACTCCAGAGGAATATGGCTTTGATACCAATTGTTAGTCCCAACCGGTGCTGAGCGGGGAGGGGTGAATCAACACTTTACCGGTTTTACTCAATTAAAACTTTTAACTCAAGGTTTTACTAACTTAACATTCATCAATATAAATAACTACTGTAGTATAATAAGCATGCATAAAAATATACACAATGACACCAAGATTTATCTCGTGGAAACCCAAATGGGAGAAAACCACGATGTGAGTAGGAACTCACAAAATTTGTACTCTTCTAGAGTATGCTCGGTGAGGAGCCATCCCTGTTAGGATATTACAAGGACACTGTTAGGTGCCACCCGGTTAAGGGATTTTTTCTGAGGCCCGTTAGTACCTTTACCCTGTTAAAGGTAGCCTTGTCAAAGGTCTTAAGATCATCAATTAAGATGACACCCTTTTAAGGGATTTATACAATGGGATCTGTTAAAGTCCACCCTAATAAGGGTTTTTAGTTGCAATGGTTGGAAAGAAACAAAAGGATGATTTGCTGGAGTAGTTACCAATAGCTTGATCATATCATACTAAAAAACAAACTCTATCTACACCGGTTGTATCTTCTCTGTACAACACCGATTTCCTACTTATACATTCAACTCTTCTCTCTGTCGGTTCTCTGACCTTTGGCTCTGCACTCTACCAGTTCTCTGACCTTTGGCTTTGCACTTTGCCAATTCTCTGACCTTCGGCTTTGCACTTTGCCGGTCCTCTATCACTCAACTCTATACTCTGTTATACTCCCATGTGTTCACTTTCACATTATCACTATTCACATGAACAACAACATTCTTGAGAATGAATTATATGAATTGATTATCCTATCAATCTATCGCAAAATTTCCCTCCAAAACATTGTATTCAAAATTCTGTTACCATGCCTTAAATCACTCTCCTAAAATCATTGCAGGAATCTCTGTCAAGATAGTCGATCATGCTGATAAGTTAGCCAGTTGACTGGAGAAGACTTCCAGTTTGACTGAATGCTAACTAAACATTACCAGTCTGTCAGTTACAGACTCTATCGATGTATAGATCAAAATCTACCTAGCTGATTTCCTCCTATATACCGATCTATTCTCTGCTTAGCCGGTTGACCTCTTCTGTGCATCGGTCTACTCACCGCTTGCCGATTGATCTCTTGTGTGTCGGTCTACTCCCTGGTTACCCTATTTACTCACTGCTTAGTCGGTTAACCTTAATATCTACTTACTTTTGATAGACTGTGAAGACTTGGGAGATGATGTTGCCAACAATGACAACCATATCATTCACCGGTCATACAAAAATGCACCAGAATGCCAACAAACAATGACAACCATATCATTCATTGGTCATACAAAAATGCATTAGAATGCCAACAATACATACCTCCTCAATGTTTTAAGATCCATAGTGTTCTTAGTGAGACATTCTATTTGAGCATTTGGATCATCTTTAGGATTTGGTGGTGCTTCAATAGTTCCATCAATGTAATGAGTTAGTCCTTTTTCCATTAATTTACTCCATGCTTTAATTTTTCATGATGCATAATTATGTGGAGTTAGAAGTGGAAATTTAGGAGAACCCATAACTGAAAATGAAAGAGCACAAGAGATAGAGAAAGGCACAATCACAAAAGACACCCAACAAATTCACTTAATCAAAGAAACCCCCCTCCCCCAAAAAGAAAAAGAAAAAGAAAAAGAAAAAGAAATTGATTTGGCACTTTATACTTGGTTCGTGTACAATGGACCACTTGCAAATCAAGGTAGAGTGGAATTATAATTTCATTGATTACAACTAGCTCAAATAGGCTAGAATAGACTCAAACCACTGATGTAAAAGACCTTTATGAGATCTAAGCATTACATATGCCAAAATAGGCAAAAAAAGACCAAGTTTTGAAAGAGATATTTTTACTCAATGATGAAAAATTGATGGTACCATAGAAAAGTAGTCAAAAAATTATACACTTTAAAAAAATCACACTTGAAAAAGAGGTCATATGAGCTTGAACAAAGCCTTGGAAATTGCAAAAACGAGGATTGGATAGGTATAGTTAAGAAAAATTGAAATTAAAAAAAAAATGTCTATCAAAATCAAAAGCCAACCACACCACAACAAAGTACACAAAAATAGCCCAAATAAAAAAAATCACACTGAAAAAGGTCTCAAAATGACCAAGATATGAGCCTTCAATGTTGGATTGCAAAATTGAGAAGCTCAATAGAGAGGGGTCTACAAAATAAAATAAAAAAACTGATGTAGTGTTGATGTTAGAAAAACATTTGATTAAATTTGACAATTGTTTGACCATTGTACAAAAAACCTCTGCCTATGTGGACTGTTTGTACTGTGCGAACCACTGACTGGGTAGTACAAATGATGACGTCAATAGATGACTTGGAAAGTATGGCTGGATGACGTGGTAGTATAGATTGCTAACTGGGTAGTGATGTGGCATTGCTAACTAAGCAAGTTGACGAGTCCACCTGTGCATTGATTGGGAACCTATGTCAAATCTATTGTATTTGACATGAGGGAGTTGACTGTTCATGTCCACAAATCAAAATGTGGTACATGTGGTTAGGTGGAGTGGTACATGTGGGCTAGTGGCTATTGGCAATTGACACTCATCCGGTGACTTTCGGTGGTTGATTATTTGTTTAGGGTTGTCATTGATGACAACTCTTCTTGGTGGTTTGATCCAACAGTCATGATCCATCTTATCCGGAAGTTGGTGGTAACCGGTAGGTAGTTAACTGATAAAATAGGTATTTCAGTAACGTTTTAATCCAGAATGATCTCCGGTGATTGCGGTGTTTTTGGTGATTATTTTTGTGATCTCGGTGATTAGAAAGACCTTTAGGAAGTATGTGATTATAATATTTTGTTCTGGTGCTATGTTTTGTTCGATATTGAAGCCGACTTGGAGCTACACGTTACACTTATTGAAGCCGACTTGAAGGAGATTGTTTTTGTGGTAAGATCAGATATATAAGACCAATTTGGCGATTGATTTTAAAAATGTTAGAGATGTGGTGATCTATTTTGGTGTGATTGAGCGGAGTTTCACGTGCGCATTTTGCTTTCAAAACAACTGGTAGTTGATTGAGACAGAAATAGAGTATTCAGGAGAGCAGAGACAGTCAGAGATTCAGAGCCTAATCGGAAGTCATTTTTGCATAGTCAGATGTTGATTAAGAGTTCATTTCATTGTATTTACTCATTGTAAACAAATTTTAAGTTATTGAGACTTCACTGAAGGTTGTAGCCTTCCAGGCAATTGTAATTGAGCAGTGAGCTCTAGGCAGTGAGCCTGAATGCAAGTGCATTCCCTATCTATGTAATATTTATGTACTCCTAGCCATAGTATATGAATATTTTGGGTTCCAACCCCACCGTAGTTTTTCCCTTTCTGGGCTTCCACGTAAAACTTTTGGTGTTGTGGATTTGTGTATATGTTATTTTCTGCTATACATTGCTAACCAGTGGATAAAGAATAAGTTTGTGGTTTTAACTTCTGGTAGATCACTGATTCACCCCCCCTGAGTGATCTTGGATTCTAACAATTGGTATCAAAGCCTAGTTCCTCTGAGGAAGCTTAACCACTTGAGGAAGATCTGGAAGATTGCTTCAATGGATTTCGGTTTTCAGAGACAACTCAATATGGCACTTGAGAGTCTTGATGCAGCTAGAAGTGAGGTTTGTACCTTTAAGAATTTGAATGCTATTGATGAATTCATTAGTGAGCTGAAGGATCAAGCAAGTATCTCTAGAGAAAAGAGGAAGGGATTAATGGACAAATTGAAAGAGAAAGAAGATTAGATCATGGAATACCAGGACAAAGCTGATGAGGTTAACAAGCTTGAGAGAGAGAATGCTACTTTGAAGAATGAGATGCAATCCATTGTGATGAGACTGACTAAGGAGATTTAGGACCAGAAGAAGAATGAAGAGAATATGGCACAATCATTGAAGGAAAGAGCTAATGAATGATTTAGGCTTACCTATGAGAATGATCAGTTGAAACTTGAATTGACAGAACAAGGAATAATGGTCAAGAACTTGAAAGATAGGTTACTACCTTGAGGGATGAACTTGCTATTGCCAATGATTATAAAGACAAATTCAAAGCTAGTTCAACAAGACTTGATGAGATGCTGGAAAGTCAGAGACATGGAAAGGATATGCAAGGTCTAGGATTTGAGAAAGATGAATCCTGCGAATCTAGACAAGGTAATGCTAAACCTGATCAGAAGAAGAGAAAGAATCCTTCAGTAAGACAACCTAATGCTCATAAATTTAATGGTAGATGTTTTACATGCAACAAATTTGGTCATATGGCGAGTCAGTGTAGTAGTAGGATGAATAATAGAACAATGAACAATAACAATATGATGAAAAACATGAATAATGTTCCTACCTTTACCGGTCAGTGTTTCATATGCAATAATTTTGGATACAAGTCAAATGTGTGTAGAGCAGTAATGAATAAGTTTCAGAACAAAAGATGCTATTCTTGTGAAATGTTTGGACATATCTCTAATCAGTGCAGGACAAGACAAAACTAGATGAACTTCAGACCTATAAAGAATAATATTGTTTGCAGAGCATGCAACATAACCGGTCATATTGTAAAATTCTGCAGAAGCAAAAATAGTGCTTTGGCTGAGAAGAACAAGTTAGATGTAAAGGGAAAGGCAAAAATAGATGAGATCATAGATCAAAATAAGAAGATGTGGGTAAAGAAGGATGAATCTAAGGAAGATAATAGATCAGTACCTGAATCAAGTGCAAAATATTCATCCGGTAACTAGGGATTTTGGCCTTAGGGTGAGGCAAACCGATGCAAATATTGTAGTAGCCCTTGATGAGATCTATAGTCGATGGATTACAGATGGTAGAAAATGAGCTTCATTTGATATCTAGAACTCAGATGGCTAATTATGACCTCTGGTAGTGGAAAAGGGCATTCGATTGAATATTTGAGGTGCTTTTATTTCAAAGTCAAATTAGGGTTTGCAAAGTTAAAAGGACAAATACGCGAATCATTCTTCACTTTGTGAATAGTGTTTTCGAGCTAAAGAACAAGGTGATAAAATTTTCCAAGCGACCAGAGAGCTAAAAGCAATCTGACGAAGCGATCTAGGGCATCCGTCAGTTGGTTAAGGTATTTCTTGTAGGGCATTTTTCTGAGTCTGATTTTTTGAGATTTTAAAATGGCATATGCATCTTCCATTGCTACTCCATTGGTGGTTGATGTTAAGAACATGACCCATCCTGTATTTAAGAAACACCCCTACAAGTCCATGGAAGATGACCTGGATGGAGCATTTTCTTTCATTTCGCACCGTGTCTTGCACATTGATGATGTTCGAGCCTACATTCATTGCGAAATTGAAGAAACTGGTTCAAAGGACATCTTCGACCTGTACACTGATAGGATCATGGATCGGCAATCCTAAGCTAGAATTTGTACAACTGCAAAGAAAGGGTTTCACCCAATTTGTGAACTTTCTGACTTTTGCTGAGAAGGAATGGGTAAGATATGTGCTGAGTAGGATCCACGCTGAATTCATGTGGCGAGACCAACCATACAAGATCACTGCTGATGCGATTAGAACAATCACCTACTTGAATCAAACCGGTGAGAAGCCAAGGTTGCGGAAGGTCACAAACCCTATTGTGAACAAACTAACTGGTGTAGAGTTTGACAGGCAATCAATGAAGATCAACACAATAAAAGAGGATGATGTTAAATTTTTCGCAATGGTGATTGGCTACAAAGTGTATCCATCTAACAGACTGAATTCGATATCCGACACTGCTATCCATGGAGCTTACAAAATGGTCATTATGACCTATGCAGTGTGTTATCTTTAAATTTGGATCTTTGATTTACTGTCTGGCCCTCTATTTCATGAACCAAATCCCTAAAACTGACAAAGTACAATAGGTTTATGACACATCGGTTGCATAGAAAATAAAGCAAAGAATTGACATACTTGGGAACCGGGACAATCAACATGCTGCATTATGGGTTTTCTTTAAAACTTTTCAGGATAAAATGAAACAAAGAGTGAGAATCCACAAAGAAATTGTCAAGAAATATGAGGGGACAATCTGCTTTATGGTAAACAAGGATGAATGTATGATGGAAACAGTTCAACCCCAGATAGTATGGATAATGCCAATGGGGTATGAGGTTGATGAGGCTACCTTGGATGCTTATGCACAACACTTACTGAATGCTTCGGAAGACACCAAGGAGGAAAGGTTCATAACATGCAAAGAGAAATCAATGGAGTTGCACTCCAAGTTCTCCTAACCGTCGAGGAAGAGGAAGGTGGTAAAGATTGTAGAAGATATTCTTGTTGAGGAAGGTCATCCCTGAGAGAGAGTTAGAGTTTCTAGGGCAGAAAGGGATGCAATTGAAAAGGAAAAGAAACAAAAGATTGCACCTTCTCATGTTAAAATAAAGGTGACAAGACCTTCTCCCGCTTTGGTGAAGACACCTCCTGCTGAAGCTGAACCCTTTGGTGTATTTGCAAAGGGAAAAGGTGTTCTGAGGAAAAAGTAGAAGACTCAAATAAAGTATGTAGCAGTCTCTCCAGTGTAATAAGAGACTGAATCTGATTCAGATATTCACAAGGCACCAAACAAAGGTGAATTTTCTAGAGTGATCCAGAAACCTCAATCTGGTGATGAGAAGGAAGAGCCAAAGATGGAGAAGACAAGATATGATCATGTACTGACAGGCAAGCCCAATAAAGGTAAAAAGACAAAGTCATATATGGACGAGGCTATATAATCCGACAAGATGAAATCTTCTAAAGTAGAGTATCATATCGTTCCTCCATTATCTACTCAGGAATTAATTCATGAAATTACGAAAGATGGAAATTTTAAGAAAATCCCTGTATATTATGTAAATATGGATGATAAGGATCAGAGGCAGATTGAGGAAGCTATAATTTTGTATATGGATGTATTTAATAAAGGATTGATTGAATTAGAAAAATATATTCCCAAATATTATACAACCTAATTGATGCTAGGAGAAAATCTGCTAGCCAAATAGATAGAGAAATAAAGGTGAGTGAACTGGTTAATCAGTGCACCAGTATCACTATAGAAGAAATCAATAGATTAATTTTGTTGGAGGTTAAAAAGGAATTCAGAAGCAAGCACATGGTCAACAATCTGATGGTTGACCGAGTTGAAGAAATAAGGAGAGAAACCAATGAAATCTGGAAAAAGTTTCTTACTGAGAACTAACTTGTAGAAACTGTCTCTCAAAATGATGCCACTTAGCCAGAAAATCCTCTAGTAGATAATGTAAATAAAGAAGAGGATACTCAGGATGTTTTTGATTAAGTAAAAACAAGTTTTAAGGGACCCGAAACCCGATTACAATTCGAAAGATGAGCATTAAAGAGATGAAACAAAACAACTGCAAAACACCAGCACAAAAACCAACAGCTAAGAAAAAGACAGCAAGAAGCCAACAAGAAGTTGGCTCCAAACCCAACATTACAAATTAATTGAAAACTTTAATGGATTCCTCAGCATTTTGAACCAAGAGGATACTCAGGATGTTGGAGAACAACGAATTTTGGATTTTGCTGAGGTTGAGCCTCCAAAAGAAAATGATAAATCAACAGAGGCATATGATGGTGCACCAAGTGGTAACACTGGTGCACAGGAGGTACCTAAAGAAGTCAAATCCAGACCTATTGAGGCTGAGAAGAAAGAAGAGGTGAAATAGGATGAACCAGATAGAGATAAGGGTAAGGGAATGGAGACTCCGGTACTTGTGGCGATTGACACTGCAAAAATTGAAAGCCAAGGGAGCTTTCTATATTTTAATATCAGTTTTGATAAACCCTTCAATCAAATGTCTTTGACATAGAGAATGATAGCTGTTGCTGCTCTTCAGGCGCAAGCCAGTCAAGAGTTAGCATAGTCAAAATCTGAAGAAGAGAGACTTATTGAAAAATCGGTTAAAGTTTTGGAACAGGTGGTACCGAAACTGCAACTTGATGCAAGCACCAGTTCATCCAGTAAGCTTCAGAACTTAATTGATCATATATCCACCCTGTTTGATTCGTTAACAAAAGCATCATCCTGGCAAGCTATGGAGAAATTTAAAGATGCTAAAGTTGAAACATTTTTGCAAATGGTTAATAATGATAAGGCCTAGCTAGGCAAAGAGTTGAAACTAATTGATGAGGCCTTAATGGAAGGCGGTAAAATTTATAAGTCTTGTCTATTTTTGACCAATTTTACTACTGAGATTGACAAGCAGATAGAGAATTGTAGAGGACAGTTGGCTAAGATTTCTCAGGCCTATGATCCCACAACTAATTTAACCGACAGTATTGAAGGACAAATTTTGAATATCACAGAGTAGATTAGGAATTTTGAGAAGGAGAAGGAGAGGATGATTAGGCGAATAGGTGAACTCTGAAACTCAATTGGTCCTCGGTTGGACACCTTAGTGTATTATAAGATGGACTGCATTCATAACATGTATCAAGAGACTCCTACTGAGATTGCAGCTATAGAATTTCATGCTTATGTTTTGAATGGTTTTGTTTCAATTTTGGAGAAGTTACAAGCAGATTGGAACACATATCTTGGGTTCCTTAAGATGACATATCCAGATATACTGAAACATGTATAGATTTAATCCTCCGATGAAGGTGTATATATGTACATGAAATTTTGATGCACACCCTATCTTTGGCATTTTTTTCAAAGGGGGAGAGATGAGGTGAAAAATGTACAGACTGATTGTATGTATGGAGTGTACAGATTCTTGGATTGTTGATCTAAGGGGGAGCCTTAGAATTATTTTTCTTTCATTTGGTTGTACAGGTTTCAACACTTAGCCATTTTTCACATGTGTTGCCATCAATGCCAAAGGGGGAGATTGTTGGCAATTGACACTCATCCAGTGACTTCGGGCTACTTCCGGTGGTTGATTATTTGTTTAGGGTTGTCATTGATGGAAAATATTCTTGGTGGTTTGATCCGGCAGTCGTGATCCATCTTATTCGGTTGTTGGTGGTAACTGGTAGGTAGTTAACGGTAAAACAGGGTATTTCAGTAACGTTTTGATCTTGAATGATCTCCAGTGACTGCAATGTTTTTGGTGATTATTTTTGTGATCCTAGTGATTGGAAAGACCCCTAGGAAGCGTGTGATTATAATATTTTGGTCTGGTGCTATGTTTTGTTCGAGATTGAAGCCGACTTGGAGCTACACGTTACACTTATTGAAGCTGACTTGAAGGAGATTGTTTTTGTGGTAAGATCGGATATATAAGATTGATTTGGCGATTGATTTTAAATTTTTTAGAGATGTGGTGATCTATTTTGGTGCGATTGAGCATAGTTTCACATGCACATTTTTCTTTAAGAACAACTGGTAGCTGGCTGAGACAGAAACAAAGTATTCTACAAAGCAGAGATAGTCAGAGATTCAGAGCCTAACCAAAAGTCATTTTTGCATAGTCAGATGTTGATTAAGAGTTTATTTCATTGTATTTACTCATTGTAAACAAATTCTAAGTCAGTGAGACTTTCCTGAAGGTTGTAGCCTTGCAGGGAATTATAATTGAGTAGTGAGCTTTAGGCAGTGAGCATGAATGCAAGTGCATTCCCCATCTATGTAATATCTATGTACTCCTGGCCATAGTATATGAATATTGTGGGTTCCAGCCCCACCATGGTTTTTCGCTTTCCATGTTTCCACATTAAAATTCAGGTGTTGTGGATTTGTGTATTCCTTATTGCATCCTTATTGCATGCATATGCTCTTTTCTGGTATACATTGCTAACGATGGATAAAGAATAAGTTTGTGGTTTTAACTTCCTGTAGATCACCAATTCACCCCCCCTCCCCCTCATGGTTGGCACAGGCGGTGACTACGGGTGAGTGCTTGCCAGATTCTGATAGGTGGAAACTATCAAGAGGAAGTGGGGGTAGAGACCATTGATGCTGGGAAGGAGAGCCGAAAACCAAGAGTTGGTGCTAAAGGATGAATCTTGGGTGTTGGAGGATGCTGGAGTTTGATGCTGCTAGAAGCTAGAGATGCCAAGGTCATTGGGAACAAAGTGGTGAATGTTGCCAGAGGAAGGTAGGAATAGAGTGGTCATTATTGTCGCCAGAAGACATCACTATTGGGAGGAATGGAGAAGTTGATGGGACTGCAGCTATAGAGTACAAAGTGGTCATCAACGAGAGTGTACAAGTCTTTGTCAAAGTGCTTTAGTTAACAGAACAATACAACCAATTTTTTGTGAAACACATATGATATAAAAAAAATTATGAAAAAATAAAAGTATTGGAAAAATTAAAAAAATTGTACTGCCTTGCAATAATGACGTTTGTACGATGAAGAAAAGGATTGTTTTTGATGCCCTGGGATCAACTATCACCCAATATAGGTGAATTTATAGTCAAAATTTGTGAAAACGACCTCCCAGATGTAATGGTGAGATTGGATTTGGTGTAGGACACTCCATAAATTTGTTGCACCCCAAATCTCCCAATATGCCAACCTTCAAATGCTCCAAGGTCTCTCCAAAGATGACTATTAGTGGCATCCTATAGGCTTGGATACCATGTAATAATTGACTATAGAAACCCAAGATCTAGAGGTCAATTGAATTGCACAAACAAGAGAGAATAATAGAGACAAAAACAAACTGTATTCTCATCAAGATGCAAAACGATCGACCAACAAATAATGCACATGAGCCTGCTTATAAAGGAAAGACAAAAGGGAATGAAAAATTCACTAATGACATGTGGCCCAGTGGGATCCAATGGTAGGTAGGAGTTAGTTAGAACTCAACCACCCGACACAAATAACTATGCATCTCCGGAAAGAAAAAGTCCACCTAAAGTGGATATGCTCCAACTAATCCTATGCAATTCCCTAAGTAAGCTTAAGTAAAGTGTAATTATATCCTAGGAGATAAATAAAATAAATTAATTTCATCAACAAAATTAAATAAATCCTCCTATTTAGTTACTTAATTCATTTATCATCCTGTTGTTCTCAAAATCTGATTCACTTTAAAATCCTTATAGTGATATGATAACTCTGTATGTAGAAGAGAGATTAAAGAGAAGGAAACTTTCAAGACAACATATGACAAGGTTTGATTAACCTTCTACACTTTGAACTTATCCAAAGTTCAGGCGAGTATAACTTTGTGAACTAAATTCACACTTTTAAAAGATAAATCCACAACAAACCAGTCTGAAAACTAGTGGATCTTATCACCTTAAAACTAACTGAAACAAAGGAATGAAACTTATACTCATGTTCAGTATTGATCTACAAGATGTATAGAAGATAACCTTAATAGATATCAGTGCCTTATCCAAGGTCACAGAGTCATCTAAGTTCAAACAATACTTCCACAATCAAACATCTCTACATATTCCATCAGTTTGGCTTTTGTAGATCCCTATATATGCCTGACACACATAAGAATTTATTCATACTAGACTATGTTCATCAAAATTCAAAATATCCCACAAAGAATTTACTGGTAAAAATGATACCTGTGTATTTAATTCCCCTCCTGAAGAGAAAAGCTAAGAAACATTTTTACTGAAAATTGCCTTGCAACCCATATTCAAAAGAATAACCCTAGATTACTCCAAATGAAACAACAAACATTTGCAAACATACTTGAAGACAACACAAAGTTTTAACTCAAAACCAATGGTTTGTGTATTAATATTTCTTCTGAAAGTATTACAAAAACATTTGAATATTCTCCATCACAAACTTGAAAAAAGCTCAAATAAATTTCTGCAGCGTTTTCTTACAATTCCTTGAGATCTTCTTTTTTACTAGTCCCGGTATCTATTTATAACAATATGGATGCACACATAGCTTTAGAATTTCCTAGGAGAGTTTGTTACAATTAGTACTTCTTAAGAAGAAGTTACAAAACCTTTTACAAATGCGGTTACAAGTCTCTTTCAACATCCGCGACTTCTTCCTCTTGTTGTTCTGTTGCAACATTTTCTAACTGCTCCACATCAGGCACTGCATATTTTCTTGTCCATTACTGATACACCTCATCAGCAGGCCATGAGAAGTTAATTACTTTTGCTTTTGTCTTAGCTAATCTTTTCCAAGAATTCCTCATTTTATTGACCTCTGAATTCAGGAAACCATAATGAGATTTGATTTTCTCAATCTCCTCAATTGTTTTGACAAATATGGAGGCATCCTCTGATTTAACAATTCCTTTTATTCTTAGTGACAATTTGGCTTCCAATTCCTTAAGCCATATTTGTTTGTCCTTTAATTGGATTGGGCTGACAAAACCTCCTGGGAGTAATTCAAAAACTTGATCAGTGTACTCTTTCTTGTACAAGTTGATCTTTCTATCTACATTATCTACTCCTTCTGCCACCTTTAGTAAATTATTTGTCATATCATTGGTGGATTTAATAATGGGGCCAACCCTTGCCTCATCATAGGATACACAAATCAGTTCTATATCCTGCTCTATGGGTCTCCATTTATCAAAAATAGGCATTAATACAGCCTTGTCCCATTTTAACTCATTCCACATTTCCAAAATCTTACTAATGTTGTTATACATTAGTGAAGACCCTATAGTGTTAGCAAAACTTAAAATTGTAGCCTTTACTCTCTCTTCATATTTCTTTGCATATAGGGCCTGAGCCTGTTTTAAATTCTCCAACTCATGGGGAGTGATCTCAATCAACTAAGAACTAGAAGGTGCTAGAGATGGTGGGAGCTCAATAATGTGGCTGGTAGGCGAAGGTCTTGAAGGAGAAGAGGAGATGATCAATGTTCAGGACTCATCTTGATGGTATTGTCCTGCCAACTAGCTTTGTAGCTTGGCGATGATGCTATCTTTACCCCTTACCTCTTCCTTGGCACTATTGTAAGCTTTCAGAATTGTCTCCAACTTAACTTGGAGATCTGCCTTTTCCTTAGCCTCTCTTTCTCCTACTACAACACTAAACTTTGCAGTCTCTAGCACAGTGCTAGCAACTTCCACTACCCCAGTGCTCTGCTCTCTTTTCACTATCATTCCTCCAAGGTAACTTGACCCTGGGGTGTCCTTATTCCTCTTATTTTCATCTCTTTTAAGAGACCACATGACCAGTGTAGCAATATCTTTGCTGAAAGTGACTCCCTCCATAGCTTTGGACTCTTTTCTTACTGCCTCTAAAACCAAGGCATCTGCTATGTCCCATTCGGGGAGAATGAGTACCCCAACCTGTGCTACTATGTTTCTTCCTTGCTCGGGGGTGCTAGTCTTAAACTCATCAACCATTTCTTTCTTTATCTCTTCCTCCACCACAACTGGATCCTTGTGGGGCTGCTCACCTTTCCTCTTTTCACACCTAGCATTAAATTTATCAATGTTCTGCTTCCACATAAATTGCATGAAAGCTCCTGATGTGACAAAGTCATTATCAGCCAAGAAATCCTCACTGGCTTATTTGATCTCAGTATCCCACTCCTGGCCTTTGAACTCATTAGTAGTGATGTTCATCTTAGTAGTAAGGGGCTCTTCTGGCATTCCCTCTTCCACTTCATCATATGTGTATGCTATCTCTCCAAGACAGCCTAACTGTAACAGTTGCTCAGCTGCTGCCCGTTCATCTCCTATAAGAATAGGGGATTGAGATGGGGAATACAAGGGTTCATCAGATTGTACTTCCTTTCCCACTCTTTGTTTCTTTGGGCTATCTTGAATGTCAATGACATCCTGTATCTTCCTCTTCCCTTTTGAGGTAGAAGGCTCCCCTGTTGTTGGCATCAACACATTGTAGTTGGACTTCTTATGCAACATGTAATCACCAGGAGGGATTGCTCTGGTAGATGCAGACCTATTTAGAACCAGTCTTGCTTTCTCAAGGTTGTTCTTAATTACAACCTCCCTCTTTTCTTTCAATGTTTGCATCACATCCTCAAAACAAAGAATTAAGAACTTTATCTTCTCTTCAAAGGGGTGAAAGCTAGACAAAGGGTCATAGCTAGTGTCAAATTGGTGCACAATGTCTAAAGCCTTTTTGGAGGCCACCCACTTTTCATTCCTCAACTCTTGCTCATCTAAATCAAACTCATTCCTATTGAGGTCTTCAGGAAACTAGAATTGGTGGGGTTTACCTCTGCATATTGCCCTCTTTTTGAACATGCCATTGAAGAAATCTTCAGTGTCAACACATCGGCATATTGCAGTTGACAAATGGTACAGTTGAAGGAAATCTTCAAAATACTTCCAACCTCCTTTAATTATCACAAATTCATGTGCTATGGTAACTGTAGGGAAAATGGTCCCTTTACCTTTTCCTGTTAGCTCTGCCTCTTGGACACTACCAATCTGCCTGAGGATATTTGCAATTCCCACTTTAAGAGGGACCTGATAGGGTAACAAAAATGGAGTGCCTTTGAAACCATATACTCTGAAAACTTTGGAGACAAGGTATAAGTAGATATCACCTCAATTATGGAAAATTTTAATATTCTCAGCAAACTCTTTTGGCCTAATGAATTCCAAAAGAACCCTAGGGACTCTTGGATTCTCTAAACAGATAAGAGTCCTAATATTAGATGCAAAACATTTATCAAACTTTAAGAAGCTTGCATCTTCTTTGTCCCACGATAGAACTGCACTCCATAACTGCACTGGCATCTTCTCTCCATCTTTCTCTTTCACAATATCCATTCCACTTGCAAAATAGTCACCACCCTTGAACAAAAATAAATGCATGAGGACGGAGTACCATCCAAAAGGCCTATCCACTTTCCCATTCTTTATTCCTATCAATCCTTCATGGATAGCATCAGTGATAAAGGAAGCATAATCAAAGGTCATTGCCAAAGAAGGATTCAAAATTTGAGCAATCATTAACATGTAATGAGTCGGCATATTTGCCTCAACATCTTCCCCTAGAATTTGGCAGAGTGACCAATATAATCCTTTGGCCCTAAGGGTGAACAGATTTAGAGAGAAGGGCTCCTCAGTGTTGGGTCCTACAACTTTTAATCTGCCTATCTTCACAAAGAATTCTTTAAGAGGCCCATTTCTAAGGTGGTTCCTCTGCACACTGTAAACCTGAGCTAGTGATTTAAAATTAATAGGCTCTAAAAAATTGGTTAACTCACTAAGCCCAAAAGCATTTCTGAACTCCTCATTATTTATTTCAATGAGGGTTTTCCCACTTATATCCTTAACACTTCTTGTGATTGGGTCATAGTTGTGTGCAATCTGAGTTAGGAGATTCACATCCATGAATACTCCAGGGACCACCAATTTGCCTACGTTCAACTCCCAGATACTGTTCATTGGGGCTGGGGAGTTTCTCATACCAAATCGAACTTTAAATAATCCCAACCTAGACAACCCAATTTGAGGGTCTCTTAGCCAGTTGCCCTTATCATACAATCCTTCTCCTATTTTTAGGCGAGGAGCTCTTGGCACTAATTCCTTTATCTTTGCTGCCACATTAGTTGACATTGTCGACTCTTCTAGGAAATCATCACAGATAGCCCTCTCCTGGTAATTAACCTTTCCTGAGAATACTCTCTTAGGTGCCATCTTAAAAAACTATGCAAGCAATTTAATTAATAGCTCCAACTATTCTGTAATAAATCAAAACCTCAATTAAAACACACTGTCAAGTAATTTCCAAGCAAGAGTACAAGAGAACCTATTTTTTGCTTGAAGAAATCCGCTCTGCAAGTGAAGAAATTTGCTCTGCAAGTGCTTCTCTGCAATTTTTTTTAAAATGATGCCTTCATTCAATTGATGCGAGATCATATATGGTAGTCGTGTTCCTAATTGCGACATTGATACCGCATGCTTTGACCATCATTTCAAAATTGAATTCATAGAAGAATTCAAAAATTTCGCTCTAACGGGTCATAACATGCATGTATATTTTGTTTTTGCTCTTTCGCCATTTTGCAGAGCATAACATCCTAGCAATTTTGCCAAACGAAATCACACCAACCGTCTGATCAGATGAGACTTGATTGGTATTTACACTGTTTTAACCTCTTTGCCTTTACATCAAGACCTACCTCCTTTTTGCCATTTCGCAAGCTTTATCCCACGAGCACTTTCCTTTCGTGAAGCTACACCAAGCGTTAGATGGAACTCTAACCGCCCGACCTTTAACTCCTACCGAGACCATCTACTTTTTCACTAACCGCGCCTCATCTTGACTGCTAATGGGTTTTTGCTATTTCGTAGAGGTTATTCCGCTTACAACTTCAGGCCACGAAACAACGAGAAGCGTTGGATCAATCTTGAGATGACCATCTTTTAAGTGAGACCTTTATCCGGACATTGTTTACCCCACTTATTCACCGGTTAACAAATGCCACATGGCACTTGGCCATTAGCCCTGGAAAAATCTTCGGGTTTAGTTCAAAGTCAACCACGTGTCTTAATTCCTACATAACTACTGGTTACACCTTGGTGGGCCCTTAATCACCTTTTGAAACTACGTGTCAATCGACACATCACCATCAAGATTTACAAGAAGTAACAACTGTCACTCCACGTCATACTGGGAAGAATCTCTCTTTCTCTTTTGCCATTTCATAGGCCTTAATCCTCGGTTGATTTGCAGCCACGAAGCAATGAGAACCCTTGGATCAAAACAGAATTGATCCTCTTTTACCTTTATGCTTTATCTGTTCTTCGGGCCCACTAGCTCTTTCACCATTTCCCAGACCTTAAAACACTAGCATCTTACCTTCGTGAACACACACGAACTGTTAGATTATATCAAAATCGCTTGATGCTTAACAACCTACTTGAATCCAACAGATGTGGGTCATCTGACTCAGCTTTATCCACCTGGTGTCTAGTCATTCCCGAGATGACATGTCAACTTTTAATTCGCTGAGAAAAAACATCGGGATCCACCTCATCCTTGCCACCTGTATCTGCTAGGTCACTTCTTATCCTGCAACATGACTCATTTTCTTAGACCCACCTGTTAGTCCTTAAATCCAATTCACTGACCACTTTGATTTTCGGCCAAGTGTCATTATCTTACTTGCCATCTCAACCAGCTGGACTGCTTGCTTGGAACGCCATGTCATTTCGCTGTTTCGCGAAAGCTATCTTTTGAGCATCTTTCTCCTACGAAACTATGCTAGTTGTTAGATCTTTGAGGACCTGCGCATTTGTTATGCTTCTTATGAACCTCTTTTGCCCAGGCGAAAAAACCTTTCGCTATTTCATAGAGCATAACATGTGAGCATCTTTCAACCGCGAAACAACGCGAGCTGTCGATTTCTTTTGAACTTGATCGCCTTTTAGCCGTGGAAAAGTCTTCACCGCTGGGTCCTGCTAAACCTTTTCGCCATTTCGCGAAAGGTAATTTACTCGCTCGTTTTGGCTGCGAATCAACACCAGCCATGAGATCTTGAGCGAGATGGAGTCTCATTAAACTATATCCAATGCACACAGTTGAACATGCTTTTTCCTTTGGCTATTTCGCATAGCTTAACACACCCGTAACTTTGGCTAACGAAATAGCGAAATTCATAGATTCATCTGAAAGTTGCACGATACTTACTGGACCCGACAACATTAGAAGGAAAAAGACATAAGGCATAGATTTTTTACAATTATTTAACGACCGCCTAGGTAAATAACAAGGGGGGACACTTCACACGACCCCAAGACCCATTACTTAAGTGAATAAAGTAACGTAGGAATAGAAACCAGAGGGTTTTGATTAGACATTTGAGCTATTTAAAACTAAAAACCCTTAACCCTTAAAGACCTAAAACAGATTTGAAGCAGTTAATAGCATACCTGACTCAAAATTTAAAAAACCTAGCCAATCATGGGAAAAGAAAACCCATTTCTTAAACAGTGATAACAACAACTCTGACTGGGGATGGTTGATCGCAAGGTCAACACAAGAAACTCAGGAAACTCAGGAGAAAGAGACCAAAACATAGACACAAACAAATACAATAGGAAGCAAACAAAATATATACAAACAAAGGACCTACTGTGCATGGACTTCAAGAGAAATACTGTTTCAGGAATTATCCATGCACTGGAAATTCCTGTACTTCATCATTCATATTTTTCATAAAATAAGAATCCTTTCCATTTAAATCACAGACCACAAAAGGGCCCATCCATAATGAGTCAAATTTCTTGTGTTTTCCCTTGTCCTGTCCTCTTGCATTCCACTGAAGAACAATATCATCAATTTGAAACTTCCTTATTGATGTCCTTTTATGAAAAAGGTATTTGGACTGCAATTGGATCTTCAGATTTCTCTTATGAGCTAGAGTTCTGATCTCTTCCACTTCCACTATTTGGATCATTCGGTTTTCCATAGATTCAGATAGCTCCATGTCTTCAGCTTGCAAAAATTTATAAACTGGAAGAAGATTGTTTATTGGTAGTCTAGCTTGTGTACCATAAGCTAGTTCAAAAGGTGACATTCCAATGGCCTTCTTGACTGTTATTCTGTCAGCCCACAAGGCTAATTTCAACTTTTGATCCCAAGACCTCTTGTTCTCTTCCAGGATTTTCTTGATGATGTTCAAGAGGCTTTTATTACTAGATTCAGCTTGTCCATTTCCCTGAGGGTGATAGGGTGAAGAGTAAGACATGATTATTCCATGACTGGTACAAAATCCAACAAACTCTTCTGACCTGAAACTCATGGAATTATCCATTACTAATTTTGCAAGTATTCCAAATATAGTTATAACATTATCCATCAAGAAGTCAATGACAACCTTACTCTTAGCTTTTCTTGTGGGAATAGCTCCAATCCCTTTAGTAAAATAATCAGTGGCTACTATGATCCATCTATGACCTCTTCCTAATCTCTCAATAATTTCTCCAATAAAATCAATGCCCCATTGGACAAAAGGGGCTTCCACTGTGACTGGATTTAGGGATAAAGCTCCTTCATACTTCAATTTGGATGAAATTTTTTGACATGGGTCACATTTCTTGACATGTTCATGAGCATCCTTGAATAAGGTAGGCCAATAGTACCCAGCCCGGATTATCTTACCAACAGTTGTCTTAGTAGAGTAATGGCCTCCACATACTTCGTCATGCATTTGAATCAACACCCTTTTAGCCTGGAATTCATCCAAACACATTAGCAGTTCTCCATCTCTTTTTCTCCAAAACAGATCACCTTGAATGAGAACATATTTTTGTGACTTGAGTTTCAGAGTCCTTCTCTGATTATGTGTCATTCCTTCTGAAAATGTAGCATCTCTTAAAAATCAGACTATCTCTGAATACCAAGGTTGCCTTTCAATACTAGTGACTGAAGTACTTTTGATTTCAACATTGTTTATCTCAACATTCAGAAGATTAGATTCAGTCATGAGCTTGGCCAGATCTAAGCCTCTCACCAATTTGGTGATCTTTATTTCCAAGTCAAATTCTTGGATTCTATTGATCCATCTGTACCTTTTTCCTTTAATCTCAGATTGGGACAAAATATCCTTAACTGCAGCATGTGGGACATAAGCAGTGATTTTTGCATTCACAAGGTATGGCCTGAAAGCTTTGACAACTTTAACTAAAGCATAAGCCTGTTTCTCCATGGTTTCATACTTCAATTCTGTTGCTTGCAAAGACTTGCTATAAAAGGCTATGGGATGTTCATATCCCTCATTATCTTTTTGTAACAACACTATAGCTACTGTATGGTATGAAGCAAAAGAGAACAGAGAAAAGGGCTTACTGTAATCAGGAGATTTCAGCACTGGTGCTTCCTGAATGGCTTTTTTAATTTCAGCAAAAGCCTTTGAGGCTTCTTGATCCCAACAAAACTTGGTATCCTTCTTGAGCAACTTGACAATGGGTTTCACTATCTCTGCAAAGTTCGCAATGAATCTTCTAACAAAATTTACTTTGCCTAAAAAGGATTGAATACCTTTAACATTCTTCGGTTCAGGCACTTTGTTTATTGCTTCAATTCTTTCAGGGTCTATTCTTACCCCTTCCTTGGAAACAATATTCCCCAATAATTTTCCTTCAGTGACCCTGAAATGACACTTCTTGGGATTTAATGACACACCAAATTCCAAAGCCTTATTGAATACCTTTTCCAAATGTCCACAGTGGTCATCGACCTTTTTAGAGAAGCAAGTTAAATCATCTTGATAAACCACCATGATGATATTGATGAATTCTTTGAAGGCTACATCCATAGCTCTTTGAAATGTAGCTCCAACATTTTTTAATCCAAATGGCATTCTTACATAGACATATGTTCCCCATGGAGTAGTGAAAGAAATTTTGAACTGTTCAGATTCCCTCACTAACACTTGATTGTATCCTGAAAAAGCATCCATCATGGACAAAAGATCACAACCTGTTACTCTCTGCAGCATAGCTTCCATATTGGGGGAAGAGTAGTTGTCTTTTAAAGAAGCAACATTCAAATTTCTAAAATCCACACACAATCTAAGGTCCCCATTTTTCTTTCTTACTGGGACCAAATTGGAGACCCATTAAGAATGTCTTATAGGTTTGATAATCCCCCCTTCTCTTAACTTAGTCAATTCTTGCTGCATCTTAGTTTCTAATAGGGGATTAATAGGTCTCTGCTTCTGTCTGAAAGGCTTAGCATCTGGAAGTAAAGGAAATTCATGCTGAAAAATGTCTTGTCTATACGCCTTTAGGTCTTCATAAGACCAAGCAAAAACATGTTTATATCTTTTCAATAAATTAATAAGATTAGTTCTGACATGAGGGGGTAATTTCTTCCCAATGTATACTAACTTAGGGGATGATTCAGTCCCCAGGTTTACCTCCTCCAACTCTTCTAACTTGGTGGTAGACTGCTGATGTAAGTGACTGTCATTGTAACTGAACATGCTCTCTAGCTCTACCAACCCTTTAGGTATCTCATTTGTTTCCAATTGGACCAAGTCGTTTCCAAACACTATTTCCTTATTGTCAACCACCTCCACCAATGCATTGCAATCAATCTTCTGTCCATCATAATCATCAACACATTGAATGAACCTAAGAATATCTTCATCATCAGCAAAAACTTGCCAATTATACACATTATCAAGGATGGCAGGCCTAGATTTTATTTCCACAGTGGAGATGCCGGTTAGTGTTGCATCATTATTTTTCAATGCAATATTAGCTAGAAAGTCTGCCATAATATTCTTTGATCTCTCTATCCAATTAATAGATAATGCACTAAAATGCTCAATGACATCCCAAACTGCATGTTTATACCTATTTAATCTATCATTTTTGGATGCATATTTGGATCTTACCTAAGAGACAACCAATTTTGAGTCCCCTAAAACTTTCAACAGCTGGATTCTATGCCTTTTTGCAACTTCAAGCCCCAATAACAGGGCTTCATACTCTGCAGTATTATTTGTGCACTAGAAAGCCAGTAAGAAAGAAAACTTAAAAGTTATACCTGATGGAGATACAAAGAGAACCCTTGCTCCAGATCCTTCTTTGGAGAAAGCTCCATCAAAATACATCTGCCATAAACCATGCTGTTGTGATTCTAGTTCGACTACAATGGGGTCAGTATTCTTCAACTGAGGTAAAATTGGTTGTAGTATGAAATTATCAAGATCTACATCAATCATACAATTGAGCATACTAGGATCTACATTTTCAATTACCCTAGGAGCACGTGGTTCTCTGTAAAGCTTGACCTGATTCCCATTGATTGGGATAGTAGCATAAGATAAATCCAGTTGGACATTTCCTCCTACTACTGCTGCCCACTGCCTGGACAACAACATACCATAATGGGGTTTAGTGTCAGTAACAATAACGTCCATTTTATAAGTTGCCTCAGGGAATGTTGCTATTTTTACTTCAACATCTCTCATTGTACCTATCATAGGTACTTCCCTGTTATCCATAGCATAACATTTTCCATATACAGTGGTTACTGACAGTCCTAATTCTTTCATAACACCATAGGGCATTACATTAGTAGCAACTCCTGAATCTATCATGCAGTTTTTTATCAGCCGGTTATTCACTAACAAAGTAACATAAAAAGGATCTACCTGTGAAGGCTCTTGAGTAATAGTGGTTCCAACATAAACCTCTGGGGTTTGGAGTTCCTGATCCTTTCCATTTTTAGCTGAATCGGTGGGTAGGACTGTGTCACTATCAGATATATTAGAAAACAAAGACAAAGCTGCATCCCTATGTTCTTTTATTTTCACTAATTCTATTAATGGGACAATAAATTTCATTTGGGTAAGAGCTTGAGCCATGTCAAATGTGGAGCTACTGCTTAATTCAATATTAGCTCTAACTCTTTCTGCCTTAAGCTAACTTACCCTTTTTGCTGTGGCAGCTCCTTGTATATCATTGGTACTTTTATCATCTGTACTCTTGGGTACATCTTTAACTTGTTCCTTCTTTTCTTGACCAATTTTAGGGAAAGTAGTATCACTACTTGTTGCCCCCTTTTGAGTAACCTCTTTTATGAACATGGAACCAGGTTCACCCTGATCAGTGTCCTTCTTGGTGCTCCTTAAGTTGTAATTGTGTTTTGCTTTAGCAATAGCAGCTTTGGTGAGATTTTTAACTTCTTCCTCACTAGGTCTTCTAAGATGAACTTCTTCATCTTCAATTGTTACCACATTCAAGGTAGGATGCTAGTCCAGTGTTAGTTGTCCTTGAACAAACCTTTCATTATCCAACACATCACTACATTCACTTTGTACAGATTCCTCATCACTCTCTATAATAGTCTCAAACATGTTAATGTCAGGCTCAACTTCTTGTCTCATGGACTCTTCAAGGGCTTGAGCTACTGCACACTGATGAGGAGAATGTGGCCCATCACAAGCAATACACCAAGGATTGTTTTCTATATTATGGACATTTTTCCCTTTTAAGGGATCTGGGGTATCCTGATTCTGAGCAATTTTAGGCTTCTGATTTTGGGGTTTGCCATCTTTCTAGTTGGTATTATAAGGCATGTCATGTAGTTTAGGGGGTCTATCTTGCCAGTTATAATGAGGCTTATCATTTTTGTTTACCTTGGCAGTCAGATCCTTCATGGCAATAATCAACTTTTCTATCTTGTCTTCCTCCTTAGCAACTTTGTTAGGTTGTTGTTTTATTTCCTACCATAACCTACCATCTGTTCTCCTTCCTAACTTCCCAAATGCCTTTCTATTGCTTTCCACATTAATGGCAATTCTAAATGCATCCCTTAGGTTATGTGGATTTTTATCCCTTAAGATATAGGCCATTTTAGAATCAAATGCATTATAATAGGTGTTTAGACACATGTTATCATCTAACCTCATCACCTGATACAATCTATGCATGGCCTTTTGAAATCTAGCATTGAAATTGGTGACCATTTATTATCATATTTTCTAATGTTATTAAATTCATTGAGCATGAAGCTCACATTTGTTTTGTCACCATATTGTTCTTGAAAAAAATTCTTTAAGTCCTTCCATGACCCAATGCTATTAACTGGAAGACCTCTGTACCAATCTCTTGCATCATCAACTAGGGACTGAACAAACAATTTCATTATGACATCTTCATCCACTATCTCATAATCATTTATTAGGTCACCATAAGATTTTAAATGTTCCTCAGCACTGATTGCATTATTTCGAGCAAACTTATGGAGTCAGTCCCTTAACTCAATAGGAACATGGTTGGGATATCCTGGGATCCCATCAAAAAACAATTGTCTATACTGTTCCAAATTGATAGGTCTCTTTTGAAAAGGGTTAGAAACATTATTATTTCCCATGTTCATTCTGACTTTTGGAATTGGGGACTGAGATATTTGGCTATGTTGATTGTTAACAAGGATTTGACTCACTGATGATGTATTAGTAGGCACAGTAGGTTGAATCTTAACCAGGGGAGGAAAATTTGCTGAGGATCAGGCTTACTAAGATCTTCTGATGGAAAAATGATAGGGGGAGCTTTCAGGTAACTAATTTTTCTCTTAACTTCCCGATTAGTTGCTTCCAACTCGGCTTTCTCTAGCTCCATTTGTAGATCCTCCTTTTCCTTCCTCATTCTTTCCATCTCTCTCTCATGTACTAATAGCCTATGAGTAATGTCCTCTGTATCTCTAGATCCAGTTCCATCATCCACCCATTTCTGGTTCCCTTTATCAACATTATTCCTGAGAGGCTGTGAATCACTAAGTACTTCCCTGTTTGGTTGGACTATTGACCTTTATGCTAGCTTAGCCTTAGGGATTAAAATTTCTCTAATCATAGAGCCTTCCTCATCACTCTTTTCTTTTTCCTTAGCCAACACTTCAAGATCAGCTATCTGCCTAAGAAGCCTATCTCTCTCCATTAGTTTTGCTTTGACTTCCTTTTCCTTATTTGCTTCCTTTTGGGCTCTTAAGGAGATTAAGTGGTGAACCCTCCTATTTAAATCTTCTATTTCTTGTGACACTTTATCTTCATCAGGGAAATTCTCCTCAGAGTCAGATATATTGACTTGATCTATATCAATCAAGCTGATATTTCCATCAATTGTTCTAGGAATAGAATGTCTGATTGCATTTGAACTAGTCCTATCTCTCGCAAACACACTAACATGAGATATATCTTGATTTAAAGCATGAACATTGTCTATATTTCCAAACAATCCAAAATGGAAACCTAATATATCATGTTCAAATTCTCTGGAAGAAGAATTAGACTTTGCATAAACAGGTCGATCAGGTATCTTACTGGTATTATTATTCTTTTGCACCCAAGCAGCGTTTGATGGTTCATGAAGCACTGACCTCTTCTGACCTCTTCGTGACTATTCTGGCAAACCTTCTTGCAAAGTTTCACGAGGATGCTTCTTCATGAATGATCTGGTGTTTTTTCCTCCTTGCATTATGCTTGTCTTCCCTTTTAGAATTTTATGTATTTCGCAAGGACTGGTTCCAAGATAACAGAGTCGCCACCCACAAGACTATGAGAATTATGAAAACAAGCTTAGAATAAAACGTTGCAAAACTTCAAACCAAATCAAATATCAAAAGAAAATAGAGGGAACTACCAAAAAGGGACCTCCAGACACCACTTCTATATTCACCAAAGCACCAATCTATTCCACAAACACACAATGATTTTTCCTTATAAATCTAAACACAAATCTACGTCTGGATCCTTATTATGACTCTCCCCAATAGAGTCGCCACTTTTGTTGTTCTCAAAATCTAATTCACTTTAAAATCCTTATAGTGATATGATAACTCTGTATGCAGAAGAGAGATTAAAGAGAAGGAAACTTTCAGGACAACATATGACAAGGTTTGATTAACCTTCTACACTTTGAACTTATCCAAAGTTCAGGCAGGTATACCTTTGTGAACTGAATTCACACTTTTAAAAGATAAATCCACAACAAACCAGTCCGAAAACCAGTGGATCTTATCACCTTAAAACTAACTGAAACAAAGGAATGAAACTTATACTCATGTTCAGTATTGATCTGCAAGATGTATAGAAGATAACCTTAATAGATATCAGTGCCTTATCCAAGGTCACAAAGTCATCTAAGTTCAAACAATACTTCCACAAATGAAACATCTCTACATATTCCATCAGTTTGGCTTCTGTAGATCCCTATATATGCCTGACACACATAAGAATTTATTCATACTAGACTAAATTGTGTTCATCAAAATTCAAAGTATCCCACAAAGAATTTATTGGTAAAAATGATTCCTGCATATTTAATTCCCCTTCTGAAGAGAAAAGCTAAGAAACATTTTTACTGAAAATTGCCTTGCAACCCATATTCAAAAAAAATAACCCCAGATTACTTAGAATGAAACAGTAAACATTTGCAAACATACTTGAAGACAACACAAAGTTTTAACTCAAAACCAATGGTCTATGTATTAATATTTCTTCTGAAAGTATTACAAAAACATTCGAATATTCTCCATCACAAACTTGAAAAAAGCTCAGATAAATTTCTGCAGCGTTTTCTTACAATTCCTTGCGATCCTCTTTTTTACTAGTCCTGGTATCCATTTGTAACAATATGGATGCACACATATCTTCGGACTTTCCTAGGAGAGTTTGTTACAATCATTACTTCTTAAGAAGAAGTTACAAAATCTTTTACAAATGCGGTTACAAGTCTCTTTCAACATCCGCGACTTCTTCCTCTTGTTGTTCTGTTGCAACATTTTCTAACTGCTGCACATCAAGCACTGCATATTTTCTTGTCCATTCCTGATACACCTCATCAACAAGCCATGAGAAGTTAATTACTTTTGCTTTTGTCTTGGCTAATATTTTCCAAGAATTCCTCATTTTATTGACCTCTGAATTCAGGAAACCATAATGAGATTTGATTTTCTCAATCTCCTCAATTGTTTTGACAAATATGGAGGCATCCTCTGATTTAACAATTCTTTTTATTCTCAGTGACAATTTGGCTTTCAATTCCTTAAGCCATATTTGTTTGTCCTTTAATTGGGTTGGGCTGACAAAACCTCCTGGGAGTAATTCAAAAACTTGATCAATGTACTCTTTCTTGTACAAGTTGATCTTGTTGGCATATGCACACTCCAATGAGACATTGTATGTGATTGAAGGTTTTGTCATTGATGGCAACCTTGCAATCTTATGGCACCAGCAAAAGCATTATACCGGCATCAACAGATCACACTCTACACCGGCACTCAGGACACCAACATCGACACCGACACAGAAGAAAGGAAGTATACCGACACAGAGGCCGACAGGATTTTTGTTATATAATATTTTTGTTTATTATTGTAAGCCGACTTTGCAAATTGTAAAATGACTCTTATATATAATAGAGATCATTGTAGACATTTTGGAATGTGATGTAGAAGCATTAAGGAAAATATTAGGCAGACCTAATGTGCGAAATATAGGTCAAGGGGTATATGTAAAGAAGAGAGCAGGAACCGGTACTGAATCAGGCATTGAAGATGCTATTGTAAAGCAGTAGAAGATATTGGATTTGTATAATCCTTATTGTAAGTCAGTGAGACTTCCCATTGAGCAGTGAGCTCTAGGCAATTGGCCTTCCTGCATGTGCAGGCCCCTATTGTAAGTAATATTCTCTTATTGGCCAGTGAGTGAATATTGTGGGTCACAAATCCCACCGAGGTTTTTCCCACATCGGGTTTCCTAGTTAACATCTTGTGTTATGGTGTATTTTTCATGTGGATATTCTTGATTCTATTTATTGCATTATTTCTTGCATACTGGTACACCGTTATATTATGTTCTGCATGTTTTAAGTTAAGAAATTTTAAATACCAGTTAGATACTGATTCACACCCCCCTCTCAGTATCTGTGGGACCCCTAATAGATCTTTCTATTTACATTATCTACTCCTTCTGACAACTTTACTAAATCCTTTGTCATATCATTGGTGGATTTAATAATGGGGTCAGCCCTTGTCTCATCATAGGATACACAAATCAGTTCTATATCCTGCTCTCTAGGTCTCCATTTATCAAAAATAGGCATTAATACAACCTTGTCCCCATTTAACTCATTCCACATTTCCAAAATCTTACTAAAGTTGTTATACATTAGTGAAGACCCTATAGTGTTAGCAAAACTTAAAATTGTAGCCATTACTCTCTCTTCATATTTCTTTGCATATAGGGCCTGAGCCTGTTTTAAATTCTCCAACTCATGGAGAGTGATCTCAATCAACTGAGAACTAGAAGGTGCTGGAGATGGTGGGAACTCAATAATGGGGCTGGTAGGCGGAGGTCTTGAAGGAGAAGAGGAGATCATCAATGTTGAGGACTCATCTTGATGGTATTGTCCTACCAACTGGCTTTGTAGCTTGGAGATGATGCTATCTTTACCCCTTACCTCTTCCTTGGCACTGTTGTAAGCTTTCAGAATTGTCTCCAACTTAACTTGGAGATCTGCCTTTTCCTTAGCCTCTCTTTCTGCTACTACAACACTAAACTTTGCAGTCTCTAGCACAGTGCTAGCAGCTTCCACTACCCCAGTGCTCTGCACTCTTTTCACTATCATTCCTCCAAGGTAACTTGACCCTGGGGTGTCCTTATTCCTCTTATTTTCATCTCTTTTAAGAGACCACATGACCAGTGTAGCAATATCTTTGCTGAAAGTGACTCCCTCCATAGGTTTGGACTCTTTTCTTACTGCCTCTAAAACCAAGGCATCTGCTATGTCCCATTCGGGGAGAATGAGTACCATAGCCTGTGCTACCATGTTTCTTCCCTGCTCGAGGGTGATAGTCTTAAACTCATCAACCATTTCTTGCTTTATCTCTTCCTCCACCACAACTGGATCCTTGTGGGGTTTCTCACCTTTCCTCTTTTCACACCTAGCATTAATTTTATCAATGTTCTGCTTCCACACAAATTGCATGAAAGCTCCTGATGTGACAAAGTTATTATCAGCCAAGAAATCCTCATTGGCTTGTTTGATCTCAGGATCCCACTCCTGGCCTTTGAACTCATTAGTAATGATGTTCATCTCAGTAGTAAGGGGCTCTTCTATTATTCCCTCTTCCACTTCATCATATGTGTATGCTATCTCTCCAAGATTGCCTAACTATAACAGTTGCTCATCTGCTTCCTGTTCATCTCCTATATGAATAGGGGATTGAGATGGGGAATACAAGGGTTCATCAGATTGTACTTCCTTTCCCACTCTTTGTTTCTTTGGGCTATCTTGAATGTTAATGACATCCTGTATCTTCCTCTTCCCTTTTGAGGTAGAAGGCTCCCCTGTTGTTGGCATCAACACACTGTAGTTGGACTTCTTATGCAACATGTAATCACTAGGAGGGATTGCTCTAGTAGATGCAGACCTATTTAGAACTAGTCTTGCTTTCTCAGTGTTGTTCTTAATTACAACCTCCCTCTTTTCTTTCAATGTTTGCATCACATCCTCAAAACAAAGAATTAATAACTTTATCTTCTCTTCAAAGGGGTGAAAGCTAGACAAAGGGTCATAGCTAGTGTCAAATTGGTGTACAATGTCTAAATCCTTTTTGTAGGCCACCCACTTTTCCTTCCTCAGCTCTTGCTCATCTAAATAAAACTCATTTCTAATGAGGTCTTTAGGAAACTAGAATTGGTGGGGTCTACCTCTGCATATTGCCCTCTTTCTGAACATGCCATTGAAGAAATCTTCAGGGTCATCACATCGGGATACTGTAGTTGACAAATGGTATGGTTGAAGGAAATATTCAAAATACTTCCAACCTCCTTTAATTATCACAAATTGATGTGCTATGGTAACTGTAGGGAAAATGGTCCTTTTACCTCTGCCTATTAGCTCTGCCTCTTGCACACTACCAATCTGCCTGAGGATCTTTGCAATTCCCACTTTAAGAGGGACCTGATAGGGTAAAAAAAATGGAGTGCCTTTGAAACCATATATTCTGAAAACTGTGGAGACAGGGTATAAGTAGATATCACCCCAATTGTGGACAATTTTAATATTCTCAGCAAACTCTATGGGCCTAATGAATTCCAAAAGAACCTTAGGGACTCTTGGATTCTCTGAACATATAAGAGTCCTAATCTTAGATGCAAAACATTTATCAAACTTTAAGAAGCTTGCATCTTCTCTGTCCCATGACATCACTGTACCCCATAACTGCACTGGCATCTTCTCTCCATCTTTCTCTTTCACAATATCCATTCCACTTGCAAAATAGTCACCACCCTTGAACAAAAATAAATGCATGAGGAGGGAGTACCATCCAAAAGGCCTATCCACTTTCCCGTTCTTTATTCCTATCAATCCTTCATGGATAACATCAGTGATAAAGGAAGCATAATCAAAGGTCACTGCCAAAGAAGGATTCAAAATTTGAGCAATCATTAACATGTAATGAGTTGGCATATTTGCCTGAGCATCTTCCCCTAAAATTGGGAAGAGTGACCAATATAATCCTTTGGCCCTAAGGGTGAACAGATTTAGAGAGAAGGGCTCCTTAGTGTTGGGTCCTACAACTGTTAATCTGCCTATCTTCACAAAGAATTCTTTAAGAGGCCCATTTCTAAGGTGGTTCCTCTGCACATTGTAAACCTGAGCTAGTGATTTAAAATTAATAGGCTCTAAAAAATTGGTAAACTCACTAAGCCCAAAAGCATTTCTGAACTCCTCATTATTTATTTCAATGAGGGTTTTCCCACTTATATCCTTAACACTTCTTGTGATTGGGTCATAGTTGTGTGCAATCTGAGTTAGGAGATCCACATCCATGAATACTCCAGGGACCACCAATTTGCCTACGTCCAACTCCCAGATACTATTCTTTAGGGCTGGGGAGTTTCTCATACCAAATCCAACTTTAAATAATCCCAACCTAGACAACCCAATTAGAGGGTCTCTTAGCCAGTTGCCCTTATCATGCAATCCTTCTCCTATTTTTAGGCGAGGGGCTCTTGGTACTAATTCCTTTACCTTTGCTGCCACATTAGTTGACATTGTCAACTATTCTAGGAAATCATCACAGATAGCCCTCTCCTAGTAATTAACCTTTCTTGAGAATTCTCTCTTAGGTGCCATCTTAAAAAACTATGCAAGCAATTTAATTACTAGCCCCAACTATTCTGTAATAAATCAAAACCTCAATTAAAACACACTGTCAAGTAATTGCCAAGCAAAAGTACAAGAGAACCTATTTTTTGCTTGAAGAAATCCGCTCTGCAACTGGAGTAATTTGCTCTACAAGTGAAGAAATTTGCTCTGCAAGTGCTTCTCTGCAAGAATTTTTAAAATTTTTGCCTTGATTCAATTGATGCGAGATCATATATGGTAGTCGGGTTCTTAACTATGACATTGATACCGCATGCTTTGGCCATCCTTTCAGAATTGAATTCATAGAAGAATTCAAAATTTTTTCTCCAACGTGTCATAACATGCCTGTATATTTTCTTTTCGCTCTTTCGCCATTTGGCAGAGCATAACATCCTAGCAATTTCACCAAATGAAATCACGCCAATCGTCTGATTAGATGAGACTTGATCGGTCTTTACACTATTTTAACCTCTTTGCCTTTGCATCGGGCCCTACCTTCTTTTGGCCATTTCACAAGCTTTATCCCGCGAGCACTTTCCTTTCGCGAAGCTATGCCAAGCGTTAGATGGAACTCTAACTACCCGACCTTTAACTCCTACCAAGACCGTCAACTTTTTCACTAACCGCTCCTCATCTTGACAGCTAACGGTTTTTGCTATTTCACAGAGGTTAATCCGCTTACATCTTCAGGCCACAAAACAATGAGAAGTGTTGGATCAATCTTGAGATGACCATCTTTTAAGTGAGACCTTTATCTGGACATTGTTTACCCCACTTATTCACCAGTTAACAAATGCCACATGGCACTCGGCCATTAGCCCTGGAAAACTCTTCGGGTTTAGTTCAAAGTCAACCATGTGTCTTACTTCCTACATAACCGCCGGTTACACCTTGGCGGGCCCTTAATCACCTTTTGAAACTACATGTCAATCAACACATCACCATCAAGCTTTACAAGAAGTAACAACTGTCACTCCACGTCATACCGGGAAGAACCTCTCTTTATCTTTCGCTATTTCGCAGGCCTTAATCCTCGGTTGATTTGCAGCCACGAAGCAATGAGAACCCTTGGATCAAAACATAATTGATCCTCTTTTACCTTTATGCTTTATCTGTTCTTCGGGCCCACTAGCTCTTTCGCCATTTCGCAGACCTTAAAACACTAGCATCTTACCTTCGTGAACACATGTGAACCGTTAGATTATATCAAGCTCACTTGATGCTTAACAACCTACTTGAATCTGGTAGACGTGGGTCATCTGACTCAGATTTATCCACCTAGTGTTTAGTCATTCCCGAACTAACATATCAACTTTTAATTCACTGAGAAAAAACACCAGGATCCACCTCATCCTTGCCACCTATATCTGCCAGGTCACTTCTTATCCCGCAACATGACTCATTTTCTTAGACCCACCCGTTAGTCCTTAAATCCAATTTGCTGACCACTTTGATTTTCAGCCAAGTGTCATTATCTTACTTGCCATCTCAACCATCTGGACTGCTTGCTTGGAACGCCATGTCATTTCGTTGTTTCGTGAAAGCTATCTTTCGAGCATCTTTCTCCTGCGAAACTGCACTAGCCGTTAGATCTTTGAGGACCTGCGCATTTGTTATGCTTCTTATGAACCTCTTTTTCCTGGGCCAAAAAACCTTTCGCTATTTCGTAGAGCATAACATGTGAGCATCTTTCCACCACGAAACAGTGTGAGCTGTCGATTTCTTTTGAACTTGATCACCTTTTAGCCGTGGAAAAGTCTTCACCACTGGGTCTCGCCAAACCTTTTCGCCATTTCGTGAAAAATAATTTACTCGCTCGTTTCGGATGCGAATCAACGCCAGCTGTTAGATCTTGAGTGAGATTGCATCTCGTTAAACTATATCTAATGCACACAGTCGAACATGCTTTTTCCTTTGGCTATTTCGCATAGCTTAACACACCCGTAACTTCGCCTAACGAAATAGCGAAAGTGGTAGATTCATCTGAAAGTTGCACGACACTTACTGGACCCAACAACATTAGATGGAAAAAGACATAAGGCATAGATTTTTTACAATTATTTAACGACCGCCTAGGTAAATAACAAGGGGGGACACTTCACACGACCCCAAGACCCATTACTTAAGTGAATAAAGTAACATAGGAATAGAAACCAGAGGGTTTTGATTAGACATTTGAGTGATTTAAAACTAAAAACCCTTAACCCTTAAAGACCTAAAATAGATTTGAAGTAGTTAATAGCATACCTGACTCAAAATTTCAAAAACCTAGCCAATCATGGGAAAAGAAAACCCATTTCTTAAACAGTGATAACACATCCTTTCATGCAAATGGAATTAAAATAAAATTTTAATTTCTCCACTCATTCTCTATTGAAACATTCCATCCTCCTACTTTTCCCACTTGCCTCATAATCCCATTCCCCCTATATGGCCTCTATTCATTTGCACATGAAAGGGTCAACTTTTTCCATAAATGGCCTCCCAACTTGCCCAATCAGGCTTAAAGGCTTCCTACTTTTGGGAAGGTACCCACATGGGTCCCTTCCTCATATGTCACAATCAGGGAATTTAAAATTCCTTGATTTCCATTCCTCCATGCAATTAGAGTATGGGGACAAGAAATGCCTTTATTGAAAGATATTTCCCATACCTCTAAGGTACACATTCCAACCACTACCTCCCTCACATCTTCTCCTATTTTGCCACTTGGAAACCTCTCATGTATTGTGAGATCCAATTGATCCTCCAACATTGATTTCCCACAATGAAATGAACCTTGCATTACATATCCCTTCATTCATACTCCCACAATGTCATGATGCTATGGGTTCATAGTTTCCAAGTATTACAACCTTATTGGCTGAGGTATCACTTGTCTCCATGGTATAACCTAGTGTATAGGTAAGGTCACAAATTTTACATATCTTGTCACATGCATACGTTTTCCAAGGACTATGAGGGCATTCTTTTGACCCAACATGAGATGCATGTCCATAGTTAGGTGATCATAGACAAAGTAAGTAATCTATTTAATCATAGGCATACTAAGAAATTTGTTTGATGATGTCATGAAGATTTAGAAAGAGTAAAGGAAGTAGAACATGAAATTGAATCCAATTTTGATTACTTGTTATACATCATTACTAATCATCCATGTTGTGATTGATAATGTTAGAAAGATAGTCATAAAATTTGGTGAAGTTTTCCAAGGCAATCAAATTCAAAGCTTAGAATATATAGATGTATTACCAATTTTAATTCATTAGTTGTATTGAAGCGTAATATCATTAAGATTCTATAACATGCTATTGTTCACAACTTAACCATTCTAAATTGATTATATATATTCAAAATATAAGTTTCAAAGTAGGAAGACTTGTACATGAGGAACAAATTAGATTGAATATCAACTTTTGTATATCAACATGTATAATAATTGTATATGCACACATATAAAAATGACATAGATGCCAACTCAATAAAAGTTATACGAAATGTGGCATAAAAAGTTATACAAAATGTGGCATATGCCATATAGATCCAAAGTGATGTTGTACACATGTAGAAAATCCTAAATTACTAGTGAATCATCAAAATGTAACCTCGTCAAAGTGCTTTGTGCCTATGCATATGAATACACGACAACAATACAAACCACAAATTTGATTCATTATGTACTAGATAGTTTATACTAGGACAAAATTAAAATCAAAATCAATATGTATGTTGAATTTTCTTTGAAATTGAACTTTGATTACCTCATCTATTGATATTTTTCTTGAAAGATGATCCACATATGGTGCTACCCTATGACAATTAGGAGTCCTATAATACATCATTGGCAGATGCTCCATGACAGTGTCACTCGAGTAAAAGATTATAACATGAACAAGATAAAATTGATACAAATTAGGATATAATTTAGCTAACAATGAAACTTAAACTGAAAATACATCTAGATCTACTTCAATCTAAACATATCAAGAATATAAAATTAAACACATACTTCTTGCGTTGTGAAGTCAACTATGTTGGGAGAATTCAATATTGATGTAAAGTCAATTGGTATGCAGGGCATAACAAAAATGATGGGACTAGATATGCAGGGCATAACAAATGGCGATTATCTTGAAAAAATGACTCTAAGCATTTTAGAACTTCAAAATCTCTGGTTTATCCGATGCCTAAGGCTACTATCATTCAAAACAATGTATAAGGGAAAAAGATGAGTGAAATGATGAACACACAATCAAATCTAGAACTGAACAAAATCAACTATTAAGTGTGTGCGCATGATTCATTACTCCATCGTTCTCAATAGTGAAGATAAACAAAAGAAATTGGGCCCAAGCTACATAGGTGAAGTCAATCCATGTGTTTTGTGCAAGGTCATCCCAGTCATACCTCTGCTACCAACCATACGTTCATAGCCACAACAAAGATACCTCTGGCTCTCGTCAAGCAGTGCTTCACTACCAGCCAAACGTCCATAGCCCCGAAGTAGATTATTTGAAACACCCAAATTTAGTTGTTGCAAGTGAGTTATTTCTTTCCTCTTTCTTTAAAAAAAAATGTATTTCACCTCATAGAGTATAGAGCAATTATTTCTTCATAACCTTAAAGAAACTCTCAAACATCGAAGCCTGATTACTGGGTTGGGAGCCATAGTGGACAACAGGAAACATCCTAACTTCTGATTTTTCACTTGGAAACTAGTTCTTCTGACATCTTACAATTTTTTTTGATGTAACTTAGTGTGATGGCGGTGCTGAGTAATCAGGTTATCCTTCTCCAATTGAGAGTGAAGAACTCAAATCATAATTAAACCATTATACACCACCTTGGGTGAATGTAGACAAAGATTTCAAGATTAACCAAACAATAATGAAGTTGTAAAGAGAAAAGAGTCAAAGTCTCAATATTTTCCCAACTTGTTATGCAAAGAACATGTATTCTTTAGAATCCTTAAAAATAAACATGTGCCTCGATACAAAAAAATGAAATAAATAAAACAAACGAACCAAAGAGAACCAAAACGAAAAAAAACAAGCAGCTAAAATAAAACCACACAACCAACATGCAAACCCAAGAAAACCACAAAACCACAAACCAAAAGAACATGACCAAACTACTATAGTACAAACAATCCAACTCCACCGAGGATTAATCAAAATAATGCTTGAGAAGCTGACCATTAATGGGCAATGGTTCAAGTTCTCCAATCAAGGAGCTCAATTAGAAAGTTCTCTCCTAAGATTTCAACAATTTAATAAGGACCCAACCACAATCTCTAAAAATTATGATGATCATCCTTCTTTTCCTTGGCCTTGTCCCATAACAGAACTAAGTCAGAGATCCGGAAGGGTTTCACCTTGGCTCTTTTATCAAACCATCGCTTAATAACTGCTTGATGTTTAGCAAAGTGTTGCAGGGTATTTATCCTTTTCTCACCAAGTTTCAACAAATTCAGGAGGCGAACTTCTACCTGGTCCTCAATTTCAAGCTCTCTCATCAATTGGAGGACAGTGATTTGTAGATTAACTGTGAAAACAGGGTTTTGGCCATAAACGAGATAGTATGGAGAAGTGCCTAGGTCAACTTTAAGTCTGGTGTGATCATCCCATAGGGAATATCTTAATTGATTGTGCCAATCCCTAGGGTTTTTCTCAAGCAACTTTTTAATAACATCTAAAATGTTTTTATTCGTGGATTCAGCTACTCCATTTCCTTGTGGATAATAATTAGACAAGAATTTCAAAACTACCTTGTACTCATATGACCATTGCATCAATTGTGCTGAAGTAAAAGATGCGCCATTATCACATGCCAGAGCGAACGACATACCAAACCTGGTCATAATATACTCATTAAGGAATTTGAGAACAACTTCTGCAGTGGCATTCTTACAAGCTATGGCCTCCGTCCATCAGGTGCAATAATCCACTGCAGTGAGAATGAACTTTTGTCCTGCAGACGAGTTAGGATTAATAACACCGACAAAATCTAATGCTCATTGGGAAAATGGTCTTACCTCGAATACTGGTTGGAGAGGCATTGTAGGGTTCCTCTCCCTGGAAGTAGCCATTTGACATGTATGACAATGCATGACATGTTCATGAGTATATTTAAAATTTTTGGGTGAGTAGTATTTGACCTTCAAGATCTGGTGTGCTGTTACATCCACTGACCCATGGCTTGTACCATATTTCCCATGGAATTCCTCTATCATCTTACGAGCTTCTTGGTGATCAAGACATCAAAGGTAAATACCTTCATAGTTCTTTCTATAAAGTGTCAAATCCTTGATCATATAATTAGCACTCGTGAGCCTTAAGGCTCTCCTTTGTGTAGTTGTCAACCCCTTAGGACACTTGTTATTCAACAAGATGAAGACCAAGTCAGTGTACCATGGGTCTTGAGTGAATGACTATAATGTATACTGGTGGCACGGGATATGAGGGGTATCGGTTTCTATAGCTTGCGATAAACCCTAACCTCTAAGTAGCCTCATTGGATGCATCTCTAGATCAAACTATTATAGAATGGTCATCCATTTTCCTCGGTGCTCCCCCACTTTTGATTGCATAAGCAATGACTTAACTACTTGATCAGGTACAATCATGTATATCTTACTCAAGATATAATGTCTAAACTTCTTAACTGCTCTCACCAGGGTAAAAGCTTGCTTCTTGAGAGCAAAATACCGTACCACAACATTCTTGAAAGGTGAACTCATGATTGCAATTGTTTTTTCATCCCTTGCTTTCCTCTGCATCAAAACAATGACACCATAACGCAATAAGGCAAAAGAGTATGTAAAATGGCAGAGTAAAGTCAGGACTAGTCAGTATGGAGGCCTCTACAATGGACTTCTTGATCTAAGAAAACACCTCTTTTGCTTCAGAATTCCACTCAATCTTGGCATCTTTCTTCATCATCTCGTTTAGTGGATTGACTATCTCTACAAATCCAATGATGAATTTTCTTACAAAATTAATCTTCTCAAAGAAAGACCTCATTTCTTTTTTACTCCCAGGCATCTGTAATTTGAACAATGCTTCCACTTGGTCTGGGTCGATGGATATTTGTCTTTTAGAGATCTCATCACCAAGGAACTTCCCTTCAGCAACCTTGAACACACACTTTTGGGGATTAAGGTATATCCCATACTTTTGATATCTTTCTAGAACTTTGCACAGGTGGTCTGGATGATCTCCCCTGATTTTGGAGAATATGGTCAGGTCATCCATATATATGATGATGCATTTACCAATCAAGTCCTTGAAGGCTGTGTCCATCACCCTCTGAAATGTTGCCGCAACATTAATCAACCCAAATGGCATCCGACAGTATGCATAAGTGCCCCAATTTGTAGTGAATGTTGTCTTCATGCAATCTTCATGGTTCACCAACACTTGGTTATATCCAGAATAACCATCAAGTAATGACATCATCTGTGAACCATTAACAATTTGTAACACCTCATCCAGGGAAGGTTGTGGATAATTATCTTTCTTTGATGCTTTATTGAGGTTACGGAAATCAACACAAAGTATAATCTCTCCATTATTTTTCCTTACTAGGACTAGATTAGAAACCAAAGTGGAGTGGTGTACAGGAAAAATAATCTTAGCAGCAAGCAACTTTTGAACTTCCTTAAAAATTAGGGGCTCTATTAATGAATTGACCAGTTGTTGTTTCTTCCTGAATGACTTTGTATTGGGTTTCCAAGGTATAACATGTGTGATAATAGATGTATCAAATGTTTTCAGGTATTCATATCCCCATGCTATAACATTAATGTATTCCTTAAGGATTTGTATGATTTTCTCCCTCTCAGTGGGGGTGCAAATCTTCCCAATATAAACTATCTTCTCTTGACCCTCTTGACCAATATTGTGTGGTTCATATTTTCCAGCATCTGAATCTGTGGTCAGTCTTTCTTTTATCCTAGGGTCAGAGTCAAAAAGCTTCTCTAAAGTGACCATACTTTTAGGAATTACTTTCATGGGGAGATCGACAATTTCTTCATTACTGTCTTCATCAGTATCGTCTGATCTATCATCTTCTTCAATAATATTCTCCTTGAAAGCACCAGAATTAGCAAGGAAAGCTAGGATGTGTCTATCATCTTCAAAGACTTGGAAATGCTTGATGTTGTCGAGCACATCGGGTGTGGAGACCAGCTCTACGAAAAATATTTTCAAAGGGGACTGACTTACTGGTTCTAGTGTACTTGCTACTACAACCAACACATCTGATATCCCATTTATTTTCTTGGGCACTAATTGGATATCAAAAGTGTCAAAGTCCTCAATCAGTCCCCATACCCAATTCATGTACGCTGCTAGCCTTTTATCATGACATCCATACTGACTTCTTATTTGCTTAACTACCAACTTTGAATCTCCTTGCACTTTTAAGCATCTAGCTCCCTTTTTATGGGCGAAGAGGAGCCCTCTAACTAGGGCTTCATATTCAGTCATATTATTGGTGCAAGGGAATTGGAGTTGATAAGAGGCTAGAAAGGTTTTCCCCTTGGGACTGGTTAATTCAACTCTGACCCCGCTACCTGTTTGGATCTAGATCCATCAAACTTTAAAAGCCAAATTTCATCTTTAAATTTCTTTATATTCTCCAGCTTGGGTTCAACAATCAATGAAAGAAGATTACTTTCTAAAATTGGTTGCTGCTCCTTGAGCTTAGTATCTTCTAGTATCTGAGGTTGTTCATTTACATGCTCTGTGAGTACTTCGATCTTAATGGAGTTGAATTTCTTCATTTGAAGCTCCATGGGAGGTTGAGCCTCCTCATTCTCTTTCTTGCCTACTTCAACTAGAAGGACCTCCTTTTTGCCCTGCTTTGGCTGGGGAGCTTCCCTTTTTATTTCCTCCCTTTGAATAATTATTTTCTCAAAATTTATCTTTTCAATTTCTTAAGTTGTGGTGCCATAATCAATATCTTCACAAGGAACTGGGCTAACCAACTTGGTAATTTCGTTTTGACAAGGGATGCATGATATTTTTGAGTGTTCTTGAGGATGTATCCCACACCATTGCGGGAGTAGTAAATCATGTACTCTGATGTTATCTCCTAACAAGAACATCCCTTGTTTCATTCTTGCAATAAAATCCTTAATTATCCCCATATGTTCTGCAACATCAACTTGATGAGATTGGGGAACTGGAGGTGTAGAGAAAGTGAGAATTTCATTCACTCTATAAACTCCCAGAATTACTTCAACATACGCTACCTCATTGGGAGCCCCATAATCCATAAATTTATTCAACTTGGGTTCACTGTCAATCCATATCTCGTTACTTACACCCTTCCATGGAAGCCATAAGTATGTAAAGCAAGTCAAAAAGTAACCTCCCAAAGTCTTTGACCAATCTCTACTGAGAATCATCCCATTTACTTCCAGAATATCAACTACTTGGATGCCAATATAATGAGATATGCGCAAATCAGTACCCAACTGGATATACACATCTTTCAGCTCCCCAATCACATTCATCTCAGTCTTGTCTAATTGTACCACTTTGCTATTTGCACGCACCAGGTTAAGACCAAGCTTCTAACATATGGAATAAGGCATCACGTTTCCAGAATCACCTGAATCTACCAAACCGTTATGTAAATTCTTTTTGCATATCTCTAGGCTGAGTAGGAATGGAGGGTTCTTGATGGCATCATTGTTAATATTAGCATAGACTTCATTCAAATCAGCCATCTTAACCTCACTCTTGATGGCATCATTGTTAATATTAGCATAGACTTCATTCAAATCAGCCATCTTAACCTCACTACTTGGAGATTCCAACTGCTCCAATCTCTTGAGAAGGGCCTTCTTCTATTCAGGATAATATCTTAACACTTCCATTAATGACATAGTTGTTGCAGTCCTCTCCATCTCCTTGGTAACATAAAAAGATCCTTTTACAACATATTCTTGGCCTTGTCCTTGTCGAGTATGTGTCCCTTGAAAAGCTTGAGGAGGAGGAGGATTGTTACTCGCGTTTGCATCTGGAGATACAAATCCACCTTTTGGGGGAGATGGTTCTGTCAATGGTGCCTTTCCTTGAATTCTGAGATTGTAATTATTTCTATTTTGGAAGGCTTGCACATCATAAACACATGGTTCACTTTCAACTTCTGCTTGAAATTCTTTGTAAAGGAATGTATCAACCAACATTGCCGTGTTAACTTTTTTTGGTTCCTCATTAGAGAACCCCTTTGGTTGCAAATCCATTTGAGTAATCCTAATCATCTTTTTGAACTATGCATAGTTGACTTCTGAATGTGATGATGTATCATGCAACTTGCACCAATTAGTTAGTAAATTCATATCTACCAAGTTAACACTTTGCATGTTGTTATGGTTGTCTCTTGCGTCAGGATGATCATGGTTTACCCCACCATTGTTTGGACCCATGTTCCATTGTCTATTGTATGGCTTGGAATTATATCTTTGGTTTTGATTCTAATTATTATAACCATACTGATTATTATACGATTGGGATTGGTTGTATCCTCCTGGAGGATTCATCTTTAGTTGACTAAGATTTGAAGTAACTTGCAAAATCATCTTCTTCAAAGATTCTTCTTCAGTGGATATGTGTGACCCTTGACTCTCAAGTATCAAATTTGGGGCTTGGTTTTCTGTGTTTGAGTTACCATATTGTTGTCCTACTCCATGTATTTGATTAGCATACTATGTTTGGATAGGGTTAACATTGGAATTGTTCTGCCATTGCAAAGCCTGCACAACAGATTGTTGACCAGCTTGAGGTTGGGGTGCATAAAGTGGTACCATGTTCATCATTGGGGATCCTATTAGTAAGGATGATGACACCATAAGTAGTTGGTTGTAATTTACTTGGTTTATTCCTATAGGCAAGTTGTATCCAATCCCCCCAGGCATCTGATTTAATTCTTGATTCATGTTGATTGCCAAAGCATAAACCTTTGCCAGAGTATATCTTTGATCTTCAGGAATACTTTTATTAATAAACATCGCACTCCAGGGGTCAATGGCTCTCAAATAGGAATAAATTTCTACATTTGGTGCCACTTGGTAAGGAGCCTGTAATATCTTGTATGCTCTTTGGAAGCTAGTATTGAAAGTTGTTAGAGGTTCATTTCGTAACTTCTTAAGGGAGGCAAACTGATGGTACAATGTTTCGAGATTGACATACACTCAAAATTGATTGATGAAAGATTTCTCTAAAAGGTCCCAACCATCAATGGAGTTTGCTAGTAGAGTCAGATACCAATTATACTCATTCTCCCCAAGTGAATATGGGAAAAGTCTACATATTACATCCTGATCATGTTGAATGTTATTACGAACCACTACGTCCTTAAAAGCTTCAATATGCTCTTCTGTAGACCTAGGTCCTCCAAAATAGAACTTACTACAAAATTTATCTGGATTCCTAGGTAGGTTGTGTATTCCTCTAGGTATATTTCCCAATGGTGTGTGATCTTGGTTGAAGTAGGCCATTGCAGGTGGTGGTGGATGTTGAGTTATGAAAGGTACAACAATGGGTTGAGGACTAGGGATTAGCTGGTCTTCTACATTGGATTCAGATGATTGTATTGGTGGGTCTGTTGAAGACTGTCATTTAGCTTTATTCCTCTTCTTCCTAGTTGTAGGTCCCAACTCTACTAAATTTGACGGAGAAGAGTTACTCCTAATAACTTTATGAAACCTCTCCGAAGAGAAATATGATATACACTCTGACTTTAGTATCTCAATTTATTGGCCGTGGAGGAGAGAATTGAGGGTTTATTTGAGCAAGGAGTTTCCTTTGTGTCTCCGCTTCTATGCGTATACCCTTTTGCCTTTCGTTGTCAAGAACTTGTCATGTTCATAACCAATCACTATGATTCCTTCTACTATCCCAATCAAGAGAGTATAGTTGGGGAATGATTTCATCTTGTTTGTAATTGAGGTTGGGTTATGTGAATGGTAAAAGTCCCTCTCCTGGGAGTACCATGTTAAGTCATAGTGTGATCGTGCAATTGAAAGTTAAGAGAATTTGTCCCAGGCCCTCCTTCTAGCACTAGTTTCTGTTGATGGGTGTTTTAACACACTCACCAACAATCAGGTAGTTTATGTGACACTCACCACCTCTCCTGAAAAGCAGTAAGTTTTGAGAAACTAACCACTCCAAGGTCTCTATAGTCGGGTCTTGATGGTGATGGGAAACTTAGTGGTTGATGCAATTGTACCTGTCAAGGGGCTTGCTGGTTGAAACAAAAAAAACAAAATCCTTTTTCTTTTGTATTTTCTGATTTTCACCTTCTCAAAATAAACGATAAAAGATAGATCAGGGGAACAAGGAAATAAAAATGAAATCAATACAATAAAAATTGTCTGTGTTATTGTGAGGATCCGATTAACACTAAGAGGGGGGGCGAATCAGTTATAACAATAAACTGCAATATTTCACCAATCTGAAAACACTTCACCAAAAATAGTTCATAACCAATACTGGTAGCTTATGAAACAATCTCCAAAATAGATTTACCAAAAAATTACCGGTAGCTACTTAAGTGTTCATCATTAAGAAAATACAGTAAAGACATCAAATGAATAACTCAACAATCCATCCACAACATGAACACAAAGATTTTTCACGTGGAAACCCAAATGGGAAAAACCACGATGGGAATTGGTACCCACATAATATTTGCACTCTTTTGGAATGTACCCTGTTAAAGGCCTAGCTTGGTTAGGAGCTTTACAATAATACTCGATTAAGAGAAGATCCTGTTAGGAGTCACCTGGTGAAGGGATTTTAACCTTAGCTCTGTTAGGAGCTGTACCCTGTTAGGAGTAAACTTGCTAAAGGATTTAAACCCAAATTAATGAGCCACCCAGTGAAGGCATTTACAAGAGCAGGCTTGTTAGGACCTACTCGGTTAAGGGATTTTAATACAGCTACAACTGTTAGGAAACAATAGATAAATGATCTGATCAATGCACTCTCTGCTTGCTAGTATAGATCCATTTAAGCTCCAATATGCTTCACACATGCAGACATCTCAATCTGGTTCGACACACTCTCCTTCTCTGATCGTCGACACACTAAACCTTCTGAAACTCGACCTAAATACACTTTTCAACTAGATCAGTTATAAAACCCTAACAACATTCAAAATACATTGAATTTGCATCATAGATCATATCAGATCATTACAGATCATCATATAGATCATTACAACAAATTTCAAGACAATTATAGTTGTTGAATGATGATAACTCATCACCGCACATCGATATGATAAGCTGTCAAACCCTTAACATATTCTGCTAAGCACTTCGTTGTTTCCTAGGAAATTAGATCCTTGTACATGCTTAAATGCAATATTATCATCACACACGGTTTTTGACATGCCATCACTAAGATAAGATCATGATAAGATTCACCGCCAAACCATAAAATATCACTGGTTAAAGATCTTGTTACCGGTTCTCAAACCCTCGCTGAATAAACAATAGTCAATAACAAACATGAATTCCAGTTCTCCAAACATGATGCAGTCCAATTCATATACTCCTTACAATGTCATAAGCACACATTCCAAACCGCAACACCCAACTCAACACGGATCTCTATCACAAACATCTCCTTCACTATTCTTGCTTACTGGTTCATTGCAACTTAGCAGTTTTGCTATCCAACTCAATCCATTTCAATCTATTACCAGTTAGACTTAACTGAGATAACTTGGATGATATAACAAACATAATCAAACATAGTTTCCATCAATGAAAACACAAATAATTTATCATAAAGCATCATATCATAATTATATCATCACCAACTGTCCATCAATATATCATCACTAATAGTCCTTTACTGGTACATTATCATCTCAATCCATTATGCCAATATGCCAACAGACTGATCCACAAGGTTAGAATTTCGTAATCCAAATATTATCAATATCACAAAATCAACATCCAAATAACGAGCCCCCAGAAAGTATATAAAGTCAGACAACTCTACAAACTAACAGAAATGGATATCACCCAGCCAATAATTGCCCTATCAATTTAATCCTCATATACCATTTACATGCACAATATGACTCATAAAAATAACAAAGCATCCAAAAAGAACTAGTTGCTAATTCAAATAATAGAAGTTACCAGATTATGAAGAACATAACCATATAGAACACACAAGTAGATCAGGCAATCCACAAGCTACTTTTTGTATTAAACTTCAAAGAGTATCACAAAATCTTCTAAACTCATAAAAATATGCATAAAAATCTCTAATGGAATCTCTAATTGGACCTCAAATCATCAACTCACAGACCATTACAATGAATCAAAAATTCTAATTTATAGAGTTTCATGTCCTAAAATTTAGGAGTTAAAGCTATCTAAACTAAGTGCTACAAAAACAAGGAGCTGCAGTTGACATGTAAGTCTCTCCCTTGAACTCTAGTGAAACTACTAACTAACTATCACTATGAAACATGCATTTCCGAAATTGGCCATTATGGCCATGCAAAATTTGGCCAAAAGTTGAAGTTGATGTTGTACAACAGTTAAACTCCTAGCCTTGGTGTCAACCCAAAATTCTTCAAAAAGCTATCAAAATTGCATGTGTGGCAACTATATATTCATCCTTTACGCCTTTTATAGTTCTTATAGTTACTGACAAAGCATGCAACTGTATCTTTAGGAGGATCAGCAATGTATGAAATTTGGAACTCAGACTTCTTCAAAATTTTCTTTGCTTGCTCCCATCTGCTGACCAACTTATCAATTACTCCCTCCACATGTATACATTGAGAGGTCAAAAATGAGTATCTATCCATTAACTCTATATTAAACTCCACTATAGGAGTAAAATGATGAGCCACATACTGATCTGATTGATCTAGCACTATACCTTCCTAGTGGGAATTTGGAAAACTAAGGCCAACATATCCGGCGACAAATCAGTCGCCCGTTTCCCATCAACATTGACACATTGCCTAGTGTTTGGATTATGGAATTGTGCCACTTGCATTATGAATTCCAGTGCCTACATTGATTATGGGAAAATAGTCACCTTTACCAGGCCAGATCTCTTATTTCACCTGTATTCTACACTTAGTCTAGGTTTCTCCAATTGCTTTTCTATATCTTTGAGCTCAATATGCTTGATCTCTATATCTGTTACCCATTGAATGGCATCTTCCAGCTTGGAGGTGTATGTTTTCCCTTGGTATTGGTATTTCATGGTGACTGGCAGCTTCTCGAGATCTTTTGGCTATCGGGAAGATTCCATTAAACACAACTAAACCTACAAAATAAAACAAATAAACATAAAAAACTACTCAAAGATAAAGCTCTACAAAAACAACTCACTTTGGGACTTTGGGATCTTGAGGTTCCAAGGTGAGAAAACAAAAAAACTACAAAGAAAAATTGGGAGTTCGGGAACCTAAGGTTCCGAGTTAAGAATGATAACAAAACTAGCAAATTCGGAACCTCAGGAACCCTGGATACTGAACTCACCAACAACACAAAAGGAGATCACTTCAGGAACTTGGGAACCCAGGTTTCTGAAGTGGTAACACAACAAACTCATGAAAACAAACCCGAGACTTCAGGGTCGCGAAGTTCCGGGGTGGGACTCTAACATGAAACACAGTACTTTGAAGAATTAAAGTCCCGATAAATTAAAGATGGAGCAAGAAAGGAGCTCGGGACCCCAGGACTACAGGGTTCTGAGTTGAACAAATATGCAAAAAAGAAACTAATTCGGGAACCCGAGAACCAGGGTTTTTGAATTAGTTTAATCTAAGACCTAAAACCACTAAAATCATCATTTCAGAACTTGGGAACTTGGGTTCTCGAAGTGATGGAAAAAAAAAAACCTACGACCGTTATTTTGGGAACTCGAGTTTTTGAAATAACGCAAAAAGAAAACAACCAAGGAAAAGACTATCATTTTGGAAACTTGGGAACCCGAGTTTCCAAAATGAAATGACAATGAGGAAAACCCCTAACCCAGAACTTCAAGAACTCGAGATTCTGAGGTTAGGGAAGAGCATAAAACCACAAGAAAAACACACAAAACAAGAAAAAACTAAGAAATCAAAACTAAACCAAACAAAATCTAACCTAAGATGGACAAAAATCTGCACGAAGGAGGTGAGAAATCAACCTACCTAGCATGAAAAAATGGAGTCGGTGCTGGATCGGGTGCGCGAGAGTTCAAAATCATGAGGTTAGAGCTCTGGATTTGAAAGAGTGAGTGCATAAATGAGATACTAAATGACCTCCAATCATATTTATACCCTACCCCTACATCACATTAAATGTGACTTCGAGAACCCGGGTTTCTGAAGTGCAACATAGGCGATGAGCTCGGAACCCTGGGGACTCGGGTTTCTGAAGAACAGAAAAGAAAAGAACTCAGGAGTCTGGGAACCTGAACTTCCGAACAAGGAAACAAAAAAAAGAAAAAGTTCACCTCGGAACTTCAGGAACCCTAACTCCCGAGGTGGCCAAAATAAAAACTAAAAAAAACAAAGGGAAAACTAACAAAAATAGACAAAAAAGGGGACCCGTATTTTCATGAAATAAAAATGATGGGACTAGATATGCAGGGCATAACACATTCCTCCACCCACATCTTGGAAAATTATCATGTCAAAATAGTTGACTTTCTTACCCAAGATAGACTCAACATATAGTTTCCTAAGGAAATATAAGGGGACATCAATATTATTGTTGGACGGTTTATCAAAAACCATCCACCAATGATCCCAATATGTTTGTTGGTATTTTTAGATTGTTGGCATTTTGCATATAGATTGCATTAATGATATGTTGTCATTGATGTCAATTGAACTGGTGAATGGTATTCATGATATTGCTGATGTTATTGTTGTTATTGCTATTGTCTTGTAACCGGTATGATAAATTTTAAGGAAGATGTTGTAAACCGGTATATGGTAGTTTGTAAGTTTAACCGGTGTAAAGGGTTAAACCTTTCTATGTTATGTAACCGGTAAACCCTACCAGTTATTTTCTGTTAAACCGTAACCAATCAAGTTTGTTGGTTTAAGAGCTAATGTTGAGTGGTAATGATGGAGACACATGTGATCATTGTATGAGGATTAGTTTAGATTGATTTGGCACATTTGTTTGTTATCTTGGAAAGGAGCAAAGTGGATTGCATCTAATGCATAGCGCGTGATGAGTTACAAAGTCCAATGAAGTGGTGATCATGGAGTGGTTGGAATTTTCTTGATTAATGTGAAGAGATTGTTATGAATTCTAAGGGTCAAGATTGTACCGACTTGTTTGTAATCTCGATGATGAGAATTAGGTTTTTGTTGTGGTACCAACCTATTTGATTTGTATTTAAGGTCGATGATATTGTTTTGTTAAGTGTTGGAAAAGTTGACAAGATTGGTAGAAACCAATTGAGTGTGTGGTTGCCTAACCGGTGGATGGATCTGCAGTTTGAGTAAAGGCAGATTGAAGCTTAAGAAGGATCTGATCAAGTAGATGTAGTGCTATTCAGATAGATCAAGAAATCCTGTTGTTTTCTAACAATTACAACAAAAATTGAAATCCCCTAACCAGGTAAGCTCTAACAAGCTTGGTTACTTTCTAAATCCTCTAACAAGGTGGTCCATTACTTTGAATTCTCAAATCCTCCAGCGAGGATACTCCTAACAGGGTATTGTGCTTTTCATCAAGGCATATTTGTAAATCCCTTAACTGAATGATTCCTAACAAAATCAGTTCTTAACAGGACTTATTGTAAAAGTGTTAACAAGCTTGGCTCCTAACAGGGTGAACTTCAGAAGAGTCTAGATAGCTATCCTTGTGAGTCTCATCTCACTATGGTTTTTACCTATTTGGGTTTTCCATGTATAAATATTTATGTCAAGTGGTGAATGCTTTTGTGGTTATAATCTTATTTGTTGATTTGATTAACTACTTAACTATTCTCATAAGGCATGATAACTGGAAGCATTGAGAGATGAATATGTTGACATATGATTAAGCATTTTTGATGTTTACAAGATTGAAGTTGTTTACTGTTAAGTTGTCATAACAGTCAAACCGGTTGATGTTGGTAATCTTTGAGATATTATATTGACTGAGTTATTTTTTGATAAGTTTATTTTTGAGTTTGGGAGTTTATTATCAGTTTTTCAATATACTGATTCACCCCCCCTCTCAGTATTCCACCATATACTTATTCTTTCATCATACCGTCAATGTTGGCACTATTTAATTTAATATTTGGGCTTCTGCACATCAACAATTTGTCCTATTATAAGATTCTTAAAAAGTGAATTTAGCTTTATAAATTTCCAAGTCTTTAACTTGGTCATATGATAATCCATCAACATATTGTTGCCTCATAGCATCTCACCACTATATAAATGCACCATGTTGGGATGTGAGGGTTTACATATTGGAAATCATGGCATCTAAGTAGTTTATCATTGGAGACAAATGATGGTTTTTATGGTACAACTAAGAAATATCCTTCAATTCAGTTAGATTTGTATTAGTAAGAACCTGAATTGGAGGAGGATTTTGTTGAGGAGGGTTTGGTGGTGGGGGAGGATTTGGTGGGGTAAGGTTTAAAAAATAAGAAAATCAAAAACCTATTTTTTAATATAATATGAAAAAACGAATGGAAAAACCAAAAATAAGGGTAAAAGGGGTATGCTATCAACATACCTTGTTTAATTTGGCAAGAAAATTTGCTTGTTCAAAATGGATATTAGTTATTTTATAATATCCACAATTTGTGCTCTACTCCATCGCCCAAAATGTTGCTAAGACTTGTGAAAATGACACTCTTCGATTGGGTTTTGGTTTTTATTGTGCTACAAGTAACGGATATCCATTTTAAATGGATATCCATTACATGGTGATTAATTTTTTTATTATGATATATGCACTAAGTTATAATAATATAACATATTTTATATTATAATATATAATATATTATATTATTATAACATAACCTATATTATATATATCCTAGCTTCTGATTCTTCCTTTGATGACTGTTCACAAGATGGTGATGATTCCTCATAGGATGATCCTCTGCTACTGGGGTGGACTCCTCAAGCCTTGTGGATCCTCCTACTAGCGTGTTCCCATATGGACCTATGGAACCCTCTTTGATTGTTGCTCTTGTTTTTCTCCAACCTTTAGTGGTGGACTCACCATTTGGTCAACATCCTACTCCTACTACCGGTAGTCACACCAAAGGGATTCCTCACCTTGTGTTGGTGTTCCAAATGATACCATTGCATGGATTGTTGTTCATTGTAGGAGGAAAGATCATTATTCCTCTTCTTCCCAAACTCTTCTTCGAGGTGTGGGTGAAACTTCTACCCACTCTCGATGTGGGTTACTAGCTGCTCTGCTAGTTTGTTGTAAATGGGTTGTTTTTGGCCTTTGCTGTCAGAGGTCTACTCTTGACTACTTGTATGTAGCCTTCTTGGCTTGCCTTTGTATAGGGCCAAAACCCTTGTTTTTCTTCTTTTTTTTTTAATAAAAAACATATATTATATATCATAATATATAATAAATTACATGTTATAATATATAATATATTATATATTATAATATGTAATATATTATATATAATATATTACATATTATAATATATAATATATAATATATAATAATATTATATTTATAATATACAATATATTATATATTATAATATATATTTTTCTATCGCAACTTGTGGAAAGGGTTCGGACTACAGATAGGGTTCTAGACCTCAACGTACTGGTGCAAGATGAAGTCATGGGATGGACTACTTCCCTTCTGCTCACTTTCGATGCCTCTGCAATTCAGACCTAGGAAGACACTGCCATGAATGAGTAAAGTTATTCTGGTTTTGTTTTTTGCTACCCATAATATGCTCTTTTTTGATGGGTGGAAAATCTAATGGCAACTGAACGGGTAGATGAGTCACTTTCTTTGCTTGTCAACTAGCGTTGATATTGGAGGCTTTTCTTTTTATGAACCGGTCATAAGGACATCATACCGGTATCAAAGCACTGGTACAACATAATCAGAAATCGGTTGTCGCAGCTCATCAGTGCTCCGACAATCAGATTCATGCTTCTCAGTCGCCACGGTAACCAGTTAAGGGGGTTGGTTATTTTTGGTTTCCTTCGGTCTCATCCCGACCGGTTACTCTCTTTTTGGCCCCTAAGAGACTCATTGTATGGGCAGTCCCTATTTATCTCTTCGGATTGGGTGGCTTCTTCTCATAGCCTCCTTCCTTCTTCTTCACTGAATCTGAGCAAGGATATAGGGTTTTCTTTCTGGTTCTTTCCCCATTGAGCTCTTGAATCAGTTTTCTTATTAATATATATCAGTGGCTTGCCACTTTTGATTAAATATATATATATATATATTTCATTTTTTTAAATTGTCAACAAAATGGATATCCACGGTTTTACCATGGCAACATGTACTTTCTCCCAACCCAAGTAAAAAGTCAATGTGGATTTTTTGGGTTTTTAGGCAAAGGAAAAACACATTTTCTCACATTGCCGCCATTTGGCTTACCATGATCCCACACATACCTGGATAATCATTTTTAGTAGAGTAAGGACAATCATTCATTTTGCTAAAGCTTTAAGTATAAAATTTTGGTACTCAAATTTGCAAAGATTTTACACAACTTGCTCGATGCTATATAGTCATGATTTTGGAATATTGACAAGTACTGGATGGTGAAGCCAATTAGTGGATTTCACTTTAAAATTTTCAATGTTAGTTATGAGAATTTGGATATTTTTAAGAATGTTCTACATGCCAACTATTGGGCGTTAGTTAGAGGATGATGTCACTCACATGTTGTCCAGCTACTACCATTGATTTTTACTTACGATATTTTTATCATTGATAATCGTAAACTAACTCTTGGTGTCTCATGTCTATAAAATGACTAAATTTAGTCATTTTTAGAGAAAAAATTGTTGATAATTGTTAGGTTTAAGTTGGAGAATCACAAACTTCTAGTCTACTTCATGGTTTTTGCTCACTATATGTGAGGTACACTTGTCTATTTTGTAAAGATTTTTATAATTAAGGCCGATTCTATCACTTATTAATTATAAATCATAAGTGGCTACAATTTATTAAATGTTAAATATCAATTTTTTACACTACATTTATCTACATTTGAACTAATTATGTGTGATAATAACTTTCTATTTGAGATTTGTAATTGTGTGCAACAAATTGTGTGACAATCAATCAACAATAGTGTAAATGACACACCAATGAAACACTATATCAAAGACTTAATTGATAAATAAATTAAACAAAAAAATCCTTGAAAAGAGTTCCATTGTTTCTCTATCTTGAAGGATTCTTCAAGTCATGTTTTCTCTCAGATCATTGAGCTCTTGACTTTCAGAATGACAACCTAAAGAATGAGTACTATGATAAAATGATCTATATGCTATGCAATTAAGATCTATGAGATAATAACAATGATTTCTATAATTGATCTATGATAATGGAAATGCCATGCTATTGATAATGAAAATGCTATGCTATTGATAATGAAAATACTACACTATTGATAATGAAATTTTTATCTAAAAATTCCTCTAAAATGCTTGTGTGTGAGAGAGACAAATAGAGAAAAAACCTAGATCTTGAGATTGGGACTTGGGACCTGAGACCTCTAACAATGAAGGAATGAATCCTATTTATAGAGGAAATGGGAAAATGAAGGGTTGAGATTCAATTGATTGAAGAAGGCATCAAATTTCTTGAGGAAGGGGTGATCCTTAATCCATGTGCTCCCCTTCAAACCAATCACATGTTGACAAGTGTAAACATGGGAAGGATTGAGGGGAGAGGGACAAAGCATTAAGTGCCTGAAGAGACATGATGGTTACCATGGATGGTTGGGTTAAGGTTAGGTTAATGCATAAAGATTTTATCCAAGTGAATAAAATAAAATAAATTGAATAATTTATTTAATTAATAGAAGAAGAGTGTTGGGGTGAATTAATTAAATATTAATTTAATTAATAGTTGAAAAAGGAGGAAGGATTAATTAAATACGGATTTAATTAATAGTCAGATGGACGATATAAAATTCATTTAATTAGGTGGATAGACATAGGTGTCTAAATTTTGCCCCTCTTTGAGACTTTGTGGTTTATCTCATCATTTCAAAGAAAAACAAGCATGGTACATGCCTCAACATGAACTAGGTTGGTGGTTAGGTATGCCCCCTTGAGAGATGGGACAAAATTTTAAAAATTTGGGCGATCTCTCAAAACTTTTTGAGAAAATTAGGTATGATAGAATGGTGGATGTTGGAATGAATGAGGGAAAATAGCATGAAATAGAGAATAATGGGAAGCCCATAAGTACCTTTAGGCCATACAGGAGATACAAGGCAAATGTGATATTGTGGTGCATTTGATGGATGTTGTGCAATTGATCAATATTGTTTGGACAATTTAGTGGAATTAGTTGAATTGCCCTAGTTTTAGTCAAAGCATGACAATTGATGCCAGTTTTCTCTCAGACAAGATAAAGTCTGAGTAATTGAATCAAATTGACCTGTTGAGACTTAGACAAGTGATGTAATTGCCTGATTAAGTCAAGGTATTTGAGTTAAATTAGTTGTTGAGACTTAGATAATTGATGTAATTGTCTATTTGGATTGTGTTTGAGTGGTTGACCAATTGACAATTGGGTTGAAAATGCAGACACAATAATGTGATGTGCTTACAGGATGACCTACAGGTGAGGCAACCCCTCCATTTAGAGATGGACAATGACGTACTGGGCTTGATTGGTTTGTTGGAACATGATGTAGGGTATGCGGTTATGATGACCTGGATAGGGAGGGTGAGGGGGGGGAGTCAATGTGAGATAGAAGGTATGGAGGACCTAGGACCCATGCCTATGGAAGAGGATGAAAATAGAGTTATCCTTTGTTATGACTATGTATGAATGATATGCATTGATATGGATTTATGGATGGATGGAATGCAACTAAATGCAATGATATGAATGATGATTTTTTGTTTATCTCAAGTGTATTCAATCTTTTAATAGGAGAGATAAAATCATTTGTCAAATTTGTCACCCTCCTGCAAGACATGCCTAGAATGATTATGCAAGATCTAATATAAATGCAATCTATCTTTACCGTTCAATCCTATTTACGCAATGTTGTTAGTTTGTCGGTCAATTTGTTGTGCTTTGTTTATCATCATTGAACTTTTAAAATTTTGGAAGTTAGTACAAACATCGACAATATAATTGAACCATGATGACCTAAGTACAACTTCCATGGATTTTGATATTGCAAGATGACACAAACATCGAGGTATAATTGAACCAAAATGACCTAAGTGTTGCTTGCGTAAAAGAGACAAGAGTTGTCCTTTTTCTTATGCAAATATGAAATGTCCTTGATGATATGTTACCGATCACATCTTGCGATAAATTTGCATAGTAATAATGATCAACTCACAAACAATAGACAAAGAAAAATATCATTCTCCTTCCTTGCTTCTCTAGCTCAAGACATCCTTGAGTTGCTTAGGAGATATGATAACAAAAATCAAGATACAAAAAGTCAAAACCACCATGATAAAGTGATCAAACCATGATTTAAAATAGATCATCCATTGAGTTTTTGTTTTACTGATCCTGATGTTGAGTTTGCTAGGTGGTTACAAAAATTGTGATCTATGTTCAATGTTGAGTTTCATTGTGATCTTTGTTTTCAATGTGTTATCTTATCACTGTTCATCTATTGTTTTTAAGCCAAAGCGGATTTCCCCCACTGAGTTCAGGATTTTTCCCCCAGTCTAGAAACAATACTGCAATGCTTGATATGTACACGAGGATTTATTATGACTATGGATAATGATAGCTAAAAGCGGATGTGTGACATATGCACCCATAGATGAAAGAGTCGATCTATCACAAATAGCATATGTTGCCAGGTTTTCACTACTTTATTTGTTGCCTTTTTGATTTTTCAATTTTTTTGCTTTTTGTTTTTTCTTGGCTTTTTTTTTTTTTTTGCTTTTTTCGTATATTGGATGACTCAAGTGTAGAAATTATTGAGATGGATTTTGTTGATAGGCTCATCAAACAAGTCCCCTTCTGGTGTAGATAGTTGATATGCCCCAGAACCATATGCTGATATGATTACGAAGGGACCTAGCCAGTTTGGTTTAAACTTTCCCTTCTTTTCCTAATCCTACTGATTACAGGGATTCTCCTTTAGCACCAAGTCACCAACTTGAAACATTTTTGGTCTTACTTTGTGGTTGTATCTTTTGGACATCTATTTTTGATATGATTTTAGTGATCAAAAGCATGCTGACGATGTTCATCTAGCAACTCCAACTCTTGTAGTTCATCTGGGATGAGTCCGTTCAATAATACTCTGAGTGAAGGTAGCTCTACCTCAATGGGTAAAATGGCTTTTGATCCATACACAAATTTATATGGTGTGGCTCTGGTAGGAGTGCAGATGCTAGTTCGGTATGCCCACAAGGAAGGGTTTAGTTGGACATGCCAATCATGACCAACATCGTTCACATTTTTCTTTAGGGTTTTAAAAATGGTTTTGTTTGAAGCTTCTTCTTGGACATTCCCTTGAGGATAATAATGTGTGGAAAGTGATGCTAGATATGGAATATTTTGCAAAGTTCTTGTATATATTGGTTTTTGAAGAGTCTACCATTTTTAGTGACAATGGAACTAGGAATTCCATATCGACATATAATGTAGTTCAAAATGAAGGAAGATATTTGCTTGTCGGTGACTGTGGTTAATGGAACAACTTCAATCTATTTTGCAAAATACTCAGTGGCTGTGATTATGAATCTATATATATTTGAGGGGGAAGGATGAATCTTACCCATGAGGTCGAGTCACCATTGACCAAACAACTATGATGTCATGAAAGGTTGCAGCTCCTATGTTGGTGCATGTATAAGATTTCCATGGATTTGGAATTTCTAGCACTTCTTAACAAATTGATAGGATTCTTTATCCATGTTTGGCCAATAGTATCCCATTCTTAGAAGTTTCTTGGCTAGAGTAGGATTGCTTGAATGAGTACCACAAATAGCTTCGTGAACCTCCTGCAAGGCGATTTCAGATTCATCACTTTCAAGACACCTAAGGAGAGTACCATAAAGACCTCATCAGTAAAGCGTATCAACTGTTAGGGTGTAACGTGCTGCTTGATGAATAAAGTTTCATTTTTGGTTTCAAGACAAATCAGGTGGAAGGGTATTATCTTTCAGATAGGTATAGATATTCCTATAGGTTGGAGGTTCAGAACCAACCAGGTGGCATACGGCTTGGGAATCAGGATTGTCATAAGAAGGGGAAAACAATTGTTCCACCAAGAACTCATAACAATTTTGCTTTTTCAATATTTGTAGAAGAGAGGTGATGGTCATCATGGTATTTTCAACTTTATTGTCCAGTCTTAGAATTTGTTCATATTTGATCTCAACAAAGTATTTCTTAAAATCATCCACCATTCTTTTGTACAACATCAACTTGTCGTCCTTTGTTTGATAGTCATCATTGACCTGATTAATGACCAATTGAGAGTCTCCATAAACTTGTAACTCTGTGATCTTCCATTCCAATCTTCTAAATTCCTTTTAGTTAATTAATTCTAATTAATTAACTGAAGTCATGTGATTCCTACAAATTATTTCTTCTTGTATCTAGTTAAGTTTCACCTCAGAGATTAAACCTGCAAACTTATTAGTCTATCATGCAAATATAACTCAAGCTTCAACTAATGAAACAACATGAAATGAAAAAGCAAATAAAAGATTATACCTTCATGATTTATGTCTCACTGTGTCCTAACCCCATTGTTCTTGGTTGTAGATGATTTTGCTCTCAGACAAGCACTGGTAGCTTCCAAGATGGCAAGTGTAGAATGGATTGGTAATTGATATGATATGCAAAGCTAAACTATGATGATGATTTATGCTAAATTGCTCAAAAACAACTAAAAATGCTAAGAACATGAACTCATAGATGCAAAGATAAAGACTCCTAGAATGATTGTAAGATTAGCTATTAGTTTCAAAAATGGCTTAGGAGACCTCTATTTATAGATTTTTGAGTGCATAGGCTTAGGTGGCAGAGATAAATGGTCACGATTAAATCTTGCAAATTGGATGGGTATGAGCAAGAGGTTCAGATGTGAGAGAGAAAGGTGGAAGATGTTCCTCCTACACCTACAAGATGGAGGACAAAATGGAAGGAGAAGCCAAGTGTTATTCATCTCACCTTGACTAAGAATGAAGACTGAGAGAATATAGGATAGTTGGAGAAGATTTAGGGATAAGAGGACAAGTGGACTCAACTTCCTCCAAAGATGTAGGAAGGTTGAGGAATGTGTGCACGCACACATTATTTGAAGAATAGAATGAATGTTGAAGATAATGATGCATATTAATATTAAAAAAATATTAACATATTTATCCACATGATGGATGAGTTGGCAAAGAAGAGGTGATGTGGAGATGAGGGGAGTTGGAAAAGGGAGATTAAATAATTAAGAAATTATTTAATTGATGAGACCATAAGATAGTGGATAGAAGGATAATTAAACATTAGATATTTAATTAATTGATTAGAAGAAAAGCTAAATGAATTAATTAATAAAAAATTTCAATTAAATTAATTAATAGAAGAATATGAAACGAACTAAATAAATTAATCTTTTTAAATTAATTATTTAATAGAAGAATAATTATTAAATAAATATAAAATATTTATTTAATTGCTCATAGCCAATTTTATGTGTATACATTTTGCCCCTCTTTGAAATGATGTTGAAACAACATTGTTTCAAAGATTAAATCAACTCTCGATAATGTGCCTAACGAAGATAAAAATCCTGATTGTGTGCCCTCTCAGGAGATTGATCGTGAAATTGTTGAATTTTTTTGATTGAGCGATTAATCTCACGAGAATTGATTGAAATTTCTACAACTTTGTTTGATGAAAATGTCTGCTCATTGATTACTTTGATATTCTGCTTGATTTGATGATTGATAGAGTTTGATCAATCTCATGATCAATGAGGATCAATGATATAAACTCGAAGCTTTGATGATCTGATAGGATAGAGTTTGACTAACTTTATGATTGATGAACACCAATGATGTAAACTCAAGATTGGATAGACTAGACGCGTAACCTCACGATGAATAAGAATCACTAATATGTGGTCAAAGAGATTGATAGAAATCTCAAGTGAGCGGATAGGATAGCTAATTGATTGATCAAAGCAATTGATTGGATCAAGAACTGACATTTTCTTAATATCATGTTGCAGGAGGATCTAGACGTATTGAATCATCCAGGGGGAGCAGAAGGATCAACGAGGCCTACAACATCTCAATAGAGTGGTGCTCTTCATCTTAGTTGACATATTTGTTGGCATATGTGCAGAGTATGTTGACATGATAATATTGTATGTTGTCATTGATGTCAATATGATGATGAGTGAACCGGTATATTGAAGTAAGCACTTGCAAGAGAACCGGTATATGTGAAAAAGTGAAGTGGTATGGCTATCCAAGTGAACCGGTATGTTGAAATGTGAACTGGTATATGTAAAAAAGTGAAGCGGTATGTTTGTCCAAGTGAACCGGTATGTTGGAATGTGAACCGGTATATGGAATGTTTTATATCAAGGTTTCATATGGTATGACTACCGGTTGGTAGTCTTAGCCTCAGGGTTTTCGGTTGAAGTGTTCTATGCCTATGTGATTCAACCGATGATATTGTGTGATGTGTTAGCATTGTAATGAAGAACATATTGTGTTGCCATGTTAGCCCTGTTCACATGAAGGATCTTGCATGAAGGAGATTGATCCTATCTACCTCAGGAATGTGCAAAGTCTCTATAAACGGTGGAGAACGCGTGATGGGTTATCAGCCTCCAAGAGGCAGTGAAGAATGAACGATGGAGAACGTATTGAGGTCTGTTCAAGACTGTTGTAATCAATACAATATGATCAATGGTTAGGATTGAACTGACTGAATTGCTTAACCTAAATGTTTAGGGTTTAGGGTTTATGCTACTGACCTATCTGTTTCCTATAAGGTCAGTGTTGTTTTCCATGTTGAGGTTGTTGGCAAATGTTGTGTGTGTATCTAAGTGCAAAGATACATGATTCTTGCCAGACCAGATATGAGAATAGATACCTACAAAGTGCGAGTGTAGAAGGAAGGAACTGAAGTGGATCTGCATTGGCATTGAGTGCTATTACCAGATCATTGTAATACCTATTGACCTCTAACCACTTCAACAGTTGGAAAATCCCTTAACAGGGTAGCTTTAACCAACTTGCTATAAATCCTTTAATAGGGTGACTCAAAATCATTGAGTTCTAAAAATCCTCTAACAAGGTAACCTTTAACAGGGTTTAACCCTTAACCGGGTACGTTAGCCATCCCTTAACCGGGTGATCCCTAGCAGGATCAGTTCCTAATAGAACCTATTGTAAAGTCTTTAACCGGACTAGGCTCCTAACAGAGCTGACTTCAAAAGGGTTCAAAGAACAGCTTGTGGGTATTCATCCACACTGTGGTTTTTCCCAGTTGGGTTTCCATGTGAAAAATATGTGTGTTATGTGTGATGCTTTTCATACGATTCTTTGTTATTCTCTGTTAAGCGGTAAATAATGTTGAACCTGTAAGTCTTTACATTTCTGTTAAAGTATTACTAGTGTATGCATATGGGTGAAGTGGAAATAAGATGTTAGATTGTGTGGAAAGCTGAGTTACCGATTTATGTATTTCACTATGTTTAATCGGTAGTAATATGGTTCAGACTGGTGTTATTGCTTGCCGGTCAAAGTAAAAGGTTCTTAATCAAACCGGTTCAAGGAAAAGTGTTTTTATCAGTACTGATTCACCCCCCCCTCTTAGTACCGGTTTGGTACTAACTATTCATCATTGATTCATCAATTGGTATCAGAGCATCCTCCATGTCCTTTGTGTTGTAAGCCTAACCGCTTGAGGTAAAGATCCTACTCTAATGATGAAGAGGGAAGGTATAAAGTGTTGGTATTTTGGTATGGTTTTGTCATTGATGTCAACACCTACTAAATACACCTACTTTGGAGATCTAGCAACATTCACCGGCAAACAGTGAACTGTGCAACAGTTACCGGTATATGATTAACCGACAAGATATAATGTTCACCAGTACCTGGAATGACATGGAAGACACTTGGTAATGTCGAAGACATCATGTGGACACTTTATTTTGAAGTAATAATCATTGGTATATTCTTATTTGCATATTTGCTCTTACCGGCAAATAGGTCCAGGTTATCTAGGGTTACACCGGCAGGTTTTCCAGATCAACATGGCACGCTATGGAGATGATTTATTATTGTTGTAAATGCATTAAGCCGACATGTTCAATCAGTTATTGCATCGGATATTGTATTATTTGTAAAATGTTTTTATTGTAATATCTTGTAGAGCCGACCTACTAAAATTGGTCTTAGGGTATGGTATAAATGTAAGATCTTATTTGTAAGATCAAGTGTGGAATGCGAAAAGAGATTTAAGAAAAGGTATATGTGAGATAAAGCAGAGGCATACACGAAGACATCATTTGAAGGTGAAGTTAGGTTTTTGTAGAAGCATATCAGCATTACACCGGTACTGAATCCAGCATATGAAGATGCTATTTTGTGCAGTACATTCTTATTGGATTTAACCATCCAACTATAGTCAGTGTGATTGCCATTTGTGATTGAGCAGTGAGCTCTAGGCTGTTGGCCTTTTTGCATGTGCAAACCCCTTTTGTACACTTACTATTTGCAGTAGTATCATCTGATTGTGGGTAAAGTTTCCCACCATGGTTTTTCCCCTTACAGGGTTTCCACGTACAAATATTGGTGTCATGTGTTGTGGATGACTTTGTGCTTATGTTTCATGCATTAATTATTACCGGTATAGCAATTTAATGTTAACACTATTTACCGACATACTTATCTGATTTACCAATATTAAGCATTAAGTTGGTTAATAAGTTTTTGGTTTGAATTTATTAGACAACTGATTCACCCCCCCCCCCCCCTCTCAGTTGTCTCTGGGACCTACAATTGGTATCAGAGCCTAGTCCTCTTTTTGTAGAAGTTTAACAACTTGAGGAGATCCAATGTCTACTAATTATTTCAGAAAGGATAGTCCTAAACTTGATGGAACCAACTATGGGATATGGAAAATCAGAATGGAGACACATCAGAATTGCATTGGTAAAGACATCTCAGAAGTTACTAAGAATGGTTATACTGCTACTGTAGCTGGTCAGACCACTCCCACTACTTTAGCTAAAGATGAAGAAAATGATTGCAAAGCAAGAGAAGCACTCTTGAGCACATTATTAGATCAACAAATCATGGGATTATCAGATAGGTCCATTGCAAAAGCTATTTGGGATCATTTGGAAACACTGAATGAAGGGGATTCCACAGTCAAAATTACAAAACTTGAAAGCTTCCGAGTCAGGTATGAACATCTGAAAATGGAAGAAGATGAAAGGATTTCTGCTTTTATGGAAAGAGTAAATGAAATTGTTTTGGGTATCAAATGTTGTGGAGGAACCTTGAGTGAAGATGAGATTGTTTCAAAAATCTTAAGAGGTTTGCCACTGGCATATAAAATGAAGGTTACTGCTATAAATGAGTTGAGAACAATGCCTAATACATCAGTAACTAGGGATACATTGATTGGAAACCTTTCAGCTTTTGAAATTGAGGAATTTGGTCCTGTTACTACAATAAAAACTGATTTGGCCTTCAAAGCATCAACATCATTTGCTCCATCCTTTGACAAATCAGACTGGAGAGCCTTTTATACAAGAGAACTTGAAGAAACCAGGAAGGAGAATGAAGAGCTTGAAGAACTTGAAGCACTATTTGTAAGAAAAATGCCAAAAGGCCTAATTGGAAGTAAGTATGAAGGTAAAGCACCCTTTAAATGTTTTAATTACAATAAGATTGGTCATATGGCTTCAAGATGCCCTGATAGACATGCTAGACTAAGAGAAGAAGCTAGAAGAACATACAAACCTAATCTTGAATATCAGAGATACAGATTTAAGAAAAACAAAGATAAATCTTGTTACATTGCTGATGAAGGTGTGACTGATGATTCTGATGAGGATCCAGTAGACAATGGATGGGTCTTTGTTGCTATAACAAAAGATCAACCGGTACCTATTGCTCAATCGGTAGAAAAAGCCCTAGCAGCTAAAGTTGAATCAAAGGATGAATGGATTATTGACTCAGGATGCTCACATCACATGACTGGAGACAAAGGTAAATTCTTGAACTTTCAAGAATACAATGGAGGTTTAGTAAGATTCAGAGATAACAAAGCCTATTCAATCAAAGGTAAGGGTTCAATATCACTTGATGGTAAACATAACACTAAAAATGTCTACTATGTTGAAGGATTAAAACATAATCTTTTAAGTGTTGGTCAATTAGTTGAGAAAGGTTTTCAGTTACAATTTAAAAATGGAAAATGCAAAATCATGAATAGAACTGGTTTGGAAATTGCAACCGGTAATCAGACTAGAGGTAATATCTTTCATTTGAATAACAGTGAAAAGGCATTCTTAATTGCACATATAGATGAAAGTTGGCTATGGCATAAAAGACTATGTCATGTAAATTTTGATTGCATGGTAAAAATCAGTACTTCTAAGGCAGTTAGAGATCTACCTAAAATTGTGAAACCTCAGAATACAATTTGCAAGGAATGTCAATTTGGAAAACAATTTAGAGCTAGTTTCAAAAGTATTCCAGAAAAATCCAATAATGCCCTTGATTTAATTCACACTGATTTATGTGGTCCAACTAGAACTAAAAGCTTACAAGGTGATAGATATTTCATGCTAATTATTGATGATTATTCTAGAATGTGTTGGGTTACTTTTCTCCGAGAAAAATCAGAAGCACTTGGGAAGTTCAAGCTATTCAAAGCAATGGTTGAAAATGAAACCGGTAAGAAAATTAAATGTTTAAGATCAGATCAAGGAGGAGAATTCACATCTAAATATTTTAATACATTCTATGAAGTAAATGGAATCAAAAGACAGTTATCAGCACCTCAGACACCACAACAGAATGGAGTTGTTGAAAAAAAATATAACTATTTTGGATGCAGCAAGAAGTATGTTATCAGAAGTAAATCTACCACATGTGTATTGGAGAGAGGCAGTAAGCACTACTGTCTATACATTCAACAAAGTTCACATCAAAGGTGAAACCGGTAAGACCCCTCATGAACTATGGTTTGGTAATACTCCTACTCTTAAGTATTTTAGAATTTTTGGAAGTAAATGTTATATTAGAAGAGATGAGTATATTGGCAAGTTTGATCCTAGAAGTGATGAAGGAATATTTCTTGGTTATTCATCTAAGAGTAAAGCATATAGATGTTTTAATAAAAGATTACAGAAAATTGTTGAGAGTACAAATGTAAAGATTGATGAACAATTCAGAGGAACTTCAAGGTATATAGACTCTGAACCAGGAACAAAAATTATGACAAATGAACCTACAATAAATCCACCGGTACAGAATGATGATCCAGTTACTCCGGTATCATCAGAGGATTCCACAGTAATTGAAGAACAACAACAAACTAAGACACCCCGGTATGTAAGACTGAATCATTCTGAAGATCAGATAATTGGAAGCAAATTTAAAGGAGTCATGACAAGAGGAAGATTGGCAAATGAAGAGGTATGTCTTATTTCTCAAATTGAACCATTATCTATTAATGAGGCATGTGAAGATAAATTTTGGATTAAAGCTATGGAAGAAGAATTAGGACAAATTGAGAAAAATAATAGTTGGACATTAGTTCCCCGCCCTAAAAATAAAAATGTAAGTGGAACCAAATGGGTATTTAGAAAAAAACTCAATGAAGATGGTAAGGTTGTCAGAAATAAAGCAAGACTAGTGTGTAAGGGATATATTCAGAAAGAAGGAGTTCATTACAATGAAACATTTGCACCGGTAGCCAAAATTGAGGCAGTTAGATTATTCTTGGCTTTTGTAGCTCACAAGGATTACAAAGTTTATCAAATGGATATTAAATGTGCATTTTTGAATGGAGATCTTGAATCTGAGGAAGTTTATATTGAACAACCTGATGGATTTTTCTTGACAAATGACAATGATATGGTTTGCAAATTAAGAAAAGCTCTGTATGGATTAAAACAAGCTCCAAGAGCTTGGTATGCAAGATTGGATAAGTATCTTTTAAAGATTGGTTTTACTAAAGGAAATGTAGATAGCAATTTATATTACAAAGTAACTAATGATGACATCTTGATTATTGAAGTATTTGTTGATGATATAATCTTTGGAGGAGAAGATGAATTATGCAAAGAATTTTCTCTTGAAATGCAAAAAGAATTTGAAATGTCTATGATCGGAGAAATAAAATTCTTTTTAGGATTGCAGATTTTACAGACTGATAAAGGCATATTTTTGAGTCAATCTAAGTACTTGAAAGAACTACTTAAGAAATTTGGGATGGAGAATTCTAAACCGGTAAGCACACCTATGACTACAAATGACAAATTATCTCAAAGGGATGAATCTACACCCGTTAATCCAACTAGATACAAATCTATGATAGGAGGTTTACTATATTTGACACAAACCAGACCTGATATTATGAATGCAATATGTATAGTTTCTAGATTTTAGAGTAATCCTAGGGAAAATCATGATTCAGCAATAAAAAGGATTTTCCGGTACTTACAAGGTACAACAAATCTTGGATTATGGTATCCTAAAAATGAAAATTTTGATCTATGTGCATACACAGATGCAAATTGGGCAGGAGATGTGGATGATAGAAAAAGCACCACTGGAGGAGCATTCTTTCTTGGAAAGAGATTAGTTTCTTTGTTAAGTAAGAAATAGAGTTGTACATCTTTATCAACAGCAGAATCAAAATATGTTGCAGTAGCAACAAACCATACACAGGTACTTTGGCTTAAGAAAATGTTGAAAGACATAAAGGTAAAATGCAAGGAACCTATTACTATATATTGTGATAACACTGCAGTAATTGATATATCTAAGAATCCAATATTACATTCTAAAACAAAACATGTTTCTATCAAACTGAATTTTCTAAGGGAAAAAGTTGAAGAAAAGGAGATAAAACTGGTTTATGTGAATACTAAAGAACAGCTTGCAGATATTTTCACAAAACCTTTGCCTAAGAAAACTTTTGAGTATCTCAGAGATCAGCTCAGAGTCATCCCACCACTGGTAGAGACTGAGATAGTTGATGATTGTCATCAACCGGCAGAATTAAATGGACAAATCTTTTATTCTGGTATTTGATGAGGAAGCTACTTCTCAGGGGGAGTAGTTGGTATTTTTGTATGGACTTCAAATTTTGTAGCTTTGGCATTTGATGTCAAAGGGGGAGAGATATATGGAAAAACACATTATCAATTGAGGAGAGATATCTATGGTGAAAATTGGTACAGGATAACATAAAATAACTCATGTTGCTTCCAGGGGGAGAGATTGTCACTTTAAGGAGATTGTTGGTTTTACACTTGGCATTTCTGTTTTGGCACTTTGATGGTTTTTCCATCTTGTGTTGCCATCAATGCCAAAGGGGGAGATTGTTGGTATTTTGGTATGGTTTTGTCATTGATGTCAACACCTACTAAATACACCTACTTTGGAGATCCAGTAACATTCACCGGAAAATAGTAAACTGTGCAACAGTTACCGGTATATGATTAACCGACATGATATAATGTTCACTGGTACCTGGAATGACATGGAAGACACTTGGTAATGTTGAAGACATCATGTGGACACTTTATTTTGAAGTAATAATCATTGGTATATTCTTATTTGCATATTTGCTCTTACCAGCAAATAGGTCCAGGTTATCTAGGGTTACACCGACATGTTTTCCAGATCAGCATGGCACACTATGGAGATGATTTATTATTGTTGTAAATGCATTAAGCTGACATGTTCAATCAGTTATTGCATCGGATATTGTATTATTTGTAAAATGTTTTTATTGTAATATCTTGTAGAGCCGACCTACTAAAATTGGTCTTAGGGTATGGTATAAATGTAAGATCTTATTTGTAAGATCAAGTGTGGAATGCGAAAAAAGATTGAAGAAAAGGTATATGCGAGATAAAGTAGAGGCATACACGAAGACATCATTTGAAGGTGAAGTTAGGTTTTTGTAGAAGCATATTAGCATTACACCGGTACTGAATCCAGCATATGAAGATGCTATTTTGTGCAGTACATTCTTATTGGATTTAACCATCCAACTATAGTCAGTGTGACTCCCATTTGTGATTGAGCAGTGAGCTCTAGGCTATTGGCCTTTCTACATGTGCAGACCCCTTTTGTACACTTACTATCTGCAGTAGTATCATCTGATTGTGGGTAAGGTTTCCCACTGTGGTTTTTCTCCTTACAGGGTTTCCACGTACAAATATTGGTGTCATGTGTTGTGGATGACTTTGTGCTTATGTTTCATGCATTAATTCTTACCGGTATAGCAATTTACTATTAACACTGTTTACCGACATTCTTAACTAATTTACCGGTATTAAGCATTAAGTTGGTTAATAAGTTTTTGGTTTGAATTTATTAGACAACTGATTCACCCCCCCCCCCCCTCTCAGTTGTCTCCGGGACCTACACAAAGTTCAACAGAGACAACTTTAAAATATGGAAGGATAGAATGAAGATATACATCAGAAGATATCAAGAGTGCAGGTGGTAAAATGGAAGATTCCACTATTGTTAGCAAAGTTTTGAGATCCTTATTACTGGTCTATGCAATAAGGGTTGCTGCTATTCAGGAGTTGAGGTCTGTAGACAAGACAAAGGTATCCCTGGAATCCATCATTTCAAAGTTAATAGCTTATGTACTAAATAATTATGATGGTAGTATTCAGAAGACTGAATCAACCTTCAGAGCATCTGCTGCATCATCTAGAAAAGGCAAAGAAGCTAGTACCAGTGGTGAACAAAGACAAAGTAGAGAAATGGATGATGAGGAGATCCTGATGGAATTTGAAGCTATCCTTGCCAAGAGACTTCCCAAGGGAACCGATAAATACAGAGGTAAGATTCTTTTGAAATGCTTTTCTTGTAACCGGATAGGACACATTGCTGTAAACTGCCCTAATGGTGACAACAAGGATAAACCAGAGAGGTTCAAGAAGTTCAAAGGAGGAAACCAGAGAAACTGTTTTGTAGCAGTTGATGAAGGTGTCACTGATGAGGAATTAGAAGATGAAGAAAATGAAGATATTGTGTTTGTAGTGGTCAAGGAAGATGTGTCAGACAAGAAGGCTCTTGTCTCCCGCTTTGATTATTCCAATGAGTGGATTATTGATAGTGGCTGTTCTCACCATATGACTGGTGACTAGAGTAAGTTTCTATCTCTGGAAGAGTATGATGGTGGTGTGGTTTGTTTTTGTAATGATGCACCATGTATTGTAAAAGGCAAAGGGTCCATCTCTTTGAATGGAAGAAGCAGTGCTGACAATGTGTATTGGGTAGAAGGTCTCAGACACAACCTTTTGAGTGCTGCTCAACTGAATGATAATGGACTCTTTGGAATTCAGAAATGGAGTGTGCAAAATCAAGGGAAAGAATGGTGAACTGATGGCTATCGGTATGCAGACCAAAGGTAACCTATTTCAGCTAACTGCTAATGTCAGTACATGTCTTATGGCTAAGTTTGAGGATAGCTGGATATGGCATAGGAGACTCCACCATGTAAACTTTGACAATATTGTGAAGGCCAGTAAGATCAAGGCAGTTAGAGGATTGCCTATGCTGAGAAAATCGGAAAATCCTTTGCGCAGAGAGTGTCAACTGGGGAAAATGTCTTCCTCAACCTTCAAAGGTAAACCTTTCACTGCAGACATTTTACTTGATCTTGTGCTTACTGATTTGTGTGGTCCTATGAAAACTAGGAGTATGCAGGGAGATAGGTATTTTATGATTCTTATTGATGATTGCTCAAGAATGATGTGGGTTACATTCTTGAAGGACAAATCTGAAGCTTTTGGAAAGTTCAAAGCCTTCAAAGCACTTGTAGAAAAAGAAAGCGGTAAGAGGATTAAGTGCTTAAGAACTGATCAAGGGGGAGAATTCACTTTCGGTGAATTCAACGAATACTGTGAAGAGAATGGTATCAAGAGGCACCTGTCTGCCCCCCAGACTCCACAATAGAATGGCCTAGTAGAGAGAAACAACCAGACTATGGTTGAAGTAGCTAGAACTATGTTGATCCAAGGAAAGGTTGCTCACACCTTTTGGAGAGAAGCGGTGAGCACTACAGTCTACACAATGAACTAGGTACTCATCAAAAAGGTTAAGGACAAAACACCTTATGAGTATTGGACTGGTAAGAAACCAGTGGTAAGCTACTTCAAAGTGTTTGGTAGTAGATGTTATATCAAGAGGAGTGAACATCAGAGCAAGTTTGATGCTAAATGTGATGAGGGAATATTCCTAGGATATTCGACAAAGAGAAAAGCTCTCAAATGTTTCAATAATAGGACTCAGAGAATTGTTGAAAGCATCAATGTTAGAGTTGATGAAACCTTTGAGAAATCTGAGGAAACTGACAGTGAGCAAGTAGGAGATGAACTGGTAGTAACCTTCTAGGAACCGGTTGCAAAACAGCCAAGCACCAGTAACAGTGCTCCTACACCGGTGGATGCTGATGCCGATGAAGATGAGGATGAAGAAGAAAAGCAAGAGGAAACAACTAAGATCATTCCTAGGTATGTAAAGCTGAATCATGATCCAAAGTAGATCATAGGAGACAAGAATGCAAGAATTCTTACAAGAAGAAAGATCAGAGAAAACTCTTGCATGATCTCTAAATTTGAGCCTAAAACATTCAGAGAGGCACATAAAGATGAAGACTAGATCAAGGCAATGGAAGAGGAACTTGACCAGATAGAAAAGAATGGTACATGGTCTTTGGTACCCAGACCGGAGCATAAAATGTCATTGGCACCAAATGGGTTTTCAGAAATAAGCTGAATGAAGATGGCTCAGTGGTTAGAAACAAAGCCAGATTGGTGTGTAAAGGATATGCCCAAGAAGAAGGAGAAGAATATGGAGAAACCTTTGCTCTAGTAGCCAGATTGGAAGGAGTTCATATACTTATTGCATATGCAACATTCAAGGGATTCAAAGTATATCAAATGGATGTAAGTTTGTATTCTTGAATGGAATACTAGAAGAGGAGGTGTATATAGAGCAACCAGATGGGTTTTCCCTATCAGAAGATAATGACATGGTGTGTAGACTACATAAGGCCTTGTATGGACTAAAGTAGGCACCTAAAGCATGGTATGAATGCTTGCACTCCCATCTTTTAAAGATTGGATTTGAGAGAACAAGTGAGGATAGTAATATCTGCCTGAAGTCAGAAGGAGATCAGATTCTGATCTGTGAGGTATTTGTTGATGACATAATCTTTGGAGGAGATGACAAGATGAGTCATGATTTTGCAGATGAGATGAAAAAGGAGTTTGAAATGTCACTTATAGGGGAGATTAAGTTCTTCATTGGAATACAGATTCAACAAATGAAAGATGGAATCTTTATCACTTAGTCCAAATATGTCACAAAGGTGTTCAAGACCTTTGGCATGGAAGACAACAAACCAGTTGGTACACCGATGGTGTCTGGTTGTAAATTATCCAAAGAGGATGACTCAGGGTTGGTAAATGAGAAGGCATATCGATCAATGATTGGTAAATTGCATTATGTAGTACATAGCAAACTAGACATTGCACATGCAGTGGGCATTGCTGCACGGTTCCAGAAAAGCCCAAGAGAATCCCACTTGGTAGCAGTCAAATGGATCCTGAGATATCTGAAGGGAACTATTGACTATGGATTATGGTATCCATAAAGTAATGATTTCAACTTGAAAGTGTTTACAGATGCTGACTGGGTTGGTAATGTGGATGACTGGAAGAGCACAACCATTGGTGCATTCTTTCTTGGTGGAAGAATAGTCTCATGGATGAGTAAGAAACAGAGCTGTATCTCTCAGTCTATAGCAGAAGTGGAGTATGTTGCAACATTTATGAATTGCACCTAGACAATTTGGATGAAGCATGTATTAAATGGCTTCAAAGTTCCTGTATCTGAACTGGTAAGTATATTTTGTGACAACACAAGTGCGATTAACATCTCCAAGAATCCGGTTTTACATTCTAGAACCAAGAACTTTGAGCTTAAATGTCATTTCTTAGGGGAAAAGGTTCAGAACAAAGAAGTTGTACTGGAACATGTTTCTAGTAAGGAGCAGTTAGTAGACATATTCACCAAGCCTCTACCGAAGGCTACCTTTACCTATTCGAGAGGTGAATTAGGGGTGCTAAAACTTCAAGAGGTGAACTAAAGGTGTGTGCCCCACATTAGTCAGGACTTACATTGATATATTTTTCTCAGGATTGGTGTATTGAAGGGTGTTACTCCTTAGGGGGAGCAACATAGTAGAACATAGATGCTTATGCCTTCACTTTGGCATTATTGTCAAAGGGGGAGAAGATGTGAAGCTCAGATATATCTTTGTATATTGCCATCAATGCCAAAGGGGGAGATTGTTGGCATATGTGTAGAGTATGTTGACATGATGATATTGTATGTTGTCATTGATGTCAATATGATGAAGAGTGAACCGGTATATTGAAGTAAGCACTTGCAAGAGAACCGGTATATGTGAAAAAGTGAAGCGGTATGGCTGTTCAAGTGAACCGATATGTTGAAATGTGAACCGGTATATGTGAAAAAGTGAAGCGGTATGTTTGTCCAAGTGAACCAGTATGTTGGAATGTGAACCAGTATATGGAATGTTTTGTATCAAGGTTTCATATGGTATGACTACCAGTTGGTAGTCTTAACCTCAGGGTTTCTGGTTGAAGTGTTCTATACCAATGTGATTCAACCGATGACATTGTGTGATGTGTTAGCATTGTAATGAAGAACAGATTGTGTTGCCACGTTAGCCCTATGCGCGTGAAGGATCTTGTATGAAGGAGATTGATCCTATCTACCTCAGGAATGTGTGAAGTCTATGTAAATGGTGGAGAATGCATGATGGGTTATCAGCCTCCAAGAAGTGGTGAAGAATGAACAATGGAGAACATCTTGAGATCTGTTCAAGACTATTGTAATTAATGCAATATGATCAACGATTAGAATTGAACTGATTGAATTGCTTAACATAAATGTTTAGGGTTTAGGGTTTATGCTACTGACCTATCTGTTTCCTATAAGGTCGATGTTGTTTTTCATGTTGAGGTTGTTGGCAAATGTTGTGTGTGTATCTAAGTGCAAAGATACGCGATTCTTGCCAGACTAGATATGAGAATATATACCTGCAGAGTGTGAGTGTAGAAGGAAGGAACTGAAGCGGATCTGCATTGGCATTGAGTGCTCTTACCAAATCATTGTAATACCTATTGACCTCTAACCACTTCAACAATTGGAAAATACCTTAACAGGGTAGCTTTAACCGACTTGCTATAAATCCTTTAACAGGGTGACTCAAAATCATTGAGTTCTAAAAATCCTCTAACAAGGTAACCTTTAACAGGGTTTAACCCTTAATCGGGTATGTTAACCATCCCTTAACCAGGTGATCCCTAATAGGATCGGTTCCTAATAGAACCTATTGTAAATTCTTTAACCAGACTAGACTCCTAACAGAGCGGACTTCAAAAGGGTTCAAAGAACAGCTTGTGGGTATTCATCCCCATCGTGGTTTTTCCCAGTTGGGTTTCCACATGAAAAATATGTGTGTTATGTGTGATGCTTTTCATATGATGCTTTGTTATTCTCTGTTAAGTGGTAAAGCATGTTGAACCTATAAGTCTTTACATTTATGTTAAAGTATTACTACTGTATGCATATCGGTGAAGTGGAAATAAGATGTTAGATTGTGTGGAAAGCTGAGTTACCTATTTATGTCTTTTAGTGTGTTTAACTGGTAGTAATCTAGTTCAGACCAGTGTTATTGCTTTCCGGTCAAAGTGCAGAGTTCTCAGTCAAACCAGTTCAAGGAAAAGTGTTTTTATCAGTACTAATTCACCCCCCCCCCCTCTTAGTACTGGTTTGGTACTAACTCTTCATCATTGTTTCATCAATATTGATATGTGACATTAATTAAATGTAATCTAATGCAATTTATCATGATCAATGCAATTATTTTTTTAATTTTTTTTGTCCAAATACACTCAATCTTTATTTTTGACCGTAAACTAGAATGAAAGGCTTATAATGCAAATGATAAATAAATCTAAATGATCCAACTAAAATGATACTTCCATTCCTCATATGCTTTCTTGTAACAATGCTTGATTTCATCATTGAGCTTTTAAATGTTGTAAGAAAATACAAGCAACTTGACATAATGATTCAAGATGACCTGAGTGCTTCTTACATGGATTTTGATATAGCAAGTTTATACAAGAAAATTGATATAATGAATCAAGTTGACCTGAGTATTTCTTGCAAAACAAACAAGAATTATCCCCTTTCATGCATGACTCAGAATATCCTCCATGATCTTTTTCCAATCATATCTTTAGACAAGTACATACCTTACTAAGATATAAACCACATACAACAAACAAAGAAAATAATCATGCCCCATCATATAACTCCTCTAGTCTTGGACATCATCGAGTTGCGTAAGGTACACAATTAATGAAAATCAAGATATAAACACTGAATCTTGTGAGTCATACATATGTTCTCATGGTCATTAACTGATATAATCATCTTGATGAATGATCATTTATAATCCTTCATTACTTACTGGTTGAATCTTTGTATTATGAATTGCATGATCTAGTTGTTACAAATGCCTTGATCTTCATTGCCTTGTTTTTTATCGTCTGTTTCAAAACCCTAGGTGTTTTTGGTTTTTCTAAATTTTCCAAATGTTTTAGGATTTTCAAAGATTTCTTTAGGAAAAGGAGTTTAGGATTTTGCCCCCAGCGGAAATAAAATTTATTATGGATGTATGAAGAATGATCCAAACCATGGTGAGATACAACTGTAGATTGATTGATTATGATAAAATCCAAGACAATGACTATGATAAGTATATCAAAGATTGATAACTGTTTGATAAGCTGCATATTTCCTGCTTAATGGTTCAGAGTGATGAATGCAAAATATAAGATGGATATGTGAGGATGGATGGATATGATAGGATGGATAGATGTGCAAAGTGATCTCATAGATGGAAGAGCCCACTTATAGATAGTGCCTATTTACCAGGTTTTCACCATCTAAATTTATTGCAATTTTTCCATATTTGATTTTTTTTTCTTCTTATGCTTTTTCACTGTTTTTGGTATTTTCTGCTGATACTTTTAAGCATATAATTTATTTAGATGCATGGTATTAATAGGATCATCGAACCAATCACCTTCTGGTGTAGATAATTGGTATGCTCCCGAACCATATGATGCTACCACGACAAAGGAACCTAACTAGTTTGGCTCAAATCTACCTTTCTTTTCTTGATCTTGCTGATTTCGTGGATTTTCTCTTAGAACTAGATCTCCAATCTGAAAAATTCTTGTCTTAACTCTATGATTATAACTTCTCACCATTATCCATTGATATGCCTTCAAATGATCTAAAGCATTTTGGCGATGCTCCTGAATCAACTCAAGTTCTTGAAGTCTAGAGACTCATTGTTCTTCTTCTTGAATAAGACCTTTCAAGGATACTTGTAGAGAAGGTATTGTTGATTCCCCAGATTGCACACGGTGGGGTTTTATATTGCTGCATGGGCAGGAACCAAGTCGGGCCCTTGAATCATGCATGGAGAGGCCAACTCTAGACTATTTTGGGATACTTGGGGACTTGGACCAGCATATGACAAGGACTATGCTAACCCTTTTTCATTTTGGGCTTTGCAAAACCCAGGAGGGTGATCCCTTAATGCTCCTGCAATCTCCGCACCACACTTGCAAATGAAATTAAAATAAAGAAGAAGGTCTCAATCCTAAAAGGGGCTCAACAAAGAGGGGGAATTATACAAAGTGGATAGCTCTCAGTGATCCTTGACCAACTTCAGAGCGTGAGATAACTTTTGACAAGATGTGACATATATAGAAATAAAAAGATATTATGATATTATCGATTTATAGTAAGCTGTTGATGAAATATGAGTAAAGAACTGTTATTGGAAATGACTAAAGCCATGACTAGTGTCTTATCCATTGGACAAATGAAATTGTAAAACATAAGATGAAATATAACAGAACAAAACATTAATCTAATAGCTAGAGATCTTAAGATAACACTGCCTTACAATGCATCTCATCTATCTATCCCAACCCAGAATACTTATCAAAATCCATGTATAAGCCCCGTCAGTTTGTGGATCCTATCCTAGCAATTTAACCAACCCCTTAGATCAGAGCATAAGATAGAAAACACATATATCACAACAATGCAATGAATGAGAAAAACCCTTGATCTTACTCATTCAAAACATAATAGAGTTACACACTGGAGAAAATGATTTTGAACTATGCTTGCATTCATTTAATAAGCTATTTTATGTTACAAATTATCTTACATATAAATCCTTCAAGAACCTGAAACAAAACAAGACACAAGACCCATTTCATTTGCTCTGCAAATTCCTATTACAACCTACTCATTTCACCTAGACTCGCTATACATGACCAATGGTTTGGATCCAAAACTTGTAACCCAAATTTCTTGACCTTTGTCTTATGGCCCTGAATTCCCTTTTATAAAAACAAGGGAGAAAACAAGCTTAAGGTCAAAGGAGAAACCTGTCACAAGCTCATAAGACCGCTTGTAACTTTGTTACAAAAATATTCCTCACAGACTCCCAAAACATTGTCCATGCTGGCTTTCATGATGAAGTAGAACCAAAATTCCTAATTACATTTTGGTAGAAACAAAACCTTTTGATTCGTGCCATTATCAATGCAGATGCTTCCAAATGGACTGTGAGATGCATCATTTTTGTTCTACAGTGTATTCCCCTTTGGGAAGGGAAATTAGATCCTGACAAGAAGTAAAGTCACCCCTAAACTAGAGGAGGAGCTTCAACCTTCATGCCCAGGATCAGAGAAAATGGAAAGAGGAGCTCATAGAGGAACATAAAGTGAAGGGAAGGCGTTGCAGCTTCCATGCCCATGTTGAGATGATTGGCTACCATTCCAATCCCAACCTTGTTCTGCTCGTTTTCCTCTGTAAGGCTCCTTATTTAACCCTCTGCCAATGAGTGACAAAGGAGAGATGGAGGATGAGTCATGCAGGGCTTGTTCTGATAAGAAACTAGTTTCAAGTCTCCATCGACTATCCTCCCTATTTTCAAGAATCCATCGACTATAAGCATACTCACTCCCAAAGGAATTCCATCTGGTATCACAGAGCTTAGTGTAACTTCTAGCATGATACTACTCAAAAATCATTTTCTCCATTTCAAAACCTTCTAAGAAGATAATGAATTTTCTTGTTCTTTATACCAATTGAAGACACCACGCAGCTATATTTATAACGAAAATACCTTTCTTGGTGGTGTTCATGCATGGGAAAAATCATCATTCCAATGCTTTTCTACTCATCTTGCCAACACATGGATTCAAAAAATCATATCCATCAAATCAAAATATCGTCAGACTCAAATTGCCAATTCACTACCCCCTTTTGACCAAGTTCACCTTATCTGAATGATTTTGTTCTTGATTTTTTGATTTCTTGACTGCATAATTTCTGCCTCAAAATCTCCCTTTTTTGGATACCAAGTCCTTATCTTTTGAAAGTTTCTCGGCAACAATTTTTGTGATTTTTTGCCTTACTGTGAGAATCTCTGATAGTATGCATCCTATGATTTTATTGACAGGTCCTTGATCACTTCATTTCCAGCTCATAAATCATCCTTATCCCCTTCATCCTTCTGAAGATCTCAACTTTTTTCCGTGGTGGTAATTAAAACTTGCCAATATTGCCACCTCTGGAATTTTCATCTTCGTCCACTAATATGACTTGACCCAACAAAACACCTCATAAACCGACCTTTTGATGAGAATCAATCGGCATCCATGTCCCTTGACATGTCTCTATTTATTCCATGTCAACAATCTTATCTTGTTCTGCCTTCAATTTTCCCGCGTGAATAACAACGAAACAGTCCAAATCACCCCCTTTGAAAAACTCTCTATTTCCACCGTAGATCTATCCAACATGGCACATAGCATGATCACCATTGGTCAACATTGATATTGACCTTCCAACGTAGTAAGATGGGTCCACAAAAGTCTGACCGTGCATTATCCAGTCATCGTCCAACTTAATTCTGTTAGTGGCCCCAACTTCACACTTTCCAGATCTGCTTGGGACACGTGGCATCATCCCATGATGCCATGGTCCTTAAATTCCTTGCATCTTCCTTTGCGGGACTATGAGGGCCGTCTAATCGACTCATTCATTACGTGCAGCTTTGCAAAGTCTGCCCAAAACTTGCCGCTATCCTTCAAGCATCTTCCCACTTGAGTTAAAACACCGCCGTCCATTTGATGCATGTGCAAAATCATGGAACTTTTAGTTGCTCGAAATTTAAACATGAAGATATAAGATGAAACATTAAGGCCAAACTTTGAGAAAATAAATGCCCGCAGAAATATTTAAAAGGGGCTCGACCATAGTGAAAAAGACGTAAGGTCTAGGAAAAATTGAAAGGCTGACAAAAGAAATAACGCCTAGGGAAAGGAACACAGTCCCTTCGATGATGGAAAAGACCCTCAAGTTCAAGTAAAAAGGTAATGAAGTAACATAACAAGCTTTAGGTTTAAAAAAGGCTCACCCGGGAACACATAAACCTAGAAACCATAAACCTTGAGGGTAAAAACAGAGAACAACATTAATTCGAAATGATAAAACATTGTCAAGGACACCAAATTTTGCATAGTCATTTTCAGGACTATCAGGTATCTCTACTTCTACTAGTAATATGGCTTATGATCCATAGACTAAGCAATATGGAGTTGCCCCCGTTCGTGTGTGAATTTTGGTTCGATATTCCCATAGAACAAGATTTAGCTGAATGTGCCAGTCTTTACCAGCTTCATTGACTGTTTTCTTCAGGATTGTCTTATTTGATGCCTCATCTTGACCATTTCCTTGTGGATAATATGGTGTAGAAAACCTATGTTGGATATGAAATCGCTCACATGGTTCCTTCACATCTTGATTTTTAAATGGCCTCCCATTATCAGTAATGCTGGTCATAGGGACTCCATAGCGATAGATTATGTAATTTAGGATGAATGATGATATTTGCTTTCCTGTCACTTTTGTCAAAGGCACTTCTTCAATCCATTTAGTGAAATAATCAATAGTAGTCAAAATAAACTTATGTCCACTAGAAGATGAAGGATTTATCTTACCCACTAAGTCAAGACCCCATTGGGAGAATGGCCAAGAACCTTTGATAGGATGCAATTCTTATGTTGGTGCATGGATTAGATTCCTATGTATCTGACATTGTTTCCATTTCTTAGCATATATAAATGAATCTCTATCCATAGTAGGCCAATAGTAACCCAATCGAATAAGTTTCCTAGCTAGTGTTAAACCACTTGAGTGCATGCCACAAATACTTGCGTGGACTTTGTTAAGAACTTTCTCATATTCCTCTTTTTCAAGACATATCATTAGAGTACTATCTATACCTCTTCTATATAAGGTATTATCAATAATAGTATAATGGGATGACTGGCGGATAAAATTTCTTCTCTCATTGTAGGATAGATTGGGAGGAAGGATATTCTCTTTTAAGTATCGATAAATTTGGCTATATAAAGATTTATTGGCTCCAGATATATGGAAAATAATGTGGGTATTTTGGGATTCAATAGTAGGATTCAAGATATCTTCCACCAAGAATTCACAACATTGTTGATTTTCTTGATTCTGCAAAAGAGATGTTATTGTAGCCATTGCATCTGTTGCTTTGTTCTCATTTCTTGGGATCTGAGTGAATGATATTTATTCAAAATTCTCTTTAAATTCTTCAACTAGCTATTTATATGGAATCAACTTGTCATCTTTAGTTTGATAATCATCATTTATCTGGCTGATTATGAGTTGTGAATCACCATAAACATGCAATTCCTTGATGTTCCATTCAATGGCCATTTTGATCCCAATAACCAATACCTCATATTTTGCAGTGTTGTTTGTGTATGGGAATCACAATTTCTATGATTTTAGAATTGTGTGTCCTTGAGGTATGATGAACAAAAATCCAGCACCCGATCCATGTTGTGTATAGGAGCCATCAAACTACAACTCCCAAAAATTTGTGCTAACTGTTAGAATGTATGCATCAGGAAATTCAATATGCAATGGTGTGTCATCTTGCAGGGGTACTTCAACCAATTGATCATCAATGACCTATTCTTTGATAGCTTTCTGATGAATATATTATATATCAAACTCACTGAGTATCATAACCCATTTAGCCAATTTGCATGTCAAAGTTGGCTTACTTAACAAACATTCTAGTGGATCTATTTTTTCTATCAATTTTATAGAATGAGTCAGCATATAGTGTCACAATTTTTGAGTTGCAAATACAACTACTAGACATGTCTTCTCAATTGATGTATAATTCAATTCATAGCCTACAAGTGTTCTACTGATGTAATACACTGCTCTTTCTTTTCCTTCTTCATCATGATGTGCTAAGAGAGCTCCTAGTGATACATTTGCTTCTAAAATGTAAAGCAACAATGGTTTTCCTTTGATTGGTGATACCAGTACTAGAGGATTCACCAGATATTCCTTGATTTGCATAAAGGCTTCCTCACACTTATAATCCCATTTGAATGGAACATTCTTGTGTAATAGATGAGTGAAGGGATGACATCTATCTACTAATTGAGCAACAAATCTTCTGATTGATTGCAATCTCCCTTGTAGAGAACACAATTGACTTATGTTCTTAGGTGACTCCATTTCCATGATAGCTTTAACTTTTTTAGGATCTACTTCAATTCCACGAGCTAATATAATGTACCCAAGAATTTTTCTAGAGGTTACTCCAAATGTAGATTTATTTGGATTCAATCTTAACTGATATTGTTCAAGCCTATCAAAGATATTGCCCAAGATGTTCAAATGTTCTTTTCTTGTATGAGATTTTGCAAGTATGTCATCTAAATTATCTTCCATAAATGTATGCATCATGTCATGGAAAATTATTGTCATGGCTCTCTGATAAGTTTCTCCTTCATTTTAAAGCCCAAATGGCATGACATTCTAGCAGTAGGTACCCCATGCACAAGTGAATGCTTTCTTTTCTTGATCTTTAGGGGTGATTCTTATTTGATTGTACCCCGAGAATCCATCCATTAGGGAAAACATCTCATGTCCTGTTGATAAGTCTACAATTATATCAATGTTGGGCAGTGGGAAATCATGTTTGGGACATACTTTATTCAAATCTCTAAAGTCGGTGTGGACTCTTATGCTTTTATCTAGTTTTGACACTGGCACAATGCTTGAGACCCATTCTAGATAGGAAACAGGTCTTATGAAACCCACATCCAATAGTTTCTTTAGCTCTATTTTAACAAGGAGAGCGATGTGTGGATGCATCTTCCTTAGCTTTTGTTTAATGGGTTTTGCTTTTGGATCCACATTGAGATGGTGCATGATAAGATATAGATCAAGTCTTGGCATGTCTACATAGGACCAAGAAAAATTTACCTGCCTTTGTTTGAAGAATTCTATGTATTCTTTCTTTTCTTTATCTGATAATGATGCAGTAGGATGAAGGACCTTGGGATCCTTTGGTGTGACAATGTTTATTGCTTCTGTTGGCTCTATCAATATAATAGATCTCTCCTGAAAAATATGTAGGGAGTGTCAAACTTTCCATCTTTTGGCGCTTCAAGGAGGTTTTCACCATTAGATACATCCTTTATTTTTCCTTTTGATTGATTTAGTGTTGCCATGAAATAGTTTGTAGCACTAGGTCTTTTTCCTTGTTTTATTTCAATTTTGCAATTGGAAAGTTTGGCACTCTCTTGACTGCAAGAAGAGTTACTCTATTCACCAGTGGAAGATATCTTAGGTGTGATTGGTTCAATGACATTAAGATATATGACTAAGTCATGATCATTGGAAAATACATCCAATTTAGGGTTTTCCAAGTTATCCTAATCAATCAGTTCTGATGAAGCAGGGGTAGGTCATAATCATTGTCATCGTTGGGTATTTCAAGGTTCGTGACGTAATAGTCATAGTTTGGTGTAGAATAGGTTATGTCATAGATAGAACTCTCTTGAAGATAATCTCTCCTAAGTTCTCTCCAATTAGCTCTAACAAAATCAGGATTAGTATTTTGTGATTAGCTCTCAAGTGACTCATCATCTGACGTTTGTCCCTCAAACGAATGGATTATATCAACACATACATCTTTGATACTACAAGTTCCTTCTTGGTTACTTTTAATAGATTCATCTGTGGCTTGAAGTTGACATACTTGTGCACATGACATAGATGATTCTTTTGTTATCTTCTATCTTCTCTCGAACTCAGCTTCTTTTGGACTAATAGTCATTCCTTCTTGACTTTCTATTAGTTCTTCTTGATGAATACTAAGAGGGGGGGTGAATTAGTATGCCAAAAATCTTTGCACTTAAACACTTTGCAAGACTAACAGTAAATCAGTAAAACAGTTTAGCAGACAAACCAATTAGCACACATGCAAACCAAATAGCAAATAATGCATTCACCCATAGAAGCACAAACACCATAACACAAGAGATTTTGACATGGAAACCCAAATGGGAAAAACCACAGTGAAATGGAACTCACAAGTAACTATCTGCAGAATAGAAACTAGACCGGTTAAGGTTAGACTGGTTAAGGTCATAAAATGTTCTTTACCAGAACAGATCCCGTTAGGAATATCAATCTCTGTTAGGAGATAAGTCCGATTAAAGACTACCTTTCTAGAGGATTTTAGATCCACAGATGTGAACCACCTTGTTAGAGGATTTTACAAAAGGCTTTTGGGCCTACCCAATTAAGGGCTACAGACTTGTCAAAGATGTGAGTAATCAACAAGTGAGTGATCTAGCAAATAGCATAGATTTCTTGGTTAGATCCTTGATAGCTCATTCCTAATGCATTCCATCATTACTTCAGTCTTCTACACATTCATACTCTCTCTGACTCCTCAACCACCTTAAACCCTAGACATGATGTCCTTATAAAGAAATCTGATTTCATGTTGGTCCAATAGGATTACAATACAATTTCCTAGGTTCAATGCATCTAGAAATATCTGGTAACATGACACAAAAAGCATCGTTAAAGTGTCGGCACTATCAAACAATCGGTGGATGGTAACTCATCACAAAATGCTGGTTGGTAACTCATCACAGAGTATTACTGGTTCATACAAAATACCAGTTCAAGCAAAATGCCAGTTGCCGGTTTGACAAAATGAAGACTGGGAAATATGTGTTCTGCTGCTTTGATCCTTCGTACCGCTTGAGATCCTCGAACCGCTTGGGGTCAACATACCACTTCAGATCGGTAAACACTTTCTGCAAAACACCAATAGTCTAAAGACTATAATGCATCATACTAGTTGGAACATGTACCGGTTGAGCTTTAATTAATACATACAAAAATGATCTCAATGCAAGTGTGTGTCCATCAATGACAATCACAACATAATCATAAAAAATGCCAACACTTCTATAGTTCTTTCATACCTTGGTATCTCCTACTCAATGTTTGATATAGATCTAATATTCCGCGTTTCCTGTGTTGTCATTTCTTGATCCTTCTCATTCTTTTTCCTTTGTTGTCTTGCATATGCCTCTTTCCTTTGAATTCTGATTTCTTCTTGTCTTCTTTCTAGCTCTATTCTTTGTTTTGTGAAAAGTGTGTCCTCACTTGTAACAACAACTTGTTCCTCATCCTTTTGTTCACTTGATACATTAGATGATGGATCTACACCACATTCATATTCATTTGAATCTGTTTTTGAATCATTGTCTAGAATCACACCACTATACCTAACATGAATGTTATATGGTGAGAAGAGTTCTTTGATTTTTGCCATTTGTTATTTCACTACTTTTGGAATATCTTGATCAGGTTCCATGTTTCCTTGTATTCCTTGGATGTGTTTGCAAGATTATTCTTCTCTTTTGATAGAAAGTTCTTCCTTTTGTTTCTCATATTCTTCTTGATTTTGTTTGTTAGCTATTGTTTCTATTGCTTGATGTAGCTTTTATTGCCATGGTTCTTCTTGAGGGATTTCTTTCTTTCACCACTTTGGATGTTGATAATCATGGTGTCTTTTCTTTGATTTAGAAAACCCAAATCCTGATTTATCTTTCTTAGATTGTGTATGAGGACAAATGGGTTCTGAAATACCTTCTTGTTGCTTACCAATTGGTCCTTTTCCTTCATATCCCATCTTTTGCATGATCTTCTTGCAGGTCCCGGGGACAACTGAGAGGGGGGGGTGAATCAGTTGTCTAATAAATTCAAACCAAAATCTTATTAACTAGCTTATTGTGTCGGTAAATAATGTTAACAAGAAATGTTGTACCAGTAAGAATTAATGCATGAAACATAAGCACAAAGTCAACCACAACACATGACACAAATATTTGTATGTGGAAACCCTGTAAGAGGAAAAACCATGGTGGGAAACCTTACCCACAATCAGATGATACTACTGCAGATAGTAAGTGTACAAGAGGGGTCTGCACATGCAGAAAGGCCAACAGCCTAGAGCTCACTGCTCAAACACAAATGGGAGTCACACTGACTACAGTTGGATGGTTAAATCCAATGAGAATGTACTACACAAAATAGCATCTTCATATGCTGGATTCTGTATCGGTGTAATGCTGATATGCTTTTACAAAAACCTAGCTTCACCTTCAAATGATGTCTTCGTGTATACCTCTGCTTAATCTCGCATATACCTTCTTATAATTCTTTTTCGCATTCCACACTTGATCTTACAAATAAGATCTTACATTTATACCATACCCTAAGACCAATTTTAGTAGGCCGGCTCTACAAGATATTACAATAAAACATTTTACAAATAATACAATATCCGATGCAATAACTGATTGAACATGTCGGCTTAATGCATTTACAACAATAATAAATCATCTCCATAGCGTGCCATGCTGATCTGGAAAAGATAAACCTGCCGGTGTAACCTTAGATAACCTGGACCTATTTGCCGGTAAAGGCAAATATGCAAATAAGAATATACCAATGATATTACTTCAAGGAAAAGTGTCCACATGATGTCTTCAACATTACCAAGTGTCTTCCATGTCATTGCATGTACCAGTGTACATTATATCCTGCCGGTTAACCATATACCGGTGATTGTTGAATAGTTTACTGATTGCCGGTGAATGTTGTTGGATCTCCAAAGTAGGTGTATTTAGCAGGTGTTGACATCAATGACAAAACCATACCAAAATACCAACACTTGTAACCATTACCATATTGTCCTATGGGAATATTAACTTCTAAAGTTTTTGCTATGGTTTCATTTTCATCTCTATACAACCAACTAAGAATGTCCTTGTCTTCAATTTCCTCTGTAAGTGTTCTAGCTCTAACAAATGCTCCATCAAACATTTCAATTAATTTCTGTGGGATACATGGTTGATCATTTGTAGGTTTTCCATATGATTTAGATGAAAGTGGTAAGTTATGCAAAAAATACTTTCCCATTCCTTCATCATTTAATTTGACCTTTTTCTCAAAGTTTTCCCAAAAAGTTTGTTGAGTTTCTTTAGTGGGATAGAGTGCTTCTTTGTTATGTAAAACTCTTGCATCTTGTGTTGGTTTCAGATTATTGCAATATTGACTAGAGTCTGTTTCTATAGTGATTTCTTGTCCATTATGAGGAAATTTTACACATTGATGATAGGTAGAAGGAACAAATTGCATATCATGAATCCATGGTCTTCCCAGAAAAATGTTATAAGATAAATTCAAGTCTAGAACTTGGCACAATGTATCTTTTTCCACAGGTCCTATTTTGATCAATAACACCACAATCCCTTTAGAAGAATGCTCTTCCTCATCATAATCCTTGATAGTTATTTTCTTCTCTGGATCCACTACATTTTCTGAATATCCTAAAGCTTTTATTAAACTTAATGCACAAACGTTCAAGCTAACTCCACCATCTATGAGTACGCGTTTGATACGGGTTTTATGAATGGTGACTTTAATATGTAGGGGAGATTTATGAGGGTGTTGCAAGGATGCATCATCATTTTAAGAAAATGATAAGAAATGTGGGGTAATGTGGTGTCCCACCATGTTTTTGAATTGATCCATATCCAAGTCTTTTGAGACCGTTGTTTCTGCTAGAGCTTTCTCCAATATTTCCTTATGCATAGGTGAAACTTTTAGGAGCTCCGAAATTGAAATTTGAGCGGGTATCTTTTGCAATTGTTCCACTAAGTTGTATTATCTTGAAGTAGATGTTGATTCATTTGTTATACCTGGAAATGTAACCTTCACTTTGCTTCTTGTAATGACGTTGATTGGTTCTGAAGGTATTTTATCTTTGACAATGATGACATTTACCTCATCATCATATGTGTAAGTATAATTTACGTTAGCTTTGCCCTTGTCATATTTTGGGTTGGATTGTTCACCTTTTTCATAATTTGGGAGTGTATTTTTGAATGTTGGATGTGATTCATTCGTTTTATGACCATCCACTATGATAGTTCTATTATCGATTAAATATTGAATAAGGTGCTTCAATCTTTGACAATAATTGGTTTGGTGTTCTTTGTTTTGATGATAATTGCAAAAAATGATTGTCATTCCACCAATTCGGTTTGACTTGAGGCTCATAATTTCTTTCTTCTAGTAAGGTAATCAATTTATCCGTAAGAAGAGTCTTCAAAGATGATTCCAATGGTTCCCCAATGTTTGTGAATTTTCTACGAGGATTGGAGAAGAAAGACTTGGGTTTACTGTTCTCTTGATTGTTGTTATTTGGTACTTGACTTGATAAGTTGAAGATCAATTGTTATTTGGTAGCATTGTTATCATCATTTCCTCCATTGATAACATTTCTATTGTTTGACCAAAATTTGGGTTTGTCATTGTTATTGTTACCATTGTTTTTGTTGTTGTGATTGTTGTTATTGTTGTAATTGTTGTTGTAGGAATTGTTGTAGAGTTTTAACTCTCCTTTCTTTACCATTTCATCCTCTATCTTTAGACCATTTTCAATCATTTTAGCAAAAGAAGGAGGACATTGCATTTTAAGATGGTAACTCATTTCACTGGTAAGGTTGTCAATGCATATATCCATTTTCTCTTGATCGGGTGCATCTCTTGGATATCTATTGAACATTCATCTCCACTGCTATAAAAAGACCATGAAAGGTTCACCGTTATTTTGCTTTATGTTTCATAGATCTAGCATTGTTATCTCATGCCTTATGTTGTAGGAATATTGTGAGATAAATCTGTTCACAAGTTCTTCAAAAGATTTAATCCCAGATGGTAGTCTTGAGAACCATTCCATTGATTGTCCGCCTAAGCTTCTAGGAAATAGACGCATTAAGTAAGTTTCATTGTGTGTAAACTCTATACTCATGGTGCAAAATTCCCTAATGTGATCCTGAGGATCAAATTTCCCAATATATTTATCGTATTTAGGGGTTTCACAATGTTGTGGGAATGGTATCATGTTTAAATTCTTGTCAAAAGGATATGGACAAATATCCTCCAATGAATATCTCTTAGAAATTGTTCCATTTTGCATATCTTGTATTTGTTGTTGCAAGGTTTGCATTTGTTGAGCAAGAGTTAACAAAGGAATATCAACGTGGGTTCTTCTGTCACTACACTCTCTTCTTTTATCATCTTGATTTCTTGCATCATCATGGTCTCTTCTTGTTCTGTCTCCTCTTGTTTTCTCATGATTTACTCGATTTACATCCTCGTTATTGAGATCATCAGTGTTTTGATTGTTACTTGTTCCTGCATCTTATTTCAAACCTTCTACATTAAAATCTTGTGGAAATTTAGCTCCTAAATTTGCCAACATTAGGATGCACTTTTCCTTTTGCTTTTCCAATAACTTTTCCACTAGTTTGTCAAATTTATAATCTTGTTCAAGGTCTCTAATGGTGCTATTTACTACTTCTTCATAAATATTTGTTATCCAAATTGATGAAACATTGGATTTTCCTCTTCCATTTGTTTTTGTTGTCTTCTGAATTTCTTGTGTTGAGCTCTAGTCCAAACTGGCATGTGATTGATTTGAACTTCCCAAGTTTTTGATTTTTTAAATGGAACTCAATAGGTAATCATTGGTTTAGGAAGATAAGATTTGTTGATTTTACCACTGTTATTAGTGCGTTGTGATAAGGCATCTTTTTGTTAAAAGACACGTGCTTGCAAAAGTTATATGTCAACCTCCATTCTATAACAAAGTAAATAGTGATGAAAACGGTGTAGGAATGTTCTATGTTTTAGCAAGATTTTGTGATTGATGTATAAGAATTTCCTCTTCTTTAAGATAGCCTTCCAACTTGATTTTCTCTTCTTGAGGCGATATCTAAAAGTCATATAAGAATCTAATGATTTTCAAGTTGTTTGATTCCAATGTGAGTGCAATCTTGATTTTGATAAAACCTAGGTTCAAAGAGGAACGATATATCGAAGATAATGAACAAAGGTTGATATGATCAAGTTTTGTGATAAAGGATGTGATATATCCTGATATGAAACTGATAATGATGTTGATTTGCATTTGAGATGGTTGAATCACTAACTTGTTGGATGTTTTATGCTTATGAAAACTTTTGGAAAAAAACCTATTTGATTGATAAGTTAATTGTTTGACTAGTTTGAAGACCTGTGATAGTTGAAGACAAATCTACTCGAAAAAGGGTACCTGAAGATGATGTTGAAATTTTGGTCTAATATGTGGAAGTGCTCACTGAAACAAATGTGGGAAAACCAACGCGCTAACCTGCACAACAAATGCGCTGCTATGTTGAATGGAAGTGCTTCTCTACACCATAAAAGCGTTAAACTAAGGTGCAAAAGCGTTGTTTTAGTTATAAAAGCACTATTTTATTGAGCAAATGCGTGATTTTAAAGGTCAAAAGAATTGTACTATTGATCAAAAGCATTTTTTAGTGCAACAAATGCACCATTTTGTGCAACAAATGCGTGATTCTGACTATGTTTAAAGAATTTCTTAGTTTTCCAGCAAGTTATCAGATTTTTACTCATTTCCGGATGACGATTTAAAAAAAAAGTTTTTGAACATTTTGAGAATATTTTGTAGACACAAAAGACACACTGTTTAGAAATCAAAGTGCAAAAGCAAGCACAAGTCCTATGGTAGGCTGAGACAATAATTGTTGAATCTCACATAGGGTTACCCTGAGGCTACGCTATTCAGAGCGGATATTTAGGTGCTTGAATCCATTGGCTCCACCCTCGACACTCACTTCTCCAAAGCATCCAAGCACCAGTTTCCATGAAAACTCCCCATGACAAACTTCATATCTCTACTAAGAACCATATGTGTGTGAGCCGCTTCAGAGGTCCAACCTCCTATGCCAACAATTAGAAGGATTTTGGTAGCTAATACAAATGGTTTTTAGTAAGGGCTTTTGGTCATGTGGCCATACATGTGACAATCTACACTTTGTAAATACAAAAGATTCCCAGCCTATAGAGGTTATGCTCCATAGGGTTTATGGGGAAACATAGTGTTGGTATGAACTAATCAACACATATTGTCCATGAATTTCATCATAGACATGATTTACTTAGAGTGGATTGAAAGGAATCGGTATTATCCCATTTCCACTTGGGTCGTTCCCCTCTCACTGGCCCCCTCAAGGTAGCTTGGGAAGAGATACCCTCTAAAGGTAAAACATGAAAAATGAAAGCAGGTCTAGTCTTTTTATCATCGTATTAGAGTGAGAGCATACTCACCTACTACTTTCAAACTAGCACAGTAGACAATGGTTCTTTTACCCTTTAGATTACCTATGTGCAACTATCTTACTGAAAACACATGATGCAAGTTGCATGCTATTCATTTACCCCTTAGTTAAACTAGGTGAAGCATGTATGTTTTTTTACTTCCCAAAGTACTCCTAGTTAAACTAAGTGAGAAAATGCATGGAAAATTTGTTGGTCATTTGGAGGAATTGATTGTGTTGCATTGATGTTTTGTCATTGATGTCAACACTAGCTGTTTTGGATGCTTTACCAGTATCCTTCTAGTCTTGGAAGGTTGTTTGGTTTCTGGTTGGATTAGATCATGATGATCTGATATGCTATGGTATGTTTTGGCTTAGATATGCTACTCAGATTCATGTTCAGTTAGTTGGTTTTGATCTGGTGGTCAAATGCTATCCTGTATGCTAGTAAATTTGGTTTGTTAATCCGGTGAGGGTTTCACAGGTAGAGCTTTGTTGAAGATCTTTGATGTTATGCATAAGTGGTGTTGGGATGACTTCTAGTAGAGATTCAAGATGCTGATGGTGATCGTGTTCGAGACTTGGTTGATTGGGATCATTTCTTTAGCATGTGTGGACCTAAATTGGGTCCTGGTTGATATGAGTTATGGATCAGCTTAATGCAATGTGTTGATTGGACCTCTCGATGTGTTTTTGGGGTGTCTTATGGGTTGGATATTATTTTTTTGGTATCAAGCTGACATGTTTGTAATTATGTAATTGTTTTATTTTCTGGTGGTCGACCTTATTGTTTGTGGTCAAGGGTTTGTATATATATAATATAAGATCTCACTGTAGATCATATGTGAGGATGAAAAGGATGTATAGGAGTGAATAATGTAATAATCATTCATGCAGAGGATTTGGTTGATCATTGGTGATCGAGTTGGGTTTATGTAAGAGGATTTAGTCCTCCGGTATTGAGCTTAACTGAAACTATATTCAGGCATAGGAGATGTTATCATTGCAGTTCATTCTTTCTTCTAGATTATAGTTTGGATTTTTATGTAGTCAGTGAGACTCCTTTTCTGATGAGCAGTGTGCAGGCCCCTCTATTTGTAATCACATACTTACTATAGAAGTATTATCTGATTGTGGGTAGGCTTCCCACCATGGTTTTTCCCTTTACCGGGTTTTCCATGTACAAATATTAGTATCATGTGGATGGTATTTATTCTCTAATTATTGCTTGTTCTTAATTGATTTATTTGCTATCTCTCTAATTGGTTTATGCATTCCGATATTGATCTTTTGGGTTTCGGTATTAAAGTTTTAATTGATTAAGGTTCCGGTAATCTGGTGACAACTGATTTAGCCCCCCCTCTTAGTCATCTTCTGGTTATTTGAACTATCTAACAAAATTACTCAAAATAAACCCTACATGTTTTCCAAAATTTGGTCTTGGATGGTCGAACTTGCAAAAGTATGTTAGCTATAAGATTGTAAAATTTCAAAAACTTTACAGATTGATAGAATAAAAGAGCTAAAACAACAAATGCGTGATTCTAAACTATAAAGGCACTATTCTACAGAATAAATGTGCTATCCTGTGTCACAATGCACTATTCTACTATTTAAATGTGTGCTTTCAACAATAAAAGTGCTAACCTATTTAGCATATGCATTAACCAAAGCAGTAAAAGCATTGTCCTATTAAGTAAATGCCCTAGAAGATTACACATAAGCATGAGACTAGCTTACAAATGCGTTAAATTAATTTCTATGAGAATAAGATAGGATATTAGAAGGATATGTACACCTAGGGTTTTGAAATAGATGATAAACAACAAGGCAATGAAGATCAATGCATTTGTAACAAGTGGATCGTGAAATTCAGAATACAAAGTTTCAACTAGCAAGTAACGAAGGATTATCAATGATCATTCATCAAGATGATTATATTGATTAATGACCATGATAACATATGTATGAATCACAAGATTCAGTGTTTATATCTTGATTTTCATTAATCATGTGCCTTATGCAACTCGATGATGTCCAAGACTAGAGAAGCTATGATGGGGCTTGATTATTTTCTTTATTTGCTGTTTGTGGTTTATTTCCTCCAAAGATGTAGAAAGGTTGGAGAGAATATAGGAAGGTTGAGGAATGTGTGTACGTACACATTATTTGAAGAATAGAATGAATGTTGAAGATAATGATGCATACTAATATTAAAAAAATATTAATATCTTTAGCCACATGATGGATGAGTTGGCAAAGAAGAAGTGATGTGGAGATGAGGGGAGTTGGAAAAGGGAGATTAAATAATCAAGAAATTATTTAATTGACGAGACTATAAGATAGTGGATAGAAGAATGATTAAACATTAGATATTTAATTAATTGATCAAAAGAAAAGCTAAATGCTAAAAAATGTATCCACTTAAGTTTCACCTACAAGATTAAACCTGCAAACTTATTAGTCTATCATGCAAATATAACTCAACTTCAACTCATGAAATAATATGAAATGAAAAAGAAAATAAAAGATTATACCTTCATGATTTATGTCTCATTGTGTCCTAACCCCATTGTTCTTGGTTGCAGATGATTTTTCTCTCAGACAAGTACTAGTAGCTTCCAAGATGGCAAGTGTGGAATGGACTGGTAATTAATATGATATGCAAAGCTAAAATATGATGATGATTTGTGCTAAATTGCTCAAAAACAACTAAAAATGCTAAGCACATGAAATCACAGATGCAAAGATAAAGACTCCTAGAATGACTGTAATATTAGCTATTAGTTTTAAAAATGGCTTAGGAGACCTCTATTTATAGGTTTTTTAGTGCATAAGCTTAGGTGGCAGAGATCAACGGTCACGATTAAATCTTGCAAATTGGATGGCTATGAGCAAGAGATTGAGATGTGAGAGAGAAAGGTGGAAGATGTTCCTCCTAAACCTACAAGATGGAGGAAAAAATGGAAGGAGAAGCCAAGTGTTATTCATCTCACCTTGACTAAGAATGAAGACTGAGAGAATATAGGATAGTTGGAGAAGATTTAGGGAAAAGAGGACACGTGGACTCAACTTCCTCCAAAGATGTAGGAAGGTTGAGGAATGTATGTACGCACACATTATTTGAAGAATAGAATGAATGTTGAAGATAATGATGCATATTAATATTAAAAAAATATTAATATCTTTAGCCACATGATGGATGAGTTGGCAAAGAAGAAGTGATGTGGAGATGGGGGGAGTTGGAAAAGGGAGATTAAATAATTAAGAAATTATTTAATTGATGAGACTATAAGATAGTGGATAGAAGAATAAATAAACATTAGATATTTAATTAATTGATTAGAGGAAAAGATAAACGCCAAAAATTGTATCCACTTAAGTTTCACCTCAGAGATTAAACTTGCAAACTTATTAGTCTATCATGCAAATATAACTCAAGCTTCAATTAATGAAACAACATGAAGTGAAAAAGTAAATAAAAGATTATACCTTCATGATTTATGTCTCATTGTGTCCTAACCCCATTGTTCTTGGTTGCAAATGATTTTTCTCTCAGACAAGCACTAGTAGCTTCCAAGATGGCAAGTGTGGAATGGACTGGTAATTGATATGATATGCAAAGCTAAAATATGATGATGATTTATGCTAAATTGCTCAAAAACAATTAAAAATGCTAAGCACATGAACTCACAGATGCAAAGATAAAGACTCCTAGAATGACTGTAAGATTAGATATTAGTTTTAAAAATGGCTTAGGAGACCTCTATTTATAGATTTTTTAGTGCATAAGCTTAGGTGGCAGAGATCAACGATCACAATTAAATCTTGCAAATTGGATGGCTATGAGCAAGAGATTGAGATGTTAGAGAGAAAGGTGGAAGATGTTCCTCCTACACCTACAGGATGGAGAAAAAAATTGAAGGAGAAGCCAAGTGTTATTCATCTCACCTTGACTAAGAATGAAGGCTGAGAGAATATAGGATAGTTGGAGAAGATTTAGGGATAATAGGACAAGTGGACTCAACTTCCTCCAAAGATGTAGGAAGGTTGGAGATAATATAGGAAGGTTGAGGAATGTGTGTACGTACACATTATTTGAAGAATAGATTGAATGTTTTGCTTAATTAAGAAAAATAGGTTTTCAGGACCCGAAACCTTTAACATAGGAAATTAAGATAGTCATCAAAGAGTCCAGAGCATAAAAACTACTTACAAAATGACTAGCAAAAAAGCCAGCAAACCAAAAAGACAACAAAAGAAAGAAACAAATAAGAAACTAGGAAGGCACTACACAGTTATAGTCTTTAGAAGGTCCTCCGCCTTTTTCACCAATTGGTCATAGGTGGCCGCAACAACTTTGAGATCATCCAGGTCCTTATTAGGCTTCTTTTCTTTCTTTTTACCTCTGGTTATAGTTCTGGGTCCTTGAGCATCTCCTGTGCCTTCAGTGTCAAGGTCCATATCCTGGGTATCCTTCTCCTCATCCAATTTGCTGATGAGAGTTTTAGTATTGCCAGCAGAAACCTTTAGGATGTCTAAATTTTCTTTGCAATACTCTTGAGGAAATCCTCAATTTTGTTGACTTTACTGACAGTGCCCGATATAGTTTGATCCATAGCGTCAGCAAGAGTTTTCCTCTCTAGCAGGTCTTTCTCTATTTTCTCAAATCTGGGGTTGAAGGAGTCTCTTATATTTTCAGCTTTTGCAATAGTATTTTTCAGATCCTCAATATAATCAGCCATAGTCTTCCCTTCCCCAGTGTTAATAGTTTCTAGAATCTGAATTCTGTGGCTGAGCTTCTTGTTGTCATCCACAAATTTCTTGTAACTATTTATTAACCACTCCATGATATCCATAAAACCTTTCATACCCTCAGGAGGACGGTTCGGCGGAAGATCAATCTTACCGAAGTTGTCATGTTCCTTTTTTGGAGTGTCACCAATAGTAGCTGTGTTGTCAACCCTATGAACCTCTCTAGTGGTCACCTTCTCCAGGTTCTGTTTAGCTTCCAAAATCTTTTCCTGCTTATGAGCCTCCAGTTCCTTCACATTCTCCACCTTCCTCTTATGCTTGTTTCAAGTCTGAGTATGGACTTTAGTTTTCTTTTTCAGAGAACCCTGGTGTTTCTCCTTCTCTGAGTCTTCAGAGACCTCCTCCTTCGAGGAGGATTTTGCCTTTGAGGAAGAAGGTCTGGTTTTCATATATTTCCTCTTCTTACCAATTTCAAATTTTGAGTCATCCAAACTCTCCTCAGAGTCACTCGTTGGGTCACTATCGGAACCCTCATCCACAGAAAAAACAGAGTCCGACCCATCCTCGTCAAACTCAATAGAGGGCTGCGGGTGGGCAATCTGATTAGCCTTGAGATGGTCATAAATAAGAACCATTAAGCCTTGATGCATGTCAGTGTCCCCCATAGGGTGAATAGAATGAATGTTGAAGATAATGATGCATATTAATATTAAAAAAATATTAACATCTTTAGCCACATGATGGATGAGTTGGCAAAGAAGAAATGATGTGGAGATGAGGGGAGTTGAAAAAGGGAGATTAAATAATTAATAAATTATTTAATTGATGAGACGATACGATAGTGGATAGAAGAATATTTAAACATTATATATTTAATTAATTGATTAGAAGAAAAGATAAATGAATTAATTAATAAAATGTTTCAATTAAATTAATTAATAGAAGAATATGAAACAAATTTAACAAATTAATCTTTTAAAATTAACTATTGTATAGAAGAATAATTATTAAATAAATATAAATTATTTATTTAATTGCTCATAGCCAATTTCATGTGTATACACTTCTAATCCTCACTTAACTTAATATTTCTTCTAGAAACATGATTATCATTATTCCTCAATTTTAAATTCCTCCCCCCAGTCTCTCTCCTCATGTCACATCCTTCTAAATTTTCCACTTTAAATATAGTTCACTCATTAAGCCACCTAATAAATCCCCTTAATAATTTGCACATCGGTCAGCTTTGATCCTTTCAGGGAAATTCAAATTCTTTGAATCTCCCCATCCATCCTCTTCCCAAGGAATTTTTAATTCCTTTTCTCATTTAGTCTTCCTACACATCCTTTTATTTTGGAATTTTAAATTCCTCTCCCCTTTCTCCAAGGAATTTTTAATTCCTTTTTCTCTTCCCCATGTACCTTGAGGAGTGTGGAGACAGGAAATGCCTTTATGGCATATCTCTTGAATCCCACACCTTGTCCTCTCAATCCTCTCCCTCTTTCTTTCAATCCCAGCCCTTCATCTCAAATAAATCTTGGCCCTCCATTTTTGCCTCATCAAATCTATAAATTGGGGTCTGTTCCCCTCATTTCCATATCCACTTTTCATCTAGTCTTGTGTTGTCCATTTGAGATCCAAAATCATCCATCATGCCATCATAATGCCTAAATATTCCCTCATCTAAGCCAAATCCTTCTCATCCATCATCATCATTCAAGTACAATCCAAATCCAATATTGTTGTGTAGTGGAGAGCAATCCACAATCCACCATCAAAGGAGCAAATCAAGTAGAGCAACAAGGGCGCCTCTACTTCATCAAGATCAATCAAAGGAAGAGTAGAAGCTAAGTTATAATGGTTTATTTGTGTACTTGAATGCATTATTTTGTGTTTTATTTTGTTTATACACTAACCATTAGGCTTTATATTTTTCCTTCATTTTGGCACGCTCGGTGGGACCCACGTCCCTTGAAGATAATGATTTTTGTTATTTTTAAAGAATTTTCCTTAGAGTTTAGCGGATCAATGTCCGTCTCTACATTTCAGTGCCTCTGCTCTACTGTTTCGACGTCTCCACTTTAGTCCTTCAACATTTCCGTTTAAATTTAAATTTTCCTGCTAACCCTTTTTTTGAATTTTTTTCATTAAAAGTTGTAGATCAAAGTCTGCGCATGATCTGATCCACAGATGAATGTATGCACATACCTTTAATGTATGCACATACCTTCAACATATGCACATACCTTCAACATATGAGCATAGTTCAATCCACAGATCAACGTATGCACATACCTCAATCAATGTCTGCGCAGACATTTCAACATTTGCACCCGCACTTCAGTGTCTCCACTTATTCCCACCTACTCTCAATGTTTTTTTAATTTTCGGATTTGCATGTTAACTTTTTTTGTGTAGGGACTTAATCAATGTCTGCACCTGCACTTCAAACTACTAACACCCTTTTGCAAGACATTTTGTTGAAGACCATCGTCTTTTCCACTAGATTTAGTTTTTTTTTGTTGCATTCTAGATTAGCAAAAATCTTTCATTTGGGCCTAAAAAGAACATGTGTATTTTGTGTTTGGTGCACTTGCACATTGTGTAGGGTGGACCTGTTAGGTCTCGGACACAACTGAGAGGGGGAGGGGAGCTGAATCAGTTGTCTAATAAATTCAAAGCAAAAACTACTTAACCAACCTTAATGCTTAATACCGGTAAACCAAACTTTATGCCGACAGACAGTTTATTAGTTAATTGCAGTACTGGTAAAGATTAATGCATGAAACAGAAAGACAATAACATCCACAACACATAACAACAATATTTGTACATGGAAACTCTGTAAGGGGAAAAACCATGGTGGGAAACCTTACCCACAATCAGATGATACTACTGTAGATAGTATGTGTATACAAATGGGGTTTGCACATGCAGAAAGGCCAAGCGCCTAGAGCTCACTGCTCAAACACAAATAGGAGTCACACTGACTACAATTGGATGGTTAAATCCAATAATAATGTACTGGTCAAAATAACATCTTCATATAATGGATTCAGTACCGGTTCAGTTCTGATATGTCTTCACAAAAACCTTGCTTCAACTTCAAATGATGTCTGCATGTATAGCTCTACTTATTCTCTCATATACCTTCTTACAATTCCTTTTCCCAATCGCATATCGATCTTACAAATAAGATCTTACATATATACCATAACCTAGGACCAATTTTAGTAGGTCGGCTCTAAAAGATATTACAATAAAAACAATTTACAAGTAAATCAATAACCGATGCAATATCCGATTCAACATGTTGGCTTAATGCATTTACAATAACAACAAAATAATCTCCAAAGCATGTCATGCTGATCTGGAATAGATAAGCCTGTTAGTTCTTATTCTGGACCTATTTGCTAGTAACAACAAATATGCAAACATGAATATACCAATGAACAAATCTCCAAGACAAATTGTCCAAACAATGTCTTCAACATAACCAAGTCATTCCGAGTGCTAGTGAACAATATATCCTGCCAGTGTAATAGATACCGGTGACTGTGCATAAAGTCACTTGCTTGCCGGTGAACATTGCCAATCCTCCAAGGTGCCAGAGTTGATAAGTGTTAATAGGTGTTGACATCAATGACAAAACCATATCAACATATCCAAATTACCAACAATCCCCCCCTTTGGCATTGATGGCAACACAAGATGGAAAAACCATCAAAGTGCCAAAACAGAAATGCCAAATACCAAAAACCAACAATCTCCCAAAAGAGATCATAACCAGAAATCAAAATTCAGATACAAAGAGTAATCAATCTCTCCCAAAGTAATAATCACTCCCCCTAGGAGTAACATGTATTTTCCTTGTGTTTTTCCATATCAATCTCTCCCCCTTTGACATCAAATGCCAAAGCCAATACAAAAACCAGGTTGAAAAACAAAATACCAACTTATTCAGTATACCAACTACTCCCCCTAAGAAGTAGCTCACTTCATCAAAGCCGGAGTAAAAGATTTCTCTGTTAATTCTATCGGTTGATGACAAACATCAACTATATAAGTCTCTACCGGTGGGGGTATGGCCCCAAGATGATCTTTGAGATATTCAAAAGTTTCCTTAGGCAAAGGTTTAGTGAAAATATCCACAATCTACTCTTTAGTATTCACATAAACCAGTTTTACTTCTTTTGCTTCAACATTCTCTTTCAAAAAATTCAATTTGATAGAAACATGTTTAGTTTTGGAATGTAGTTCTGGATTCTTAGATATATCAATTTCTGTTGTGTTATCACAATAGATAGTTATAGGTTCCTTGCATTTTACCTTTATGTCCTTCAACATTTGCTTAAGCCATAATACTTGTGTACAGTTAGTTGCTACTGCAACATATTCTAATTCTGCTTTTGATAAAGATGTGCAACTTTGTTTCTTACTCAACCAAGAAATTAATCTGCTTCCAAGAAAAAATGCTCCCTCGGTGGTGCTTTTTCTGTCATCCATATCTCCTACCCAATTTGCATATGTGTATGCACAAAATTCAAAGTTTTCATCTCTAGGATACCATAAGCCAAGATTTGTAGTGCCTTGTAAGTACTGAAAAATCCTTTTTACTGCTGATTCATGATTTTCTCTAGGATTACTCTGAAATCTTGAAACAATACATACTGCATTCATAATATCAGGTCCTGTTTGTGTCAAATATAGTAAACCTCCTATCATATATTTGTACCTAGTTGGATTAACAGGTGTAGATTCATCCCTTAGTGATAATTTGTCATTTGTAGTCATAGGTGTTCTTACCGGTTTAGAGTTTTCCATCCCAAATTTCTTTAGTAACTCCTTCAAGTACTTAGATTGACTCAAGAATATACCTTTATCAGTCCATGAAATCTGTAATCCTAAAAATAATTTTATCTCTCCAATCATAGACATTTCAAATTCTTGCTGCATTTCAATAGAAAAGTCTTTACATAATCCATCTTCTCCTCCAAAGATTATATCATCAACAAAAAACTTCTATAACCAAGATGTCACCATTAGTCACTTTATAGTATAAGTTGTTGTCAGCATTACCTTTAGAAAAACCAATCTTCAAAAGATATTTATCCAATCTAGCATACCAAGCTCTTGGAGCTTGCTTCAACCCATACAAAGCTTTCCTTAACCTGCAAACCATATCTTTGTTATCTGTCAAAAAAATCCATCAGGTTTCTCATTGTAAACTTCTTCTTCAAGATCTCCATTCAGAAATGCACATTTAATATCCATTTGATATACTTTGTAGTTCTTGTGTGCTGCGAAAGCCAAGAATAATCTGACTGCCTCAATTCTAGCTACCAGTGCAAAGGTTTCATTATAATCAATTCCTTCTTTTTGAGAATATCCCTTACACACTAGTCTTGCTTTATTTTGATTACCTTACCATATTCATTAAGTTTGTTTCTGAATACCCATTTTGTTCCAATTATATTTTTGTCTTTAGGCTGGGGAACTAATGTCCATGTGTTATTCTTTTCAATTTGTTCTAATTCTTCTTCCATAGCTTTAATCCAGTGTTTATCTTCACATGCCTCATTAATTGATGATGGTACAATTTGAGAAATAAGACACACCTCTTCATTTTCCAGTATTCATCTTGTCATAACTCTTTGATACTTGTTCCCAATTATCTGATTTTCAGAGTGATTTAGTCTTACATACTGGGGTGTCTTTGTTTGTTGTTGTTCCTCAGTTACAGTGGAATTTTTAGATGATACCGGTGTAACTGGATCTTCATTCTGCACCGGTGGGTTCAATGTAGGTTCATTTATCAGTATTTCTATTGCCGGTTCAGAGTCTATATACCTTGAAGTTCCTCTAAACTGTTCATCAATCTTCACATTTGTACTCTCAATAATTTTCTGCAATCTCTTGTTAAAACATCTATATGCCTTGCTCTTAGATGAATAACCAAGAAATATTCCTTCATCACTTCTAGTATCAAATTTGACAATATACTCATCTCTCCTAATATAGTATTTACTTCCAAATATTCTGAAATATTTAAGAGTAGGAGTAATGCCAAACCATAGTTCATGAGGGGTCTTACCAGTTTCACCTTTGATGTGAACTTTGTTGAATGTATAGACTATTGTGCTTACTGCCTCTCTCCAATATACATGTGGTAGATTTTCTTCAGATAGCATACTTCTAGCTGCATCCAAGAGAGTTCTATTTTTCCTTTCTACAACTCCATTCTGCTGTGGTGTCCAGGTTGCTGATAACTGCCTTCTGATTCTATTCACTTCACAAAATGTATTAAATTCCTTAGATGTAAATTCACCTCCTTGATTTGATCTCAAACATTTGATTTTCTTGCCAGTTTCATTTTCTACCATCACCTTGAATAGTTTGAATTTCCTAAGTGCTTCTGATTTTTCTCTGAGAAAAGTAACCCAACACATTCTAGAATAGTCATCAATGATTAGCATGAAATATCTATCACCTTGTAAGCTTTTAGTTCTAGCTGGACCACATAAATCAGTATGAATTAATTCAAGAGCATTATTGGATTTTTTTGGAATACTTTTAAAAGATGCTCTAACTTGTTTTCGAAATTGATATTCCTTACATACCGGATTGTGAGGTTTAACAATCTTAGGTAAATCTCTAACTTCCTTGGTAGTACTAATTTTCACAATGCAATCAAAATTTACATGACAGAGTCTCTTATGCCATAGCCAACTTTCATCAAAATGTGCAATCAAGCATGTCTTTTCACTATTATTCAAATGAAAGATGTTACCTCTAGTTTGATTACCAGTTGCAATTTCCAAACCAGTTCTGTTCATAATTTTGCATTTTCCATTCTTGAATTGTAATTGACATCCTTTCTCAACTAATTGACCAACACTCAAAAGATTATGCTTTAAACCTTCAACATAGTAAACATTGTTAGTATTATGCTTACCATCAAGAGATATAGTACCTTTTCCTTTGATTAAACAAGCTTTATCATCTCCAAATCTTACTAGACCTCCATTATATTCCTGAAAATTCAAGAAGTTACTTTTGTCACTAGTCATATGATGTGAACATCCTGAATCAATGATCCATTCATCCTTAACTTCAATTTTAGCTGCCAGGGCCTACTCTATCAGTTGAACAGTAGGTATCGGTTGATCTTCTGCTATAGCAACAAAAACCCATCCGTTGTCTGCCGGATCCTCATCAGAATCATCAGTGACTCCTTCATCAGCAAGATAACAAGACTTGTCTTTATTCTTCTTAAATATGTATCTCTGATATTCAGGGTTATGCTTGTATGTTCTTCTAGCTTCTTCTCTTAATCTAGCATGTCTATTAGGGCATCTTGAAGCCATACAACCAATCTTATTACAATTAAAACATTTAAAGGGTGCTTAACCTTCATACTTACTTCCAACTGGACCTTTAGGCATTTTTCTTGCAAATAGTGCTTCAAGTTCTTCATTTTCTCTCCTGCTTTCTTCAAGTTCTCTTGCATAAAAGGCTTTCCAATTAGATTTGTCAAATGATGGTGTAGATGATGTTGATGCCTTAAAAACTAAATCTATCTTTATAGTAGCAACAAGACCAAATTTCTCAATTTCAAAAGCTGAAAGTTTTCCAATCAATGTGTCCCTAGTTACTGATGTATTAGGCATAGTTCTTAACCCATTTATAGCAGTAACTTTCATTTTGTATATCGATGGAAATCCTCTTAAAATTTTTGAAACAATTTCATCTTCACTTAAGGGTCATCCACAATATTTAATACCCAAAACAATTTCATTTACTCTTTCCATAAAAGCAGAAATCCTTTCATCTTCTTGCATTTTCAGATTTTCATACCTGACTCGGAAGCTTTCAAGTTTTTCAATTTTGACTGTGGAACCTCCTTCATTCAATGTTTCCAAATGGTCCCAAATAGCTTTAGCAGTAGATCTATCTGATAATCCCATTATTTGTTGATATGATAATGTGCTTAAAAGTGCTTCTCTTGCTTTGCAATCATTTTCTTCATCTTTTCCTAAGGTAGGTGGATTAGGTTGACTTTGAGTAGGAGCAGTATAGCCATTCTTTTTAACATCCCAGATGTCCTTTCCAATGCAATTCAGATGTGTCTCCATCCCGATCTTCCATATGCCATAGTTGGTTCCATCAAGTTTAGGACTGTCCTTCCTGAAATAGTTAGTAGACATTAGATCTCCTCAAGTTGTTAAACTTCTGCAAAAAGAGGACTAAGCTCTGATACCAATTGTTAGGTCCCAGAGACAACTAAGAGGGGGTGGGTGAATCCATTGTCTAATAAATTCAAACCAAAAACTACTTAACCAACCTTAATGCTTAATACCGGTAAACCAAACTTTATGTCGGTAGATAGTTTATCAGTTAATTGCAATACCTATAAAGATTAATGCATGAAACAGAAAGACAATAACATCCACAACACATAACAAAAATATTTGTACGTGGAAACCCTGTAAAGGGAAAAACCACGGTGGGAAACCTTACCCACAATCAGATGATACTATTGCAAATAGTATTGTATACAAATGGGGTCTGCACATGCAGAAAGGCCAAGTGCCTAGATCTCACTGCTCAAACACAAATAGGAGTCACATTGACAACAATTGGATGGTTAAATCCAATAATGATGTACTGCTCAAAATAGCATCTTCATATGCTGGATTTAGTACTGGTTCAGTTCTGATATGTCTTCACCAAAACCTTGCTTCACCTTCAAATGATGTCTTCATGTATAGCTCTGCTTATTCTCACATGTACCTTCTTACAATTCCTTTTCCCAATCACATATCGATCTTACAAATAAGATCTTACATATATACCATAACCTAAGACCAATTTTAGTAGGTCGGCTCTAAAAGATATTACAATAAAAACAATTTACAAGTAAATCAATAACCGATGCAATATCTGATTCAACATGTCGGCTTAATGCAGTTATAATAACAACAAAATCATCTCCAAAGCATGTCGTGGTGATTTGGAATAGATAAGCCTGTCGGTGCTTATTCTGGACCTATTTGCCAGTAACAACAAATATGCAAACACAAATATACCAATGAACAAATCTCCAAGACAAAGTGTCCAAATGATGTCTTCGACATAACCAAGTCATTTCGAGTGCCGGTGAACAATATATCCTGCCGGTGTAACAGATACCGATGACTGTGCACAAAGTCACTTGGTTGCCGGTGAACATTGCCAATCCTCCAAGGTGCCAGAGTTGATAAGTGTTAATAGGTGTTGACATCAATGAAAAAACCATATCAACATATCCAAAATACCAACAGGACCCACTATCACACCTATTATCCTCTCCCCTCACCTTTGTGGACCTTGGGTGAAGAGAAAGGTGATTGACAACACTCACATTTTTCTTTTGTAGTTGAGGGCTATTCTTGATTGGGGATTTCATCACCTAACAAGGGTAGTTTGAATTGGGACACATTGGGCATATCGACTTTCCTAATGTGTTCTTGAGTGTGTTTTTCTAGCCACTATATAATTATGTTGGTCAGGTGGCTGAAGTGCTAAGTGAATTCGACGTATGTGGAGGCCCCCTTTGCAATGATAAGCTTAGTTAAATCCTTAAGTGGCTTGCTTCAAGAATCCGTGATTGGATTGGCGATCCCTTGGAATTACACTAAGAACCTTGTTGTAGTAGCCCAAATACCACATTCATAGTGCAAGGGATGTGGATCATACCCCAAAGTTACCTCTCATGTAACCACTCAAGATAAGACAAGAATTCCCCACATATTAGATCCTCAGATTTTTGGGGTAAGAGAATCTGGTATTCCCAAGAAGTGAGTGCACTGTAAGGGGGAGCCAGTGCTATCAAAATCTCTATCTGTCCGCTTGTTTTAGGTATCGCTTGTATGAGAGACCTATTGAATGGTTTCTATCTTATAGCCTAAATTGTATGTCTGAGAGTGTCTTCATTTTATGTAAAACCAGTGAAATTTTGTTTGGGCTAATCTAGGCCCCCTTCACTTTCACGCTTGTCATGAAGCATTGCCTTTTCCAATGTTCTTGTTATTGTTTGATTTCTCTTGCCAAGAGTAGATAACATCCAAAAATTTCCAAAATTTGACCAAACATTTGACCAAACTCTTCAATTTTCACTTTGTCATTGTCAAACCCTTATTTCATCATCTCCATTTGAGATAAATCCCTGATCAATTTTTCATCCATCCAAACGATCATCAATCCCCATCCAATATCTCTATCCAATTATCAATCCAGTCTTAGGTAACCTTCCCCTTCTTTTTCCTATCATCAACTAATTCTTCCATAATCATTTTCATTCCATCCTTAAGGACTTAGCACATTAACCTAATCAAATATCCAAAACCCCAATCAATCCTAATCAATCCAATCAATCAAATTATCCAATCAATCAATCAGCCTCATCCTAAGGTCGACACTCTATGAAAGTTTAATTTAGACCTTTATTTTTTAATCAATCATCAATTTGCTTTTGATCTTGGGAAAGAATCTCCCCCAAGTACCTTTTCTTAATCATTTCAGATTGATCAAAACCCTAATCCTTTTACCCTCTTTTGCTTAGGAATGTAAGGCCACCCTAAGTAAAAGAAGGATTGATCAATTGCAAAGGTCTAAATTTTACCTAGCTTGGTTGTCACCTTGCTTTGTGGTTAAAATTATCAATTCCAATCTAAGTCCTAATCCAAGGGCTAAGGTGTCATTTTAATCTAATCAATCTTGTCCTAATCCAAGGACCAATCCAATCCAATCCAATCCAATCAATCCAAATCAAATCCAAAGTTGCTAAGTCCTAGTCCTCATCTTCATCTAACATCTTCCCAACACCTTTCTTGACCAAGTCACATTCATCCAATTCCAACTTATCACCCCCATTCTCAACATTTTGAGGTTACCCTTGCACGGTCTACACACACTCATGAAAGAAAAAGTCAGCTATTCAAAATCCACATTCAAACATTATGGGTTGGTTTGAGGAAATGGCTATGGAAGTTCAAGGATCACCCTATCAACCATACCCATCTAGCTCATGCATGCCTCAATGCTATCCAACTTTTGGCTACCCATGTCTCCCTCCCAAATTCATCTCACATTCCTTATCATTCCCCTACCTTTGAAAAGTGAAATCCATCTTATCCCCCATCCATGTCCTCATATTATCCCTCATCCACATACTCCTTTGATCCAATATGTATACCTCCATCTTTCTACCCATTCACATCTCAATCCCCATCTTTTTATAACACCTCCATCATATCTGTATACACCTAAAAATGGTCTGAAGATAGTTAATTAAATACGAAGTTATTTGATTAATTCCCCTTCCTAATTAATTGAATTCACAAGCAATTTAATTAATTTCTCTACTCATCTACTAGTAAATAAATCTAAATGATTTATTTATATAGTTTATCTCACATCCCCCTTTGATTAATTAATTCTAAATTAATTAATGTCTCCCCATATTAATTAATTCTTCTAATCCCTAATTAAGATTAACAAACTCAAGTTTGTTGAGATTAATTACCATTTTCCAATTATTTGAATTTCTAAATTCAAATGAGCACATGGCTCCTAATTTTAACCATATAACCTAACCATCTCCTAACTTAACCCATTCAATCTAATCTTGGGTCTAACTAACCCTATCCTATCTTACACATTCTAACCTCCTTATCCTAACATCCCATGGTGTGGATATTCTTTCCTTGAGACACATGGCACTTCTGCCACATGTCTCCTCCCTTGGACACTTTCCCTCTCATGAGAAAAGCTCCTTGACACTTGTCACCATAGAGATGACAAGTGTCTCTTCCTCCATCCTCTTCTCCAACTTCCTCAATCTTAGCCCTTGATATCTTTAGATCAAATCTGGACCATTGATTCCTACCACCTCAGCTTTGACCTTGGAATTCCTATAAATATCCCCCATTTTGGAGCAATAAGGATCCCATCTCATATCAATTTAGGCATCATTACTATAGGCAATTTGCATTTCGATTATCTAGTAATTAGATTTGGAATTGATCATAGCATGTTAATCTAGTTTCTTACATCATGCATTTCATATCATCTCCATAGTCAATCATGATCAAATAGCTACTCAACTCTTGAGTTGCCACTTTGGAGGTCATTTCTCCATTGAGAGCCCATCAATCCAACACCTTCAAGGTCCTCAATAATAGAGGAAAATGGGACATTTCAAGGAAGGCTTATGGTTTGCATCTTTGATTTAGTTTTGAAATTAAGCTTTTCAATTACACCTTATTGTCTCATTATATGTGTATGCCTCTTACACTAACAACATTTTTAGCATCACAATATCCACTCCCCATCCATGTCACTTAAATCATAGTCCACCAATTCTTAATCCCAATACCCCAATCCATAATCCCAATCCCCAATATAACACTAAACCTCTGCATAATCCTCATCTTCCAAGTGCTTTCTCCACAATTTTATCCAAGAAATACTAGCAAAATAGAAAAAATACCCACCTCCAAACAAAGTTGCCCAATCTCCCCAAGTCCTGTATCCACCTCCATCCCCTCTTAATCAAGACAACCCTCAATTTCTTAAGCTTCATGATACCACCATCCCCTCGTCTACCCATGTTTAAGAATCCATAACCTCCAACATCACACCATCCCCACAATCCCAAACATGTCAAGTAATTTTTCTAGAGCATGCTATCATTGATTCCTCTCCACCTAAAGATCAAGGGATCCCTCCATCTCATGATACCTCTACATCTCAAAATCCATGTCTAGCCTCCAGTCCATTTCATGAACCCATTTGCTACATTCCATCTCATGATCCCATCCCCTCCACTCCCTCTCAAGATCTAATCATACCTTCCACTCCACCACATGATCCCATCCAAAGTCAAGATCAAAGTATTTCTCCATCTCCATGTCATAATCCCAATCCATCTCAAGATCCTAATATTCCTCCTAATCCCCCACAAGATCCCATCACCCCTATCCAAGATATCCATGAATCCCATACCTATCAACTTGGATCTTCCACTTTCATTCACTCTGGTTTCCTCCAAGATCTTACAATCCCTCCCATATCCCATCCCCCTCATAATGGACTCGCATCTTGTTTCCAAAATAATAAGTATCCCACTGGAAAAAGAATTTGTGAAAAAATGAATTATCAAGGAAAAGGGTTAGGCCTCCAAGAACAAGGCATATTGGAACCCCTTCAAGTCAAAGAAAATACAAATTCATATGGCGTTGGTTACAAATATCATGCTCAAGATGTTGGTATACCTTCCATCTCTTTTGAACCTAAATTCCCTCCATCTAAATCCAAACATTTCCATCGCCCATCTTCCAAACCCATTTTGGCTCCTTATGACCTAAAGTCCATTCCTTCCTCATCAATGCTAAACCCTTCATCCCTTCCATCCATCTTGGGTCCTTACATCCCTCCATCCACCACTCCATCACCTCAAATTATCCCTAAGCAATATCAACAAAGGCACACATCTTTGAATTCCTTCCAATATTCTCCCTCCATCATCCCATCCATAAAATCTCTGTCATTAATCCTCATTCACCTTAACCATTTCTATTGGAAGCAATTTGGATTCCAAATCTAAAATTCATAAATCCATAAATCTACAAAAATACAAGGATCAACATGTCCCCTCAAAAAAACATGCTCAAGTAAAGAAAAATATGATCCAAAAGAAAGAAAAATACAAAAGGCCACAAAGACCCAAAAAGAAAAATCAAAAACCACGTGGATTCCCAAAGTACTCATAGAAGAAATTCATCTCAAAGAGAAATCCAAATTGGCATCCAAATTTGCTAATCCAACAATTCCCTTCACTCACAAGTCCTCCAATCTTCCATCTAAAATCCCTCCATAATCATAATCCATTTTGGGTCCATATGTCCCAAAATCCACTATCTTAAGTCCCTCATCCCCTTCATCTATTTTGGGTCCTCATGTCCCAAAAACCATATTTTATCCTCCATCTACTTTAAAATCCTCTTCACCGCAACTTCACTTCCCTTCAAGGTGTGTGCCAATGTTGATCCTCCCAACATCCTAAAACATTAATCCACAAGTTTTCCACAACCCCATCCATCATCCAACATCCATTTTCCGTAATCCCATCCCTTTAATTGAATCTTTTAGATAAATGTTTATCCTCCATCTTCCATCCATTTCATCTTCCCATCTATTTCTACCAACATCTATGAGCATACCTCTAGTTATCTTGGTTCAATATAGCACATCTTTAAAAGATACTATACATGGAACTAGATGCTTGAGTCCTCCCTCCATCTCCCCTTCATGAATCCATTATCTTCCACATCCACTTATCCTCTGTTGGCATTATGTGAACTAGTATGAGGACATAATGACATTGTATGTTGTCATTGATGTCAATATGATGAAGAGGTGTGAACCAGCATATGTGAGAACTGGTATAACACTGTGAACCGACATTTGTGCCAAAGTGAATTGGTGTGCTTGTTCATGATGAACCAACATATAGTTATGGGAACTGGCATATGGAAGAATTGTATGACTATCGGTTGGAAGTCTCCACTTTAGGGCTTCCAGTTGATGTGCTTCAAGCCTGTGTGGCTCAACCGATGATATTGTGTGATGAGTTAGCATTGTAAAGAAGAATAGATCATGTTGCCATGCAAGCCTATGTGCATGAAGGATTTTGCATGAGGGAGATTGTTCCTATCTACCTCAGGAATGTGTGAAGTCTGTAAAATGGTGATAACATGTGATGGGTTATTAGCCGCCATATAATCGATGGAAATGGATGATGGAGAATGTCTTGAATTTGGATCAAGATCTGCTGCATTTAATGCAGCGTGCTCAATGGTTAGGATTGAACCATTTGAATTCCTTAACCTAACAGGTTTAGGGTTTGGGGTTTATGCTACCGACCTATCTGTTTTCTTATAAGGTCGATGTTGTCTCTTTCTAAGGTTGTTGGCAAAAGTTGTGTGTGTGTATCCAAGAGAAGGGATACGTGATTCTTGCCAGACCAAAAGGAGAGAAGTGATACCTGCAGAGTGTAAGTGCAAAAGGTGAAGAGGAGCCTAAGCGGATCTGCATTGGCATTGAGTGTTGTTACCAGATCATTGTAATACCTGTTGATCTTTAACCACCTCAACAGTTGGAAAATCCCTTAACAGGGTAGCCTTAACTGACTTGCTGAAAATCCTTTAACAGGGTAACTCAGAGCTACTGAGTTTGGAATCCTTTAGCCATTGAGTTCTTAAAATCCTCTAACAAGGTAACCTTTAACAGGGTTTAACCCTTAACCGGGTATTGTAGCCATCCCTTAATCAGGTGATCTCTAACAAGATCAGTTCCTAGAAGAACCTTTTGTATTGTTTCTAACCGGACAAGGCTCCTAATAGAGCGGACTTCTAAAGAGTTCAAAAATAGCTTGTGGGTATTCATCCCCACCATGGTTTTTCCCAATTGGGTTTCCATGTGAAAAATATGTGTGTCATGTGTGATGCTTTGCTATTGTCTATCAAGCATATGATGGTTCTGTGTTTTATGCTTGTCAATAAAACATGTTGAACTAGCTATTATTATGATATGATGATAGATTACCTGTTTATGCATAAGGGTGAAATGGTAGTGTAGTCTCGAGTTGAGTGAAAAGCTAAGTAAGTAACTGGTTAATGCTTGTCTTAGACATTCTTAGCTTTACCGGTTGCACTTTGTTTCAAACCGGTGTCACTGTCTGCTAGTCATTTGAAGTGTCTGCTGTCAAACTAGTTTTGGACTATATTTTTGTCTGTACTGATTCACCCCCCTGTCAGTACCGATTTGGTACTATTCATTCATCATTAAGTTATCAATTGGTATCAAAGTGTTCTCTAGGTCCTCTGTGCTATAAGCTTAACCGCTTGAGGTAAAGATCCCAGTCCAAGGATGAAGAGGGAAGGTCCAAAGTTTAATAGAGAAAATTTTAGTATATGGAAAGACAGAATGAAGATATTCATCAAAAGCATGGGTGCTCAACACTGGAGCTATGTTGCTCCTACCAGTACCCTTACCGATGAACAAAAGAGAGAGATGCAGGAGAATGGGCAAGTAATGGAAGCCCTAATCAGTAGTTTATCTGACATTGAGTTTATTGATGTTTAGGATAAGGTAAATCCTAAAGAGGTATGGGATACTCTTGAAAATATCTATGGTGGTGATGAGCATGTAAAACAGGTTAAGGAAGAAATCCTTAGAGGGAAGTTTGAAGATATGCAGATGGTTGAAGGTGAGACCATTCAACAGCATGGAATAAGGATCAAAACCGTTGTTGGAGATATCAAGAGCGCAGGTGGTAAAATAGAAGATGCCACCATTGTAAGCAAAGTCCTGAGATCCCTATTGTCGATCTATGCAATAAGGGTTGTTGCTAGTTAGGAGCTGAGATCAATAGACAAGACTAAGGTATCCTTAGATTCCATCATAGAAAAGTTGACAGCTTATGAGCTAAATAGTTTTGATGGTAGTGTTCAAAAGACTGAACCAGCTTTTAAAGCTTCTGCTATACCATCCAGAAAAGGAAAAGAAGCTAGCACTAGTGGTGAACCAAGACAGAGCAGAGAAATGGATGATGAGGAGATTTTGATGGAATTTGAAGCTCTCCTTGCCAGGAAACTTCCTAAAGGAACTGGCAAATACAAAGGTAAGCTACCTTTGAAATGCATTTCTTGCAACCAGATATGACATATTGCTGTAAATTGTCCTAATGGTGACAACAAGGACAAACTTGGAAAGTTTCAAGAAATTCAAAGGAGGAAACCAGAGAAACTGTTCTATGGTAGTTGATGAAGGTGTCACAGATGAAGAATCAGAGGATGAAGAAAATGAAGATATTGTGTTTGTTAGTATCAAGGAAGATGTGTCAGACAAGAAGGCTCTTGTCTCTAGGTTTGATAATTCCAATGAGTGGATCATTGACAGTGGCTGTTCTCACCATATGACTGGTGACCAGAGCAAGTTTCTATCCTTGGAGGAGTATGATGGTGGTGTGGTTCACTTTGGCAATGATGCACCATGCATGGTCAAAGGTAGAGGGTCCATCTCTCTGAATGGAAAGAGTAGTGCTGACAATGTGTATTGGGTTGATGGTCTCAGACACAACCTTCTGAGTGTTGCCTAGTTGAATGATAGTGGCCTCACTCTGAAATTCAAGAATGGAATTTGCAGAATCAAAGGAAAGAATGGTGAGTTGGTGGCCATCGGCATGCAGACCAAAGGTAACCTATTTCATCTGAATGCAAATATAAGTACATTTCTTATGGCAAAATTTGATGATAGTTGGATATGGCATAGGAGACTCTGCCATGTAAACTTTGATAACATTGTGAAAGCTAGTAAGATCAAGGCAGTTAGAGGATTGTCGGTGCTAAGCAAACCGGATAATACCTTGTGTAGAGAGTGTCAATTGGGGAAAATGTCTTCCTCAACCTTTAAAGGTAAATCTTTCACTGCTGACAACTTGCTTGATCTTGTGCATACTGATTTGTGTGGTCCTATGAAAACTAGAAGTGTGTAGGGTGATAGGTACTTCATGATTCTCACTGATGACTGCTCAAGAATGATGTGGGTCACATTCTTAAAAGACAAGTCTGAAGCCTTTGTAAAGTTCAAATCTTTTAGAGCTTTAGTGGAGAAGGAAAGCGGTGAAAGGATCAAGTGCCTGAGAACTGATCAAGGAGGGGAATTCACTTATGATGAATTCAACAAGTACTATGAAGAACATGGCATCAAGAGACAATTGTCTGCCCCCCAGACTCCATAGCAGAATGGCCTAGCAAAAAGGAATAACTGGACTGTGGTTGAAGTAGGTAGAACCATGTTGATTCAAGGAAAGGTAGCTCACACCTTTTGGAGAGAAGTGGTGAGCACTGCAGTCTACACAATGAACCAGGTACTGATCAAGAAAGGTAAGGATAAAACTCCTTATGAGTATTGGACCGATAAGACACTTGTGGTTAGCTACTTTAGAGTGTTCCGTAGCAAATGTTACATCAAGACGAGTGAACACCAGAGCAAATTTGATGCGAAATGTGATGAGGGAATATTCCTTGGATATTCCACCAAGAGCAAAGCTCTCAAGTGTTTCAACAATAGGACTCAGAGAATTATGGAAAGCATCAATGTAAGAGTTGATGAAACCTCTGAGAAAACTGAGGAAACTGGCAGTGAGCAAGCGGTAAATGAACCGGTTGCAACCTTCTGGGAATTGGTTATCAGTCAACTGAGTACAAGTAACAGTGTTCCTACACCGGCAAATGTAGATGCTAGTACTGATGGAGATGAGGATGAAGAAGAAAAGCAAGAGGAATCCATCAAGACCATTCCTCAGTATGTCAAGCTAAATCATGATCCTAATCAGATCATAGGAGATAAGGATGCAGGAATCCTTACAAGAAGAAAGGTTAGAGAAAACTCATGTATGATCTATGAACTTGAGCCTAAATCATTTAAAGAGGCACATAAAGATGAAGACTGGATCAAGGCAATGTAAGAAGAACTTGACTAGATAGAGAAGAATGGTACATGGTCTTTGGTACCTAGACCGGAGCATAAAAATGTCATTGGTACCAAATGGGTCTTCAAAAATAAGTTGAATGAGGATGGCATAGTGATTAGAAACAAAGCCAGATTGGTATGCAAAGGATATGCTCAAGAAGAAGGAGAAGACTATGGAGAAACCTTTGCTCTTGTAGCCAGATTGGAAGGAGTTCGAATGCTTCTTCCATATGCAGCTTTTAAAAGCTTCAAAGTATATCAAATGTATGTAAAATATACATTCCTAAATGGTGTACTTGAAGAGGAGGTGTATATAGAGCAACCAAATGGATTTGCCCTATCTGAAGATAGTGACATGGTATGTAGGCTACATAAAGCCTTATATGGGCTAAAGTAGGCACCTAGAGCATGGTATGAATGCCTGCATTCCCATCTTGTGAAGATTGGATTTGAGAGAACAAGTGAAGATAACAATATCTACTTGAAGTCTGAAGGAGATCAGATCCTGATCTGTGAGGTATTTGTTGATGGCATTATCTTTGGTGGAGATGACAAGATGAGTCATGAATTTGCAAATGAGATGAATAAAGAGTTTGAGATGTCACTCATAGGGGATATTAAGTTCTTCATTGGACTGCAGATCCAGTAGATGAAGGATGGAATCTTTATCACTCAGTCCAAGTATGTTAAAGAGGTGTTGAAGACCTTTGGCATGGAAGATAGCAAACCGGTTGGTACACTGATGGTGACCGGTTGTAAACTATCCAAAGAGGATGACTCTACATTGGTTGATGAGAAGGAATACCAATCAATGATTGGTAAGTTGCATTATGTAGTGCATAGTAGACCAGATATTGCACATGCAGTTGGCATTACTGCAAGATTCCAAAAAAGTCCAAGAGAATCCCACTTGGTTGCAGTCAAGTGGATTCTTAGGTATCTGAAAGGAACTATTGACTATGGGTTATGGTATCCATACAATAATGATTTTAACCTAAAAGTGCTCACAAATGCTGATTGGGCTGGTAATGTAGATGATCAGAAGAGCACAACTGGTGGTGCATTCTCCCTTGGTGGTAGACTGGTCGCATGGATGAGTAAAAAGCAAAGTTGTATCTCTCAGTCTACAGTGGAAGCGGAGTATGTTGCAGCTTTCATGAACTGCACTCAAACAATTTGGATGAAGCATGTATTGAATGGCTTCAAAGCTCCTGTATCTGAAGCGGTAAGTATATTTTGTGACAACACTAGTGCAATTAATATCTCCAAGAATCCAGTTTTATATTCTAGAACCAAACGCTTTGAGCTTAAGTATCATTTCTTGAGGGAAAAGGTTCATAACAAATAGATTACACTGGAGCATGTTTCCAGTAAAGAGTAGTTAGCAGACATATTCACCAAGCCTCTCTCAAAGACTACATTCATATACTTAAGAGGTGAATTAGGGGTACTGCCTCTTCAGGAGGTGAACTGAAAGCATATGCTCCACATCAGTCAGGTATTGCATAGTCAAATTTATTTTGGATTGATGTGTTGAAGGATGCTACTCCTCAAGGGGAGAAGCATAATGGAATAGGGTAGCTTGTGCCTCCACTTTGGCATTGTTGTCAAAGGGGGAGAAGATGTGAAGTGGAGAAGATATCTATAGCAATTGGGGGAGAAGATGTGAAGCAGAGAGATATCTTTGTATATTGCCATCAATGCCAAAGGGGAGATTATTGGCATTATGTGAACTGGTATGAGGACATAATGACATTGTATGTTGTCATTGATGTCAATATGATGAAGAGATATGAACCGGTATATGTGAGAACCGGTATAACATTGTGAACCGGTATTTGTTCCAAAGTGAAGCGATGTGCTTGTTCATGATGAACTGACATATAGCTATGGGAACCGACATATGGAAGTATTGTATGACTACAGTTGGTAGTCTCAACTTTAGGGTTTCCGGTTGATGTGCTTCAAGCCTATGTGGCTCAACCGATGATATTGTGTGATGAGTTAGAATTGTAAAGAAGAACATATCGTGTTGCCACACAAGCCTATGTGCATGAAGGATTTTGCATGAGGGAGATTATTCTTATCTACCTCAGGAATGTGCAAAGTCTATAGAATGGTGATAACATGTGATGGGTTATCAGCCGCCATATAATCAATGGAAATGGACGATGGAGAATGTCTTGAGTTTGGATCAAGATCTGCTACATTTAATGCAGTGTGCTCAACAGTCAGGATTGAACCATTTGAATTCCTTAACCTAACAGGTTTAGGGTTTAGGGTTTATGCTACTGACCTTTCTATTTTCGTATAAGGTCGATGGTGTGTCTCTTTCTGAGGTTGTTGGCAAAAGTTGTGTGTGTGTATCCAAGAGAAGGGATACGTGATTCTTGCCAAACCAAAAGGAGAGAAGTGATACCTACAAAGTGTAAGTGTAGAAGGTGAACAGGAGCCTAAGTGGATCTGCATTGGCATTGAGTGCTATTACCAGATCATTGTAATACTTGTTGATCTCTAACCACCTCAACAATTGGAAAATCCCTTAACAGGGTAGCCTTAACCAGCTTGCTGAAAATCCTTTAATAGGGTAACTCAGAGCTACTGAGTTTGGAATCCTTTAGCTATTGAGTTCTTGAAATCCTCTAACAAGGTAACCTTTAACAGGGTTTAACCCTTAACCGGGTGATCTCTAACAAGATCAGTTTCTAGCATAACCTTTTGTAATGTCTCTAACCAGACAAGGCTCCTAATAGAGCATACTTCTAAAGAGTTCAAAAATAGCTTGTGGGTATTCATCCCCACTGTGGTTTTTCCCAGTTGGGTTTCAAAGTGAAAAATATGTGTGTCATGTGTGATGCTTTTATCTTGTGATGCTTTGCTATTGTCTGTCAAGCATATGATGGTTCTGTGTTTTATGCGTCAATAAAACATGTTGAACTAGCTGTTATTATGATCTAATGATAGATTACCTGTTTATGCATAAGGGTGAAATGGTAGTGTAGTCTTGAGTTGAGTGAAAAGCTAAGTAAGTAACCGGTTAATGCTTGTCTCAGACATTCTTAGCTTTACTGGTTGCACTTTGTTTCAAACCGGTGTCACTGTCTGCCAGTCATTTGAAGTGTCTGCTGTCAAACCGATTTTGGATTGTATTTTTGTCTGTACTGATTCACCCCCCCCTCTCAGTACCTGTTTGGTACTATTCATTCATCATTAAGTTATCATCCTCATCCCTATCCATCCAAACTATTTCCAAACAAAATAAAAATAAAAAAATTCACAAAAAAAAATTATGAGAAAAAAATCCATCCAATGTTGAAAACCACTTCTAGTGGCGCCTTGGGTAAGTACCATGAGAAAAATTGGTAAACAAGCATCATGTGTAATCCCCACATCCTCTTTCACTCTACACTTGGGGGCAAGCTTCATCCATAATACCCTACCATCTGCATCCAATCCATTTATCCTTCATCTAATATCCATCATCCTATCTAAGTCCATCATCCTTCCCTATCTTTGATCTTTACTATCCTATCCATATCCTCCATCTCATCCTATCCAAATACTCCATCCTTCCTATCTTTAGTCTTGATCAAGATAGAGGCAAAAATAATGTATATTCATGCTTTGAAAAATGCAAGCCTAAATTTCCTCCTTTATTCATACCCATTCCACATTATTATTCCATATCATACATCTTTATCCACCATACTTCCATCCTTAATTGAACTAACTTTAGTGGGAAATTTTCCTCCTTTGCAGCATAGTTCTTGGATCCTCATTCCACCTATCTTTCATGTTTTACTCTTCATATCCTATCACCATCCATGTACTTAATCCCTCCATCTCCTATCCAAGCAGTTTCTTCATGCACCCATCCTTTTACCAAGCCTTGGATCTCCCGTGTCATTGGTCCCCATCCATTTATCCTATATCCACAATCCAATCCCCATCCCATCCAATACTACTCAATCATTAATCCCCCTCCCATCTTATCCAATCCATTTACGACCCCTATCACACTAAGCATTCCTTTCATACTAATATTTTCCCATCTATCTGATCTTATATTGACTTGTGCATAATCCAAACACCCATCCATACTATGCTAATCAAATCTTAGTGGCAATCCTCCCATATGCAGACCCTACACAACTAGCTTATCTTTTATCATCAATCAGTCTATCCACACCCTGCCCATCGGGATGCATCCTTCCCATGTTTGCTAGTTTATCCAAATCCATCACCTGCCCATAGAAATGTATCCTTCCCATGTCCGACAACCTATCCATATCCATGTCTTACTCTTCACAAGAGATATCAATTATTCATGTGCATATTGTTTGCATGATTAAGATTTTCGCTTTGATTTTCATCTTGTGTCCCAGTACTATACCTGTTCAGGCTGCCTTGATCATCCTATATCTTAGTATGTCTTGGTTGGTGTATAATGGGGCATATATTTTTGTGGTATGGCATTTTTGTTACTTTCACTCGCACAATCCCATAGTATCACATCTACACCATCATCGGTGTTTGCAAACTTGTGTGCATTGAGAAACCTATTGTCTGAGAGTCTAGTCCACACCTTGGATATACACAACATCCTAACTTCTATAGTCAGTGGTGTAGATCATCCATTGTAAAATAAAAACTAAGTTTTCTCTCCACATCTACACAACAAGAAATTCCATCCACTTACTTCATTTCATTCATTCATCTCATTTCATCCATTTATCTTGGAGACTCCAATTCATTCATTCCACCTTCATCATCCTTATCCTTTTTACATGCTTTCTGTTAGGATTCCCATAGATACTGAGAGGGGGGGGGGTGAATCAGTATCTAACCAGTAATGAGTATTTCTTAATTTGAAACATGCAGAGCATAAAATAGCAGTATACCGGTATGCAAGAATTAATGCAATAAACAGAATCAGAAACATCCACATGAAAAGAACACCATAACACAAGATGTTTAATGAGGAAACCCGGTGTGGGAAAAAACTCGGTGGGATTTGTGACCCACAATATTCACTCACTGGCCAATAAGAGAATATTACTTACAATAGGGGCCTGCACATGCAGGAAGGCCAACTACCTAGAGCTCACTGCTCAATCAGAAGTCACATTGACTTACAATGAGGATTATACTAATCCAATGACTTGTACTGCTTTACAATAGCATCTCCAATTCCATATTCAGTATCGGTTCTAACTCTGTTCTTTACATATACCCTTGACCTATAATTCGCACATTAGGTCTGCCTAATAATTTTCTTTATGCTTGCTACATTACCTCTCTAAATGTCTACAATGATCTCCTTTATATACAAGAGTCATTTTACAATTTTCCAAGTTGGCTTACAATAATAAACAAAATATTACATATCAAAAATCCTGTCGGTCTCTATGCCGGTATACATCTTTTCTTTTGTGCCGATGCCGGTGCGAGTGTAGAGTGATCTTGTTGATGCCGGTGCACTATTTTGCCTGTGTAATGCTTTGCCGGTATGATGTCTTGCCGGTGCCATAGGATTGCAAGGTTGCCATCAATGACAAAACCTTCAATCACATACAATGTCTCATTGGAGTGTCCATATGCCAACACTTTCATCCTCAATCCTCTAGTCCTCTAATCCATTTCGAGAGCACACCTCTGTTCTTAGAACCCGCATGTCCTCTCGAGGGGGCATACTACTACCTCCTCATCTCACCTATCAATGGGGTATCATGCTACTAGTCCTTATCCTTTCCATTCACTATGTTTTATTCTTCTTTGATATAACATCACTTCATGATGCTATATCAAAGAGGAGCAAAATGTAGACACCTAAAATTATTTAAATTAATATTTAATTAATTTAAGCCTATCCACATAATTAATTAATTTAATTATGTTGATCCCTTTCTTCTTAAAATTAATTAAATCATATTTAATTAATTTTATCACTATAGTCTGATAATTAATTTGCTAATAAATTAATTATTTCCCATTCTTCTAAAGTCATCTCAATCATTAATTCTTATAAATTCCTTTTAGTTAATTAGTTATAATTAATTAACTTAAGTCATGTGATTCCTACAAATTATTTATTCTAATCCTCACTTAACTTAATTAATTCTTCTAGAAGCATGATTATCATTATTACTCAATTTAAATTCCTCCACTCATTCTCTCTCTTCATGACACATCCTCCTAACTTTACCACTTGCAATCTAATTCACTCATAAAGAAACCTAATCAATCCCCTTAATCATTTGCACATCCCTAATCACCTTGATTAGGGATGGGTCAACTTTGATCCTTTCAAGGAAATTCAAATTCTTTGAATCTCCCCATGCATCCTCTTCCCAAGGAATTTTTAATTCTTTTTCTCATTTAGTTTTCCCACACATCCTCTTATTTTGGAATTTTTAATTCCTCTCCCCTTTCTCCAAGTAATTTTTAATTCCTTTTTCTCTTCCCAATGTTCTTGGGAGCTCTTCCCCATGTACCTTGAGGAGTGTGGAGACAAGAAATGCCTTTATGGCATATCTCTTGAATCCCACTCTTTCTTTCAATCCTATCTCTGCATATCAAATCAATCTTGACCGTCCATTTTGGCCTCCTCAAATCTATAAATTGGGATCTCTTCCCCTCATTTCCATATCCACTTTTCATCTAATCTTATGTTGTCCATTTGAGATCCGAAATCATCCATCATATAATCATAATGCCCAAATATTTCCTCATCTAAGCCAAATCCTTCTTATCCATCATCATCATTCAAGTCCAATCCAAATCCAATCTTGTTGTGTAGTGGAGAGAAATCCACAATCCATCATCAAAGGAGCAAATCAAGTAGAGCAATAAGGGCTTTTCTACTTCATCAAACTCAATTAGAGGAAGAGTAGAAGCTAAGGTATAATGGTTTATTTGTATACGTGAATGCATTATTTTGTGTTTTATTTGGTTTATATACTTTCCATTAGGGTTTAGATTTTCCCCTCTTCAACTACAACTAAACAAGCATTTTCAATGAATTTGTAGTTAAGTTCATAACCACTCAGTATTGTAGTAAACAACCCTTTCTTTGCCTGTTGAATCTTCTCGTGCTAGCAAAGCTCCTAAGGATACCTCAGTTGCTAAGATGTATAAAAGAAATGGTTTTTTTGTTATTGATGGCACCAATATAGGTGAATTTATTAGATATTGCTTTAACTGATCAAAGTCTTCTTCACATTTTTCCTCCCATCTGAAAGTAATATTCTTGTGTAGTAAATGAGTGAAAGGTAGACATTTGTCATCCAGCTACACGATGAATCTTCTGATGGATTGCAACCTTCCTTGTAGCGATCCTAATTGACCAATGTTTTTAGGAGGTGGCATCTCCATGATTTCTTGTACTTTTGCTAGATCTACCTCAATACCTTTTGCTGACACTATGTACCCTATGATTTTATCAAATGTAACTTCAAACACACACTTGTTTGGATTTAGCCATACATTGAATTTTTCCAATCGCTGAAAGATTTTATCTAGGATCTCTAAATATCCTTCCCTTGTGAATGATTTGGCTAGTATGTCATCTACATAGTCCTCGATGAATGTGTGCATCATGTCATGGAAAATTATGTTCATGACACGTTGATAGGTCGCTCCTGCATTCTTTAGTTTGAAAGGCATGAAATTCCAACAATAGATACCCCATGGACATGTAAACATTGTTTTATCTTGGTCTTCAAGTTCTGTTTTGATTTTATTGTAACCTGAGAAACCATCCATGAGTGATAACATGGTGTGTCCCGCTATTAAGTCCACAATTGTGTCTATACTAGGTAAAGGAAAGTCATCCTTTGGGAAATCCTTCTTAAGATCTCTGAAATTTGTGCATATCCTGATGCTCTTGTTAAATTTTGATATAGGTACAATGTTAGAATTCCATTTTGCATAGTCGACCAGCTAGACGAATCCTACATCTAGTAGTTTTTTCAATTATGTTTTAACTAGAAGTGCTACATGTGGATGCATCTTTCTCAGCTTCTGCTTTACTTTCTTAGGTTTGGGAGCTATGGATAGGTGATACATGATTAAATACGGATCTATCCTAGCATATCAACATATGACCAAGAAAAATAGATTTGATTTTCTTCAAAAAATTGTGTGAAGTATTGTCTCTCCTGATATGTTAACGATGCAGCTAGATGTACAGTCTTTGTTGTTTTTGCAGTGCTGATGTTGATTAATTGTGTTGACTCAATCAATATTAGTGATCTTTCCTGATAATGCTCAGGAATAGTGTCAAGTCTTTCATCCATTAGTGCCTTAGATAGGTTTTCACTGTTGGATACACCCTTTCTTTTTACCTTTTTATGATCTAACACTGCCATTGTATGGTTTTCACCATTAGATTGATTTTTTGCTTGATTTATTTTGTGGCTAAAATACTTGGCATTCCCCTAGTTAAAAGCTTCATTATGAGATCCGTTGGTGGAATATGTTTCTAGATTCACTGAATAAAGGTAAAGGACAATAGCATCATCATCTTAGAAGATGGGTATATTAAGCGGTTTTGTTTGTTCCTAGTCAATGAGTTCGGGATGTACCAATGGTAAGGAATCATTTGGTGGGTTAAGGTTTAAGATAGTAAGGTTCACGATGGAAATATTGTCAAGGTTTGTGATAGCAAAGTCAAGGTCTATGATAGTACCCTCCTCGGGATTGTCTATCTCATTCTGAATTTGATCATCCTCGCTAGAGTCATCGATATGTTGTGGTCCAAATTCAAATGGTCTAGACCTTGAGCTTTGTTCTTCATAGGGTATTGGTGCATATGATTGTACCATATCAACATCCTTCTCTTCACAAGATTCTTTAGATGGTGAATCCCATTCCCATTCATTTGAATTTGTTTCAGAACTAACTTGTTGTTTGTGGATTTGTTTATAGAGATTTTGGGTAGCTTCTTCTTTCTTGATAGAAAGTTTTGTTTTTTCTCATATTCTTCTTATTTTTGTTTTCAGACTACTTATTCCTCTTGTATTCAAACTGGAATGTCTTGTCCAAAACCTAGTCTTGATTTTTTTTTAGCATTTCGAGAAGGAAGTTGTATAGGTTATAGAATGCCTTCTTTTATTTTTCCAATAGGTTCATTTCCATCATATCCCATATTTTGCATGATTTTGAACCCTTTACCATATTGCTATGTTTGTACTCTGATATTTAAAGATGCTTCTTTGGTTTCTCCTTCATCCTTGTATAACCAATTTAGATATTTTTATCATCACATTCATCCACTAGAGTTCCTACTTTGACAAATATACCATCAAAGAGCTTGACAGACTATGAAGATTGTTGTTTGGATGTTGATGGTTGTCCATGGGATCCTGGAGAAATTAGTAGTTTTGATAGACATAAATAATGTTCAAAAAATATTCTCCCATACCTTTATCTTTCAGTTGAATCTTTTTTCTCAAAATCTATTGATAAATCATTCAGTTGAGTTTTGTTGCTTGATAAAGTAGAAGCGAGAGCTTCCCTATTATGTGGCACAAAGACATCTTGAACTACCTTGAGATTATTGCAGTACTGGAAGGGATCTAGATCTGTTGAGATTGATATTTCTTGTCCATTGTAGGGGAATTTTACACATTGGTGGTAGGTAGATGGAACTGCCTGCATTTCATGGATCCAAGGTTGACCCAAGGCTATGTGATAGGACAAGTCTATGTCCAAGACTTGGCAGATTGTATCATTCTGAATTGGTCCCACTCTAATGGGAAATACCACTAATCCTTCAAAATATCTCTTTTCATCATCATAAGCTTTGATGGTTATCTTTCTCTTAGGATGTATAGCCTCTTATGAGAAACTCAATGTACGGATAAGATTTAAAGTATAGATATTTAGACCATCTCCTCCATCTATTAATACATGTTTGATTTGATGTTTATAGATTAAATCCTTGATATGGAGGGGAGTGTTATGTGGATGACTCAAGTAGATGTCATCATTCTCAAAAAATGTTTTTTTGAGGCATGGTTAAATGCCCCACCATGGCTTGGAATCGATCGACATCAAAATTGTTTGGTATCGTAATGTCCATTAGAGCTCTTTCTAGAATATCCTTATGTGTAGGCGAGATTTTAAGAAGTTCTAGTATAGATATTTATGCTGGGATTTTTTGTAATTGGTCTACTAGGTTGTATTGATTTGAAGGAATAGTAGATGTTTTAGATATGTTTCCTTTCAATACAAATTTAGACTGCCCTCATGTGGTCACATTTACTGGTCTATATTCTTGTTTATCCTTGATTTTGATGACATTTATTCGATTGCCACATGTTGAAATGTGATTGATGACATTATCATAAATATAATTCACTTTGGCCCCTTTGTTGTGTTGGATTTTGACACTCACCTGGCAAGGTTAATGGCATTTCGGGTTGTCATTGATGACAATTCATCATCTCAGGGTAAATGGTTTCATTGTTTGGTTAACCGAAATTCATTACACTTAACCGGTATTGGTATTCACATTGCTTTACACCAGGACTGATATCGACATTCACTTCATACTCGGCTAAGTCCTGATCCTGGTAACTTGTTCTGATCCCCTTAACGTGTATATGGAACCGGTAATGGATAGGACCTAGTTAGAAAATCTTTTGTTCCTGATTATGTCTTCATGGATTTTATGGTAATGCATGATGGCCGACATGGTCATTAGATTTATTTTTGGATTTTATTATGTTCTGGCAACCGACATGTTTTTATTTCTTATTAAAGCCGACATGGTAAATACAAAATGATATTTAAGAAGATCACTTCAAAAATAGATCAGATGTGTGATGCAATGCAAATTTTTGGTTGCAAATATTTTCAGTGAGTATTTTGGTCAGCAACTACAAGCATCTGTGTGGAGTTTCACATGCATGACATAACTAGTAGCAGAACAAAGCATCAGCTAACCGGTACATAGAGAAGGTTATCAGAGCATTCACCGAAACTTATCTAGAATGGTCAGATGCAATTTATAAGTTCATTTTCAGTTGTAAACACTTTGTAATATTCTGTAAGTCAGTGAGACTTCTTATTTTGTGTTTGAGCAGTGAGCTCTAGGTAGTTGGCCTTTCTGCATCTGTAGTCCCTCTCATGTAATATTTGTATACCTTGACCAAGTATATAGATATTGTGGGTATCAACCCCACCATGGTTTTTCCACATATAAATCTTGGTGTTATGGTGTTGTGTTTCTTTGTGTTATTTTGTGTATGCATTCTAATTTTATTTAATGTTGACTAGTTGATAAGTAATAAGTTCAAAACTAACATTACTGGTAGAACACTTATTCACCCCCCCTCTTAGTGTTCTTGGATTCCAACAATTGGTATCAGAGCTTGGTTCCTCAAAACAAGTTTAACCACCTAAGGAAGATCTATAATTTGGAATCAATAGAAACTGGTCTGCAAACAACTTAGACTTGCTCTTGAGGATCTTGATAATGAGCAGATGGAGAACAGTAAACTATAAAATAAGTTGAAGCAAGCCCGTGAACACATCATTTCATTGCAAGGAAAGCTTTCAGTTGTCAAGGCTAAGAGAAGGGAACTTTGTGATCAATTGCAAAATCAAAACAATGATGAGGAAGATGTTATGAAGGATCATTGTCAGAAACTTACTTAGGAGAACACTATCTTGAAGAATGAGACGCAAGCCCTAACTATGAGGATGTGCAAGGGGATCGAGGACCAAAAAAAATGAATAAAACCTGGCTCAAGCGTTGAAGGATAGATTTTAGGAATGCAATAGATTGACTCATGAGAATGATATGCTGAAATTTGAGTTGACCCAGTCCTGAAACAATGAACTGGAACTTGAAAGACAAATTATAATCATGAGGGATGATTTGGTTATTGCAAATGAGTACAAGGAAAAGTTCAAGGATAGCTATGCTAAACTTGATGAACTATTGAAGAATCAGAGAGATGCTAATGACAAAAGGGGTCTTGGTTTTGAAGAAGGAGAAAGCTTTGGTACTGCACAACAAGATCAACCATCTAGACAGAAGCAAAATCATGTTAGTCGGAACCAAAAATCATTGGTAAGATAGCCTAATTTTCACAAATTCAATGGTACATGCTTTATTTACAATAAATATGGTCATATGGATAGTCAGTGAAGAAATAGGAATAATCAGAACAATGCATCATTCACCGGTCTTGGAAATGTAAGATGTCAAGCATGTAGTAGATTTGGACATATGGCTAACCAATGCAGATCAAAAGGAAATTAAGTAAATTAAGGAGTTAACAAGGCAATACAGAAAAAACAATATTGTCTATCATGCATGCAACAAGATTGGGCACATTGCTAAATATTGCATAAGTAAAAACCCACCGACAACTAATGGAAATACAGATGAGAAGGGAAAAGAAAAAGTGGAAGACATCAGGAAGCAACATGAGATGAGATGGGTAAGAAGATCTGATATACTATAGGCAGAACAACCGATGGAGTCTACACTAGTAGTAGATACAACTGGTAACCAAGGCACTTGGCCTCAAGGGTAGGCAAATCATTGAAGATCATGCACATACCCCGGATTAGGTCTATAGTCAGAAAATTCTATTTGTGCATGGTTACTCAGGAGATTTCAGGTGTTTACTGAAACCAACTCGCAGATTATGTGAACTGGTAATGCTTCCCATCAACATTTATTACAATGAAGAATTAGTGTTAGCGGAGATAAAAGGGAAAAGGTTAAGTTATTTTTCACACAACGATTGAGCATTCAAACAAGTGAATTTCCAGAGCATTTCAGAGTCCAAGGCGATTTGAGTGAGCAATTTCTTTCAAGGCAATTTGATCTCCTGACAACTTTTCAAGGTATTTTTCATGTTTGTAGAAACCCTAGTTTCTATGCTTGGTCAAAATGGCTTCATCTTCATCCAGCATTGATACTCCTTTGGTGGTTGAGATTAAGAACCACCCTCATCCCATTTTTAAGAAGCATCCATACAAATCTCTTTTGGATGAGCCATTGGGTGCATCTTTGAAGGTTTATCACAAAGTTCTTCATTCTGAGGATAGAAGGGCCTATATCCACTATGATATTGAAGAACTTGGAGATTATGAGTTGTCCTATGTTTTCACCAAAAAGATAATCACCAACAACCCACTCAAACCAAAATTTGCACGCCTGCAGAGAAAGGGTTTTACTTAGTTCATGGATTTTCCAACTTTTGATGAGGCTGAATGGGTACGCTATGTTTTGAGCTGCATTCATGGAGAATTCATCTAGTTGGACTGATCGTATAAGATTATGAAGGAAGCTATCAATAATGTTACCTATTTGCACAAAATCAAAGGCATTCCCGGCACAAGGTGTAAGTTATCGAACACTGAACTCAATAAACTCACTGGTGCAACTTTTGATCGACGTTATTTGAGGGTAGATGATCTCAGAGAAATAGATGTAAAATTTGTAACAATGATTATCAGATATAAGGTTTACCAGTCAAACCAATTAAACTTTGCCTCTAGTAATACAATTTTGATGGCACATCAAATGGTTGAGGATGCCCATTATGATCTATGCAGTGTAATGTTAAAAGAACTCATGACTAACCTGCAGAAGATCAAGCAAGATAAAAAGAATACCTTCCGGTATGGATCCTTCATTATCTATTTGTTATTTTACTTTTTAGGCAGTGTTCCCGATATTGGCAAGATTCTGTGGGCTTTTGACCACCCGGTAGCCACACAAATTGCACAAATTTTGGATAAGCAAGGGGAAAAGAAAAACAAAGAAAATTTATGAGCATTTTTCAAGACATTTTAGGAACAAATGAAAACTAGGTCCCGGATTCCCAAATCTATAGTAAAGAAATATAAGGATACCATTTGTTTTATGGTTGATAAAGATGAATGCATGATGGAGGTTGTACAACCTAGGACAATATAGATAATGCCAATGGACTATGAGGTTGATGAGGCCACACTGAATGCCTATGCACAACATCTATTGCAGGCATCAGTAGATGAAAAGGAAGAAAAATTTGGTACTACATAGGAGAAAGGACTTAAAGTTCATAAGGAATAGGTAGCTCCAAAAATCCAGAAGAAGATGACCAAGGTAGTAGTAGAGTCATTAATAAGTGAAGTTCGTGACAGGGCCAAAGTTGAGCAGAAAGTCAAAATTTTGGAAGAACAGAGGGAGGAAGAAGTGAGGCAGCAGAGGAAAGAGGTAAGGAAATCCCAAAAAGTAGCTCAGGCCACACCCAATGTGCTCCTAGTTACAACACAGACTTCCAAACAATTGGAAGAATCTTCAGCTGAGCTTGCTAATTAGACACCAGTAGAGCCACCTAAGAAGAAGCTTGAGGTGAACTAACAATATATGACTGTTTCTTCTGAAGAAACAAAATCTGATACAGAAATAAAGGAGGTTCCTAAGAAGAAAGGTATTTTTGCTAGAGTTATGAGGAAGAAGGGAGAAGAACCAAAGCAAGAACCAGTAAAGGAGACTCCCTGGAAGCCGAAGATTACTATTGTACATAAGAGGAAGCCTAAATCAGATGAGCAGTCCAAACCTGAACCTAAAAGGAGAACCATTAAGTAGAAGATGAACGCATAAGATTTGATTGAACAGATAATAAATGATGGTAATTTAGATAATATCACTTCATTCTTTGACATTTTTTATGAAAAGGACATGAAGCAAATAGAGGAGGCTATTATTTAATATCTTGATTCTTTTAGTGGGGCATTGATAGAACTAGACAAAATTTTACCTAAGGAGTTATATGATAAGTTAGAAGTCAGGAAGCTACACGCTCAGTCACTCGACAAGTAGATTAAGGAGACCAAATTGGTAAATATTTGTCCTTCAATAACTTCTCTAGAAATAGATGACTTGATAAATAAAACTGGATCATTAGAATTCAATCCCAAGTACAGCATAAGCAACCTTATGTTAGAAATATTTGAAGAGATTAAGAAGGATCCAAATGAGATCTGGATAAAAGCTCTTTTAGGTCTTGGCTATGAATTAAGTTCTAGTTTTGTGCAATCCCAAAATAATCAGTTGCCTAAGGATAAGAAATCGGTAGACAAACCAAGTGTAGATACTGAGAAATCGACAAGCACCCAACCGGATACCACTGAACCAATTACTGAGAGACATTTTGTAACAAAGGACATCTTGGCAGAAAATGTACAGATAAGAGAGGATATTGAGGTAGATGTAAATAAGGATAAAGGTGTAAATAATTATGATATTTTGGATGAGGCACCAAGTGGCGAAGCCACTAATGCACAAGAGCTAAAAGATATTAAAGTTATGTCACTGGCTGATAAGGGTAAGGAGATTGTGGTGGATCTCTCCTCCGGCTTGGCAATTGACACTTCTACCATAGCTAAAGGAAATTTACCACAAATTTCCATCATTTTTGACAAACCCTACCACCAAATGTCACTGACAAAGAAGATTTTGACAGTGACAACTCTTCAAGCACATGCTACACAGGAATTGGCTCAGGCAGAGTCAAAGGATAGGAAATTGATTGAACACAGTTTTGAGGTTTTGAACCAGTTAGTCTGGGAATTTCAAGCTCAAGATGGTGCAATCTCTTTGGGTAAATTAGAAGAAATCATTGATTTTATCCCTAAACATTATGATTCTTTATTGAAGATTTCACTAACAGAGGCTAAAGAAAGTTTTGTGGTGGCCTGAAAGATAACATTTTTGTTGAGATGGACAAGGAGAAACTCCAGACTTGCTTGGAGTCCATTGATGCAACTTTGACTGAAGGAGGTAATGTTTATAAGACTTTTCTATATTTTGATAAGCTAACCGACTCCATAGACAAGCAACTGTCTGACTGTAGGAAAAAAATAATTCAAATTTCTAACTCCTACAACCCGATAGTGAATTTGACAAACTCTTTGGATGGTCCAATTTTTATGGTTATGGATCAAATTTTGGAATTGGAGAAGGATAGGGACAAAATAATAAAGAAAGAAAATGAGCTTCAGAATCTAATTGGTTATTTCATAAAATAGAGTGTATTTCTAACTTGTAGAAGGAGGACCCCACTACTTTAGAAGAAATAGAATATTATGCCAGCATCTTGAATGAATTCATCTCCATTCTTGAACCTCTTAAGAATGGTTGGGATACCTACTTTTCATTTTTGAAGAATATGTATGCAAATTTTTGAAGTTTGTATAGAACTAGCTCATGTCTATAATTGTACAAAATTCTTTGTGGGCACCCCACTTTGTCATTGATGTCAAAGGGGGAGGAATAAGTGAAAAATGTATATATTTCTTAGGGGGAGAATTGGATGTACATAGAAAATTCATGTATAGGACAAAATGTTACATGAGATTCAAATTCAGTGGCAATTCTATGGATGGTATCATTTTTCACGTGAGTGTTGCCATCAATGCCAAAGGGGGAGATTGTTGGCAATTGACACTCATCCGACAAGGTTAATGGCATTTTGGGTTGTCATTGATGGTAACTCATCATTTTAGGGTAAATGGTTTCATTGTTTGTTTAACCAAAATTCATTGCACTTAACCAGTATTGGTATTCACATTGCTTTACACCAGCACTGATATTCACTTCATACCTGGCTAAGTCCTGATCCTGGTAACTTCTCCTAATCCCGGTAACGTGTATATGGAACTTGATAATGGATAGGAGCCAGTTAGGAAATCTTTTGGTCCCGATTATGTCTTCATGAATTTTGTGGTAACATGTGATGACCGACATGGTCATTGGATTTATGTTTGGATTTTATTATGTTCTGACAACCGACATGTTTTTATTTCTTATTGAAGCCGACATGATAAAGACAAAAGGATATTTAAGAAGATCACTTTAGCGATATATCAGATGTGTGATGCAATGCAAATTATTGGTTGCAAATATTTTCAGTGAGTATTTTGGTCAGCAAATACAAGTGTCCATGTGCAGTTTCACGTGCACAACATAACCGATAGCAAAACATAGCATCAACAAATTGGTACACAGAGAAGGTTATCAGAGAATTCACCAAAAATCATCTCGCATGGTCAGATGCAATTTATAAGTTCATTTTCAGTTGTAAACACTTTGTAATATTTTGTAAGTCAGTGAGACTTCTTATTTTGTGTTTGGGCAGTGAGCTCTAGGAAATTGGCCTTTCTGCATGTGCAAACCCTCTCATGTAATATTTGTATACCTTGATCAAGTATATAGATATTGTGGGTATTAGCCCCACCATTTTTTTTCCCTTTACAGGGTTTTCCACGTATAAATCTTGGTGTTATGGTGTTGCCTTTTTTGTGTTATTTGGTGTACGCATTCTAATTTTATTTACTGTTAATTGGTTGATAAGTAATATGTTCAAAACTAACATTACTGGTAGAACACTGATTCACCCCCCCCTCTCAGTGTTCTTGGATTCCAACATGTTGTTTGATGAAGAGGGTTCTCCCTTTTCATAATTAGGTAGAGGATCTTTGAATTCTACATGATCATCATTTGTTTTGTGTCCTTCCATTGTTATTTCACCTTTATCTATCAAGTCTTGAATTAGATGTTTTAATATTTGGCAATCATTTATTTTATGACCTTTGCTTCTATGAAACTCACAATCATATGCATCATTCCACCATGTTGGTTTGACTTTTGGTTTGAAATCTCGTGTATCTAGCAATGTTATGAATTTGTTTGCAAGTGTAATGCCTGCCAAAATACCCTAGAGAAATATAGCTAAATACACACTAGTTTAATTTTTTTTTAACAATATAACACATAACATCACTTAAGCAATGCAACGAGCACACAACAACATCTAAGTGTTATGAACATAGAATAATTCACTCAAGCTATTCAAACAATTACACAAGCGGAATACAATAAATCATTACTACTAACTTCCTAGGGTATCTTAACGTCATTACTTATTCTACCTATATAAGAAATAAACATTTACTTTCATCCAGATTAATACCTCATAATCTTAATAATCATACACACATAGGTGCATCATAGCAATACCTAACACTCATGATATTCAACCTACTTAATCTTCCATTTAATATGAGATTCTATCTTTCAATGCATAGATATTTCCCTTTTTCTCTTAGGTTCATTTTATACACCAAGTCCAAATGTTCCTATTACCATTAACCAACCTTTGACTATTAACATCACCATTCACATACCAAGATTAACCCTTACATTGCATTAGCACCATTTCCATTTACAATTATCTTCCACATAATCATTTATGATTCTACGCTCCTAGCATGCTTATTAATTCATCATGATTCCTAAAGTACATAAAGCAATAATCACAGAGTCTTCCTAAACATTTAACCCATAGCTCATTTAATACTCCTAAAATCTCTTACATTATATAAATTAACCAACAATCATCTTATTACAAATTAAGTAACTACACAAATTCATCTCAACACAAATTAAGGTACAATATCCTAATTCCATAACAACTAATAGCATCCAGCAAATGGAGATATAATTCTTAAACTATAACACATGATACATTCTAATCCTTTCCTAAAAGACAAGCACTCATCTTACCATCTATCCATACACTTACTAGTAATTTCCATTAATAAGATTTGTAATTCATTCATAAAGAACATCCATACAATATTTTCATAAGGAACATTCAACTACATCCCAAGCATTATAATATTTTTGAGTCCTACCATTAGATCACTAACTATGAAGTATGATACTATAATTTCCAATTCTTTAATCACCAAACATAAACATGTCCTAAGATATCTTCCAATATTACTCATACTCATACATCCTATCAAGGCTTAACATTTCTTCTACTTAAACAATTAGTTAAAGACATCATTTCTAGGATATTTCCATTATCATAACACTTACACCATTTCCTTTTAACATGGATCATCAAGAATACAAAATGCATCATTTAATTCCAAACCACAATACTTATCCACATCTCATGCATCCATTTCATTTAATATAAATGTGTTACAATACAACTCAAGGTTCATCATTACAATCACATACCATAACCAAAAGCTATTATTATTACTAGAACAACATAATCATTTCTCATAAGCATGATTTTTTTTACAACCATTACATAAATCACACCATCATTTACATTCTTGCTGCAATTATTATCCATGAACTATTTGAAGAAGCATCCTCATCCACAAAAGAAGAATCCAAAGATAGGAACATCCCAATGGTTTAAAAGCACCAACCACCCAACCATGTGGAACCAAAGGAACCACCCCCCGTGCTAGGAGTTGACACAAGGTCCCAACATACACTCTACACCTAAGCTGACACCCATAACCAAGGAGACTAACCACACAAGGACTCTCAAGCAAGAACTCACACAAAACAACAAGAATGAACTCCCAGAGGCATAAAACTCATTAGGACATAAATGCATCCAATAAGCATAATCATAAATCATAAAGGGGAAACACATGTAGGAGTGGAGTGTAATCACATGCCATCCTCATAACATAATAACATAATAACACAAGGCACTAGCCTGATGGACATGTGGAGCCATCTCAACCTATGAGAGACCAAAGTAGATTAGCTTACCATCTTCATGACCTTCTCATGCTTATCCTAAAACATCCTCCCTAGGACTAAGCCATGAGGCTCAAAACTATTCATTATCTTGTTTAAATGAGTTATAATTACCCATCCCAATTAATTCATTATCAATCTTATCACTTGTTTACAAATCATGGAAAACTCCAATGTGCCCTGGTGGTCTAGACTTCATGCATCCTTACAAGGAACCTCATGCCAGCCTATCTCTCGTGACCCTGGTCATCACAAGGAAGCCCACTCCTCCTAACATGGCCCGACAATAAATTACAAGAGGCTCTAAAACAAAATACAAACCTGCAACATAACACTCATATGCATCCAATGGCTTACTCCCCAAAAAAAGGATATTCAAGAAGCCAAAAACACAATGAACCTCTTGGCAATACCACATCAAAAGCTATAATTAACCATCAATGAAAAGCATCATAAATATCATAAAAGCCTTTAAATTCAAATCTGACTTAAATCTGAGACAAAATTAAAAACAAAACATCAATTACCAAACTCATATTCATAAAGCCTTATGACAAGGAAACTTGACACACACTCAAAACTACAACAACATAAAAAAATGAGCCTCTTGGCCAACAATAAACATAGGCATATCAAGCCATAAAATTTGCTGTCATTAATGAAAGTAAAACCATAGCAAGGCCAACTCACTTGCTGCCCCAAAACATCAACACTTCCAACTCACCAACCATAGCACATCAATATGGATGAAAGTATAATTCTTTCTCCGATAACATAAGAAGGTAAATATGCTTGAAACCAACAAAATACATCAAATAAAATCAGATATAAAACTAGAAAACTCACCAACACCCTCAACAATGCCTCTGGTACAAGAATTAATCTGGAAAGTACCACACAAGCAGCAACTAGCAAATTAACCTACAGAAAAATCTACAGGAAAAATGTAAAAAATGGAAGAAAATCTGATGTAGAATCCAAAAAAAACAATCCACGCCTTTAAACCAATTTGAATCCAACCACCAGCAATCTCCAAATCAATCTCAAAAATTCATTCACCAAAGATGCCAACCCCCGTGAATGCACAGGAAGGCCTATTTATCAAAAATAAAAAATAAAAACAAAACCAAGGAAAACCATCCTCCAATCAAAATATTCCAAAAATATTATATTCCATACCTACCTTCCCAAAGTTCAAGAAAATAAAATATATTTTCTACCTACCATAAACATCCAACCAATCAAATCCAAGGGTAGGTAAAATAAATTAAACCTACCTTTTAATAATTAAAGTGTAGGGGTGAAAATGACTTTTAAATAAAAGAATACAAATTACCCCCTTTTAATTACTTAATGGGTAAAATAATATCACTCAATAAATAAAATTCACTTCAACATTAAATAAATAATTTCCCACCATAGACATTTATAAATAAATATTAATAAAAATAAGAAATCAATAAATAAAATTCCAATAAATAATAACTCAATTGAACCCAATAAATAAAAGCTAATAAATTAAATACTCAACATTAAATTAAATAGATCAAATAATAAATAAATCTTCATTAAATAATTAAATAAAATATCAAGCCAATTAAAATAAATACATTATTCACTTAAATAAATTCCTTATAAGGAGAAATCCAATTACACAATGAGAAATCCATACCTCAAAACTCACACAAAAGAAGCTAGAGGGATTTGATCTCCAGACCTCCAACTCATGATGAAGAGACTTAACCAATACACCACAACAATTACTTGACCAACAAAAAGGAAAATCAAAATAACATAAGACATCAAGAAATCAGCTAACATCAAGATAACCTGACAAGGTGAACATCTTAGACCTAGAGTACGTGAGGGGAACTTGTGCCAATTCCGAACCACATGCCATTGGGATTTAAAGATACACTTAGACCTGTGGAGCCAGGTGGAGTTAGTGTCTGGTACCTGCAAATCCTGCATCCACAAAGCAACGAGATGACATATGCATATATATTATAACAAACAAGGGTTAGAGAATCGCAACGACACATCCCACTCATAATGAGTGATGTGGCATTGTCTCTGTCCCGAAGATAGTCAGGCAACAATCAAACACAACATACGTTCAACTCATCATAGATAATCATTAAATATGGTTAGTACATAAAAACATCATCAAGTGCATGATTAGTATAATTCATGATTATAGTAAGGCATGTAAAATTCATCAACACTTATGCTCATCAAATCACATGATCAATATAATCTTTCGATAATCAATCACATAATAAGTGTACAGTGACTAATAAATCACACAATCAATAATGATAGTATCAACACCATATAAATCATCTGAAATAGCCCATGCCCAATAATGTCTATCACACATGAAGTAAAAGCCAACTCTAGTCAAAACAAGTCAAGTCAAGGGTGGACACTACAACAAGGATCTCTTTTAATGCTGATTCGAGTGACAGCCCTAAAGGTGTAAATTTTATTTGATATGGTGCAGGGGTTGGTTTAGATCTTGTGTTATCTGGATTGTTTGTGGGTGTAGTACCTGATAAGTTTAAGATTGGTTTCTTTGGTTTCATGTTATGCATGTCAACTACACCATCATTAACAAAGTTCATGTTTTTTATCCAAAATTTGGATTTGTCATTGTTATTGTTATAATTATTGGAACAGTTTGTGCCTTCTTTAGATAATTTTAATACTCCTATCTTAATCAAGGCTTCCTCAATTTGGAGTCCATTTTTTATTAGTTTTTCGAAACTTGGTGGACATTGTAGTTGGAGTCTATAACTCATTTTGCTATTTATATTGTCAATAAAGATATCCATATTTTCTCTCTCAGGTACTAGATGAGAATATCTAGCAAATAATCACCTCCATCTTTCCAAGAATGTAAGGAATGTTTCACCATTTTTCCATTTGGTATTGCATAGATCAAGCATGGTTATCTCATGTTGAATGTTATATGAATATTGAGATACAAATTTGTTTACCATCTTTTCAAATGTTTTAATACTTGGCGCAAGTTTTAATAGCCATTCCATGGATTGTCCACCTAAACTTCTTGGAAAAAACCTCATTAAATAAGTCTCATTGTGTGCAAATTCCAAACTCATAGTGCAAAATTCTCTCATATGGTCTTGTGGGTCAGTTTTGCCACTATATTTAACGTATTTTGGAATTTCACAATTTGGTGGAAATGGTATCATGTTCAAATTCCGATCAAACAGATAGGGGAAAATGTTTTCCAATGAATATCTCCTCATTGTTCCCCTTTGCATGTCTTGCATTTGTTGCTGAAGAGACTGAATTTGTTGGGTTAGAGTGCTTAAAGGATATTATCATTAGCCTTTAAATCAGTGTCTACTTTCTTGGTATTTTCTTTTAGTTTGTTTATATTGAAATCTGCAGGTAGTTTAGCACCTTGACTTCCCATCAGAAAGTATTTTTCTCGGTCACTTTCTAGAACCATTTCCATAAATTTATGGAATTTGGAGTCTTGTTGAGCCTCTTGAATTAGTTCATCAGTTATCTCCTCTATTTCGATATCTTGCTACTTGTGAAACAAATTTTCCTCTCTTTCTCCCATGATAGGTAGAGTTTCTACTTGCTTTCCTTTAAGTTTCAGTTTATGAGATATTGGAAAAATGGGCATGCAAGTGACCTAATTGTGAGTGTTTTGAAAAGTTTGGGTAAATGAGAATTGATGAAAGGTTACCCTAAATGGGGAATGACTTCAATAGGTGATTTCTTGTCCAGACAAATTGGACAAGGATATTTGACCACTTCTATTGAAAGATTGGGACAAGGTGGACCTTTGTTGAAAGGCATGGGATCTCAAAGGTTCTTCATCAAATTCATTTCCATGACCATGTAGATAATCACGTAAAATAGTGTGGAATGTATGATGTTTTAACAAGAGTTTGTGGTTTGTGTAGAGAAAGCTTCTCTTCTTTAAGATTTCCTTTTGACTAGGTTTCCCTTTTTTCAATTGATAGTAAATGGTCATTTAAGTGTTTGAAATTGTTTTAAACTTTTGATCATTGTTGTGAGTTACTATTTAATATGAGATACCTAAGTCAAATAGGAAAGATCCTTCCTACTGATAAGACTAGGGTAATCTAATTTGCAACTTCGTTTCGTGATAAAGGATGATATATCTTGATAAATGAAACTGCTGAAAATCAGAATGATAATTGCACTTAAGTTGTTTGATCTAATTTTAGTTGGAAGGTTTAACTTATAATAACCTGATTTTACCAATTTTAAACTGATGTTTTGATGATAGATAAGCTCAACTCTAGAAAGGGGGTCTGAAGATGATTTTGGTTTTATAAAGAAATTTAAAATTTGCTTTTTGTCTGATATTTTTTATAGTTGACAAGCTGATGAGCCAAAAAAGATAGTGAATGCACTAAAAGATTTGATCAATGCACTAAACTATCCTACAAATGTGCTAGATTGTCTCACAAATGCACTAGACTATCCTACCAATGCGCTAGATTGTCTCATAGATGCTCTAAATTGTCTCACATATGTGTTAAATTTTCTCACATATCTACTTAAAAAAGATCTTTATGTGTTATTAGACTGTGTGTATGTGCTAATATTTTGTGTTAATGCGCTAAATTGCTCTATGGCTGGAAATATTGACCATTTTGACTGTGTTTTTTAGTGAAAATCTGAGTGTTTAATGGATGATCTTCTGAAAAATGACTGAAAATACAACAAGTAATAAGATAAAAGTTTCGATTGGTTGCACCTTATGATCTAAACAATAAATGTATGTTTGAGGATCTTTTCAAATCCCCTTTGTTTTCACTAGTTTGAACAATAAAGACACAATAGTCAGACTTTTCTATTCTCAAGGGTCATTAATAATACCACAACTCACATCTTGGAACTCTTTAAGCTCAAACATCCTTGTCACACCCTAGGGTGTGCCTATTTTTTTGTATTTTTCCAAAATTTGAATCAAAGACAATTTCTTCTCAATTGGATCATTTTCTTGGGAGTCGTATGGTGAGTTCTTGGGGATGGATTCTTCCCCACCCTTGCACTGTGATATTATAATGTTTGGATAACTGACTCGACTTGGCTTCTATATTTAAAGTTCACAGTAAGAATTTTGTTCAGTGCATCAATGATAAAATCTCTCAAGAGGATTCCCAACCTTTAAAACAAATTCTTTATGTATCTCAAGGATATTGGGGGAAGGCTATCAATCAACACTACCATTGGATGTGATTTTGGTACATGAGCACCTAGTTTTGAGTCCAGTTTCTTCATTTTGGTGTGTTTGTTCATAGGTTGGTTTGGAATGGTTAATAAGAGTCTTATCTTAGGTCTTAATATGTTTTTTTAGTGCTTGGGTAGGTTGAATGTCCTTAGGACAATGCATTTGCTCAATTTTGGCTTGTAAGCCCTTGTAAGCCTAAAATGGCAAAATATTGCATTTTGATGAAAAATGCCTTGAATAGCCTTGTTTGGCATTAGGACATGTCAATGTAATCATTTTTAGTCATCTTAGATGGTTTGGAGGACAAAACCAAGAATGTAAGGCAAAAATGCACTTTTTGGCAAAAGTTGTCAAAGTTGCTTGACAACTTTTTGCATTTTTGTGCAAAGGGTCGGTTAGGGAACTGATGGAGAGTTAGTTAGGCCAAAAATGACATATAAAAGCTTTGAGAATCAATTTAATGAGGTTTTTCAACACCTATAGTAGATTGGAATACATTTTCAGCCCATTTTTGAAGTGTTACATTGCATTTTGTCCAGAATTAGAGCAGCAATCCGTACTTAATGGATTGATTGCATTGTTGTACCTTGCTTGTTGTTTTGTACATGTTATTGCAGTGCTTAGGAAGCAATTTGATTTGTTTATTTGTAGGTTTGAATTGAGTTTCTAATTTTGTAAGCTCTCGACCTGAGTAAGGGTTTGAGAGGCCCATAAATGGTTCCAGCTTGAAGTCCTTTGAGTTCTTCTCAATAACCCTTGGGACTCAAACCATGGAACCTTTGTACAGTGTATATAACTTTTATTTTCCTTTGGAGGTCACTGAAAGGCCAATGAGCATCATTTCCTAGGCGAGCTCAGTCATAGCCCGATTAGGAAATGAATGAGATAATGCAAGTGTTTGCGGGAATGAGTAGAGTTGGAGTTGTAGAGTGTTTGGGATGAACAAGTGATGTGTGAATTTGGAGGTGTGGAAGATCAAGGAAGACACCTAACCCTTGGAAAAAAACCAAAACAAGCCCAAAACCACCTAAAACAAACATTTCTCAGGTTCCATACCTATACGGTCAGACTGAGTTTCCTAAATTTAGAAGTTGGAAAGTACTTCCAAAAGGGTATCCTGATCAACAAAAAATTTGTGTGGGTCTTTGGAGAAACTGGGATAAAATCCACAAAAAACGGTTAGGTAGGGCTAATTGGGGCTCTAGGGCTACTAGGCCTAGAAAATAATAAAAGGAAGAAGCGTTGGGGAAAAGAATGAAACCCTCACACAAAACCAATTGATTGACCTTGAAAAACATCCCAAGTACCTACTACACCCTCTGCAAGCACTTGTTAAGAGTTTTAAAGTGTAAGGTTGGATTTACCCTGGTGAATCTCAACCATGTTTGAGCAACAAGTGAGCACACCTGGATTGGGAGCACTCCTAGAGATCTTAGGTGTCTAAATTAACTAGAAGACAATATAAACAAAGTATGAAGCCCACAAGGATAACATATGAATTCATGGGAAACAAGACCTTATGGAGTTCATTAATGATCAAGCTCTAATGGATGTGGATCTTCAAGGGATTGACTATACCTGGACTAATAGAAGAACCAGAGCTGACTTGATTCAAGTGAAGTTAGATTGAACTTTAATTTCTCCCAAGTGGTTAGCCAAGTATAGTTGCTCTCTTGCTTCTATTATCAAGATTGGGTCAGACCATTATCCTATCTCTTTTACTGCCAACTCTTTTTCGGCTAAGAGAAACTTCCCTTTTAGATTTGAAAAAGTGTGGTTATCCCATCCATCCTTGGAAGCTTGTGTTGCTGATTGGTGGAATTCTGAGGTTGACGGTATGACTCTCTTTAGAATAGCTAAAAAGCTTAATATTATAAAGGCTAAAATTAAAATCTAGAATAAAGAGATTTTTTGGGACATCTTTAAGAGTAAAATTTAAATTAAAACTAATATAAAAGTTTAGGATAGAATCCAACAGAATGGGCTATCTGATGAACTGAGGGAGGTGGAAAATTTTCTATTGTCTAAATACCACACCATTATTTCTAATGAAGAGACGTTCTGGAGACAAAGATCTAGAGCCCTGTTCTTGAAGGAAGGTGATAAAAATACCCAATTTTTTCACCTAACTGCTCTTAAGCATAGGGCGGCTAACAGGATATCCAGATTATCCTGTAATAAAGGGATTTTAACAGAGGATAATGATATTATAAAGGAAGCTCTGGAGTATTTTGGCACCCTATTGGGAGAAGCGGATAACTTGGATATTCGTAGTCAAAACATCCTATTGCAAGCTATTCCATCTACCCTAACTGTGGAAGACAATAACTACTTATCCCGTATTCCCTCTAATCAGGAAATCAAAAAGGCGGTGTTTTCATTTCAGGGAGATAAATCTCCTCAACCGGATGGGTTTCCAATGTTTTTCTTCCAATGTTTTTGGCATATTGTGGAGACTGATGTCTGCAAAGGTGTTAAAGAATTATTTGGCTCTAGAAGGCTTCTTAAAGAACTGAATGCTACCTTCATTGTCCTAATCCCGAAGATCCCAGGAGTTGATTCTCTCAATAAGTTTAGGCCCATTAGTCTCTGTAACTGTTTACAAGATTTTATCCAAGGTTTTGACTTCCAGGCTGCTGGAAATTCTTCCTAGAATTATCTTTGTCCAGCAGAATGGTTTTGTCCTCGGTAGACAGATTCTGGACTCCATAATATTTGTTCATGAAAATATCCACTCCCTGAAAGTGGCTAATAATCAGGATTTCTTTCTGAAGTTAGATATGGCTAAAGCTTATGATAGAGTGAACTGGCAATTTCTCCTAAGGATTATGAGAGCATTTGGTTTTGGTGAAAAAGTTATTCAGCTTTGCTCTCAACTTATGGAAACTTCCTCTTCTACTGTTATCATCAATGGATCCCCATCAAGTTTCTTCAAAAGCTCTAGAGGTCTTAGATAGGGGGACCCCATATCCCCTATCTTGTTTACTATTTTAGCTGAAAGTCTAGGTAGATTTATATTTAAAAATGTGGAAGAAGACAATCTTAGAGGTCTAAAACCATCTTCATCCAATTTCACTTGTACTCATGAACAGTTTGTTGATGATTCTATCACTATGGGTGAAGCTACCATTACGGAAGCTAAAAATATGAAGAATGTCTCGAATATTTATGAATCTGCCTCTGGTCAAAAAATTAATTGGGATAAGAGTTCTTTGTTCTTCATCAATACCCCATTCAAAGGAAATTAAGGATTGAAAGAATTCTTGGTTGCAAAATATCTGAGCTTCCCTCTTCTTATCTAGGGCTTCCTCTATGTATTAAGCCCAAGGATTTTTTCTGGAATAAGTTGGTTGATAGATTTAACTCAAAACTAGCTGGTTGGAAAGGGGCAGTCCTTAGTCAAGCAGGCAAAGTTACTCTGCTCAAAGCCACTCTAAAAAACTTACATGTTTATACTCTCAGTTTGTTCAAAATCCCCAAAAAGTTTGTGGAAGCAATTGAAAGAATTCAAAAAAAGTTTCTTTGGTCGGGGGTGGAAGTCAAAAACAAAATTCCCCTTATTGCTTGGAATAAAATATGTTGTCCTAAGGCCTCAGGGGGGTTGGGTTTAAGGAATATTAGCTCTATGAATAAGGCTTTATTAGCTAAACAAATTTGGAGAATGAAAGGGGAGGAAAGAGAATGGAATTTAATCTGGAAAAACAAATATCTTTATATGCAACCTTCTGAGGAAGAATTTCTAGATGATTCTTTTATTGTTGAAGGATCCGCTATATGGAATGTAGTCCAATCAGCTAAAAGTTGGGCTGCTGCTTGTCGAATATGGAACCTTGGGGATGGTAGGAAAATAAGATTTTAGGAAGATAGGTGGATATTGGATAAACCTCTGGAGGAAGTTCCAATCCTTAATGAATGGAAAGACTGGTTCAAAAGAAGGTTTGGGGAGTTGGTCAAAGACTACTCGAGAAATGGGAAATGGATTGATTTTAGCCAACATTGTCCAGGGCTTAAGTTCCTTCAGATTGCTCTCTCTGCTAAAGTTCCTAGAGACAACAAAGATGACAGATTGATATGGAGTGAAACCCCAGATGGGAAATATTCTATGTCCTCAGCTGTGGCTATCCATAATGAATCTGTGGAAGAAATTTCTATTTGGGCTAAAGTCTGGAACAAGAAGTTAGTTCCTAAGGTTAATATCTTTTTTTGGATTTTCATCCAAAACAAGGTTTTAACTCTGGACAACCTTCAAAAGAGAGGTTTTGTTTTTCCTAATAGGTGTTCTCTTTGTTGTAGGGAAAAAGAGACTGCTTACCATATTCTTAATCAGTGTACATTTAGTCAGAAAATTTGGAAAGTCATCTTAAGTAGGTGGAATTTGAGCTGGGTTTTTCCGAATTCCCTAGGGGAATCTTGGCAGCAATGGTACTGCCCTAGTTCTAATCCAAAGATTGTGGAGACTTGGAAACTTACTTTCCCGAATGTTATCTAGAATATATGGAAAGAGCACAATAATAAGACTTTTAGGGATAAAAGTTCTATTCCTGAAGTGGTGGTGGATAAAATTTACAAGAGCATATTTGAATGTATCTATGGTACTGATAATGGACCAGCTGCTAAAGAAGATTTCAATGACAGGTGGAACCTCTCTACTACTACTACTAGTAAGGAGAAGGGAAGAGAAGGTCTTGTTTGGTGTTTTCCTCCTCAGGGGTGGATTAAGGATAACTTTGATGGGGCCTCTAAGGGGAATCTGGGTAAAGCTAGATATGCGGGCATTGTCATGAATTTTGCTGGAAGTTGCTTAGTGGCGGTGGCTAGTCCTTTGGGGAGTCAAACTAGTCATTTTGTCGAAGCCTCAGCTACCCTGAATATCCTAATTATAGCTAAGAATCTTAATCATGATAAAATATGGCTAGAGGGAGATTCACTTAATATTATTCAGTGTTTGAAGGGGGAGTCAGAGCCATCTTGGTTAATTGAAAACATTATCCTGAAAGCTAGGGAAATCATCGCTAGTTTTAAAGAAATAATTATTCAACATGCCTTTAGAGAGAAAAATATGGTGGCGGACTGTCTGGCGAACCTAGGAGTTAATTATGATTCTCAAATGATTTGGCATGGGGAAGATATTAATATGAACATTAAAGAGCTCCTTAGAAAGGACATATTTATGGGGAGGGAAGGACTGCATAATCATGATAGGGTATATGAATAATTTATGATTTGATGGAAAGGTAATGATTACCTGGCAAAGCGGCAGAAACCCAACCATTTTTAATATTACGTCCCACACTTTCTTGGTCATCCTTTTCAAAATCCCGAGTAACTACAGGAAAGAAGTGTTGAGTTTGTAGAGGAACAGAGCTGAGAATCCGAATTTGAATATGGGAGGAGATTTAAGGAGGGAGGAACTGGATAATATGTCAAGATGGAAGGCGATGGTGAAAGTGTGGGCGAAGCTAGAAAAAGGGTCCCTCACAAGCTTTATGGAGAAGCTGGTGGATTAGGACAAAGGTAGGGTGAATCTTGCCGTTTCCGAAATTTCTAAAAAATTGGTGTAATGGGTCCTTTAAAATATATGGGGTTAAGTTCAAATTGGATGCGGGACTCATAGCTACTATGACTGGCATGCCCCATTCTAGGCTTAATTTTTTTAGAGACCTCAAAGTCTCCAATAACGTGGTTAATTTGTTCCCACGTAAGGAAAAAGAGGGCTAGAATTGGCAAAGCCACAGAGGGTTACTATGAAGCTTCTAATATCAATAAAATCTGGGGCTGGGTTTTGAATGCCATAATGGAATATATCACTGTTGAGGGACGATTTTCTAGGGCCCACACTTACCACTTTGTTCTTTTAAACCATTTTAGACATGACAAAAGGGTCTCCCTGCCCTACTACCTTTTCAGGTCCCTTTCAAGGTCCCTCAATAAACACAGTAAGAATCCCTCTAATCCGGTTCTCCATTGCGGGCTTTTGCTACTCATTTATGAGCACTGTAAAACCCTCGCCATTCTAGAAAACAAGAGGTTATCCGCCTCTCCGGGGAAGAGAAAGCTAGAGGGAGGCGATTCCAGCAAGGAAAAGGCATCTTCTAGCAAAAAAAGTAAGAGTGCCTCTGGGACGGAAACTCATGAAGAAAAGATTGAAATAGAGGAAATTGGAAAAGAAGGCAGCGAAATGGATACAGATGATTCTGATGGTGAAGACAGCTGGAAAGATGAGGAGGTGGGTATTGAGGAAGAAGGTGGTGAGAATGAGTCCGATAATGAAAGCCCTATCCACAGTGATTGCCTTGGCAAGGACAACAACCACCCTATGGAGGATGTGGAGTACAAGGATAATGAGGAAAAATATGTATATTTTGAGAGGGAGGAGAATAAGGATCCTGAGAAGGATATGACTAAGGACAGTTTAAATGAGGATAAGGAAAGTGCGGGTAAAGGGTTATTCTTGGATAACCTTAAAAAACTCAGTGAGGCGAGACTGGATTATGATAGATGGACCTATGAACTCTTGAAGAACCTGGAAAAAAATGGGAAATAGACGGACAAGAAGAGGGAGGATGATGACAGGGATCAGATAAAATGGAAGCAGGATATGGAGGAGAAAGTTAAATCGCAGGAAGAAGGGAGTGTGACGATGAAAAATTTGCTGGGTATCATTCCGAATATCCTGTCAGTAGTCACTAAAAACTTGGAGGATATTGCTAAGTTCTTTGATAATTCCAGTTCTCCTAAACCAGTGGTGGACCTTGACATGGATGAAGATACTATCTAGATTGGCAGTGGTGAAGCTACTCTAGCTAGTGCTGCTAAGAGGACCAGGGCAAGTGTCAAGAAAGTTGTGGCTGCTTCTGCTAAGGATATCCCTAATCTTAGGGAAAACATCAAAGAACTACATGGGATTAGCAACACCCTGGCTAATGCCCTAAAAAAATCAATTATTTTCTTCTCTTGGGTCAGGTTGGTTTTGCTGGATTTGTGGGGCTTTAGCCGGTTATCTATGATTTTTTGATGTCTTTTCATCGGTTTGTCCTTTTTTGTCTCTTTTTGCTTTATCTGCTAAGTTCCATTTGTAAAGGGTTTTGGGGCCCCTTCAAAACCTGTTTTTACCTTAATCAAAAATATCTGACTTCTCTTAAGCAAGGAAATAGCTCTCTTTGAGTAACCTCCCCATCATAGTGGTATCAGAGCTTCCAAGATTTGGGAAGAAGCCAACATATGACAGACACTGAATCAATAGGAGAGAATAGTTTAAGGATGGTGACCAATGTAGAGTTAGCAAACAAGGTAGAAGACCAAGAAGAAGAAATTAGGCTCCTCAAAGAAAGATTATTACAACTGGAGAGTAAACTAGATGCAGTTGAAGATAAAACTGAGAAAGTGACAATCAAGGTCAATGAAGGGAAGGGAAAATAACTTGTAGAAGAGGATAACACTCCTGAACCAGAGCCTATTCTACCTAAAGAACCTTTCCTTAAAGAAATTAAAGCCTTAGGAGGAAAATCCCTAGAATGAGTGCCACATTTTTGTGGGAAAATGAAGCCTGAGGTAGTCCTAGAATGGATAGAGGGGTTGGAGAATCACTTTGAATGTGATGGAATCAGTGAGGCACAAAAGGTGAAGGTGGCCAAGTCTAGATTGAGAGGGGCAACATTGACTTGGTGGAAATTTATCCAAGAAGAGAGGCAAAAAGAGGGAAAGAACCCATAGCTACGTGGAAGGGCATGTTAGCCAAGGTGAAAGAGGCATACATCCCTGAGGATTATGAGATCCAATTGCACAAGAGGAGACAACATTTGAGGCAAAGAGACTTGGATGTAAGCAGCTATATTGAGGAATTTTAGAAGTTGTGTTTAATATCCAAGGTAGTAGAGGATAAGAACATCAAGGTAGCCAGATACTTAAATGGCTTGAGATGGAATATCCAAGAGGAATTAAGCTTGTTATGACCCAACACCATGCACAAGCTCTATCAGTTGGCACTAAGAGTGGAAGTAAAGAGCAAGAAGAAACAAGAACAAAGAAACAAAGGCAGAGTTAGGGGAAGAGATGGCAGAGGTCAGAGAGGTAGTTTTTGTGGAAGAAGCATAGACCAAAGATCCCAAGGGAATCCAAGTTGGTTGAGCAAAGTGGGGATTCCAATAGCAAGAGAAGCTATAGAGGAAGGGGATCTGGAAACTCTAGTAGAGGAAGGTCTAGTGAATTAAGAAGAGGGTCCTATTTTGCCACCATGAAGTGCTACAACTGCCATCAACTTGGACACTCGGCCTATAGATTCCCTGAGAAATATTCTTCATCCCAAGGAGGTGAGAGGAGAGTAAATTATGCTCAAGAGGATGCAACAAACATGAAATAATTAGAAGTAAGCTTGGATTCAGAGGTTACAGAGAACCTCATGATAAGGAGAGTCTTGATCAAAGAACCGGTTACGGAGGAACCTAGCCAAACGAGATCCTTGTTCAGAATAAAATGTAAGATCATGGGAAAGGTATGTCAAGTGGTAGTGGATTTAGGATCCATAGACAAAATAGTGTCAGAGGAAGCGGTGAGTAAACTCAATTTGCCAAGAATCCCACATAGTGATCCCTATAGAGTTACATGGCTCAACAAGGGGCAACATGTTCTTGTAAATGAACAAACCTGGGTTGAGTTCACCATTGGAGGTTACAAAGTAAAAATATTATGTGATATCTTACCCATGGATTCTTTCCACCTACTCCTAGTGATGTAGAGGTCTTGTGCCTAGCTCTCCAATTCACCCTTACTCACCCCAACTCCTCTACTCACCCTTCTACTCAAGCTCCTCCAAGGAAACTTGTTAGGGTACACTCCTTAGACCTCCAAGGCCTAAAATCTACTGGCTTTCCTCCTAGGTATATCCTCTTTAGGTTTCTTGTTGGTTTTGACCCAAATCTTTGATTTTGAGATGGTCTCCTACTAGGTTCCCAAAGCTCCAACTAGGCTCCAAAGACCTCCACCACGGATCTTCACTCTAAAAGTGTGTTCAAAGGTTCTGGTACTATTCTATAGGTATTTTCAAGGTTATTTTATGCATTTACAAGGTCCTCACCTTCCTCCCAAGCCCTAGGATTTCAACTTGATTCTACTGGCTGCTATTAGGCATATTTGACTAGCCCTTCTTGGACTATTTTTTGGTATTTTTCCACAACATTTCCTAACAACCCCCCAAATATTTTTACATATTTAGATACCCATTTGGAAGTTAAACAATATCACAAATTTTCCCATCTGGGTTTTTTGTACAACTAGGGTAACTGAAAAAAGAGTTATTTTTAAGGGGTTTAGGGCTTCCAGGCAGTTTTGGAAGATGTGCTCCAAACTCTTCACCAGTAAAAATAACCAAACCAAAAAGTCTTGGATTATTTTGGTACACCCATAGACCTTACCAAAACACTATGGCTTGCTGGGGTATCACTTCTCCATGGCATTGAAAATGAGCAATCTCTGCTACCCCCACACACTAGCTACAAGCTTGTGTGTTATTCATCTCACCATTCTCCTCCTTGTGGCCTGCAAAAACACAAAATGCCTACTATAAAAATATTTAAATATCCTACCCAAGCCATCCAATGGATTTCAACTTGTTCCATTCATGGATGCTCAGGTAAAATGCATTTTTACAATCAAAACCCCAAATTTCAAGGTTTGTGAGCAATTTTTTACAAAAACAGTGATAACTTTTGATCCAAAGCACTTCAGACCTTCATATTATACTTGTTGGAAAGGTAAAAAAAATTTATAACTTCCTATGCTACTATGAGAACCATACCAGACCTTATAGGTTGTACACAATAAAAAATTCAAAGCACAAACAGCCCAAATGTGAGAAAAAAACATAGGAAACCCTTGGCAAATGAATTGAATGCAAACCAAAAGTTGATTAACCTATTATTGGAGATGATTAGAAGGTTTTATACACCACTTTAATTTGGTTCCAACCAAATTTCAATGCCATTTCCTTCATGGGCAACTTCTGCCTAAAAAATGCAAAAATTGTCATGACCAATTTTTTGAATACTTTTACCTATGAGTGCAAAAACATACTCCAAGGCTCTCAAGGCCTAAAAAATCACTCAAATGGCATCGCACAATGGATTTAAACCATTTACAAATATTATATAAATTTTCCAGGTATCCACCTGGTACAAACCAAAAATTGACATTTTGAAAAATATTTCAGGATAATGACAATTTTGGATCCTTAGCACAACAAAAGTGTGGACAACCAAACTATGGCTTCAAAAATAATCAAAGGATTTATTCCACCTTATTACAACATAAAATAACTTGAAATCACACAAAAATTGTAAAATGCAAGAAAAGACAACTTTGACCTAGGTGCTCTGCACCATACTCCCCTGGGGTAAGGAACTCAAGTCCCTTGAGTTATCAGGTTTGCTAGTTGCACTCCATGATGAATTATGTCAGCTTCTGACATCCAAATAGCCTCTAAATTAGGTAGACCTGCCCACTTCACAAGATAATGTTTGTAGATGCCCTTTCTTGTCTTCTTGATCACCTTGGTATCCAAGATGCTTTCCAACTGAACCGGTTGACTAATTGGTAAATCCTTTACCCAATCCTCTTCAGATTGCAATGTGGTATCCATCTAAGAGGTATAAGATTCTCCTTTATAGGGATACAAGTCACAAATATTGAAAATGGGAGATATGGCCAAAGAAGGAGGTAGTTCAACCTCATAGGCATTTTGGCCAAACTTATGCACAATCTTGAGTGGCCCAATCTTCTTCATCATCAACTTGGTTGGTTGTGCTTTTGTAAGTCTTTCCTTTCTGAGATAAGCCAAAACTAAGTCTCCAACCTTAAATTTCAAGTTCCTCCTTGATTGATCAACTTGTTCCTTATATTTTTCTGATTTTTGTTGCAAGGACTGTCGTACTTTGTCATGAATTTCCTTAATACCTTCAGCAAAACTCTCTCCTTGAGCACTCTTATGGGTCATTGTACTGATATCACTAAGTTCTAAGACACCTCTAAGATGCATTCCATAAACAATTTCAAAAGGACTTTTGCTTGTGCTCCGGTTGACTAAATCATTGTATGCATACTTTGCTTGGCTGATCACCAAGTCCCAAGTCTGACCATGCTTCTTAGTGAGACACCTTAGGAGATTACCCAAGGACCTATTGACCACCTCAGTCTAACCATCTGATTGTGGATGGTAGGCAGATGAAAATGAGAGTCTAGTACCCAACTTCTTCCATAAGGTTCTCCAAAAGTGACTCAAAAACTTAACATCCCTATCACTCACAATGCTAACTGGAAGTCCATGGATTCTTACTATTTCTTTGAAGAAAAGACCTACAATATAGGTGGTATCATTGGTACTCTTACAAGGGATGAAGTGAGCCATTTTGCTGAATCTATCTACCACCACATAAACACTATCAAATCCTCTTAGTGTTCTTGGTAAACCCAACACAAAGTCCATGCTCAAACATTCCCAAGGCCTTTGGGGTATGACTAAGGGCTGATATAAACCTGCATTACTTGCTGATCCTTTTTCTCTTTGACATATGGCACATTGTTCAACAAATCTCCTTACTTCTGATTGCAACTTGGGCCAATAGTAGAACCGGCTAACATGTTCCATTGTTTTATCATTGCCAAAATGACCTCCTAGACCCCCTTGATGTTTCTCTTGAATGATGTTTTGTCTCATAGATTATTGGGGTATACAAAGGAGATGTCATTTAAACAACAAACCTTCCTGTATCATATACTTTGAGTAGGAAACATGAGAAGTGTTAGAAAAATCAGAACATGTAGCATATATATCAGCAAAATCTTTGTCTTCTTTGTAGAGGTCTCTCAACTCCTCCAACCCCACACTATGCAATTTAACCTCTTGTATGGTCATGAATCTCCTACTAAGTGCATCAACAACTTTATTTGAGGTGCCCTTCTTATGCTTTATAGTGAAGGTATAAGATTATAGGTATTCTACCCACTTGAGGTGCTTCTGATTCAACTTCTCTTGTCCATTGAGAAAATTAAGGGCATGGTTGTCAGTATAGACCACAAACTCTGTGGGTAGCAAGTAATGATGCCACTTCTTCAAGGCTTGCACCATGGAATATAACTCCAAGTAATACATAGAGTACTTTTTTTTTGCTTCATTCAACTTTTCAAAGAAAAAGGCTATGGGAAGACCCTCTTGACTCAAAACAACCCCTATTTCTCTTTGACTAGCATCACACTCAACTGTAAATAACTGATTGAAATCAGGTAACCTAAGGGTAGTTAGCTCATCTATCTTCTTTTTCAAAAACTCAAATCCCTTTTGGGCCCACCTAAACTTACACTTGACTCCCCCTTTGATAGTATTGAGCACAGGAGCACACACATGACTAAAGTTTCTTACAAACTTCCTATAAAAGGATGCTAACCCATGAAAGCTCCTAACACCATTGATATTCTTAGGTGTAGTCCAACTAAGGATTGCCTCAACCTTACTAGGATCCATTTTTAGACAACCTTGTGAAATGACAAAACCAAGATATACAAGTTCAGTCTTGAGAAACTCACACTTTTCAAGGTTGATTTTGAGTTGTGCCTTTTTTAGCTTCTTCAAGACCATCTCCACATCCTTGAGATGTTCTTCTTTGGACCTACTAAAGATTATAATATCATCAAGATATACAATCACAAATTTACCTATGAACATAGCCAAAACTTCATTCACGAGCCTTTGAAAGGTGCTAGGTGCATTGGTAAGGCCAAATGGCATGACCAACCACTCATAGAGGCCGGCATTGGTCCTAAAGGTTATCTTCCATTCATCCCCTGGTCTGATTCTTATCTGATGATAACCTGATTTTAAATCCACCTTTGTGAATTAGCTTGCACCCCCAAGATTGTCCAACAGGTCTTCTATCCTTGGCATATGGAAACGGTACCTTATAGTGATCTTATTGATTGCTCTGGAATCTGTACACATTCTCCATTTTCCCCCTTTCTTGGGTGCTAGGATAGTAGGTATAGCACATGGACTCAAACTCTTTTTGATGAATCCTTTGTCCAAGAGCTCCTGCACTTGTTTGGCAATTTCTTCATTTTGACTAGGTGTCATTTTGTAGGCAGCCTTGTTAGGCAAACTTGCCTCTGAAATCAGGTCTATTTGGTGATTTACATCCCTCATTGGTGGCAAAGAATCAGGTAGATATTCTCCTATTACTTCTGCATATTGTTTGAGTAGACCCTTTACCTCTTGTGGCACTTCTTCCATTGGATCTGCCTTACCTTCTTCACTAGGTTTGAGCACAATAGCATATCCTTGATCTCCTTCTTGTTTCATCACCTTAAGAAACTCTTTCCCACTCATCATCATCACACTTGATCCCACTTTTGTTTCCTCTTTTGGATCATGTAATGGATCCATTTGATACCTCTTACCATTCTTGATAATGATATAGCTATTCTTTTCTCCATCATGTTGAGCCTTTACATCAAATTGCCATGGATGTCCCAACAGCAAATGGAAAGCATCCATAGGCAATATATCACATAAAATCTTGTCCTTATACTCACCAATCTCATAGTCTACCCATGCTTGCTCATCAACTAAGACATGTTGGCCCCGGTTGAGCCATGACACCTTGTAGGGAGTGAGATGTGGTAGCCTCTTTAACTTGAGTTTATCCACCTTTTCAGTTGAAACTATATTCTCAATTGAACCTAAGTCTACAATCACTTTGCAAATCTTGCCTTGAGACTTACAAGTTGTTCTAAACAAACTCTTCCTTTGTGGTGGCTCTTGAGCTTGAGGAATCTTCAACAAAGACCTCCTTAGCATTAGACTTTCACCATCTGTCATTGGGCCTGCCTTGCTGAGAGGGGAAGACACACTTTGATTGTCTTCTTCCTGCACTAATTGTGTTCTTCTCTCACCCATGTATGAGTGTGAAGAGCTGGTTGCTTTCTCCGGACACCTTCCCATTGTGTGGCCAACTTGATTACAATTGTAACATCTACTAGTGAAAACTAAATTTCCTCTTCCTGAGCTTCCAAATCTGCCCCTAGAATTGTTTCTTCCTCTAAAGGATCCTCTAAATGGCCCCCTTGAAGAGTCTCCACCACCTTCTTGCCTATAGTTTTCTTCATTCCTTGATGTTTGCTATCCTCTACTAAAAGTTCCCCTTCCTCTAAAGGATCTGCCACCTCTAAACTTTTGATTTTGTTCACTCCTCTTGATTTTGTCTTATGCCCTTAATGCTAACTGAAAACACTTATGAACAGTATCAAGAGTAAGGATATTGATTTCATCTTGTATATTTTGTCTCAATCCATTCATGTATCTATCCAATTTCTCCACCTCATTCTCATACTTCTTAGCTCTGAGGCTTAGCTTATGGAATTCTTTCATGTAAGCATTGACATCTAGCTCCCTTTGCTTCAGATTTTGTAGTCTCTTATGAATTTGAACTTCATAATCTCCTGGAAGGAATTGTGCCTTAAGTCTGATCTTCATACGCTCCCATGAAGTTATCTTCTTTTTGCCTTCTTGTATCCTTTCTTCTTGCATCATATTCCACCAAACCAATGCTGATCCTCTCATTCTTGATTTGGCCACATTAACTCTTTTCTCTTCTGCTACCTCTTTATAAACAAAATGATTATTGAGAGCTTCTATCCAATCTAGTAACTCTTCTCCATTGAGGTTTCCTCCATATGTGGATAATCCATCCAGATTGTCCTTAGAAATGGATTTGACTGCATCTAGAAATAACTTTTGGTCTTGAGGCATAGCTATTGCTGCTAGTTCCTCTCCATCCTCCACTTCTTCATCAGTCTCATCACCTCATTCTTTCTTAACCTTTCCCTTCTCCTTCTTTGCCTCTCTGGTTCCTCTACTTCCTTCTGTATCCTTCTATCATCTCTGCCACCATCTATCCGATGGCTTCTGGAGTCATTGCCTTTGGAGGCATTGAACTTGCTTCCGAATCTTCACAATCTAACATACACCAAATCTTTCAAAGAATGGCTTTGATACCACTCTGATGAAGAGGTCTTGTGCCTAGCTCTCCAATTCACCCTTACTCACCCCAACTCCTCTACTCACCCTTCTACTCAAGCTCCTCCAAGGAAAATTGTTAGGGTACACTCCTTAGACCTCCAAGGCCTAAAATCTACTGGCTTACCTCCTAGGTATAGCCTCTTGAGGTTTCTTGTTGGTTTTGACCCAAATCTCTAATTTTGAGATGGTCTCCTACTAGGTTCCCAAAGCTCCAACTAGGCTCCAAAGACCTCCACCAAGGATCTTCACTCTAAAAGCATGTTCAAAGGTTATGGTACTATTGTGTAGGTATTTTCAAGGTCATTTTATGCATTGACAAGGTCTGCACCTTCCTCCCAAGCCCTAGGATTTCAACTTGCTTCTACCGACTGCTATTAGGCATATTTGACTAGCCCTTCTTGGACTGTTTTTTGGTATTTTTCCACAAAATTTCCTAACAAACCTCTAGATATTTTTACATATTCAGATACCCATTTGGAATTTAAACAAAATCACAAATTTTCCCATATGGGTTTGTCGTACAACTAGGGTAACTGAAAAAGAGCTATTTTTAAGGGATTTAGAGCTTCCAGGCAGTTTTGGAAGATGTGCTCCAAACTCTTCACCAATCAAAATCACCAACCCAAAAAATATTGGATTATTTTGGTACACCCATAGAACTTTCCAAAACACTATGTCTTGCTGGGGTATCACTTCTCCATGGCATTGAAAATGAGCAATCTCTGCTGCCCCCACATACTAGCTACAAGCTTGTGTGTTATTCATCTCACCCATTCTCCTCCTTGTGGCCTGCAAAAACACAAAATGCCTACTCTAAAAATATTTAAAGAGCCTACCCAATCCATCCAATGGATTACAACTTGTTCCATTCATGGATGCTCAGGTAAAATGCATTTTTACAATCAAAACCCCAAATTCCAAGGGTTTGTGAGCAATTTTTTACAAAAACAGTGATAACTTTTGATCCAAAGCACTTCAGACCTTCATATTATACTTGTTGGAAAGGTAAAACAAATTTATAACTTCCTATTCTACTATGAGCACTGTACCAAACCATACAGGTCATACAAAATCAAAAATTCAAAGCACAAACAGTCCAAATGTGAGAAAAAAACATAGGAAACCCTTGGCAAATGAATTGAATAAAAACAAAAAGTTGATTAACCTATTATTGGAGATGATTAGAAGGTTTTATACACCACTTTAAGTTTTTTCCAACCAACTTTGAATGCCATTTCCTTCATGGGCAACTTTTGCCTAAAAAATGCAAAAATTGTCATGACCAATTTTTTGAATACTTTTACCTATGAGTGCAAAAACACACTCCAAGACTCTGAAGGCCTAAAAAATAACTCAAATGGTATCCCACAATGGATTTAAACCATTTCCAAACATTCTAGCAAGTTTCCAGGCATCCACCTGGTACAAACCAAAAATTGACATTTTGAAAAATATTTCAGGATAATGACAATTTTGGATCCTAAGCACAACAAAAGTGTGGACAACCAAAATATGGCTTCAAAAAGCATAATAGGATTTCTTCCACATTATCACAACATAAAATAACTTGAAATGACACAAAAATTCTAAAATGCAAGAAAAGACAACTTTGAGCTAGGTGCTCTGCACCACCTAGGTAGGACATGGCAGTTTGACAAAAAGGCAATACATCATGGAGAGAAGAATGCTTATACCTTCCAAAAAGATGGAACCACCTACAAAATCTAGTCCATAGGAGACCAAGTAGAGGGCAGATCCAAAGGTCCTAATGTGATGTTGGTTGGTGAGAAGGAGTTCATCAACACACTTAAAGAGGGAGAAGGAGTGAGGTTTGCCATTATTGTGAAGCCAAAAGAGGACAGAAAGGAGAAGAAGGTGAGAATTCCTAAAGAAGTGCAATAGGTTCTAGATCAGTTTGAGGACATCATTAGTGATGGAACACCAGCTACATTGCCTCCTCAATGTGCCATAAGTCATCAAATAGAATTTATACCTGGAGCTTCCTTACCCAATAAGGCAGCTTATAAAATGACACCAGATCAAAACAAAGAGATAGCCAGGCAAATACAAGAACTCCTAGATAATGGTCTAATAAGGAAGAGCATCAGCCCATGTGCAGTACCCACCATTTTGGATCCAAATAAGGGAGGTACTTGGAGACTTTGCACTGACTCTAGAGCCATAAACCAAATTACTATTAGATATAGATTTCCCATCCCAAGAATTGAAGACTTGATGGATTGTTTGGGAGGTCCTCAATACTTCACTAAGATATATCTTAAGAGTGGTTACCACCAAATTATAATAAAGGAGGGTGATGAATGGAAGACAACCTTCAAGACTACATAAGGACTTTATGAATGGCTTGCTATGCCATTTGGACTCACAAATGGCCCTAGCACATTCATGAGACTCGTGAATGAAGTAATCAAAGACTACATTGGTAAATTTGTTGTTGTTTACTTAGATGACATCTTAATTTTTAGCAAGTTTAAATATGAGCATCTTAAGCATATAGAGATTATCTTGAGTAAACTATGTGATGAACAACTAACCATCAATTTGGAGAAATGTGAGTTTATGAAATGGGAATTGGTGTATCTTGGGTTTGTAGTCTCAAGAGGTGATTTGAAGATGGATACCTCTAAGGTGGAAGCTATAATCAGTTGGCCTACACCTAGGACAACAAGTGAAGTGAGAAGTTTCCATGGCTTGGCTTAGTTTTATAGAAAGTTCATTAGAGGGTTCAGTGAAATATGTGCACCCATGCTTGAGACAATCAAGGGAGGTGTGAGAGCTAAGTTTGTATGGACAAAGGAAGAACAAAGAGGCTTTGATCTCTTGAAGACAAAGGTGGCTACTCAACTGATACTTATCCTACCATGTTTTGACAAACTCTTCACAATTGAATGTGATGCAAGCAACATAACGGTTGGAGTAGTTTTGAGTCAAGACAATAGACCGGTTGCCTTCTTCAGTTAGAAACTCAATGATGCAAATAAAAGGTATTCCTCATATGATTTGGAATTTTATGCACTTGTCCAATCACATAGGAAGTGGAGGCATTATTTGTTACCTAAGGAATTTGTCGTTTACACTGATAATCAAGCTCTTAGCTTGCTTAATTCACAAGAAAAGTTAAACCATAGACATATTAAATGGGTAGAGTATTTGTAGTCAGATACCTTTACCATCAAACACAAGAAAGGACAATGTAACAAGGTAGCTAATGCATTGAGTAGGAGATTACTAACAGTGCAAGAAGTGCAGCTCAAAAGCATTGGAGTGGATAGCTCCAAGAATTTGTATGAGGAAGATGAAGATTTTGCTGCTGCCTACAAGGTTTGCCAAGGATTTGGAAACCATTTCCATAGTGAGTATGCAAACTACACCTTGGAAGATGGCCTTTTGTTCAAAGGAGGGCAGCTATGTGTGCCTAGAGGGTCTATGAGGGAAAACTTGATGCAAGAAAAACATAATGGATTCTACTTTTGGCCTAAGATGTAAAGAGATATCAAAAGATATGTGGAGAAATGTGTGGTTTGTCAAAGCTAAGGGTACATCTTTGAATGTTAGTCTTTATCAGCCTTTACCTATTCCCAACCGGCCATGGGAGTGTTTAAGTATGGAATTTGTGGTTGGTTTGCCAAAAACCAAATCAGGTTTTGATAGCATCTATGTTGTGGTAGGTAGATTTAGTAAGATGGCACATTTTATTCCATGGAAGGTCACTCATGATGCCAGCCACATTTCTCATTTGTTTTTCAAAGAGGTTATTAGGATTCGTGGTTTACCTATCAACATTGTGTCAGATAGGGATGCAAAGTTTATTGGTCATTTTTGGAAGACTTTGTGGCAAAGATTAGGTACTAATTTGTCTTTCAGTTCAGCCTATCTTCCCCAAATAGATGGTCAAACTAAGGTGGTTAATAGAACACTTGGGAATCTACTTAGATGCCTAACAAAAGAGTATGGTCAAGCTTGGGATCAGACCATCCATCAAGCAAAATTTTCTTATAATGATAGTGTGAATAGGTCCACTGGTAAAAGCCCTTTTGAGGTGGTGTATGGAATTCATCCTAGAGGAGTTTTGGAACTTATAGATGTGGGAAAGATGGGACAACAGAGTGGACATGCCTTGGACATGGCCCAATCAATGCGAGAGGTTCATGAATAGGTTAGGATAGCCCTATTGGACACTACTCAAAAGATCAAAGACAAGGTGGATGAGAAAAGGAAAGATATCCAATTTGTTGTTGGTGATATGTTGATGGTTCATTTGAACAAAGCAAGAATTTAGAAAGGTGTCCCTAGTAAGCTTCAGATGAGGAGGATAGGTCCTTGTAAAGTTTTGGCCAGGTATGGCAGCAATGCATACAAGGTAGACTTACCCAGTGATATGGCTTTGTCACCCATTTTCAATGTGGAAGATTTGGTGCAGTATAAGGGCACACTTCTAGTAGAAGATAGTAGAATTTCAGAGGTCTCTCAAGCACTTTCAGACCTGCCCTTACTAGCTGCATCCATTCCCCAAGTCGAGAAGGTGTTAGATTCTAGGATTTTGAAGAAATCAAGGCATACCACCTACATGGAGTACTTGGTCAAGTGGCAGCACCTTCCAGCATCAGGGGCTACTTGGATACCTAAGGAAAACTTCTCTAAGCATGGAATTCCATTTTCTTTGTTGCCTCAAGGAGTCACTTGACTTCTTTTCTTTGAGGGAGTATGGTGCAGGAGCACCTAGTATTGAGTCCAGTTTCTTCATTTTGGTGTGTTTGTTCATAGGTTGGTTTGTAATGGTTAATAAGAGTCTTCTATTAGGTCTTAATATGTTTTTGTAGTTCTTGGGTAGGTTGAATGTCCTTAGGATGATGCATTTTCTCAATTTTGGCTTATCATCTTAGATGGTTTGGAGGAGAGAATAAAGCATGTAAGGCAAAAATGCACTTTTTGGCAAAAGTTGTCAAAGTTGCTTAACAACTTTTTGCAATGTTGAACAACTTTTTGCATTTTTGTGCAAAGGGTGGCTTAGGGAACCGATAGAGAGTTAGTTAGACCAAAAATGGCATATAAAAGCTTTGAGAATAAATGTAATGAGATTTTTCAATGCCTGGAGTAGATTGGAATACATTTTGAGACCATTTTTGAAGTGTTACATTGCATTTTGTCAAGAATTAGAGCAGCAATCTGTACTTAATGGATCGATTGCATTGTTGTAACTTTATTGTTGTTTTTTACATGTTATTTTAGTGCTCAAGAAGCAATTTGATTATTTTATTTGTAGGTTTGAATTGATTTTCCAATTTTATAAGCTCTCGGCCTGAGTAAGGGTTTGAGAGGCCCAAACATGGTTCTAGCTTGAAATCCTTTGCATTATTCTCAATAGCCCTTGGGACTCGAGCCATGGAACCTTTGTACCATGTATATAACTTTTATTTTCCTTTGGAGGTCAATGAAAGGCCAATGAGAATCATTTCCTAGGTGAGCTCAGTCATAGCCCGGTTAGGAAATGAATGAGATTATGCAAGTGTTTGCAGGAATGAGTAGGGTTGGATTTGTAGAGTGTTTGGGATGAACAAGTGATGTGTGTCACAATATATGTGTGAATTTAGAGGTGTGTAAGATCAAGGAAGACACCTAACCCTTGGAAAGAGACCAAAACAAGCCCAAAACCACTTAAAACAAGCATTTCTCGGGTTCCCTACCTATATGGTGAGACTGAGTTTCCTAAATTCAGAAGTTGGAAAGTAATTCCAAAAGGGTATCCTGATCAAAAAATACTTTGTGTGGGTCTTTAGAGAAATTAGGAGAAAATCCTCAAAAACCGGTTAGGTAGGGCTAATTGGGGCTCTAGGGCTACTAGGCCTAGAAAATAGGAAAAGGAAGAAGCGACGGGGAAAAGAATGAAACCATCACACAAAACCAATTGATTGACCTTGAAAAACATCTCAAGTACCTACTACACCCTCTGCAAGCACTTGTCAAGAGTTTTAGAGTGTAAGGTTGGATTTACCCTAGTGAATCTTAACCTTGTTTGAGCAACAAGTGAGCACACCTGGATTGGGAGCACTCCTAGAGAGCTTAGGTGTCTAAATTGACTAGAAGACAATATAAACAAAGTATGAAGCCAACAAGGATAACATCTAACTGCCCTTAAGCAAGGAAATGGCTCTCTTTGAGTAACCTCCCCATCAGATTTTCATCACATTCTGTATTTGATTATAGTGGGCTGGAATACTTGGTATTAGTCATTCCCCACTTAGGTCATTCACCACTTAGGTCATTCCCCTCTCACCCAACCTTATAGGCTACTCTGGAGGGTAGTCCTACTAAAGGTGTTGTCCTAATTGCAATAAATGAAATAGTGAGTCTAACTTTTGATCACCCAATTAAGGAGAGAGCATACGTCTATCACAAAACAAATTGGATATGGTGTTTATTAACCTTTTAATAAAAATAGATGCCTAATTTTTTCAAAGGAAATAAGTCAAAAAGACACTACAAGCATCATTAGTAGTTTTAAAATTGTCCTTTGACAGTGTATTGTTTCAAATTTTCAGTTTTTTACAAAGTTAAGGGTACTTGCAAACATAAAAGCGCAAATTAGTCTTGGAAAATCAAAATTCTACAATCAGAAATGAATGTGCAAAAATAGACCATCTATGTGCTATTTTGTTCAACTGATGTTGAAAGGGAAATGAGGTGATGCACCTAGATTGAAATGATACTTTCCCTACCTATAATTGCACAAAAATTCAATGAAGAAACCTCAAAGAATACATAGTTCCCTATTCTTAATAAGTTCCTAAGACATATGAGATCAGAGCTCAATGAAGAACTAAGAGGGACTAAAACATCCACAAACAATTCCTATAAGCAGAGTTGATACAACATACAAATCAAACAAAACTAATAGGAAATCAAATTCATAACAAAGGCAAGACAATGCACAAGGTAAATGAACTTGGGAAGAGGTAAAAAAGACTAGCTTAATTGATGCAAAGGAAAGGTAAATTTACAGTTACATAAATCATATTTTTGTAAGAGAAAAAGGGAGAAGATCCTCTAAAAAGGTTACAAAATTTTCCTTTGTAGTTCAGGCATAACTAGAATAGAACCCTATGTTCAGAAAACCTAACCAACTAGGGTTAGGTTACAAAAAGAGAGGAGAATCAGATCAGAACAAATGATCTGATGTGCACATCTGCAAATATCTCCTAGAACTAGGAAAGAGCACCAATCTTTGAAAAAAGGGAGAATCTTTGCATTGAAGGTACCTGAATGCTATCTGCCAGCCCTAAAAGTCTTCAACATATAATGAATGGCATAGGTGGCATCTAGAAATCTTCTACAGAGTTATGGAAAAGTTATGGTGGAAGTCCAATGGTCGCTTGAAAGTGGTTGAGAAGGATTTGATTGTATTTAGGCCACCGACAGTATAGAAACTAATTTTCGATCATAAATTTGACAAGCAACCCCGGGTACCATTTAATTTTAACGTCCACCTTAGATTTGAATTTGGACCGCATGATCATCCTCCTTGTGCGCAGATAGATGGCATAGATTGTGCCATGAGGTCTTCAAAAATCCCTAAAAGAGTTTTTAAAATAGGACCATTTAAAATAGCTGGCCCCATCAGCCTTATCGTTGTTTTGCAGCCTAAAAAAAAAACCTTTTATGTTACCGATTTGAAACAACAAAAACACCTCCTGGTAGCGCTAGCCTTTTCCTTTATACCACTTATGTTTTATCACTATTTCATGGCCTTGAATGTAACATTAGCCCTGACCACCACAAAATAGCGATTGCATTTGTTTTGACTTGGTTGCTTCACTGTTTCGTAGCCTAGACCTCACCTTTGGTCTCCCTTTCTACGAAAAAGCGAAAACAAACTTAACTTTCACCGCAAATGACCATATCGCCATTTCATGAAGAGGACCCCACCATGAGCCTTCCTCGCAGCGAACTGGCAAAAAAATTTATACTTGAACCTGGGCATTGCAATTTCACAGCCTTGAACCGATGATCAACCTTGACTGTCGTGAAACTGCGAAAACCCTTGTCTATCACATGACTGCATTGTTGTTTCACAAGATTGGATGTAAATCGCTTTTGACTACTGCAAAACACCAAAACGGTTATCACAATATCATGGGGGGAACAAAAAGGTAAGTTCCCCATGCTCTGATATTGCGATAAGCTTAAAGAACCTCCGCTAGCTAGTAGCGGGTAAAAAGAGATCGGACTCGAGATGAAAAGGGAAACCTTTAGCCAATAGACTGAAGTGAACTTGACCGCCCTGTCCGGTCAACAATGAAAAATAATTAAGGATGGAAAATGTTTTAAGGAAAAAAGCCTTAAGGGTTTAGGGCTTATGCCTTAGAGATTTTAGCAAGGTTTTAGCCATTGAAGATTTCTCAGATCGGTTATCTGCATGGCTAAGGTTGACATGAAAATGGTCAACATTTTTAGCAACTTAAAGGGGGTGGCAAGCCTGCTTGGCATATAAGACCAGAAGGTTGGGATATCCATTGGGTACAAAGTCAAGATTGAAAAAAGAATATCTATCTCTGCCCTTGCAACCTACAAAAAATAAAATATTTTCCATTCTAAGGAAGAATAGCCTATTCTCGCACACTTCTTGGAAAGCTGGAAGCAGACTAATATTTACAAGAGAAAAAAATCACCTCAAGAGCAAGCCTTGAGGTGGTTGTCATTGACTACAATAGGAAGGGATTCACCATTAAGCTTGGATAGGTGGAAAAAATTGGGTTCCTTGCAGCTGGTGATGACATATGGGCCACTCCAAATTGCATCAAATTTGGAGTGCCTACCTGGTTTAGCTCGATCTACATCCCACTTTAGGACAAGGTCACCAACCCCAAAATTCCTAAGAGTGGTCTTTTTGTCAAAAAACTTTTTAACCCATCCCTAATGATCATTGAGGGTCTACATGGCCCTATTTTTGGTTTCTTATAGCTCCATTAGCTCTACATATCTGACTATCATGGCATCATTATCCAAGAGCTCTAGCTGGTATGCTAAATCAAGAGAGGGTAATTCAAGAGATAAGGGAAGACTTGCTTCCCTTCCATATACTAACATGAAAGGTGAATTATCAATCACTCTCTTAGGTGTGATCCTGTCAGCCCATAGGGCTATTCCTAACTTCAAATGCCAAAACTTTGATTGTCATCTAAAGTCCTCTTGATGATTCTGACAAGGTTTTTATTTGAGGACTCAACTAAGCCATTCCCTTAGGGGTAGTAGTTTGAAGATGTCTTCAAATGCACATCATGCTTAACTTCCCATAAAGTGATCTGAGTTCCAACAAAATATTTGGCGTTATTAGATATAATGGTGGAAGGGGCACCAAACCTGGTTACAATTCCCTCTAGGAATTGAACCACTGAATTTCTAGTTGCATCCTTCAGAGCTACTGCCTCTATCCACCTTGTGAAGTAATTTGTGGCAGCCAAAATCCACTTATGGGTTGCACTTGATAGAGGGTTGATTGGGCAAATGAAATCTAGGCCACATTGAAAAAAAGGTTGATCAGTTTGTATGGGGTGCAAAGGAAGAGCAACCAACTTTTGTTTACCTAAAAAAGGGCACATTCCTTGCACTGCCTTACCCACTTGTGTGCATCACTGAATAAGGATGACCAATAATATCCTACCCTAATTATTTTCATGGTGGTGGTCCTTTCAGAAAAATGACCACCTGAGGGGCCATCATGAAATTCTTCTAACAGGCTACTAACCTGATTTTTTTGATGCATCTTAGTAAGACTTCATTAAGGTCCCTTTTGACCAAAACACACTCCACTAATACACAAGGGGTAGACTGAAGTCTAAAATGTCTTCTCTTAGTTCTGTCAAAATTTGGAGGGTAATTACCATCCCTCAAGGAGGCAGTCATGTCATCAAACCAACTGGTTTGTCCATCTTCATTGTTGGCCATCAACCCCTCTTCCTACATCACAAGGGCAACCCCTGGGTCTTTGTTAAAAGATGAAACAAACTATTCACAAAGGCCTTTGCCTCTTTCCAACTTGGTGATTTTGATATTAAGGTTATTTTCCATGACCTTAGTGATCCATCCAGCTCTCTTTTCACCAATATCCTTATTTAGGATGAATTCATTCACACTTGCATGTGATACTAGGAGTTGAATCCAGTTGTTAGAGAACATATATCTGAATTTTTTTAATTCTCTAACAACTATGATAACCTTCTTTTCCACATAGCTATATTTAAGATCATAATCTTTTAGGCCTTCACTGAAAAATGAAGTGGGTTTCTCTAACCCATCATTATTTAGTTGTGTCAAAACAACTAAGATACTTGGTTCTCCTCCTAAAGTGTAGAGAATGAAGGCTCTATCATAATTAGGATTTACCAGGGTGGGAGCCTGAGCAATTGAATGTTTGATATGATCAAAACCATCTTTTCCCTCCCTGGTCCATTTGAAAACCATATATTTCTTTAGCATGTCTATGAGAGGCTTAACCATGGCAACCATGTTTGGAATAAACCTTCTTACAAAGTTGATCCTACCAAGGAAATTTTGCAAACCTTTTTTGTGACTTGGGAGAGGAAGAGACAAAATGGACTCCACCCTTTCTAGATCTATGGCCAAACCATCCTTTGATACAATGTGTCCTAACATTTTGTCCTCGTCAGTGGTAAATACACATTTATTACGATTCAAGGACACACCATACTCTCTGCATTTTCTGAATGCTTGCTCAAGGTGACCAAAATGGTCTATTGAAAGCTTGGAGTATATAGTTATATCATCTATATATACCAATAAAAAATCTGCTAATACTCCTTTGAAGGCCATATCCATAGCTCTTTGGAAAGTGGCATTTGCATTGGTTAGTCCAAAAGACATCTTACAATAGGCATAGGTGCCCCATTTAGTAGTAAATATAGTCTTGAATTGGTTTGATTCTTGAATTAGGATCTGATTATATCTTGAATATCCATCCAGGAATGAAAATATTTTTTGAGCCACTTACTTTAGCCAAGATTTGTTCCATGGAAGGAAAGGGATAATGGTGCTTAAGGGAGACTCTATTGAGATCCCTAAAGTCTACACATAATCTGATTTCCCCATTCTTCTTCCTAAGTGGAACAAGATTAGCTACCCAAGAAGAATATTTTATTGGAAAAATTATGTTGGATTCTATGAGCTTGGATAACTCTTTTCTCATTAAGGGCTCAACCTTGGGGTTTATGGGTATTTTCATTTGCCTGATAGGTTTTGCATTTGGATCTAGGTCTATGGTATGCTAGGCTAAACTAGGGTCAAACCCTTTCAGATCCCCATAAGTAAAAAAAATTACATCAATAATTCTTTACAAATATTGAGAAAGACCTCTTGGTCTATTTTAGAACATACCTTTCCCAAGTTGAGAGATTTTCCATCAACCACTGAGATTGATTTGTAATCTCCCTTTCACCTGATCATATGAGTTGAAGATCCCTTCCAAGGTGATTAATCCTTTGGGAAGCTTATTTGAATTGAGTTGCGTAATTTGATCTCCATATTGATTTTGTAGTAGGGATTGGTTCTTGTTTGAGAACCCTGCCTCTTCTTGCAAGAAATTGACAATCTGCTGCTCTGAGTCAAAAACTTGCCAATTAAATTGATTAGGTACAACAGGCCTCACCAAAAGCCTAACTTATTGCTCTTTCTTGGCTACAACATGAGTTGGTATTTCATGCTAAGCACCAACTGTTGCTAGCCTATCAGTATGTTTGTTCTGATTTCTAAGGACACTAGATATGTTGAAGGCATCAAATCCTTCCATTAAGTCCCAAACTCTATGCTTTTAAGACTTGATAAGGTTGTTTTTGGTTGTTCTTTGAACTCTGACTTGATTGACAACCAACTCACTATCTTCATGTGCATGTAAGGATTTTATCCCTCTTCTTTGTGTTGTTTGGAGACCTAAGATCAACACTTCATACTCAACCACATTGTTAGTGTAGCTAAAATGAAGCCTAAATGAAAAATAATATTTCTCCTCATTAGGAGAGATAAGTAGCACACTGACCCCTACACCATTTTTATTCTTGATCCATCAAAAAATATGTCAAATAAGCCTTCAGGATCACTACATTCTTTGGTGAGATTGGGAACAATGGCTCCTTCCTCATGAATGCAATAAGTACCAAGACCTGTATCAATGATCTCATCAATTGGTTCAAATTGAAAAGCATTAGCCCACTCATCAACTAGGTAGTCAAGAACTTATTCCATAAGATGGGCAGGTTCCCTGACTAAAACATCTTCTTTTGCATCATAGAGGGTGCAATTCATATTTATAGGGCTTGGAATATAGGGTTGAATATGCTCTTTTGCAATGGGATTTGCCTTTATGGTAACCTTTGTACCATATCTTGTTCTAAATAACATATGAGACCAGTCTAAGGATAGATAGCTTCCTATCTTGGCAGTGAACTTTCTTGATAAACAAATGGCAAAGAAAGTGGGGAGGTCAATGACTGAAATGTCTTGTAAGACACTGCAACTAGGACATGCATGTAGGGTTAAACTCAAATCCTTAATCACTCCTGTACTCTGAACTGCAGTGCCATCAAGTTGCACAACTCCCCTAGTGACAGGTTCATACTTGATACCTAGGTGGTCAGCCACATTTTTAGGCATGACTGAGTTGCTAGCCCTTGAATCTATCATACAATTATGCACTAAGTTATCCCCTATAATCAAAGAGAGATAGAAAGGGGGTGTCTTACTGATCTTTATTGAGTTCTCTACCTCCAAAGGTTGCACTGGACTTGTTGGAGCAGATGAGATGCAATCTTTTGTTGTTTCTCTTGTGCCATTGATGTTCTTTAAGGCCTCTTGGAGAAGATCTATCTAAGATGGAATGGCAAGTGCATCCCACATAGAAATGTTGAGGATAGTCTTCTTCATTTGTTCAACAATGTTGAAGGGAACCACAACCTTTGTAGGACCCTTAACAGTAATAAGAGTGGGTCTTGTAATTGAAAAAAAATTAGGCTTCTCATGCTACTTGTCATTCTGATCTTTGTTTGGAGCAGCTATCTTATCTGGGCTCTTTGGAACTACGATTGGTGTAGTAGCTTATGAAGGTTGGGCTATTGCAAAAAATGTATCAGTGTCTATAGCCCTCCTCTTTGACCTAGTGTTATTAGCCACAAGGTCACTATTCAGTTGATTAACTGTTAGGACCCAGAGGCAACTGAGAGGGGGGGGGGGGGGGTGAATCGATTGTCTATTAATTTCAACCCAAATATAACTTAATCAAATACCGGTGAACTGAACTTAATGTCGGTTGACATATTAGCAAATAATTTTAATAGCGGTGAAACTCAATGCATAAAACAGAAAGAGAAACAACATCCACAACACATAACACAAAGATTTGTACGTGGAAACCGTGTAAGGGGAAAAACCATGGTGGGAAACCTTACCCACAATCAGATGATACTACTGCAGATAGTATGTGTATACAAATGGGGTCTGCACATGCAGAAAGGCCAACCGCCTAGAGCTCACTGCTCAATCACAAAATAGGAGTCACACTGACTACAATTGGATGGTTAAATCCAATGATAATGTACTATTCAAAGTAGAATCTTCAATGCTGGATTCAGTACCAGTTAAGCTCTGATAATCACCTTCAAACCTTCCTTGAACCTTCTCTATGCTCTACTCATATGATCTTCAATATTCACACATACCATGTTACAAAACCTTATACCATATACCATTATCTTCTTTCTTCCCATTCCTTCATCTCACAAATGAGATCTTACATATATACCAAAGCCTAAGACCAAATGTGTAGGTCGTCTTTACCAAGAATATTACAATAAACCAATTACAAATAAGTCAAGATGTGATGCATCATGTTGGCTCAATACATTTACAACAATATCCAATTAATTAAATCATCTCCATAACGTGTCATGCTGATCTTGAATAGCTAATGCATGTCGGCCCATAACCTAGACCAATTTGCCGGTAACAACAAATATGTCAACCCAATTAAAAAAATAACCAAAATACCAAAACCAAGTGTCCAAACTATGTCTTCGACATAACCAAGTGATCTCCAGATGATAACAAGTCATCTTCAGTACTGATGTACAATATAACCTGTCAGTGAGTGATATACCGGTGATTGTGCATATGTCACTGAACTTTCCGGTGAACATAATGCGCTGGTTCAACATAACCAAAGATCTCCAAAAGATAAGTGTTGACATCAATGACAAAACCATTGCAACACATCCATAATACCAATAATATCCCCCTTTGGCATTGATGGCAACACAAGATGGAAAAACATCTAAGTGCCAAAACAGAATGCCAAAAACCAAAAACTAACAATCTCCAGAATAGATCAATACCAGAAATCAAAATACAAATGCAAAGAGTATATATCTCTCCCCAATGAATAATCTCTCTCTCCCCATAGGATAATTTTTTTCCATAGATATCTCTCACCTTTTGACAAAAAATGCCAAATCAATAAAAATACCAGAACATACAACCAACTCATAAAACTAATTACAATAACCAATTTTTTTAACCAACTACTCCCCCTGAGAAGTAGCTCTCCTCCATCAAAGCCAGAAAGAGGTTTCTCTATTAATTCTACCGGTTTGATGCCAATCATCAACTATCTAAGTCTCTACCTGTGAGGGTATTACCTCAAGCTTCTCTATGAGATATTCAAAAGTTTCCTCAGGCAAAGGCTTAGTAAAGGTATCTACAATCTTCTCTTTAGTATTCACATAAACCAAGCTTACTTCTTTTGCTTCAACATTCTCTTTTAGAAAATTATATTTGATAGAAACATGTTTAGTCTTAGAGTGAAATACCTTATTCTTAGATATATCAATTGCTACTAAATTATCACTATTTATGGTGAAAGTGGAATAACAATATTGAAAGACTAAAATGGATTCAACCACAAAACCCTAGCCTAACAACAACAAAGATCCACCATAACATATGAAGATTACCTAAGACAATGCAAATCAAATGAAATCACAAAGATTATACCATCACATGTCCAATAAGGTTTGGATCTCCATTCTTCCTATCTCCATTGCTCTTGTTTGATACATTTGCTCTCAGATTTTATATGTGCACAAGTGCTCAACAAAGAACAGAAATGTGGTTGCAAGTATACTTGATCGCATATGAAAGTTCGAAAGCGTAGTTGAGGAGAATATAATGATTAGAATGATTAGGAGGATTGATAATGAAGGAAGCATCTCCTTATATAGAAGACACTATAAGAAATGGAGGGATAAGATTGAGAGGTGTAAAAGATAAATGGTCAGCTAAGATTAGAGGGTAGGTATTAGAAATAAGAAAATAATGAGAGGGTAGGTAGTGTAGGAATTAAGAGATGAATGACATGTGTCATGGGTAGAAAAGGATAATGAATTAATTAAATAAATAAAGATTTATTTAATTAACAAAAGAAATGGGATCAATTAAATAAATAAGATATTTATTTAATTTAGGAAAAGGATAATTTAAATAAATAAATGTATTTATTTAAATGAGAAATAAGGCTAGAAGAGGATAAATGAATTAATTAAATAAATAAAGATTTATTTAATTAATAGAAGAATTAGGCTTAAATAATTAAATAAATAAAAATATTTATTTAATTAGAGAAGACAATTTTAGGTGTCTACATTTTTCCCCTCTTTGAGATAATGCAGCTTGTCGCGTTGTTTCAAAGAAGATAAGATGAACTGATACAAAGTTGCCCTAAGATGAGAATGATATGCCCCCTCGAGAGATTGGATGAAAATATTTGGAAAGATCGTAGACAATCTCTCGATAAGAAAGAAAGGCTAGAAAGGGCTGACAAGATAGGATAGAGTGATAGAGTCACGGGATAAAGAAGACTGACTCAGGAGATTAGGGCCAGGGTAATCTATAAGATAGACTATGAGGGAAAACATCCTCATTATCATCCACACATATAAGAGATCAGAGTGTAGAGAGAGCAAAGAGCAGTCAACAGTTCGCAGTGATGGCATTTGTGCATAGATTCGATTGTGTTTGTCGATATCAGAGGCCAGCAGATGCAGGAGAGCCAGTGAGTACCACAAAAACTCCTTGTACTTTGTTGCATTAATTGTTTTCATAAATGCATGATAGGTAGAGTAATAAATGCACTTTAGGTAGGTCTTATAAATTGTCAAGTGGGGTAAAAAATGCTAAGGTGCGTTTGCGTTGGTGCTAGGCGCGTCTGGGTAGGCTAGGCACATCTGCATTGGTGTCGGATGCATCTACGATTGTAGTAGTGTCTGTGCTCAATGCGAGTGCATCTGTGTATTGCAGGAACATTTATGAAAGATAGGCGCGTTTGTGTAATGAATGCGTGTTTATGTCTTCAAGGTCGAATCGACAATTCTGTGATAAACATATGCTGTCGATTGGATAAGTTGCTGAGAGGATACACTCAAACAGGTCCTCTAGGGAAGACTAGGATAACTGATAGGGCTAGGATTGATAATTTTGTGATAGAACATACATTGCCAATCAGGAAACTACTCAAGAGGATACACTCAAGAAGAGGCCCTAGGATAGGATAGATCAAGGCACTTTGTGATGAACAGGGAGTACCAAAGAGATTGGCAATTCTATGATAGAACATACGTTGCTAATTGGATTAGGCTGAAATTGACAATTCTATGATAGAACATATGTTGTCAATTGGATAAGCTACTCAAGAGGATACACTCAAGTAGGTTCCCTAAAGATAGGATTAAAGAAACACTTTGTGATGAATAGGGAATGCTACTAGGTTAAAAAGCAGTACTTTGTGATGAACAAGGAGTACTAAAAAGAGCAGAACTTTGTGATGAATAGGGAATGCCACTAGGATAGAAAGCAATACTTTGTGATGAACAGGGAGTACCACTAGGATAGGAACCAACACTTTGTGATGAACAGGGAATGCCACTTGGATAGAAAGCAATACTTTGTGATGAACAGGGAGTACCACTAGGATAGGAAGCAACACTTTGTGATGAACAGGGAATGCCACTTGGATAGAAAGCAATACTTTGTGATGAACAGGGAGTACCACTAGGATAGGAAGCAACACTTTGTGATAAACAAGGAATGCCACTAGGATTGACATAGTTGATTTGCTTGACTGCAGGAGGACCTACCTATGCTGGAGTCATGGGACAAATTCCCTTCGACTCAGAGTTTGTGAGCAGAGCTGAGATTCAAGGATAGAGAAGCAGTTGAGGTCATGGGTTTGCGATACATTATGTATGTGCCTGTGTTTCAGGAGAACATGGGATTGCTGATTGCAATAGCTGAGAGATGGCACTTAGAGACTTGCATGTTTCATTTGCTGATGGGTGAGATGATAGTCACCTTAGACGATGTGTACAAGATACTGCGGATACCGATTGATGGGGAGTTGGTTCCTTACGATCAAGATGGAGACAGGGATGCACTAAGACAAGTGTTTTAGGATCCAGGATTGGAGATGAGGGTAGGACATATGTAGCCACAAGAGCAGCTATAGGGACAGGGTGAGGGGAGAGAGGAGGAGGATGAGATACTATCCTTGAGGGAGATCTACCAGGGATAGGCAGATGAGAACCAGGATCTGGAGAGGGAGACAACTAGGCTCAGAAGACAACTGAGGGACACTGAGCGGGAGAGGGACTAGGCTATTCAGCACTATACAGAGGCTAAGACAACACTGAGGGCAAGGAGATAGGCAGAAAAGGACACAGGGGCTAGATACACCTACGTTTTATGGATAGTTGAGGAGATAGGCTACTGGAGAGATGTATACTATGGAGCGGTGCCACCAAATGAGTGGGCTAGGAGCTTCCAGAGACCATCACAGACGACGATGACCTCTGGAGGGAGAGACAAGAGACAGGCATCTAGCGGTGGGGTTATGGGTCCTCCACCACCACTAGATAGAGGGGGAAGGGGCAGGAGAGATGATCCTATGATCCTAGGGCGGATCCTTCCAGGGCTTAGACTCCGTCGAGGCCAGCCGGCTCCGAGGGAGGGAGTTCATCATAGCCTTAGAGGGTTCCCTATGTATTAGTTTTGTACTATTTTGTATGATGACACCTTCAAGTGATTGTAGCCATATTATTTTGACATCATTGTATCATGACAATTATGATTTTGATATATATATGAGATGACTCATCCTTGCGGCAACTATATGCATGTGTACCTATGTGATGTTGCTTCTATGTGATGCTTATGATATGGATGCACATATGTACATGATGAAAATGCAATATTTTTCTTCTTTTATGTTTTATATGTTATGCAAATTCAAATGTGAATGTATGAAATGCAGATGAATATGATAATGCAAATAACTATTTACATGATGACAATGTAAAATGTGCTAACATGTGTTGTGTGCAGGATGTGGTGCAATTTTGATATCTATATGTATGTATGAAATTCTAATATGTGGTAATGCAGGTACAAACTATATGAAATGCAAATATTTTTGCTGTGTCATTATACTCAGTCATGTGATAGCGGGCTACACGGACTCAACAAGGATGATGGAGGTCAATCAAGAAAGGGGGATGGAAGATAGAAGATATGGAAGTGAAAGAACTTCTTGTGCTTTATCATCATTGAGCTTTATTATGGCAAATAGGTTATGACAATCCAGATATATGCTTGACCCAAAAAGTCATTATACCCATTTGCATGGAGATCAGACAGTCGCAAACAAAGAATGCCCTAGTTCATACTAGACTCACAGTGTCCTCATATCCCTGGACAAGTCATAGCATTACTAAGAGACAATCCACAGACAACAAAGAAAAATAGGTGACGATACCCCATCCTCACCTTTCTAGTCAAAGACATCCTGGAGATAAAATCTCTAGTTAAAGACATCCCAGAAAAGCTAAAAGACATGTCACCAAAAAGATAAAATCAAAAGAAAACTGATGTAGAGGTATGGTTCAAACAACTTGAAAATGTTCCAAGTTACTCACTTGCTCAACCAAGAAACAAACCCTCCTTTTTAAGGATTCACTCCAACCAAGACTCACACCTTTAAAATCATAAATTCAACATCCCATCTCACCTATTTCCATCCCCATAACCCCACAATGGGACAATGTGCAAAGTTATCAATATTTGGTTTCACACCCCGTAGGCAAAAGTGCTCAAAATGGCTCAAATTGATCACAACCCCTCCAAATGGTTTGATAGGCATACCAAGGATCAAAATAGGTTCAATAGGTTCCTAAAAAATCAAATTATTCCCAACAACCCTCTGATTTGGTTGTTCAAGTCCCAAAAGTCACAAAGTGCAAATTGGCTCCTTAGACCTATTAGCCTTCAAAACTCACTTTTTGGCTTCCCACCCAAAAAATCCAAAGGATAGGCCAATATTGTTTTATTTTATTGAACAAAAACTTGGGGAAGCACTTTCTACCAAAGGAAAAGTTCTGGAACCTCTTGCAAGTACCATTACTAATGAACACTCATCTATGGCTAGAACGGCTAATTTAAGCACTTAACAAAGGAACTACCCACAAAAACTAAAATTTATCAAGGGAAGAAATTGGAAAACCCTGGGGTACCCAAATAATCACCAAATATCAAATTATAGCTTTTGGTTTGCATTAAAACTAAAGTTATGGGGACTGTTCATGAATTCTATTCAATTCCCACAACCAGTCACATAGAGATGCCTGGCCAAATTTAATAATATCTCACCCAAACTGCATCCTTTCAATCTGAAACCTTTTGGATATTAAAATAAACTCCCAAATCCTCCATTTCACCAAGTTTTATAATTTTCCCATGGTGGATTTGGAAGAAATGGGAAATTGAAGTTGAAGCCCTAGGAAAGGGCACTTTTCCGGGGCTGTTTGGATCTGTTACAACTTTTCTCCCTCAATACTCCACCTCCAGACCTTTGGTTGGATTAAAAAGGAATTTATTTCACCCCTATAACTCCACATGAAATAATTTTTTAGTTTGGAGGTCGTGAAATTCCGTACCAACCAAATGAACAACAAATTTACTGGAAAACAGTTTTTTTTATTGATTTCAAATATCAAGTTTTACAAATTTCGACCACAACAACCCCCAAACGATTTTGTTGAGGAATTTTATAGTTTTCCCAACATGTTAAAACTTATTTTAGATGGTTATGAACATTGGGAAACTAATTACAACAAATTTTTGAAAATTTGCTTTACAAATTGACAACTTTGTCAATTTTTGACAATTTTTGACAATTTTTGCATTTTGCCATTCAAACTAATTTTATCATCAACCTAGGGACCTAAACACATTGAAATGGATCTAAATAGACCAAAACAACCTTGAATCCCTAATTCTACTCATCCTAAGTCCCTTTGACCATATTTGACCATAGGGTTTATAATGCACCCTAGGCCACTAGGCCTTAAAAAATGGACAACTAGGACCTTATTACAAAACAAAACATAAAAAAAGGATTATTTGATCCTTTCCAACACCTTTCTATCAAAAACATTAAGTTTTCAATCAATAAATTATGAAATTAAGGCTTGTGCCCCTGTATTAGAGCAAGTGTGATCCTTAGGAGAAGGATTGTTTCATTTTAGCCATGTCAGGGGAAGAAGAAGAGGGTGAGTTGTCCTCAAGGATGACTAATGCACAGATAGTGAAGTTTTTGAAGGATCAAAACTTGGTTCACAAGATTGATTCCTTGCAGAAGGAGGTTGATAGACTTAATGGGGAACTTCATAAGAAAAGTGGTGGAAACTTTGATGTTGTTGAAGAGGGGAGTGATGAAGAACCCCTTGAGCAGGATGAGGAAGAAGAAGTGCCTGCTGATCAGAGACTACTTGTGAAGACCCTGAAGGCTATGGAGAGAAGGACCATGGATGTTAGGCTGGACCTACCTTCCTATGATGGGAACTTGAACCCAGATGTTGTTGTGGAATGGATTGATGCCCTCACAAGTTTCTTTGAATGTGAGGACATACCTGAAAGTTAGAGGGTTAAGATTTCTAAGTCCAAGTTGAAGGGATCAACCCTTACATGGTGTAATTTCACTCAAGATGATAGGGTTAAGGAGAAAAAGAATCTAGTGACCACTTAGAAGAAGATGGTTGCATTGATCAGGGATGCATATTTTCCTAATGATTATGAAGTCCAACTTCATAAGAGGAGAATGAGTTTGAGGCAAAAGGAGATGAGTGTCTCAGATTATACTCAAGAGTTCCATAAATTGGTGATGAAGTCCAATGTGGTGGAGCCTGAATGTGTGAAGCTTGCAAGGTATTTGCAAGGGTTGAGAATTACCATTCAAGATGAGCTCAGTCTAAGAAGCCCTCCCACAGTCCAAAAATGCTTTCAACTTGCTTTGAAGGTTGAGGAGAAACTCATGAGGAAGAGTGATCAAAGTGGTAGAGGGAGAGGACAAAAAGACTTTGGAAATAGGGGCAGAAATACGTCTCAAGGAAGAGGACAAGGTTCCAAAGACCTTGGTGAATCAAGTCAAGGGAATGAACAAGGGGAAGGTAGTTCTAGAGGATCTTTCAGAGAAAAGAGAGGAAAATTTAGAGGAAGAGGTGGAGGAAGAGGCCTAGAAGGCATAAAATGCTATATGTGTCATCAAATGGGGCATGTTGCATCCAAATGTCCAGAGAAGGCAAACAAACAAGGTGAAAGGAGAGAAAATTTGGTGAGAGATGAGGACACACATAGTGTTCACTCTCATGGATCCTTTGTGCAGCCTGAACAAGGAGAGATCATGATGATGAGAAGGACATTGATCAAAGCACCTAGTCCACTAGAGCCACCCCAAAGGAAGGCACTTTTCAGAACTACTTGTAGAAGTGGTGACAAAGTATGTAGTGTGGTGATTGATTTAGGTTCTACTGATAATTTTATGTCCATTGAGGCAGTAGAGAAACTGAAATTGAATAGGATTAAACATCCAAGACCCTACAAGGTATCATGGCTCACAAAGTGGTAGCAAACCATCATTGAAGAACAATCATGGGTGGAGTTTTCTATTGGCAAGTACAAGGACAAGGTACTTTGTGACATTGTACCCATGGATGCATGCCATTTGCTACTTGGAAGGCCATGGCAATATGACATGAAGTCAAGGCATGATGGTGAGAAGAACACATACACCATCTGGTATAAAGGTGAGAAGGTAACTTTAATACCCCTACCTGATAATGGTGAAGAAGCAAAAGACTCTAAAATCATTTTTGTAGGTGAGAAAGAGTTTTTAGAATGCTTGAAAGAGGAGGATACTCCTTTTTATGCTTTGGTTGTGTTGCCAAAGTAGGAAGAAAAGAAGGTACACAAAAAGAAGGAAGAATCTAGGAGGGTAGGACCAAAGGAGGTGGCTGATTTGCTTGAGACCTACAAAGACATTGTAACCAAGGAGTTACCTGATTCCTTACCTCCTATTAGAGAGATTATCCATAACATTGATCTGATTCTAGGGGCTACACTTCCCAATAAGGTTGCCTATAAGTTAACACCCCAACAAAATGAGGAAATGGCAAGACAAATCCAGGAACTCTTAGATAAGGGTTTGATTTCTAAAAGTATGAGTCCATGTGTTGTTCCAGCCATGCTAGCACCTAAGAAAGAAGGTACATGGAGGTTATGTACAAACTCAAGGGCCATTAACAGGATCACTATTAGGTATAGGTTCCCTATGCCTAGGATTGAGGACTTGTTGGATCATCTAGGGGGTACAAGGTGGTATTCAAAGGTGGATTTGAAGAGGGTACCATCAAATCAGAATAAGGGCTGGAGATGAATGGAACATAGCCTTTAAGACTAATGAAGGCCTTTATGAGTGGAGAGTGATGCCATTTGGCTTGTCCAATGCACCTAGTACATTCATGAGACTCATGAATGAAGTTCTAAAACCTTTCCTTGGTAAATTTGTTATTGTTTACTTGGATGATATTCTTATTTTCGATAAGAATAGAGATGAACATATGCAGCATTTGAATTTGGTCCTTAAGAGATTGCAGGAAGAAAAGCTCCTAATCAATGTGGACAAGTGTCTTTTTATGCAAGAAGAATTGGTGTATCTTGGTTTCATAGTTTCAGGTGGGAGCATCAAGATGGATCTTGAGAAGGTGGAGAGAATCTTGAATTGACCTTCTCCAAGGTCAATGATTGAAGTTAGAAACTTCCATGGCTTGGCTTCCTTTTATAGGAAGTTTATAAGAGGTTTTAGCCAAGTTTGTGCACCTATCCTAGAAACAATCAAAGGGGGGCAGAAGTGCAAGTTTGTATGGACCAAGGAGGCTGAGGAGGCTTTTAAAAGTCTCAAAAAAAAGGTAGCAAAGCAACCTGTACTTTCTTTTCTAGATTTCCAAAAGGTTTTTACAATTGAGTGTGATGCATCTAATGTTGCTATAGGGGCTGTTTTGAGCCAAGAGGGTAGGCCCATTGCATTTTTTAGTGAGAAACTCAATGAGGTAAAGATGAAGTATTCCTCATATGATTTGGAAATGTATGCCTTAGTTCAAGCCTTGAAAAAGTGGAGGCATTATCTCCTTCCAAAAGAATTTTTTGTTTTTACTGACAACTAGGCACTTAGCTTCTTGAATAGCCAGGAGAAGTTGAGTCACAAGCATATGAAATGGGTAGAATCTATCCAAGCATATACCTTTACAATCAAACACAAAAAGGGAGTTGCAAACAAGGTGGCAGATGCCTTGAGTAGAAGATCCTTGACCGTGCAAGAGGTGAAGTTGCAAAGTGTGGGGATTAACTCCTTGAAAGGTATGTATGAAGGTGATGAAGACTTTCATGAAATTTATAGTTTGTTCTGATTTTTTTGAAGTATACCATGTTGAATATGTTGATTACTTGATCCAAGATGGTTTATTGTTTAAAGGATGTCAACTATGCATTCCTAGGTGTTCAATGAGGGAGAATATTGTGAAAGAAAAGCATTGTGGAAGAATGAGTGGACATTTTGGGTTGGATAAAACCCTTGAGCAGGTAAGAAGACATTATTTTTGGCCCAAGATGCAAAGTGATGTGAGGAAATTTGTTGAAACATGCACTATTTGTCAAAAGGCCAAAGGTACTTCCACCAATGAAGGTTTGTATCAACCATTACCCATACCTACAAGGCCTTGGGAAAGTTGTAGTATGGATTTTGTAATGGGATTGCCTAGGAATCAAAAAGGCTTTGATAGCATCTTTGTTGTTGTAGATAGGTTCAACAAGATGGCACATTTCTTGCCATGTAAGAGTACAAGTGATGCAACCTATGTAGCAAATTTGTTTTTCAAAGAGATTGTAAGGATACATGGACTTCCTATAACAATTATTTCTAATAGGGATGTGAAATTCATTGGCGATTTTTGGAGAACCTTATGGAAGAGGTTGGGAACAAACTTGAACTTTAGTTCAACCTACCATCCACAAACAGATGGGCAAACTAAAGTTGTCAATAGGTCCTTGGGAAACCTATTGAGATGCTTGACAAAGCAATATGGAGAGAAGTGGGATGTTGTACTTCCACAAGCTAAATTTGCATTCAATGATTTTGTGAATAGGAGTACAGGAAGGAGTCCATTTCAGATTGTGTATGGGTAGAATCCAAGAGGCATCTTGGAGTTGAGAGACATTCCACATGATGGGCAAACAAGTTCTCATGGTGAACAATTTTATGATAGCATGAAGGAAGTGAATGATCAAGTAAGGCTAGCCCTCCAAAAGAGTTCACAAAGGTACAAATAAATTTCTGATAAGAAGAGGAGGGATGTACAATTTTAGATTGGTGATATGGTGTGGGTGTACCTGAGGAAAGAAAGATTACCAAAGGGGAAGCATACAAAGTTACTCATGAAGAAAGTGGGTCCTTGCAAGGTTTTGAAGAAAAATGGGTTGAATGCCTATGAGATATCTCTTCCCTCTAACCTTGGTATTTTTCCTTTCTTTAATGTATGTGATCTAACACCCTACAAAGGGCATGTTGTTGCAGGTATAGACTTTCATGTTGAGGAGATTCAAGAGGACATTGTTGATATACCTCCTCATGCACAAAAGAAATGTGAAAAGATCATTGATGAAAGGGACATTAAGAAGACCAGAAATAAAGAATACAAACAATACCTTGTGAAATGGGTAGGACAACCTATTGAAGAGGTAGTATGGATGGATGAGGTAGAAATTCTAAAGCATGGCACTTCATTGGACCAACTTATCTCATGTGGAAATGAGATCAGCCCACCTTGGGAGTATGGTGCAGGGGCACAAGCCTCAATTTCATAATTTATTGATTGAAAACTTAATTTTTTTGATAGAAAGGTGTTGAAAATTATCAAAGAATCCTTTGTTTATGTTTTGTTTTTTAATAAGGTCCTAGTTGTCCATTTTGTAAGGCCTAGTGGCCTAGGGTGCATTATAAACCCTATGGTCAACTATGGTCAAAGGGAATTAGGATGAGTAGAATTAGGGATTCAAGGTTGTTTTGGTCTATTTAGATCCATTTCAATGTGTTTAGGTCCCTAGGTTGATGATAAAATTAGTTTGAATGGCAAAATGCAAAAATTGTCAAAAATTGTCAAAAATTGACAAAGTTGTCAATTTGTAAAGCAAATTTTCAAAAATTTGTTGTAATTAGTTTCCTAATGTTCATAACCATCTAAAATAAGTTTTAACATGTTGGTAAAACTATAAAATTCCTCAAAAAACTCATTTGGGGGTTGTTGTGGTCGAAATTTGTAAAACTTGATATTTGAAATCAATAAAAAAAAACTATATTTTCCAGAAAATTTGTTGTTCTTTTGGTTGGTACGGAATTTCATGACCTCCAAACTGAAAAATTATTTTATAGGGAGTTATAGGGGTGAAATACGTTTATTTTTAATCCAACCAGAGGTCTGGAGGTGGAGTATTGAGGGAGAAAAGTTGTAACAGATCCAAACAGCCCCGGAAAAGTGCCCTTTCCTAGGGCTTCAACTTCAATTTCCCATTTCTTCCAAATTCACCATGGGCAAATTATAAAACTTGGTGAAATGGAGGATTTGGAAGTTTATTTTAATATCCAAAAGGTTTCAGATTGAAAGGATGCAGTTTGGGTGATATTTTATTAAATTTGGCCAGGTATCTCTATGTGACTGGTTGTGGGAATTAAATAGAATTCATGAACAGTCCCCATAACTTTAGTTTTAATTCAAACCAGAAGCTATAACTTGGTATTTGGTGATTATTTGGGTACCTCAAGGTGTTACAATTTCTTCCCTTGATAAATTTCAGGTTTTGAGGGTAGTTCCTTTGTTAAGTGCTTAAATTAGCCCTTCTAGCCATAGATGAGAGTTCATTAGTAATGGTACTTGCAAGAGGTTCCAGAACTTGTCCTTTGGTAGAAAGTTCTGCCCTAGGTTGGTGTTCAATAAAATAAAAAAATCTCAGCCTATTCTTTGGAGTTTTTGGGTGGGAAGCCAAAAAGTGAGTTTTGAAGGCTAATAGGTCTAAGGAGCCAATTTGTACTTTGTGACTTTTGGGACTTGAACAACCAAATTAGAGGGTTGTTGGGAATAATTTGAGTTTTTAGGAATCTATTGAACCTATGTTGAGCCTTGGTAGGCCTATCAAACCATTTGGAGGGGTTGTGAGCAATTTGAGCCATTTTGAGCACTTTTGCCTGCAGGGTTTGAAACCAAATATTGATAACTTTGCACATTGTCTCATTGTGGGGTTATGGGGATGGAAATAGGTGAGATGGGATGTTGAATTTATTCTCTTAAAGGTGTGAGGCTTGGTTGGACTGAATCCTTAAAATGGAGGGTTTGTTTCTTGGTTGAGCAAGTGAGTAACTTGGAACATTTTCAAGTTGTTTGAACCATACCTCTACATCAAAAAGCAAGACTCGACACCAACATCCACTATAGTCCTCAAGTTTAGTGTCTCTTGTCACTTGTATAAGTCAATTTTTTTTGTGGTCACAATTTTTACTTTCACAAAAGGATAGATAGCACTGAACCATAATGTTGTCTGAGTTTGTTGAAAGATTTGATTTGTTGAAGTCCGTTGTGGCTGCTGTGTCTCATTTGAATTGATTGAATCCATGAAACTGATACTTTATTGTGGATTGGCGATACAAGTGTTTCTGTTATTGCGGATTGTGCATGGATAGACTAAATAAAACTAGAAGAAACTACACTCCTCGGAACATGTGATGCTCTTAGTTCCACAACCATCACTAGACGTAGGATTTCTCTTAGCCACAGATAGGAGCGGATTTATTATGGATGGAAAGGGGTGAAAAGGGGAGGATTTATTATGAATGGCTATCCAATCTTAGGTAGATGAATAACAAGCCATGATGAGAATGGGTAAGTTTATTATGGATGGATAGGTTGTGAGTGTGTGCAAGAGTGAAAGGATGAGAGAGAATCTTGAAGGAGGGAAGAGAAATGTCTCTACACATGATGTTGGTGACCTGGTTTTCACCATGGTACTTGCCCGTGCTGCCGAAGTGGTTTTCACCGTTGGACGAATTTATTTCTCTTTTTGAATTAGTATACTCCGAAGAACTATGTGTAAAACCTGCGAAGGTGCATGCTATTGATAAGATCCTACAAAGGTTCGCCCTCTATGGTTGAGAGCTGATATGCACCGGATCCATAGGTTGCTATAATGATGTAAGGAAAAAGCCAATTTGGTTCAAACTTGCCCTTCTTCTCTTTGTCTTGCTGATTTTTAGGATTTTATCTGAGAACTAAGTCACCTACCTCAAATGTGTGAGGCTTTACCTTATGATTGTAGTTGTGTCGTTCCTTGACTGGATGATGTATAGCTCAAGTGACTGTCGTCCTTGATAAAGGAACTGAGATAGAATTACTAATGTGTGGACTACATAGGCCCGTATGCATGTCACCTAAAGAAGTTTGGGCATCCCTGATAATAAAGTCCTTCAAGGAAGTTCCATTAAAGGTCCATGATATATCACAAGAAGGGAATGGATGTGTGAAATGAGTGAATGAGTGATGAAGGCTTATAAAAAGAAGTGAAAGTATCATGACATGATGAAGACTTAGGATCAACAAGTATTCTTTTTGACTTGAAATTTTAGAACTTTTCCCCCCAGTTATTTTTGTTGGCAAATGCACACTCCAATGAGACATTGTAGGTGATTGAAGGTTTTGTCATTGATGGTAACCTTACAATCCTATGACACTAGCAAATCAATCCACCGGCACTAGCAAGATCAGACTTTACACCAACACACAAACCACCAGCACCGGCAGTAAAAGGAAGCATACCGGCACAGAAGCCGATAGGAATTTAGTTTGTAAATTATTTTGTTAATTATTGTAAAATCATTGTAAGCCAACTTGGCAAGTTGTAAAATGACTCATATATATAAGAGATCATTGTAGAACATTTTTTAAGAGATAGAAGAAAATGTATAGGCGAAATAAGGTAGACCTATTATGCGAATTATAGGTTAAGGGTTTATTTATGAAGCAGAGCTATAAACTGGTATTGGATCTGGTATAGTAGATGCTATTTTGAAGCAGTACAAGACATTGGATTTATATAATCCATTTTGTAAGTCAGTGAGACTTCCTATTTTGTAATTGAGCAGTAAGCTCTAGGCACTTGGCCTTCCTGCATGTGCAGGCCCCTCTTGTAGCAGTAACATTCCCTTATTGGCCAGTAAGTGAATATTGTGGGTCACAAATCCCACCAAGGTTTTTCCCACACTGGGTTTCCTCGTTAAACTACTGTGTTATGGTGTGTTTTTCATGTGGTTGTTGTTATCTCTGTTTATTGCATTACTTTCTGTTTATCGGTATACAATATTAATATTTTCTACATGTTTTAAGTTAAGAAAATCATCTAACCAGTTGGATACTGATTCACCTCCCCCTCTCAGTATCTGTGAGAATCCTAACAATTTTGATATTAGGGAAGATCATCGCATTCTCTTTTTCTTTCATAGGATTTTTATCCTTGACCTTGATTTTTGCAGAGTCCAATAGCTTTTGATTTTGATTTTGACTGAAGGACTTCTCTTTATTTTTGACTTTTAGATTTATTTTTTCAAATCTTGATTTGTGATCCCCAATGAGTAAGGGATTTTGGAATTTTTGTTGATCCAAGTCTGGGAGAGGAGTGAAAATGGAATGAGTGGGTGAAATGGTAAGGCTATGTGAGTTCTCAAGAGGGTTGGCGATACGCTCAATAGATTATTCGTTGGAACCACTCTTAGGACTATTGATATCAAGAGTTGCTTGCACTACTAGAGGAGATTTGCATTCAGACTTAGTAGCCACAACACTAGGTGGTTCACACCCAATTCCTTGATATTGCAACTTGTTTGTAGGTTTTTCTTGTTGACTGAATGTCTTAGAAGATAGTGGGAGTTGATCAACATGAAAGATATACTCACCACATCCCATGTCTTTAATCTTGAACTTTTCTTTGATATCCGGTTGTTTTGATGTAGAAGCTTTCAAGGATTCTGGATCAACATATGTTGAAAATGGAATAGCTTCTCGATTGACTGGGATTGTTATTTTTGATCTAGATCACAAATTGTTGCAATATATGAATGGATTTGGATCAGCTTTGACGATCACTTCAACTCCATTGTGTGGGAACTTGATACATCGATGATATGTTGAGGGAACAACTCTCATTTCATGGATCCATGAGCATCCCAAGAGTATGTTGTATGTGAGATCTAGATCAAAGACTTGACATACTACATCCTTTGTAACTGGCCCAACTCTGAGAGGTAAAGTGACTATGCCTTTTGAACGCTCTTCATCATCATATCCCTTGATGGTAATTACATGTGTAGAATTCACAGTCTTTTCAGAATATCCCAATTGCTTAAGAGTATTCAATTTACATATATTGAGACCAACTCCTCCATCTATCATGACTAATTTTATTCGATGTTTGTGGAGGAAGGCTGATAGGGAGATTGCTAGGTAAGTGCTCAAAAAGCCAATTTTGGTCAAAAAGGTACAATAGGAAACAAAAAGTCTTGTTTATATCTGCTCCTTATATTTGCAATATCAAGATTAGTTACAATTTACAGACCTCTCTTAAAGACTTCACCATCAACCTCCCTTCTTGGTGAAAGCTCACACCCTTGCTCAAACTTACTCCAATTTCTTACTTCACCCATCTACACATTTCTCAATTCCCTGTTCTTTTGACATTCAACTTATTGTTTTTAGTGTGCATTAGGCAATTCCAACATGGTCATGTAAAAGAAACAAGGTTTACTCAAAATTTGACAACCAAAACTTAGTTTAAGGCTCATAGCCTTTAGCTTACTCAACTCACCAACCAAGGGTCAAAACCTCCAAATGAGACTATACACTATCCAAGGTCCAAAATGTAACTTGTTTCACTTTTTTAGAATGATCACACAAGGTTTCATAAGTTCCAAACTCCTCTATGCAATCGGGTTCATACTTTTTGATTAAAACAATCAAAAGGGCTACTAGCCTGTGAAGGCCTAATTGGCCTAGTTTTGCTCACCCTGCCCAGCAATGGGCTTCCTGACCATGGGAGATGATTTGGACAGTGAGGAATAAGTCATAGAAAAGAGATTTTTGTGGTTTTAGGCTTAGAGAAGTAGTTTTACTGTCTAACCTCATTTTTAGGCATGAAAGTAGGGTTTTGGAGGGTTTTGGATTATAAACACTGTGGTTGCATCCTTGTTCACCAATACAAGTGCCTATATCTTCATAGAACCTCTTTCATAACTAAAACATGCATCCCCTACCTCTATCACACAAAAATTATGCCAAACACTTGGCAACAAACTGAGAAAGGAGTGAAATGCCACTGTCACAGTCAAAAACACTGTCCTTTACCAGTCAACTGCTACTACAACTTTTGGCCTGCTTAACAAGGAGTTTTAACTGGAAATCTACCTTAATAAGGTCTGAAAAACATCAATAAAGTTTCCTATTACATTTCCTTCACAGTTACAAGGCCTGGATAATGCTCTTGAAGCATTTCTTGAGCTATTTGACAAAAACAAATCACAAAAACAATGAACTTGCTGCCAAATGCAAAAACTGATAAAACTTGCAAATTACGAACTTTTCAACTATTAAAGTTGAATCAAGATAACTTATAACACTTCTCAGACCCCTTGCTCAGCAACTTTAATACTTCAATGCATTTTGATTAGAAGAATTTGAATTTTCAAGAAGGATATTAGTCAAGTTCCAAAACTTGTCTAATCTTCAATCAAATTTGTCCTCTAAGCATAATTATGACTCAAAAAGAAACATATATACAATGTACATGCATAAACCAACTTCACCCTACCCATTTGGTGGGAGCCCAGGCCTGGATTAGTCAAGTTGTGGCATTTTGAAACCTCAAACCTTTGACAGGGCAGTGAGCACACAGAATGAAAGGATTTTTATTTCATCAACTTGCAAAAAGGAAAACCAGTGCAATGATCAATTGAATAGCATTGGGAAACCAATATGTACACTTCCCAAAAGGTGTAGTATGGACCAGATGGGCTACAGTACAGACTGCTACTCTAAAGGAGAGAAAAACACATTAAAAGCCAGAATTTTGCACTTCTTTATGGAGAAAAACTTTGTTTCCACATTTGCCAACCCTATACAAGGAAGAGGGTGGTATATTTAAAGGTGTTTTGAGTTAGTTAAGATGTCCTGTATGGACATATTGCTGTAGCATTGTTTTTCACATTTTTGACTTCAAAAATGACAACTTTTCAACAAGGTGAGCAACTTTTGTTGCACAAAATGACATCTTGGACAACCAAACCTCTTCAACTCACATAAACACCTAAGAAATGATTAAAAAGACTTAGTAAACATGTTTCAATGCTTTGGAAAGCATTTTGAGACCTTTTTGGCAATTTTACACATTTTTGCCAAAATTGTCAACTCAAGTCCTGAAAGGCAAAACTTGACCTCTTGAGCACAAAATAAGATCAAAACCACTAGACACGACACACAACAACATAAAACAACATTAAAAACCTAACACAATAAATTACAAACATGAAAGCACGAAATACGCAAAAAGGAGAGTTTTTAGTCAACTAGGTGCTCCTGCACCATACTCCCCCAAAGACAAAGAAGTCATGTGACTCCTTGAGGAAACAAAGAAGAAGGGATTCCAAAATTTTGAAAGTCAGTTTCAGGTATCCATGTGGCCTCTGAAATAGGTTTGTCCTTCCATTTGACTAGGTGCTCCATATAGGTGTGATTCCTTGTCTTCTTGAGAATCCTAGAGTTTAGAACCTATTCTACTTGAGGAATAAAAAGAGAAGGGAGAGAAAGATCAGAAAGGGATTGTGCAACATCTGAAACTCTTTGAATCTCCTCAGGTGGCTTCCCCTTGAAAGCAATCAAATCTGCAACATTAAAAATGGGAGACAAAGAAATATCAGTAGGCAAATCAACTTTGTAAGCATTAGACCCATACTTAGCCAAGATTTTGCAAGCGCCTATCCTCCTCATCTGAAATTTGCTTGGAACTCCTTTTTGTAGCCTTGCCTTGTTCAAATGAACCATCACATAATATCCTACAGAAAATTGAACATATCTCTTTGTAGTACCCACTCTTGCCTTGACTTTTTGGGAGGTATCTTGAAGAGCCTTTCTCACTTGCTCATGAACCTCCTTCATGGATTGAGCCATGTCATCTGTTGTTCCAATCTTAGGCTGCAAGTTAGTGATATCTCTCAACTCCATTATACCCCTTGGATGCATACCATAAACAACTTCAAATGGGCTTTTACCTGTAGACCAGTTGACACTATCATTGTAGGCATACTCTACTTGATGAATGAGTTGTTCCCAACTCTGTCCATATTCCTTTGTCAAACACCTAAGCAAGTTTCCAAGAGACCTGTTCACAACTTTAGTTTGGCCATCAGTTTGTGGATGATAAGCTAAACCAAAAGAGAGATTAGTACCCAGTCTCTTCCACAATGTTTTCCAGAAATGACCAAAACATCTCACATCTCTATCTGAAATAATGCTAGTAGGCAAACCACGTATTCTAACAACTTTTTTGAAAAACAAGTAAGCAATATGACTTGCATCATGTGTTGTCTTACAAGGAATAAAATGAGCCATTTTTCTCAATCTATCCACTAATACAAAGATGCTATCAAATCCTGCTTGAGTTCTAGGTAATCCTACCACAAAATCCATACTAATGCAATCCCAAGGCCTATGTGGAATGGGAAGAGGCTGATATAAACTAGAATTAGAGGAAATACCTTTTACTTTCTGACATACTAAACACTTCTCAATGTACCTCCGGATGTCTCTCTGCATCTTAGGCCAATAATAGAACCTTTGAACCAACTCTAAGGTCTTGTTGAGACCGAAATGCCCACTTAAGCACCCATTGTGCTTCTCCTGAATGAGGTTCTCTCTCATAGAACCTTTTAGAACACACAACTGTCCACACCTGAATAACTAACCATCCTGCAAAATGAAATCAACATATGCACCATAGAAATTATTCTCAAAATCTTGACAAACTTTATAAGCTTCAACAAAATCATCATCAGTAGGATACATATCTTTAAAACTATCAATACCAATGCTCTGTACTTGAATCTCATGAGCAGTTAACAACCTCCTACTCAAAGCATCTACTACTTTATTCAATTGACCCTTCTTATGCTTAAGAGTAAAAGTGTAAGATTGCAAGTACTCTACCCATTTAACATGCCTATGATTCAGTTTATCCTGTGAGTTCAAGAAACTTAATGCCTGATTATCTGTGTATACAACAAATTTAGGAAGAAGATAATGTCTCCATTTCCTAAGTGCCTGTACTAATGCATAGAGTTCTAAATCATAAAAAGAGTACTTTTTCTTGGCATCATTCAACTTCTCACAGAAGAATGTTGTAGATTAGGAAATTGAAAATCATCAAAACAATAGCAATTAGGACAACCACAAAACCTAAAGCTGCTATGAAAGCAATCCTAATCCAATCAATGAAGACATAAAGACAAGATATTCAAATCAAATGAAATCAAAGCAAACCGACGCAAATATCTCCTTCATGTGGCTCCATTGTTCTTCTTTCACCTTCAAATTTGATGTGGATCTCACCTACAAGTGCAAAATGCAAGTGGAAAGCAAGTTGTTGAGAGATGAAATTCGCAATATAAGGTTACTCAAAAATGTGATTGATCTCCTTTCATTGAAGAAAATCATCCAATTTATAGACAAATTGGAGAGAGGACAAGATTAGCATGAAGAGATTTGAAAGGAAATTCAAATCAAGAATGGCAAAATTATGACAAATGTATGACAATTTCTATGCAAGGTGTATGACAAATTATGACAAATTATGACAAGATTGAAATGCCATTCCCATGAGAAAAGGGAAGAGAGAAAATAGCCTCCATGATTGCAACAAATGGAAGCATAAACATAGGAGAAAATGAGGGAATGAAATTAGGGGAAATATTAGAAAAATTAAAGAAAATAGGAGAAATAGAAATTAGGTGAATTAATTAATAGGTTTTCATCCATTAATTAATTCATGAAAGAGACCTAGGACTAAATAAATAGATTTATTTAACCCACAAAGAAGAAGAAAAGGATTAAATGAAAAAATCATAAAACCCTAGAAATAAGAGAACATGGAATTAGGTCAAGACAATAAGAAATTAATGTAGGTTCGATCATGATTCTGATTGACAAAGGACCAATGTTGATAAATGATTGAGATTGGTTGACAAAAATCAATGACAAATTGACCAAGATTGACAAGGAGATCAAATTGATAGGCACCAATTAACGAGGAACAATGACTAATTGATCCAAATTGACATGATTGAAAAGGACAAGGATCGATGATGAATCGATCACAAAATGACAAGATTGACAAATTGATAATCGCAAATGATTACTAACAAGCTAAAGATGATTGAAAGATTGACAAGAGGACAAAACCCTAATTCTATCATCGATTAGGATTGACGATGTCCAAAATGATGAGAAATGAGCACGCACCATGATGTGACAGAATAAGATCAACCAAAATTATGATTGAAGATTGCTATCGACAAGACCTAATTTGAAAGTGAGAAAAATGAGGAATGCAGAAGGACTTGATACTCGCAAATGATAAAGACCAAGTGCGCAACATAGAAGAAATGTTAATGCGATGCAAGAACCCTAAAATAAGGCAATGCACAAATGTTAAAGTATGACTCCACAAGCGTTGACCATTTTTAGACGTCTACAAATGCAACTGGTCTATTGTTCTAACTTAAAACAACTCCTACAACAATATTGCTAGAATCACATTCAATAGTAAATAGTTTATCAAAACTAGGTAAAATGAGCACTGGTTGAGAAGCTACTTTAATTTTCAATAATTCAAACCCTTTTTTGGTTGCATCTGTCCACTAAAACTTTACCTTTACACCCCCTTTGATGGTGTCTAACATAGGGGCACAAATCTCACTGAATTCCCTGATGAATTTCCTGTAAAATGGTGCTAAATCATGGAAACTTCTGACATCACTGGTTGTCTTAGGAGTTGGCCAATTGGTTATTGCTGCAACTTTAGATTGATCCATTTTCAGATTGCCTCCTGATATAACAAAACCAAGATAGACCAATTCTTGCTTCATAAAATCACTTTTTTCTAGATTAATGGTTAGTTGTTCATCAGATAACTTGCTCAAAATAATAGCTAAATGATTCAGATGGTCTTCCTTAGTTTTACTGAAGATAAGAATATCATCTAAATACACAACAACAAACTTACCGATGAAATCATGTAAAACTTCATTCATGAGTCTCATGAATGTGTTGGGAGCATTAGAGAGTCCAAATGGCATGACAAGCCACTCATAGAGACCCTCATTCATTTTGAAAGTTGTCTTCCATTCATCACCCTCTTTGATTCTTATCTGATGGTAACCACTCTTCAAGTCAATTTTACTGAAATACTTTGCACCCCCCAAACAATCCATCAAATCCTCTATTCTGGGTATGGGAAAACTGTATCTGATGGTGATCTTGTTTATGGCTCTAGAATCTGTGCAAAGTCTCCATGTTCCACCCTTCTTAGGTGCCAACACTGTAGGTACTGCACAAGGACTAATTCTTTTCCTAATCAGCCCTTGGTCTAAGAGTTCTTGTATTTGTCTTTCTACTTCTTCATTTTGTTCAGGGGTCATCTTATAGGCTTCCTTATTGGGTAAGGAGGCTCCTGGTATGAAATCAATCTGATGGCTAATGGCTTTAGGAGGTCGTAAGGCTGCAGGTGTACCATCACTGATTATTGCTTTGAAGTTATCAAGGATTTGTTGCACCTCATATGGTATCTCAACTTTCTTTTGTACCTTTTCTTCCTTGGGTTTCACTATGAGTGCAAATCCCACTCCTTCACCTTCTTCTAGTGTTTTTATGAATTCTTTCTCATTCACTAACAAGATGTTAGGCACTTTATTGCTGCTCTCTCCTTCTTCATTGAGGGATTGAATCTGATAGATTACTTCATCTCTCTAAAATGAGTAGGAGTTTCCTTCCCCATCATGTTGTGCTTACCTATCAAAATGCCATGGTCTACCCAATAGTAGGTGGTAAGCAACCATAGGAAGGATGTCACATAGAATCCTATCCCTATATCCACCTATGTGGAAATCTACCCAGGCTTGCTCATTTACTAACACATGTTGTCCCTTATTTAACCATGTGACCTTGTATGGATCCTTGTGTTGTATCCTAGGTAGTTTCAACTTACTTACTACTTCCTCTGATTTGATGTTATTTGTGGATCCTGAATCTATGATCACCTTACACACCTTTCCCATGATTTTACGCTTAATCCTGAACAATGCTCTTCTCTGTGAGACCTCTTTACTGTGTGGCTTCTTCATTAACACTCTCTTGATCATTAAACTCTCACCATCTTCTGAAGCTAGGTTCAATGCTAAAGTTTTGGTATTACCTTCATCTTCCTGAACATAATTTACCCTCTTGTCACCACCATAGGAAGAACTAGGCTTCTCTGGGCATCTATAGGCAGAGTGGTCCAACTTTTGATAGTTATATAACTTCATGGTTGATAAGTAGGACCCTCTCCCTGGTCCATTAGATCTACCCCTACTCGGGTTGCTTGATCCCCTACCCCTATAGTTGGGTTTGTTGGCATATGCACACTCCAATGAGACATTGTAGGTGATTGAAGGTTTTGTCATTGATGGCAACCTTATAATCCTATGGCACCAGCAAGGCATTACACCGACACTAGCAAAATCAGAATCTACACTGGCACACAGGTCATCGGCACTGACAGAGAAAGGAAGCACACCGACACAGAGGCCAATAGGATTTTTGTTATATCATATTTTTTTTATTATTGTAAAATCTTTGTAAGCCGACTTGGCATCATTTTAAAATGACTCATATATATAAGAGCTCATTATAGAACATTTGTAAGCAAGATAAAAGAATATTTTAGGCAAAATAAGGCAGACCTATTATGCGAATTACAGGTTAAGGGTTTATGTAAGAAGCAGAGCAAAAACCGGTACTGGATCTGGCATTATAGATGCTATTCTAAAGTAGTACAAGACACTGGATTTGTATAATCCATTTTGTAAGTCAGTGAGACTTCCTATTTTGTGTTTGAGCAGTGAGCTCTAGGAAGTTGGCCTTCCTCCATGTGCAGGCCCCTCTTGTAGTGGTAATATTCTCTTATTAGCCAGTAAGTGAATATTGTGGGTCACAAATCCCACCGAGGTTTTTCCCACACCGGGCTTCCTCATTAAATCCTTGTGTTATGGTGTGTTTTTCATGTGGTTGCTTTTAATTATGTTTATTGCATTATTTCTTGCATATCGGTACACTGTTATAATATGTTCTACATGTTTTAAGTTAAGAAATTCAATTTACCGGTTAGATACGGATTCACCCCCCCTCTCAGTATCTGTGAGAATCCTAACAATTGGTATCAAAGCTTGGTCCTCTATTTTCAGAAGCCTAATAGCTTGAGGAAGATCTTGACACCGGTAGAGATGGAAAATTTGATGAAGAAAATAGAAGAAGCTCTCTCAGACTATGATGTAGAGAAATTGAAAAATATCAAACTAGAAGATGATCTAAAGGCAACCCAGGATATCATTCAGGCACTTCAAGAAAATCTTACTATTTCAAGAAACAAGAGAAGAGAACTTTATTAAAAGATGCAAAATGAGAATGATGAAAAAGAAACTCTTAATGATATGATAAACAAGCTAAAACAAGAGAACATGACAACAAAGAATGAGATGCAGGATATGACTATGAGATTTTGTAAAGAAAATGAAGATAGAAAGAAGAATGAAGAAGATTTGACTAGAATACTAAGTGATGCTACAAATGAAAACACAAGACTCAGCTATGAAAATGGTTTGTTGAAGATGGATCTGATGCACACTCAGAATGACTCAAATGAACTGATGAGGCAGAAAGAAGTCTTAGAAAGAGAACTAGATACTGCAAATCAACATAAAGAGAAATTCAAGAAAATCTCATAAGAACTTGGTAACTTGCTGAAGAATCAAAAACCTAAAGGTGACACTTTTGGAATTGGCTTTGAAGTTGGTGAAAGCTCTGGTACTGCAAACACGTAGGATCATAGCAAACTAGTAAGACAACCTAATGCTTATAAATTCAATGGAAAATGCTTTAACTATAATAAGTATGGTCATAGAGAAAATGAATGTAGATCTAGAAATTATTAGAATATCAACACACCCACCGGTAAATGTTCAAAATGCAACAAAGTTGGTCACAACTCTGAAAATTGCAGAATGAATGTGAGATGTTATGTTTGTGGAAGATTTGGACACCTATCTAATCAATGCAGAACACATACCGGCATAGGTTATGGGAAAGGTATTCAAAAGAATAATGTGACTTGTTATGCATGTAACAAGATTGGTCATATTGCAAAATTTTGTAGAAGCAAGTCCTCACCGGCAGACAACATAGGTTCTAGTTTGAAAGGAAAAGAAATAGTTGAAGAGATTAAGCAAGAATTATCAAAATAATGGATTAGAAAGTCCGACAATGGTTAGGGACTCTACAGCCTGAGACTCACCTATCACCGGTAGCTACTTCTTCAAAGAGTCACATGCCTGCAACTTTCAAAAGAGTTGTAAGGAAAAGGGATCCTTCACTGGCATCCACACCCTCACCTAGAAGGACTAGACAAAAACAACAGGCAGTGAGGTCTCCGATTAGAAAGACAACACCAAAGAAAAAGTTGACACCAAAGAAGAAGAAGACTAAACAAAATATGGCCCCTCTTGACAAATTGCTATATGAAATCACAGAGGAAGGGAAACTCAAGAACATAGGAAAGGTCTATGATACACTGTCAGCAGATGAAAAAGAACAAGTTGAAAATAGTGTCATTTTACACATGGACATCTATAAGAAGTTCTTAATGGAAGTGATAGATGAACTACCCAATGAATTGTTCAAAAGACTGGAAGCAAGAAGACAAGTTGTTGTAGAGCTTGATAAGAAAATCAAAATTGAAAAGTTACTTGTTGTTTACCCAATAAACTCACCTAAGGAGATAGATAACTTAATTGCAAAAGCCAACCGGTCAGTATTCTCTACTGCACACCGGCATATTGCATTAATGGTTGGAAGAGTGAATGAAGTAATAGAGGAAATAGAAAATGCATGGGACATATTCCTTGTTGAGAAAGAAAAATAGGAAGAATACAGGAACCCCAAACCATTAAAGGTATACCAGAAGGAGAAGGACAAAGGAAAAGGAAAGGTTGGTGGACCTCTGAGCATCAAAGTAAAAGATAACTTATCCCCACCGCCTCAAATTACATCACTGGTAACAACTACTGAAGATCAACTGGCAAATAAGAGTATGGACATAGAGGATACAAATCCTAATCCTAAGGTACTATACACAGGTGATGTTGATACACAAAAGGTCAACATTGTGATAGACAAAGATACAACCGGCAAGACAGATATAGCTAGTGAACCACCGACAACTGATAGCATTGACAATACTGAAAGAAAAGTTGAAGTTGATAACACAAAGCAACAAGTAGAGACTCAGACTAAGACCGAAACAAAGCAACAAATAGAGAGACAAGCAGAGCAACAGGCTCCGGAACAGGAACAGGTTCACATGGAAATAGTGCCACCGGCAACAGGAGAAGATCAAAAACCATTACTTAAGGAAATGGAAACACAGACTGACCTACCAGAGGTCACTACAAGCTTGGTTACTTCCTCCACCGCCAGAATTCAGAATGTTGGTTCCTCCTCAACAGGTTACAAATCAACAAATGTAACTGAAGTACTTTTGGACTCCATCAAAAGGATAACAGATTGTAGTTCACATGCTTATAAAGCTATAGATGACACAATCCCAATTTTGAAGATGATAGCTCCTAAATGCAACATAGATAATAAGGATTCTTTAAGCCAAATTGACACTTTGTGTAGATACATCACTGAGAACATAGTGACTGTTGAGCAAATAAAGGAAGAAGCATTGAAGGATAAGTTAGAAATTGAAAAGCAAAAATTGTTTGAAGATCAGATAAAGAAGTGTACTAGGGAATTTGACACACTTGTACTGGAACTATGTAACTTATTGAAGGAATTTAAAACTCTGTACAAAGATACTTGCAAGACAAACTTTTTGACAGTAGACATAGATAAGAAAATGAGCAAGGTACATGATGAAATCAATAAACTTGTAGACAATTTTGTTAACTCACCTGATACATTATCGGTTTTTGAGCAAAGGATAACAAGTTTTGAGGAAGAATTACTTAAGTTAGAAAGAGAAAAAGGAGAGAATAGTAAATAAGGAAAAGAATTTGAGACTAAGACTAAGTCCAAGATTGGAATATCTAGCATCATTACAGAAGGAAATATCTGAGGCACAAGTACAGGGACAAAGAACACCGACAGAGCATATGCAACACCTCACCGGTACAGTTCAAAGAACAGAGACAACAATAAAGGACAACAAGAAGTTTATGGAAAGTATAAACTTGATTTTGGCAGATCTTTTTCAAATTGTAACCACCCAGTTACAAGGTTGAGACTACAACTCTACTGACATCTTGACAACCTTTATCATTGATGCTAAAGGGGGAGTAGTAGTATGAGAAAATAATCGGCAAAAGACTTATCTGCTTAGGGGGAGTTTTTATATTTTTGGTAACATATTTTTGGAAACATTTTTGGATTACAAGTTTTGGATACACTTTTGAATTTTCTAATGAGTGTTGCCATCAATGCCAAAGGGGGATATTGTTGGCATATGCACACTCCAATGAGACATTGTAGGTGATTGAAGGTTTTGTCATTGATGGCAACCTTACAATCCTATGGCACTGGCAAGGCATTACACTGGCACTAGCAAAATCAGACTCTACACCGACACACAGGTCACCAGCACTGGTAGAGAAAGGAAGCATACCAGCACAGAGGCCGACAGGATTTTTGTTATCTTATATTTTGTTTATTATTGTAAAATCTTTGTAAGCCAACTTGGCATCATTGTAAAATGACTCATATATATAAGAGATCATTATAGAACATTTGTAAGCAAGATTACAGAATATTTTAGGCGAAATAAGGTAGACCTATTATGCGAATTATAGGTTAAGGGTTTATGTAAGAAGCAGAGCAGAAACCGATACTGGATCTGGCATTATAGATGTTATTCTGAAGCAGTACAAGACACTGGATTTGTATAATCCATTTTGTAAGTCAGTGAGACTTCCTATTTTGTATTTGAGCAGTGAGCTCTAGGCAGTTGGCCTTCCTGCATGTGCAGGCCCCTCTTGTAGCAGTAATATTCTCTTATTGGCCAGTAAGTGAATTATTATGGGTCACAAATCCCACCAAGGTTTTTCCCACACTGGTTTTCCTCATTAAATCCTTGTGTTATGGTGTGTTTTTCATGTGGTTGCTTTTAATTCTATTTATTGCATTATTTCTTGCATGTCGGTACACTGTTATAATATGTTCTACATGTTTTAAGTTAAGAAATTCAATTCACCAGTTAGATACTGATTCACCCCCCCTCTCAGTATCTGTGGGAATCCTAATAGGGTTTTCTATTAGAATCCCCACTTTTCTCTATAAGTTTAGACTCTCCCTGGGATCGTTGATCTATGCTCCTTCCCCCAAAACTACCTCTATGGCCTCTACCATCTCTTCCCCTACTTCTTCCTCTGCTGCCTTGTTATTGCTTCCTCCTACTTTTCTCTTCCACTTTAAGTGCTAGTTGATAACACTTGTATACTATTTGTGGGCATAACAAACTCATCTCTTCCTGGATGTTCCATCTTAATCCATTCAAATATCTTGCCACTTTTATGCTCTCATCCTCTACTACTTTGGATCTCATGCACAGTTTTTGAAACTCCTCGGTGTAGCTACTGACATCTAAGTCTTTTTGTCTCAAATTTTGTCTTTTCCTGTGAAGTTAAACTTCATAGTCTTCAGGAAGGTATGTTTCTTTTATTTTGGCTACCATTTCTTTCCAGGTGGCTATTGGTTGCTTACCTTTTTTCACCCTTTCTTCTTGGATGAACTTCCACCAAGTTAAGGCTGCCCCCCTCAATCTTGATTTTGCTACCTTAACCTTTTGTGCTTCAGTTATTCCATCACATTCAAAATGGTTTTCTAGACCTTCAATCCACTCTATAAGAGCATCCGGATCCATCTTTCCACTGAAAAGAGCCACTCCCTCTAAGGTTTTACCACTCATATCTCTCAAGCTTTCAAGAATGGTTCTTTCTCAATAACAGGGTCAGGTATGGGAACCTCATCTTCTATGGCCACCATTTTACCCTGATCTCCAACCTTATCATGGACTTCTTTAGTTTTTACTTCTACTTCAGCTAGTTTCATTGCTAATTGATCCAATCTTTCTCTAAGTGCTCTATTTTCTTCTTCTTGGTCTTTGACCTTCTTGGCTAACACATCATTAGTCACCATGTTTCTCCTAATGATCCTTTTCTCCTGAATCTTTTGTTGGCTTTGATACCACTATGATAGGGAGATTGTTAGGTAAGTGCTCAAAAAGCCAATTTTGGTCAAAAAGGTACAATAGGAAACAAAAAGTCTTGTTTATATCGGCTCCTTATATTTGCAATATCAAGATTAGTTACAATTGACAGACCTCTTTTCAAGACTTCACCATCAACCTTCCTTCTTGGTGAAAGCTCACACCCTTGCTCAAACTTACTCCAATTCCTTACTTCACCCATCTACACATTTCTCAATTCCCTGTTCTTTTGACATTCAACTTACTATTTTTAGTGCACATTAGGCAATTCCAACATGGTCATGTAGAAGCAACAAGGTTTACTCAAAATTTGACAACCAAACCTTAGTTTAAGTCTCATAGCCTTTAGCTTACTCCACTCACCAACCAAAGGGTCAAAACCTCCAAATGAGACTATACATTGTCCAAGGTCCAAAATATAAGTTGTTTCATTATTTTAGAATGATCACACAAGGTTTCATAAGTTCCAAACTCCTCTATGCAATCTGGTTCATACTTTTTGTTTAAAACAGTCAAAAGGGCTACTAGCTCGTGAAGGCCTAATTGGCCTAGTTTTGCTCACCCTACCCAATGATGGGTTTCCTGACAATGGGAGATGATTTGGACAGTGAGGAATAAGTCATAGCAAAGATATTTTTGTGGTTTTAGGCTCAGAGAAGTAGTTTTACTGTCTAACCTCATTTTTAGGCATGAAAGTAGGGTTTTGGAGTATAAACACTGTGGTTGCATCCTTGTTCACCAATACAAGTGCCTATATCTTCATAGAACCTCTTTCATAACTAAAACATGCATCCCTTGCCTCTATCACACAAAAATTATGCCAAACACTTGGCAACAAACTGAGAAAGGAGTGAAATGCCATTGTCATAGTCAAAAACATTGTCCTTTACCAGTCAATTGCTACTACAACTTTTGGCCTGCTTAACAAGGAGTTTTAACTAGAAATCTACCTTAATAAGGTCTGTAAAAAATCAATGAAGTTTCCTATTACATTTCCTTCACAGTTACAAGGCTTGGATAATGCTCTTGAAGCATTCCTTGAGCTATTTGACAAAAACAAATCACAAAAACAGTGAACTTACTGCCAAATACAAAACTGATAAAACATGCAAATTATGAACTTTTCAACTATTAAAGTTGAATCAAGCTAACTTAAAACACTTCTTAGACCCCTTTCTCAGCAACTTTAATACTTCAATGCATTTTGATTAGAAGAATTTGAATTTTCAAGAAGGATATTAGTCAAGTTCCAAAACTTGTCTAATGTTCACACAAATTTGTCCTCCAAGCATAATTCTGACTCAAAAAGAAACATATATACAATGTATATGCATAAACCAACTTCACCCAACCCATTTGGTGGGAGCCCAGGCCTGAATTAGTCAAGTTGTGGCATTTTGAAACCTCAAACCCTTGACAGGGCAATGAGCACACAAAATGAAAGGATTTTTATTTCACCAACTTGCACAAAGGAAAACTAGTGTAATGATCAATTGAATAGCATTGGGAAACCAATATGTACACTTCCCAAAAGGTAGAGTATGGACTAGATGGGCTACAGTATGGACTGTTTCTCTAAAGGAGAGAAAAACACATTAAAAGCCATAATTTTGCACTTCTTTATTGAGAAAAACTTTGTTTCCACATTTTCCAACCCTATACAAGGAAGAGGGTGGTCTATTTAAAGGTGTTTTATTTTAATTAAGATGTCTTGTATGGACATATTGTTGTAGCATTGTTTTTCACATTTTTGACTTCAAAAATGATAACTTTTCAACAAGGTGAGCAACTTTTGTTGCACAAAATGACATCTTGGACAACAAAACCTCTTCAACTCACATAAACACCTAAGACATGCTTAAAAACACTTAGTAAACATGTTTCAATGCTTTGGAAAGCATTTTGAGACTTTTTTGGCAATTTTACACATTTTTGCCAAAATTGTCAACTCAAGTCCTGGAAGGCAAAACTTGACCTCTTGAGCACAAAATGAGATCAAAACCACTAGACAAGACACACAACAACATGAAACAACATTAAAAACCTAACAAAAGACATTAAAAACATGAAAGCATGAAATACTCAAAAAGGAGAGTTTTTACTCAACTAGGTGCTCCTGCACCAAAGGCTTCAATGTGTAAAGGTGCATTATGTGATTGGCTCATAGAGGCATCGTCAGCTTTTGTGAATGTAAGGGAGTGTGGAATGGAAAGGTATCCTTCCATGTCTTGAAACTAGCCCATGCTAAGCTCAATGGGCACAAAGGTTTCTCTCAAAGTTTTATCAAGGATGGCTTTATGTGCGGGGGATACGCATAAAAGCTCAAGGATGGAGATAAGGGTGGGCATCCTCCCTAACTGTTCTACCAGATTGTACTCAGGTTTGGTTGATGAGGAAGAGGTGTTTTTAGCTGGAGCACCTTGCAAAGTGACCTTTCCTCGGCAAGTTGTAACATTACATTTAGAGGTAGATTCAAAAGAAGGTCCAATTCCTTTTAGGACAACTTTGGGTTTTTGGGTAGAATTTTTAGGTGTTTTGTCCTTTATGATAATGGTAGAGACATAATTATCCATCAAAATGTGATTAACAGTTGGATCATAGTTATAGGATGCTCTGATGTAGTTGGTCTGCTCATCCGTGGCTTTGGCTTTTCTCTTGTCATGTTTTGGGAATGGTTCCTTAAACATCTCATGTTCTTGATTGGATGAGTGTCCCTCGATCTCAATGTCACCTCTATCAATAAGATCTTGTATGATGTTCTTCAGCCGATGATAATTTCCTATTTTATGGCCCTTACTCTTGTGATATTCACAGTATTCATCATCATTCCACCAATTTGGTTTGACATTTGGCTCATATGGAGGCATATCTGGAATTCTTATTATTTTGTTTGCCACTAGCTTCTTGAAAGCTGATTCAAGTGGTTCTCCCAATGGGGTGTATTTCCTTCATGGTTTTGAAGTTGTTTGAGTATTCACTTGGTTGTTTGTAGAACTTGATCCAGAACAAACGATTTTGGGTCTCACTGTATTGGCATCAACAACACCATCATTGACTGTGTTCTTGTTCCAAAATCGTGGCTTGTCTTTTCCTTTAAAGTCCTCTTTGTTTTCTTTGAATATCTTAATTACTCCTTGTTCAATTAGGACCTTCTTTGTTGCTAAGCCTTTTTCAATGACATCCTTGAAGGTGGAAAAACAAGCTTTTCTTAGATCATAATCAATTTCTCTATGGACATTCTAGGTGAAAATCTCTACCATTTGTTTTTGTGGAATTTCAAAAGAGCATTTGCTGGCTATATTCCTCCATCTTTGTAAAAATGATGAAAAAGATTCTCCATCCTTTTGTTTGGTGTTGCATAGAGTGGTGACTGATATGTCTGTCTCTATGTTGTATGAGAAATGTTGGATAAAAGCCTCTGCTACATCACCGCAAGACTTTATTCCAGGTGGAATTTGGGAGAACCATTCCATAGCTTGATCACCTAAGCTTTGTGGGAATAGTCTCACCAAGTACGTCTCTTCTGATGCTTCCTCAATGAAAGTTGTGAAAAACTATCTTATATGTGCCTTAGGATCCCCTTTTCCTCTGTACTTATCAAACTTAGGTGTCACAAAGTATGTAGGAAATGGAGGCATTGGAATGCTTTTGTCAAATGGATAGGGACATGTCTCTCATTGTGTAAGCTAGCTTCAGTGTATTTATTGTAAAGCTATGATAGCAATTGTAAAGTTGATACCAATAGCTAACAAGATGAGAGGGGGGGAGTGAATCATACAAACTTAATCTCCCATAAAATCAACAGCTTCAACCTCGGTAACCTATGCTTCAACAATATAACCAAAAACTGCTAAACATGCAAACTCATAAACACATAATCATCATAACACATATAACACCAGATTTAACGTGGAAACCCAAATAGGGAAAAAACACTATGGGATTTTGGACCCACTAAGAAATATACTCTTCAAGAGTATGCTCAGTTAAAAGCAAATCATGTTAAAGATTACAAACACATTTCTAGATGTGACCTGGTTAAGGGATTTCCCTCAGATTTGTTAGGATCTTCACTTTGTTAGAAGTGATGGTGCAGGAGCACCTAGCTTCATTCTCAGCTTCATTTTCATCTCAGGTTTGATTTTTGTTGTTTTAAGTTGGAAAGTTGTTTAGGATGTTTTTGAAGTTGTTCTAGGTTGTTTTGATGAGTTTTGAACTCATTATGGGGTTTTGGTTTCTTGTTTTCATCTTTTTGCTCAAAGTTGCCAGTTTGGTGTTGCCTGGCAAAATGATGGAAAAATGAGTTTTTTTTGTGGTTTTTGTTTGAAAAGGTTTTAGACATGTTTCTTGTTTGGGTTTTAGGTTTGAGAAGTATTTTTAGGTGATGGTGAGTTTTGGAGGTCAATCTTGCATTTTCTAGGCACCAAAAGTTGTCATTTAGGCATCAAAATGTCAAAATTAAGTGCCCTTGGACATGTACCTATCTGTAAAGGAGGTTAAAAAACTTGGAGAGGTATTTAATCTCCTGTTTTAACTATTGTAATGGTTGATCATTCGAAGTGAAGAAGCAATTTGCAAATTTACACTAGTTTTTTTTGGTTTTCTCTAGTTTGTGGCTCCATGTGAACAACAGTCCGTACACCAGCTGTACTTGGCCATAATGTTATAGCATTTTATGATTATAATATGTTTCCTTAAACTTTTCCCTTTGGTGGCATTTGATTTTATCAAGTTTTGAGTTTGTGGCAAAATTAGTTTGATTTGATAGTTTCACTGCCTTGTCTAGGAATTGGCAAGGATGCTTGACCAACTTGGTTTCTTGGAATCCTAAAATGTTCATGGCTTCCCAAGAACTAGTTGGTCAACTTGTAGACTATGTAAATACATGTTTTGTTTTCAAGAATGCAGGTGTAAGGAGTTTTTGTGGCCATTAAGCCCTAGGCAAGTGTGCCATTTGGCTAGGGTCTTGAAGGAATCTAATGCTTTGCTCCACTATAGCAAGTGCATTTAAACATTGAACAGACTTGCCTTGATGAAGAAGTTTGTATGCCAAGGCAAAGAGGCTTTCTAAGCCATGAGGAGATTGTTTGCAAGTTTACTTTGTGAAAATAATGTAAAAAAATAGTGAGTCACTGTTTTAGAGACAATTTTGTTGCATTAGCCTACTCTCCATCATGCATTGGAGCTTTTAAGGTTGTTATACCTCCTTATAATTTCTTGTGAACAAGAAAAAGGAGTTAATTTGATGTTATCTTTGAGTTTGAAGTTGCCAAGATCAAACAATGATCTTTGAGGCAAGATTTGAAATGCAAATTTGCTGTCACAGTCAATTAGGACTGAGTTTTACTTTTTCCTTGAAGTTATACATGTATTATTCTCCTTCCAAATGATAGGTATGAAGGACAATAAGTCAACAAAGATTGAGCTTTGTTAAGGAGCAAAGTTCTAATAGTGAAAGTGCAGGTCACAGTGAACTACAAAAAACAGTGAAAGACAAAGGGCAACAACAGTCAACTTGACAGTGAATTAATTCCATTTTGTAATTGTCTAATGCTTGTATGTAGGGCTAACATGACTCTTCTTTTCTTCTAGATGGTAGACATGTTCAGATTTTGAATGTAATTGGTTTTGTTTGCAAATGATGTGTTTGAAAGAGGCAATATTGGAAAAGTTGTAAAATGTTGCATTTTCCTTATAAGCAACTTTTTGTAAAAACTTGTTTTTCAAACTTTGAAGTGTAAATCTTCTTATTTGTGGCCTAAATAGTCAGTAGTAGGGTGGCACTAAGGTCTCTTGTCAATATTGGAGGTTTATAGTTTGGATCTTGGTTTTTCACCATCAAAACCCTTCAAAACCCTCCTTTTTCACCCATTTTTTGGACAGTCATGGAGAAGGCTTGAGAAACCCTGAGAATTTATGAATCTTCAAGTATTCCCAAAAGGGTATCCAAAAATGTAAGTCTTTTATTCTGGAAGTCCATCGGTTGAACAGGGCGAGCACAAAACCCCTAATGGAGGGCTAATTGCCTAGTAGCCCGTTTTAGGCCTAAAACCAAGTTTTTGTCAAATCGGGTAAGCAAGTGAAGGTTGCAAAGCATGTAATCCAACAAAGCAAGTTGAAATAGGTCAATATAACATGAATTCAACCTATTTGGTGAGTTTCGCTTCATAAGATGGTTTTGGAGCCCTTGGAAGGATGTCATCAAACTAGGGAGTTGGAGCTTTTGAGTAGCCAAGAAGAGTTTGACATAGGGAGGTGGAGCAAGGTGAGTTGTTAGACTACCTTTGATCTATTTTCACTCTAACCTTGGTGTTTACACCTTGAAAAAAGTAAGGAACTTTTGCCAAGCAAACATACTAATCACCTAACAACCACCCAGCACTATCCTCCCTATCAAGTGACCTTGTCAAAGGATTTCAAACACTCATTTAGAATGTTACCTTGCTAGAGGGTTTACAAATAAGACTGTTAAGTCCACTCAGTTAAGAGATTTTCTGTCACTTACAAAATAACAGTAATAAACTATATCTGCAACTTTACATCTAAAATGCTAAAGCAGATTCTTATTTGCTCAAAACAATCATGTCATAGGACTTATCTTGTCCCTCTGATGGGATCCTTACTCTATTATTCAAACAGGTCTTCAAGCTTTTGTGCTCGGTAATCACTATGTAGCATCCATGTGCTTACACTTGCCCACATATATTGTTCATCAATAATTTCTTATTTATAAACAATTTGCTAACCGCTGAATCTCTTTGATCACATTTCCCATGCTAAGTCTTAGCCATCAGATCTTCAATCTTGACTAGGTTTAATGCATCTTTCGATTTGAAAATGTTTTACCTTGCTTAGGGACTTGCATGTTGGCATTTTTGTTATTTATGTTGTGATTGTCATTGATGGACACACACTTGTATTGAGATCCCCTTTATTTGTATGAGCTCATGCTCAATCGGTATTTGTTCCAACTGGTATGTTGTATACTAGTCTTTAGACTAGTGGTGATTTTGCTGAATTTGTTTCCCAGTCTGAAGCGGCATATCGACCCCAAGCGGTTCGTAGATCACAAGCGGTATGAGGGAGCAAAGCGGCATAACACATTCTTACCAGTCTTCACTTTTCTCAAACCGACAACCGGTATTTTGTATGAACCGGTAATACTTTGTGATGAGTTACCAACCGGCATTTTGTGATGAGTTACCAATCCACCGATTGTTTGATGGTGCTTTTTGTGTCGTGTTACTGAGTATGTCTAGATTCATTGAACCTAGGAAATTGTAATGTAATCCTATTAGACCGACATGAAATCAGAGTCCTTTAAAAGGACATCATGTCTAGGGTTTTAATTTGTTGCTGAAAGGGTTAATGTCAAGCTAGGGTTTAAGGTGGAAGTTGAGAACGATCTTGTCTGAGAAGATCAAGTTGTAACTGTGAGAGAGAGAGAGAGAGAAGACTGAAGTAATGCTGGAATGCATTAGCTATGAGCAATACTAGATATAACCAAGCAGTTTGTGCTATTAGATAGATCAAACACTTGTTGATTACTCACATCTTTGACAAGTCTATAGCCCTTAACCGGGTAGGCCTCAAATCCTTTGTAAAATCCTCTAACAAGGTGGTTCACACATGTGAATCTAAAATCCTCTAACAAGGTAGTCTTTAATCAGACTTATCTCCTAACAGAGATTGAGATTCCTAACAGGATTTGTTATGGTGAAGAACATTGTAAGACCTTAACCAGTCTGGTTTCTATTCTGCAAATAGTGACTTGTGAGTTCCATCTCACCGTGGTTTTTCTCAGTTAGGTTTCCACGTCAAATATCTTGTGTTATGGTTGTATTGCTTTTGTGGGTGAATGCTTTATTCGCATTTTGGTTTGCATGTGTGGTAACCGGTTTTTAGACTGCTTTACCAATTTATCTTTAGACTGTGTAAATGTTTTAGTGCAGTGATTTTTGGCATACTAATTCACCCCCCCCTCTTAGTATTCATCATTGCATTCCTTTCTTGGAACTTGCACAAGGTTATTGCGGTTCAATCTGCGCTGTAGATCTTCCTACTGATCTTCCATTGCCGTAGATCCTTTAACAAACTTCATACACGACATACCAATCATTTATACATCTCCAGCTAATCATTGTCCTTCATTAGATAATGCTTTTATCCATCCAATGTGATCTGTCATAACTCGGTTACAACTTGGTAAATACTAAACTTTACTCGGTAGACATTTTGCCTTCATTAACCGATATCGATAACCTTAGGGTTTACCGACTAGGTTCTTTGCTCGATAACATAGTATAGAATTAATCTTACAATCAACAACATATGTAGGATATCAAAACAATCTAAACATCATGATCTCATCATTGTCTAACTCGGTAATAGTTGCCCATTGAATATCTTATTCCTCCTCCTTTCTTATCATATTCTTTATGTGTCTTTTACTGACATCTTAATTCTCTTTAAATCAATCTTCTCAAGATATGGCAACATCATACTGAATCAAAAAATCAATTTCTTGACATCAATGACAAAATAATGTTATAAAGATAGTTATAATCCTTTTTCAGTTATATCAAATAATCTTCAACAACCTTCTCAATATGCTTAATGAATACTAACAATCTTTCTATTGGAAATGCCAACAATCTCCCCCTTTGGCATTGATGGTAAAACCAACTTTTAAATGGTAATACCAACAAGATATTCAAATTGATTTGGATTCAGATTGCTATTAGACTTCTCCTATTATTCTTGAGCTATTAAAATCTCCTGAAGTCTTCTCCCTTTTGTATTCTTCTCCCCCTATCATTAGTCTTCTGTCTTCATTTAGGATTTTACCATTTATTCTTCTCCCCCTTTGACAACAATGCCAAAAAGTAAAAGAACTAAATCATGATTTCTACCTCTGTGAAGTGATTTGCCTTGTTGTGTATCATCCCATTCTCGGTCAGAGCAACTTGTCTCTATTCACTATTTCCTGCACACCTTTAGAAAAACTTCTAAAGTGCATAAATCAGCATCAATCCACACATAATATTCTGTAGATTCATCAAATTGATGCTTTCACCGAACTCTGTCAGTGAGTAGAAGATAGGGGTAGGACCCCTAACTTTCTTCTGAGATCCTCAAAAGTGTCCCTTGGTAGTGGCTTTGTGAAAATGTCTGCTAATTGCTCCTTTGAACTGATATATTCCAGCACAACTTTCTTCTCTTGAACTTCTTCTCTGAGATAATGATACTTTATAGAGATATGCTTTGTCTTAGAGTGCATTACCAAATTCTTTGAAATGTTAATGGCACTAGTATTATCACAAAATATAGTTACTAGCTCGGTAACTTTCTCATTTATACCTTCCAACAGTCGTTTGATCCATGCTATATTGGTACAATTCAATGCTGCAGCAACATATTCAGCTTCTGTTGTTGACTGTGAGATATATCCTTGTTTCTTACTAAGCCAACTCACTAGTCTTTCCCCCAAAAAGAAAGCTCAACCACTTGTGCTTTTCCTATCATTTATGTTGTTTGCCCAATCAGCATCGGTATAAACTTTTAAATCAAAATCATTTCTCTTTTCATATACTAAGCCATAATCTTTAGTGCCTCTCAGGTATTTGAAAATTCTCTTGATTGTTGTCATATGGGTTTCCTTGGGATCTACAGAAAATCTTGCAACAATACCTACTGCATGTGCTATATCCGGTCTACTATGCACAACATATTGCAACTTTCCAATCATAGATCAGTAAAGTGTCTCATCAACAGATGCAGATTCATCATTCTTTGATAGTTTACAGTTAGTAGTCATAGGAGTACTTACTAGTTTAGAATCCTCCATTCCAAATTATTCTTCAAGATTTCCTTTATGTACTTGGATTGAGTAATGAAAATCTCATCTTTCATTTGCAGTATCTGTATACCTATAAAATACTTTATCTCACCAATTAATGACATGTCAAATTCTTTGCTCATTTCATTTCCAAAGTTCTTGCATAAGGAGTCATTACCACAAAAAATAATATCATCAACAAATATGGCTGAGATCAGTATACCATTGTTCTCATCATTCTTCATGTACATATTGTTGTTTTCACTTGTCCTTATAAAACCAATCTTGATCAAGTAAGAGTACAGTCTCTCATACCATGCTTTAGGTGCTTGTTTCAGACCTTATAAAGCTTTGTTCAATTTGCATACCTGATCTTTACTTTTGTCTTCAACAAATCCTTCAGGTTGTTCAATTTAAACATCTTCTTCTAGTATACCATTCAAAAATGCAGATTTAACATCCATTTGATATACCTTGAAATTTTTGAAAGCAGCATATGCCAACAATGTTCTTACTCCCTCAAGTCTAGTCACAGGTGCAAAGGTCTCACCATAATCTATTCCTTCTTCTTGAGCATAACCTTTGCAAACTAGTCTTGCTTTGTTCCGAATGACCTCACCTTTTTCATTTAGCTTGTTTCTGAAAATCCACTTTGTACTGATTACATTTTTGTCCTTCGGTCTTGGGATCAGTGTCCATGTGTCATTCTTCTTGATTTGATCAATCTCTTCTGTCATAGCATTTACCCAATCTTCACTATTAAATGCCTCTTTTACTATTCTCGGTTCGAATTCAGATATCAAACATGTGTTCTATCTCAGTTTGTTCCTTGTCATCACTGGATCATCCTTATCTCCTATAATCTGACTTGATGCATGATGTCTTCTGACATATTTGGCTAATATAGGCTCGGTAGGCTCTGTATGATCTTCTTCATCACTCTGTAACTAGACATTCTCTTCATTTTCTTCAACAGCTTTCTCGGTAGGACTTCTCGGTTGAACATAAACAAATTCTTTATAATCTTCTAGTTCTTTGGAATTTACTTCATCATTTCTTTCTGCAAATTCATCAATTTTCACATTTACACTTTCCACTATTTTGTTAGATGATTTGATCAGACATTTAAATGCTTTACTTCTAGAAGAATAACCAAGAAATGTTCCTTCTTCACTTTTCTGATCAAACTTTCCATTTCTGTCATCTTTGTGAACATAGCATCTACTTCCAAAGATTTTAAAATAACTTACATTAGGTTTCTTGTCATACCAAATTTCATATGGTGTCTTCAAAGTACCTTTCTTCAGTTGTACTCGGTTCAGGGTGTAAACTGCTGTGCTTATTGCTTCCCTCCAAAATGTTTGTGACACTTTCTTTTCAATCATCAGGGTTCTAGCACAATCCACAATAGATCTGTTTCTTCTCTTAGCTATTCCATTTTGTTGTGGAATTCTCGGTGCAGAGACTTGTCTTTTAATACCGTGATCATTGCAGAATAAGTTGAACTCATCAAATGTGAACTCTCCTCCTCTATCGGATCTAAGACATTTTAGTTGTCTTCCTATTTCATTTTCAACTCTTGCCTTGTACCGTTTAAAAATTTGAAAAGCTTCTGATTTTTCTTTTAAAAACATAACTGACATCATCCTTGAGTAATCATCCACAAATAATATGAAATACTTATCACCATAATAACTTTGAACTTTCATAAGACCACAAAGATCAATATGTACTAGATCTAAAATTTCTTTAGAGGTGTAGGACTTACTTGTAAACCTTGATCTTGTCATCTTATCCATCTGGCATCCTCAGCATATAGCATTCTCAGGTTTTTCAAGACTCGGTAGACCTCTTACTCGGTGCTTCTTGCTTATTTTGATCAGATTATCAAAATTTACATGACAAAACCTTTTATGCCATAACCAGGTATCATCTATCTTAGCATAAAGACACTTGTTCCGAGTTGAGTCAAGATGAAATGTATTACCTTTTGTTTGTGTCCCAGTAGTAGCTAACTTTCCATGCTTGTCATGAACTTTGACAATTTCTTTTTGAAATTCTATTTGGTATCTTGTATTGTTTAGCTGTGCTACACTCAACAAATTGTATTTCTATCCTTCAACCCAGTATACATCATCACATTTAGCATTGTCAAGAAGTGTTATAGATCCTTTACCTTTCACTGGACATGGTGCATCATTACCAAATCTTACATAGCCTCCATCATAGTCTTCTAATTTAACAAACTTGTGTTTATCACCTCTCATGTGATGTAAGCATCCATTGTCTATGATCCAAGAATCATTATTATTTATGTGAGATACTAGGGTTTTTTCTTCATACCTTTCTTCATCTGATTCATCTTTAATAGCCACATAAACAACTTCCTCAGTACTAGTTTCATTAGATTTATCATCGTTGGATTCCTCATCAGCTATTAGGCATGTATTTATGTCTCTTCTTCTGAAGTCTCGGTGTCCTCTGTATTGGTTGTCTTTCTGCCTGTTATCTCGGTATTCTCTCTTTTCACTAGATTCTTTGTCAGGGCAGTTAGAAGCCATATGTCCTATTTTATCACAATTGAAACATTTTAAAGGTAGTTTTCCTTTATACTTACCTTTTCCTCTAGGTAACCTTCTGGCTAGTAATGCTTCAAACTCTTCTTGCTTCTTGATTTCCTCATACAGTTTGTGCACTTCTTCCATGTTCTTGTCAAATCTTTCACTTGCTCCACTGTGATTCCCTTCAGAGTACTTACTCATTCTATCATTGTAATCATCAGATTCACCAATATGAAAAGAACTGAATGCAGATTCTACTTTATTTACCGAAGACTCGCTGTTATCAAAATTACTTAACTCAAATGCATGCAGCTTACCAATTTTAGCATCCAAAGAAACTGGCATGTTAGGTACAGACCTCAATTCATTGATTGCAGAGACTCGAATGGCATAAGCAGGTAGAAGGGTTCTCAACAACTTACTTGTTATATCCTTCTCTTCAATAGTTCCTCCTGCTCCTTTAATTTGATTGACAGTCTCCTTTAATCTTGTACTATATTGGGTTATGTTCTCACCTTCATTCATTCTCATGGATTCGAGTTTTCCTCTTAGACTATCTACTTTTTCTCTTTGAACATGTTCATCACCACCATACATAGATATGAGCTTAGTCCACATTGCTTTTGTATCATTACAGCCTTCTAGGTCATTAAACTCTGAGTCGGTCAATGCTGATGTTATTTCAATCATAGCTTGAATGTGTTCTTGTTTTGCCTTTATCTCTTCCAAGGTCATTGGGTTTGTGCTTGATGGAATATAATCATTCTCCAAATAATATGTTGCATATTCTCCAATAAATGTAGCTTCATCCTTTTCTGACATGTGGAGAAACTTGACTTGTTCAGCTTTGGTGCATCCCTTTTATACATCTTCGGATCTTTGCCTCAAGTACCTTTAAACTTTTCTTCTGGAGTCCAAAGCTATGATACCAATTGTAAAGCTCTAATAGAAATTGTAAAGCTGATACTAATAGCTAACAGGATAAGAGGGGGGGGGGGGGGGAGTCATACAAACTTAATCTCCCATAAAATCAACAGATTCAACCTCGGTAACCTATGCTTCAGCAATATAACTAAAAACTGCTAAACATGCAAACTCATAAACATAATCATCATAACACATATAACACCAGATTTAACATGGAAACCCAAATAGGGAAAAATGACTGTGGGATTTCGGACCCACTAAGAAATATACTCTTCTAGAGTATGCTCGGTTAAAAGCAAATCCTGTTAAAGATTACAAACACATTGCTAGATGTGACCTAGTTAAGGGATTTCCCTCAGATCTGTTAGGATCTTCACTTTGTTAGAAGTGACCTTGTCAAAGGATTTCAAACACTCATTTAGAATGTTACCTTGCTAGAGGGTTTACAAATAAGACTACTAAGTCCACTCAGTTAAGAGATTTTATGTCACTTACAAAATAACAGTAATAAACTATATCTGCAACTTTACATCTAAAATGCTAAAGTAGAATCTTATTTGCTCAAAACAATCTTGTCATAGGACTTATCTTGTCCCTCTGCTGGGCTCCTTACTCTGTTATTCAAACAGGTCTTCAAGCTTTTGTGCTTAGTAATCACTATGTAGCATCCCTGTGCTTACACTTGCCTGCATACATTGTTCATCAATAATTTCTTATTTATAAACAATTTGCTAACCGCTGAATCTCTTTGATCACATTTCCCATGATCAATCTTGGCCATCAGATCTTCAATCATGACTAGGTTTAATGCATCTTTCATTTGAAAATGTTTTACCTTGCCTAGGGACTTGCATTCCTTTCTTGGAACTTGCACAAGGTTATTGTGGTTCAATCTACGCTGTAGATCTTCCTGCCGATCTTCCATTGCCGTAGATCCTTTAACAACTTCATGCACGACATACCAATCATTTATACATCTCCAGGTAATCATTATCCTTCATTAAATAATGCTTTTATCCATCCAATGTGATCTGTCATAACTCGGTTGCAACTCGGTAAATACTAAACTTTACTCGGTAGACATTCCACCTTCATTAACCGATATCGATAACCTTAGGGTTTACTGACTAGGTTCCTTAGGGTTTATCGACTAAGTTCTTTGCTCGGTAACATAGTATAGTATTAACCTTACAATCTAAACATCATGATCTCATCATTGTCTAACTCGGTAATAGTTGCCCATTGAATATCTTATTCCTCCTCCTTTCTTATCATATTCTTTCTGTGTCTTTTACCGACATCTTAATTCTCTTCAAATCAATCTTCTCAAGATATGGCACCATCATACTGAATCAGAAAATTAATTTCTTGACATCAATGACAAAATAATGTTATAAAGATAGTTATCATCCTTTTTCAGTTATATCAAATAATCTTCAACAAACTTCTCAATATCCTTAATGAATATCAACAATCTTTCTATTGAAAATGACAACATTTATGTCCTCCATTTTCTTTTGTAAGTCCTTAATTTGTTGTTCAAAATTGTTCTTAGGTGGAGACCGACTTCTTGGATCATATCCCATGCCTGAACCATCGGGTGGAGGAGGAGCATGTTGCATATATGGATGATACTGATCATACACATGTTCATATGGAGGAGGTCTATAATGATGCTGCGTATATGGACTACTTGGCATAGAGTCATGATGAGGAATGGAATATTTGTTTTGTCCATGTATACCATACTCTACAGGCATGTCATAAGTTTTTTCTAATGTGTTGCTCCCAAATTTGACATGGGGTTTCCTTGTGTCCAAATTTTGATCATGCCTTTGGATATCCAATTGCTTTGGTGGTTGGTCCTTAGCATTGGCAAGTGATTGAGTATATTTTTCTGCACAAGACTTCCATAATGGTCTGCGAAGGTGAGTATCATTTGCTTGACCATGTGTATGTGGGACCTTAGGTTTTTGAAATAAAGATGATGGTGATTTAGGCACAAAATGTGGTCCTCTATTGCCTCCACTACTAGGCCTCCTTCAATCCATGTTGAGGTGAGGTTGTTGCAAAGGTTGATTTTTCATTATTTGAGACATGTCAAAATCATGAGGGATCTTGGCTCCACTTTGTGCCATCACTTGTAAGAAATATTGTCTATCTCTCCTCATTATTTCCTCAACCAATCGATTGAAATAGGGATCCATAATGGAGTCTTCCACTTTTGCTGAATGTAAGGAAAAGTTGTCCATATTGTCATTGTGTGTATCATTGTTGTTTATAGTGTCCATGTTCTCAACATTTGGAATGTTTCTATAGGCATCCATTTTAGGTAATGTGGTATGATTAGAATTGAAAAAGATATCATTGTCATACTCATAGGCACTCATGTTTGCGGACTCTTGAGCCTCTTTAGTTTCTCTCCTAGATTTTTGGGAACGGGTTTCAACCATGAGATGTGTGAGACTAGATGAAGATGGAAAGAGTATGGAAGACCAAGAGTTGGATGGAATGTAAATGATCTGAGGTGTACTTGCAATGTCCAAAGTGTAAGACCAAGTATGTATGTAGTAGAGTAGGTGTGGCTTCCAAAGAGATGATAGTTTCTCTTGATGAGGTAAGTTGACCTTGACTCTAAGTAAGACCAAATGAGACCCAAAGGTGATAGACCTTGATGAGGGACCACTTAGAAAAATGTTGTTGTATGTAGTGTGTTGACAAAGCAAGATGAGGACAAGCAAGTGACCTTTTGACTCAAGTTTAGAAAAATGTGAATGTAATGCAAGGTGTAAAGCAATGATGAACTTTGTGAGACCCAAAGGTAGGTTGAATGCGAGATGGAAATCTAGAGAAATAACTTAGGAAGCTCAAGAATTCTGAAACTGATTGCTCTTGTTTGTTGGACTGTAAATTTTTCCAATTTGTGAAGTTGTTTGTTGTGACCAAATCATAATTTTTTGACTATTTTTCATGACAAGATGACACAATGTTGATGAGGACTCAATGTTTGCAAGTGTTTAGACTCAAAATGACTCAAAGAAAAGTGTGTTGTTTGATTTAAAAATATTTTGGCATACACTTGAAGACACAAAATGCACAATGTTATGATGTTTCGTCTTGAATGTTTGAATGTTTACAAGAAGACACACACAATTCTTATGGTTGGCCAGGACAATAGTTGTTGATCCCACATGGGGTTTCCCCCGAGGCTACACTATTCAAAGCGGATACTTAGATGTTTGTCCCCACTGGCTACACCCTTGGCACTCACTTCTCTGGGGCAGCCAAGCATCAGTCCCCATGAAAACTCCCCGTGGTGAACTTTGTATCTCTACGAAGAATCGTATGTGTGTGGGCCGCTCCAGAGGTCCGACCTCCTGCCCCAACAACTAGAAGGATTTTGGCTTTCTAAAACAAAAAGGTGCTGATAAAGGCATCTTCTTGTGTGGCCATAAATGTGGCACTTTCAGCTCTGTAAATATAGTAGGCTCCCAGCCAGTAGGGGTTACGCCTTACAATTCATGAAATAAATTTGATCAAACATGTTTATGGGGAGACATAGTGTGGTATGAACTAATCAGCACACATTACCCATGACTTTCACCATGGATACAGTTATTTATAGTGGTTCAGAAGAGGTGGGTTTTCCTGGCTACCACTTGGGTCGTTCTCTCCTCACTAGTAGTCTTAATGGCCACACGGAGAGACAGACCTTCTAAAGATTAACACAAAAGAGCCTATTGCTCAAGATACAAAAGACATTGGTTCAATTTTAGTGTACCAATTGAAGTGTTTTCTAATCTATGAAAACAAGACACACAATGGAAATCAAAAGAAACCCTTGCCAAAATTCTGCAACAAAGATTTGTTAGTAGTTTTGCAATAATACCCCTCCTACAAGCACACAAGTTACGTAAATTTTAGATCCAAAAGACTGTGAAATAGGGGCCTTCGACAAGACGTGTTTTTGATAGATTCAACGATTTGTTTTTCCATGTGTTTTTTTGTATCATAAAAAAGATACCACCTGTAAAATTTCAAGACATTTCCATAAATGTAAGAAAATCCAAAAAAAATTCTAATTTGCTCCAAAATTTAATTTTTTATGACAAATCATACAAAATTCATAGAAAAAGCAATATTGACCCAACAAATCCAAAATTTTTACTGGACACTCCCGATAGCCTTCCAAACCTTCATAAAAAAATTCCTGCAAAAATTCCAAGTAGTTTGTGTGATATGATCAAAATAAGGCAAAACCCTAACTTTTAAAGATCCGATTTTTTAGGAATTATTTTGCTTCAACATTAAAATCACAAAGAATAGATCCTGTGTATAATTCTGAGAGATTTCCACAAATTTAATAAAATCCAAAAAATTCTCTCATTTTCTTTCAATATTATTTTTTTATGAAAATTCATAAAATATTCATGGAAAATGCAAATGTGCTCCAAAAATTCTAAATTTTGGATTGAGATCTCTCAATACTGTCTTCAAGCTTCCAACAAAATTTGGTGCAAAATTTCTAAGCCGTTTGTGAGATCGGATCAAATCTCTCCAAGATCTTGATTTTATGTCCAAAACCCTAGTTGCACAAGGTTATTATCCAAATTGTTTTACAAAACTGCAATATAGGGTTATAAAAATCTGCAAAAAATATAGATCTAACAAAAATCCATGTCCCATGGGGTGTGCCAAAATGTTTATGGTGAAAGTGGAATAACGATATTGAAAGATTAAAATGGATTCAACCACAAAACCCTAGCCTAACAACAACAAAGATCCACCATAACATATGAAGATTACCTAAGACAATGCAAATCAAATGAAATCACAAAGATTATACCATCACATGTCCAATAGGGTTTGGATCTTCATTTTTTCTATCTCCATTGATTTTTCTTGATATATTTGCTCTCATATTTTATATGTGCACAAGAGCTCAACAAAGAACGAAAATGTGGTTGCAAGTAGGCTTGATTGCATATGAAAGTTCAAAAGCGTAGTTGAGGGGAATAAAATGATTAGAATGATTAGGAGGATTGATAATGAAGGAAGCATCTCCTTATATAGAAGACATTATAAGAAATGGAGGGATAAGATTGAGAGGTGTAAAAGATAAATGGCCGGCTAAGATTAGAGGGTAGGTAGAAGAAATAAGAAAGTAATGAGAGAGTAGGTAGTGTAGGAATTAAGAGATGAATGACATGTGTCATAGGTAGAAAAGGATAATGAATTAATTAAATAAATAAAGATTTATTTAATTAATAGAAGAAATGGGATCAATTAAATAAATAAGATATTTATTTAATTTAGGAAAAAGATAATTTAAATAAATAAATGTATTTATTTAAATGAGAAATAAGGCTAGAAAAGGATAAATGAATGAATTAATAAATAAAGATTTATTTAATTAATAAGAGAATTAGGCTTGAATAATTATATAAATAAAAAAAATTATTTAATTAGACAGGACAATTTTAGGTGTCTACAATCACAATAAATCATTATAGGTTATTTGCATTTTACCTTTATGTCCTTCAACATTTGTTTAATCCATAATACCTAAGTACAATTAGTTGTTGCTGCAACATATTCTGATTCTGCTATTGATAATGATGTACAAGTCTATTTCTTGCTCAACCATGAAATCAATCTGCTACCAAGAAAGAATGCCCCGCCGGTGGTGCTCTTTCTATCATCTACATCTCCTGCCCAATTTGCATCGGTGTATGCACATAAATCAAAATTTCATCCTTAGGATACCATAAACCAAGATTTGTTGTGCCTTGTAGATACCGAAAAATCCTTTTCACTGCTGATTCATAATTTTCTTTAGGATTACTCTGAAATCTTGATACAATATATATTGCATTCATTATATCAGGTCTTGTTTGTGTCAAATACAGTGAACCTCCAATCATAGATTTGTATCTTGTTAGATTAACATGAGCTAAATCATCCTTCAATGTCAATTTATCAGTTGTAGTCATAGGAGTACTTACCGGTTTGGAATTTTCCATACCAAATTTCTTCAATAGTTCTTTCAAGTACTTTGTTTCACATATGAATATACCTTTATCAGTCTATGAAATCTGCAATCCTAAAAAGAATTTTGTTGTCCTCATTTTTGTTTCAAAAATGAAGGACCACTACATGAAGTTTTTGTGAAAAAATGAAAAATTTTACTCTATGGCATGCTTCCCGATGTAGAATTTTGAATAATCCTTGGACTGGCTTAGTCCTCAGTCCATCCTCGAACTTCGTTTTGAATTTTGTCAAATTCTGGGTTCGTTTGCTATGTCTTCCCTTCAATTTCGGGTTTTAAAATCCCGACTGCACGTGGAGAATTTTCTTCAAACTGCAAGTTTTAATGATATTCATTGTTTTGGTCTTTGTAGGGGAATTTTTGACTTATTACATGTGCACTTTTATTTAAAAGATGTTACTTGTAATTTGTTTTAAATTTCCCCTTTGTTGTTTTTATCTTTTTTATTGTTTTTAGTCTTGTTTAGTTAAAATAGGGATTTTTTGGCTCAATTACAAGTAAACTTGCAGTTTGGTCTAAAAACCCCTACTTTAATGGTTTTTACATGCAATAGGGATTTTAAATCCCCATTCCATATGTGCAAGTATTTCTAACTTGTTGTAGGGATTTTATTTCCCTTTTACAATTAATTAAAACTTGTATTCCTCTCTAAAAAACCCGATTTTGCCTTGCAAGTGCATTTTTGACAATTTTAAACTTGTCACTTGTCTAAAAAATCCCGATTTTGGCTTGGTAAGTTAAAAAGTGAATTTTAAACTTGCTACTTGTCTTAAAAATCCCAATTTTTCCTTGTAAGTGGAAAAAGTGAAATTGAAACTTATTTTTCTCTCCCAAAAGCCCGATTTTCATTCCCTTGTGCAAAATCGAACTTGTCTTTTATTCCAAAAAACCCAAAATGCAGGGAAAAATGGTTTTTGACCATTTCAAGGCAATTTTTGTGGAGAAATTGTTGGAGGAGGAAGGCGTTTTGGCTTGCATCCTATTCTCATGCATTCTTGGACACCTTTCATGCCATATGGAGGTTGCATTAACTAGTTTTTCGCCCTAGATCAGCAATCACGTTTTTTCTTTAATGCCACATTTTGGTTGATTAAATCTCCAACAAGCTGCAATCTCCTAAAACATTTTGCACTCTCTCACCTAGGCATGGAGTTTGTGAGGATTTTTAAGCTATTTAATGATACCATTGAAGATGCAAATAGTGGCCACGTTTTTCTTCACGTGATTCCTTTGGCTACGTTTTGCATTTTTGGAGAAGCATTTGCATTTTCAAGAAAGGTATGTTCTCTTTCCTTTCTTTCCTTCTTTTTGTTATTTTCTTGCTCTCTTAGATTTCTTTCTTAGTTGCATTTTTGGCATGTGTTCTTCTTCCCCCCAAAAGTTGATTTTTGTGAGAGAAATCTTCCCCTTGGTATGCAATTTTTGAATTGCATTGTTCTTCCCAAAATTCCCTCTTTACTTGTATTCAGGATTTTTAATCCCAATTACAAATTCGTTGGAAATTCTTGTTCTTCCCCTACGGTTAAGGAATTTAACCATTTTTGGTTGAAATTCCAAGTTGAAAAGTGTGAAATACCTCTCCCTTGCAAATTTGGGTTTTGAAAACTGGATTACATGTTGAAGAGTTCTTCCCATTTTCATGAAAATGACTTTCCCGGATTTTCCCATTTCTATCCATCCATGTTCCCCATATCCGTACTTTCCATTTCCTTCATTTTCCGAAAGTCAAAATCTCATTTTTTGTCCATTTCTCCATTAGTGAATTTACAAGTGTACTTGCATTCAGGTTTTAAAACCCCAATTGCATGTATGTCCTTTCCAACTTGTATACTTGCAAAAATTCTACAAAGATCCGAAATTGGTCAAAGTCAAGATTTTCCCATTTCTACATATTTGCCCTCTTCCTCTCACAAAATCGTAAATTTCAAGAATCAAAGTTTTACCCATTTGGAGAAGGAAGAATGATATTTGCAACTGACTATGATGTTGCCTTAACTCTTTTAAGTCTTCATCACAGTATCCCAGGTTCACAATCAATGACAGATTTTCCGGCATCTCCAACTCCAAAGAAGATGAAATACAAATATGACAAATACCAAACACAGTTGCACCTTCCTAGGTTTCTTCTCCTTTGGATTGCATCAGAGTCACAGAAATAGGGCATGTTGATATGTCAGAATTCATCAAAAGGGTAGAAGATCCACAAGATAATAACTTGCAGTGGCTGTTGGACAGCCATATTACCATGCATCATCTTTCCCAGTGGCTGCCCTAGAACTTGAGTTCGTACTTGCATGTGCCCATCATTTTGACAAAGAGTCAAGAGTCATCAAAAATGATGATGGTGAAGCTATAATCCGTCTTGATGCAGATATGATCGAGAAGGTCTTCAGAATACCTCCTGCACCTGTTTATATGGAAATCTCCAAAGAAAGTGTAGCAGAATATTATGTGAAGAGGGAAAAAGATTGCAAGCGACGCATCCATAGGTGGATCCAAGAGCCACGAGCCTCCTTCTCAAGGTGGGCGAAGTTGTACCGCTATGATTTCAAATGGGAGATAGGAGACACCATCACTCTTCTCAGCAAGATAATGGGCCTTGAGCATTCCAATGTCTTTGAGCAATGGATGTACTAGTTCATCATGTTCATATGGCAGTCTCATCACATTTCATGGGGAGAGGTCATCAGCGATGCCTTGTGCGAACAAATTGCAGCAGTTCCTACCACCATGAAATTTTTCATGAATTCATATTTGGTATATTTGGCAACATCACTTAGACACTTTCCAGGTCTTTCTACCAAGGGTGATCGCTCACTTATACCAGTTTGGGAATATTATGACCAGTTGCCATTGAGACCCAGTAGACTACATTTCAGAAGAGTCCAAGATGCATTCTTCGGATATTTCATGTGTCAGTTTGATAGAAATCTCAGGAACAAGAGAGTATCAGATGAGACATGGGATAAGGTGTGCGAGTATGGATGTTTTTTTCTGCAATTTCCCACCTTCACCTATATGAGGATCGGATGCTATGGTGGTTAGCCATAAATGCTTCCCAGATACCCAACTGATAAGATCATTCTTATGGAGTTGGGAAGATAGATCATGGCTGTTCACACTTTTTAGTCTGCTAGGCACAAGGTTGGAATGGGGATCTCTACCACAAACCCATTGAAAATTGGCCAGTACTCCCTTGTCACATCTATGAATGCTAAAGCCATGGAGATTGAATTGCAGGAAATCATGCTCAAAAGGGTTAAACCTAGAGCTGATTTTGATTATAGGGGTATGAAGGAGAAGATCAAGAAATCCTTTGTGCATGTTCAACGCATTGAAGACATTTAGGTAGATCTCCGCACAAAAGCCGAAGTTCTGAAGATGGATTACTACAGGCTCACTGTTGAGCAAATTGTTGATTTGAACTTGGTGGATATCCCACAAGGAATGATTGATGACAAGCATATACTTGATCTTGAATACACTTCACGGAGGGTTGAGGAAGCTCCACTTCCTTTGATCCAATGGTCACACAAGGAGTGCATATCCATCCTTGACAGATTTCAGCCTATCTTGGCCAGCACCAACGCATGGCTTATTTCTTTCACCCCGAAAAGGAAGAAGCAAGAAATCTCACCTGATGCCTTTGACTATCAGCAACTAAAATAGTCTAGATCCAAAGTTGCTAAGAAGGCCAAGACTATCTCCAGAGTAACTATTGACAGTAACAAGATGAAGGTAGCTGAAATTGGGGAACCTATTGCAGATAAGCCACTTGATGAAATGTTAGCTGCTAATTATAAGGTTACAAGGATAGAGTTGGGAAAATAGACGCATGAGGTCATTAAACATGAAGCTCAGTTTTTTGTTGCTTCATTGGTGCAAAGGTGTGATGGGCTTCTAGCGAAGAAAGACAAGCTAGAAGAGGAAAACCGACAGCTTATGGTAACCATTCATAAAATCACAAAACCTTTTGCTGAAGGGAGTAACTCCATAGGTTCTTCTGGTTCCCAAGAATTGATTCATGGAGTGGAAAGAGCTTCTCAAAAGGTACAAGCACTGGATTCCTGGGTTGATCAGCTTCATGATCTATGTGCACAGGCAATGAAAGACATTTTCCTGATAATGTCTAAGTTGGAGACCATTAAGGAGAAACTGGATCAGACTTCTAACACTTTCAAAAAGAATCTAGAAAGTGTTGAAATTTTTTTGACAATCTGGCGTACCATGCCCCAACAACAGCTGAGTGTTCTACAAGAGCATGCCATCATCTCTTCCAGGATCATGTACTTGGAATTTGAAGAACTCCTGGAAAACAAGTCCCTTGTTCTTAAATCCCACATTGAGGAGATCGGTGATGCAAGGAGATTCCGCGGTGAAGTTTTCTGAGATATTGTCTCACATTGTGAAAGGGCCTCTTGCAACATATTAAGTCAGGATGGAAAGCTGATTCCAAAAGAAGAAGTTCTTGCTGATTTATAGATGAGGATTCATAATGAATAGAGGAGCAAACAATTCTCGGCCGCTTCAATTCAAGCATTGATGAAACACCAAGCCTTTCTGCATGAAATCCAGTCTATCCCAGATAAAAACAATTATGTGCTCCTCCATTGTCATGACACTATTGTGAAGACTATGGTTGTTGCCAAGAACACCCATGAACCGAATCTCGATGGACTACAAGTGAGCATCCAGAAATTTCAAGGATTTGTGTCTTCACAAAATGCAATTTAAGTGTTTTTCAACACTTCATTGAATTTTCCCTCTTTTGTAATATTTAGTTGTAATTTAGTTTTGGCAAGTTACATGTAAAATTATTTTTTGTAAAATGTAAGTTACACATTACTTGCACTTTTGTAATTACATGTAAGGCAACTACAAGTTGTGTTTGATTAGGACTATAGTTGGAATAAGTCTTAGTTAGTTGGAGTAACTTTTAGTTAGTTAATGAAGTCTCAGTTAGTTATTAAATGAGTCTTGGTGGTTGAGAGAATCTCTCAAGTTAGTTAGGATCCTCCCACCTTTTTATCAAGGCTCCTCTTCTATAAATACTTGAGGGGTCTATTGTATTTGATATCTTTTGGAAAGCAAGCAAAAACTCTACCAAATTTACAGCAAGAAGTCTTTGAGCTTATGTATGTGAATTTAAGGTTTTGAAGAATAGTAAAGAAGGATTACTCAAGTTTTGAGTCTTTGAGCTACATATTTGAGTTTGAATCTTTTTATTTCTTCTATGCAAAGTGTTTCTAAAGGAGCTTAGTCCAATCTGATTTGAAGTTTTTGAGCTGGAAGTAGAGAAGATTAATTAAAATAGGAAAATCTCTTGAAGGAGCAGCAAGTCTTTGAGCTTGCGTCTATTCTTGAGGAAAAATTACTGTTTGATAAGAAATATCAGCAAGTCTTTGAGCTTGCATTAGTTCTTGTCTTTGTGTTGAAAGAATAGATTATTCCAGTCTTTGAGTTGTTGTCTTTTATTCATTGTAAAATTTAGTATAGCAAAGGGTAGATAGGATTTCCAATAGTCAAGTCTTTGAGCTTGATATTGTTGTCCCGTCCCGAAGGAAGTGATGAAAGTCTTTGCCCTTTCATGAAACTTCATTTCATTTTTCTCATTTCACTTGAAAGTAGTTATTGCTATTCATATTCAATCGCTATCCTTTTTTGTGAAGAGTAAAGGATATTTTCTTTCTTGAAGAAAGAAGGAAGACTGTTGTACCATCCTGTTTTTATTTCAGTTTTAGTTAGATAGGGGGAGCCTTCCCTTAATTAGGAGAGTTTTTACTCGTGTGTTGTGGTTGAAACCATAATTTTGTATATTTCCCTAAGTGTACAAAAATTTCAACCAAGAGTTTTTTGGCGACTCTACTGGGGATACAGACGCATTCGGAAGCCTCATGCTTTCATTTGAGGTCTAGTGTCTTGTTGTTTTCACAATAAACCTTTCTTTGGTTTTCTGCTAGGGTTTGAGAGAGTTGAATTAATTTGGTAATTCTATTTTATCATCTCTGATATAAATTTGTTTGGCCCATTTGAAACACCAAAAGATTCTTTTCAAATCTGCTAAGGAAATGGACGCATTCGGAAGCCTCACGCTTTTGTTTGAAGACTAGTGTCTTGTTGTTTTTAAAAGAAGAGCTTGGAAATTCTTTCATTTCTTTAAACTGGAAAGTTTGCATGTTTACGTTCATCGGAAGAAAGGTGAATATTTAGAAGAATTATCTCCTGCTGAAAGAGCTAGATTCTTTTTACTGACTAGTACATCTTACCTTTCACGAACCACAAGTTATCCTCCCTCAAGGAAAAAGAAATCTATCCCAAGTGAAAATTCCTCTTTCTTTTTCAAACCACGGATACCTTCATTATCTAATTTGGCTAATCCACCTTCGCTTCCTCCTCCTGGTCCGTGGGGAGTAGCTTTTGGTCCTTTGGCTTTAACCCCACCTCTTCATCCGCTTCCACAAGGTTCTCGTAAAAATCTTCCCAAGTTCTATGGTGATGGAAAGAAACATCCCGATGAACATGTCCAATCTTTCTATATGGCATGTGGTGTTCTTGGAGTTGAACATCAAGATGTTGTTGTTTGTTTGTTCATAGAGACTCTTCAAGGTATTGCAGCAGATTGGTTTTTCAATCTTACTGCTAGTTCGATTGTTTCTTGGAACTCGTTGAGAGACAAGTTCAAAGAACGTTTCAAGCCTCAGTTGACCCAAATGAAGAAAGATACGCATGAAGGCATGCAAGAATTCATTTCTAAGTTTAACAAATTAGCAAATAGAATTCCTGTCAATTCTAAACCTACTCCTGAGAAGCTCAAGTGTTTTCTCATTAACACTCAGTTGCCCGAGGTCAGTTTCTTCTTAAGGCGAGCATCTCCTAGTGATTTAGAAGTTGCTCAATCAATGGCTACTGAAATTGAGGATGATTTGATCCTAGCTGGTAAGATCAATAAGGATTCTAATCGGTCCAAAGGAGGTTCACATATGGAGGGTTCATTTTCTGGTTCTACCGATCCTATGGTGCAGAAATTAGCAAGTGAACTTCTTTCTTTAAAGAAGCAAGTATCTCTGAATTCCTACCCCACACCATACAAGGATATCCCAAGAAGGACGTATCCTAATGTTGCTGCTAGTTACGCTACCAAGAATCAACCCAAGTTACCTCCTCCTCCGGAGAGACTTGCGCTTGAACCACCTCCTTCAAAGGCAGCAGTTGGCTATTATGAGACTGATCAAAATGAGTCTTCTTATTTTGATTATCAGTCTGACAAAGTTGCTCTTCCTCAACAAGAAGAAGATGAAGAAATGACTGGTGACTCTACTATACGTTACATGCACTATGATGACTCTGTTGCTGCCGAAAGGACTCATAGTCAAGCATTTGCTGTAATGACAAGATCCCAGACCCAATTGGCTCAACAAGAAGAAGCTACAAAGATCGCAAGTGATTTACAACCACCTGTTATTATTGCTAAAAGAGAAACACTGCTGCCCTATATTCCAAAGGATGCAGCGAAAATTCAAGTAAGTAACAAAAGTCCTCCTTTTGCTTCATCTATTGATCCCAAGCCCAGTATGCCTAACCCCAAACCACTATCAGACAATGTTAATCCCTCTTTAGCTGGTTCATTTCAAGCTTTTGAAATTATTGACCATGTTAGGAAGACTAAGATTCAAATGTCCGAAGTTGAGTATTTACAAGATAATCCTGATCAATTTGATAGATTAGCTGATTTTGTTAAAAGTAAGGAAACTCCTCCTATACTTGAAAATACTACCCCGCAAGAACCCAAGAATTTGCCCAATCATTTGGTGACCATTCCATCTACCACCCAAGGAAAGATAGAACCTTTTTACATTTCCTTGTTGATCAATGGTTTTCAATTGAGCAATTGTGTCTTGGATTCTGGTGCTTCTGATAACATCATGCCCGCAAAAATTGCTCAAGCTTTGGGGCTGACCTTGACCAAAACTTTTGGTCATTGTTATTATATGGAGAACAAACAAGTGCCTCTTATTGGGCAAATCAAGGATGCTCAATTTGCATTTGCTGCTTTTCCGGTTAATAAAATAAAGATGATTGTCTTGGTGGCTGACGTTCCTACGTCATATGGAATGTTACTTGGCCGTAATTTTTGTAAGGATGTTGGAGGTGAACTCAACATGGATATGACGAAAGCAAGAATACCTGTCAAAGGTGTTGTGCAAAAGTTAATTCCTGAAAGAGAAACCAAGTACATGGTTGTCAAGTCTAATGATCCTCATGCTTAGATTCTTTTTGAATCTTCAGGTTTCGAGAATTATTATCTTCATATAGATAAAATTTCAGAATTTGCTGAAGATTATCCTTCTAGAAGCTTTGACATTTTACTACTTTCAGCAAATGAAAAATTTGTTGATATTGATCAGGATCAAGCATCAGAAGATGGGTCTTCCACTTCATATGTTATGGTTGAAGAAGTCTCATCTCTTGTTGCTGATGAAAGTATTCCATTACCTTCTCAACAAGAAGAGTTTCACTCTTCACCCACTCAAGAGGAGAGTTTGTCATTGCCTATGGAGAAAGATGATAACTTTTCTTTTCATAATGCACCCATCTCAGATGAAGGCAGCTCTAATCATTCCAATGAAAACAACAGTTCAAATGATGTGTGGACTCTTGAATTTGATGGCAGTTGTGCTACAAATGGATCTAGAGCTGGTGTAGTTCCTATATCTCCTAAGGGAGAGATCTTCCCTTACTCTTTCAAGTTGCAAATTGCTAATACTAACAATACGGCTGAATACGAGTCACTTTTGTTAGGGATGAGTGTTGCATTGAAAAGAGGAATCAGAAATCTTCATGCCCAGGGTGATGCAGAATTAATTGTTTGTCAAGTGAGAAACACATATCAAACTAAGAATTATAGACTCAAGCATTACTGCAATTTGGTATGGGAAAATATTGAAGATATTGATTCTTTTAATAACTCAGTTGTTCCTCATGAATATGATGATAGGGTTGATTCTCTTGTTGTTTCAAATACTTCATTAATTCCCCATCTTGACTTTGGTCAAGATAAATATATTATTGAGATAATCTGCAGACCTAGTGTGCCTGACAATTGGGATCATTGGCAGATTTTTAATGATGACAAGAAGATCAATAATTTCTTGCAAGCTGAGGATGGTTTCAACAACTTGTATTTTGAAGGAATTAATTGTCCTACTTCTTCATCTTCGCATTCAATGTCTGAAACATCATCTGAATCAGATGAAAATATTCTTTAGCTGAAAGGAAATAAAATTCCCAAGGGGTTGGTTTCTCTTGAAAAACTTTTCGATCAACATGATCATTATATCAAGAGACGACAACAAGATAGTGTTGATTCTCCTATGGGATATGAGAAATATAATATTGGATCAAATGAAGATCCAAAGTTTGTCAACATTGGCAATAACTGCACTTCAGATGAGAGAGATCAGTTTATTCAGCTTTTGCGCCAATATCATGATGTCTTGGCATACTCATATGATGATCTAAAATCCTTTCAACCCAAGGAAGTGCAGCATGACATTCCTCTCAAGCTTGGTGTAGAACCCTTCAGACAGAAGCAACGCCAGTATTATCCGAAGATTTCAAGTACCATTCTTTCTGAAGTTCAAAAAATGCTTGATGCTTGGATTATCTTTCCCATCCATCATTCAACATGGTTGGTGAATATAGTGTCGGTGCATAAGAAGAATGGAGAAATACGTATTTGTGTTGATTTTAGAAATCTTAATCAGCTATCACTCAAGGATAATTATCCATTGCCAATCATGGATCAAGTTTTGCAAACAGTGACTGGTTCTGAGATGCTATCTATGCTAGATGGATTTTTGGGATACAATCACATTGAGGTTAGTGAACCTGATCAACATAAGACTGCATTTACTACTCCATGGGGTACATTTGCATACCGCAAAATGCCTTTTGGGTTGATCAATGCAGGGGCTACTTTCCAATGAGGTATGGATGGCTTTCCGTGGTACTATGGGAAGGTATATTGTAGTGTATCTTGATGATCTTGCTATTTTTTCAAAAGATCGTGAGAATCATCTTTTTCATTTACAAGATGTACTTGAAAGATGTCGTAAGCATGACATCTCTCTCAATCTGAAGAAGTCAGTTTTTGGGGTGATGCAGGGAAAACTTCTTGGTCATATAGTTTCCAAGGAAGGTATAAAAGTTGATCCTGAAAGGGTTAAATCTATTCAGAATCTCCCTTTGCCATCCAACAAGACCAGTGTTCATTCCTTCTTTGGTAAGGTAAATTTCCTGCGAAGATTCATTCCTAACTTTGCAGAAAAGACTCGTCATATTATGGATATGATGAAAGGAAAGTCTACTTTTCATTGGAATTCTAAAGGAAAAGCAACATTCAATGAAATCAAAGATGCAATTGTTCATGCACCCGTGTTGGTTTGTCCCAATTACACCAAGGAGTTCATCATGTATAGTTATGCTTCTAAGCATACTCTGTTGGCTATTCTGATACAGAAAAATTCAAAAGGGATTGAATCTCCTATCGATTTCATGAGTTGTCCTTTGAAGTCTCATGAACTCAAATATTCTTCTATTGAGAAGAATGCCTATGCAGTTGTTAAAGCAGTTAAAAACTTTCGTTTTTACATCTTGAATTCTCATACCATTGTGTTAGTTCCTGATACATCAGTCAAATCTATCTTAACACAACAAGAGTTTGGCACAAAGAGAGGAAATTGGATTGCTAAAATCCAAGAGTATGAATTGGAAATCAAGCCTACAAAGCTTGTTCAAGGAAGAGGACTCTGTCAGCTAATGGCGGAAGGTATTCCAAAGGAGCGAGAATTGGATGATTCTGAAGACCTTCCCAAGGTATTGTTTGTCAGTACTACCGATGAATGGTATTCTAATATAGCATTTTTCTTGACTTATGGTGAATGTCCACAACATTTGTCATTCAAGGAAAAATGAAGTGTCAAGTTGAAAGTTGCGAACTTTGTATTATGGGATATAGGTTTGTACAAAAGAGCAATTGACAGTAATTTCCTCTGTTGTGTTGACAAAGCACAACAAACCAAATTGCTGGAATCTTTCCATGACAAGGCTTGTGTTGGACATTTTTCTGTGCTAGTGACCGCTCACAAAATTTTGAGAGCAAAGTATTATTGGCCTACACTCTTTCAAGATGCTTTCTGGTGGGTGCGTAAGTGTGTACATTGTCAGCAGTTTGTAGGCAAACCAAAGCTTGCAACATTACCATTAAAGCCAGTTATTGTTGAAGAGCCTTTTCGACAATGGGGCATTGATTTCATTGGTGTGATCAATCCTTCTTCAAGTGTAGGTCATTCATATGTCCTTATAGCTACTGATTATTTCACCAAGTGGGTGGAAGCAATACCGGTAAAGAATGCTACTTCTGAGATAGTATGCAGATTCCTTAAGGAGAATATTATTTCCAGGTTTGGTGTTCCATTCAAAATTGTGATTGACAATGCAGCCACCTTTTCTTCCTCTGAAATTTCACAATTTTGCTTTCAGTATAATATCTTGTTAACTCATTCATCCGATTATTATCCCCAAGGTAATGGTCAGGCGGAATCTAGTAACAAGAATTTGATTACTATTATTCGCAAGCTTGTGGAGGAAAATCAAAGGTCCTGGCATAAGGCTCTTTTTTAAGCTTTATGGGCAGACATAATTACATTTGAAAGGCTTTTGGTATGTCACCATTTCAGCTTCTCTATGGGATCAATGCAGAAATATCCATCACTTTGGAACTTCCTGCTCTCAAGTTGGCTAAAGCAATTGAAGATCAAACTTATGAGAATGCTTTAGACAAAAGGATCATGTATCTTTCTCAGCTGGAAGAACAAAGAACACAAGTGGTAGATCGAAGTGCTCAGCATCAGCAACAAGTCAAAGTTCTTTTTGATAAGAAAGCAAAGCAAAAAGGATTCCAAGTTGGTGATCATGTTTTTCTTTGGGATAAGCGAAGGGAACCGAAAGGTTTACATGGAAAATTTGATTCTCTTTGGCGAGGACCTTTCACTATTCACCGTGATGCTGGAGAAGATAGTTTTATCTTGGCTTATCATGATGGTACACCATTTGCACTGCCTTATAATGGTCAGCATTTGAAGCATTACTTTGAACGAAGATTCGAGGTAACTTCTTGTAAATAATGTTTTTCTCTTGTTTGTTTTGCGCCTTTTGTTTGTTTGTTTTTGCTTTGTTTGACTATGTGACCCAATGGATAAGAGGAAGGCACTTAGAGTTTTGGATTCTTTTCTTTCACAATCTTGAAGGATAAATGAAAGAATTCCCCAATCAGAGCCAGTTGTTGTCCTCATTTTTGTTTTAAAAAATGAAGGACCACTACATGAAATTTTTGTGAAAAAATGAAAAAATTTACTCTATGGCATGCTTTCCAAGGTAGAATTCTAATTAGTCCTTGGACTAACTTAATCCTCAATCCATCCTCAAACTGCGTTTCAAATTTCATCAAATTCTGGGTTCGTTTGCTATGTCTTTCCTTCAATTTCGGGTTTTAAAATTCCAACTGCAGGTGGAGAATTTTCTTCAAACTGCAAGTTTTAATGATATTCATTGTTTTGGTCTTTGTAGGGGAATTTTTGACTTATTACATGTGCACTTTTATTTAAAAGATGTTACTTGTAATTTGTTTTAAATTTCCCCTTTGTTGTTTTTATCTTTTTTATTGTTTTCAGTCTTGTTTAGTTAAAATAGGGATTTTTTGGCTCAATTACAAGTAAACTTGCAGTTTGGTCTAAAACCCCTACTTTAATGGTTTTTACATGTAATAGGGATTTTAAATCCCCATTACATATGTGCAAGTATTTCTAACTTGTTGCAGGGATTTTATTTCCCTTTTACAATTAATTAAAACTTGTATTCCTCTCTAAAAAACCCGATTTAGCCTTGCAAGTGCATTTTTGACAATTTTAAACTTGTCATTTGTCTAAAAAATCCCGATTTTGGCTTGGTAAATGAAAAAGTGAATTTTAAACTTGCTATTTGTCTTAAAAAACCCGATTTTGCCTTGTAAGTGGAAAAAGTGAAATTGAAACTTGTTTTTCTCTCCCAAATGCCCGATTTTCATTCCCTTATGCAAAATCGAACTTGTCTTTTATTCCAAAAAACCCGAAATGCAGGGAAAAATGGTTTTTGACCATTTCAAGGCAATTTTTGTGGAGAAATTGTTGGAGGAGGAAGGCGTTTTGGTTTACATCCTATTCTCATGCATTCTTGGACACCTTTCACGCCATATGGAGGTTGCATTAATTGGTTTTTTGCCCTAGATCAGCAATCACGTTTTTTCTTTAATGCCACATTTTAGTTGATTAAATCTCCAACAAGCTGCAATATCCTAAAATGTTTTGTCCTTTCTCACCTAGGCATGGAGTTTGTGAGGAGTTTTAGGCTATTTAATGATGTCGTTGAAGATGCAAATAGTGGCCACGTTTTTTCTCCACGTGATTCCTTTGGCTACATTTTGCAAACACTTGTCACCATTTCTTCTACTCCTCCTTAGGCATTTTGTTACAATCCTCTTGGGTGTGCTCTCTCATTGGCATTTTGGTCCTCCAAATTTGGGATTGCTATTACATTTATCAATTTGGGGTAGTTTTGCAAAAACGTATTAAGGGTTTGGCATTGCGGATTGCTTCTATTAATTGGTTTTCCTTCTTCTTTCCAAAAATTGGTTGCATTTTTGGAGAAGCATTTGCATTTTCAAGAAAGGTATGTTCTCTTTCCTTTCTTTCCTTCTTTTTTTTATTTTCTTGCTCTCTTAGTTTTCTTTCTTAGTTGCATTTTTCGCATGTGTTGTTCTCCCCCCCAAAAATCAGTTTTTGTGAGAGAAATCTTCCCCTTGGTATGCAATTTTTGAATTGCATTGTTCTTCCCAAAATTCCCTCTTTACTTGTATTTGGGATTTTTAATCCCGATTACAAATTCGCTGGAAATTCTTGTTCTTCCCCTATGGTTAAGGAACTTAACCATCTTTGGTTGAAATTCCAAGTTGAAAAGTGTGAAATACCTCTCCCTTGCAAATTTGGGTTTTGAAAACCGGATTACATGTTGAAGAGTTCTTCCCATTTTCATGAAAATGACTTTCTTGAATTTTCCCATTTCTATCCATCCATGTTCCCCATATCTGTACTTTCCATTTCCATCATTTTCCGCAAGTCAAAATCTCATTTTTCGTCCATTTCTCCATTTGTGAATTTACAAGTGTACTTGCATTCAGGTTTTAAAACCCCGATTGCATGTATGTCCTTTCCAATTTGTATACTTGCGAAAATTCTCTGAAGATCCAAAATTGGTCAAAGTCAAGATTTTCCCATTTCCACATATTTCCCCTCTTCCTCTCACAAAATCGTAAAGTTCAAGAATCAAAGTTTTACCCCTTTGGAGAAGCAAGAATGATATTTGCAGCTGATTATGATGTTGCCTTAACTCTTTTAAGTCTTCATCACAGTATCCCAGGTTCACAATCAATGTCAGATTTGTCAGCATCTCCAACTCCAAAGAAGATGAAATACAAATATGAAAAATACCAGAACGAGGTTGCACCTTCCTAGGTTTCTTCTCCTTTGGATCGCACCAGAGACACAGAAATAGGGCACTTTGATATGTCATAATTTGTCAAAAGAGTAGAAGATCCACAGGACAATAACTTGCAGCAGTTGTTGGACAACCATATTCACCATGCATCATCTTTCCCGGTGGCTACCCTAGAACCTGAGTTCGTTCTTGCATGTACCCATCATTTTGACAAAGAGTAAAGAGTCATCAAAAATGATGATGGCGAAGCTATAATCCATCTTGATGCAGATATGATTAAGAAGGTCTTCAGAATACCTCTTGCACCTGTTTATATGGAAATCTCCAAAGAAAGTGCAATGGAATATTATGTGAAGAGGGAAAAAGATTGCAAGCGACACATCAATAGGTGGATCCAAGAGTGACGAGCCTCCTTCTCAAGGTGGGCGATGTTGTATCACTGCAATTTCAAATGGGAGATAGGAGACACCATCACTTTTCTCAGCAGGATGATGGGCCTTGAGCATTCCAATGTCTTTGAGCCATGGATGTACCAGTTCATCATGTTCATATGGCAATCTCATCACATTTCATGGGGAGAAGTCATTAGCGATGCCTTGTGCGAACAACTTGCAGCAGTTCCTACCACCATGACCTTTTTCATGAATTCATATTTGGTATATTTGGCAACATCACTTAGACACTTTCCTGGTCTTTCTACCAAGGGTGATCGCTCACTTATACTAGTTTGGGAATATTATGACCAGTTGCCATTGAGACCTAGCAGACTACATTTTAGAAGAGTCCAAGATGCATTCTTCGGATATTTCATGTGTCAGTTTGATAGAAATCTCAAGAACAAGAGAGTATCAGATGAGACATGGGATAAGGTGTGCGCGTATGGATGTTTGTTTATGCAGTTTCCCACCTTCACCTATATGAGGATTGGATGCTATGGTGGTCAGCCATACATGCTTCCCAGATACCTAACTGATAAGATCATTCTTATGGAGTTGGGAAGATAGATCATGGTTGTTCACACTTTTTAGTCTGCTAGGCACAAGGTTCGAATGGGGATCTCTACCACAAACACATTGAAAATTGGTCGGTACTCGCTTGTCACATCTATGAATGCTAAATCCATGGAGATTGAATTACAGGAAATCAAGCTCAAAAGGTTTAAACCTAGAGCTAATTTTGATTATAGGGGTATGAAGGAGAAGATCAAGAAATCCTTTGTGCATGTTCATCGCATTGAAGACATTTGGGTAGATCTCCGCACAGAAGACGAAGTTCTGAAGATGGATTACTGCAGGCTCACTATTGAGCAAATTGTTGATTTGAACTTGGTGGATATCCCACAAGGAATGATTAATGATGGGCATATACTTGATCCTGAATACACTTCACGGAGGGTTGAGGAAGCTCCACTTCCTTTGATCCAATGGTCACACAAGGAGTGCATATCCATCCTCGATAGATTTCAGCCTATCTTGGCCAACACCAACGCATGGCTGAAAAGTAATGTTGTTAGACTTATAAAAATCAAGGTTGGTAAAGAAGATGATTCTACGGGGCCTCTTGGATGGAAGTCTAAGATTCAGATTGACAATAAGGAGGGTGCTTCATCTTCAGGCACAAGGATCAAGTTGTGAGTTAGTCGTGTAGTAGTGCTTCCTCCTGAGGAGACAACTATTCATGGGAAGGAAAAATCATGATTCCATGTACAGGTAATTGATCTGGATAATCCAAAAGAGGGGCAACAATCTTATGATGCTCCCAAATCTCCAGTTTCAAAATCACCTCATGAGATCATTCCACCAGTTTCCATTTAGACACCTCTTTCTCCTCTTGATTTACTTGTGGATGAATCTCCTCAGAATGCAATTCCCATTTTAGCATACGAGCCATCTCCTGATCATCAACAAGAGAGTGTGTCGAAAGTTCCTGAGAATATTCCTACTTGCATCTAGTTATCAGAAATTGATACTTCCACTTCTGGTTTTGAAGAATTCATGAGGCAATCTTCATGCCCATTGGTAATTGAGCAAACTATGGTCGCTGTCCAAACAGATACTCCCCCTAGGATGATGACGGTGATTCAAACAGAAACTGCTTCTTCTTTGCCTACAGATGTTATTGGAGGGGAGTTGATGACTTTGCCTCCATGGCTTAGTTCTTTCACCTCGAAAAGGAAGAAGCAAGAAATCTCATCTGATGCCTTTGACTATCAGCAACTAAAACAGTCCAAATCCAAAGTTGCTAAGAAGGCCAAGACTATCTCCAGAGTAACTGTTGACAGTAACAAGATGAAGGTAGCTGAAATTGTGAAACCTATTGTAGATAAGCCAATTGATGAAATGTCAACTACTGATTATAAGGTTACAAGGATAGAGTTGGGAAAACATATGCATGAGGTCATTAAACATGATGCTCAGTTTTCTGTTGCTTCATTGGTGCGAAGGTGTGATGAGCTTCTAGCGAAGAAAGACAAGCTAGAAGAGGAAAACCAACAGCTTATGGCAGCCATTCATAAAATCACAAAACCTGCTGCTAAAGGGAGTAACTCCATAGGTTCTTTTGGTTCCCAAGAATCGATTCGTGGAGTGGAAAGGGCTACTCAAAAGGTACAAGCACTGAATTCCTGGGTTGATTAGCTTCACGATCTATGTGCACGGGTAATGAAAGACATTTTCTAGATAATGTCTAAGTTGGAGACCATTGAGGAGAAACTGGATCAGACTTCTAACACTTTCAAAAAGAATCTAGAAAGTGTTGAAAAAAGTTTGACAATCTGGCGTACCATGCCCCAATAATAGCTGAGTGTTCTACAAGAGCATGCCATCATCTCTTCCAGGGTCATGTACTTGGAATTTGAAGAACTCCTGGAAAACAAGTCCCTTGCTCTTAAATCCCTCATTGAGGAGATCGGTGATGCAAGGAGATTCCGCGATGAAGTTTTCTGAGATATTGTCTCACATTGTGAAAGGGCCTCTTGCAACATAGTAAGTCAGGATGGAGAGCTGATTCCAAAAGAAGAAGTTCTTGTTGATTTATAGATGAGGATTCATAATGAATGGAGGAGCGAACAATTCTCGGCCGCTTCAATTCAAGCATTGATGAAACACCAAGCCTTTCTGCATGAAATCCAGTCTATCCTAGATAAAAACAATCCTGCGCTCCTCCGCTGTCATGACACTATTTTGAAGACTATGGTTGTTGCCAAGAACACCTATGAACCGAATCTCGATGAACTACAAGCGAGCATCCAGGAATTTCAAGGATTTGTGTCTTCACAAAATGCAATTTAAGTGTTTTTCAACACTTAATTAAATTTTCCCTCTTTTGTAATATTTAGTTGTAATTTAGTTTTGGCAAGTTACATGTAAAATTATTTTTTGTAAAATGCAAGTTACACATTACTTGCACTTTTGTAATTATATGTAAGGCAACTACAAGTTGTGTCCAATTAGGACTGTAGTTGGAATAATTCTTAGTTAGTTGGAGTAACTCTTAGTTAGTTAATGAAGTCTTAGTTAGTTATTGAATGAGTCTTGGTGGTTGAGATAATCTCTCAAGTTAGTTAGGATCCTCCCACCTTTTTCTCAAGGCTCCTCTTCTATAAATACTTGAGGGGTCTATTGTATTTGATATCTTTTGGAAAGCAAGCAAAAACTCTACCAAATTTACAGCAAGAAGTCTTTGAGCTTATGTATGTGAATTTAAGATTTTGAAGAATAGTAAAGAAGGATTACTCAAGTTTTGAGTCTTTGAGCTACATATTTGAGTTTGAATCTTTTTATTTCTTCTATGCAAAGTGTTTCTAAAGGAGCTTAGTCCAATCTGATTTGAAGTCTTTGAGCTGGAAGTAGAGAAGATTAATTAAAATAGGAAAATCTCTTGAAGGAGCAGCAAGTCTTTGAGCTTGCGTCTATTCTTGAGGAAAAATTACTGTTTGATAAGAAATATCAGCAAGTCTTTGAGCTTGCATTAGTTCTTGTCTTTGTGTTGAAAGAATAGATTATTCTAGTCTTTGAGCTGTTGTCTTTTATTCATTGTAAAATTTAGTATAGCAAAGGGTAGATAGGATTTTCAATAGTCAAGTCTTTGAGCTTGATATTGTTGTCCTATCCTGAAGGAAGTGATGAAAGTCTTTGCGCTTTCATGAAACTTCATTTCTTTTCTCTCATTTCACTTGAAAGTAGTTACTGTTGTTCATATTCAGTCGCTATCTTTTTCTATGAAGAGAAAAGGATATTGTCTTTCTTGAAAAAAGAAGGAAGACTGTTGTACCATCCTATTTTTATTTCAATTTTAGTTAGATAGGGGGAGCCTTCCCTTAATTAGGAGAGTTTTTACTCATGTGCTATGGTTGAAACCACAATTTTGTATATTTCCCCAAGTGTACAAAATTTTCAACCAACAGTTTTTATCTCCCCAATCATAGAAATTTCAAATTCTTCTTGCATCTTATTAGCAAAGTCTTTACACAATCCATCTTCTCCTCCAAAAAAGATATCATCAACAAAAACTTCAATAACCAAGATGTCATCATTAGTCACATTGAAATATAAGTTGCTATCAGTGTTACCTTTAGTGTAACCAAGCTTCAAAAGATATTTGTCCAATCTAGCATACCAAGCTCTAGGAGCTTGTTTCAATCCATACAAAGCTTTCCTTAATCTGTAAACCATATCTTTATCATTTTTCAATGAAAATCCATCAGGCTATTCAATGTAAACTTCCTCTTCAAGATCACCATTCAGAAATGCACATTTTACATCCATTTGATATACTCTATAGTTCTTGTGGGCTGCAAATGCAAGAAATAATTTGACTGCCTCAATTCTAGGTACCAGTGCAAAGGTTTCATTGTAATCAATTCCCTCTTTCTATGAATATTCTTTACACACTAATCTTTCTTTGTTTCTGATTACCTTACTATCTTCATTAAGTTTATTTCTGAATACCCATTTAGTTCCAATTACATTTTTGTCTTTAGGTCAGGGAACTAATGTCCATGTATTGTTCTTTTCAATTTGTTCTAATTCATCTTCCATAGCTTTAATCCAATGTTTATCTTTACATGCCTCAATAACAGATGTTGGTTCAATTTGAAAAATTAAACATACCTCTTCATTTTCCAGTCTTCCTCTTGTCATAACACCTTGATACTTATTCCCAGTTATCTGGCATTCAGAGTGATTCAGTCTTACATACATGGGTGTGTTCACTTGTTGTTGTTCTTCAATGACTGTGGAATTCTCTGATGATGCCGGTGTGATTGGATCCACATTCTATACCCGTGCACTATGTATAGATTCATTTATGATCATCTTAACTACCAGTTCAGAATCCATAGACCTTGAATTTCCTCTAAATTGTTCATCTATCTTCACATTTGCGCTCTCAATGATTTTCTACAATCTTTTATTAAAATATCTATATGCCTTTCTCTTAGATGAATAACCAAGAAATATTCGTTCATCACTTCTAGGATCAAATTTACCAATATACTCATCTCTCCTAATATAGAATTTGCTTCCAAATATTCTGAAATATTTAAGAGTAGGAGTATTACCAAACCATATTTCATAAGGGGTTTTACCAATTTCACCTTTGATGTGAACTCTGTTAAAAGTGTAAACCGTTGTATTCACTTCTTCTCTCGAGTACACATGAGGTAGATTTTCTTCTAATATCATGCTTCTTGCTGCATCCAAAATTGTACTATTCTTCCTTTCTACAACTCCATTTTGCTGTGGTGTTTGGGGTGCTGATATTTGTCTTTTAATTCCATTCACTTTGCAAAATGTATTAAACTCCTTAGATGTGAATTCTCCTCCTTTATTTGATCTTAATCATTTGATTTTCTTACCGGTTTCATTCTCTACCATTACCTTGAATAATTTGAATTTCCCAAAAGCTTCTGATTTCTCCCTGAGAAAGGTAACCCAACACATTCTAGAATAATCATCAATGATTAGCATAAAGTATCTATCTCCCTGTAGACTTCTTGTTCTTGTCGGTCCACACAAGTCAGTATGGATTAAATCAAGAACATTATTGGATTTCTCATAAATACTCTTAAAAGTTGTTCTAACTTGTTTTCCCATTTGACATTCCTTACATACCGGATTATGAGGTTTCACAATCTTAGGTAAATCCTGTATTGCTTTAGATGAACTGATCTTTATAATACAATCAAAATTCACATGACAAAGTCTTTATGCCATAAACAACTTTCATCAATATGTGCAATCAAGCATGTCTTTTCATTGTTATTTAAATGAAAGATATTACCTCTAGTCTAATTATCGGTTGCAATCTCCAAACCAGTTCTATTCATGATTTTGCATTTACCATTCTTGAACTGTAACTGAAATCCCTTTTCAACTAATTGACCAACACTCAAAAGATTATGCTTCAAACCTCCAACATAATAAATGTTGTCAGTATTGTGCTTACCATCAAAAGATATAGTACCTTTTCCTTTGATTAAACAAGATTTATCATCCCCAAATCTTACTAGACCTCCATTGTATTCCTGAAAAGATAAGAATTTACTTTTATCACCAGTCATATGATGTGAACATCCAGAATCTATAATCCATTCATCCTTTTCTTCAATTTTAGCTGCTAGGGCTTTCTCTACCAGTGGAACAGTAGGTGTCGGTTGATCTTCTTTTATTGCAACAAAATCCCATCCATTGTCTGTTGGTTCTTCATCAGAATCATCAGTAACTCCTTCATCGGTATAGTAACATGATTTGTCTCTATTCTTCTTAAATTTGTATCTCTGATATTTAGGGTTAGGTTTATATGTCCTTTTAGCTTCTTCTCTCAATCTTGCATGTCTATCGGGACATCTAAATTCCATATGACCAACTTTATTATAGTTAAAACATTTAAATGGTGCTTTACCTTCATACTTACTTCCAATAGGACCTTTAGGTATTTTCCTTGCAAATAGTGCTTCAGGTTCTTCCAATTCTTCATTTTCCTTTCTGATATCTTCAAGTTCTCTTGCATAAAGTGCTTTCCAATCAGATTTGTCAACTGATGATGATGATGATGCTGCAGATGATGATGCTTTGAAGGATAAATCTATCTTAATTATAGCAACAGGACCAAATTCCTCAAGATCAAATGTTGAAAGCTTTCCAACAAAGGTATCTCTAGATACTGATGTATTAGGCATTGTTCTCAACTCATTAATGGCAGTTACTTTCATTTTGTATGTTGATGGAAACTCTCTCAAAAATTTAGAAATAATTTCATCTTCACTCAAGGATCCTCCACAACATTGTATTCCCAAAACAATTTCATTAACCCTTTCCATAAAAGCAAAAATTCTTTCATCTTCTTCCATTCTCAGATTTTCATACCTAACCCGGAAGCATTCTAGTTTTGCAATTTTGACAGTGGTGTCTCCTTCATTCAATGTCTCCAATTTATCTCAAATAGCTTTAGCAGTAGATCGGTCTGATAATCCCATGATTTGCTGATCTGACAAGGCGCTCAAGAGTGCTTCTCTCGCTTTGCAATCATTCTCTTGATCCTTACCCAATGTTGGTGGATTATGTTGATTCGGTGTAGGACCAACATATCCATTCTTTGTAACATCCCATATGTCTCTTCCAATGCAATTTAGATGTGTCTCCATTCTGATCTTCCATATACCATAGTTAGTTCCATCAAGTTTCAGACTGTCCTTCCTAAAAAGAATTGTTGCCATAGAATCTCCTCAAGCTGTTAAACTTCTACAAAAGAGGAATTAGCTCTGATACCAATTGTTAGGACCCAGAGGCAACTGAGAGGGTGGGGGGGGGGGGTGAATCAGTTGTCTATTAATTTCAACCCAAATATAACTTAATCAAATACTGGTGAATTGAACTTAATGTCGGTTTATAGATTAGCAAATAATGTAAATAGTGGTGAAACTCAATGCATAAAACAGAAAGAGAAACAACATCCACAACACATAACACAAATATTTGTACGTGGAAACCCTGTAAGGGGAAAAACCATGGTGGGAAACCTTACCCACAATCAGATGATACTACTGCAGATAGTATGTGTATACAAATGGGGTCTGGACGTGCAGAAAGGCCAACCGCTTAGAGCTCACTGCTCAATCACAAAATAGGAGTCACACTGACTACAATTGGATGGTTAAATCCAATGATAATGTATTGTTCAAAGTAGCATCTCCAATGCTAGATTCAGTACCGGTTAAGCTCTGATAATCACCTTCAAACCTTCCTTGAACCTTCTCTATGGTCTCCTCATATAATCTTCAATATTCACACATACCATGTTACAAAACCTTATACCATATACCGTTATCTTCCTTCTTCCTATTCATTCATCTCACAAATGAGATCTTACATATATACCAAAGCCTAAGACCAAATGTGTAGGTCAGCTTTACCAAGAATATTACAATAAACCAATTACAAGTCAAGATGTGATGCATCATGTCGGCTCAATACATTTACAACAATGTCCAATTAATTAAATCATCTCCATAACGTGTCGTGCTGATCTGGAATAGATAATGCATGTTGGTCCATAACCTAGACGAATTTGCCGGTAACAACAAATATGTCAACTCGATTAGACCAATAACCAAAATACCAAAACCAAGTGGCCAAACCATGTCTTCGACAGAACCAAGTGATCTCCAGATGATAACAAGTCATCTTCAGTGCTGGTGTACAATTTAACCTGTCAGTGAGTGATATATTGGTGACTGTGCATAAGTCACTGAACTTGCCGGTGAACATAATGTGTCGGTTCAACATAATCAAAGATCTCCAGAAGATAAGTGTTGACATCAATGACAAAACCAATGCAACACATCCATTATACCAACAATCTTCCCCTTTGGCATTGATGGCAACACAAGATGGAAATACATCTAAGTGCCAAAACAGAATGCCAAAAACCAAAAACCAACAATCTCCAGAATAGATCAATACCAGAAATCAAAATACAAATGTAGAGAGTATATATCTCTCCCCCAATGAATAATCTCTCTCTTCCCATCGGATAATATTTTTCCATAGAGATCTCTCCCCTTTTGGCAGCAAATGCCAAATCAATAAAAATACCAGAGCATACAACCAACTCATAAAACTAATTACAATAACCAATTGTTTTAACCAACTACTCCCCCTAAGAAGTAGCTCTCCTCCATCAAATCCAGAAAAAGGTTTCTCTGTTAGTTCTGCTGGTTTGATGCCAATCATCAACTGTCTTGACATCAATGAAAAAACCAATCATCAACTGTGCTGGTTCAACATAACCAAAGATCTCCAGAAGACAAGTGTTGACATCAATGAAAAACCAATGCAACACATCCATAATACCACTATTAACACCACAATAATTGGCCTCGTGCCAATTCATAAGGGTAGAATCTCCCTGCGCATAGTTTGGACAATCATGAAATTATTGTCCTAAAGTAGTTGATTCACCTTGTGCTACTAAGGCCTGAGAGAGATCTCCATTTTGACAAGCACTCTTATTGTGAGGTTGATTGCATGGAATACACCATTCTTGCTCTTGAGTAAGATTGTTCTTCATTGGGTCTATTTCCTTTGAGGTACTTGTAGTCGCAAGATTCAAACTATTCAAATTCGTGACATTACTCCATTGGTTATGCCCTTGAAAGTTTCACCTATTCTGCTAGTAGTTCTAATTTTGTGCTTGATAGGGCCGGCTAGCCTTAGACTGTTGTCTTTTAATTATAATTTAATTATAACCAACTCATTTCCAAAGCCTTGCATCATGGCCTTAAGCTCTTGAATCTTTTTAGATGATGAAGTAGGAGCAAGCGTGAGTTGTTGACTTGTAGATGCTACTAGAAGAGGAGCTAAAATAGGATGTTGTGCAGGAGCCTCCGCGAATAAGGGCATTGGTGGTTTAGGAGCTATCTTCCTTGCTTGTATTAGACAATAACATGTTGTACTATTAAACACTTCAAACATTTAAGAAAAGGTGCAAAGCCAAGAGCCAACTAAACCTATGTATCCATCCCTATGAGAAAGAGAGATGCCACAAGGATAAATAGTTTCCTTTTCAAGATAGAAGGTCATGGATTTTTCAACAAACATGATAATTGTTCAAAGGTGTTAAACTCATAAGGTTTTTATAGAGTACAACTTTACAATGATCAATTGAATTGTGAATTTTCACATGATCCAACCACATAATACAGATGTCCATACACAGGAATACGGTCTGAGAAAATCAAACCTAAAACTCAAAATTAGACTAATTTTTTTAGAATAAACATATTAGAATTAATATAATTTTCAATCTCAAGTTAAAGATAGGTGTTTTGTAGTGTGAAATTGAGAGGTGTTGTGTAGTGTGAAATTGAGAGGTGTTGTGTAGTATGAAATTGTAAGGTGTGTAATTTCTACACTACAAGAGTCTAAGGACTATGTAGGATTATAAGAATTGAGAAATAATATTTGTTCCAATGTGAGTAAAGATTGGTATTTTAATCCTACTTGTTTTCTAATCTACTAAAGTTTCATTCAAAATAAATAATAAAGTAAATATTTTTAAGTTAGGATAGTGTACCTTGGGGGCTACACAAAATAAATAATATAGTAAAATAAAAGGATGTATAGTTTACTTTGTTGGCCATATGATGGAATTGATTTTGTGTTGCATTGATGTTTTGTCATTGATGTCAACACTTGTTTGTTATGGTTGTTTACCGGCTTCTGATAGGAGGATTTGATTGGGAAGATAATCAGTTGATTGCCATCGATATGATCTGGTTTATGGAATAAGTTGGTATGGTTGGTTCATATGCTTCTGAAGTATGTTTCAGTCACTTGGTATTGACTTGATGATCATATGCTATCCTAAGTTCTAGTAAGCTTGCTTTATTGGTCTGGTAAGGGTTTCACCGATAGAGCTTTATTGAAGATCTTTGATGTAATGCATAAGTGGTGTTGGTGCAACTTCTAGAAGGGATTCGAGATGCTGATGGTGATTGTGTTCATGCCTTGACTGATTGGAGTTATTACTTTCACGTGTGTGGATCTAATTTAGGTATGGTGCTATCTAGGTTATGGACCGGTTTACATGAAACGTGTTGGTGGATCCTCCTATGCACTTTCAGGATGTTTTATTGATTGGATGATATGTGTTTAGCCTTAGGCCGACATGTGTTATGATTTTATTTCAGGATTATGTAATGGATCTATTGAATTATCATTTGTGTGGCAGACCTAATTGGTTAGGTCCCAGGTTGGTATAAATATATGTAAGATCTCATTGTGGATCATATAGGCAAGGAGTGAATAATGTAATAATCATTTGTGCAGAGGATTTGGTCGATCATAGGTGATCGAGTTAGGTTTATGTAAGAGTCTTTAGACCTCTGGTATTGATCTTAATCGAAACTATAATCTAACATGTTTGATTCTATCACCGATAGTTCTTCTCTCTGGATTGTAGTCCAAATATCTTGAGGTGGTTGACATCTCTGTAGTCAGTGAGACTCCATTGTGATGAGAAGTGTTCTCTAGGCAGTGTGCCTTCCTGCATGTGCAGACCCCTATTGTAATCATATACTTGTTGTAGAAGTATCATCTGACTATGGATAGGGTTTCCCACCATGGTTTTTCCTCATTGAGGTTTTCCACGTACAAATTATGGTGTTGTGTGTTATCATTGCATGGTATTGATTCTCTGGTTTTCAATTATGCTTTAATGATTAATTAGTTATACTGGTATAAGGTTTTAAGTGCTTTAATTTACATAATCTGTTAACAATTGATTCACCCCCCCCCCCCCCCCTCTCAGTTGTTCACCGGTTATCCTAACAATTGATATCAGAGCTTGGTCCTCTTTTTGCAGAAGCTTAACCGCTCGAGGAAGATCCTATGGCAACTAATAGTTCAACTCCTATTTTTTGGAAGGACAGCCCTAGGATTGATGGAACAAACTATAGAGTATGGAAGATTCAGATGGAGACTCATTTAAGATGCATTGGGAAGGAAATTTGGGAAATAACTCAGAATGGTTACACTCCTCATAATCTGAAATCTGGCATTCCTACACTGACAGACTTGGATAAGAAAATTGAGAATGGTTGCAGAGCTATAGAATCCCTCTTAAGCACCTTATCAGATCAACAAATCATGGGACTATTAGACAAATCATCGGCAAAAACTATATGGGACAAGTTGGAGACTCTAAATGAAGGTGATCCTACTATTAAAATTGCAAAGGTTGAATGCTACCGAGTAAGATATGAAATCTTGAAGATGGAGGAAGATGAAAGAATTTATACATTCATGGAAAGGGTAAATGAAATTGTATTGGGAATTCAATGTTGTGGTGGATCTCTGAGTGAGGAAGAGATTGTTTCAAAAGTATTAAGGGTTTTGCCACTGACATATAAGAAGAAGGTAGCTACAATTAATGAGCTAAGAACCATGCCTAATTCTTCTGTCGATAGAGATACTCTTGTTGGAAAGATATTTTCTTTTGAGCTTGAGGAATTTGGTCCTCCTGGAGCTACAAAGATTGATACTGCATTTAAGGAATCTATATCATCAACTGGTAAGAAAGATTGGAAAGTGTTGTATGCAAAGGAATTGGAAGAGATCAGGAAAAAAGATGAAGAGCTTGAGTAACTTGAAGCCCTATTTTATAGAAGGATACCTAAAGGTCCGTCAAGAAGTATGTATGAAGGAAAATCTCTTTTCAATGTTTTGCATTTAATAAGATAGGTCATTCTGCATCTAGATTCCCTAAAAGGAATTCAAAATTGGAAGAAAGAGCAAAAAGATCTTTTAAGCCTAACCCTGAATATCAGATCAAGCATAAGTACAAGAGAAACAAAAAAAATCATGCTACTATGCTGATGAGGAAGGAGTAACTAATGACTCAGAAGAAGAACCGACAAGAGATTCAACTAGTGGATCCGGCAATGGAAAAGACTGGGTATTTTATGCTATGGAGGAAGATGATCCAGAACCAGTTATCAAAAATGAGGAAAAGGACCTTGCAACAAAAGTTGAAGACAAAGATGAATGGGTAATAGACAATGGATGTTCTCATCATATGACAGGTGACAAAGGTAATTTTCTAACCCTGCAAGAATTTGATGGTGGTAAAGTTAGAATTGGTAATAACAAGGCATGCATGATCAAAGGAAGATGAACCATTTCATTGGATGGTAAGAATAACACTAATAATGTTTATTATGTTGAAGGTCTGAAGCATAATCTTTTGAGTGTAGGGCAGTTGGTAGACAGAGGATTTCAATTACAATTCAAAGATGGAAAGTGCAAAATCATTAGCAAATCAAGATTGGAAATTGAAACCGATACACAGACAAAAGGTAACATCTTTCATTTGAACTCCAGTGAAAAGACATGTTTGATTGCACATATTGATGAAATTTGGCTATGGCATAAGAGGTTGTGTCATGTAAATTTTGATTGCATTGTAAAGATCAGTTCAACTAAGGCAGTTAGAGATTTACCTAAGATTGTGAAGCCTCATAATCTGGTATGTAAAGAATGTCAAATGGGTAAGAAAATCAGAACTTCTTTTAAGAGAATACCTGATAAATCTAATGATGTTCTTGATTTGATTCATACTGACCTATGTGGTCCTGCTAATACAAGAAGCTTTCAAGGAGATAGATATTTCATGTTAATCATCGATGACTATTCTAGAATGATGTGGGTTGCTTTTCTAAGGGAGAAATCTGAAGCCTTTGAGAAATTCAAGATCTTTAAAGCTATGGTTGAGATAGAGACAAGAATGAAAATCAGGTGTCTAAGGTCAGATCAAGGTGGAGAATTTACATCCAGTGAATTTAATAGCTATTGTGAGAAAAATGGCATTAGAAAATAGTTATCTGCACCCTAGAAACCTCAACAGAATGACATTGTGGAAAGAAAGAACAAAACCATTTTGGATGTAGCCAGAAGCATGATGATGGAAGCTAATTTGCCTCATATCTACTAGAGAGAAGAAGTAAGTACAACAACTTATATATTCAACAGAGTTCACATCAAAGGAGATACTGGTAAGACACCTTATGAATTATGGTTTGGTCATTCTCCTACTCTTAAGTATTTCAGAATCTTTGGAAGTAAGTGATATATCAAAAGAGATGATTCCATTGGAAAGTTTGACCCTAGATGTGATGAAGGAATCTTTCTTGGTTATTCAACTAAAAGCAAAGCATATAGATGTTATAATAATAGATTGTGGAGAATTGTGGAGAGCGCTAATGTGAAAATGGGTGAGCAACACAAAGACCAAGATAAATCTTATGACAGTGAATTGATAGTGAAAATGATCATAATTGAACCGGTAGTTACTATACTGGAACAAAATACTGAGCCAATTACCCCAACATCATTAGAAAACTCAACTGTAACTGAAGAGTAGCACAAAGAACTTGAAAATCAGAAAACACCAAGGTATGTAAGGCTAAATCATTCTGAAAAATCAGATCATTGGAGACAAAAACATGGGAGTTATGACAAGGAGAAGATTGGAAAATCAAGAGGTATGTTTCATTTATTAGATTGAACCGGCATCGATAATTGAAGCTTGTAAAGATGAATGTTGGATGAAAGCTATGGAAGATGAATTAGATCAAATAGAAAAGAACAATACTTGGACTTTGGTTCCTTGACCTAAAAATAAGAATGTTATTGGAACTAAATGGATTTTTAGAAACAAACTGAATGAGGGTGGACAAGTTGTAAGAAACAAGGCTAGATTGGTCTACAAAGGATATTCTCAGAAGGAAGGAATTGATTATGGTGAAACTTTTGCACCGGTAGCTAGAGTTGAAGCTGTTAGACTATTTCTTGCTTATGCAGCCTATAAGAAATACAAGATCTATCAGATGGATGTTAAGTGTGTATTTTTGAATGGAGAACTTGAAGAGGAAGTCTTTATTGAGACACCAGATGGTTTTTTACTGACAGAAGACAAAAATATGGTTTGTAGATTAAGGAAAGCCCTATATGGATTAAAACAAGCTCCTAGAGCTTGGTATGCAAGGTTGGATAAGTACCTTTTGAAGCTTGATTTTATAAAAGGTAATGCTGACAATAACCTATATTATAAGATCACTAATGATGATATTCTGATTATTGAAGTATTTGTTGATGATATCATTTTTAGAGGTGAAGAAAAATTGTGCATGGAATTTTTAGATAATATGTAGAATGAATTTGAAATGTCTATGCAGAATGGAGAAATAAGATTTTTTCTAGGTTTGTAGATTACTCAGATTGACTAAGACATGTTTATCTATCAAACTAAGTATCTAAGGGAATTGTTGAAGAAATTTGGTATGGAAAATTCTAAACCGGTTAGTACTCCTATGGTTACAAGTGAAAAATTATCAAATAAGGATGTATCCCCTTCAATAAACTCTACAAGATATAAATCCATGATTGGTGGTTTTCTATATTTAACTCAGACTAGACTGGATATAATGAATGCAATCAGCATTGTATCAAGATTTCAAAGTAATCCAAGAGAAACTCATGAAAGTGCAATAAAAAGGATATTCTGGTATCTGCAAGGAACAACTGAATATGGTTTATGGTACCCTAAAGATGATGACTTTACTTTATGTGCATATACAAATGCAGATTGGGCAGTGTATGTTGATGACCCGAAGAGAACATCCAATGGAGCATTCTTCCTTGGGAAAAAGTTGGTTTCATGGATGAACAAGAAGCAGTCATGCATTTCTTTATCTATTGTTGAAGCTGAATATTTTGCAACCGCAACCAATTGTACTCAAGTGCTATGGATGAAGCAGATGTTGAAGGATATACAAGTGAGTTGTAATGATATGGTTGTTATCCATTGTGATAACTTTGCAGCTATTGACATATCAAAGAATCTGGTATTTCACTCCAAGAATAAGCACATATCAATCAAGTATATCTTTTCGAAGGAAAAGGTGGAAGCAAAAGAAGTTAGATTGGTTTATGTGAACACTAAAGAGTAGATAGCAGACATCTTCACTAAACCTTTGTCTTGGGAATCATTTGAGTATTTGAGAGACAGATTGGGGGTTTCTACCCCTCCGGTAGAGACTTAAATGATGCAGATGTGCATCAGTTCGGTATGCATTATCAGAGCTATCTTTTTCTCTAGATTGATGTAATTAAGCTACTACTCAGAGGGATTAGTCAGCCTTGAGATTTAGAGTTATTTATTCTGTTTGATTCTTTGGCATTGTTGCCAAAGGGGGAGGAATATATGTGAAAAACCACTGCTATTTATTTTTCAGACTCATTGCACTCCTTAGGGGGAGTTTGGAGGTATTTGGTTTTTTGTTTCAGTTTTGGTTTAGAACTTCATTTCTACATCATTTTATGGGAGATTGTTGGTGGTCTTCCAATGGGGGAGAATTGTTTGGCATTTTCTTGGCACTTGGATGTTTTTCACATCTAGTGTTTCCATCAATGCCAAAGGGGGAGATTGTTGGCCATGTGATGAAATTGATTATGTATTGTGTAGTCACACAAATCTGTCCAGCTTAATTAAATAAATATTCGCTATTTATTTGATTAAAAATCCACTAGCCACCAGTTAATTAAATTAATATTTAATTAATTCATCCCCAAACATTCTTCTATTAATTAAATAAATTATTCAATTTATTTTAATTAATTCATTAAATCAAATTCACAATCAATTAAATAAATTATTCAATTTATTTTAATTAATTCATTAAATCAAATTCACAATCAATTAAATAAATAAAATCTATTTATTTAATTAAATCCCCCTATTCCTCTTTTAAATAAATTAAATAAAACATTTATTTAAATCATTATCCCCCCCACTTGCATTTTCCTACAAATGCAACTTGCACACATTTATTGAAATAAATGAATTTTTATTTTAATAAAATCCTATTTTCCCTCACCCACCAAATCCACTTGCAAAATCTAATCCCCTTCTAGATTCTTCTAACCCCTTCTTAATTAGCCTAATCCATCCCCTAATTATTGTCACATTCCTAAGCAAAATGGAGTCACTTCTCAAAGACTCCAAAGTCTTTGAAAAGCATTTAATGCTTTGTGTGTTCAACAAATTAACCCCCAAAGTCTTCCAGGACCACTAATGGCTCTTACATGACCATTTATGGCTCTTACATAACCATTTATGGTTATTTCAAACTTGTCTCCCCAAAACATTTATTGTTTTGACCATATTCATCCATTTCACATTTGCACAAGAGTTTATCCATTGGATAAAAGCTTTATTCTTTGAATAAAGAGTTTATTCATTCAACCAACCTTGACTTTAACTTACAAAGTCATGTCAAGCATTTAATGCTTATTCTCTCTCCTCACAACCTATCTCACATTGACACTTGTCATCCTGGGATTGGGTTGAAAGCCCTCACATGGATTTGAAATCATTCAATCCTGACCCTTGTTGAGATTGCTCAATCTCAACCATCCATTGCTCCATTTTTCCTATAAATAGAGCCCATTTCTTCATAATCCAGATCCTGAAAACTTGTATGCATTTAAGTTATAGGCATTTTTAGAGAGCATTTTAGCATAATTATCTAATATCTTGTCTTTTTGATAAAATAAATCATTTTAATATCAATAGCTTAATATTTGCTTCTTTATTTACATTTAGAGCAATATTTCAATCTCAATCCTTCATAAGCATCCATAGTGCAAAAAGCTGCTGAGAGCTACACTATTTTGGAACTTGGAGAGGAGAGGAACAAGGGAGAAAGGAGCCAAGACCATGCTAAGAGGCATTTGGAGATGTCTCATTATCTTTGTTTCTTTAGTTAGATATATTAGCATGTTTTTAGTGTCTCTCTTGGTATGTCTTTTTAGATTAGTTTTTGATTGACTAACACTAACGATCTTTTTTGGTTTTTGTGTGTTGTTTTGTCATTTGCTAACCTTGTCCATTTAGGAAGGCATCATATTGCATTGATGTTTTACCATTGATGTCAACACTTATTGTTGTGGTTGTTTACAGACTTCCGATGGGAGGATTGGATTGGGAAAATCAGTTGATTGCCACCAGTATGATCTGGTTGATGGAATAAGTTTGTATGGTTGGTTCATATGCTTATGAAGTATGTTTCAGTCACTTGGTATTGACTTGATGATCAGATGCTATCCTATGTTCTAGTAAGCTTTCTTTATTGGTCTGGTAAGGGTTTCACCGACAGAGCTTTATTGAAGATCTTTGATGTAATGCATAAGTGGTGTTGGTACAGATTCTAGAAAGGAGTCAAGATGCTGATGGTGATTGTGTTCATGCCTCGACTGGTTAGAGTTATTTATTTGGCATGTGTGGATCTAATTTGGGTCCAGTGCTATCTAGGTTATGGACCGGTTTGCATGAAACGTGTTGGTGGATCCTTCGATGCGCTTCCGAGATGTTTTATTGATTGGATGATATTTTTTTGGCCTTAGGCCGACATGTGTTATGATTTTATTTCAGGATTATGTAATGGATTTATTGAATTATCATTTGTGTGGCCGACCTAATTGGTTAGGTCTCGGTTTGGTATAAATATATGTAAGATCTCATTGTGGATCATATAGGCAAGGAGCGAATAATGTAATAATCATTTGTGCAGAGGATTTGATCGATCATAGGTGATCGAGTTGGGTTTATGTAAGAGGTTTTAGACCTCTGTTATTGAGCTTAACCGGAATTGTAATCTGGCATGTTTGATGCTATCACCGACAGTTCTTCTCTCTGGATTGTAGTCCAAATATCTTGAGGTGGTTGACATATTTGGAGTCAGTGAGACTCCATTGTGATGAGCAGTGCGCTCTAGGTAGTGTCCTTGCAGGCCCCTATTGTAATCATATACTTGCTACAAAAGTATCATATGACTGTGGGTAGGGTTTCCCACCGTAGTTTTTCCTCATTGAGGTTTTCCACATACAAATTATGGTGTTATGTGTTATTGTTGCATGGTATTGATTATCTGGTTTTCAATTATGCTTTAATGCTTAATCAATTATACCGATATAAGGTTTTAAGTGCTTTAATTAACATAATTTGTTAACAACTAATTCACCCCCCCCCCCCCCCACCCTCCCAGTTGTTCACCGGTTATCCTAACATACTCTTATGTGTGGGGTAAAAGAATGCTAAAAAAAATGTAGTTTATAATTTTATGGAAGATGACTAATTGAGAGGTCATTGTATCACAATTAATAAAAAATAATTTAATGATTTTATAAGAATTAAGGTAATCTTATGATGGTAAGATTTAGGGATAGCTTGTCTTAAGGGTCATGTAAGTTTGTATTGCCCAAGATTTCTCATACCATTTTAAGAATAAATCATTTTGATGCAGATGAATCGTAAGCGTCATAGAATTTTGCGTCACCCAAAAATATGTGTTGTGTATAAATTTTCTATAATATACATATATAAGATCTCATAGAACAAATTAACATATTTCTTAATGGTAACAAAAACATGTATAGACATGCATATAATGTACACGATCACTATTTAAAGTTCTATTAAAATAAATTTATAGGTTGTGTAATTTGAATTTGCCTAAAGGTGAAGTTGTTTGTATTCTTTCTCTAAACTCAATGAATGTTATGCTATGCATCCCAGAATAATATAAGGTAAATTAAGAAATAAACTCTTTGAACAATTATGTCATGAAATCTCATACACCAAAAATATTCTCTCTCTCTCTCTCTCACACACACCAACTACTTTGGAACATTATTCAAACAATTTGAAAGCGTAATTAATATATTGTACAACTTAAATTAGCTTAAATGTGAGAATGAATCTCTCTCTCTCTCTCCAACTACTTTGGAACATTATTCAAACAATTTGAAAGCATAATTAATAGATTGTACAACTTAAATTAGCTTAAATGTGAGAATGAATCTCTCTCTCTCTCTCTCTCTCTCTCTCTCTCTAGATAGTGGAACACTTAAAAAAATTGAAAATAAATTTTGATAGATTGACACCTCATCTCAATGTCTACCCCTAGCCTCGACCCATTTATCCTCTCTTTGTTCCTACCTCTCCAATTTGGAAATATAATTTAATACATGATACAATTGAAATTGAATTAAAGACACATTTGTATATAATTTTTATATAAAAATAATCTTATGTTCTAATCTAGAAGAAATAAAATCATGCACTCTTAAAAGAAACTTGTTTTGACATAAAATTCATATGCCAAATTAATGTGTCTTGATATATATATAAACACTTTAAAAGAATATCTTTTTACAAAAGAAGGAAGGGAAGGTACCAATTTTATTTCGATTTAGAGGTAGATGGAACAAAGTTAAAATGTTATAGCTCTTAAAACACAAGAACAATTCAATGTAAGTAATCACATAAACAAAGTTGTACTTTAGAAAAAAGGAATTGATCTTAATATCTTTTGGCAACCATAAATCTTGTTATCTATAAACTTTATACCCAACACAAATGACACAACAATTAAACACAAAACACTATTTATTGTTATAAAAAACATCCTACTTTTATTTAAAGGATACTTTATATTCAACTTTAAATTATTATAATTTTTTTTGCCAATATTTGACATGTCATGATAAAATGCAAGACATTTATTGTACACACTTTTGCATGTGTCATAGGACACACATATACTATGAAGTACTCCAATGCATGTGCATTACCAACCCAATAGTTGTATACAAAAATATTGTTTCTCCATGTAAGAACAATATGAGTTGACACGAACGCTTTATTCGACAAAGTACATACTACTATTAGATGTTATGATATGTGACATATAGCCAAAAAAAAAATTATTACACTTGTTACTTAATGTATTTGTGATTTTTTGATTTCATTCATAAATCCCCATGTGTTCATTTAAGAGATCATCTTGACCAACATCTGATCATTTATTGATTTACATGTGAAATAATTATTAGCAACATGTAGTATAAATGTATTGCAAGACCAAATCTCATAACCACAAGTACCATATATCAATCATCGAACCACAATGAACCATTAACCCCTCTCCCTCGATTACGTCGATAAGCATTCTACGATGCCAACAAGGTCCATAGGAGGTCAACACAACCCATGTAAGGGAAAAAAAAATCAATAACAAACAAAGCATACAACATGAGCATGTTTGCATTTAGAACAGTCCTATTAACCCCTCTCCCCTAATTACGTCGATACGCATTCTACAATGACAGGAGGGTTTATAAGATGTCACCACAACTCATGTAAGAAAAACACAAAACTAATAATAAACAAAGCATACAATATAAGCATGTTTCCATTTAGAACATTGAATAAAATGAAAATTAGATTTGATTTGTTTTTAATTGTCTTATCTATCGACGTTTTTTACTTATTTTTTTAAAATATAATAATAGTTGTGTACCCTAGTAACAATATAAGGTGCAATTGAATTCATTGCATTGTAGTGGGGCTTTTCATCATAATGGGTGCCATTAAAATCCAACCAAACAAGCAAAAAGCATCATGTAATGAGGAGTGTACACACATTTGTGAATGTTTTCAGCCTTTCAGCCATTATTCATTCTGTTCATAGAAAATAGAGATAAGGATTGAGTATTGTGTGTGTGTGTGTGTTTTACAGACGATCTAACACAATCTCTGTGAGCACATGGCATTTTAAAAGAAGAATCAATCATCCACACAAAGCCATAGTACGTACACTTGTATGACAGACTGTAGAAGGAAATTATAATGTGCAGTACAACTATTAAAGTGCCTAAATTTGTCCATACTCTCCACTAAATTTGTCCACACTCTATATACGAATCCAATTGCATGGCCATCAAATTCTTCGCTGCCTATTGGCCATTCTGATAAACTTTTTTAAGGAAAATCTTATTAATTTGTAAAAATCTAATGCACTATGCTCCATTAAATTCAATCCCACAAACAAGAAGTACTAAACCAGTTAAGAATCTGCTAAAATGGATGTGTTGATTTTTCTAAGTTTAGGGCTTCCATTAACATTACAAACTCTGACGTGACAGTTTGAAAAATAACAACACTGCCCCGAGGCTTTATGATCACATGGATGTGTTGGGTCCCTTGGGACTATATTGAGTTGAAAATGATGACATATTTTTATGAGTTCGTGTATTTGAATCTGGTTTAGATTTGTAGTTTCGGATTTGATTTCAAAATTTTAGTACAATTATGAATTCAATTAAACTCCTTTTCAATTAGTCATTATTTGTAAAATTCATTATATGTGTTTGAATTGTATTCCAAGATGTTGTATTGACGAATAAGCTTTTATTTATTTTTTAGGAATATAATCTAGCAATCTAATATTTAGCCATCCATCTATATGATATTTATTCATCCATCCATACATCCATTGTAGATCATAAGAGCATTAGGATGTCAAATAGCATTAACATTTGTATCTTAATCACATAGAAGGCGAGCGGCTCTTTGACTTGTCTTGGAACTTGTTCAAATTGTTAAAATGGTTCTAAGGGCTAGTCTAAGTTGAAATTCATAGCACAACAAATTTCAAATTTATCTATAGACTCTACTAAATAGCAGAGAGGTGGATGCTTTCATAAGTCACAAATACCCTAGTCAAATCCATAAGAAATGGTCAAATATGTAGGAAATTATCAAATTCTTTGTATGTTCAAAGATTAGTTATGCCACTATGGAAGTTAACTAGAGTAGAAAGTAATTTATCAAAGTCTTGTGGTCTTAGATCTACTCATACTTAGAATTGAATTTGAAAATAATGGCTGATTTTTCATACTTAGAGTTGAATTTGTAGTTGTGGATTTGAATCTGGTTTAGATTTGTAGTTGTGGATCTGAATCTGATTTAGATTTGTAGTTGTGGATTTGATTTTGAAGTTTCAAAATTTAAATATGATTATGAGTTGAATTCAACTCCTTTTCAATTAGTCGTTATTTGTCAAATTAAATATTAATGTTCAAATTGTACACTAGGATGTTGTTTTGAAGGACACACTTTTACTCATTCTTAAGAATCCAATCTATCAATCTAATATTTAGTCATCCATCCATATATCCATTGTATCATAAGAGTATTAAGATATCAAATAGCATCAACATTTGTATCATATCACATAATAGGCACATGGCTCTTTGACTTATATTGGAACTTGCTCAAATTGTTAAAATGATTTTAAAGGCTAGTCTAAGGTAAAAGCCATAGCACAACAAATTCAAAATGTATCTATAGATACTACTAGATAGTAGAGGTGGATGCTTTCATGTCACAAATGCACTAGTCGAATCCATAACAAATGGTCAAATATGCAAGAAATGATCAATTATTTATATGTTTCAAGATTAGCTATGCCATTGTGCAAGTAAACTAGAGTAGAAACTAGTTTATCAAAGTCTTGTGGTCTTATATCTACTCATAGAAGATTAGATTAGATTACTTTGCGCAATCTATAAAAATGAATCATCTTGAATACACATGAAACTAAGTACTTAAACATCCCCTGTTAATTTTTTATGTTTGTATAGAATTAATATCTCAACTCATTGTTCTAGGGTTGCATATCACGGTTGACAGATGGATTTACCCTAGATATTTATGTAGGGATGTTTTATTTCCTCACAATGTAATGTGGTAGGTACATGAAAACTTTATATTGGTAGTTTTCTTTTGTTTAATTAGGGTCACACCAACTAACAACAATTTCATGGAATAATTAATAGGATGTCCCAAAGTCGCCAAAGCTCAAGTAAAGGGCATTTTTTTAATGATTCTATAATATTTTAAATGTAAAAACTAAAAAAATGTTGATAATGATTTATTTTTATTTAAATGACTAGTTTAAAGTGTATTTTTTTGCATTTAAAATTTTACATTTCCAAGTAGTAGCACTAGTATTGAACCCATTAAACTATTTGGTCTTTTCCCCTAGTACCGGTATTAAACACACACAACATACATTGGATTGCATCCTAACCAAAACAACACACCCCACCCTTGATATTAGTATTATTTATCTTGTTTATCTTTTTAAGATGGCATTGGTGTTGTTTTTGCAACTAACATGTGTTTAAAGCTAAACAATATGCAATTCCTTCAATATAACTAAAATAATAGTGAGAAGCAAAACAAAGCCAAACTAAGGAGTTTCAAGTTTGAAAAATGAAAGGAACGGGTTCAAATTGGGTGAACAAGGTGAACATATTATGACCTAGAAAACCTTCACAGACAACATCAACAAATTTAGAGATTTTGGAGTCATAAAGGTTGAATAAAGAAAACTTGAGCATTATGGAGGACAAAGAAAAAAAGATGAAATTATGCTTACTCAAGGTTTTGACATTGTGGAAGGAAGGAAATAAAGTTTCCAAGGATTGAATGCCTAGAGGTGGAATATGCTAGTTTTTTATGTGAAACAATAACAAAGAAGGAAAAAGGGGTCTAGATAAGATTAAAATATAAAGATAGAGTCATTAAGAGTAATTAAATATTGGAACCTCACAATGATATAGCAACAATGAATGAGGTACCTCTATATGAAAGGAGAAATGAATATTAAAAATGAAGCCCTTATTCAAAACATTAAAAATAAGGAAATGAACCCAAAGCTTGCAAAAGAGGATCAAGGTTAAACCATAGAATTCCAACTCCTTGATGAAGTGGGCAAGTGCAAGAATATGAGTCCCAATTCTGAGGAAGTTTACTAATGAGGGAAAATACCACTAGAAATGTGTACTTGTTATGCTTTAGAGCTTGAGCCAAAAATTCAATAATGTGTACCCGTTATTTTTAATTTTTAATTTTTTTTTTCTTTTTTTAAATGGGTACTTGTTTTCTAAATAACAAGTACCCATTTTATAAATAACAAGTACCTGTTATTTAGAAAAGAGGTACTTGTTATTTAGAAAATGGGTACTCGTTATTTAAAAAATGTGTACCCATTTTTAAATTATTTTTTAAAATAAATTCCCATGAATTCATTTTCACACCTTAAATAATAGGTACTCGTTACATTTAAATAACGAGTACCGTTATATAACAAGTACTCGTTACTTAAATTTTGAAATCCCAATCCACTATTTGCTTTGGGTTTCATCTCAGGAAAGGCATGGTGAGCCCAACCCTTAGCCTTGGACCTACAAGTACAAGGCCATGCCAATATCAGTAGAAAATATTGACTTTCGACATATGTCTGATGTCTTTTTTTATAGAATATTTTTATAAAATTAAAACCCATTATATATTACAATGTGCAAATTTCATATGTGCTATTTTTTTTAAAGATTTGTTTACTTTTTCTATTTTTAATTTTTTTTTTACATTTTTTTAAAAATACAATGTGACATCAATGTACACAATTCTTTTCAGAATGATTTTTTTTTGAAAAAAAAAATATAATTTTAGGTCTAATTATGGTGGCCATATACAAGGGGTTTTCAAAATTGCAATTAGGGCCAGTAAAAAATTAATAAAAAAAATATTTAGAAAAAAATTACAAAAAAAATCCTCATCAATCTTCAATGTCTTACACACCATTTTCTAAGAGTATTCAAGAAACCCTTTTACTTAGGTCAAAATATGGTTGTTGTACACATGCATGGTATGGTCCTAAAACATACACTTTTAAACAGTGGTTCTAGAAATGCTTATTGAAGATCAATTTGTATCATATGGGTATTAAAATAAATTACATATTTGAAAACTACACTCGGACTAGTATATTTCATATTACTAAAGTTTTTTGAGATTCAGTTTTCAAGTGTTTCAAATTTTTAGATCAATTGTGACAAAATTTGAAAATCAAAACAAATACTTCCACTTTAGGCACTTTTTAGGGACTCAACTTCTTGCAGACACCCAAGTGGTTGAATAAATTATTGAATATCAAAATAGAATATTGTTTTGTTTTTTTAAGAGGGATCCCTAGTAAAGTATATTTATACAAATGGGTTAAAATGAACAAGTAAAACAAGGGTTGGGAGAGTGAAACAATTAGAGAGCTAGGTAAAGGATATGTCTCTTGAATTTTTAAGTATGTTCAACACGCTCAAGTAGTTTTACATTATGGAACATGGCTTATATGTGGATTGGTCCATTATTTGTAAGCTTGGACCTTTGATTTTCATCTTGAAGGTCCTTCTTGTTCATATTATCTCATGTGGTTCAAACTACCATTTCTAGATTTATACTTTAAACTATTTTTTAAAGATATTATAGGTCAACTCGAAAAAGTTATGTGGTGTAAACAAAGTTCAAATAAATTTGCAAATTTAAGAGTTCATCAAAGGTTATGTGTGTAAATTATTTTGAACAAACCTCTTCCAAAGAATGTAAAATTTTGGGTCTAAGTATTGAATTGGAACAACAAATAGCATATTTGAACAAGTCAAATGCTTTATTTTTTGTTGATAATATTGTCACTTGATTGATATTTTCCTATTAGAAAAAAAAGGTTGAGTCTTTTTCTTACTCTTTGGTTGCTCCAAATAATTCTACCACTAAATAAATCATATAATCATCGACAATCATTAAAAACCCTTCTTCACCTTCTATGCAAACTAACACTATTCTTACTAATTCTAGCCAATCTACTCCTTTTGAATCTTCCTTATTGAGCTAAGCTTCTTATAAAGATGATATTATTACTAATAAGTGGAGGAATATTCAGAAGATAAAAGAGCACTATTCTTCCTCTTCTTTTACACACTCTTCTACTAGTGAATTGTCCTTTCTTCACTCTCTAGGACTGCTAAAATACCTTAATAGATCAATTTATCATCCTCTTAATTCTTGAAAAGGTCAAGGAGTCCACCAATTGTTTCAAATGAAATTTGAGTAATGAATAAGTATTTTCCATATCTAATCATTTTGGACTCTTAACACAAGAGGATGATAATACCATAGCTATTTCATAACTTAGGAAGTTGATCGTAGATGCTTATACAAATTTTTTTTTTGTATATCCTTAATGAAATAAAATGACAAATATGCTACATGAGTCATGTTTTGCATGGAAATAGTATTCACAAGTTTAGCTATGTAAACAAGGATTTAAACCTATTTCACACACATTATGTTAAAAGTAGAGTGAACTCAATAGATTCAACCTCAATTCTATTAGGAAGATGGTTGAATGCAAATCAGATTTTGTTGAATATTCCAGACAACTAAGAGGGGGGGGGGGTTGAATCAGTTGTATAATAAGAAATATATTTTTCCAATAGAAACAAATCCGACAAACTAAAACTTAGATTACTTAACCATAAATAGATATGAACATGAAATAGAACACATATGAAACACCAGATATGACATGGAAAACCCAAGAAGGGTAAAACCACAGAGAATTTTAGTTCTCAATATGGAAAAACCTATTAGGGTGACATCGGTTAAGGTAATTTTTACAAAGATGGCTCATTGTCAAAATGTTCACTGCATGTGGGATCATTGCCTGGCTAAAACCACCAAAAAAGGGAGGGCTCACTATCCAAAGGAAGAAAGAAAGAATCCACCATAGAGGCACAATTGCCACGCAACTGTAATGCCAAAAGAAACCTTAGGCTCACTGCCACTGGTACCAAACAGCATCAGCATACAACCATATTGATCAACCAATTCACATCAATAAAGATAGATATCTCTTTTACAATCAACTTCATTCTATGAATCCTTCTATATTTTTATTTCATTACAACCATTCATTATATACAGATCTCCAAAATGGAATTTTCAAGTAAACCATGGAGATAATATAACACAATTCAAAATAGGTCTTCACTAAGCATTCCCATGGTGGAAAGAAATGAGAAGTGGACCTCACCACAATGCAACAACACGTTATCCAAAAGCCGCAATTATCAAACCAAAAGATAGAGCATTCGGGGTCAACTGGACTAGAAAAGAATATGGCCAAAAATACTTTTTTGGAGCACACCAACATGTGTTGATTCAAAATAACAAAGATACATGCATAAATAGCGTAAATCCAAAAACACAATAGGAGAATTAAAAATGCAAAGCAATGCGAAACTTTGCAAACGATGCCAGACAATAATCATCATCACTACATAGACTTTTGGAGCACAACTTTTAGACCACCAAAACATGAGAGTATAATCTCAAGGCAATATCCAACAACATGTTAGCACATCATGAGTATATTTGTAACAAATCAGAAATGCAGAGCAAAACCGGATACTAAAACACAAAATCAATACGTTGACATCAATGACAACCATATTGATGCATCAAGCAACTTCAAATTTGCAACAATCTCCCCCTTTGTCATTGATGTCAACATTCATCAACGACAAACAATTTCTCCAATCAACTCGCTCAAAAAGACTTCCCAAAAATTCTCCCCCTTTGACATTAAAGACAAAGGTGCATAGCAACTCAACTCGGAATTCACACACCTCCCCTTAAGAGGAAGCCTCAAACATTAGCCCAGAATAAAAATATACATTATATTCCTGGACTAATGCACTGCTGCATGCACTTAGTTCAAACTAGGAAGGGGTATGGCCCCCAACATTTGCTAGAGATACTCAAAAGTATACTTGCACAAAGATTTTGTAAAGATATTTGCAACTTGCTCTTTGGTAGGTACATATTCAAGTTTTACTTCACTGTCCAATACTTTTTCTCTCAAGAAATGATACTGAATAGAAATATGCTTTGTTTTGGAATGCAATACTGGGTTCTTAGAAATATTGATTGCACTTGTATTATCACACAAGATTGAGATAGGTTCATCAAACAACATGCCAATATTCTTCAATGTCTATTTCATCCAAAGTACCTAAGTACAACATGAAGCAACTGCAATGTACTCAACTTCTATGGTTGATAAAGATATAGAATCTTTCTTCTTAACCATGCAACTAGTTGAGAGCCAAGGAAAAATGCTCCTCCACTATTACTTTTTCTGTCATCAACAATTCCTTCCCAATCTACATCAGTATAAGCTTTCAGAGTAAAGTCTGATCCTATGGAATACCATAGTCCGAAATCTTATGTTCCTTTCAAATATTAAAATATTTTCTTTATTGCAACAACATGAGACTCTTTCGATTCTTGCTGAAATTTGGCTACAAGACAAACAACATACACGATATCTGGTCTTGTAGCAGTCAGGTACAAAATCCTCCAATCATTGATTTGTACTTGTTTGCATTAGACTTAGAAGATTTATCATCATTAGTTAACTTGCATCCAGTATTCATAGGAGTATATACCGGTTTGGAATTCTCCAATCCAAACTTCTTCAACAACTCTCTAACAAATTTTGACTAAGAAATGAAAATGCCTTTACTATTTTGATTTACTTGAAATCCAATAAGGAAATTTAGCTCACCAATCATAGACATTTCATATTCCTTTTGCATTTCACTAGCAAACGTTGTACACATATCATCATTTCCTCAAAAAATTATATCATCCATATATACAACAACAATTAATATCTTACTTGATTCAACTTTGAAGCATAGATTGTGTTAGCACCTCACAAAAATCAATTGGTTCTCCTACATAAAGTTTTGAACTTTTGTAATTTCCCCACTACTATCCATACAAAACTTCCTTGCCATTGTCTCATTAACCTTCATTGCCCCTATTATTGATTGTTGAAATTATTTTCCCACTACGGTGTATACATTTTAATCAGATAAGTTCAACATGTTAAGTCCCCTGTCAAGAATAATTCAATGTGTTTTCTAGCCTAAAGTCCCATAGCATAATGTAAATCAATCATTAACAGACTTATACAAAGTCCTTATTCTTAATTCATTATTACACTACCCCTCTAAGAATGCCCATTTATTATTCTATAAATCATCCTAAGGCTGAATTCTCTATTTTCTCTATTTCACGAGATTTATTCACTGAGATGTTAACCATTCCACGAAATAACAACAGGATAAACATTATCTCTATTTTGTAGGGTCATATCCTTGTTATACTAAACACAGAGAAATGACAAAAAGGGGGCATAAGACACATCAAGTATCGCTATTTCACTAGAATAAAATTTTACCAAATAAAGTATATCGCGAAATAGCGAAGAAGTAAGGTGTATGTAGATTTACTATTTCGCGGGCCCCATGACATATCATGTTGAGATATCCACGAAACAACGATTTAAGGTGAACAATGTATTATGACATCACCATTTCATAGGTCCCACAACTTCTTATATTTGGCAAGTAACAAAATGGCGATAAAAGGGGCAAGCTCGTACGGTATTTTCGCTATTTCGCCAGCAAAAGCATTGAGGATTTAGAAGGTTGCGATTTGGTGATAGCTTAATAAAATATCGCTATATCGCGGGGAGGACATGAATGACAAGAAAGCATGTTGTGTGGTAGTGATAATTATACAAAGTGATTTCACTATATCATGGGGAGCCAAAATAAGGGGAAAGAGAGTATAGTGATATAGTGATAGGTGTTGTCGCTATTTCACATAAATAAAATAGGGATGGTGACACTTGTTTGCGAAATGGTGAAAAAAATAAGCGGAAGAAAGTTGGTGATGACATCATCATAATTATCAAAAAAGGTGGCACAGTGCTAAATCACATGAAGGAATTAAATGCAGAAAAGACCCCAAAGGTTACCATTAAAATCAAGTTTTAGCTCATAATTTTCATTCCAATCTTGAGAATTATGCTAGTTGAGCCCTACAGCAAGGAGGAACAAGTCGAGACGTAAGCGATAAGCATAAGTACCCAGTTCCCTCTCTGAGTGACTACATTTCTAGAAGTATTTGAATTTTGAGTAAGGAGTATAGATAAAATGCCTAAGAGAAAAAGTGAAACTGGGGAGGGAGAAAGCTCTAGAAATGAAGAGGATTTAGATAGAAAACCTAGGGTCAAAAACCCAGCCAAAAGGCCTATGCAAAAAATATTGTTGGATGCATTGCTTGGCTTGGAAGATATAGGGGCCAAAAATGTATTCAAGGATCATATGGAAGGTTGCAGGGATGCCATAATTCTGATTTCGGGGAGAGATCTATTTTGGTATTTCTACAAGAACAAAGACGAGCAAATCCCAGTATCGAACCCTTGGACATATGATATATAAAAATTGAGTGTGCCAAAAAAATTTGTAGACCATGAGCTAATTCAGATATTGGCAAACCATTACCATCCTGTCACTAGAGCTGTGAGGATGCCAAGTGGGAACCCTTTGTTGGTAATTACTAGGTCTGCTATCATTGATTATTTCATGTTAAGCAAACAGGCCCTCACCAAGGTAGACCTAGAATAGTTTGCAATGGAATACAACAAATTATATAGGACATTCAAGAAGGATGAGCTTCCACACCATAGGAGGAGAGGTGTAAATAATCAACCTTTGATGGTGACAGGCACTAAGCCTTTCCTTGTCGACAATTTCCTTGGATACTTCCAAAAGACCTACTTTTCCTTATGTCAGATACTGGGAGAGGATGTTATGGCTAAAATGCCAATATCTCTAATGTACATGGCAACGAGAATACAAAATTATGAGGTAAACCTCAAATTTGATTTTGCCTCCGAAATTGAGAAAAAGTTACATGAGCAGTTGGTATGCGTGGAAGGAGAAGAAAATAAATAATTTTAGTCGCTATTCTTTATTATGTTATTGATCCTGTTTCAAAACAAACAAGCCTTTGTGCAAAGGCTTAAACTGGGAACTGTGGATGAAAAGGGAAATAGGCTCCCAACACAATTTTGGTGTTATGGGATAGGAGAAGCAGAGATGCAGATTACGAGGTTTTCTGTGATTCTTTTGTTGTCACTATTTTTGGCATTTTTAATCATTTAGTTGACAGACTGTCACTTGAAATAAGGAAAGTATTGAGGCCTCTAGCTTGTGACCCTGAGAAGGGTCACACTCATAACTTTGCAGACTGGTTTTATATGGGGGAGAATACTATTATTAAAGTCTATGGGTGCCCCCAAACTCCCCATTTCCTACCTATGTTCGTATCAGACAAACTTGATGTTGGAATCAAGGAACATTGAGAGGGGGGGGGGGGGCAGTGAATTAGTGTTCTACCAGTAAATAAACTTTCAAACTTATTCTCAAACCACCAGAAGCAAATGCAAGAAAGTAAAATGCAGAAACACAAGATAATCAACCACAAAATCATAACACCAAGATTTTTACGTGGAAAATCAGATTGGAAAAAACCACGGTGGGATTGGAGCCCACAATATTCATATACTGTGATCAAGAGTACATAAATATTATAAAAGGAGAATACACTTGCATTCAGGCACACTACCTAGAACCAAAGGTTCAATTACAATATGGAAGTCTCATTGACTTACAGATCAATTACAATGATAACTACAATTATTGAACTCCAAAATAACATCAAAAATGCCTAGATGAGTTTTGGTTAAGTGCAGAAAGTTTGACTGTAACTCCTCTGTGACTCTTCTCTATTCTTCTTCTCAGTCAGCTACCAGATCACGAATGCACATGAGAAACTACATCAAAAAGGTTTCTCGATCACAACTCGCTTATATCACCACCCAAAAATATCTTGTACATCGATTATATATATCCGCAACCACAAAATAAACATTCATTAAGTCAACCAAGCATAATATGCAATGTAACGTGTAATCGAGTGTTGGCTCAGACTGGGTCACCAAAACTTATGCAGATCAATCAAATAATGTCCAAATGATCTGTATATGTTGGTCCTATCATCCCATGCACAAATCTAACCACCACTATCACCATAACGATTTCAGACCAAAAGTTCTCTGCTTATCCTGAAATACTAGAGATAATACTAGATCACTTCTCCTTCCAGATATCAAAATCCATGACTACCAGATAGGATTTCCAAGGAGAGTTTCCATAAATGACAACCCTAATCCATTATTCATGCACTATAATTCATCGGATGAGTGTCAATTGCCAACACTTGCATTCTTGCAGATTGTATGGCAGATGCTATGGTTCAAAAGGGAGTTGATTGCACCTAGGAGAAATGGGACATACATGCCTCATCATGTGACATTTGCTAGATTTTCTATTGGCTCCAACATGTTGGAGAAGTTGCAAAACTACATAAAAACCAATTTATTTCTAAATCTTGGTAAGGAAAGAATGTGTGATCCTGGAAAACCACATTGGTTCTATTATTAAATAGATTTTGCATGAAGTATTGATAGAGGAGGAATTGGTCAGAAATCTTAAATCATATGGAAAAATTATGCAAAGAAGAAAAAGGTGGTAGGTCATAGAAGAGGAAATAAAGAAAAGGGACCCCACTTTCCCTGGATTCCATGATGAAGAAACTGATGAGTTGAAAATAATTGAATTGTGTTTAAATAATTTTGAGAAGATATATGGAAAATCAACAAGCAGTGGATCTCCACCAAAATAGTTCAATGTTCCATCTAAGAAACCCCAAGGGGTTTTTATACACACTGCATTAGATGATGATTCTACAGAGGAGATTTATCGCATTTCCCCTTCTACCAAGAAACAAAAACTGGCTGATCCAAACCCCTTGGTGCCTTATGATGAATCTGAAGGAGAGGATGACACTGATGAAGCTGCTAGTGCATTATGGGCCCTAAGAGGAGAAGAAACAACAAAGAAATTGCACATTGATCCACCAAGGTATCAGGAGGAAACACATGGCTAAGGAGCTTAGGTTTCAAAAGAAGAAAAGCCCGTTAATACTATTGATGAGAGAGTGGCCATGCCCATGAGGTTCTTGGATGATGATGAGTTCATCCATACTTGGGAGTTTGAATATTTTTGGTTAAAGGAAAAAATGAAGGAATTTGAAGAAAGGAAACAAATGAACCTCATGGGAGTGGAAGAATCCAAACATGAAGAAGTTGTCTCTCAGACCTTCAAAGAAATGAAATTTGATGAAATATATGTCACTCCTGTAGAAGTAAGAGAGGTGGTTTTGAAAAGTGACATGCTAATTGTTCCTGGAATGACCTTCACACAAATGTTCTTGTTGGATCACGTGAGACAACAGGAAGATCCTATGTTGCTTGTTGAATTTGACTTAGATGAAGGGGTAAGCAGTACAAGGTATAATCCCAAGACTGAAGTATTAGGTGCATGGGTGAGCTCTAAAAGAACTCATAAACAAAAGTTAGTAGATTTGGTGAAGGAGACACAGGGGGAAACAATACTAAAGACCAGGAAAGATACCTCTCCATTAGTAGTGGCCACTATGACTATGCACTCTATAATGTTCACTGGAGATGCAGTGTTCAAAACACATGCAAGAAAAATTAGCTAAACTGGAGGTAGGACATAAAGATATGAATGATGAAATAAATAGGTTGTATATTGAAAATTCCATGTTGAAATAAAAAAGGAAAAACAACCTAATAACCAGAGTAGGGCTATTGTTCTGCACAAAAATGACCCATCGCAACCAAATGATAAAACTAAGGACAACAAGCAGTGCAATGAAGAAAAGAAAAGGTATGTGAAGGAGATCTAGGATATGAGGGTAGCCCATGAAGAGATCCTGCAAAGAATGCCACGTCAAATCTTGGACACATTTGAACAAGTTCTGTCACATAGGGTCAAGCTTATACTTGACAAATTGGAAGGAGTATGTGGAAGTTATGAGGCTTTGTTGAAGATGATAGAAGTGTTCAAAGAAGATCGACCCAAACTGAAGAACTTGTCAAAAAGATGGCAACTGACATACATCACTTTGGTTACTCTATGTAGAGTAACTCAAAGAAATCCTTATGTTTCTCCTAAGATAAAGGAAAGTAAGAAAATGGTGCATACCATCAATGAAGGACTCTAGAATGTCATAAATGAGGAACACAAAGTAACAGAAAAAGTTGATTCCTTCCATATATTTCAACATTGGACTATCCATTCCATCACAGATAAGGACAAACACCTCCGAGACTTTAATGATTGGAAGAGTGATTTCAGCCAGATGGTGCAGAAGATCATTGCACACATGAAGGAGGAGAAAAACAATAGTGTTCAGTGCTTCAATGTGTTCTAGGATAGGATTATCACTCTAGATATTGGTTATGCTAGGTTTGTTGTAGAAGTTTGGACTCTAACAGACAAGAAATGGAAGGATTATTTGATAAACATGCCTATCATCTTGAACTTTCAGTGGCCTAGTGATTATGAAGTGTACTAGTGGGAAATTACTCATTTGAAGGATCCTAAGGATTAATAACACAAAGTGCTAGCCGCTAAATGGGAGACCCACCCAATTGAAAGTATAACCTTTCTAGACCCAAGGGTCACAGGTTATTACTTGTAGTATCTTGATAACGGGCTAGTTTGCATTCTTTGGATAGTTTAAAATCATGTTTCATCTTACTAGTAATTTCGTTTTAAACAGAAAATTTATTTGTTATAAGTTATTATGAAAAGAAGCATTGTAATGGTCTAAATCTTGGCTCTTCTCCCCATTTTGTATAAAAGGGAGAAACCAAGACTGATGATGGATATAAGATAAGATATAGAAAAATACTGGCAATAGGAGAATACTATAGAAATTTTGTATCTCATTATAGTGGCGAATATAATACAAAAATACAAAGTTTTTGGCTTAGTTATTTGTTGATTACTAAAGATAAAATAGTTGTGATTGTCTCCAATTCCTTTTCCTTATTACATGTTTAAATCAATTATCAAGGATAATTCTAATTTATCAAAGCAACTCTTATTGTTTTATGTGATTTAGTTGATTGGGTTATGTCAGGTAGAATTAAAACATCCATTTGATTAAATTATAACAGTTTGAAGGCAGTAATTGGATTAACAAGAAGAGTCATACAATATTACATACTTGCATGTTCATACAAGGAATGAATGTTATTAATGCCGAATAACTTGAATAAGATCAGAAATATGATTAAATGACTTTGTAACCTTGGGTGAGACATTGATCATAAATATACAAAAGTAATTTTGTTTTAGTTTCAGTTTATTTTTATTTTTTTTGGAAAAGTAATATAGGAGTAGGAGTAAAGAATCAGATCAATTTAAAACCTTATGCTAGTTCAAAATTGATCCAAGGAAGAAATACTACAACCATAATCTGCTTGAATATTATTAATTGATCACAAGAGGATAAATATATATGATAATAAGGTACACCTGCCCTAGTTTGGTAGATCCAGAAGAGTAGGGAATTGAAACCAAATTGGTTATTCCGTTAGTTGACCAAAATCCGTTGTTGATCATGATTATATAAAGTGGAATATTCTTAGGGTTCATAAAAAACAATGATTTTGAGCTCCAATAGATTGCTGTCAGTAGACTCTTTTTGAAAACCTTGTTTCGCTAAATACTTATCTAACCTTCCATACCAAGATCTAGGATCTTGCATCAATTCATACAATGCCTTCTTGAATCTGCAAACAACATCTAGATCATCTGATAACCTGAATCCTTCTAGTTGTTCGATGCAGACTTCTTCTTTCAACCACCCATTTAGAAATGTTGACTTTACATCCATTTGATAGACTTTGAAATCCTTATATGCCGCCAAAGCCAAAAACATCATGATAGCCTCCATTCTTGCAACATGAGCATATGTCTCTTCAAAATCAATGCCTTCTGTTTATGGTAAAAATGGAAACAAAAATATTGAAAGACTAAAATGGATTCAACCACCAAACCCTAGCCTAACAACAACAAAGATCCACCATAACATATGAAGATTACCTAAGACAATGCAAATCAAATGAAATCACAAAGATTATACCATCACATGTACAATACGGTTTGGATCTCCATTCTTCCTATCTCCATTGATATTTCTTGATATATTTTCTCTCAGATTTTATGTGTGCACAAGAGCTCAACAAAGAACGAAAATGTGGTTGAAAGCTAGATCGCATATGAAAGTTCGAATGATATAATGCTTGAAGGATTAATTAGCTGATTAGGGTTGATAATGAAGGAAGCATCTCCTTATATAGAAGACACTATAAGAAATGGAGGGATAAGATTGAGAGGTGTAAAAGATAAATGGTTGGCTAGGATTAGAGGGTAGGTAAAGGAAATAAGAAAATAGTGAGAGGGTAGGTAGTGTAGGAAATAAGAGATGAATGACATGTGTCATGGGTAGAAAAGGATAATGAATTAATTAAATAAATAAAGATTTATTTAATTAATAGAGGAAGTGGGATCAATTAAATAAATAAAGGTATTTATTTAATTTAGGGAAAGACAATTTAAATAAATAAATGTATTTATTTAAATGAGAAATAAGGATAGAAGAGGATAAATGAATTAATTAAATAAATAAAGATTTATTTAATTAATAAAATAATTAGGCTTAAATAATTAAATAAATAAAGATATTTATTGAATTAGACAGGACAATTTTAGGTGTCTACATTTTGCCCCTCTTTGAGACAATGCAACTTGTCATGTTGTTTCAAAGAAGATAAGATGAACTGATACAAAGTTGCCCCAAGATGGGAATGATATGCCCCCTCGAGAGATTGAATGGAAATGTATGAAAATATCGTAGACAATCTCTCGATAAAAAAGAAAGGCTAGAATGTACTGACAAGATAGAGTGACAAGTCACAGGATAAAGAAGACTGACTCAGGAAATGAGGGCTAGGGTAGTCTATAAGATAGACTACGAGGGAAAAAAATCCTCATTGTCATCCACACATTCAAGAGATCAAAGTGCATAGAGAGAAGAGAGCAGTCAATAGTCAACAGTGAACAACGATGGCATTGGTGCACAGATTCGATCGCGTTCATCGATATCAGAGGCCAATAGATGCAAGAGAGCCGGTGAGTACCACAAAACCTCCTTGTACTTTGTTGTATTAGTTATTGTCATAAATGCATGTTAGGTAGGGCAATAAATGCACATTAGTTATGTTGCAAAAAATTGTCAAGTGGGGCAAAAGACAGGACGATGCATCTGCATTTGTGCCAAATGCATCTGGGTAGGTTAGGCGTGTCTGCGCATAATCTAACTGCGTCTATGTCAAATGCGATCGCATTTGTGAAATGCAAGCACGTTTATGTAGGAGAGGTGTGTCTGTGCCAAACAGAGGCACATTGTGTGATTCAGGCGCGTTTGTGCAGGGTAGGCACATCTGTGAAGTATGCAAGTGTGTTTGCGTCATGAATGCGCGTTTATGTCTTCAAGGTCGAATCGACAATTCTGTGATAAACATACGCTGTCGATTGGATAAGCTGCTGAGAGGTTACACTCAAGTAGGTCCTCTAGGGAAGACTAGGATAGTAGATAGGGTTGTGATAGAACATACGTTGCCAATCAGGAAACTACTCAAGAGGATACACTCACGCAGAGGCCCTAGGATAGGATAGAGAGAGGCACTTTGTGACGAACAGGGAGTACCATAGAAATTGACAATTTTGTGATAGAACATACGTTGCCAATTGGAAAACTACTCAAGAAGATACACTCAAGTAGGTGCCCTAAAAGATAGGATAAAAGCAACACTTTGTGATGAAAAGGGAATGCTATTAGGATAGAGTGCCATATGATAGATATAAGCACTAGGATAAAAAGAAGCACTTTGTGATGAACAGGGAATGCCACTAGGATTGACACAGTTGATTTGCTTGACTACAGGACGACTTACCTATGCTAGAGTCATGAGAGAGATTCCCTTCGACTCAAAGTTTGTGAGCAGAGCTGACTTTTGAGGATAGAGCAGCAGTAGAGGCTATGGGATTGTGATACATTATGTATGTGCCTGAGTTTTGGGCAAACATGGGATTGTTGACTGCATTAGCCAAGAGATGGCACTGAGAGACTTGCACTTTTCATTTAATGATGGGTGAGATGATAGTCACCTTAGAGGATGTATACAGCATACTGAGGATACTAATCGATGGGGAGTTAGTTCCTTATGATCAAGAGGAAGACGGGGATGCACTGAGATGAGTGTTTCAGGATCCAAGACTGGAAATGAGGGTTGGACATGTGGCTTGGGACACCACGACAATGACAAGATTGGCGCTACCGATAGTGCTGGCAGGAGTGATCAGTGGGTTTCTATGTCCGGACAGGGCAACACGAGGGTTGGTAGTGGGATGGGGGAGGACTTTGGAGACATTGGTGACTGAGTACACCAAGTTTTCATGGGAGCCATGTCTGCTGGCGCACTTGTATTATGAGCTGCATCAGTTTGTATATCATGGATCAACAAGATTAGGATGCGGAGTGACACTGTTGCAGGTATGGGCATATGAGCATCTGTCGGTTATATGTCTGATACATTTTAGAGGTAGAGGACATGGGTGCATCTATGTGCATCTGTATGATATGATTACATCACAACCATGGATTGGGAGGCTGGAGTATTAGCGTCGGGTTATCAATGAGGTAGACAGTGTGGTATGGAGGCCTTACTTAGACTGTGAGGAGTGGGAGGATGATGCAGTGGAGCTGCCATATGTATTCAGGAGTAGGTATCTGATAGGGAGGACACCATATATTATTGAGAGGTAGTTGATAGACAGAGTATGCAAGCAGTTTGACAGAATACAGTAGATGCCACGGGGGTCAGGGATGTATGCGCGAATAGTGAGGGATCAGTTGCATTTAGGTCCATTATTATCACATGATCAGGTTGTGACATAACTTCTAGAGATGGTTCCCATGCCTTGGGACATATGGGTAGATGTGGATGATGCAGGGATGGATGCAAAGTATAGTGCATATTGGGAAGAGCATTTATTTCTACGGCTGATGGATCCGGGGAGCCGATAGAGGGAGATGGTGGAGGTGATGGAAATGATAGTGGAGATGGCAAAGGTAGGGGCCAATGGTGGAGGCAAGGAAAAGTGGTAGAGAGGATAGTGGCTCAGAGGAGAGAGGGCAGAGAGGAGAGACAGATGCATGTAGTGAGGGGTAGAGGTGGATTACTATTACAGGTGCCAACAACATAGGGTCCCAGATAGGTACAGGTTCCTAGACAGGTATAGGGATAGGGACAGGGATAAGAGTAGCCATAGGGACAAGGTGAGGGAAGAGAGGAGGAGGAGGAGATACTATCCTTGAGGAAGATCTACCAGGGATAGGAAGATGAGATCCAGGATCTAGAGAGGGATACAACTAGACTCAGGAGACAGCTGAGGGATACTGAGCAAGAGAGGGATCAGTCTATTCAATGCTATACTGAGGCTGAGACAACACTGAGGGAAGGGAGACAGGCAGCAGAGGACATAGGGGTTGGATACGCCTATGTTCTATGGGCAGGGGAGGATATAGCCTACTCGAGAGAGCTATATTATGGAGTGGTGCCACTAGATCAGTGGGCTAGGAGCTTCCGGAAACCATTGTAGACTACAACAACCACTAGAGGGAGAGACAAGAGATAGGCATCTAGTGGTGGGGTCATGGGTCCTTCACCACCACCAGATAGAGGGGGTAGGAGAGATGATCCTAGGGTGGGTCCTTCCAAGGCTCAGACTCAGTCGAGGCTAGCCGGCTTCAAGGGAGGGAGTTCATCATAGCCTTAGGGGGCTCCCTATATATAAGTTTTGTACCATTTTTGTATGATGATGTAAACACCTTCGGGTGATTTTGTAGCCATATGTATTTTGACATCATTGTATCATGACACTTATGATTTTTGAGATATATATATGAGATGATTCATCTTTGCGGGAGGTTTATGCATGTCTACCTATGTGGTGCTTCTATATGTGATGCATGTTTCTATGTGATGCTATCTGATATGGATGCAAATATGTACATGATGAAATGCAATATTTTTGTTCTTTTATGTTTTTAAATGTTATGTATATGTGAATGTGAATGTATGAAATGCAGATGAATATGATAATGTACATAACTATTTATATGATGTGAATGTGTAAATTATGCTAACATGTGTTGTGTTCAGGATGTGATGTAATTGTGATATCTATATGATAATATGTGGTAATGCAGGTGCAAACTACATACAATGCAAATATTTTTGGCATGTCATTATACTCAGTCATGTGATAGCGGGCTACGCAGACTCAAGAAGGATGATGGAGGTCAATCAAGAAAGGGGGATGAAAGATAGAAGATATGGAAGTGAAAGAGCTTCTTGTGATATTATCATCATTGAGCTTTTTTTATGGCAAAATAGGTTATGATAATTGAGGCATATGTTTGACCCAAAAATTCATTGTACCTATTTCCATGGAGATCAGACAATCGCAAATAAAGAATGCCCCAATTCACACTAGGCTCACAGTGTCCTCATATCCTTGGACAAGTCATAGCATTACTAAGAGACAATCCACATACAACAAAGAAAAATAGGTGACGATACCCCATCCTCACCTTTCTAGTCAAAGACATCTGGAAGATAGAATCTCTAGTCAGAGACATCCCAGTTTAGCTAACAGACATGTCACCAAAAGATAAAATCAAAAGAAAACCAAGACTCGACACCAACATCTATTGTAGTCCTCAAGTTTAGTGTCTCTTGTCACTTGTATAAGTCTATTTGATTGTGGTCACAATGTTTACTTTCACAAAAGGATAGATAGCACTGAACCATAATGTTGTCTGATTCTGTTGAAAGATTTGATTTTGTTGAAGCCTATTGTTGCCATTGTGTCTCATCTAAAACTGATTGAATCCATGAAACTAATACTTTATTGCGGAGAAGATGAAACTTTATTGTGGATATGGTGACACAAGTGTTGCTTTATTGTGGATTGTGCACAGATAGACTGAAGAAAACTGGAAGAAACTGTACTCCTCGAAATGTGTGATACTCTTAGTTCCACACCCATCACTAGACATAGGATTTGTCTTAGTCGTAGATAGGAGTTGATTTATTATGAATCGAGAGGGGTGAAAAGGAGGGATTATTATGAATGACTAACCAATATTGGGTAGATCAATAACAAACCATGATGGGAATGGGTAAGTTTATTATGAATGGATAGGTTGTGAGTGTGTGCAAAGTGAAAGGATGAGATTGAATCCTGAAGTAGGGAGGAGCAATGTCTCTACGCATAGTGTCGGTGACCCAGTTTTCACTATGGTACTTGCCCAGGACGCCACCGAAGTGGTTTTCACCATTGGACAAATTTATTTCTTTTTAGTTTTTTTTATTTTTCAATTTTTTTTTGTGTAACGATTTTTTGTTTTATTTTATTTTATTTTTATTTTTTTGTATTTTTATTTTTTGTATTTTTTTGTATTTTTTATTTTTTTGTATTTTTGAATTAGGATATTCTGAAGAGCTATGTAAAAATGACAAAGGTGCATGTTGTTGATAGGATCCTTCAAAGGTCTGCCCTCTATGGTTGAGAGCTGATATGCACCAGATCCATAGGCTGCTGTAATGATGTAAGGACCAAACCAATTTGCTTCGAACTTGCCCTTCTCTCTATCTTGCTGATTTTTAGGGTTTTCTTTGAGAACTAAGTCACCCACCTCAAATGTGCGAGGCTTTACCTTGTGATTGTAACTGTGACTCATTCATTGTTGATAAGCCTTGAGATGATTAAAAGCAATTTGTCTTCGTTCATTCAATAGTTCTAGTTCTTGTAAACGAGAGACCCTGTAGTATTCATCATTCATAATGTTGTGCAGAGAGACTAATAAAGATAGTAACTCAACCTCAATAGGAAAGATAGATTTAGTGCCATAGATAAGTGAATAAGGTGTGGCTCCTATAGGAGTGCAAACACTTGTGCGATAAGCCCAAAGTGTGGGATTGAGTTGGATATGCCAATTTTGGCCAGCGCCATCGACTGTCTTTTTGAGGATTTTAAGAATAGTTTTATTAGATGCCTCAGCTTGACCATTACCTTCGGGGTAATAGGGAGTGGAGAAATGATGAGTAATATGGAAGCGATCACAAAGTTCATGAACATCTTGGTTTTTGATAGGACGTTTGTTATCAGTGATGACAAAAATAGGAATATTGTACCGGCAAATGATATAGTTAAGAATGAATGTATCAATTTGTTTTCCAGTGACTTGTGTAAGAGGTACGATCTCGATCCATTCTGTGAAATACTCTGTGGTAGTGATAATGAATTTGTGGCCATTGGAAGAAGGAAGGTGAATCTTGCTTATGAGATCAAGTCCCCACTGACAAAAGGGCCAAGGAGTCACAATCGATTGAAGCTCTTATGTTGGTGCATGAATAAGGTCTCCATGAATTTAACATTGCTTACATTTCTTGACAAACTGATATGAATCTTTTTCCATATTGGGCCAATAATATCCAGTCTTGATGAGTTTCTTGGCTAAGGTAGGACCAGTAGAATGTGGACCACATATTCCTTCATGAACTTCGCGTAACACAATCTGAGCTTCATCCTTTTCTAAACATCTAAGGAGAGTCCCATATAGACCTTGACAGTATAGGATATCAGCTAAAATGATGTATCGGGAAGATTGGCGAATGAAAGTGTGACGTTGGTTGTTGGATAAGTTAGGAGAAAGGGTGTTGTTATGAAGGTATGTGAAAATGGAATCATATAACTAGGAATTAGGACCAATGAAACATATCATCTTAGTAGGAGTGATCTCATATGAGGGAACCAAAAGGTTATCCACCAAGAACTCATAGCGGGTTTCATTCTACGGTAGATTGATCAGTGAAGCAATAGTAGCCATGGCATCTACGACTCAATTTTTCTCTCTTGGTATCTGCTCAAATGTTAACTTCATGAAATATTGCTTGAAGTCATCTACCATTTTCTTGTAAGGCATTAATTTTTCATCTTTTGTTTGGTAGTCATCGGTTTCTTGACAAATTACCAGTTGAGAGTCCCCAAAAACATGAAGTTCCTCGATCTTCCACTGAACTGCAATCCATAATCCAGTTGTTAATGCCTCGAATTCTGCTATGTTATTAGTGCAAGGAAATGAAAATGATATGATTTTGGAATGGAATCCCCTTGAGGTGTGATAAAGAGGATGCCAACTCCTGCACCATGTTGTGTGTATGAGCCATCAAAGTACAGTTTCCAAGGCTTTGTGTGTGATACTGTCAAAATGGATTCATCTAAAAATTTTGAAATTAGAGGAGCATCATCTATCATGGGTGCATTTGCTAACTAATCTGCTATAGCTTGTCCCTATATTGCTTTCTTGTCCATATATTCAATGTCGAATTCACTCAATAGCATCACCCATTTGGCTAGTCGGCCAGTAAGTGTCACCTTATTGAGAAGGTACTTTAATGGATCGATCCTTGCGACCAGCTTAGTTTTATGAGTTAGCATGTAATGTCATAATTTTTGCGAAGCAAAAGCCACAACGAGACACACACCCTCAATTGTTGTGTAGTTTAGCTCATAACCAACCAAAGTACGACTAATGTAATATACTGCCTTTTCTTTGCCCTCAACATCTCGTTGTGCTAAGAGTGCCCCCAGTGCTGTTGGTGTAGCTCATATGTAGAGTAATAGGGGTTGTTCTAGGATTGGTGGCATCAAGACTGGTGGATTCAGAAGATAATATTTGAGTATCTAAAAAGCATGTTGATAGTTATCATCCCATTTGAATTTGATGTTTTTGTGTAGAAAGTGCTGAAAAGGATGACATTTATCTGCAAGTTGTTCTATGAATCTTTGTATGGACTGAAGTCTTCCTTGTAAAGATCGAAGTTGACTGATATTTCTTGGTGGTGGCATTTCTACGATCGCTTTGAATTTTTCTAGATCAGCTTCAATCCCTCTTTTTGAAACAATGAATCCCAGGAGCTTCCCAAAGGTTACTCCAAAGACACACTTCTTGGGGTTTAGTCTTACTTTGTATTTTTCCAACTATTAAAAAATGACTGAAAGGATGTCCAAATGTGCATCTCTATCTATTGATTTTCCCAAGAGGTCATCAACATAATCTTCTAAATTTACGCGCATGAGATCATGAAAAATAGTAGTCATGGCTTGTTGGTATGTAGCGCTTGCATTCTTTAGCCCGAAGGGCATGACATTCCAGCAGAAAGTTCCCCACAGACAAGTAAATGTTGTTTTGTGCTAATCCTTGGATGCGATTTTTATTTGATTGTAGCTCAAGAATCCATCCATCAAAGATAACATTGGATGACCTACTATGAGATCTACAATCAGGTCGATGTTTGGCAATGGAAAATCATCTTTAGGACAAGCTTTGTTGATGTCTCTGAAATTTGTACATATTCTGATGTTGCAATTTGACTTACTGACTGGTACCAAGTTGGAGATCCATTCAGGATAATCAATTTGGCGTATGAATCCGACATCCAACAATTTTTTAATCTTTGCCTTGACTAATAATGCCACTTGTTGATGCATCTTTCTTAATTTTTGTTTCACTAGCTTTGCCCCCGGTTTAACTGTCAAATGATGCATTACTAAATCCAAATCCAGTCCAGGAATATCGACATATGACCATGCAAAATTTATTTGTCACTCTGTAAAGAAACTTATGAACTTTGGTCTTTCTCTCCTTGTTAGAGATTATGCCAGGAATATGTTATGTGGAATCTCTTCTGTACCAATGTTTGTTTTGATGGTCTCCTCTACTAACATAGATGATTTTTATTCATATGATGTTGGGATAATGTCAAGCCTTCCATCTTCAGGCACCTCAGAGATGTTTTCACCCTCAGATACGCCCTTTCTTTTTACTTTTTTGGGGTCAGACAATGCCACAATGTGGTTTTCACCATAAAACCCTTGATTTTTTTATTTTTTTTCATTTTTGCAACTAGAAGGCTCAACACCCTCACCAAAATATGCCACGCTGTTGAGTTCTATAGTGTATCCTGCCTTATGGTCCCCAAGCGGAAGATCTTCTTGTATGCCTAAATAGTCGATAATCCTTCATGGCCCCAATCAATAAGTTGGTGGTGAACAAGGGGAAGGCCTTCAATTTTTTTGAAGTCAGTGGGTGTTAGGGTGCAGATACAATTATATTCAAGTATGTCAAGGTAGTTGTCGAGATCATCATTGGCACTCTCCTCATCTATCTCGATTGTGAATGAGTCCAAATTGTCATTACTAAAAGTGTATTTCAGGACAGGTGTCCTCAATCTTTGTGATTTTGACCTAGAACCTAAAGACAAAGACTATGTGGGATCCTCAGGAGTTGTTTCTTGACCAACTCTAAATTATTAATGAAATTCCTCTTCTTCTGTGGGTTCACCTAGTTCTCTGAATGCCTTGGTGAGTTCATAGTCACTGGAGGATTTGTTTGAACCCCATTCCCATCCATTAGAGTTAGTGGAATAGCATCTCTCTTGTTGATTATTGGAAATCATGATTTGTAATGCTTCTTCTGATTTATGAGTGTTTACCCTAGAAGAGATGAAACCAAGCCCTTTCGAGCGTTGATTTTTAAATGTCAATTCTGGTTGCAAAGGTTGAGTGATACCTTCTTTTCTTAAGCCAAGAGGACTTTTACCATCATACCCAAACTTTTGTAGGATCTTGAATCCTTTGCCATATTTTTCACATGGTATCTTGATGTGATCTTGTGTACCATCTTTAGGGTCTTTGTAAAGCATTTTGTATGTCTTCTTCTTCCATTTCACCCCACTTTTGGAATATAGTAGGATCCCATTTTAGTGTAATGATAGATACCCGTTTAGAAGGATGTGACCATCCATATTCCTTTGGTGAACTCATAACTTGCCACAATCACATGGTTTGATTCAAAGTGTATTCACCCATGCCTTTGTCCTGATATTTCCCTTTAAGCTCACCTTGCTTTGATGTTGAAGGTTTTAATGATTTAGGGTCAATATATGCAGAAGATGGGATAGCTTCTCTATTAATTGGAATTATTGTCTCGACTTTTGGCCTCAAGTTATTGCAGTATGTAAATGGATTAGGATCATCATTAACTGTTACTTCAACTCCATTGTGAGGAAACTTAATGTATTGATGGTATGTAGATGGGACTGCTCTCATCTCATGAATCCATGGATGTCCTAGCAATATGTTGTACATGAGATCCAGGTCTAGGACTTGACAAACCACATCCTTTGTAACTGGCCCAACTCTGAGAGGCAAGGTGACTGTGCCTTTGGATGAATGCTCTTCATCATCATATGCCTTGATGGTAATTTTTTTTGTAGCATTCATAGCTTTATCTGAATATCCCAATTGTATTATTACGTTCCAAGTACATATATTAAGACCAGCTCCTCCATCTATTGAGACTCATTTTATTCGATGTTTATGTAGGAAGGCTTCAATGTCTAAAGGTGCATTATGTGGTTGGCTCATGAAGGCATCGTCAACTTCTGTGAATGTAAGAGAATGTGGAATAGAAAGGTATCCCACCATGGCTTGAAACTGGTCCATGTTAAGATTAGTGGAGATAGTAGTGTCTCAAAGTTTTGTCAAGAATGGCCTTATGTGCGGGGGATATGCGTAAGAGCTCAAGGATGGAGATAAGCATGGGCATCCTCCCTAACTATTCTACCAAATCGTACTCAGGTTTGGTTGATGAAGAAGTGGTGGTTTTAGCTAGAGCACCTTGCAAAGTGACCTTACCTCGACGAGTTGTGAAATTACATTCAGAGGTAGGTTCAAAAGAAGATCCAATTCCTTTTAGGACAACTTTAGGTCTTTGGGTAGAATTTTCAGGTGTTTTGTCCTTGATCATAATGGTAGAGACATAATTGTCCATGGAAATGTGATTGATTGTTGAATCATAGTTATAGGATGTTTTAGTATATTTGGTTTGCTCGTCTGTGGCTTTTGATTTTCCCTTGTTGTGTTTAGGGAATGGTTCCTTAAACATCTCATGTTCTTGATTGGATGAATGTCCTTCGATCTCAATGCCACCTCTATCAATAAGATTTGGTAGGATGTTCTTCAAACGATGATAATTTCCTATTTTATGTCCCTTTCTCTTGTGATACTCACAGTAATCATCATTCCATTAATTTGGTTTGACATTTGGCTCATATGGAGGATTGTCTGGAATTGTTATTATCTTGTTTGCCAATACCTTCTTGAAAGTTGATTCAAGTGGTTCTCCCAATGGGGTGTATTTTCTTCTTAGTTTTGAAGTTGTTTGAGTATTCACTTGGTTGTTTGTAGAACTTGATCCAGAAAGAATGATTTTGGGTCTCACTGTGTTAGCATCAACAACACCATCATTTACTATGTTCTTGTTCTTGTTCCAAAATTGTGGCTTGTCTTTTCCTTTAAAGTCATCTTTGTTTTCTTTGAATATATTAATTACTCCTTGTTCAATTAGGACCTTATTTTTTGACAATCCTTTTTCAATGACGTCCTTGAAGGTGGACAAACAATCTTTTCTCAAGTCATAACCAATGTCTTTATTGACATTCTGGGTGAACATCTCTACCATTTGTTTTTGTGGAATTTCACAAGAGCATCTGCTAGCTAAATTCCCCCATCTTTGTAAGAATAATGAAAATGACTCCCCATCCTTTTTCTTGGTGTTGCATAGAGTGGTGATTGATATATCTATCTCTATGTTGTATGAGAAATGTTGGATAAAAGCCTCTGCTAAATCACCCCATGACTTAATTCTAGGTGGGAGTTGAGAGAACCATTCCATAGTTTGATCACCTAAGCTTTGTGGGAATAGTCTCATCAAGTATTTTTCTTCTGATGCTACCTCAATGCAAGCTGTAAAAAACTATCTTATATGTGCCTTAGGGTCTCCTTTGCCTCTGTACTTATCAAGCTTAGGTGTCATGAAATATGTAGGAAAAGGAGGCATTGGAATGCTTTTATCAAATGGATAGGGACATATGTCTCTCATTGTGTAAGTTGGCTTCAATGTATTTATGTCCTCCATTTTCTTTTGTAAGTACTTTATTTGTTGTTCCAAATTGTTCTTAGGTGGAGTACGACTTCTTGGACCATATCCCATGCTTGCACCATCGGGTGGAGGAGGATCATGTTGCATATATGGATAGTATTGATCATAAACATGTTCACATGGAGGAGGTCTATAATGATGTTGCGTATAGGGACCACCTGGTATAGAGTCATAATGAGGATTGAAATATCTGTTTTGTCCATGTATACCATACTCTACAGGCATGTCATGAGTTTGTTTTAGTGTGTTTCCCTCAAATTTGACGTGGGGTTTCCTTGTGTTCAAATTTTGAACATGCCTTTGGATATCCAATTGCTTTGGTGGTTGGTCCTTAGCATTGGTATGTGATTGAGTATATTTTTCTACATAAGACTTCTATAATGGTCTGCGAAGGTGAGTATCATGAGCTTGACCATGTGTATGTGGGACCTCAGGTTTTTGAAACAAAGATGATGGTGATTCAGGCACAAAATGTGGTCCTCTATTACCTCCACTATTAGGCCTCCTTTGATCCATGTTGAGTTGAGGTTCTTGCGAAGGTTGATGTTCCATTATTTGAGACATGTCAAAATCATGAGGAATCTTGGCTCCACTTTGCACCATTACTTGTAGAAAATATTGTCTATCTCTCCTCATTATTTTCTCAACCAATCAATTAAAATGGGGATCCATAATGGAGTCTTCCACTTCTGCTGAATGTACAAAAAAGTTGTCCTTATTGTCATTGTGTGTATCATTGTTGTTTGTGCTATCCATATTCTCAAAATTTTGAATATTTCTATAAGCATACATGTCAGGTAATGTGGTATGATCAGAATTGAAAAAGACATCATTATCATACTCATAGGCACTCTTGTTTGTGAACTCTTGAACCTCTTTAGCTTCTCTCCTAGATTTTTGGGAACGGGTTTCAACCATGAACTAGGTATTTACCAAGATATGTGAGACTAGATGAAAATGGAAAGAGTATGGAAGACCAAGAGTTGGACGGAATGTAAATGAATCTAAGGTGTACTTGCAATGTCCAAAGTGTAAGACCAACAATGTATGTAGTAGAGTAGGTGTGACTTCCAAAAAGATGATAGTTTCTCTTGATGAGGTAAGTTGACCTTGACTCTAAGTAAGACCAAATGAGACCCAAAGATGATAGACCTTGATGAGGGACCACTTAGGAAAATGTTATTCTATGTAGTGTGTTGACAAAGCATGATGAGGACAAGCAAGTGACCTTTTGACTCAAGTTTAGACAAATGTGAATGTAATGCAAGGTGTAAAGCAATCATGAACTTTGTGAGACCCAATAATAGACTAAATGTTAGATGAAAACCCAAAGAAATAACCTAGGAAGCTCAATAATTTTGAAATTGATTACTCTTGTTTTTGCTGGACTGGAATTTTTTCCAATTTTGAACACAGATGTTCTTATATACTTCACAGACACGGTTAAATGACATAGACATTTTTCAAAATTGCACAGACAAGTTTCAGAGATTTTGTAAATGTAGTTTTGCTTGTAATAGCACATATGTATTTCTGCCCTTTAGAGACGTGGCTAAATGACACAGATGTTGTTTAACAATGTATAGATGCATTTCCAAAAACTAAGTGCAATTTTTCCAATTTTGTAAAGTTGATGTTGTGACCAAATCTAAATTTTTTACTATTTTTCGTGACAAGAGGACACAATGTTGATGAGGACTCAATGTTTGCAGGTGTTTAGACTCAAAATGACTCAAAAGAAAGTGTGTTGTTTGATGTAAAAATGTTTTGCATACACTTGAAGACACAAAAGGCACAATGTTTTGATGTTTGATCTTGAATGTTTGAATGTTCAAAAGAAGACAAGCACAATTCCTATGGCTAGCCAGGACAATAGTTGTTGATCCCACATGGGGTTTCCCCCAAGGCTATGCTATTCAAAGAAGATACTTAGATGCTTGACCCCACTGGCTCCACCTTTGCACTCACTTCTCCTAGGTAGCCAAGCATCAGTCCCCATGAAAACACCTTGTGGCGAACTTTGTATCTCTACTAAGAACTGTATGTGTGCGGGCTACTCCAGAGGTCCAACCTCCTGCCCCAACAACTAGAAGGATTTTGGCTTTTTACAACAAAAAAGGTGCTAGTAAGGGCATCTGCTCATGTGGCCATACATGTGACACTTTCAGCTCTGTAAATATAGAAGGTTCCCAGCTGGTAGAGGCTACACCCTACAACTGATCAAATAAATTTGATCAAATGGGTTTATGTGGAGACATAGTGTTGATATGAACTAATCAGCACACGGTACCCATGGCTTTCACCATGGATACAGTTATTGTAAAGTTTTGATGCCAACAGCTAACAAGATGAGAGGGGGGGGGGTGAATTATACAAACTTAATCTTCCATAAATTCAACAGATTCAACCTCGGTAACTTATACTTCAGCAATATAATGAAAACTATAAAAACATTCAAACTTATAAACAGATAACATCACAACACATATAACACCAGATTTAATGTGGAAACCCAAATAGGGAAAATCCACTGTGGGATTTTGAACCCACTAAGAAATATACTCTTCTAGAGTATGCTCGGTTAAAAGAAAATCCTGTTAAAGATTACAAACACATTGCTAGATGTGACCCGGTTAAGGGATTTCCCTCAGATCCGTTAGGATCTTCACTTTGTTAGAAGTGACCTTGTCAAAGGATTTCAAACACTCATTTAGAATGTTACCTTGCTAGAGGGTTTACAAATAAGACTGTTAGGTCCACTCAGTTAAGAGATTTTCTGTCACTTACAAAATAACAATAATAAAAATATATCTGCAACTTCACATCTAAAATGCTAAAGTAGATTCTATTTGCTCAAAACAATCTTGCAATAGGACTTATCTTGTCCCTCTTCTGGGCTCCCTACTCTATTATTCAAATAGGTCTTCAAGCTTCTGTGCTCGGTAATCACTATGTAGCATCCCTATGCTTACACTTGCCCGCATACATTGTTCATCAATAATTTCTTATTTATAAACAATTTGCAACCGTTGAATCTCCTTGATCACATTTCCCATGATCAATCATAGCCATCAGATCTTCAATCTTAACTAGGTTCAATGTATCCTTTGATCTGAAAATGCTTTACCTCACCTTGGAACTTGCATACCTTCCTAGGAACTTGTGCTAGGTTATTGCGGTTCAATCTGTGTTGTAGATCTAGCTGTTGAATTTCCATTGCCGTAGATCCTTAACAAACTTCATGCGTGACATACCAATCATTTATTCATCTCCAGCTCATCAGCATCCTTCATTAAATAATGCTTTTATCCATCCAATGCGATCTGTCATAACTTGGTTGCAACTCGGTAAATACTAAACTTTACTCGGTAGACATTCCACCTTCATTAACCGATATCGATAACCTTAGGGTTTACCGACTAGGTTCCTTAGGGTTTACCGGCTAGGTTCTTTGCTCGGTGACATAGTATAGTATTAACCTTACAATCAACAACAAAAGTAGGATATCAAAACAATCTAAACATCATGATCTCATCATTGTCTAACTGGTAATAGTTGCCCATTGAATAACTTATTTCACCCCTTATTCATCACATCCTTTCTGTGTCTTTTACCGACATCTTAATTCACTTCAAATCAATCTTCTCAAGATATGGCAACATCATACTGAATCAGAAAATCAATTTCTTGACATCAATGACAAAATAATATTATAAAGACAATAATCATCCTTCTTTAGTTATATCAATAATCTCCAACAACCTTCTCAATAACCTTATTGAAATGCCAACAATCTCCTTTCTATTGTAATGCCAATAGCTATTTATAGTGGTTTGGAAGAGGTGGGTTTTCCTTGCTACCACTTGGGTCATTCTCTCCTCACTAGTAGTCCTAATGACCACACTGGGAGATAGGCCCTCTAGAGATAAAACAAAAAGAGCCTATTGCTCAAGACACAATAAACACTAGTTCAATTTTAGTGCACCAATTGAAGTGTTTTGTAATCTATGAAAACAAGGCACACAATAAAGATAAAAAAACCCTTGCCAAAATTATGCAACAAAGATTTGTTAGTAGTTTTGCAATAATACCCCTCCCACAAGCACACAAGTTAGGTAAATTTTAGATCCAAAAGACTTTGTGAAAAAGGGGCCTTCAACAAGACGTGTTGCTTCAAGGACAAGCTACACCAATTTGTTAGCTAGATCACAAGTTGTTAGCTCGAAATAAACCAGATTTGAAATCTAAATGACAAAATAAAGCCTTGAAATTTAAAACAAAATCGAAAATTGCAAAAATTTGAAACACAGACGTGATTTAACCTAACATAGATGCGGTTAAAGATCACAGACATGCCTAAAACCCCCACAGACGCGCCTAGGCAACACAAACACGGTCCCATAACACATACGCGATACAGGAACACAGACGTGACCCTGCAATCTGCACAAAAAGTAAAATAATGTCAAATGCAGACGCGATTATCGAGGTCACAGACGCGACCGAAATTAAAAAAACGTGGTTCCGATATGTGTAGATGCGAAAATGTTGAAATCTTGTCAGAAATGTCAGATATGCAACTTCAAAAACACAAAATCTGCAGCAAAAGATGTTAAATGCAAAAGGGACAAGAGTCCCACCGAGCATGCCAAAATGTTTATGGTAAAAATGAAAACAACAATATTGAAAGACTAAAATGGATTCAACCATGAAACCCTAGCCTAACAACAACAAAGATACACCATAACATATGAAGATTACCTAAGACAATGCAAATCAAATGAAATCATAAAGATTATACCATCATTTCTCCAATAGGGTTTGGATCTCCATTCTTCTTATCTCCATTGATTTTGCTTGATATATTTGCTCTTAGATCTTAAGTGTGCACAAGAGCTCAACAAAGAATGAAAATGTGATTGATAGCTAGATCGCATATGAAAGTTCGAATGCTAGAATGCTTGAAGGATTGCTCAGCTAATTAGGGTTGATAATCAAAGAAGCATCTTCTTATATAGAAGATGCTATAAGAAATGGTGGGATAATATTGAGAGGTGTAAAAGATAAATGGTCGGCTAGGATTAGAGGGTAGGTAAAGGAAATAAGAAAATAGTGAGAGGGTAGGTAGTGTAGGAATTAAGAGATGAATGACATGTGTCATGGGCAGAAAAAGCTAATGAAATAATTAAATAAATAAAGATTTATTTAATTAATAGAGGAAGTGGGATCAATTAAATAAATAAAATTATTTATTTAATTTAGGGAAAGTCAATTTAAATAAATAAATGTATTTATTTAAATGAGAAATAAGGCTAGAAGAGGATAAATGAATTAATTAAATAAATATATTTATTTAATTAATAGAAGAATTAGGCTTAAATAGGTGTCTACACCTTCAACTTGTGTGTAACCTTTTCATACCAATCTTTCTTTGTTCCTTACTACATGACCATCTTCATCAAGCTTATTTCAAAATACCCATTTTGTTCCAATAATATTTTTATTTGTCGGTCTAGGTACTAGTTCCCAAGTCTGATTTTTCTTAATCTAATCTATCTCTTCTTGTTAGAATCTCATATACCGAAGGAAAACTAAGAGGGGGGGGGTGAATCATTTTACCACAAATTAAATAATTAATACAGATTATAAACCATTTACCAAGGCACAATATAAACAACATAGTGAAAGATAAAGCATGAAAGCACAGAACACACAACACCAATATTTTGACATGGAAAATTCGGTCAACGGTGGAAAACCCTACCCACAGTTAGATAATACTTCTGCAACAGTATGTGAAAGAATTACAATGGGGATTGCACTTGCAATCAGGCCTACTGCCTAGAGCTCACTACTCATCACAAAAAAGGAAGTCTCACTGACTTACATAAACATCGGACTACAATCTAGAGAAAATGAACTGTGAAAATAGCATCTCATAAATGCTTGATATAGTTTCGATTAAACACAGATGTCTGCACTATAATACCAAAACCTTCACAACCCTTCGTTGAATGATATAACCTTGTTCACACAATTACCTCTCTTGTATAATGCAGACATAACCACTGATCTCCAAATTACATGAATATGTCGCCTATAAATACAAATCATCAATCTTGATAACAAGGTCGGCTAAACCCTAAACCCATAAACCTTAATTACAAAAAAATACATCACACAATACCACTAGACCAATATTATGATTTACATTACATAGGATGGACCTAATTTAAATTCCCAAATAATTATATCCACCGTAAATTACGCTAAGACCTATATCAACACATTTCACCAACCAATAGAAACCCTCGGTGTAATAACACAAAATAACCAACTGGATCCAAATAGGACCACCAAATCATCATGCTAGCTAATGCGAAGCCACCAAAAAATTAGGACATGATCAAGAACGCCTTCAAAACATTAGGAACCATTTCTATAAGCCGGACCAAAATCACTTAATCAAATCATCGAATATCACCAACCGGTATTAAAGCCAACCGATACCAAGAGATATCAACCAGTAATATAGAACATAAGTGATAGCTTCCGGAGCACCAAATCATGAACCAACTAAATATGACAAGCATATAACCATCTTGAATAATCATCCAAAATAGAAACAACCAATTTGATCAAACCAGATCAGAATCAGTGATAACCAATTCCAACTAGTACAGGTCTAACCGGGATAGAAGTAGCCAACCGAGATAGCAGTAACCAATCGGGATAGCAGTAACCAATCGGGACATAACCATATCCAATCAGAGCATAATGTTTACATAAATGACAACACATATGAAATTCTAGCATATTGCCAACAATCTCCCCCTTTGGCATTGATGGCAACACTGAATGTGAAAAACATCCAAGTGCTAAGGAATGCCAACAATCTCTCCAAATAATCAAGAACCAACAAAATATCTCTCCCCCTAATATTTTATGTTTTTCACATGAACACTATCTCCCCCTTTGACATCAATGACAAAGGATTGATGCCAAACCAAACAACTGACTACTCCCCCTGAGCAATAGCATCATCCCATCAACTTGGATCAGAATATGTTTCTGATAAACTCACCAAATTGATGCATCCTTGGATCTCTAAGTCTTTGCCAGAGGGTTGGTGACCCCCAAATTATCTCTGAAATATTCAAAAGTATCTTTAGGCAATGGTTTAGTTAGAATATCTGCAATCTGTTCCTTAGTAGGTACATACACCAATCTAACTTCCTTTGTTTCAACCTTTTCCTTCAAGAAATTATACCTTATAGAAATGTGTTTTGATTTGGAATGAATACTGGGTTATTTGACATATCAATAGTAGTATTATCATAATGAATAACAATAGACTCACAATACCTTACCCTTATATCCTTCAACATTTTCTTTATCCATAAGATCCGAGTACAATTAGTTGCAACAACTACATATTCAGCTTCAACAAAAAATAATGAAGTGCATGATTGTTTCTTGCTAATCCATGAAACCAATTTCTTCCCAAGAAAGAATGCACCACCTGCATTTCTCTTTTGATCACCAACATCTCCTGACCAATCTGAGTCTGTATAGGCACATAATCTGAAATCATCATCCTTTGGATACTATAGCCCATACTTTGTTGTTCCTGCCAAATATCTGAATATTATTTTAACAACAATATCATGACTTCCTCTTAGATCTGACTGAAATCTAGAAGCAATGCAAACAACATTCATTATATCTGGTCTGATATAAGTTAAGTACAACAATCCACCAATCATTGATTTGTATCTAGATGGGTTCACTCTAGGAGATTCATCTTCTTTAGATAATTTGCAATTGGTTATCATAGGAGTACCAATAGATTTTGAATTTTCAAGACCAAATTTCTTAATAAATTCCTTCACATACTTAGTTTGACAAATAAATATACCATTATTAGTTTGAGTAATCTACAAACCTAAGAATTTTTTTTATCTCTCCAATCATAGACATGTCAAATTCATTCTTCATATCATCAACAAATTTCATGCATAAACTTCTCCTCCAAAAATGATATCATCAACAAAGACTTCAATGATTAGTATGTTATCATGCTCAATCTTATAATATAAGTTACTATTAGCATTACCTTTGCTAAAACCAATCTTTGAAAGATATTTATCTTATCTAGCATACCATGCTCTAGGGGCTTGTCTCAATCCATATAAATCTTTCTTCTATTTGCAAACCATGTCCTTGTCCTCTGATAACAAAAATCCATCAGGATACTCAATGTAGACTTCCCCTTCAAGATCTCCATTCAGAAATGCACATTTAACATCCATCTGATATACCTTGTAGTTCTTGTGTGCAACATAGGCAAGAAATAGTCTTGCTGCTTCAATTCTAGCAATTAGAGCATAAGTTTCATCATAATCAACTCTTTCCTGTGAATATCCTTTGCGAACCAATCTAGCCTTGTTTCTTACAACTTGACCATCCTCATTTAATTTATTTGTGAAAAACCCATTTGGTTCCAATAACATTTTTATCTTTAGGCCTAGGAACCAATTCCCATGTTTTATTCTTTTCTATCTGATTCAATTCTTCTTCCATAACTCTCATCCAGTTCTCATCTTTACTTGCTTCAATAAAAGATTTCGGTTCAATTTGAGAAATTAAACATACCTCTTTAGCAACTAACATTCTTTTTGTCATCACATCTTTCCTTTTATCTCCAATGATCTGATCTTCAGAATGATTCAGATTCACATACCTGGGAGTCTTAGGATTATCTTGATTTTCTGACTCTTTCTACTCATCAATAGTCACTATATAATTTTCTGATATTACCGAAGCAACTAGATCAGTTCTCTGAACTGATTCTTGCACAACCATTTCTGATCATACAATCTCATATTTTGGTCCATAGTCATATGATCTAGTCTGGTTATTACCTTGCTCATCCACTTTGACATTTATGCTTTCCATTATCATATTCAATCATTTTATTATAACATCTATATGCTTTTCTCTTAGTAGAATAACCCATAAATATTCCTTCATCACATCTAGGATCAAATTTCCCTAATGCATCATCTCTTCTGATATAGCATTTAATTCCAAAAATTCTAAAATACTTGATAGTAGGAGTATGACCGAACCATAATTCATAAGGAGTCTTACTGGTATCACCTTTTATGTGTACCTTGTTGAAAGTGTATATCACAGTATTTACAACTTCTCTCCAATAGATATCAGAAAATTTGGCTTCCATCATCATTGACCTTGCAAAATCTAAGATAGTTTTGTTCTTCCTTTCCACTATTTCATTCTGTTGTGGAGCTCTAGGTGCAGAAAATTGTATTTTGATTCCATGCTTCTCACAAAAGTTGTTGAACTCACATGATGTAAATTCACCGCCTTGATCTAATCTTAAAATTTTTATCTTCAATCCTATTTCTATCTCAACCATAGCTTTGAAAATTTTGAATTTCTCAAGAGCTTCTGATTTTTCTTACAAAAATGCAACCCACATCATTCTAGAATAATCATCAATAAGCCACATAAAGTATCTATCACCTTGAAAACTTTTAGTCCTTTCCAGTCCACACAAATTAGTATGAATAAGATCAAGAATTTCATTAGATCTGTCATGTATGCTTCTAAAAGAAGTTCAAACTTGCTTACCCATTTGAGATTCTCTACATACCAGATTATGAGGCTTGCTAATATTGGGCAAATTTCTGACAGCCTATGTTGAACAAATCTTCGCTATGCAATCAAAATTTACGTGAAACATCCTCTTATGCCATAGCCAACTTTCATCAATCTAAGAAATCAAGAAAGCCTTCTCACTAGAGTTCAAATGAAATATATTTCCTTTGGTCTAAGTTCCAGATGCAATTTCCAAACCAGATCTATTGATAATCTTGCATTTTCCATCTAAGAATTGCAAATGAAATCCTCTATCCACCATCTGACCTACACTCAAAAGGTTATGCTTTAAACCTTCAACATAATAAACATTGTTAGTATTAGTCTTACCATCCAAGGATATTGTTCCTTTGCCTTTGATCCTGCATGCCTTATTGTCTCCAAATCTGACTAGTCCACCATCAAATCCTTGTAGAGTTAGGAATTTCCTCTTGTTGCTAGTCATATGATTTGAGAATCCACTATCTATAACCCATTCATCCTCTCTTCAAATTTAGTAGCTAGATCCTTCTCCTCAGCATGATTTGTATCAATGACAGGTTCTAGAGAATCATCCTTGATAGCAATAAAGACCCAATCTTTTCCGGAGCTTCCATTACCGGATCCATTCACAGGTTCATCATCATCATCATCAGTAATACCAAAATCATCATCACCAGCATAGTAACATCATTTATCTTTATTCCTTCTAAATCTAGGTCTACTCTAATATTCCGGATTAGGTTCATAATTCCTCATAAATCTTTCCTAATTCCTAGCAGCTCTTTTAGGACATCTAGAAGCAAAATGACCAATCTTTTTGCATGAAAAACATTTAAAAGGAATTTTTCCTTCATACTTACTTCCAACCAGTCCTTTAGGGATTCTTCTAGCAATTAAGGCTTCCAACTCTTCAAGTTCTTTGTCTTCTCTCTCAATGTCTTCCAATTCTTTAGCATATAACTCCTTCCAGTCTATCTTATGCTTACCAGAGGCAGATTCTCTAAATGCAGTCTTAGTTTTAGCTGCACTCTGATCTCCAAGTTCTTCAAATTCAAAAGCAATCAACTTCCCAAGTAATGTATCTCTGGTAACAAGGGTATTTGACATTGTCCGGAGTTCATTTATTGCAGTAGCCTTCATTTTGTAAGCTAGATGTAGAACTTAGAGAATCTTTGAAACAACCTCATCCTCATTAACATTTCTACCATAACATTTGATTCCCATGACAATCTCATTCACTCTATCCATGAAAGAACTTATCTTATCATATTCTTCCATCTTCAAAGTTTCATATCTCACCTGATAACCTTCAAGTTTTGCAATCTTAACTGCTTGGTCACCTTCATAAAGAGTTTCAAGCTTCAACCAGATCTGCTTAGCATTTTACAGCTCTATGCCATTCAACAACTTCTCATTTGATAGGGCACTTAACAAAGCTTATTTCACTCTGACGTCATTATCTACATTCTTCTATTCATCAATAGGTGTCAGAGTTCTAGAATTAGGATCATGAGGTGTATACGCTTTCTCTGTTATCTCCCAAAATTTAGCTCCAAGCCATCTCAGATGAATCTTCATTCGCTCCTTCCATATTTCGTAATTTGTAACAATTAAATCTGGGACTCTCCTTCTAGTAGGGATTAAATGTAGAACTTGATGCCATTAGATCTCAATGGTTAAGCTTCTGTAGAGAGGACCTCTCTCTGATACCAATTGTTATAATCTATGATACCAAAGGATAACTGAGAGGGGGGTGAATCAGTTTTCCACAAATTAAACAATTAATGCAGATTATAAACCATTTACCAACACACAATATAAACAACATCGTGAAAGATAAAGCATGAAATCACAAAACACATAACACCAATATTTTGATGTGGAAAACCTGGTAAAGGGAAAAACCACGGTGGGAAACCCTATCCACAGTCAGATAATACTTCTGCAAGAATATGTGAAATAATTACAAGGGGGATTGCACTTGCAATCAGGCCAAACTCCTAGAGCTCACTGCTCATCACAAAAAGAGAAGTCTCATTGACTTACATAAACATCGAACTGTTGGCATTTTGGTGTATTTTTGTATCACCGGTGAATGATATGGTTGTCATTTTTGGTAACATAATCTCCCAAGTTTTCACAGTCTATCGGCAGTAAGTTGACTAGTATACAGGGGTTAACCGGTTAAGAAGTGTGTAGACATGAGATCAAATGACAAGCAGTGAGTAGACCGACATACAGGAGATCAACTGGCAAGCAGTGAGTAGACTGACTGAGCAGTAAACAGATCGATATACAGAAGGTAATCTGCTAGGTAGATTTTGATTGGTACACCGGTAGAGTCTATAACTAACAGACTGGTAATGTTCAGTTAACATCCAGTTAAACTGACAGTCTTCTCCAGTCAATGTTAGGATTCCCACAGATACTGAGAGGGGGGGTGAATTAGTATCTAACCGGTAATAAGATTTTCTTAACTTAAAACATGTAGAGCATATTAATACTGTGTACCGGTAAACAGAAATTAATGCAATAAATAGAAATAAAAACAACCACATGAAAAACACACCATAACACAATATTTTAACGAGGAAACCTGGTGTGGGAAAAACATCGGTGGGATTTGTGACCCACAATATTCACTTACTGGCCAATAAGAGAATATTACTGCTACAAGAGGGGCCTGCACATGCAGGAAGGCCAAGTGCCTAGAGCTCACTGCTCAAATAAAAAATGGGAAGTCTCATTGACTTACAAAATGGATTATATAAATCCAGTGTCTTGTACTGCTTCAAAATAGCATCTATAATGCCAGATCTAGTACCGGTTTATAGCTCTGCTTCTTACATAAACCCTTAACCTATAATTCACATAATAGGTCTACCTTATTTCGCCTAATTACATTCCTCTATCTATTACAAAATGTTCTACAATGATCTCTCTTATATAAGAGTCATTTTACAACTTGCCAAGTCGGCTTATAATGATTTTTCAATAATAAAAAATATATATTAACAATAAAATTCCTGTCGGCTTCTGTGCCGGTATGCTTCCTTTCACTGTCGGTGCTGGTGGTCTATGTGTCGGTGTAGAATCTAACTTTGCTGGTGCCGATGGATTGCCTTGTCGGTGTCATAGGATTGTAAGGTTGCCATCAATGACAAAACCTTCAATCACCTACAATGTCTCATTGGAGTGTGCATTTGCCAACAATCTCCCCCTTTGGCATTGATGGCAACACTCATGAGAAAATTCAAAAAGTGTAGTCCAAAAATATGTTACCAAAAAATGTGTGAACTCCCCCTGAGCGGATGAGTCTTTAGCTGATTATTTTCTCATACCACTACTACCCCTTTGGCATCAATGACAAAGGTTGTCAAAGTGTCGATAGAGTGTATTTTCCTATCTCAACCTTATAACCGGTTGGTTACAATTTGAAAAAGTTCTGCCAGAACCAAATTCAAGTTCTCAATGAACTTTTTGCTGTCTTTTATTGCTGCCTCTGTTCTTTGAACTGTACCGGTGAGGTGTTGCATTTGCTATGCCGGTGTTTTCTATCCTTGTACTAATGCATCAGATATTTCTTTCCTTAAACATGCGAGGTAGTTCAACTTTGGACTTAATCTCCATTTCAGATCCTTAGCCTTACTTTTTATTTTCTCCTTTTCTCTTTCTAGCTTTAGTAACTCTTCCTCAAAACCTGTTATCTTTTGCTCAACAATTGATAATGAATCAGATGAATTAATAAAATTGTCAACTAGCTTATTAATTTCCTCCTGTATCTTGCTCATTTTCTTGTCTATGTCAACTATCAAAAAGTTTGTCTTACAAGTGTCTCTATACAAAGTTTTGAACTCCTTAAGTGTGTTGCATAGTTCCAATAGAAGTGTGTCAAACTGCCTTGTACACTTCTTTATTTGTTCCTCAAAGAATTTTTGTTTTTCTTTTTCTAACCTCTCTTTGAATGCTTCCTCCTTTATTTGTTCAATTGTCATTGTGTTGTTAGTAATATACTTAGACAAAGTGTCAAGTTGACTCAAAGAATCCTTATTATCTACATTGCATTTTGGAGCTATCATCTTCAAAATTGGAATTGTGTCATCTATAGCTTTATATGCCTGTGAACTACAATCTGTTATTTTTTTTATAGAATCTAAAAGAACTTCAGTTACATTTGTTGATTTAAATCTTGCAGTTGAAGAGCCAACACTCTGAATTCCGCCGGTGGGAGCAATATCCTTGCTTGTAGTGACCTCTGGTAGGCCAGTTTGTGTTTCCATTTCCTTAAGCAATGGCTTGTTTTGCTCAGTAGTTGTCAGAGGCGTTGATTCTATATTAACCTATTCCTGTGCTGGAGCCTGTTGCTCTGCTTGTTGCTTTGTTTGTTGTTCCACTTGTTGTTCTATTTTCCCATCTACCGGTTTACCTTCAGTGTTTTCTATGTTATCAGTTACCGGTGGCTCACTAGCCTTATCTATCTTACCGATTGTGTCCTTATCTACCACAATGTTGACCTTCTGAGTATCAACATCTACTATATATAGTACCTCAGAATTAGGATTTGTATCATCTTGTGATATATCCATACTCTCATTAGCCGGTTGATCTTCAGTTGTTGTTATCGGTGGTGTAATTAGAGGTGGTGGGGATAAATTATCTCTTATTTTGATGCTTGGAGGTCCACCAACCTTTCCTTTTCCCTTATCCTTGTCTTTCTGATATACCTTGATTGGTTTAGGGTTTCTATACTCTTCTTGTTTTTCCTTCTCAACAAGGAATATATCCCATGCATTTTCAGTTTCCTTTGCAACCTCATTTACTCTTCCAGCCATTAGTGCAATATGTTGGTGTGCAGTAGAGAATACTGACCGGTTAGCCTCTGCAATTAGCTCATCTATTTCTTTCGGAGAGTTAACTGGGTAGACAACAAGTAATTTTTCAAGTTTTATTTTCTTGTCAAGCTCTACAACAGCTTGTCTTCTTGCTTCCAGTCTCTTGAATAGTTCATCTGGTAGTTCATCTACAACTTGCATCAAGAACTTCTTGTAGATATCCAAGTGTAAAATAACACTATTTTCAACCTTTTCTTTATCATCAACTGATAGTGAGTCATATAGTTGGTTGATGTTTTTAAGTTTTCCTTCTTCTGTGATTTCATCCAACAGTCTATAAATCGGAGTAATATTTTGTTGAGTCCTTTTCTTTGGTGTCAACGTTTTCTTCTTAGGAGTAGACTTCTTGACCAGGGGCCTCACTGCCTGTTGTTTTTGTCTGGTTCTTCTAGGCGAAGGTGTGGATACCGGTGAAGGTTCCCTTTTTCTCACAACTCTTTTAAATGTTGCTGGCATGTCACTCTCTGAAGAAGTTGCTACGGATGAAAGGTGAGTTTCTAGTTGTTGTGCTTGTAACTCATCTTCAATGATACCAGTTTGTTTTAGTACATCTTCTTTGATAGCCTTAGCCTACCTTGAACCTCTCCTCACTGTTGCTTCTACTTTCTTCACTCTCTTATTGGATTGAATTTGATTTTCAATGGTTTCAGTGCTGCCAAATACCTCTTCCTTAGGTTCATTGGGTGCTTCTAGAAGGGCTTTTGCATATGTTTCAATGATGTGATCATCTGTCTCATAACCCATTTCAGTAACCCAAATTGTTCTTGGGATAACTGCTTCCATCCAGATCTCATCCTTCTTAATCAAAAAGCATATGTCATCCTTATATTTATCTACAATTGTTTGTGATAATCTTACTCTAGTGTTCATTCTGGCCTTTAATGCTTGAAAGTATTCATTAATATTCTTTTCTCTGTTTTCACCCATGTTGTTCAATAAGTCAGATAGTCGTTTGCCTGCCGGTATGTCAAATCCAAGGTTCTTATTACCTATATTGGGCACCTGTTTGGTTATATGTAGCATTAAGCAAACAAGTAAGTTACAAAATCTAAATGTCCCTTTCTTATCCTTCTTGATCTTTCCTAGATTGTCAATAAGTTCATCCTTTAACCATTCACATACATCAATTTTCACATTATCTTTAACCATATCATGAGCACTCTTTATGCATAAGCTGGAAACTAAATTTGGTCTGTTTGCATGTGTTGTTTTGTAGCCTAAAATCATGCTAATGAATCTCACATTTATGTCAGTTACATCATTCACCCTTAAAGACCTTTTGTCGGATGTTGCACCTGTTAGGTTCATTACCAGGTCATTTAAGACCTTCTTTGTTTTTTCAGGTCTATTACCGGTGGAGGGTAACCCTGTTACAGCTTTTACAGCTTCCTTAGTCATTTTGTGAATTGAATCCAGCTAGAAAAATTCACCATGAACCCTTCTCAACACTATCCTTATCACTTCCTTGGGGAATTCCAGAATGCAGAGAATTTCTGTGAATCCTAGGGTTTCAATTATTTTGTGTTCAAGTTTCACATTACTGGAATCATCACAAATAATAGTCTTGTACATGTTCTTAATTTCTTCATCTCCTAATTCTTCTATATGGCAATGAATATACATCCTAGGGTCTTTTGCAAAAATAACTCCTTTGGGAATTTGGGAAAATGCACCAACATTATCATCCTTTTTTGCTATCTCGGGAACTAACTGAAAAATGGGCCTAGGGCACTTGATTACCTCAACTACAGTAGGGTTTGCTATGAATTCAGGTACTAAAGAGGATGCCATGATTATAAATACCTTTTTCTACCTTTGGAAAGATTGATTGCTGAAATGCTTTGCCTCTTTGCTCAAAATGCCTTAGCTTTGGAAATTTCATGCTCTTCGAATGTTTGAATGCTCGGTGAAGTAAAATGGAGCCAAAAAACACTAATTTATAATGTCAATCTACCAACTACCACATTAATGCTTACCGGTTAAGTACTTACTTAACATATCTTCTGGTATAGAAGTAATTTCAACTTCTTACCATCAACCGAGGGAATAATAGCATATTTCACATTTGATTGCTAAACCCTTAAAAGAATTTTCTTCAATTAGATGAAGAGACTCCTACCGGTGGAGTGCTACTTTGTTCTGCCGGTGGAGTGTTTCTTGGTTCTACTGGTGGAGTATTCCCAACACCATTTAGTTATGATTTTCTGATCCATTGTTTTGAGAATTCTTGCTTTACTTCTTCAACCTTTTCTTTACCTTTCAAACTAGGACCTTTGTTGCCTATCGGTGGTGACTTGCTTCTACAAAATTTGGCAATATGCCCAATTTTGTTACATGCATAACAAGTCACATTATTTCTCTAAATAGCCTTTTCATAACCTATGCTGTTTTGTGTTCTGCATTGATTAGATAAATGTCCAAATCTTCCACAAACATAAATCTTACATTCATTCTGCAATTTTTTGAATTATGACCAATTTTGTTGCATTTTGAACATTGACCGGTGGGTGCATTGGTATTCTGATTACTTCTAGATCTGCATTGATTTTCTCTATGACCATATTTGTTACAATTAAAGCATTTGCCATTAAATTTATAAGCAGTAGGTTGTCTTATCGGTTTGCTATGATCCTGTGTGTTTGCAGTACCAGAGCTTTCACTAGTTTCAAAGTTAAGACCATTAGTGTCACCATTAGGTTTCTGATTCTTCAATAAGTTGCCAAGTTCTTCTAAGCTTTTCTTGAATTTTTCTTTATGTTGATTTGCTGCAACCAGTTCTCCTGCCAAGATACCTTTTTGTCTCATGAGTTCATTTGAGTCATTTTGTGCATGCATCAGATCTATCTTCAACATATCATTTTCATAACTAAGTCTTGTGTTTTCATTTGCAGCATCATTCAGTCTTCTAGTCAAGTCTTCTTCATTCTTCTATCTATCTTCAATTTCTTTAGAAAATCTTATAGTCATATCCTACATCTCATTCTTTGTTGTCATGTTTTCTTGTTTCAGCTTATTCATCAGATCACTAAGAGTTTCCTTTTCATCATTCTCATTTTACATCTTTTCACAAAGTTCTCTTCTCTTGTTTCTTGAAATAGTAAGATTTTCTTGAAGTGCTTGAATAATATCCTAAGCAGCTTTTAGATCATCTTCAAGTTTGATATTTTTCAATTTTTCTACATCATAGTCTGAGAGAGCTCCTTCTAGTTGCTTCATCAAGTTTTCCATCTCTACCGGTGTCAAGATCTTCCCCAAGCTATTAGGCTTCTGAAAATAGAGGACCAAGCTCTAATACCAATTGTTAGGATTCCCATAGATACTGAGAGGGGGGGGGGGGGGTGAATCAGTATCTAACCGGTAATAAGATTTTCTTAACTTAAAACATGTAGAGCATATAAATATTGTGTACCGGTAAACAGAAAGTAATTCAATAAATAGAGATAAAAACAACCAAATGAAAAACACACCATAACACAATATTTTAACGAGGAAACCCAGTGTGGGAAAAACCTCGGTGGGATTTGTGACCCACAATATTCACTTATTGGCCAATAAGAGAATACTATTGCTACAAGAGGGGCCTGCACATGCAGGAAGGCAAAGTGCCTAGAGCTCACTGCTCAAATACAAAATGGGAAGTCTCATTGACTTACAAAATGGATTATATAAATCCAGCATCTTGTACTACTTCAAAATAACATCTATAATGCCAGATCCAGTACCGGTTTATAGCTCTACTTCTTACATAAACCCTTAACCTATAATTCGCATAATAGGTTTGCCTTATTTTGCCTAATTACATTCCTCTATCTATTACAAAATGTTCTACAATGATCTCTCTTATATAAGAGTCATTTTACAACTTGCCAAGTTGGCTTACAATGATTTTTTAATAATAAACAAAATATATTAATAATAAAATTCTTGTCGGCTTCTGTGCTGGTATGCTTCCTTTCACTACCAATGCCAGTGGTATGTGTGCCAGTGTAGAATCTAACTTTGCTGGTGCCAGTGGATTGCCTTGTCGGTGTCATAGGATTGTAAGGTTTCCATCAATGACAAAACCTTCAATCACCTACAGTGTCTCATTGGAGTGTGCATTTGCCAACAGTCAATCGACAAACTTATCGGCATGAATGACTATCTTGAAAGAGATTTCTGGAATGATTTCTAGAGAGTGATTTATGGTGCGGTAACAAAATTTTGAATAGGATGTTTTGGAGGGAAAGTTGGTGACAAGATTGTAAGGGTAATATATTCACATAATTCAATCTTGATAAGGTTGTTGTTTGTGTGAAAAGTTATGTGAGAAAGTATGAACACGGGGGGAGCAGAGCATAGTGCAGAGCCGAAGGTCAGAGGACCGACATAGTGCATAGCCAAAGGTTAGAGGATCGACATAGTGCAGATCTGAAAGTCAGAGGACCGACAGAGTGTAGAGCCAAAGGAAAGAGAACTGACAGAGTGCAGAGCTGAATGCATAAGAAGGAAACCAGTGTTGTACAGAGAAGATACAACCGGTGCAGATAGAGTTGTTTTTTCAGTCTGATCTGATCAAGCTAATTGTAGCTACTCCAACAGATCATCCTTCTATTGCTTTCTAACCATTGCAACTAAAATCTCTTATTAGGGTGGACTTTAACAGGTCCCATTGTAAAAATATCTTAACAGGGTGTCATCTTAATTGATGATCCTAAGACCTTTAACAAGGCTACCTTTAATAGGGTAAAGGCACTGACAGGCCTTAGATAAAATCCCTTAACTAGGTGGCACCTAACAAGTGTCTTTGTAATCTCCTAATAGGGATGGCTACTTACCGGTCATACTCCAGAAGAGTACAATTTTTGTGAGTTCCTACTCACATTGTGGTTTTCTCCCCTTTGGGTTTCCATGAGATAAATCTTAGTGTCACTTTGTATATTTTTATGCATGCATATTCTTCTGCAGTAAATGTTTATATTGATGAATGATAAGTTAGTACAAACTTGAGTTAGAAGTTTAAATTGGTTAAAACTAATAAAGTGTTGATTCATCCATCCCCTCTCAGCACTGATTGGGACTAACAATTGGTATCAGAGCTTTGTTCCTTTGAAGTGAAGCTTGACAACTTGAGGATAAAGATCATGGAAGAGTACCTGTATTGGAAGCAGATTGATGAAGCAAATGAAATTATTTCTCAACTAAAAGAGAGACTAAGAAAATCTCTTACAAAAAGGAAGGAATTAGCTCAATAGCTAAATGAGAGTCAGGACATCATAGATCAACTCTCTGACAAGAGTGGATCTGAAGAAGCAGTCTAAAAAATCATGGAAAATAACAAGAAGTTGACTGAAGAAATCACACATCTCAAAAGAGAACATGAAGGTTAGGCCCTGAGAATGACTGAGATACTGGAAGCCAACAGAAGTGTTGATGAGAGAAAAAAGGAGGCAGAAGAAGATCTGTCAAAGGCTGAAAGAGCCAGGAGGCTTGCTGAAGATGCTCTGAGAGAAAATGATGCAATCATGATTGAGAAAGATGAAGAAATCTAAATTCTCACTCAGGAGAATGAATATATACATAAGCATCTGCATGACAACACAAAATAAATGGAGAAGATGGTGAAAGAGATTGAACAACTCAAGAGTGAGTTAAAAATTAAAAATGAGAGAAATGAGAAGCTAAGGAAATTCAATGAAATCTCTGAGAAGGTAGATAAATAGTTGAAGGCTCAGAGAAGAACAAAGGAAACAATCGGTCTTGGCTACCTCGGTACAGATCCTATGGAAACTAGAGAATCATCTAAATCCAAAAAGATGAAGGATGATAAAAGAACCCATTCATAGGTAAAAGGTATGAAGTTTTCCAAATCCTCTTTTAATAATTGTGGTGAATCGGTTCATAAGACTAACGACTGTAGAAATAAATAGGTTAGTCAAAAGAAGATTTTTACCTTTGATGGTTACTGCCATAATTGTCATAAGTATGGCCACACTGCTTATGTGTGTAGATCTCAATCTAGGAGTATGTCAACTAGAAAAATATTTAATGGACATTGATTCACATGCAATAAGTTTGGACACAAATCTAAAGAATGCAGGTTCAAGTCAAATGCATCAAGATCACCATTCAAACCGGTCAGTCCTAATAAAAGGAGTAATTAGTTCAATGCCACCTATTCCACGTGTGGTAATTTTGGTCATGTTGCAGAAAATTGCAGAATGAGAATGGCCAGAGAATTAATTCAAGACCATGGAGGACAACTAGTATGGCATGAATCAATTGCCATAAGATCGGCCACTTAGCCAGAGAGTGCAAGAACCGATCCTATAATCAGTCTGAAGACAAGAACCGATTTAACAAGAAGAAAGAGTGAAATGACTTGAAAGGAAAGAAGACATTTGAATAAGTGAGAAATGAGATGAAAAAAACATGGATCAAGAAGGAAGGAAGAAGAAGGGACAGATCAATCTAAAATCAAATCATCATCCATCGGTGATGACAGTTCCTCTTCTAACTAGGCATATCGATGCCTAGGGGGAGCACATATGGTAAGATTATTTTTGTATCCCCTTTACCAATATAAAGTTATGTCTATATGCATAGTTGAGATTCTTAAAAGTTAGACAAAAGTTCTTGTTTGAGAAATGCCTTGTGAGTTAATTGTTTGTGTATCGGTATCGGTAACAAACAACCAGTAAAAAGAAAATCGGTGTACCTTAAGTTGTAAAGTTTCAAAACTAACCATTATATGATAATGCCAATAAATCTTAATGGATAAATAAGGAAATGTCAACACATTTTCATTTATCCTGTGTTCTTGTGAAATCTCTCAAGCTCTTTTGCGATAAAAGGCATTTGGAATCTTCCTAAGTAATATTTGTGCAGAAAGTTCAAGCAGAGCGATAGTGGTATTTGGTATTTTAGAGAAGGTATTCAACTTCATTTGAGAAAAGGTTGCTTGAAGATCATCATGGCAATGCTGATATCGACTCTTGTGTTGGTTGAAGATATTTGTTCCTACATTCACTGCAAGCTCGAAGAAATTAGAGACAACTTCATTCGGAATGAGTTTAAAGGGTTATGTGTTAATGATCAATTGAAGGCAAAATTTCTATAGCTGAAAACCAAAGGTTTGTCTAATGTTGTTGATTTTCCTAATCAATTTCATGATGACTGGGCTAGGTATTTATTGAGTAGAGTTCATGATCAATTTTTGTGGCTAGAAGCTCAAGCATCGATCAAGATTACAAAGGAGGTGATTCGAAGAGTGACGGGGTTTAGTGCAACCGGTGTAGCATTAACCCTAAGAATGATTTCATCATCTGAAGTCATCTGGTTAACCAAATCCCATTGTGATAGTAGAGAATTAACAATCACCCATATTGAGGATGTTGAAGTAAGATTTGCTTTTGTAGTGTTGGGTTACAGGGTTTATCAATCAAGCTGGATGAATAGTCTGTCGAGCGGTACCATACGTGCTGGCCATCAAATTATCAAGGAGGATGCAACCTATGATATTTGTGAGATGATTAAAATCCAATTTATGGTGAACATGGAAAGAATTAAGAAGGACAAGAAGCAATCTTTCAAATATGGCTCACTACTGGTATGCATATTTTTCTATGTGCAAAATTTTTTCCCCGGTAAGGGTAATGTAGTATGGACTAAAGAGAAACCTATCATGGTTCAGATAGGTGAAATGATTAGGGATCTAGGAGATAGGTTTGGTGAAATAATGTGGGGATACTTTAAGGAATTCCAAATTATGATGCACAAGAGGGAAGCAATTCCAAGTGGTACAGTGTAGAAATACAAAGACAACATTTGCTTTCTTGTAGATATAGATTGTTGTATCATTCAAGTAGTTCAACCCATAGCTTTTTGGGTTCCACCTATGGGCTATGAGGTTGCAACAGATATTTAAAAAATTCATGTCAATGTGATACTGTCCAAACCGGTAGACACGAAGGCAAAGAGATTTGGAACCTATAAGGAGGCAAGCTCCAAAATAAAATAGGAACTTCAGGTGCCAATTATGAAAAGAAAAGTAAGAAGAATGATGCATACTCTTGACAAGAAATATGGATGTGAAGCATCCGGTGCTATTACCTCCATCGGTGCTAGTGAGAAAATAGGGGTCAAACCAAATAAAGATAAAGAATTAACAGGAGAGAAGAAGAAAGTGTCAAAGACAAAACCAAAGGGGACTGCAACAACCAAGCCTGTAACATATACAAAAGAAAAGGATTCAGGTACTCCTGTATCATCCCCAAGTAAAGATAGATCGGTAAGAATGAATTATACTAGAAAGAAGAAGAGTGAAGGAAAAGTTGATACAAAGCTCAAAAAGGATGAGAAAGAGGGTGATATCATTGACACCCAATCAAATGTAGAAATTAAAGAGGTTAGAAGGAGTGGAAGAATTGGTCCAAGGGATCAAAGAATTTGGAGGTTTGTTTGGTGTTGGGAGATCATATTCCCTCAATGATGAAGAAGACAAAAGGAAAATTGAAGAATTCATGATCTGGAACTTGCATAAGTTCTATAGGACCCCCAGCAAATTATATGGAATAATCCCATCATATTTGCAAGATCAAATTGAAGAGAGATGGAAAACAACTCTGGATGTTGAGAAAGAACACCGAATAAAAGCACTCATGGAAGTGAAACATGTTTAGACCTTGATCAAGCTTCACTAATGGTTGAAGCATGTATTCAACATTTCAAGATAAGAAATAGAACTGGGAGAGTGGTCATAGGTGAACTTGAAGTAGTGGAAGAAATTCCTTATGACGATAGTGTTGGGACTAATTAAAATTGACTCAAATTTTAGAGGGCCATTTCAAAATTTTGCTCCGCATGTCAGAAAAGCACCTAAATAAGTCAGTTTGAATGCCTAGTTAGCAAGGGGGTAAAATGGACGCGGTTGATTTTCAGAGGGTAAGGCTCGGGATTCATGCCCCACACCTTTCATTTGGCCTATGCAGTGATGTGCAACTTTCAGAATTCAGTTTGGATAAGTTTACTAGGTACCCATTTTGAGGGGTGAGCTGAAAGTGCATTCTAGGCACAAGTGCAAATTTTATTAAGTAGCCTACTTTGGGTGTTTATATCTCTTGCCATGTTTATCGTCATGAATAAATTCAAAATGGATTCAATTGTATGCATTAATTTGAGTCAGCCTACAAAATTTCAGGTCTTTACGAATCCAATTGCTCAGTTTTTGAAGCCAAATCCATTTGCAGTTTGTGTGGTTTGACTAGTCCTTGTTTCGCACAAGTGTAAAAGTTGCCTCAGTAAGCATCATGCCAAAATGTTTCTTCCGGGTTGATTTCAGTATAAATGATGAGATACGTTTCAAATTTCAAGTCTTTATCAATCCGTTTGATCGGTTTTCAAAAGGATTCATTTAGCTATCATTTTCAGTTATCCGCACTTTCAGTGATATATCAGTTAATGTAGCCATTTTTGTGAGCACGTCATTTGCATTCTTGTCAGTCTGGTGATCAAAATGAGGATTTGAAGATTTAATATGTACTTCAAGGTACCTATGTTTCAAATTTGAGGGCCTACGGAGGTCGTTTGATATTTTTGAGAAAGGCGTCATGTGTTGCCAGGACATTGACTTCATCAGGTCCACAGTGTCGACAAAGCCAGTTGGGCATTTTCGGAAATTATTATCTCTTCGCTCGGGACTCGTCTTGAGAAACCGTTTGGTAGAAGTCATCCTTGTATATCAAAGTACACACCTGTCAGATGGCGAGCTCCAGAAAGATGTTTTGATAGGTTTGAAAATTACGTCTTCGCGATTAAATGCGAAAATTGTGGCGTAATAGCCTGAAGGTTGTAAAATGCGGATTAATGATCTGAAAGCGATGTCGATCATTTCCAGAGGTATCTTTGAGGTCCGTGAAGCATTCCAGGGGTCAGTTGCATGAAAATGAATTTTTTTTTAGTCAGACCCACTTTGGGGCTCGACTTGGCTCGACTGCGATTCGCCAGTTGGACAGCGAGAGAGCAGAGAAAGTTCAAAATCAAGTGCAAGTTGGTAAGTGGCAAATGTGAGAAGTCATTTAAATTTCCAAACAAATGAAGACCAAATCCATTTGTCTTGAGGTGATTAAAATGCCACAAAGTGACTTCAATTGTGAGAATAAGATAAGAGCTAGAGTTATTGTGTCCGTCTAGCCTACAAGAGATAATGATGTTGAACAACAACATATAAGCCAAAATGAAGATCAATAGGTTTTCAACTTAGTAATGTGCCAGAACTTCAAATTTTTCAATCTAATTTGCTGGAAGAAGATCTTTATGCAAATCAATGATGTGATGTGGCATAGTTTTTATTTGCAAATGGGAGTTGGAAGGAATTTATTTTTGCTTCACTTAATGTGAAGGGGGTTGCAAAATACATTCACAGCAAATGCAAATCAGATTGTGTCTTCCCTCCCTCACGTGCCTTTTTATCCTCTTTGCTGTGTGTGATGGCTGGGAGGGCAATTTAAAACTCCCAAACAAAAGCAAATCAGACAAATGCAATGTGCAGCAAGCAAGACTCCAACCATCCCAGCATCTCCCCCACATAGCAATTGAAAGCAACAAAAAATAAAAACCATCAAGCAAATGCCAAAGTTTGAATTTGTTTCCTCCTGTGCATGGCCCTATGTGAAGTTGAAGAGAGATCAACCAAATACATTGGCAACTCCTCCTTGTTTATGGCACGTGGTAGCTGGAGAAGGGCATTTGAAATGCAACTTATAACAGCAGCAACAAACTCCACAACAATTCTTGTAGTCTCTCCTCCCTCATGTGGCTGTTTGGAGGCCATGTTAAAATAGAACCAAATGCACTGGCAGTGGTAAATCCAATGCTTAATCTCCTGCGTGGTGTATGGAGTATGGTGCAAAGCAATGTAAAGAGGCAATAAAACCCCATGTTAAACAAACAGCAAATAAAATTAGCCATTGCTTTCCCCTGCGCAAAATGGTGGGTGTTTGGAGAATTTAGAAAAGTCTTCAGTAAATGCAAAGTGCAGGATGTGAATCCCTTGTGCTACATGCTGCAAAAACTCCCAAGCAAACAACATTACCAGATGTAAATGCCAGCATCTCTTATCTGCCCTGCGTGGAAGTGGCTAGGTAAAGAGGGCACAGTATGAAACTTTTCAAACAAATGCTATTGGCAGGCATTAAAGCCAAATATTCTCCTGCGTAGAAAGTGGCAAGGGCAGCGTTTAGTCTTCAGCAAATGCAAAGGCAACCATGAAAAGACTCAGAAAAAACTTTCAAAAAATGCATTCCCAGGAAGATGCATATATCCCACATTGGCTGGGAAATGGTCTTTCTTAATATTTAAATGCAATGCCAAACCCATCTATAATGTCTAAGCCATAAAGGCTTTTGACAGATGGTGCCTATGGGCACCCAAGGTGGGCCCATGCGTGAGCACGGATCCTAAGGTGACAGAGGAGTTGACTAGATGGCGACTAGGTGGACCCCATGCAGACACGCTTCTCGAGGCAAGCAGGTGAAATTTTGCAAAGGAAGGCTGGCTTAACGAGTGAGCAAGTTCGAGATGGATTGACGGTGCGTGCTATTTCGTGAAGGGAAGATGCACGCAAGTTATACCCTGCGAAATAGCGAAAGTGAACGAGAGCCGTCCATGTGTCGTGATAGGTGGCAGTCCAGTGGCGATGACGTGGCGCTGAGGTGGTGTACACGTGGCGGCCAAGTGGTCGTGACAAAGCAGATGATGTGGCAGTGATGAGGTGTCATCCCAGGTGGCATCCGATCAACCCCATCGACCAATCAGAGGCCGCCACGTGGCAAGGGCATAAAAGGAGGCAAAAATCAAAATTAAAATGAATAAATGATATAGTTCTGACTATATTAAAATTCGAAATATTTAAATGACTGAGCACAAATGGGAATTAATTCGCCCAGGGTCTAAATTTTGGCCAAAATATAAAGTATTATATATCGCCGGAAAGCTCTCGGAGTGAGGAATCTGATTATGAGGTTAATTTTTACAAATGTGGGATATTTTGGAGGTAGTTTCCACGGGAACAAAATTCCGTTAGAGAGGAGACACTTGGCAATTCAGTTGCAGATTTGATTTTCTTCCCTCCTCTTTTTATTCCGAATTCTTCTCAGTTGTAAGGGTTCCAGAAATTTGGAAAAATGCTCCAGATTTGATGGCTTCCATTTTCTGAAGGTCTTGACCCAAGTTTGTAAATGCTTCTGTTTGGTTTCAGGGTATAGAGATTGCAGTGCACTGTTGCAAATATGGTTTTAATTGCAGGTCTTACTTGTGTCAGGCATGAGTAATTTCCCACAAGATTGTCTCTGTGATATGTTTTTTCATTATTATGAATTCAATCCTCAAGGAGGATGAAATTTGTCATCTCAAGGAGATTGTATGATTGTTTGTAGGCATTCTTCAATGAAGAGTTTAAATTCTATAGTCAGTCATAAATAATGAAATATGTATCCAGATCTGATGAATTTGTGAATGAATCAAATAGTGCATTAATATAAGGTATTGATGCATGAATATCTTGTTTAAGGAAAACAAACTTGCATCTATGATTCATATTTGTAGTTCTATGAGTGACTCTACTGCCCAATGAACAAGGCACTAGTCTTTAACAGATTTGGGTATGGTCTCAGATATACATTTTAAAAGACAAATCTATTTCCCTTTATGTTTAGGGGTTAATGTTCTATCCTTCCAAAGCTCTATTTCACCTATTATTTGTATAAGATCCAGCCCATCTGTACATGTTACCTAATTTGGTGAGCTTGTGGAATGGTTTGTCTGCTCATTGTTGATGCAGTCTTATGTTTGTGATTGTTGTATTCAATGCATCAAAAGGGTGTCCCCCCCTAGGTCTGGCAGAACCTGAAGTGCAGGAGGATCATTAGGATCCTATGTTATGTTGTCCAAGCCCTGAGGTGTTTCATTGATTGAGATCGGCTATCTCATAGATAGATTTGCAGGTGTCTTGGGTTATCACTTTTGGTGAACAACAAAAATGGCGACTCTGCTGGGGAAGTGTTGTAATAACTCATGTTGAATCGAATCCCAGAGTTGTGCCATATTCATTTGAGGAAAGAGTCATAAAAGTATTATAAATCTGAAAGCATTTTCAGATCTGTAGTTATGTGCTTGGTAGTGTTATGTGCCAAGTGTGGAAAACTTGTTGTCCTTTTATCTTTGTGTGAGTTTAGATCTGTTCATGTTCTACAAATGATTTTATAAATTCTCACAGCAGTGAGTGGCGACTCTGAAAGATCTCTGCACCAGTGTTCATTGTGGTAAAAGTTTTAAAATATTTGGTGAACTTGCATCAAAGATTTAGCAGCTGTTTGGGGTTTTATGATTGTAGATCCCAAAGAATCCATTAAAGATATTTTCCTCTGTGAAGGAGGTGGCAACTCTGCACGAAGATCAGTGTATAATGTTAGAAGATCTCAGAGAGATCTTACCAAATATCAGAGCAGCAATAGCAGCAACAAATTTACTCTAGGTATTCCTCAAAGTATTAATGAGACAATTCATGTTCCTTATGAGGTGAAAAAGTCACCGTTAAAAGGAAAAGAAATTTACAATTTACATATTTCATTGAAATAAGCTTTTAGTCAGAAATATGGTGAGAAGTGTGTATGATTCTGAAAATTAGTGACTGCATATGTTTTTGAATAAATTTATGACACAATAAGATGCATGGTCAAAAATAATGGTTCAGTGACTGTTATAAAACCTGATGGATCCAGATGTAGTTCCTAGATCCGTGAATCCTTTGTCAAATTTGAAAGAGATCAATATAGAAATTGAAAAATGTCTTCAAATGATCCAAGAGAGATTTTTCTGGTTGTTAAAAGGGAAAGTAGGGCTAAGAAGTAAAGGAGAATCATCATATGTCTTCTATGAAAGATTTTTAGCTACATTGAATGAGCTTTCAACTGATAATAGACCCCCTAAGTCTGTTTTAATTGAGATATTCTTAGAGCTTTATGAGCCTAATTTAGTTAATTGGTCTACTGCCTTTAGAGAAGAATGTGTTGAATCTATTAAAAAATGGATAGATATGATTGAAAGTAACCAATCTGAAAATATACACAAGATTAAAAATAATGAAGGAGATGAGCCCCTGAGTGGATGTACCTCCTATGATGTTGAATGTGATTATTCTCAGCATGAAAGTTCAAATGTGTTTTCAAAGCGAGAAGAAATTTGTGAGAACAGTGATTGTTCAGCTAATTATGAACCCGTTGAGGTTTCAGATGCTAATGATGTAAATCACCTTGTTGTTGATTTCAATCCACAAGATGTTTGCAACCCCAGTTATGAAACTATGTTGCAACATATAGCAACACATTATGAGCAGCATGATAAAGGATATGATGCAGATGCAAGTTGTTGTGATGATGAAACAAATGTGCATAGAGACATGAGGACTGCAAATCCAATACCTTTATCAGATTGGGACAATGTTTACAGCTCAGAGGATGAAGCCAAGGAAAATGAAAATGAAGGAGGTTAACTAAGTAGTGAGCAAATTTCAAAACTCTTAGCTGCTGATTTTCAGAGACATGGATTCAAAAATGTGCCCAATTTTTCATACCCACTCAGTATATGTTTTGATTGTGATGATGTTTTTGAGGGTGTAAAAAATTATACATATGATGTTGATTCTCTTCCTATGTTAGATAGACAAAATGATAATGCATATATGGTTGATAGGTATGATAATGAAGGTTCATATGTTGATATGAATTCTGGCTTTGATATGCATTATGAGGATCTACCTTTTAGAAGACATGACAGATCTGGGGTGTTTTTCTCAGATTTGCAAGGAGGAAATGAACCATTGGCAAGTAAAAATCATGTACTTTCATGTGTGCAAAATGCTGATAGTTTTTGTGATTAGCAAGTGGAAGTGCAGTCATGTTATGAGGAAGTTTTCCTCTCTAGTTTGCAAGCCATCATTGTGGAGGAGTGTTCATCATTTGAGCAAACTAGTAATATAGATGTGCCTGGTGTTTTCAACTTTCAGAATGAGTTAGACTACTTTTCATTTCAGCTGGGAAAGAATGGTAAAGAGTATGGCACTCTTATGTCACCTAGTGATTAGTCCTTTCAGCATGTGTTTGATTTTCAGAGATATCATGATTATGAACATGCTGCTGATTATGTTTTATGTGATCAGCTGATTGGAAATGGAAGTGTTTTTGATCAGGCAGATTGGAATGATGATCTCAACTTACCTCCAGTTTGTGGAAATGAAAATCATGTGTTTGACAGAGGTAAGAATTGATTTCAGTTTTGATGGCCCGGGGCCATTTATAAGTTGTATATTTTGTATAGTCGCTTTTCTTTCTGTTGTGTGGTTTTCAATAAAGTGCCCTGCTGTTTGGGTAGAATAAGGAAGCCCTGTTTTTGAAATGAGATGAGAAGAGAAGAATGATCCGTTTTTGGGTGGTCTGCTTAACCAAAGATATCTGGATTCTTGTGTTGATCTTGCAATCAACCATCCCTAGTCAGAGCCACTGTTGGGACTAATTAAAATTGAGTCAAATTTTAGAGGCCCATTTCAAAATTTTGCTCTGCATGTCAGAAAAGCACCTAAATAAGTCAGTTTGAATGCCTAGTTAGCAAGGGGGTAAAATGGAGCCGGTTCATTTTCAGAGGGTAAGGCTCGGGATTCATGTCCCACACCTTTCATTTGGCCTATGCAGTGATGTGCAACTTTCAGAATTCAGTTTGGATAAGTTTACTAGGTACCCATTTCGAGGGGTGAGCTGAAAGTGCATTCTAGGCACAAGTGCAAATTTTATTAAGTAGCCTACTTTGGGTGTTTATATCTTTTGCCATGTTTATCGTCATGAAGAAATTCAAAATGGATTAAATTGTATGCATTAATGTGAGTCAACCTACAAAATTTCAGGTCTTTACGAATCCATTTGCTCAGATTTTGAAGCCAAATCCATTTGCAGTTTGTGTGGTTTGACTAGTCCCTGTTTCGACAGCTAGTCGGAGCCCTGTTTCGCACAAGTGTAAAATTTGCCTCAGTAAGCATCATTCCAAAGTGTTTTTTTCGGGTTGATGTCAGTATAAATGATGAGCTACGTTTCAAATTTCAAGTCTTTATCAATCCGTTTGATCGGTTTTCAAAAGGATTCATTTAGCTATCATTTTCAGTTATCCGCACTTTCAGTGATATATCAGTTAATGTAGCCATTTTTGTGAGCGTGTCATTTGCATTCCTGTCAGTCTGGTGATCAAACTGAGAATTTGAAGATTTAATATGTACTTCAAGGTACCTATGTTTCAAATTTGAGGGCCTATGGAGGTCGTTTGATATTTTTGAGAAAGGCGTCATGTGTTGCCAGGACATTGACTTCATCAAGTCCACAGTGTCGACAAAGCCAGTTGGGCATTTTCGGAAATTATTATCTCTTTGCTCAGGACTCGTCTTGAGAAACCATTTGGTAGAAGTCATCCTTGTATATCAGAGTACACGCCTGTCAGATGGCGAGCTCCAGAAAGATGTTTTGATAGGTTTGAAAATTACGTCTTCGCGATTAAATGCGAAAATTGTGGCGTAATTGCCTGAAGGTTGTAAAATGAGGATTAATGATCCGAAAGCGATGTCCATCATTTCCAGAGGTATGTTTGAGGTTCGTGAAGCATTCCAAAGGTCAGTTGCATGAAAACGAAATTTTTTTTAGTCAGACCCACTTTGGGGCCCGACTGCGATTCGCTAGTTGGACAGCGAGAGAGCACAGAAAGTTCAAAATCAAGTGCAAGTTGGTAAGTGGCAAATGTGAGAAGTCATTTAAATTTCCAAACAAATGAAGACCAAATCCATTTTGTCTTGAGGTGATTAAAATGCCACAAAGTGACTTCAATTGTGAGAATAAGATAAGAGCTAGAGTATTTGTGTCCGTCTAGCCTACAAGAGATAATGATGCTGAACAACAACATATAAGCCAAAATGAAGATCAATAGGTTTTCAACTTAGTAATGTGCCAGAACTTCAAATTTTTCAATCTGATTTGCTGGAAGAAGATCTTTATGCAAATCAATGATGTGATGTGGCATAGTTTTCATTTGCAAATGGGAGTTGGAAGGATTTTATTTTTGCTTCACTTCATGTGAAGGGGGTTGCAAAATACATTCACAGCAAATGCAAATCAGATTGTGTCTTCCCTCCCTCACATGCCTTTTTATCCTCTTTGTTGTGTGTGATGGCTGGGAGGGCAATTTAAAACTCCCAAACAAAAGCAAATTAGACAAATGCAATGTGCAGCAAGCAAGACTCCAACCATCCCAACATCTCCCCCACATAGCAATTGAAAGCAACAAAAAATAAAAACCATCAAGCAAATGCCAAAGTTTGAATTTGTCTCCTCCTATGCATGGCCCTATATGAAGTTGCAGAGAGATCAACCAAATACATTGGCAGCTCCTCCTTGTTTATGGCACGTGGTAGCTGGAGAAGGGCATTTGAAATGCAACTTATAACAGCAGCAACAAACTCCACAACAATTGTTGCAGTCTCTCCTCCTTGACGTGGCTGTTTGGATGCCATGTTAAAACAGAACCAAATGCACTGGCAGTGGTAAATCCAATGCTTAATCTCCTACGTGATGTATGGAGTATGGTGCAAAGCAATGTAAAGAGGCAATAAAACCCCATGTTAAACAAACAGCAAATAAAATTAGCCATTGCTTTCCCCTGCACAGAATGGTGGGTGTTTGGAGAATTTAGAAAAGTCTTCAGTAAATGCAAAGTGCAGGATGTGAATCCCTTGTGCTACAGGCTGCAAAAACTCCCAAGCAAACAACATTACCAGATGTAAATGCCAGCATCTCTTATCTGCCCTGCGTGGAAGTGGCTGGGTAAAGAGGGCACAGTATGAAACTTTTCAAACAAATGCTATTGGCAGGCATTAAAGCCAAATATTCTCCTGCATAGAAAGTGGAAAGGGCAGCGTTTAGTCTTCAGCAAACGCAAAGGCAACCATGAAAAGACTCAAAAAAAACTTTCAAAAAATGCATTCCCAGGAAGATGCATATATCCCACATTGGCTGGGAAATGGTCTTTCTTAATATTTAAATGCAATGCCAAACCCATCTATAATGTCTAAGCCATAAAGGCTTTTGACAGATGGTGCCTATGGGCACCCAAGGTGGGCCCACGCGTGAACACGGATCCCGAGGTGATGGAGGAGTTGACTGGATGGCGACTAGGTGGACCCCATGCAGACACGCTTCTCGAGGCAAGCAGGTGAAATTTTGCAAAGGAAGGCTGGCTTAACGAATGAGCAAGTTCGAGATGGATCGACGGTGCGTGCTATTTCGCGAAGGGAAGATGCACGCAAGTTACACCCTGCGAAATAGCGAAAGTGAACGAGAGTCATCCACATGTCGTGATAGGTGGCAGTCCAGTGGCGATGACGTGGCGCTGAGGTGGTGTACACGTGGCGGCCAAGTGGTCGTGACAAAGCAGATGATGTGGCAGTGATGAGGTGTCATCCCAGGTGGCATCCGATCAACCCCATCGACCAATCAGAGGCCGCCACGTGGCAAGGGCATAAAAGGAGGCAAAAATCAAAATTAAAATGAATAAATGATATAGTTCTGACTATATTAAAATTCGAAATATTTAAATGACTGAGCACAAATGGGAATTAATTCGCCCAGGGTCTAAATTTTGGCCAAAATATAAAGTATTATATATCGCCAGAAAGCTCTCGAAGTGAGGAATCTGATTATGAGGTTAATTTTGACAAATGTGGGATATTTTGGAGACAAATTCCATGGGAACAAAATTTAGTTAGAGAGGAGACACTTGGCAATTCAGTTGCAGATTTGATTTTCTTCCCTCCTCTTTTTATTCCGAATTCTTCTCAGTTGTAAGGGTTCCAGAAATTTGGAAAAATGCTCCAGATTTGATGGCTTCCATTTTCTGAAGGTCTTGACCCAAGTTTGTAAATGCTTCTGTTTGGTTTCAGGGTATAGAGATTGCAGTGCACTGTTGTAAATATGGTTTTAATTGCAGGTCTTACTTGTGTCAGGCATGAGTAATTTCCCACAAGATTGTCTCTGTGATATGTTTTTTCATTATTATGAATTCAATCCTCAAGGAGGATGAAATTTGTCATCTCAAGGAGATTGTATGATTGTTTGTAGGCATTCTTCAATGAAGAGTTTAAATTCTATAGTCAGTCATAAATAATGAAATATGTATCCAGATCTGATGAATTTGTGAATGAATCAAATAGTGCATTAATATAAGGTATTGATGCATGAATATCTTGTTTAAGGAAAACAAACTTGCATCTATGATTCATATTTGTAGTTCTATGAGTGACTCTGCTGCCCAATGAACAAGGCACTAGTCTTTGACAGATTTGGGAATGGTCTCAGATATACATTTTAAAAGACAAATATATTTCCCTTTATGTTTAGGGGTTAATGTTCTATCCTTCCAAAGCTCTATTTCACCTATTATTTGTATAAGATCCAGCCCATCCGTACATGTTACCTAATTTGGTGAGCTTGTGGAATGGTTTGTCTGCTCATTGTTGATGCAGTCTTATGTTTGTGATTGTTGTATTCAATGCATCAAAAGGGTGTCCCCCCCTAGGTCTGGCAGAACCTGAAGTGCAGGAGGATCATTAGGATCCTATGTTATGTTGTCCAAACCCTGAGGTGTTTCATTGATTGAGATTGGCTATCTCATAGATAGATTTGCAGGTGTCTTGGGTTATCACTTTTGGTGAACAACAGATAGACCTCACAAAACTCTATTGACATAGAATCTTATTATGTTAGAAGAAGGCAAAGAGGAAGAGAAGAAAGTAGAGGATAAGAAAGCAATGATGGATACTCCTTTGGCAAAGAGGAAGTTAGATTTAGAAAATGAAAGTGAGAAGAAGGTAAGAATCATTACAACTACTAGTTCAGAAGCTGAGACTGTAGAAAAGGAAGATGAAATAAAGGGGGAAGAAGAGGGAGAATCATTCATTGATATAAATAAAATGACTCCCAAGAAACTGATGAAGCTTTCAGAAAAACTGAAAATGTAAGCTGAAAAGGCTAAGTTAAGAGCAAAGAAAAAGAAGGCAAGAATTCTCAATTCTGCCAAAACAATTCTTTCTCACCTAATTCCTGACATTGTTGTTGATAATATTGCCCCCATCATTGATCAGTTGAGTACTCTTGTTATAGCAATCGGTTCAGAGGAAACCGATCTAGAGAAAGTTGCAGTAAGGCAATACGAATCAAAGTAAGGAGAAAATTTAATGCAACAAATAATAGTTGGGAAAGTTTCCCTCTCTTCCCTTACAGAAGAAGTCATAAATATCCTTCAGGAAGTGGGTCAATTATTGGTCAAATCTTCAGCTTTTACCAATTTCATTAGAGATCTAGAAGACAAGAGAAATTAGACTCAAAAATAAATTCAAGATCTGATAAGTGCTTTTGATCCTCTCACTAATTCAGCATCAATTTTCACTGGCAAGGTCAAACAACTCGATCAAGAAATCAAAAGGTTGAAAGATGAAGAGGACAAACGAGGTCTTAGTTTTCTAGAGCTACAATGCTATCTGGCAGAAATTATTAAATTCATGCAAATGAACATCAAAGAAGCAGATTGCTTCATAAGTGAACCTGGCTGTAAGAGAGTTGATGATATGGAAGTTTTTATTATAGTTATGCATGGGTACTTCACAACCATGAAACATGTAAAATCTTCATTGGAATCCTCATTAAAAGTTTCTCAAGAAAATTTCAAGGACCTTTTTGCTTTACTTTGAAAAATTCTTTTGTAGTCTTTGCCATTGATGGCAAAAGGGGGAATGTTGGAGACTTGTACAGTGTGAGTTACAAGGGTCCGAAACAGGGGCCAAAACCAGCACAATTTTTGTAGTGTTTGCCACCAATGCCAAAGGGGGAGTTTGTTGGTATTCTGGTGTATTTTTGTATGATCGGTGAATGATATGGTTGTCATTATTGGCAACATCATCTCCCAATTTTTCATAGTCTATCGACAGTAAGTTGACCGGTATACAAAGGTTAACCAGTTAAGCAGTGTGTAGACATGAGATCAACCGGCAAGCAGTGAGTAGACTGACACACGAGAGATCAACTAACAAGCAGTGAGTAGACCAACACAAAAGAGGTCAATCGGCTAAGCAGTAAATAGATCGGTATACAGAAGGTACTCGACTAGGTAGATTTTGATCGGTACACTGGTAGAGTCTGTAATTGACAGACTGGTAATGTTCAGTTAACATCCAGTTAAACTGACAGTCTTCTCCAGTCAACCGACAGACTTATCGGCATGAACGACTGTCTTGACAGAGATTTTTGGAATGATTTCTAGAGAGTGATTTATGGCGTAGTAACCAAATTTTGAATAGGATGTTTTGGAGGGAAAGTTGGCGACAGATTGCAAGGATAATAAATTCCCACAATTCATTCTTGATAAGGTTGTTGTTCATGTGAAAAGTTATGTGAGAAAGTATGAACACAAGGGGAGCAGAGCATAGTGCAGAGCCGAAGGTCAGAGGACCGACATAGTGTAAAGCCAAAGGTCAGAGGACCGACATAGTGTAGAGTCGAAGGTCAGAGGACCGACATAGTGTAAAGCCAAAGGTCAGAGGACCGACATAGTGTAGAGTCGAAGGTCAGAGGACCGACAGAGTGCAGAGCTAAATGTATAAGTAGGAAACTAGTGTTGTACAAATAAGATACAACTGGTGCAGATAGAGTTTGTTTTTTCAGTGTGATTTGATCAAGCTATTGGTAGCTATTCCAACAGATCATCCTTTTATTACTTTCTAACCATTGAAACTAAAATCCCTTATTAGGGTGGACTTTAATAGGTCCCATTGTAAAAATACCTTAACAGGGTGTCATCTTAATTGATGATCCTACGACCTTTAACAAGGCTACCTTTAACAGGGTAAAGGCACTAACAAGCCTTAGGCAAAATCCCTTAACTGGGTGGCACCTAACAAGTATCTTTGTAATCTCCTAACAGGAATGGATCGTTATCACGCGTACTCCAAAAGAGTACAAATTTTGTGAGTTTCTACTCACACCGTGGTTTTCTCCCATTTGGTTTTCCACGAGATAAATCTTAGTGTCACTGTGTATCTTTTCATGCATGCATATTCTTCTATAGTAAATGTTTATATTGATGAATGATAAGTTAGTTCAAACTTGAGATAAAAGTTTTAATTGGTTAAAACCGGTAAAGTGTTGATTCACCCCTCCCCTCTTAGCACCATTTGGGACTAACACGGACTACAATCCGGAGAAAATGAACTATGAAAATAGCATCTCCTAATGCTTGATACAGTTTCGATTAAGCACAAATGTCTTCCCTACAATACCAAAACCTTTGCAACCCTTTTTTGGATGATATAATCTTGTTTTCACAATTACCTCTCTTGGATAATGCATACATAACCATCAATCTCTAAATTACATGAATATATCATCCATAAATACATATCATCAACCTTGATAACAAGGTCAGCTAAACCCTAAACCCATAAACTTTAATTACAAAATTTACATCACAAAATACCACTGGACCAATATTATAATTTACATTACATAGTATGGACCTAATTCAAATTCTCAAATAATTATATGCGTTGGAAATTTTGCTAAGACCTATATCAACGCATTTCAGCAACCGATAGAAACCCTCAGTGTAATAACACAAAATAACCAACCAGATCCAAATAGGACCACTAGATCATCACGTCAGCCAATGCAAAGCCACCAAACAATTAGGACATGATCAAGAACACCTTCAATATGTTAGGAACCATTTCTATAAGCCAAACCAAAATCACTTAATCAAATCATCGAATATTGCCAATCGATAAAGCCAACCGGTACCAAGAAATATCAACTAGTAATCCAGAACATAAGGGATAGCTTTCGAAGCACCAAATCATGAACCAACTAAATATGACAAGCATATAACCATCCAAAACCAAAACAACCAATCTAATCATACCAGATTAGAATCATTGATAACCAAGTCTAACCGGTAGAGGTCTAACTGGGATAGCAACAGCCAACCGAGATAACAGTACCGGGACAAAACCATATCCAACCAGAACATAGTGTTGACATCAATAACAACACATAAGAAATTCTATCATATTGCCAACACTTCCCTCATTTATTTCAGCCAATTATGATAACCATAGGCTTCTTCAACTACCTTAGGTTCAGTTTTAGAAAGTAAACACATAAGAACTTTCTCTTTAGTAGCTTTTCTTCTTGTAATAACTCCTCTATTTTTATCTCTTATAATTTGATTCTCAGATTGATTTTTTTGTACATAACTTGAGGTTTTTGATATAGTTGCCAGAGAAACCCGAGTCTCTTCCTGCTTGTCTTCATCGTCGTTATTCTCTTCTTCTTCATTAGATTCATATCTGGCTTGAATACTAGTTCTTTTGGAAATGTTCTCATCAACCTTCACATTTTCACTTTCAACAATTTTATTCAACCTCTTGTTATAACATCTGTAAGCTTTTCTCTTTGTAGAGTATCCAAGAAATATACCTTCATTAGCCCTACTTTCAAACTTTCCAAGATTACCTTCATCTCTTCTAATATAACATATACTTCCAAAAACTTTGAAATATTTCATAGATGGGATCCTTCCATACCATAACTCATATGATGTCTTCCCAAACTTCTTCCTGAATGGAACTCTATTAAGGGTATACATAGTAGCATGTATTTCTTCTCTCTAGTAGACTTTTGATAAATTTTCTTCTTTGATCATAGTTCTTGCCGCCTTTTGGATAGTCTTGTTCATTCTTTCCACTATGCCATTTTGTTGAGGTGTCCTAGGAGTTGATAGATGTCTTCTAATTCTATATTTCTCACAGAAAGAATAAAATTCATCAACAATAGATTTACCTCCTCTATTAGATCTCAAGCATTTAATTCTTCTATTTGCTTCATTCTCAACTTTATCTTTGAATATCTTAAATTTTTCTAATGCTTCTAACTTCTCTATTAGAAATGCAAGCCGAGTCATTCTAGAATGATCATCAATTAAAAGCATGAAATACCTCTCACCTTGTAAACTCCTTGTTTTGGTTGGACCACAACGGTCCAAGTGTACCAAATCCAATTTAATCTAGTAGAATATTGTTCCTTTCCTTTGAGTGTTCCTTTTGTCTACTTTCCCACTTGACATTCTTTGCAAATGTTGTTATCCAGTTTAGTCAGTCTTGGTAAATCTCTCACAACTTTTATCATACTAATCTTCACCAAATTGTCAAAATTGATATGACACATCCTCCAGTGCCATAACTAGCTTTCAATGACCTAAGATAATAAGCAATGTCTAGTAGTAGCTTCTAGTTGATACATGTTTCCACCTATCTTTTCCCCGCAACAATAAAAGTTTCAGAACTCTTAAAGATCTCACAACCACCATCCTGAATTTACAATATTGTAACCATTTTTGCATTTTTGTCCAACACTGAAGAGCTTATGATGTTGTTGGCATTGATTTGTCATTGATGTCAACATGAATAGATGGAGAATTGATTCAGGTTCAGGATGCAAGGGGAGATGTGTTGGTTCCGGCATTGGCATTAATGCATGAGAGCTTTTTCATGTCAGCTTTTTCATGTCGACTACATAGTGTTTTTATGACCACTCATTGTGCACCTGAGTTTATTGATGAGAGATTTGATTTCGGCAAGATGTCTTGACTACCTTGGAGATCAATCGAGTCTTGTCTATAAAAATGCTTAGGAAGAGAACACAATGTGTTTATCACCATGGTCTCGCACATTTGCAAGAGATGTCTTTTATGGAACCACTGGAGATATTTTGAAATTATTACAAATCGGTACTGTGCTGACATCACTAAACAAGTTGTCGATCATGGGGTTGTTGTTGTTAGAGAATCAAGCTATCACACTCTTTAAGAACCTTGGAACAATCGAACGTGTGTGTGGAAAGATCCCTAGAGTGCAATCGACCGATATCAGATTTGTAATTAAACTATCAACTTCCTCCTTTGGGTTGGTGCCCATAAAATTTGTAATCAAACTTTCCATTGTGAGACTGAATTAGAGCAGAAGACTCTAGTAGCATTTCTCATTGAGGTTTTTCCCCATCGTGGGTTTTCCTCATATATCTTGTGTTATGGGTTTTCCTTCTATGTGTGTGTGCATATTAGTTTAATATCTTTTCTCGCAATTTCTTGATCTTTGTTTTTAGAGCTTTAATCTTTTAAAAAGTCCAAGTTTTGAGTTAGCACTGGTTCACCCTCTCATTTGAAACCTAATCAACCTAATCCTCTAAGTGATCCAAATTACACTCTAGAAAATTCAAGTGAACAAGCAATCAGTCATTTATCAAGCATTGGAGTAGAAGTAAAGTTAATTTTATGCATTCAAGATGGCATCCATGATCAATGCTCTTTAAATGCATTTACAAGACATCCTAATTTCCTTTCATGAGAATCAAACATAGATTCATCAAGGTATATTTCATTTTATCAGTACTTTTGTTTCTGATCTTGCATTTTTCGTCAAAAAGAAAGCATTTTGCAACAATTTCCATTTCAATTTCAAGGGTAATTTCAAAACTAGGGTTTAAACTAAGGAAAATTCCTATGCCCAACATCTTTCCCTCTCTTTTTGTATGTAGGAAACAAGTGCACGAGTTATACTTGAAAATTCTGGTAGAGTCGATAGTGACAAACAAGTTCAAACTTTGATGGAGGAAGATTCAGAGGACTAGGGTGAATTTATACTACCTTCTCCTAAAAAATTAGGGTGAACTTCTAGGAATAGGTTCTAAACATATTATTTTTCCTAGAGCTCAGTTTGTGGCTCTGTGGGATCTTTGTAGTAGTCTATTTTTAACAGTTGACTTCAATTATTCATACTTTTACCCTAATTTCACAACTATCATCCAATTTTCAACTAAGAAAGAGGATACTCGTCAACAACCAGTGAATCCAATCATAATTTCAACCCTTTCCTTATTTAGATTGTGGATAGATCTATTTGGTTCACTCATATTTCAATGTTCTGGCTTAATTTGGCTAATTTAGTGGTTTTATTATCTTAAACCCTAATTCCTAATTTTCCACCCAAAACAATAGTTATTTTTGCATTAGATATAAAGCTAGTATTCTTGCCATGATAAGAAATTAAGCACATTTTGCAAATAAGCATGGGACCTAATTGAGAATTTTGATGCATTAAACATATGGTCAACCCCTTCCCAAAAGAATACTACTATTGATTCCTTAGTTTTCATAGATAGTTCCCTTGAGCCTATTGAAGGATCCAAACTTAAAACATTTTTGGTAGAACTCGTTGCAACCCACTCTGTGTCTGATAATGTCACAAATTTCCAAGTTTTTGAGGAACACCAACATATATTAGAATTTATTTTGTGCAGTGGTATTTTAAAAACTTAGATTGATGAGACAAAATGAGAATTACTCAAGCTGTAATATGAAGGAATCATCAACCTTAATACTAATGCTATCTTGAAAAGAATGGTGGTGTCGAAGATAATATTTTATCAAAATGAGTCTCACTAAAGAAAGAAACCTCCTACTAATTTTGAAGGAGATAAGGATGAATTGTACAACTTAGGTGATGATGGAGATGTGAGAGAAGTCTTAATTGGGAAAGTGTGTCTTGATCAAGAAAGGCAAGGAATTCTTAGATCTCTCAAGGATTACTGAGAAGATATTGCATGGAATTATGAAGAATTAAAGACATGATACCTCGATAATCATGCACACCATCTGATGAAAAACCTTTCAAACAAAGGCAATGCCTGATGAATGTACTCATAGAACCAATGATCATTAAAGAAGTCCAAAAGTCACTGAGTGCAAAGATCATATTTCCAATGATACCTTCCACCTAGGTGATAAATATTATCCTAGTAAGGAAAAAGAATAGAGAGATAAGGCTTTGTGTAGATTTTTAAAATCTCAATAGAGCCTCCAAGAAAGAAAATTGCTCCCTACCATCAATAGATTAAGTGTTGCAAATACTAAATGGCTCCTAGATGATGTCATTCCTTGATGGATACTCAAGATATAATCAAGTGATGGTGCAAGAAGAAGATAGACTAAAAATGGCCTTCACCACAAAGTGGAGAACATTTGATTATCGTTGGATGCTATTTTGGTTTATCAATACAAGAGAAACCTTTCAAAAATCCATGGACAATGCTTTCAATGGATTAATGGAAAATTTCATTATCATCTATATGGATGACTTGATAGTATTTTTGAACAATGGAGTTGACAATGTTAGTGATCTCCGAAAAGTGCTTCAGTGTTCTCTAGACTTTGGCATTTCATTAGAAGTTTATCTTTGGAGTAATAGAAGGGAACTTAATTGGTCATTTAATTTAAGAAAGAGGCATTGCAATAGATCTAGAGAAAATTGACCTTTTTGAATAGAAAAAAAGAACTCAAATATTTCTTTGAAAAGATCAATTTTGTGTGAAAATTCATAAGTGGCTTCACCAAAATAGTTCATCCTCTATACAATAGTCTCAAGAAGGATGAAAAGATAGTATGGAAATTTTAAGAAAAGGAAGCATTTGAGGAAATTAAACATGCTATAGTTAGTGACCCAATTACATCTAGCCATTCAAAATTTATTCCCTTTGATTTAAAACATTCTTGTGCTTGAGTATTGACCCAAAAAGGACCTAAAGGAGATGGAAAACATATGCTTTAATTATTGCACCCTTCAAAGATGTTGAGCTCAGATATCTTGATTTGGATAAAAAATATTTTGCCTTGGTAAAATCGGTAAAGAAATTTAAGCATTATATTTTGAGAACTAAAACCACCATAATTGTATCAGACCCTACTGCACATTAGATCTTAAGGTCAAGATATTATTGACTGACCCTATTCAAAGATACAAATGAATATGTCTGATCATACCACATTTTTCAAATGAGTAGAGTTAAAGAAAGGAATGTCACCATGCCTCTACAACCTATATACGAGGTACATCCATTCGCTCAATGGGGGATTGATTTAATTAGTATGGTTAACCCTCCTTCTTCTGTAGGGCATAGTACATCCTCACTATGAGAAACTATTAGAATTGGTGTATATAAATGTTAGCATGTAAAAATTATACCACTGAGTTTGTGATCGATTTTCTAGAGGAACAAATTATCACCAAGTATGGAATGCCATTTTATTTTGTATGTGATAATGGCCATGCTTTCTCCTTTTCTCATTTACTTCAGTGGGATTTTGAAAATAAGGTAGCTTTGAAATTTTCTTCCAATTACTATCCGAAAGGGAATGGCGTAGTTTAATCTACTAATAAAAACTTAATAATGGTAATAAAGCCATTGTTAGAGGAAAACCCAAAAGATTGGTGCTCCTAGTTGAAATTTGCCTTGTGGACAGATCATGTTAGAATAAAAACTCTTTGGGCACTTCCTCTTTTCAACTTCTATATGGATTGGACCATATTTTTCTAATGAATCTCAAAATTCCAATCCTTAAAAATTATGGAAGGGCATGTAGTGTTGAAAATTCAGAATACTAAGAAGGGAGGGGTGAATCAACATTCTCTTAAATTTATTAAAAATTTTAAACAACCATCCATATAACATAACTATATTGTAGAATTTAAAAGAACAATAAGGAAAAACAAGGTACACTACATGACACCAACAAATATACGTGGAAAACCTAGGATGGGAAAAAACGCAGGGAGGATTAGCTCTCAATATTATGTAACCAGTTATAGAGTACAAAAATGGCTCACTATCGGATGGACTCACTATCCAAAGTATAACGGCTCACTACCGAAGAATGGATTAAAGCCAATATTACAAAATATGAACTATTATAATTGCATCTATCATATACATGAGATACAATTCCAGTGAGGTGCATAATCAATTTCACATTCTCTTTATATAAATACTTTCACATTTTCTATACATAATCACTTTTACATTCACTATACAAAGTGCAAAAATGATCTAAAAAGATCACACTTTGATCATCACTAAGAAACTGAATATATATTGAATAAGTCTTCATGAAGTCAGCTTAGCCGAAGTAAAGGTTAGCCCAAACAACCTTTACACGCTACTACAAAAACTAATCTTATCATATCGAAGATGTTGGCCAAAACACAAAAAGACTTTCTTTGTAACTCAATGAATAGACATGATCACTAAAGCTATTATAATATTGATGAATCTAGAGGAAACTAGACTAAAAAAATTCATACTGCACTAAGTTGGAAGATAGGGTACTTCATTTTTGGACCCATAACTATGCCGTAACAAAACATCACCACCTGAAATATCGGACGTAGACATTATATGAGATATACAACATGATCCCGAAACCTTACAAGAATATCTAAGATAGCAGAGTGATAAACGAAATAGGTTGTACCCCAGTGAGTACCAAAGCTTGTATAACTTGTGCTAGAATATGCCAGACTCATGTTGCTGGATCACAAAATAATCAATGACATCAATGATAATATTTTAACAATCTCCCTATTTATCATTGATGGCAACATGAAGAAATTTTTTTTCCTTATATACAAACCATCTATAGATATACATATTCACTCCCCCTTTGGCATCAATGGAAAAGGGTGCAGAAAGAAGGGTAATGTACACAAAAACTCCCCCTGAGAGTAGGAACGAGAATTAAGTGGAAGATTCTTTGATCTTTTGAATATGGGAAAACCAAATACTCGTGTTGATGTTCCATTGTTGAATGTCATCTATGAGTAGTGATAACCATACCTAGAGAGAAATAAGAATATGTTTTTCTTTTTCAATGGAGCTAGGCTTGGAGAAAGTGAACTATTGTGCTTTAGATAGGGCACAATTCATTAGTAAAATACAATCACTCCACATGTCTCTTAACTAACCAAAAGGGAAAATGATGTTATCCCTTTGTTGCTAAATTTCAAAGTATCTCTTGTGCAGTTCTTTGATTGATGATCTACCAGAGTTGGTGATATCCTAAGCTAGCTGAAATGAATGAAATGCTTGTTTAATTTTTGACTCAATTGAGTCAATCTCCTCATGAATGTATTTAGTGGCCTCTATCCATTGCAGACTATAAAGGTAAACAGTATTTCCAGTAGAGAGACATGCTTGACCACGAGCAATTAGTTGACATAGATTTTTGTGTGTAGTTGCACATTTGCCTTTTAGATCCAATAGTAGTTTTTTATTTCTCACCTTTCTTCTCACAAGCTAATTTCATTTCTAGAGATGAGTAGTTTTTCAAGGGTTTTAACAATGTTTTATATTTATCCAAACTGGAGGCTGATGGATCAACAAAACTATCTAGGATGGCACTTTGTAGTGCAGTTCTTGCCTCCTCAATTACTTTGTTCTTTTCTTTTAATTCCTCAAATACATCCATCTCAGCTAAATCCTGAATGGCTTTTCCAATCTAAATTCTTTGGAAAAAGCCAATATTGGTGAAGTCAAAAAATAACCTAGAAGAAGTAATGGTTTGGAAAGATATGGTACAACAAGTAGGTTCTTTAACAAGTCATCCAATGTGTCAGAGCTGGTACTAGCTTCCACCCTTTTAGTGGCGTCAACCGGTGAGGCACTTTCCTCAGATGATTCCTTTTCTTCTGTTTTCTTTTCTTCCATTTTCTCCTACTTCTCATTTGAATTGTCCATGGGGATATCAACAACATTAGGCACATTTATAGGAGTTTTTTCTTCTATTTCATTAATATCAATTATAGTGTTATCAGTGACAGTATTGTCAAAAATAATATTTCCAAAAGTAATGTTTTCAGTGGTAATGTCGTTAGTGGTAGCTTTAGTAAACATAATTTATAAAGATTCTAAGCTAGTATTAGGACTTTTAGTTGGTAGCATGCCAAGTTTGCTAGCTATACCTTTGACATATTATATAACTTATACCTTCAAATTTTTTGATGCTCCCAAGTTTTCCATTAGGACATCTAGTCTATGCTTGGTTCGCAACTCACCTTTACACACTTGTTCAAAAGAGGCTTTATTATCCTCAAAGAGGATATTCCCAACAACTTCCAAAACATACTTCTTGATTACATTATATTCTTCAATTTCCTTACTCCTAATTTCATTTAGATCTTCCCAAAGGTCTTGTGGAATATCCTTTTTAAAATCTTTGAAGAAAATATTTAATCTAATAGAGTATTGGATGAAAGCTTTGATGATTGTTTTCTTGCCCTTATCATTAGCATTAGTAGACATCCTTTGCCTTAATGGACCTAAATCTAGAATCCTTGTACTTCAAATTCTTCTTGTTTGGATTCAACATCAATGATTTTCCTTTTGACTTCTCTAGGCTTCCCTCGTTGGATGGAGAAGATGTGGGGATGTCCTTCTTCCTCTTAACTAGTTTTTATTCTACTTCACTTGAAGATGCTTTTTCTTTAACAAGGGTACCAGAAGAGGCAAGGATCTTGTTGGACCTCTTGACTTTTTCAATTTCCTCTTCAGTAATATTATCAGCCTGCTTCATGGATTATTTAACAAATTTTTGCAAATTTTTCTTTCTTTCCTTTTGGGTTTGTTCCTTGTGGATATTCATAGATTTTTCTTGAGTTGTCCCATACCTTTTTTGAGATTCATCAACGAGACTTTCTAATAAGACTTGGCTAGAGTTGCATTGTTTGGTGTCATGTGGTATTCTATGTTAGCCTATGTTGGGTTGCTTTGAGGAGTTGTGATTATTAATTAATTAATTAATTAGCTTATATAGTTTATTGATATTAAATTAAATTAATGGATGATATTAATAGCTATATATTATTGTTTATTTAATTATTTTTGTTATTATTTATTAATGATGTTTTATGATTTATTATTTAATTGGGCCTTTGAGTTATTTGATTTATTTATTTTATCTTTAGCCCTTTCTATTTTATTTATGTTTAATGGGTTTAATTATTATTTTATTGTTATTTAATCCTTACCCATTTATTTACTTATTATTTATTCTTACTTACCCTTCTTCGTTATTGGTTGTGAGATTTGGAGATTGAAATAATATTATTTTATTTTAATATTGTATTGATTCTCGAGATGGTAGGTAAGAAATATAATATTTCGGATTATTTTGATTGGCGGGAGATTTTGTATAATTTTTGATTAATTTTATAAATATGCCTTTCTAAGTTTTCATGGGGGTCGCTTGGTTGAAGAATTTTCTAAGTATTGTTGAATCTCTGCGATTGATTTGGCTTTTGGGAGCTTGTATTGGATTTGCTTAAGGTTTTTGGGTTGGGCTGCGATTCTCTGTGATGACTTTGCTTACCATAGCTTCTATCTTACAGGTTGGAGGTCATTTTCCTTCTTGCATTTTATTTTAAAAAATTTATTTTCTCTATATCTATGAAGGAAAAATTGGCTTGTTGTGTGATTAAAGATATGGTATGAAATTATTATGTTGGCATAGTTTTATTTTGGAGAATTTTGGAATTTTTTTGTATGCGTTACCATGAATTCTTGGGCTTTTGGATTTATTGTGGTTGTCATGATATTGGTTTGTGGCTTTTCACTCCTCATTTGGAAGGCCGGGAAGGAAACTCCTTATTATATATATATATATATATATATATATATATATATATATATATATATATATATATATATATATATATATAATTACCTTGAGTTTGGATGGGGAAGTTTGTATGCATCTTATTGTTGGTCATAGTTGTATTGTTCCTCTTTGAGTATTCATTTGGTATGTTGTTTCTGGGAGGATTATACTTCTATGGAGGAGTTATGTATAATTGTCGAAAATTCTTATATATGTTTCTAATGTCGGTCTAGGAATTTATATTTTGTAGTGTGTTTAAGATTGCTTTATACCTTCGAAGTTCCTTTCAAATGTTGTAAATGATTGAAGTTTGATTTTATACCTTAATCAAGAAGTTAATCTTTCTATTTCTAAGTCTATGCCCCATATGTGCTTGATGAGTTGACATATACACTAATTATATAAGTGCGCTATTCTAGAGGGCGAATGCATTGTTCCATTACCCAAATGCACTATCAGGTTGTGTGCATGTGCTATACCTTCTAGTAGATGTGTTGTTTATTATGGTATAAGCAATAATTCTTGTTTTAAATGCGTTGTTTTGTTGGTTATAAGAGCTAAATTGGTTATCAAATGCATTATTATTTTTTGCTTATGTGTTGAATTGATCTACGAATCTCCTATACTGTTGTATTAGGTTTTTGAGTCTATTTTGGCTTCCTGTTTTAAGTTTTTGTTAGTCCAAAGTCTGTTTTGGGATGTCTTGAGACTTTTGTGATGATTTCTAGATTATTTTATTTGATTAGAGATGAATATTATGTTATATTATCTTATGAGCAAGATGTATGTGTCTTGTTGTTGTTAATTGGAATCTTGCTGAATATATATGATGTTGTTGAGTTCTTTAGATGTTATAATTTCCATGTTTAACTTTGAGAGGTTGGATTATTGGCATGTTGATATGCAATTGTATTGACTATCATTTGGATATGGGAACCCTGGATATCTGGGTCATGTTTATTGAGAGCCCTTGTGTTATGCATTGGTGGATATTGGTGCCATAAGGTCTAGGTTCATGATAGGGGGAGTGGGATTCCAAGTGAGTGTTGGGATCATGAGAAATAGATCACCAAGGAATCCTTGAGATAGAGTCCAGATCACCAAGAAATCTCATTGGGATTTTATTGTGTAAACAAGTGATAACTTAATAAATTAATTGTAGTTGGGATGGGTAGTAGTAATTTATAGTAATGAGATACGAAATGGATTGTGTGCCCCATCTCATGGCCTTGGAGTGCTAGTATAGACTTGGGATGAGCTTGGGAAAGCCTTGGAGGTCCAAGAAAACCGATTTCCCTTGATTTATTCAAAGGTTGAGACGGTTTCACTTGAGTATCATGGGTGGTGGGTTGGAGTCCCTACGATATCCCTTTGTTGTTATATTATGATAGCATGTGATGACGCTCTTCCCTACATGTAGGTCCTAGTTCCTTATGACTTATTTTATTGTAATGCTCATGGATGTCTTGCGCTTTGGATTTATCCTTGTGATGTGATTTAGAGTTTTGTTCATGTGGTTGTTTTTCAGTTGTGGTTAATGGATATGTCCTTGGTAGTTAGGTGTTAGCCTAGATCTAGAGTGTGTGTGTGATCTTGTGTCATTCTTCATAGCACGGGGGGTGGTTCCTTATGGTTCCACATGGTTGGGTGGTTTTATGCCTTCTTCCATTGGGATTTCCTTCTTTTTGTTGGATGATTGTGTGTGTGGATATGGATTCTTATCTATTTAGTTGTTCTTGATCTCTTGGAACAAAAATGTATTCTTATGGATTAAACACAATGTTGTAAGATGTATCACAAGATGCTCATTTTAGTAGAATAGGAAATTATGTATATTGATGTAAGAGGATATATTATAATCATATATAATTGGATATTGATATAGTAGGTTGTGATTGTGATTATTGTATATAATGTGTTGTAGAACTCTTGAAAAATGTATAATGTATCTTGGATGTTCCCTTATTCTTATAATTGATGGTTGAGATTCATGGATGAGTAGAGATGTTGATTGTCATAGTAATCTGTGTATAACATGTAATGGAAATGAGAATTATGCTTAGTCTTGTATGAAATCCTTCATTAGAAATGACAAATGAATATATTTTAGGATTGATATCTTGAAATGGTTAATCATTGGTTGGGAATAAGGTATAGGAACATTTGGATTTGGTGCTTTAAAATGAACCTATGGCTTAGAAATAAATTCAATAATATAGGTAAATGGGGCTTGGATGGAAAATGTTCATGGTAGTTTAGAATGATTCCTATGATATTAGATGAAATAATTATCAAGATTAATGTAGATATGGATATGATTGAATTTTATGTTAAGTAATGGCATTGAGATACCCTAGGAAAAGAATAATCTATGTGATGTTGTTTATTTCCACTTACGTACTTATGTTGTTATGATCTTGATTGTAAGATGATTATGTGTATGTTTAAATGAAGTAGACTAAATGAATATATTTATTGAGTTATATGTGCTACATTAGTTTTATATTTAAAAAAAATATTCTTGTTTGTATGTTGATGATATATTTCTCTAGGTTATTTTGGAAAGCATTAAAATTCATATCACACAACATGGTTTGTAATAGTATCAACCTTTAGAGAATTTCCATCATAGGTTACTTTGGTCAGGTTTTCAACTTCTTTGTTCTTTGTAGCCTTCAGTTCCCTAATATTACCTATCACTTAATCCGGTTATGACCCTCATCACATCCTTGGTATTCTGAAATGATTCTTCAAGACATATAAATTCATCATGAAAATGACTCATCACCATCCTGACCCATTTGTCATCAAGACAAAAATTGGGGAAAAGATTTCATGCATTTATCATTTTGTCAACTAGGGTTTGATATTCTGGTTTAATTTCAAAATTGTCTCCAATCAGATTGTCAGTCCATAATTTTTGCAATTTCCCATGGTCGTATTCCTCCAATTTTATATGGATGTATGCCCTAATATCATCAGTCAATAGAACTCCAAAGGGAATGCTTGAAATCACACCCGTTGGATCATTTTCAAGTGATTTATTTGGGTATTTATTGAAACTTGGTCATTCTTGAGTACTGACATCAATTATAGTAGGAGTAGCCATGGATGCAAAATATTGAAAGCAATAAATTTGCAAGAAAAATAACTTTTGTTGCTTCAATGGGAAACCATAACCCTTGTTTCTCTTTTCTGTTCCTTGAAATTTCTTTATCTTTGAGTGAGAAATGACTTAGAGAGTTCTCCTTTTAAACTTTTTTGACTCACTTGCACACAATAAATGCTGTGAGAGATAAAGTGCAACTTTATTAAATATTAATTTTATCTGAGCCCACAAAGACCTTTCGGACCTCTACATTTTGCCACAGTGAAGTTCTTTTTACAAGAGCTTCTATCAACACACATCTCTCAAAATGCTATTACTATAGACTTGTGCTCATTGGCAGGGGAAAGATACTTCTTGATTTTCTCCCCCTGGGCCAAAGCCTCAGACTCTTAATTGCCAAAGCAATTGTCTGCACTAGAGATGGGTGTAACCTCAAATTTTTTCTTCCTCCAAATCTTCTTCATCTCTACCTTCACAACTTATTGATTTTCTTTATTGTTCTATTTGACTTAGCTTCTCCTCTTCTGCAATATCTTGCAATGTGTCCAGGTTTGTTGCAGTTGTAACATCTATGATTTCCTTTACCTTGCCTTGACCTGCACTAGTTAGCCTTATGTCCAAACATGTTGTATGTATAGCATTGACCTATAAAATGACTATTTGCATTTTGATCTATCACAACATGATTTTTGCATTGACTATATTTATAACCATAATTATTACAAGTAATAACACCTACCAGAGAATGATCTAACATTCTGATATGTTCTATTTTTCAAAAAAAGGCTTTGTGACCTAATTTATTGCAATCAAAGTAATAACCATTAAAAGAATTGTTTCTTTTACTTACCCGTTGCTGGATCAGTGACTTACCTTTGTCATTCTTGGTGGATTTACTAGGTTCTTCTTTTTCCGAAGATGATCTTTCTTTTCTTTTTATCTTGCTTTGCGATATTTCACCCATTTCAAATCCTAGAATTCTTTTCTTGCCTGAAGACCTTTGAATAGCTAACATCTGATCAAGCTTACCTGAACTTATCTTAAGTTTGTCTTCTTGTTTCTTTGACTTTTCCAAATTTGACTACAAGGTTGTGACTTCTTGTTCAAGCTTCTTGCATTACTCTGTTTTGCATTTCACCATATTGTTTAAGTACCCCTTGGTTATTTCATCTTCTTCACTCTTGGTCTTTAGATCTGCAATGGTGATGTTTGCTTACTTGAGCTCTTTACTAACTTCCTTATGTCTCTCTAATTTTTTTTCTTTTTTTCTCATCTTTCTAATGCATTCATTTGCTAATTGAACATCTTCTTTTAGGTCTCTATTTTCATTCTCAACATTCTCAAGATCTTCAAGAGTAGTAATGAGTTCTCCATTTGTATCTATATATCTATCCTAATCTAAAGTAGAACTAGGTGCCATATGTTCAACTGTCTAGATCTCCTTTGAGTTATTAGACTCTTCAAATGGACCTTTCTCTGATACCAATTGTTGAACATTCAAAATACTGAGAGGGGAGGGGTGAATCAGTATTCTCTTAAATTTATTAAAAAATTTAAACAACCATCTACATAAGATAACTAGATTGTATAAATTAAAAGAACAGTAAGCAAAAACAAGGTACACCACATGACACCAACAATTATATGTGGAAAACCCAAAGATGGGAAAAACTACAGAGAGGATTAGCTCTCAATATTATGTAACTAGTTATAAATTACAAAAATGGTTCACTATCAAATGGACTCACTATCCAAAGTATAATGACTCATTGCCGGAGAATGACTTAAAGCCAATATTACAGAAATTGAACTATTATAATTGCATCCATCATATGCATGAGATAAAGTTCCACTTAGGTGCATAATCACTTTCACATTCATTGTACATAAACACTTTCACATCACTATACATAATCACTTTTAAATTCACTAGAAAAAACACAAAATGATCTAAAAATATCAAACTCTAATAATAATTAAGCAACTGGATATATACCAAATAAGTCTTCATGAAGTCGGCTTAGTCGGAGTAAAGGTTAGCCTAGAAAACCTTTACACTCTACATCAAAAACTAATCTTATCATATTGAAGATGTTGGCCAAAACACAAAAAGGCTTTCTCCATAACTCAAGGAATAGACAAGATAAATAAAGCTAATATATTACCAATGATTCTGGAGGAAATCAGACTGAAAAACTTCATATTGCACTAAGACGAAAGACAAGATACTTCATTACCAGACCCATAACTATGCCACAACAAAACACCACTACCTGAAATATCAAATGTATACATTAGATGAGATATACAAAATGATCCCAAAACCTTACAAAAACATATGACATAGAAGAGTGATAAACAAAATAAGTCAGACTCTAGTGAGTACCAGAGCTTGTAGAACTTGTGTCAGAATATGTCGGACTCATGTTGTTGGATCACAAAAACATCAATGATAATATTTTAACATATAGAAGGGAAGAATAAGATTCATGGAAAACTCATCAATTTGTTGGAACTTGAAGAAAAGAGAGTTGTTTCTTTAGAGCATATGGCAAAACATCAAGTTGTAGTCAAGTGTTGGTTTTGACAAAAGAGCAAAAGTAAAAGCTTTTAGGATCTCTAATTCAGACTTGATGTGGGATAAGTCTAAGGATAAGGCTGGTAATCACATGAAGTTCAAACATTTATGGATTGGCCCATATTAGATAGCTGAAATCTTGGGGGACAATTCTGTTCAAATCAGTACTTTAGATGTAGAACTTGTGCTATTTCCTGCCAATAGGCAATTTCTTAAATATTATTTTATTGGAAGTATATGTTGTTGTGGTTGTCATTGATGTCAAACTTATTGTTTTGGATAGTTGTTGGTCTAGAAAGTATATGGTGTAGAGATATCTTGTTGTACTGATGTTGTAGTTATTCTATTGGTTGTTTTGGAAGTGTTTAGGTCTAGGAAGTGTTGTTGATGTTGTTTGTTATTGTTATCTTCTTTGGTTATGTTTTTGGCATTATGGATATGTTAGTTTGGTGGTCTAGAAATATCATTGTGTCCTCTATATGTTGTGGTATACTTCATAGTTGGTTGTGATATTATGTTAATCCTATCTTTTGGTCTAGATATGATTTGTGGAAGGTAATTTGATGTGTTATGAGTATCACCATAACATGTGGAGACCCGAATAAGAGTTACTTGCATTGGAGAATATGTTTTGGCCCATTAATTGTTTATATGAACATGTTTCATGTTGAAATGTTTTAAGTTATATTCCGGTGATTGTAGATCGGTGGATTGATCTTAGGTAGATGTGTTTTGGTTCCTTCTTTCTCCTGGAGTGGATCAACATGTGTGTTTTTGGTCTGGAAGGTGTATTTTGTTTCAAGATGATTTGGTTTAAGTTTTTGATGATATATCTTGTATATAAAGAATCCATGTGGTTGATTTGTGAAGAGGAAGGAAAGTAGAGAGAGTGGGAGGAATTGTGTGATGTGAAGACAGTTAGCAAAGTTTAGTGAAGAGATGAGAAGAAGAGTTTTGTTCGAATGATATGCAAGTTTTTTAACACTATGGAAGATGTATGAGACAAAGTGTTGAAAGATGATGTCTGAGTTGTGTGTGTTGATGTTAGTTTCTTGAGGCAGAGTTTAAGGACAACTTCATGATTAGGAGATCCTTCTTTTCAATCCTTTTGTTGTATCTTACCTCGTTGTAGTTAGCATCAGGTTTGCAAGTCATTTATGTATCTTGCCCCAAGAATAGTTAGTTTGCAAGTCTAGAGTAGTGATCTCATTTATTGTAATCTGATATACATAGTGTATATATTTTGTGGGAAAGTTGTCACCATGGTTTTTCCCTATTTGGGCTTTCCTCATATAAATCTTGGTATTGATGTGTTGATTTTGTGTTGTATTAATTTTAATCAAAAGTGACTCACCCCCCCTTCTCAGTCCTGCCTTGGGTTCAACATATTTTGGATCCTAGAATGATGGGGTTATGTCCCTTGTATTTTTGTCTTGGTTTTATTTCTCTCCTGGTTTCTCGAGTTCTCTTTTGTTTCTTTTGTTTTGTTTGGCAAAGTGAGTTTGTTCGGGACTTTCCCCTCAAATATATTAAGCTCTCAAATTTTTCAAGTGAATAATGCTATTTATATTTTCTTGTCAAAAGGCTATTGATGACCTAGACCTTGTCTAAGAGACAAATTTGCAATGCCAAGAGCTAAATAGGGTAATTGTTAGAGAAGATTGACTATAATTTTTTTTGCATATCATATCTATATCTTAAAATATATAAATAACAGGTTTTTAAGAAGGTTCCCCTTTAAGTATACTTAAGTCAAAAACATCTTAAAAAATTGTTTTCTCAATATTCCACTATGGTTTTCAACACTTATTATAAACTTCAAATGAATTTTGGTGATTGAAGGAAAAAGAAAATGAGTATATTATGGAAAGTGTTAAATAGAAATAAAAAGAAAAGAATAAAAATTGAAAATATCTATAAAGTCCTTATGAAATCAACCATGACAAGGTGGTTCTAGTATCTCCACCTAGGCTATGGATGCCTAGTTGGCAGTGGAGCTATGCCACAAGAAAATCAAAGGTAATTGTGTTGGGGCTATGGATGCTTGGTTGGTAGTAGAGCTATGCCCATGACATCTTGATAAACACAATTAACTAATGTGTGTTCTAATTTGGGTCCTCCCTTGGGAAGTATTACCATAATTCTATGTGCAATGAATTCACTATGCACACACTTGATGTTGACATTTACAAATAACTCTGAGATCCTTGTGATGGGTGGTAACCAAAGTTAGGTACTATAGTTTTATTTTTTAGCTGATATTTGGTCTGAGTGGTCCTTTGTTGATGAGAAAAATGCTTGGAGCATTTTTGTCTATTTGGGGCTATTTGTTGTGCCTCCACAACTCAAACCTTATTTTCTCACTTGAGAAAATGGGGCCCCTTTTTCTTGCTTGGTATTTTGTTTGTTTTCTCTTCCCATTTGTCTCCTTATATTTTTCTCCCTCATTTTTTTTCCTTTGTCTTCTTTCTTTTTTTTTTCTCTTTTTGCTTCCTCTCTTTTCCCTTTGGCCCACCTTTTCGATCTTGTGAGGTTCAAGGATGGTAGGTCCCCTTTCCAGTTTTAGGAATTGGGACCTCTAACCCCCAACCCTTGCATTTTCCTTGTGCCTTACCCTCCCTTATGAGGATCAAGGATGTCCAAATGCCTGACCCCTGACTCTCCCTAGGTGGGTGTTGGCAACATCAATGCAGGGAAACTGAGAGGCCGGGGGGTGAATCTGTTTTCACCAAACTTAAAAAAATTAACCTCAGCTTAAGATCTAATCAAGAGAAGCAATAAAAAAGATAAACACCACATCAACAAAGCACATAACACACAAATTTTTGACATGGAAAACCTAGTTAAGAGAAAAACCACGGTGGGAACCTACCCACAATATAATGATACTCTGCAGTATATGTGTAAATATTACTATTGGGAATGCAAATGCATTCAGGCACACTACCTAGAGCTCACTGCTTAGAAAACAATAAAGGGATACAACCTTGGGAAGGTTCACTGCCTTACAAAGATTGGACACCAATCTAGATTACATGAACTGAAAGAATAACATCTACAAATGCCAGATTACAGTTCCAGTTAAGCACACTATTTTCTTTGCAACACTTCTCTTCTCTTCAACACTCTTCCAAAAGATCAATTCACTTGTTCACACATACAACACTCTCAAAGAATGTAGACACAATGTAGACACATAACTTATATGATTGATACACCCATTTATACAAATCATCAACCTTAATTTCAAGGCTGACTCAACTCATAAGACCTAATTACAAAATTACATCACACGATACATAAATCAATATGTGGACCAATACAATGTCAACAAGGACATAAAATGCACCCAAATCAAAACCTCAAACATGCAACATCACCAACGATCACACCAAGATCATCCACAACACGCAAGAACCATCAGGTTGGCCATAAAGTTGTATAGTATGAATAATACCATCAGACCAATAAAATCTTCAATAACAAGCACAACGATCAATATGGACCAGCAACATGCATAGAACACGATCTAGAAAAACCAACAAGCAACTTGAATTCCTCCATAACAACCGCAACAACTCAAATCACTAGAATCATCATCATCTCTCTTCTGGAGCTCAAGAACACCAATTGACAAACTAAAAGATACGCTTGTGAAGTTTCAAATCATGAACCACTCAAACTGAGGACACACATGAATGTCCCAAACACTAAAATTTGTAGAAAATAATAAATCAATTCTGGAGCAATACAAACTAGAAATCACAACTCTACAATACATAATCAATAGAAAAACCAATCATCATACCAGACCACATAACTTGATAAAATCACCTTTTGGAACATTGAAACTCATGTTGAATCAACTGAAGATATTAGTCTCTGGATCCTTAATTCCACATTAGCATAGATCTGCAATAAATGAAACCAACTCTCTGCAACACCGAAGCACAAGAACACAGGAATATGTTGACATCGATGGCAGCAACACATTCCAACAACTCTAATATCCAACAATCTCCCCCTTTGGCATTGATGGCAACATATGAATGTGAAAAAAAATCAATCTAAATAAATAAATCAACTCCAACAATATCCCCTTGAGATCATGTACACATAACTCTCTACCTCAGGTAGATAAGTCACTTCTTCACATGCTTCTCTCCCCCTTTAACATCAATGCTAAAGGAACATAAGAAAAACATTATTCTCTCACTCTTACCAGATAATATCTCCCCCTTAAACACACACTCTAAAAATTATGAACAATTGAACCACACACTAACTACTCTCTAGGAGTAGCAACACCCACTCATCAATTCAGATATCAGGATAAGACTACGAAGTCCACTGGATTGATGCATCTTAATGCACCTAGTTCATATCAGGGGGGCCAATCACCCCTAACTTCTCTCTTAGATATACAAATGTATCTACAGACAAAGGCTTCATAAAGATATCTACAATCTATTCCTTTGTAGATACATACTCCAATCTAACTTTTTTATCATTAACCTTCTCTCTCAAGAAATGAAACATGATTGATATATGTTTTTTCTTAGAGTACAACATCAAATTCATAGAAATAACACTTGAATTGTCACAATATATAACATTAGGCTCATTATAAAGAACTCTAATATCCTTCAATATCTACTTCATCCAAATTACCTGAGTATAGTTGCTAGTAGCTGCAATGTATTCAACATCTGTAGTAGATAAAGAAATAGTATATTGCTTCTTACTTGCCCCAACAACCAACTTCTTTCCCTATAACAAATGCACCACCTATAGTGCTATTTTGGTCATCCACATCACCCACCCAATAAACATTTGTATAAGCACTTAAAATGAAATCATTATTCTTTGGATACCACAAACCATAATCAAATGTTCCCTTCAAATATCTAAAAAAATGTTTTCACAATAGTAACATGACTTTCCTTAGGATCAGCCTAGAATCTTGCAACAAGATATACAACATTCATAATGTCTGGTCTAGTCTAAGTCAAATATAGAAGTCCACCAATCATAGATCTATACAAGGTCTAATTAGCCTTCAAAGATTCATCATCTTTTGTCATCTTGCAACCAATTTCCATAGGAGTTCCAACAGGTTTAGAATCACCTAACCCAAACTTCTTCAAAAACTCCTTCACATAGTTTGATTGAGATATGAAAATGTCTTTGTTAGTCTGTGTAATTTATAATCCCAAAAATAATTTCATCTCACCTATCATAGACACCTCAAACTCTTTTTGTATATCATCAACAAACTTCTTACTCAAATCATCATCTCCTCCAAAAATAATGTCATCAACAAAAAATTCAACAATAAAAATGTTATCATTATCAATCTTGAAGTATAAAATACTATCAGAAGTACATTTACATAATCCCAACTTCATCAAATACCTGTCCAATTGGGAATACCAAGATTTGGGGGCTTGTTTAAATCGATACAATGCTTTCTTCAATTTGCAAATCATGTCTCCTTCATCTGTCAATGAAAATCCTTTTGGTTGTAGACTTCTTCTTCCAACTCACCATTCAAAAAGGTTGACTTCACATCCATCTGATATACCTCGAAGTTCTTCTAAGAAAGAAATACAAAAAATAATCTAACAACTTCAATTCTAGCTACCGAAGTAAAAGTCTCCTCAAAATCAAAACCTTTCATTTGTGAATATCCTTTACATACTAGTATTGCTTTGTTTCTAACAAATTCTCCATCTTCATTTAGTTTATTCCTAAATACCCATTTAGTACCAATTACTTTCTTGTCTTTAGGTCTTGGAACAAGTTCCCATATATTGTTCTTCTCAATCTGCTTTAAGTCTTCTTCCATAGCTTTTACCCAATTTTCATCTTTACAAGCTTCAGAAACATCTTTAGGCTCAATCTTATAAATCAAACATGTCTCTTCAACAAAAATTCTTCTCCTAGTCATCACACCTTTATTTTTATCACCAATAATCTGATTATTTGAATGATTTAATCTTACATACCTGGGGGTTTTCTGATTGTTCTGATTTTTAGTCTCTTGAACTTCTTCTCTGCCAACATCATCTGGATTAGCTGACTCTTTCGGATCACTTTGATTGATGCCCTTCAGTCTACACTTGCTTTGAAATAACATCCTGATCATTAGATTCATATCTACATGCTCTGATTTGTTTCTCATGACACTCATCAACCTTCATATTTGCACTTTCTACTATTTTTCTCAGCCTTTTGTTGTAATAGTAGTAGTCCTTGCTCTTAGTAGAATATCTAAAAAAGATTCCTTCATCACATCTTGCAACAAATTTTCCTATATCCTCATCTCTTTTGATATAACATTTACTTCCAAAGATTCTGAAATATCTAACTATAGGAACATGACCAAACCATAACTCATAAGGGGTCTTACTAGAATCACCTTTTATATGCACCCGGTTGAATGTGTACACAACAGTGTAACAAATTCTCTCTAATAGATATGCATAACATTTCCTTCAATCATCATAGTCCTAGCATCATCCAAAACAGTTATGTTCTTCCTTTCAACAACTCCATTCTGATGAGGGGTTCACAGAGCAGATAACTGTCTCCTAATTCCATTCTCTTCACAAAAGGAATTAAACACACCAAAAGTGAATTCTCCTCCTTTGTTAGATCAGAGACACTTTAGCTTCAATCATGTCTCTGTCTCCACTCCAGCTTTGAATATTTTGAATTTCTCTAGTGCTTCATATTTATCCCTTAGAAAAGTGACCCACATTATTCTAGAATAGTCATCAATCAACAACATAAAGTATATGTCACCCTGCAAGCTTATCACTCTAGAAGGACCACATAAATTAGTATGCACAAGATCTAATATCCCATTAGATGTATAAAACTTTCTCTTGAATTAAATTCTTGTTTGCTTTCCCAATTGACATTCTTTACACACTAGATTAGTAGGCTTCACTATCTTAGGTAGATCTCTAACAGCTTGAGTAGAACTTATCGTAATCATGCAGTCAAAATTAACATGACACATCCTCCTATTCCACAACCAACTTTTATCAATATTAGCAATCAAACAACTTTTCTCACCAACATTCAGATGAAAGATATTACCTTTAGTTTTAGTTCCTGATGCAATTTATATATCGGAGCTATTCAAGATTTTGAATTTCCCATTCTTGAATTGTAAATCACATCCCTTATCAACCATATGTCCAACACTCAAAAGATTATTCTTCAAGCCTTCAACATATAAAACATCATCAATATTATGTTTACCATCAAGAGAAATAGAACCTCTACCACAGATTACAAAAGCTTTGTTGTCTCCAAATCTCACTACACCACCATCATACTTCTCCATATTCACAAATTTACCTCTATCACCTATCATGTGATGTGAACAACCACTGTGAATCACCCATTCATATTTATCTTCAATCTTAGGAGCCAAGGCTTTCTCTTCAACAATGCATCTTGTAGAATCAACAGGTACTGGATCATCTTCCTTGATAGAAATGAATACAAATTCATCTTTTGAATTCCCTTTCTCAGACTCATGATCTGTCACACCTTCATCAACAACATAATAACACTTCTTCTGATATCTATACTTGGGCTTGTAAGGCTTATCATACTTTGACACCCTTTCAGCTCTTTCTAGACACCTAGAAACAAAATGTCCTATCTTATTGCATGAAAAACATTTCAAAGGTAACTTCCCTTCATACTTATCGGCTCCCTTAGGAAATCTTTGGGAAATAAGTGCTTCAAGCTCTTCCAATTCTCTTTCATGTTCTTTTATCTCTCTCATTTCTCTTTCATATCAACAAATTCTAGTTGAACTCTCTCCTAGATCATACTTCTACTTTCTGGATATAGTATCTTTAAATGCAGTCTTAGTTTTGCAATGTGATTCTCCAAGTTCACTTAATTCAAAAGAAAGAAGCTTACCAACTAGCATGTCTCTTTTCACAGTTGTTACAGTCCAGATCTCATCAATACCAACAACTTTGTGTTTGTAAGCAAGAGGCAAGGATCTCAACACTTTAGTTATGATTGCATCTTCTTCAATGATTCCATCAGCACATCTGATGTTAAGCAAAAGATCATTCACTTTAGCCATAAAGGATTAAAATTCTAATCTTCTCCCATTCTCAACATCTCATACTTTCCTTTCAAGCTCTGTAGTGTAGCAACTTTCACTTGTTTGTCTTCTTCATACAAGGTCTCTAACTTCTCCCAAATTTCATGTGCAGTCTGCAGTCCCATCACATTAGCCATCTTTGAATCAGTTAGAGCACTCAAAAATGCTTCTTTAGCTCTTATGCTATGTTCAACATCCTTGATCTCATTTGCAGTAACATGACCATTCAGAGGAACATTATAGACATTCTTTGTGATCTTCCAATAATCTTCTCCAAGACATTTCAAGTGACACTCCATCTAGTTCTTCCATGTGGTGTAATTAGTTCCATCAAATCATAGACTCTCCTTCTTGAAAACAATAGTTTCCATCTCACATCTCCTCAAGCGATCAAGCTTCTTCCAGAGGATCTAGATCTGATACAAATTGTTGGCAACAAGAATGCAGGAAAACTGAGAGGGAGGGGTGAATCAATTTTCACCAAACTTAAATAAATTAACCTCAACTTAAGATCTGATCAAGAGAAACAATAACAAAGATAAACACCACATCAACAACACATATAACATAGATTTTTGATGTGGAAAACTCGATTAAGGTAAAAACCATGATGGGAACCTACCCACAATATGACGATACTCTACAGTAGTATGTGTAAATATTACAATGGGGAATGCACATGCATTTAGGCACACTACCTAGAGCTCACTACTCAAAAAACAATAAAGGGATACAACTCTAGGAAGGCTCACTTCCTTACAAATATTGGACACCAATCTACATTACATAAATTGAAATAATAGCATCTCCAAATGCTTGATTATAGTTTCGGTTAAGCACACTGTCTACTCTGTAACACTTCTCTTCTCTTCAAAACTCTTCCAAAATATCAATTCACTTGTTTGCACATACAACACTCTCAAATAATGGAGACAAAATGCAGACACACAACTTACATGATTACTACAAATCATCAACCTTAATTTCAAGGTCAGGTCAACTCATTAGACCTAATTACAAAATTACATCACATGATACATAAATCAATATTCAGACCAATGCAATGTTCTCAAGGACATATCATGGATCCAAATCAAAACCTCGAACATGCAGCACCACAACATGCAAGAACCATCCGGTTGGCCAGAAAGTCATACAACACAAAGAATGCCGCCAGACCAATAAAATATTCAATAATTCGCACAACGATCAATGCAGACCAGCAAAAAGCATAGAACATGATCTAGAAATACCAACTATTGGCATTTTGGAGGAATTAATTATGTGTTGCATTGATGTCAACACAAGCTTTTTTTGTTGTCTATCGGGTTCCAGTAGAGTGGTTGGATTGTGATGTTGATTTGGAGACCATCTCTAGTATTCTCTGGTATGTTTAGTTTGGTGGAATTGGTTTGGTTTGGTCATTCATGTGCGTGTCACATTCAGTTGGTTCAGGATTTGGTGATCTAGAAGCTATCATATGTTCTAGTAAGCCTTTTGGTTGTCGGTAAGGGTTTTACCGACAGAGCTTTGTTGAAGATATTTTGATGGATTTGATAAGTGGTGTTGGTGCAGCTTCTAGAAGGTTCTCAAGATGCTAATGGTTATCATGTTTGTGTTCTAGTTGATCGGTGATGTTGCATTTGTCTTATGGAAACCTATTTTAGGTCTGGTGCTATTATGTTAGCTTATGGACTGGTTTGTGTAACGTGTTGGTGGATGTTCCCGATGCGTTACCGGTTGAATTTATTGTTTGGTTAATGTTGTTTCGATCTCAGGCCGACTTGGTTTATCATTGGTTTGCAAGTTTATGTAATAGATTTATTGTATTATCTTTTAGGTGGCAAGCCTAATTGTTTAGGTCTTGGGTTTGTATAAATATGATGTAAGATCTCTTTGTAGATCATGGGTTATGGGATTATCTGTGTGCGAATAAAGTTGTAATTATATGTAGGGGTTTTGGTTGATCATAGGTGATCGAATTGGGTTTGAGTAAGAGGTTTAAAACCTTTGGTATTGAGATTAACTGGAACTCTACTAAGGCATAGGAGATGCTATTCTTGTAGTTAACTCTTCTTTTTGGATTGTTGTCCGAAGATTTCTGTAGTCAGTGAGGCTCTTTTGTGATGAGTAGTGTGCTCTAGGAAGTGTGCCTTCCTGCATGTGCAGGCCCCTTTATTGTAATCACATACTTACTGTAGAAGTATCATCTAATTGTGGGTAGGGTTTCCCACCATGGTTTTTCCCTTTATCAGGTTTTCCAAGTACAAATATTGGTTTTATGTGTTGTGGATACGTGGTATTTGGTTTAAGATTTATGTTTGTGCTTAATTGATGTATCTGCTATTCCAGTAAAAGGTTTTAAGTGCTTAAAGTTTCATAATCTGTTGACAACTAGTTCACCCCCCCCCCTCTCAGTTGTCCACCAGTTACCCTAACACCAACAAGTAACTTGAATTCCTTCACAACAACCAAAACAAATTGGATCACTAGAATCATCATCATCTCTCTTTCGGAGCTCAAGTACACCAACTGAAAAACTGAAAGATATGCTTGTGAAGTTTCAAATCATGAACCACTTGAGATGAGGACACACATGAACATCCCAAACACTCTCCAAAATGTACATAACATAATGATTCGATTCTAGAGAAATACAAACAAGAAATCAAAACTCTGCAATACAAAACCAATAGAAAAACCAGTCATCATACTGGACCACATAAATTGATCAAATCACCTTCCAGAACAATAAAACTCATTTTGAATCAAACGAAGATATTAGTCTCTAAATCCTTAAATTCACATCAACATATCTATTAGGGGTCCCACAGATACTAAGAGGGGGGGGTGAATCAGTATCTGACCGATGATTAGAATTTCTTAACTTAAAACATGTAGAACATAATATAACAGTGTACCGGCATGCAAGAAATAATGCAATAAACAGAATCAAGTACATCCACATGAAAAGTACACCATAACACAAGATGTTAATGAGGAAACCCGGTGTGGGAAAAACCTCAGTGGGATTTGTGACCCACAATATTCACTCACTGGCCAATAAGAGAATATTACTTACAATAGGGGCCTGCACATGTAGGAAGGCCAACTACCTAGAGCTCACTGCTCAATGGGAAGTCTCACTAACTTACAATAAGGATTATACAAATCCAATATCTTGTACTACTTTACAATAGCATCTTCAATGCCTGATTCAGTACTGGTTCCTACTCTATTCTTTACATATACCCTTGACCTATATTTCACACATTAGGTCTGCCTAATATTTTCCTTAATGCTTCTACTTCACATTCTTCACATATTCATCGCATTACCTTCGCATTACAAAATGTCTACAATGATCTCTTTTATATATAAGAGTCATTTTACAATTTTCCAAGTCGGCTTACAATAATAAACAAAATATTATAAAACAAAATCATGTCGGCCTCTATGCCGGTATACTTCCTTTCTTCTGTGCCAATGTCGGTGTCTTGAGTGTCGGTCTAGAGTGTGATCTGTTGATGCTGATTTAATGTCTTTGCCAGTACCATAGGATTGCAAGGTTGCCATCAATGACAAAACCTTCAATCACATACAATGTCTCATTGGAGTGTGCATATGCCAACAATATCTACAATAAATCAACCAAACCAACTCTCTGCAACATCGAAGCACAAGAACACAAGAATATGTTGACATCAATTACAACAACACATTCCAACAACTCTAATATCCAACAATGGGGATCAATAATTGAAGCTAGCAAGGACCACCATCTTGGTGACACTTGCCACCCCTAACGCTTGACTGTTGATGAGTCTACCTATCATTGCTTAGCATTAAATGTTCCTTTTTTGACCTATATAAACTCAACTCTGGCTCATTTTGCCTCATTCGATGAACCATCCTAAGCAATTTCTAAGGCATTTTTGGTGAAGAACTAGTAAGTTTGTAGGGCGTTTGTGCTAGGGCTTGGTGGTGTGTCTTTCTTTTCTCTTTGTCTGGGTATGGTTTTCCTTCTCTTCTCTTTCTTTTGGTTGTCTTTGTTGTATTTTACTTCTTTTTTTCCTCTAGATGTCATTGTGTTAAGGTTTTAGTTTTGATCTTATAAGCTTCTTCTCTCTTTTCCCATGACTAGATCCTTATCCTTCCATTACTCAATTAAGTCAACCTTTGGATCATTTGTTATTTTTTCCCCACTACTTCACTCAAGAAATGTGTTCCTTTGGCCTTGCAAATTTTTTACTTCGATCAGTTTATTGTATGAATCAAATACATTGGGTCTTTTCCCTACATCTCATGCCATAAGTCAAATTGTATTAACTTTTGTGTACCTAGTAAAAATTTGATCATTATTTGTAGGACTTCAATAATGGTTAAATAATTGGGCATAATACCACAACTTAGGGATATAACATTCTTGCTAAGTAGCCATCTAATTCATTACTGAAGCCAAGTAGTTAACGTGTAATAATTATTGTCTATCTATCATTACTCAAAATAATACCATTCACATCATTTATGCAATCATTAACATGTACTCATATATCAAAAAAAACTCTTGACAACTGATAGTAGAAACATAACTCTCTTAAATGCAATTCATAAACTCTAGGTGGTAGTCTACACTAAACAATTTGTGGAACTAGATTCATGACATTTTCCACTATATTTTTCATCCCAACAATATCGGCATCCTTTTTTCTAATTTATTCTTGTAATTGTTCCTTCTCCTTGTACCATGCTTCTTCTTTTAATTTCACAACCTTCCACAAGTTTAGTGCCATTGAAGCACATTAAAATTGAGGAGGTCTGTGCATGCCAATTCTAACTCTTGTCTCCTTTAGGTGATCTTGAGTTGATTGCTTAGTTGTTGCTGCAAGGTTTTCCAAACCAATAGTATGTGTTTCCATATTATCTTGTTTTTATTTATTTATTTCCTTTTTCTTGTTTCTCCTTCTCTTGATTGACTTCTTCTCCTTTAGCTTCATTTTCACCAATCAAGATCCCTCCATCATGCACTGAAACCGCTTCTATCTCTTATGTTGAATCTATCTATCAATTTATTTTTTACAACATTATTAGAAGATGAAGAAGGTGTTTGCAAAATTGGTGATGGTTATTTGAACACCATTATTTCTTCTGCACTTGGTGAGGTATCCTCAAAATTAGAAGAAATTGGAATGAAGGTTTTCTTGGGGGATAACTCCTTTTTCTGAGGCATTTTTCTAAGCTTGTGGCTTCCCTTTACAACCTTGATGGGAGACTTATTTATTTCTTAGTGGTTGTAGGTTGTGTCACCGCTTTATCTTTTCTCTTCCTAGGTATAGGGTTTTAAATTTTAGTTTTCTGTCTATAGGGAATCTTCTCTTTCCCTTCTATTGCCCTCTTTTGACTTCTTGTGTTTGGGGTTGTAGTTGCAATAGGGGTTTGTTCATAAATAGGTTTAGCACTATCAATATCTACACTTTCTTGTTTAAAATAACTTACTTTGTCCTTAGTGGGGTTTGGACTTGAAGGCTTAGATGTAGGTGATCTCGAGGAAGAGGCGCCTATGGTAAAATGTGTCCCTAATTTCCCTCTAATTTTTTGTGTCAACGACTAGCCCCTAGGTCCCACATTTTGTATTCTAACCCTTCTAACTTTTAGAAAATCCTCCCATGTCATTTTTGGATATGTTTGTTTTATGGTTTTCTCAACCAACAATTGCATCAGACAATGATATGAGATAGAATCAATCTTACCTTTTTGAGTTTGGTCAACCATTCTCTTCAACATGATGTACTTATATCTTGGAGATTGCCTAAGGGAGCCAGTAAGTATGATGTGAAGTTACCTTTGAAATGTTTCTCTTATAATAAGATAGGACATTTTTCTTCTAGGTTCCCTGAAAGAATGTCAAAATATGATAAGCATGATAAATTTGATAAGCATGATAGATATGAGAAGCATGATAAGTATGATAAGCCCTATAAGCCTAATGAAAATTATAGATATTGAAAGAAATGTTATTATGGTGTTGATGAAGGTGTGACAGATGAAGAGTCTGAGAATGGGAATTCAAAAGATGAATTTGTATTTATTGCTATCAAGGAAGATAATCCGGTACCAATGGATTCTAGAAGATGCATTGTTGAAGAGAAAGCTTTGGTTGCTAAGATTGAAGAGAAAGATGAATGGGTAATTGACAACAATTATTCACATTATATGACAAGAGATAAAAGTAAATTTGTGAATATGGAGAGTTATGATGGTGGTATAGTAAGATTTGGAGATGGTAAAGCTTGTGTAATTCATAGTAGAGGTTCTATTTCTCTTGATGGTAAGATACTACAAGTGATGTCTTATATGTTGAAGGTTTGAAGCATAATCTTTTGAGTGTTGGATAGATTGTTGATAAGGGATATTATATGCAATTCAAAAATGGTAAATGCAAGATTTTGAATGCCTCTGGTATAGAGATTGCATCAAGAACTAAAACTAAAGGTAATATATTTCATTTGAATGTTGGTGAGAAAAGTTGTTTGATTTCTCAGATAGATGAAAGCTAGTTATGACATAGAAGGATGTGTCATGTTAATTCTGCCTGCATGATTAAGATAAGTTCTACTCAAGCTGATAGAGATTTTCCTGATATTGTGAAACCTTCTAATCTGGTATGTAAAGAACATCAGTTGGGAAAGAAAACAAGAATTTCATTCAAGAGTAAGTTGTATATATCTAATGGATTATTAGATCTTGTGCATATTGATTTGTGTGGTCCTAGAAGAGTGAGAAGCTTGCAAGGTGACAGATATTTCATGTTGTTGATTGATGACTATTCTAGAATGATGTGGGTAACCTTTCTAAGGGAGAAATTAGAAGCAATGGAGAAATTAAATATATTCAAAGCTAAGGTAGAGACAGAGACATGATTAAAGTTGAAATGTCTGAGATCTGATAGAGGAGGACAATTATCTGGTGAGTTTGATTCATTTTGTGAAATGCATGGAATTAGAAGACAATTATTTGCTCCTAGATCCCCTCAGCAGAATGGAGTTGTTGAAAGGAAGAACATAACTATTTTGGATGCTGCTAGGACTATGTTGATTGAAGGGAATGTTCTGCAAACCTTTTAGAGAGAATTTGTTAGCACTGCAATATACACATTCAATCGGGTACATATAAAAGGTGATTCCGGTAAGACTCTTTACGAGTTATGGTTTGGTCATGTTCCTACAGTTAGATGTTTCAAATTTTTTGGAAGCAAATGTTATATCAAAAGAGATGAGGATATAGGAAATTTTGATGCAAGATCTGACGAAGAAATCTTCTTGGATTATTCTACTAAGAGCAAGGCCTATCAGTGTTACAATAAGAGGCTGATAAAGATAATGGAAAGTGAAAATGTGAAGGTTGATGAATGTCATGGAAAGCAGATTAGAGCATGCGGATATGAGTTTGATGGTCAGGATGTTATTTCAAAGCAAGTGTACACTGAGAGCCTAAAGAATAATGATCCAGTAGAGACAACTAATCTAGTTATTTTTGTTGCCAGTGAAGAAGTTCAAGAAATTGAGATTTTGAATAATCAGAAGACTCCAAGGTATGTGAGATTAAATCATTCAGAAAATCTAGTTATTGGTGATAAAAATAAAAGTGTGATGACTAGGAGAAGGATTGCTTTTGAAGAGATATGCTTGATTTCCAAGATTGAACCTAAAGATGTTATAGAAGCTTGTAAAGATGAAAATTGGATTAAATCTATGAAGAAGAGTTGAATCAGATTGAGAAGAACAATACATGGGAACTTGCTCCGAGACCAAAAGAAAAGAATGTGATTGGTACAAAATGGGTATTTAGAATTAAATTGAATGAAACCGGTGAAGTGGCTAGAAAAAAGCAAGCCTAGTATGTAAGGTATATTCACAAATGGAAGGAATTGATTATGAGAAGACTTTTTCTCTGGTAGCTATAATTGAAGCTATTAGATTATTTCTTGCATATGTTGCTCATAAGAATTTCAAGGTATATTAGATGGGTGTGAAGTTAGCCTTTTTGAATAGTGATTTGAAAGAGGAAGTCTACATTGAGCAACTAGATGGATTCTCATTATCAGATAAAGGAGATATGGTATGCAGATTGAAGAAAAAATTGTATGGACTTAAACAAGCCCCTAGAGCTTGGTATGCTAGGTTGGACAGGTATTTGACAAAGTTGGGATTCTGTAAAGGTACTGCTGATAGTAATTTATACTTTAAGGTTGATAATGTTAACATTTTGATTGTTGAAGGTTTTGTTGATGATATTATTTTTGGAGGAGATGATGATTTGAGTATGAGGTTTGTTAATGATGCAAAAAGAGTTTGAGATGTCTATGATAGGTGAGATGAAATTATTCTTAGGATTGCAGATTACATAGACTCACAAAAGAATTTTCATTTCTCAATCTAAGTATGTGAAGGAATTGTTGAAGAAGTTTGGGTTAGATGACTCCAAACTTGTTGGAACTCCTACGGTGAAAGGATGCAATTTGTCTAAGCATGATGAATCTTTGAAAGTTAATCAGACCTTGTATATATCTATGGTTAATGGACTTCTTTACTTGACTCAGAATAGACCAAATATTATGCATGTTGTTTGTCTTTGTGCAAAATTTCAAGATGATCCTAAAGAAAGTCATGTTACTGTTGTGAAGAGGATTTTCATATACTTGAAGGGGACAATTGACTATGGTTTGTGGTATCCAAAGAATGATGATTTCATGTTATGTTCTTATATTGATGTTGATTGGGTAGGTGATGTAGATGACCGAAAGAGTACCTCTCGTGGAGCATTATTTTGGGAAAGATGTTGGTTTCATGGATGAGTAAGAAGCAAGATCCTATTTCTTTATCTACTATAGAAGCTGAATACATTGTCATTGCTAGCAACTATACTCAAATAGTTTGGGTGAAGGAGATGTCGAAGGACATTAGAGTTTTTTGTGATGAGCCTACTATTATATATTTTGATAATTCAAGTGCTATTAATATTTCCAAGAATCTAATACTGCATTCTAAAACAAATCATATATCAATCAAGTATCATTTCTTGAGGGAGAAAGTTAGTAAGGAAGAAGTCAATTTGGAGTATGTATCTACAAAAGATTGAATTGTAGATATCTTCACCAAGCCTTTGCCTGCAGATAAATTTGTATATCTAAGAGATAAGTTAAGGGTCTTTGCCCCTCTTGATGAGAACTAGATGCATTAAGATGCATCAATCCGGAGGACTTCATAGTCTTATATTCTTAACTAGACCGATGAGCAGGTGCTTCTACTCAACCAGAGTAGTCAGTGTATGGTTTAAATGTTTAGATTTGTGAGTTTATCCTACGAGGGAGAGATTGTCCTTCTTAGAGGAAGAGATGCATGATCTGTATGTGTCTTTGGCATTTCTATCAAAGGGGGAGAGAAGCATGTGAAAAACATCCTTATCTTGGAAGCTTTATATGCATGATCTAAGGGGGAGATTGTTGTTGTTGATTTCTTCCTTTGCATTGATTGTTTTTCATATTCATATGTTGTCATCGACAATGCCAAAGGGGGAGATTGTTGGACATTGGAGCTGCTAGGATATGTTGTTGTCATTGATGTCAACATTTTCCTATGTTCCAATATTGTAGAGTGTTGGTTTGATTGTTTTAGTTGGTATGTTATAGATGAGCTTGTGCAAATTTGTGATTTCAGTAATCAAGTATCTATACTTGATTTAGTAATGGTTTCATGATTCTATGAGGTGATTTGATCGAGTTATGGATTCTAGTATAAGGATTGGTTTTTTAGTGTTCAGTATTGTAGTGTTTTATCCATTATGCTCCAAAATTATTATATCTTCGGTTGAGGATTTGGGAGAGTGTTTGGGATGTTCATGTGTATCTTCAATTCAGATGGTTCTTGATTTGGTGCTCTACAAGTTATCTTTCTAGTCCTAGCTGTTATTATTGAGTTTTCTTGAGTGTTAGCATGTTGAACGATGAAGATTTGATTGTGGTGTTGGTGCATCTATTGTAGATGGTTCTAACATGCTTGTTGGTGTTTCCTAATCATATCCTATTTTTTTTCATGGTCCACATTTGATTATTGTGCACGTTATTAAGGATCTTATGGGTCTAGTGATGATCTTCATGTTATGCAACATTTTTGGTGGTGTAACGTGTTGCGGATGATCTTGGAAATTTTTTTGGTGGTGTTGCATGTTCAAGGATTTGATTTGGGTCCATGATATGTCATAATGGCATTGTATTGGTCCAATGGTTGATCTATGTATCATGTGATGTTATTTTGTAATTAGGTCTTAAGGGTTGAGCACACCTTGTAGTCAAGGTTGATGATTTGTATAAATAGGTGTTATATTCAATTAATTGGGATATAGGTGTTGTGTCTACATTATCAGAGAGTGGTGTATGTGCGAACAAGTGAATTCATCTTTCCATGAGAAGTGTAGAGCAGAGACTGTTGCATGGCAGACTAATGTTCTTAACTAGAAATATTATCAGGCATTTGGAGATGCTATTCTTTCAGTTAATGTCATCTAGATTGTTGTCTGATCTTTGTAAGGTAGTGAGCCTTCCTCAGGGTTGCAGCCCTTCTTATTTTGAGTAGTGAGCTCTACGCAATAAGCTTGAATTAATGTGCATTCCCCATTGTAATATTTACACATACTACTGTAGAGTGTCATCTTATTGTCGGTAGGTTCCCACCATGGTTTTTCCCTTAACTGGGCTTTCCACATCAAAATATTGGTGTTATGTGTATTTCTTTAATTATTCTTATCTTTGTTCTTACTGCAATTGATTTGATAAGAAGTTGTGCTTAAATTGTTTAATTTGGTGAAAACTGATTCACCCCCCAATCTCAGTTTTCCTTCATTGTTGTTGCCAACAGTATAATCATTATCCTCAATTGTAGCTAGAAAGAAGCAAAAAGTGTCATTACATCATCAATAATGTCTTTGTGTTTGCCATAATTAGGTCTTTGGAAGGAGATTTAAGTAAGAGAATATCACCAGAGGATACAAAGAAGATACTTGGATTTGGAGGTTACTTCATTTAGTTCAGAACTCTTACTTACATTCAAGTTGGAGGGTGTACAATTTCTCCACATAAATTGCCTCGATATCCATGTGATAGGTTAGTTGTTTTAGACCTGTGTATGCAAATTGTAGATGCACACAAGTTGGTAGTGAGTAAGCATAAGCCATGTTCTCAATTGCCTATGAGTAGAAACACACTCATGTTTAGAAAGGAAAGTTGTTAAGAATGTAGAGGTAGAGATGCTTGAATTATCATTAAACAATTTCATATATAACATATCAAATTTTATTATGTTGGAAAATTCAAAAAGGTAATGGGCTCACAATTCAGAGATGTGTCAGATAATGAAGACCATTGGGCCAATTGTGATGATGATCATGAGGTAAGAATGAAGGATTATCATAGATTGGATCTTGACTTAGCAATCAAAGAAGAGAATCTATGCATTTTAGATGAAGTGAGAAAGAAGGATAGTGAGAACAAATTGCAACCACTATATAATGAGAAGAGATTTTTTTCTATTTCTATTCACAATGTGGACCCAAACTACCTTGAGCTATAGGATGTGAAGGAAATGGCAAGACATGTTAGATATTGGAAAAATGAATGGATAAGTCATCCTTATGATAAAGTAGATTTGTTTTTATTTATTCATTGTTGCAAATCTTATCCTCAAAATATCCCAAAAAGAGGTTTCCAGTGCTCAATACATAGAATTTCATAGTTTTGATTTTTTAAGTGTTGACACCAACAGGCCCCCTTATATTCAATCACACTTGTTCCTACTGATCTATCCTTCACAACTAAGACCTATCCTTCTAGAACCATGGATTGGAGTTTGAAGAGAGGATATCTCTTTACAAATCTTTTATCGGTGTTTGTGCTAACACCACAGTCAGCAACCACTATGTTTATCCTTCAGTGAGGTTGTTCTTATTGGATTTACCTTCATTATATTATATTCTATGTGACATTTATGTGCATGTGGTAGTGAAAATATGGGATGTTGTCATAGTATATGTGGTGTTGTGGTTATTTTTTCAAAAAATCAATAAATTTATTCCATTAGATTTTTCCTTGGGTTCATCAAATAGGCTATTAAACATTACATGTTGAGTATTGTACTATGTTCATTCTAATCATAAACCTACACTATTTGTATAACACAAATATTTTTATTCTAATGTTTCTTACAAATATTTTTTAAGCATTATTTTATTAGTTTTGTGTAGATCTTTATCCTAGTTACCATTAGTAAAAGGAATATAAAATCATTTGATGATTTATTCTAAAATCGGTTTAATCATGAGAACCATTCTCATCATCAGTGGTAATTTTAGAAGGAACAAAACACAAGCACCATACCTTAAAGGAATCTAGCAGAAACAAAATTTTCAAAAGGGATATTCAAGAACAATCACCAAATTTTAAAGGATCATGCATCATTGTATAAGGGGATTTTAACTGTCATTTTGAAAACAATTATTCAATAAAGGATCTAGATCTATTTATATTTTAGAGATCTATTGGTCATTTTATGTTTTTTAAGATTAAATTTGATGATACCTCTTACAGTAATTTGGAAAATTTTAGGGTAAGTAATGTTGTAAGTTATCATCATGGTAACTTTAAAAAAAATTATAGGAAGGCACTAAAAATAAGGCAAAACTAATGGTTATCTATTGACAAGTGTTGTCATTGATGACTTGTTTTTTCATTGATGTCAACCCTTAGTTTGTGTGCAGATGATCTTGATGTTGTTAGATTGTGATTATTAGAATGAAGAGAGATTGTTGGCTCAGTGTTGAGGAATATATTGGATATTGTTGTTAGTATTGTTGAATATCCAGGAAACTGAGAGGGGGTGGGGGTGAATCAGTTGATAATTAAAATATTCTTTCAAACTTTATTCATAGATATGGAACACATAGAAAAATTAATCAAGACAAATAAAACATGAAAGCATAAATCAGACACAAAGAACACCAGAATTTATGTGGAAAACCCAAGAAGGGAAAAACCACAAAGAATGCTATTTCTCAATATAAAAACACCAGTTAAGGTGATTTTTACAAAGGATGGATCACTACCAAGAATGCTCACTGTAGGAAGGCTCACTACCCAAAAAGGCTCACTGTCAAAGAAAGAAAGATAGAAAAGAAAATCCACCACTAAAACACATTTTGCATTGTGAAAACTGCTTCCAATAACTATCTGCAACACACTTCACAACAACAAATAGATTCTTTCAATATCGTATATCTTCAATACAATTATCCATTCACAAAAATTCCACACTAAGTCATCCATATCATACACATACAAATATTGTCAAGACAGAGATCTAAAATAGGTCAATAGTAAACATTTTGGTGGTGGGAAGGAATGAGAAGTAGACCACATCACAATGTTCCTCATTGGACATATCAACACGTTACATATATTACCAATGTCGGACCTAAAATAAAATTATTGTTACACACCCTTGACTTCTGGATCAAGTCGGACCCAAAAATAGCACTGAGTAACATCAGCAACACATCTTCTAAGAAGCCACGTCTTCAGGGAAATCACCAAAAGACCAACAACATCTCATACATACCAATCTTCCATTGCTGCTCAATATATCATATTCAGACCTAATGGGACCACAAGATTTAACATCGATGACAACATATAACATAATGATAATAATCTCCCCCTTTGTCATTGATGGCAACATTCATCAAGACAATAAGAATATCAACACACATCATACTTTGTCTCCCCTTTGACAATGATGGCAAAGGCAGAAAAAACTCCCCCTATGAAACTCACTCCTTCTCTCCCTAAGAGGAAGCAACCAAGCATCAATCCAGAAAAGAATATGCAGGTTTCTCACTAGACCAATGCACATCCAAATGCACATTAGTTCAAACTGGAAAGGGGTAATACCCCTAACTTCTACTGGAGATACTCAAAAGTATCTTTACACAATGCCTTAGCGAAGATATCTACAATTTGTTCTTTTGTAGGCGCATATTCAAGTCTTCCTTCATTATACAACACTTTTCCCCTCAAGAAGTAGTACTGAATAGATATGTGCTTTTCTATGGAATGATGTATCAAATTATTTGAAATATTTATTGCATTGGTATTGCCACACATGATTGAGATAGGGTCATCAAACTTTACACCAATTTCCTTTAGAGTCTGCTTCATCCATAAAATCTACGTGTAACATGAAGATTCTACAATGTATTCTACTTCTTACTCGACCAAGCAACTAACTAGGAGCTAGGAAAGAATGCTCCTCCACTTGTACTTTTCCTTTCATCAACACTTTCAACCCAGTATACATCTGTATAATCTGTCAAGGTAAAGTCTAATTTCCTGAGATTTTACAAACCAAACTTTTATGTGGCTTTCAGATATCTAAATTTTTGGCAATATGCTAGATTTGGTTAAGTGTTGTCATTGATGTCAACACTATATCCTGGTTGGATATGGTTCTGCTATCTCGGTTTGTCTTGGTGTTTATCTTGGTTTTGGCTTCAATTATGATCCAATATGATTAGATCCTTGGATGCGGTTTTGGATGCTTATTCTAGATGGTTATATGGTTTCCATATTCTATTGGTTCATGTTTTGGTGCTCGGGTAACTATCACTTATGTTCTTGGTTGGTATTTCCTAGAATTGGTTAGCTTTACTAGTGAGTGATATTTAATGTTTTGATCAAATGATTTTGGTCTAGCTTATGGAATCAATTTCTATCATGTTTAAGGTGCTTCTTGATCGTATTTTGAGTGTCTAGTGACTTTGCATTGGTTGGTGTGCTGTTATGGTGGTCCTATTTGGATCCGATTAGACTTTTTGTGTTACTTCACTGAGGGTTTCTATCGGTTGGTGAAACGTGCTGGATTTTGGTCTAAACAAAATTTTCATTGGATATTTGAATTAGGTCCATGCTATGTAATGTAAATCATAATATTGGTCTGATGATACCGTGTAATGTAATTTTTGTTATTATGGATTTTTGGGTTGAGGGTTTAGCTGACCTTATCATAAGGTTGATGATCTATTTTTATAGGTCGCTTATTCATGTAATTTTGATATCGATGAGAGGTGTGGGATTGATGGTTATGTCTACATAATTAGAGGAAGGTTTATGTGCAAACAAGTGATATATCATTTGGCAGAAGGTTTTGGTATTGTAGGGAAGACATTTGTGCTTAACCGGAACTATATCAAGCATTTGGAGATGCTACTTTCACAGTTCATTGATGGTAACATCCATCAAGACAATAAGCATATAAACACACATCATAATTTGTCTCCCCTTTGACAACAATGACAAAGGCAGGAAAAACTCCCCCTAAGAGGAAGCAATCAAGCATCAGTCCAGAAAAGAATATGCAGGCCGCTCACTGGACCAATGCACATTAGTTCAAACTAGAAAGGGGTAATACCCCTACCTTCTACTGGAGATACTCAAAAGTATATTTACACAATTCCTTAGTGAAGATATCTGCAATCTATTCTTTTGTAGGCACATATTCAAGTCTTACTTCATTATCCAACACTTTTTCCCTCAACAAGTAGTACCGAATAGATATGTGCTTTATTCTAGAATGATGTATCAAATTATTTAAAATATTTATTGCACTGGTATTGTCACACATGATTGAGATAGGGCGATCAAAATTTACACCAATGTCCTTTAGAGTCTACTTCATTCATAAAATCTATGTGTAACATGAAGATGCTGCAATGTATTCTACTTCTTACTCAAACAAGCAACTAACTAGGAGCTAGGAAAGAACGCTCCTCCACTTGTACTTTTCCTTTCATTAGCACTTTCAGCCCAATATGCATCTGTATAAGCTATCAAGGTAAAATCTAAGTTCTTAGGATACCACAAACCAAACTTTTCTATGGCTTTCAAATATCTGAATATCCTTTTTACTACCACAACATGTGATTCTTTTGGCTCTTATTGAAATCTGGTCACCAACCAAATTGCATACATGATATCTGGTCTGGTGGCGGTTAGATATAACAGTCCTCTAATCATTGACTTGTACTAAATTGCATCTACCTTAGGAGATTTATCATCTTTTGATAACTTGCATCTATAGGTCATAGGTGTAGACACCAGTTTGGAGTTCTCCAACCCAAACTTCTTTAACAACTCTTTGATGTACATAGATTGAGATATGAAAATTTATTTATCATTCTGATTAACTTGCAAACCAATGAAGAAATTTAAGAAATGAAAATTCATTTATCATTCTGATTAACCTGCAAACCAAGGAAGAATTTTAACTCGCCAATCATGGACATCTCAAACTTCTTATGCCTCTCATCAGCAAAACTTCTGCACATAGCTTCATTTCCTCCAAAGATTATACCATCAACATATACTAAAACAATTAGGATTTTACTTGAATCAGTCTTGAAATATAAATTGTTGTCAGCCAAACCTTTTTGAAATCCTTGATCATCTAGGTACTTGTGTAGCCTTCCATACCAAGGTCTAGGGGCTTGTTTTAGTCCATATAGAGCCTTCTTCAATCTATAAACAATGTTTGGATCATCTTTCAACCTGAAACCATCTGGTTATTCAATATAGACATCTTTCAATTCTCCATTCAAGAATGTTGATTTCACATCCATATGATAAGCCTTGATATCCTTAAATGCTAAAAATGCCAAGAACATCCTAATTGCCTCCATCCAAGCAAATAGGGAATAAGTTTAATCAAAATCAATGCCTTCAATATGAGTATAACCTTTGTAAACCAACCTTGCTTTGTTTCTTACAACCTTTCCATCTTCATCTAGTTTATTCTAGAATATCCACTTAATTCCAATTACATTCTTGTCTTCCGATCTGTTAATAAATTCCCATGTCTGATTTTTATCAATCTGATCTAGCTCTTCTTTCATTGCCTCCATCCAATTTTCATCATTACAAGCTTCTACTATCTTTGGCTCTGTTTCAGATAGTAAACACAACAAGGCTTGTTCTTGAGCTGCTTTTCTTCTTGTGGTGATATATTTACCCTTATCTCCAATAATATGATCTTTTGAATGATTCTTCTGAACATATCTTGGGGTCTTGGATGTAGATGTCGGAGCATATTGATTATTCTTTTCTTCACTTATGATTTCCTCTTCCTTTTCCTTTTCACCAAACTCATTAGATTCATATCCTGCCAATATCTTTGAGTCTTTTGAAGTACTTTCATCAACTTTTACATTTGCACTGTCAACAATCTTATCCAGCCTCTTGTTGTAACATCGATATGCCTTGCTCTTTGTTGAATAGCCTAAGAATATGCCTTCATTTCGTCTACTATCGAATTTTCCAAGTTTATTTTCATCTCTCTAGATATAGCACTTGCTTCCAAATACTTTGAAATATTTCATTGTTAGAGTTCTACCATGCCAAATTTCATAGGATGTCTTCCCATATTTCTTTTGGTATAGATTTTTGTTAAGAGTGTACATTTTTGTGTGAATTTCCTCTCTCCAATAGATTATGCTCCTTTCATCATAGTCCTAGCTGCCTCTTGTATAGTTTGGTTCAATCTTTTTACTACACCATTCTATTGCGGTGTCCAGGGGGTAGATAACTGTATTCTAATGCCATGTTTCTCACAAAAATTTTTAAACTCATCATAAATAAATTCTCCTCCTCTATCAGATCTTAAACACTTGATTTTCCTATCAACTTCATTCTCATCTTTTTTCCTTGAATATCTTGAATTTCTCAAATGCCTCAGACTTCTCTCTTACAAATGCAACCCAATTCATTACAGAATAATCATCAATCAATAACATGAAATACCTTTTCACCTTGCAAGCTCCTTGTTCAGGTCAAACTACATAGATTCGTGTCTACCAAATCTAGTAATTTGGTGGATGAATACTCTTTTCCTTTAAATGTGCTCTTTGTCTTCTTTCCTACTTGACATTCCTTGTAGATGTTGTTATCCGGTTTGGTCAATCTTGGTAAATATCTCACTGCGTTCCTTGAACTAATCTGTACAAGGTTATGAAAGTTGATATGACACATCCTTTGATTCCATATCCATTAGTCATCAAGTTGAGATTACAAATAGTGCCTTGTAGCTCCTTCCAACTAATACAAATTTCCATTTGTCCTTCTTCTAGCAATAATAACTATTCTAGACTCCTTCTAGATCTCACATCCATTATCCTGAAAAACAACATTTATATCCATTTTCACACATCTATCCAACACTCAGAATATTATGATATAAACCCTTCACATATCAGACATTGTCAATTTTATGCTTTCCATCAAAAGTAATTGAACCAATCCCAATAATTTGTATTGTTTGGTCATCTCTGAACCTAACAGAACCTCCATCATATTTTTCAATTTTTATAAACTTACTCTTGTTGGTAAGAGACATTGTTTCGGTGAAGATTGATGATGTTTGATGCATGATATTACTTAGGGGTTGTCATTGATGACAAATGAGCCTAGTAATCCTATTCGGTATATGGAGATTGGAATTACCAGAAGTCTTAAGTAAGTTTGGTTATTCATGAAGCATAAGTCTGGTCGGTGGAACACAGTGTATAGATTTGGTAAGAATTATTTATTTTCAGTGACTAAGTTCTTGATTGGAATAGTTTATTGGATGTGTGAGGTAGTTTATCATGCAATTCTACCCTCTAGTGTTGATTCTAGTGCAAGTTTCTTAGTTTGGTATCTGGTAATGAAGGAAGAACAAAGTTCTCATTATGCTTGATGGCACAATGTGGTCCAGATTATTTAGGGTGATTTTGGTGGATGTTGATGAGTTTTAGGTAATTGGGCCAACTTATGGGAATCTTTTTATCACATGTTTTAGGTTTGATATATGGATTTGTGATGGTTTGAGCTGACATGAGACTATGTTTCATATTTTGCAGTTTTGTGAAGCAGACTCGAAGGAGACCTATTCTGGTAGTGCAGATATATAAGATCGAGTTGGATGATGATTTTGTATAGAGAATGTGTGAGAGAAATCATTTTGGGTGTAAGTGAGCATAGTTTCACGTGCGCATCTTGATTTTTGGTTATCCGGTACTTGGTAGCAGAACAAAACAGAGAAGTTTCTCAGAGCAGTGGTAGTGGCTCATCTTGAGATTAACCGGAACTCATTCCTAAAATTTGTAGATTTTATACTCTAGTTCAAACATTGTATATTCTTATATATCACATTTGTAGGACACTGAGTCCTTCAAGGTTTTAGCCCTGTTTTGTAATTGAGCAGTGAGCTCTAGGCAGTGAGATTGAATGCAAGTACATTTCACTTTTGTAATATTGTTTTATTATTGGCCATAGTATAATAATATTATGGGTACTCAATCCCACCGTGGTTTTTCCCTTTCTGGGCTTCCATGTAAAAGTTCTAATGTTATGGTTGTGTGGTTATTTTCTTTGTGTTTCTACATTATAACTTTTATTCTTTACATCTGGTGGTTAAAGAATCAGTTTAATAGACTAGTAAATTGCAGAACATTGATTCACCCCCCCTCTCAATGTTCATTGATTCCAACAATTGGTATTAGAGACTAGTTCCTCCGAGGAAGCATAACAGCTTGAGGAAGATTCGGAAGATTGAATCAATGGACTTTGGTTTATAGAGATAGCTTAGTGTGGCACTTGAAGATCTTGATGCAGCAAGAAAAGAAACCTGAATGCAGCTAAATATTTCATTGATACACTAAAATATCAAGTGAGAACTTCTAGAGAAAAGAGAAAGGAGATGCTGGACAAGTTGAAGGAGAAAGAAGAACAAAGCATTGATAATCAAGTTCTACAAGACAAGATAGATGAATGTGAGAAGTTGGCTAGGGAGAATGCAGTTTTGAAGAATGAGATGCAATCTATTGTCATGAAGCTGAAAAAAGGAGATAGAAGATCGAAAAAATAATGAAGAAACACTAACTCAGTCACTAAAGGACAAATGTGATGAATGTTGTAGATTGACATATGAGAATGATCAATTAAGGCTTGAACTAGTGCAAACAAAGAATTATGGGCAAGAACTTGAAAGACAAATCATTCTGAGAGATGAGCTGACTACTGCTAATGGGTACAAATAAAAATTCAAAGATCATTCAGCCTGATTGGATGAGATGCTGGAAATTCAAAGACATGGGAAAGACATGCGAGGACTTGGATTCGAGAAAGGATAATCCTTTGGTTCTGGTCAAAGAAATCATCAACAAAAGAACAAGAAACCTCCGACAAGACAATCTAATGCCTATAAAGTCAATGGTAAATGTTTTGCTTGTGGTAAATTTGGTCATATGGAAAATCAATATAGAAGTAGGATGAATAATGGAATGATGAATAAACTGATGAATAATGGTCCCACCTTTACCAGTCAATGTTTCATATGCAACAACTTTGGTCATAAATCAAACATGTGCATAACAGTGATAAATGACTTTCAGAATAAGAGATGCTATGCTTGTGGGATGTTTGGACATATATCTAACCAATGCAAGGTGAGATCAAATCAGATGAACTTTAGACATATGCAAAGAAGAGTTGTTTGTCATGCATGTAACAAACTTGGTCATATCGCAAGATATTGCAGAAGAAGGAATGCTCTGGTAAACAAGAATAAACTAGATGAAAAGGGCAAAGATAAGGTAGAAGAGATTAGAGATCAACATAAGAAGATGTGGGTGAAAAAGGAAGATTCAAATGTGCAAAATGGCTCCACATGTGAATCCGGTGCTAGAACCTCATCTGGTAACTAGGTCATTTTATCCTTAAGGGGCAGATTATCATGTATATCCTTAGAACCCACTTGCAGAGATCTGTAATCGGTCAAGGATGGTTGCAGATGATGGCAATAGTTATGCAATTGATAACCGAAATATTTTATGGCGGTCTGATAATCTGGTGAATGAAATGATGAAAACTAATGTATCTAGAAGACTTTTGGGTTGTCCATTTATTACAACTCAAAATTAGGTTAAAAAGAGCATTTCAGTCATTCATTTTTATATTGTGAACAAAAAGTAAGAGAAGAAGAGAAAGGCGAATAATTTTGAGCTGTGATAATCGAGCTAGAGGCGATCACACAAAGATTTCTAGCATTCGGTTGAGATAAAAACATGTATTTATACATTTGCATGCAATATTTTTGTACCCTAAATTTGATATGGCATCTGCATCTGGTATTGCGACTCCTTTGGTGGTGTAAACTTTTGAGAGAGAAAGGCCTGTATTCAAGAAGCATCTATTTAAATCTGTTGAAGATGATCCAGAAGGAGCATTTTCTTCAATCCTGTATGGTGCTTTACAATGAGGATATTAGGGCTTATATCCACTATAGCATCAAAGCATTGGGTAATGTGGTTATGCTATCACTCTACAACAAGCATATGTTAGATAGTTTGGGAAATCTGAATCCTGAATTCAAGGCACTTTAGGATAAGGGTTTTGTACAATTTATTCATTTTTTGGTGCTCAATGAAGAAGAATGCATCCAGTATATTTTGAGAAGATTTGACGATGAATTCATATGGCTAGATCAACCTCACAAGATAACCAAGCAAGACATTCAAGTAGTTACTTGTTTGAATGCAACTGGTGAGATCCCCAATTTGAGGAAAGTTCAGAATACTACTGTGATAGCCATCACTAGTTCCCAATATGACAACCAGTCAATCAAAATCAATGACATTGTAGAGCATGATGTCAAATTCACTTCAATGGTGACAAGATATAAGCTGTACTAGTGTAGCAGACAAAACTTGGTCTCTGATACTGCCATTTCATGACATACCAAATGCTAAAGGTGTTGGTATTATGGATATGTTGCATTAGTTTTTTCATTGATGTCAACACTTATCAACACTTATCCTTCTGGAGATCTTTGGTTATGTTCACCAGCAAGACTCAATGACTTATGCACAGTCACTGGTATCTGGTTCACCGATAGGTTATATTGTTCACCGACACTGAGGATGACTTGTTATCATCTGGAGATCACTTGGTTATGTCGAAGACATGGTTTGGACACTTGGTTTTGGAGATTTGGTTATTGGTCTAATCGATTTAACATATTTATTGTTACCAGAAAATGGGTCTAGGTTATGGACCAGCAAGCGATATCTATTCCAGATCAGCATGACACATTATGAAGATGGTTTAATCAATTAATATTGTTGTTGAGCCAACATGATGCATTGCAACTTGAATTACTTGTAATAGATTTTATTATATTACTCTTAGTAAGACGACCTACACATTTGGTCTTAGGTTTTGGTATATATGTAAGATCTCAACTGTGAGATTGATATAGGAGAATAAATAAGGTAATATAAGGTTGTGCTACTCGGTATATGCAAATATAAGCAGAGATACTCACACAGACATCATTTGAAGATTCAAGGAAGGTTTGAAGAAGGCAATCAGAGCTTAACAGGTACTAAATCTAGCATTGGAGATGCTACTTTGAGTAGTACATTATCATTGGATTTAATCATCCAATTGTAGTCAGTGTGATTCTCATTTTGTGATTGAGCGGTGAGCTCTAGGCAGCTGGCCTATCTGCATGTGAAGACCCCATTTGTATACACATACTATCTGCAGTAGTATCATTTGATTGTGGGTAAGGTTTCCTACCGTGGTTTTTCTCCTTACATGGTTTCCACGTACAAATATTTGTGTTATGTGTTGTGGATATTGTTTCTCTTTCTGTTTCATGCATTAAGTTTCACCGTACCTATTATTAACTGTTAATTAGTTTACCGACATTAAGTTTGGTTTACCGGTATTAAGTATCAAGTTTGGTTAAAGTATATTTGGGTTGAAATTAATAGACAACTGATTCACCCCCCCCCCCTCTCAGTTGCCTCCGAGTCCTAACAATTGGTATCAGAGATTAGTCCTCCTTTTTTTTTGCAGAAGTTTAACAACTTGAGGAGATTCTATGGAAACTAACTATTTCAGGAAGGACAGTAATGGGGACTCATCTAAATTGCATTGGAAAAGACATATGGGATGTTACACAGAAAGGTTATGTTGGTCCTACACCGAATCAACCTAATCCACCTACATTGTGTAAGGATCAAGAGAATGATTGTAAATTTTGATTGCATTGTGAAGATTGGTTCATCTAAGGCAGTAAGGGATCTACCTAAGATTGTAAAACCTCATAATCCGATATGTAACGAATGTCAAATGGGAAAGAAAGTAAGAACTTTTAAGAGTATTTCTGAGAAAACCAATGATGTTCTTGATTTAATTCATACTGACTTATGTGGTCCGGAAAGAACAAGAAGTCTATAGGGAGATAGATACTTTATGCTAATCATTGATGATTATTCTAGAATGTGTTGTGTTACTTTTCTTAGGGAGAAATCAGAAGCTTTTGGGAAATTCAAATTATTAAAGGCATTTGTAGAGAATGAAACCAACAAGAAAATCAAATGTTTAAGATCAGATCAAGGAGGTGAATTTACATCTAAGGAGTTCAAAATATTTTGTGAAGTGAATGGAATAAGAAGACAACTATCAGCACCTCAGACACCTCAGCAAAATGGAGTTGTGGAAAGGAAGAATAGAACTATTCTAGATGTAGCTAGAAGCCTGATATCAGAAGCAAATATACCTCATGTGTATTGGAGAGAAGCAGTGAATACAGCGGTTTACACTTTCAATAGAGTTCACATCAAAGGTGAAACCAGTAAGACACCCTATGAAATATGATTTGGTAATATTCCTACTCTTAAGTACTTCAGAATATTTGGAAGCAAATGTTACATTAGGAGAGATGAGTATATTGGTAAATTTGATCCTAGAAGTGATGAAGGGATATTTCTTGGTTATTCATCTAAAAGCAAAGCATATAGATGTTTTAATAAGAGATTGCAAAAAATCATTGAGAGTGCAAATGTGAAGATTGATGAACATTTAAGAAGAAATTTAAGGTCTATGGATTCTGAATCAACAGTTGAGATAATCACAAATGAACCTATACCGAGTGCACCAGTACAAAATGTTGATCTAGTCACACCGACATCATTAGAGAATTCCACAATGACTGAAGAACAATAGCAAGTGGACACACCCAGGTATGTAAGATTGAATCACTCTAAAAGTCAGATAAATGGGAATAAGTATCAAGGAGTTATGACAAGAGGAAGACTGGCAAATGATGAGGTATGTTTAATTTCTCAAATTGAACCAACATCTGTTATTGAGGTATGTGAAGATAAACATTGGATTAAGGCTATGGAAGATGAATTGGAACAAATTGAAAAGAACAACACATGGACATTGGTTCCCCGACCTAAAAATAAAAATGTAATTGGAACTAAATGGGTATTCAAAAATAAACTTAATGAAGATGGTAAGGTAATCAAAAACAAAGCAAGACTAGTGTGTAAGGGATATTCACAGAAAGGGGGAATTGATTTCAATGAAACCTTTGCACCGGTAGCTAGACTTGAGGCAGTCAGATTATTTCTTGCATTTGCAGCACACAAAAACTATAAAGTATATCAAATGGATGTTAAATGTGCATTTTTGAATGGTGATCTTGAAGAGGAAGTTTGCATTGAACAACCTAATGGATTTTCATTAACAAATGATAAAGATATGGTTTACAGGTTAAGGAAAGCTTTATATAGATTGAAGCAAGCTCCTAGAGCTTGGTATGCTAGATTGGACAAATATCTTATGAAATTTGGTTACACTAAAGGTAACGCTGACAACAACTTATACTTCAAAGTGACTAATGAAGACATTTTGGTTATTGAAGTTTTTGTTGATGACATCATTTTTGGAGGAGAAGATGGATTGTGTAAAGACTTTTCTGACAAGATGCAAGAAGAATTTGAGCATTTATGAATGGTGATCTTGAAGAGGAAGTTTGCATTGAACAACCTAATGGATTTTCATTAACAAATGATAAAGATATGGTTTGTAGGTTAAGGAAAGCTTTATATAGATTGAAGCAAGCTCCTAGAGCTTGGTATGCTAGATTGGACAAATATCTTATGAAAGCTGGTTACACTAAAGGTAATGCTGACAACAACTTATACTTCAAAGTGACTAATGAAGACATTATAGTTATTGAAGTTTTTGTTGATGACATCATTTTTGGATGAGAAGATGGATTGTGTAAAGACTTTTTTGATAAGATGCAGGAAGAATTTGAAATGTTTATGATTGGGGAAATAACATTCTTTTTAGGATTGCAGATTTCTTAGTCTAATAAAGGTATATTTCTATGTCAATCAAAATATTTGAAGGAATTACTGAAGAAATTTGGTATAGAAAACTCTAAACCAGTAAGTACTCATATGACTACATCTGATAAACTATCATTGAAAGATAATTCAGCTCCTGTTAATCCAACAAGATACAAATCTATGATTGGAGGTTTACTATATTTGACACAAACAAGACCTGATATAATGAATGCAATGTGTATTGTTTCAAGATTTCAAAATAATCCTAGAGAAAATCATGAATCAACAGTAAAAAGGATTTTCTGGTATTTACAAGGCACAACAAATCTTGGTTTATGGTATCCTATAGATGAAAATTTTGATTTATGTGCATACACCGATGCTAATTGGGCAGGAGATGTAGATGATAGAAAGAGCACCACCGATGGGGCATTCTTTCTTGGTAGCAGATTGATTTCATGGTTGAGCAAGAAATGGAGTTGTACATCATTATCAATAGCAGAATCAAAATATGTTGTAGCAGCAACCAATTGTACTCAAGTATTATGGATTAAACAAATGTTGAAGGACATAAAGGTAAAATGCAAAGAACTTATAATCATCTATTGTGGTTATTCAGCAGCAATTGATATATCTAAGAATCTGGTATTTCACTCTAAAAATAAACATGTTTCTATCAAATACAACTTTCTGAAAGAGAATATAGAAGCAAAAGAAGTAAGATTGGTTTATGTGAATATAAAGAGCCAATTATAGACATCTTTACTAAGGCTTTGCCTAAGGAAAATTTTGAATATCTCAGAGAGAATCTCGAGGTCATACCCTCACCGATAGAGACTTAGATAGTTGATTCTTGGCATCAAACCGACAGAATTTACAGAGAAACATTTTTTTGGCTTTGATGGAGGAGAGATACTTCTCAGGGGGAGTAGTTGGATAAGTTGGTATTCGTAATTGGTTCTATGAACTGGTTGTATCTAGTATTTGTATTGCTTTGGCATTTTATGTCAAAGGGGGAGAGATATCTATGGAAAAACACATTATCTTTTGGGGAGAGGTTATTCATTGGGGGAGAGATTGTTACTCTCTGCATTTGTATTTTTATTTCTTGTATTGATTTCTGGAGATTGTTGGTTTTTGGTTTTTGGCATTTTTGTTTTGGCACTTAGATGGTTTTTCCATCTTGTGTTGCCATCAATGCCAAAGGGGGAGATTGTTGGTATTATGGATAAGTTGCATTGGTTTTTTCATTGATGTCAACACTTATCAACACTTATCCTTCTGGAGATCTTTGGTTATGTTCACCGACAAGACTTAGTTACATGCATTGTCACCAGTATCTGGTTCACCGACAGGTTATATTGTTCACCGGCACTGAGATGACTTGTTATCATCTGGAGATCACTTGGTCATGTCGAAGACATGGTTTGGACACTTCGTTTTGGAGATTTGGTTATTGGTCTAATCGGTTTAACATATATTTTGTTACCGACAAGCATTATCTATTCCAGATCAACATGACACATTATGGAGATGGTTTAATCAATGAATATTTTTGTTGAGCTGACATGATGCATCGCATCTTGACTTACTTGTAATAGATTTTATTATATTATTCTTAGTAAGCCGACTTACACATTTGGTCTTAGGTTTTGGTATATATGTAAGATCTCAATTCTGAGATTGATATAGGAGAAGAGATAAGGTAATATAAGGTTGTGATACTTGTTATATGAGAATATAAGTAAAGCTACTCATGCAGACATCATTAGAAGATTCAAGGAAGGTTTGAAGAAGACAATCAGAGCTTAACTGATCCTGAATCTAGCATTGGAGATGCTACTTTGAGCAGTACATTATCATTGGATTTAATCATCCAACTGTAGTTAGTGTGACTCTCATTTTGTGATTGAGCATTGAGCTCTAGGCAGCTGGCCTATCTGCATGTGCAAACCCCATTTGTATACACATACTATCTGCAGTAGTATCATTCAATTATGGGCAAGGTTTTCCACCGTGGTTTTTCCCCTTATAGGGTTTCCACGTATAAATCTTTGTGTTATGTGTTGTGGATATTATTTCTCTTTTTGTTTCATGCATTAAGTTTCATTGGTACTGTTATTAACTATTAATTTGTTTATCGGCATTAAGTTTGGTTTACCAGTATTAAGTATCAAGTTTGGTTAAAGTATATTTGGGTTGAAATTAATAGACAACTAATTCACCCCCCTCTCAGTTGCCTCCGGATCCTTACAAAAGGAAGACAAAAGGTATGGTCTTTGTGCAGTAGTCCTCAATGAGTTAATGAGCAACTTGAAGAAGATAAAGAAATATAAGAAAGATGTCTTCAAGTTTGGATCCCTAATTGTCTATTTAGCACTTTACTTCATGAATTGTTGGCATAAGATGCTATTTAACTGAGGCTCTAGTGAATATTGATGATGTTTGGTGCATGAAATTTCATTATTGATAGCAACTCGGCCTATTGATCTTATCCGGAATGGAGTTTGGGATATTCGGATGTCTTGAGTAAGTATTGGTATAAGTCTATCAGTGATACTTAGTTGAACAGTCTTGGTGAGTATTTCTCATTTCTAGTGATGTGGTTTTGGTTTTAGTGATCTAAGTTAAGTTGATTGTGTAGCGTCCTAAAATTGCGACACTTGCAATTTTGACTGCATTTGGGTCTTCACGACGGCGGCGCAACGTTGAGCCTGAATGGAGACCTCGAAACCCGTTTACGACATCAAAAACTGCATATTTCTACACCTTGGCCTGATCCTTCCTTGCACCCTGCTATCCCGGGAGGTGGGACCATGGCGCCCAGTGCCCTGGTCCCTGGCCCTATTTTGGGCCCGGTCTCTTGTTGGGCATTGGGTCTTTAAGTTTGCAATTCGGAAAATAATGCTTCTAGGTCGGCCTAAGGTCAGGAAAATCAGTCTCTCAACCCTAATTGACAAGTATATAAACTACTTTTCCTCTCCTAGAAAGAGAGGAAGGAAGAAAATAAGCAAGAGCAAGGCGCGAAAGCGACATTCGAACATTCAAACATTCAAGCATTCAAGAATTCCTTCAAGCAATTGAGTATTCTAAGTCTCCATTCAAGGCTAAGTGTTGCATTCAAAGACAAGGATTCAACCATTGAAGAGGAGATCACTTACAACATACAAAATACAACATTCATTACACCTTCGCATGTAAGAATACAAACATTCTTACAACAAGGTATCAGTACTTGTTTACATTACAAACATTTACATTTACAACATTCTCATTTCTTGGTTAATTCCAAAACCCGGTTTGACCTAAAGGCAAACCCCTAATCCCTAACCCCCCAATCATCCTCTCTTTTCTGTGTGTAGGTTGCAGGTACGCAGCTATAATTGAAGATTTGGAATCCTTGTGCAGAGACGAACAGATCCCCCTTCGTTTCGTGGATTTTTCGGAGGACCGTGTGCACTCTGGGCGCCATCGTCCCGTCAAATTTTTCTCAAATTTGCAGAACAGCATCATCTCGACATTTTACTGCTAATTTCAGGTCCGCAGCTTCGTCCCATGTCCCTATCTCCATTTATAAGTGAATCTTTCTTACTTTACATGCATTCCTAGTTCAATCCTTCTATCTACATTCTTTACAAAAGAGGGTATCCTTGATGTCTTAACCCTTGAAACTCATTTAGAATCCAGTCTTGCATTGTGTGGGATTGGATCTTGTGGGTTTCAACCCCTCTTTTGAATGTAAAGTCTCTCCTAAGAGAAAACCATCAATCCTAGTGACCTCCTTTCTCTCTCCATGGAGTGGGGGAACACCTAGGGTTCGATTTTCCGCTTTACAGATTGATTATGAGAAGCAAATTATCACACAATCCTATCCTCCGGTGTTGTTTCTTAAGTATGTTAGAAGGTCCGGTAGAGCAGTAAAACAAGGTTATCTTCATTATTAGTGGTGTATTGTGTGGACCAAATTATTTGAAGTGATTTTGGTGGACGTTGGTAAGTTCAAGGTAATTGGATCGACTTATGAGAAGCGTGTGATCATATTTTTTGGATTCGGAATATGTTTTTGAGCCGACTTGAGGCTACATGTTTTATATTTTGATATTTTGAGAAGCCGACTTGTGGGAGATCAATTTTGTTGGTTTAGATATATAAGATTGACTTGGATAATGTTTTTGGGTGATGAGATTATGTGTGTGATTATTTTGGGAGCAATTAAGCACAGTTTCACATGTGCACCTTAAGCTTTGTTGATCCGGTAATTAGTAGCAGAGTAGAATAGAGCAATTTATCATAACAAGACAACAGATCAGTTTGTGCCTAACCAAAACTATCATTTGACATATTTACATGCTTTTCTTTAATTCATTACCTATTGTAATAATTTTGTATTAACTTGTAAGGTAGTGAGCCTTCATCCGGGTTGTAGCCCTTTTGTAATTGAGCAGTTAGCTCTAGGCAGTGTGCTTGAATACATGTGCATTCCCCTCATGTAATATTGTTCTACCACTAGCCATAGTATAATAATATGGTGGGTTCAAATCCCACCATGGTTTTTCAATTTCTAGGTTTCCACATAAAAATATTGGTGTTATGGTTATGTTCTTATTTGCTTTGTATTTCTGCATTTAAGTTTCTTACTTATACATCTGGTGGATAAAGAATCAAGTTAACAAATTTGATAACTTCAAAAAATTGATTCACCCCCCCTCTCAGTGTTCATTCATTCCAACAAATAGTATCAGAGCCTAGTTCCTCTGAGGAATCCTATGTTAGGGGTCCCACAGATACTGAGAGGGGGGGTGAATCAGTATCTAACCAGTGATTAGAATTTCCTAACTTAAAACATGCAGAACATAATATAACAGTGTATCGATATGTAAGAAATAATGCAATAAACAGAATCAAAAACATCCACATGAAAAGTACACCATAACACAATATTTTAACAAGGAAACCCGGTGTGGGAAAAACCTTGGTGGGATTTGTGACCCACAATATTCACTCACTGGCTAATAAGAGAATATTACTTACAATAGGGGCCTGCACATACAGGAAGACCAACTGCCTAGAGCTCACTGGTCAATGGGAAGTCTCACTGACTTACAATAAGGATTATACAAATCCAATATCGTGTACTGCTTTACAATAGCATCTTCAATGCTTGATTCAGTAGCGATTCCTGCTCTGTTCTTTACATATACCCCTTGACCTATATTTCACCCATTAGGTCTACCTAATATTTTCCTTAATGCTTCTACACCACGTATATAAATGTCTACAATGATCTCTTTTATATATAAGAGTCATTTTACAATTTGCCAAGTCGGCTTACAATAATAAACAAAATATTATATAACAAAAATCTTGTCGGCCTCTATGCCAGTCTACTTCCTTTCTTCTATGTCGGTGCCGATGTCCTGAGTGCCAGTGTGGAGTGTGATCTACTGATGCCAGTATAATGTCTTTGTTGGTGCCATAGGATTGCAAGGTTGCCATCAATGACAAAACCTTCAATCACATGCAATGTCTCATTGGAGTGTACATATACCAACAATCTCCCCCTTTAGCATTGATGGCAACACTCATGAGAAATTTCAAAAAGTATACAAAAATGTGTAGTCCAAAAAATATTAGCAAAAATGTGAGAGCTCCCCCTGAGCATATGATTCTTGTCCTATGATTTGAATTTTCTCATCCCACTACTCTCCCTTTGGCATCAATGACAAAGGTTGTCAAGATGTTAGTAGAGTTTGTGGTTTCAACCTTGTAGCTGGGTAGTTATAATTTGAAAAAGGTCTCCAAAAATCAAGTTTATACTATCCATAAACTTCTTACTATCCTTTATTGTTGTCTTTGTTCTCTTCACAGTGCCGATGAGATGCTGCAAATGCTTTGCCAGTGTTTTGCTTCCCTATATTAGTGCCTCAGAAATTTCCTTTTGCAGAGATGCTAGATGGTCTAATCTTGGACTTAGTTTAGATCTCAAATGTTTTTCCTTACTTATTATTCTTTCTTTCTCTCTTTCCAATTTGAGTAGTTCTTCCTCAAAATTTGTTATCTTCTCTTCAAAAATTGATAGTGTATCAGGTGAGTTGACAAAATTATCTGCAAGTTTATTGATCTCATCCTGTACCTTGCTCATTTTCTTGTCAATATCTAAAGTCAAAAAGTTTGTTTTATAGGTATCTTTATACAGATTTTTGTATTCTTTCAACAAATTACATAGTTCCGATAGAAGTGTGTCAAAATCTCTATTACACTTCTTTATTTGCTCATCAAAGAATTTTGTTTTTCAATTTCTACCTTATCCTTCACTGAATCTTCCTTTATTTTCTCAATGTTTTCTGAGATATATTTACATAGTGTATCCAATTGTCCTAAAGAATCTTTGTTATCTATATTACAATTGGGAGCAATTACCTTCAAAATTGGTATGGAATCATCAATTGCTTTGTAAGCTTGTGAGCTGCAGTCGGTTATTTTCTTGATAGAATCTAATAGCACCTCAGACACATTTGTTGATTTATATCCTGATGATGTTCCAACAATCTGAGTACCGGTGGAAGTAACCAAGCTTGTATTGACCTCTGGTAGGTCTATTTGTGTCTGCATTTCTTTAAGCACTGGTTTTCGTACTTCACTAGTTGTCGGTGGCACTGTTTCCTTATGTACCTATTCCGGTTGTTGTTGTTTTGGAGCCTTTAGCTCTATTTGTTTCTCAGTATGTTGCATTGCCTCAATCTTTGTCTCAGTCTCTACCTTTTGCTCTTTATTTTCTGTCAATTTATCAGTTTCCCCTGCTACCAGAGGCTCACTAGCCATATCTGACTTAACAGTTGTATCTTTGTCTACTACTATGTTGATTTTCTAAGTATCAACATTCACAGTATATAGGACTTCAGGATTAGGATTATTATCCTCTACATCCATACTCTCAGCTGTCGGTTGATCTTCAATAGTTGTTGATTTTACCAGTGGATTATTTAAAGAAGGTGGGGGTAAGTTGTCTCTAACCTTGATACTTGGTGGTCCACCAACTTTACCTTTCCCCTTGTCTCTATCTTTCTGATAAACTTTTATGGGTTTAGGGTTCCTGTACTCTTCTTGTTTTTCTTTCTCAACCAGGAATATATCCCATCCATCTTCTGTTTCCTCTGACACTTCATTAACTCTTCCATTAGTGAAATATGTCGGTGTGCAGTAGAGAATACTGACCGGTTGGCCTTTACAATCAGATCATCAATTTCTTGTGGAGAATTTACCGAATATATAGCAAGTAACTTCTCAATTTTTATTTTCTTATCCAATTCTATCACTGCCTATCTTCTTGCCTTTAGTCTTTTGAATAATTCATCTAGAATTTCATTGACTACTTCCATCAAAAATTTCTTGTACATATCCATGTGCAATATAACACTATTTTCAACTTGTTCTTTTTCATCAGCTGTTAGAGTGTCATATATTTTCTCTATGTTCTTCAATTTACCTTCCTCTGTGATTTCATTTAGCAGTATATCAAGAGGGGCCAAGTCTTTGTTTGTCCTTTTCTTCTTCTTGGGTGTCAGTTTCTTCTTTGGTGTGGTCTTTCTAACCGGAGATCTCACTGCTTGTTGCTTTTGCCTTGTCCTCCTAGGTGAAGGTGTGGTTGCCGATGAGGGATCTCTTTTTCTTACAACTCTTTTGAAAGTTGCAGGCATGTCTTCCTGAATAAGTACCTACCAGTGATAGGTGAGTTTCAGGTTGTGGAGCTGCTAACTCATCCTCTGTTATGCCGGTTTTCTTCAATACATCTTCTTTGATGGCTTTTGCTTGTATGGACCCTTTCCTTACAACTGCCTCAACCTTTTTCACCCTTTTCTTTGATTGTATTTGGCTTTCAATGGTTTCAACACTACCAAATACTTCTTCTTTAGGTTCTCTAGGGGCTTCCAGAAGTTCTTTAGCATATGTTTCAACTATGTGATTATCTGTTTCATAGCCCATCTCGATTACCCAAACTGTCCTTAGGATGACCGCTTCCATCCAAATTTCATCTTTCTTGATGACAAAGCATATATCATCTTTGTACTTGTCTACAATCTTATGTGATAACCTTACTCTTTTCTTCATTTTGGCTTTTAATGCTTGGAAAAAGTCACTAATATTGTTTTCCTTGTTCTCACCCATGTTATTGAATAGTTCAGTCAATTGTTTTCCTACCGGTATGTCATATCCAAGTTCTTTGTAACCTATACCAGGAACCTGTTTTGTTATGTGTAGCATTAGGCATACTAACAAATTTCCAAATCTGAAAGTTCCTTTCTTGTCCTTCTTGATCTTTCCAAGGTTGCCAATTAATTCATCCTTTAACCACTCACATATGTCAATTTTTGCATTATCTGTGACCATGCCATAAGCACTCTTAATGCATAAGCTTGAAACTGAATTAAGTCTATTAGCATGAGTAGCTTTATATCCTAATATCATACTGATGAATCTCACATTGACATCTTTTACATCACTAACCCTTAGAGACCTCTTGTCAAATGTTGCACCAGTTAGGTTTATAACTAGGTCATTGGAAACCTTCTTGGTTTTATCTGGTCTTTTACTGATGGTCGGTAACCCTGTGATAACTTTCACAACTTCCTTGGTGATCTTATGGATTGCATCTAACCAGAAAAATTCTCCATGTACCCTGCTTAAAACTATCCTAATCACATCCTTTGGAAATTTAGGAATACTAAGGATCTTTGTAAATCCTAGGGTCTCAATGATCTTGTGTTCATCTTTTATATTGCCGATATTATCACATATCATGGTTTTATACATGGTTTTAATTTCCTCATCTCCTAACTCTTCAATGTTGCAGTGGATGTACATTCTGGGGTCTTCAGCATAAACAACTCCCTTAGGAATTTGAGAAAAAGCACCTAAGGTATCATCCTTCTTTGCTATCTTGGGAACTAACTGAAATACGGGCCTAGGTCTTTTTATTACTTCAACAACAGAAGGGTTTGCTATGTATTCAATTGTAGAGTGGATGCCATGATTAAATACATTTTACTGCCTTGGATGGATGATTGTTTGGAGTGTGCTTGCTTCTTGCTCGAAATGCCTTAGCATGGAGTCTCCCCGCTCTTCAAAAATTTGGAATCACGGTGAAATGAAATGGAGCCAAAACCTTAACTTTATAATGTCTCTTCACCATCTACCACATTAATTGCATGTCGATTAAGTATTCACTTAACATTGTTTGCCGGTAATAAGTAATTTCCAACTTCTAATCTCTAACTGAGGGAATAATAGCACATGTGTCATTAGATTGCTAAACCCTCAAGGAAATTTTCTTCAATTAGATGAAGAACTTCCTGCCAGTGGAGCACTGCTTTGTCCTTCCGGTGAAGCATCACTCTATCTTGCTGGTGAAGTATTGGTTGGTTCTACCGGTGGAGGAGTATTCCCAATATTTAGATCATCTTTCCTAATCCATTGTTTTGAGAATTCTTGCTTAACCTCTTCAACTTTTTATTTACCTTTCAAGCTAGAACTTTTGTTGTCTACCAGTGTTCCTTTACTTCCACAAAATTTAGCAATATGCCCAATCTTGTTACATGCATAACAAGTTACATTATTCTTCTGAATAGCTTTTCCATAACCTATGCCGGTTTGTGTTTTGCATTGATTAGATAAATATCCAAATCTTCCACAAACATAACATCTCACATTCATTCTGTAGTTTTCAGAGTTGTGACCTACTTTGTTGCATTTAGAACATTGACCGGTGGGTGTGTTGATATTCTGATAATTTCTAGATCTACACTCATTTTCTCTATGACCATACTTATTACAGTTAAAGCATTTTCCATTGAATTTATAAGCATTAGGTTGTCTTACTGGTTTGCTGTGATCCTGAGTATTTGCAGTATAGGAGCTTTCACCAACTTCAAAGCCAATTCCAAAAGTGTCACCTTTAGGTTTTTGATTCTTCAGCAAGGTGCCAAGTTCCTCTGAGCTTTTCTTGAATTTTTCTTTGTGTTGATTTGCAGTTTCCAGTTCTCTTTCCAAAATTTATTTTTGTCTCATCAGTTCATTTGAGTCGTTCTAAGTATGCATCAGATCTGTCTTCAACATGTCATTTTCATAGCTAAGTCTTGTATTCTCATTTGCTGCATCACTCAGTCTTCTGGTCAATTCTTCTTCATTCTTCTTCCTATCCTCAATTTCTTTGCAAAATCTCATAGTCATATCCTGCATTTCTTTTTTGTTGTCATGATCTCTTGTTTCAACTTGCTTATCATATCATTAAGTGATTTCTTTTCATCATTCTCATTTTGTAATTTTTCACAAAGTTTTGTCCTCTTATTTCTTGCAACAATAAAATTTTCTTGAAGTGCCTGAATGATATACTCAGCTACCCTTAAATCATCTTCTAGTTTGATATTTTTTAATTTTTCTGCATCATAGTCTGTAAGAGCTCCTTCAAGTTGTTTCATCAGATTTTCCATCTTTACTGGTGTCAAGATCTTCCTCAAGTTGTTAGGCTTCTGAAAATAGAGGACCAAGCTCTGATACCAATTGTTAGGGGTCCCACAGATACTAAGAGGGGGGGGGTGAATCAGTATCTAACCGGTGATTAGAATTTCATAACTTCAAACATGCAGAACATAATATAACAGTGTACCGGTATGCAAGAAATAATGCAATAAATAGAATCAAGAACATCCACATGAAAAGTAAACCATAACACAAGATTTTAACGAGGAAACCCGGTGTGGGAAAAACCTTAGTGGGATTTGTAACCCACAATATTCACTCACTGGCCAATAAGAGAATATTACTTACAATAGGGGCCTGCACATGCAGGAAGGCCAACTACCTCGAGCTCACTGCTCAATGGGAAGTCTCACTGACTTACAATAAGGATTATACAAATCCAATATCTTGTACTGCTTTACAATAGCATCTTCAATGCTTGATTCAGTACCGATTCCTACTCTGTTCTTTACATATACCCCTTGACCTATATTTTGCACATTAGGTCTGCCTAATATTTTCCTTAATGCTTCTACACCACATATATAAATGTCTACAATGATCTCTTTTATATATAAGATTCATTTTACAATTTGCCAAGTCCGCTTACAATAATAAACAAAATATTATATAACAAAAATCTTGTCGGCCTCTGTGTCGGTATACTTCCTTTCTTTTGTGTCGGTGCCAGTGTCCTGAGTGTCGGTGTGGAGTGTGATCTGCTGATGCCGGTATAATGTCTTTGCCGGTGCCATAGGATTTTAAGGTTGCCATCAATGATAAAACCTTCAATCACATGCAATGTCTCATTGGAGTGTGCATATGCCAACATCCTAACAGCTTGAGGAAGATCCAGAATATTGAATCAATGGATTCTAGTTTGTAGAGACAACTTAGTGTGGCACTTGAAGATTTTGATGGAGAAATGAAAGAAAATAGTAGCCTGAAAAGAAATCTAAATGCAAGTGAAGACTTCATTAAAACCCTAAAAGATCAATTGAACACTTCTTGGGAAAAGAGAAAGGATTTGATGGACAAGCTGGAGGAAAAAGAAGAACAAAGTGTTGACAATCAAATTCTACAAGATAAGATAGATGAATATGAGAAGCTTGCTAGAGAGAATGCAATTTTGAAGAATGAGATGCAATCCATTGTGATGAAGCTAACAAAGGAGATTGAAGACCAGAAGAAGAATGAAGAAAACCTAACTCAAATATTAAAGGAAATATCAAATGAATGTAGCAGACTAGCCTATGAGAATGACCAATTGAAGCTTGATTTGATGCAAATAAAGAATGATGGGCAAGAACTTGAAAGACAAATCATAATTCTGAGAGATGAGCTGACTACTGCTAATGAATACAAATAGAAGCTCAAAGATAGTTCAGCCCAGTTGGATGAGATGCTAGATAGTGAGAGACATGGAAAAGACACAAGAGGACTTGGATATGAAAAAGGAGAATCCTCTCGTTCTGGATAGAGCATTGGAAAATCTAATTATCAATAGAACAAGAAACCTCCGGTAGGACAACCTAATGCCTATAAATTCAATTCTAGATGTTTTAATTGCAATAGATTCGGTCATATGGAAAATCAATGTACAATTAGGATGAATAATGTGATGATGAATAATGTGACTAATGGTCCTACCTTTACTGGTCAATGTTTAAAATGCAACAACTTTGGTCACAAGTCAAATATGTGTAAAATGATGAATAATTTCCAGAATAAGAGATGTTTTGCATGTGGGATGTTTGGACATATCTCTAACCAATGCAGGATGAGACCAAATCAAATAAATTTCAGGCCAATGCAAAGAAATTTTGTCTATCATGCATGCAAAAAACTAGGTCATATTGCAAGATATTGTAGAAGCAAGAATGCACCGGTGAACAAGAACAAATTTGATGAAAAAGGAAAAGCAAAGGTAGATGAAATCAGAGATTAGTATAAGAAGATGTGGGTTAAGAAATAAGATCAAATTTTTTAGAATGGCTCGACACTTGAATCCAATGATGGAACCTCATCTGGTAACTAGAGCTTTTTGGCCTTAGGGGGAGTTTTTTTCATGCAGATCAATATAACCCCCTCTTCAGAGATCTATGACCGGTTTTGGAAGGTTGCAGAAAATCTAGATCAAGCATGCAAATAATATCTTAAAGATTTCATGGAGATTTGAGACTCCGGTAGGTGATTTCATGAAATGTAAGGTAACCAAAAGCTTTAAGGATGAGAATTTATTACAACTCAAAATTAGGTTTTCAAAGGTTAAAAGAGAATTTCAAAATTTTATTCTTTACAATACGAATGAGAGAGAAGAGTAGAGCAACAGAGTGAAAGAGATTTGATAGAAAAAATTGAGCTTGAAGCGTTCATTCAGCGATCACTTGCACCTGGTTGTGAATCAAGAGGTATTTATCCGTTCACGAGCTATATTTTTAAACCCTAAATTTGACAATGGCATCTGAATTCGGTATTTCTACACCTCTAGTAGTTGAAATTTTTGATAGAGAAAGGCCCATTTTCAAAAACATCCTTTCAAATCTGTTGAGGATGATCGGGAATGAGCATTTTCTTTGGTCCCGTACAATGTTCTTTACAATGAAGATATCAGGACATACATTCATTGTGATATTGAAGAACTTGGAAATGCAAACATGCTTACACTCTATAACAAGCATATGGTAGATAGTCTGGGAAATATGAAGCCGAAATACAAGATTCTTCATGACAAGGGTATCACATAGTTTATCCATTTCCTTGTATTTGATGAAGTGGAATGGGTTTGGTACATGCTAAGAAGGGTTAAGAATGAGTTCATATGGTTGGAAAGACCTTATAAGATTACAAAGAAGGTCATTCAATAAGTCACATGCTTGAGTGCAATCGGTGAGATCCCAAGTATGAGGAAAGTTCAAAACACCACTATGGCAGTTGTTAGCGGTTCCCACTATGATAACCGATCGATGACAATCAGCGACATAGTTGAGCATGATGCAAGATTTGCCTCAATGGTGGTGGGATACAAGGTATATCAATCTAGCAGGAAGAGCTCAGTCTTTGGTACTGCCATATTTAGTGCATATCAGATGCTCAAGGAGGATAAAAGTTATGATCTTTTTTCAGTACTCCTAAGTGAATAGATGAGAAACTTGAAGAAAATGAAGCAAGATAAGAAACATACCTTCAAGTTTGGATCCCTTATTTTCTGTTTAGCATTATACTTCATGAATGAGATCCCCAATATAGGAAAAGTCCAATGGGCTTATGACAAACCAATGGATATGCAAATTAAGTAAGGATTGTAGGGTATAGGTGACAATGTAATGAGAATATCTACATTATGGGGCTATTTCAAGAACATCCAAGCCATTATGAAAGACAGAGAGAGAATTCCTAAGGCCATAGTAGAGAAATATGAGAAGACTATATGTTTTAGGGTTGACAAAGATTAGTGTCACATGGATGCAGTTGATCCTAGAACTATGTGGATCATGCCCATGGGGTATGAGGTTGATGCTGACACACTTGATGCATATTCTCAACACATGCTGAGCCAATTGGTGGACCAGAAAGAGAAGAGATTTGGAAATTTTCTAGGAGAAGGACCTAGACTTGCACAAGAAGTTCACTAAGCCCAAAAAGAAAAGGAAACTAAGAAAGGAGGTTGAGGAATTTGTTGAGAAAATGGGCAATACCAGAGAAGCAGTGCAGAGCGAAAGAGAGAAAAAAATTCTGAAGGAGAAAGATGTGGTGAAGCCATAAGATAAATCATGTCCTCCCAAGAAGTCCAAGGCCAAGCCAAGAAAATCTGCACCTACCTCCAACATGCATAAGCGGGTACCTCCACCCAAGCCTAAACCTCCAACATGCAGAAGATAAGAAGAGGAAGAAGGAGAAATCTACAAGGCAATATGTTATAGCAGAAGAGGAAACAGAGTCGGATGAAGAGGTGAGGGAAGTAAAGAAGACTACCACCTATGTGAGGGTAGTCTGGAAACCTACATCTAGTGATGCTCCAACTGCCAACATAACTGAGTCTCTAGGAGAGCCATCCAAAAGGTCAAGGGTGGGCAATAAGAAATATGAGATAGACGAAGCCCTCAATTTTAGTAATATTGAAGGTTCCTTCACTATTGTACCTCCATTGTAGAAGATTGTAGATACAATAGTTAATGAAGGTAATTTGACAAACCTTTCTATATATTATGAGAATTCTTCTGAGAAATTTCAGAGAGCTATAGAAAAGGTAGTTGTATGCTACATGAATTCTTTTAGTAAAGCATTGATTGAATTATCATCCATGATCCCAAAATAGTTGTATGATATCTTGGATGCCCAGAGACACACATCCAGTATAGAAGATGAAAGGTTGAAAGAATTTACATTAGTAAAGTTGTGTCCAGAAATAACAAGAGAAGAAATACCTAAGATTTTGGGACTTGAAAAGGAAAACTTCTGGAGCAAGCATAGAGTGAATAAATAATGTTCAAAAGGGTAGACAAAATGGTGAATGATACATAACTATTTTCAGAATTTTTTTGAAATAAAATAACTATCAAGTTATCCCGGATAAGGATGACTCCAAATCGGAAGGACATTCAAGATAAGATAATTCTCCTTTGGTAATTAATGTACAAAAAGAAATTTCTTAGGATCATCCATCTGTACATATTGATCTGGTTGAACAGGAACTCCAGTTGATGCCACTAATGATCAAGCATTTGACAACTCTGGTAAAGCTACACAAGATCCTCCTGAGATAGAAATAATTATTGAGATGATAGCCGAGGAGTTAGGTAAAGAAGGTAAGGGTGTAGGAGATGGTGAGAAAGGTGAAGAGGATGTAAATACTTAAGAACCTATGGAGAAGGATGAAGGGGAGAAAAATGAATCTCTGACAACCATGACAAAAGCCACTGTTTCTGATAAAGGAAAATAGATTGCAGTTGAGGATGATCTTTCTCATGGTCTGATAGACTTAAGTACTATGTCCCCTCTTCAAGAACTAAAATTGGCCACCCTTGCATAGATCAAGGCAAGTGAGGACTTACTCAAGTCCACATCAAAAGAGAAAGAGGTGATATCTTTGGCAACTGCAATTTTGGAGAAAGTTTTGCCTAACCTTAAGAAGATTTTCCAATGACTCACCTTGCATTAATCTTAAGGATATGTTAAATAAAGTAGAATCTGCTTTTGTATCATTAGAGAAAGCTAAAGATATAAATGTTTTGAATAAGTTCAATGAGATGAGGCTTCAAACCTATTTGAAAACAATTGAGACTGATAGGGAAGTTTTGAAGTCTGCAGTACAAAGTGTAGAAGATGCATTAGATGAAGGCGAAAAAATATTCAAATCATGTATCTTTTTGCCCAAGTTTACTATAGATACTGATAAGAAAATAAGAGATCATGAAGGGAAACTAACCAATATTGGTCATGTTAGCATGTTGGAATAACTGATGGAGATGATGGTGTACCGGTAAAGGACTGTTGGTGATGATATATTGATGAACTGTTGGTGATCAATATATTTATGATATGATGCTTAATGATTAGTTATTTGTGTTTTCATTGATGTCAACCATATTTGTCAATGTTTTTTAATGATTGGTATGTCATCTAAGTCTACTAGTTAAGTCTAACTGGTAATAGATTGAGCTGGAAAGCAAAACTACCTAGTGACAGTGAACCGGTAAGCAGGAACAGAGCAGGAGATGATTGAGGTAGTGATCTGTGTTGAGTCAGGTGTTGCGTTTTGGAATGTGTTCTTTTGACATCATAATGAGTCTATGATATGAACCACATCATGTTTGGAGAACCGGAAGTCGTGTTTGTAATTGACTATTGTATAATTAGCTAAGGTTTGAGAACCAATATCAAGATCGTTGACTAGTGATGATTTATGGTTTGGCGGTGATTCTTTTCATGTTCATAAATTGATGATGACCTATCAAAATCCATGTGAAGAGATAAGATGTTTTTTTGGCACATACAAGGATTAAATTTCTTGGGAAGTAGTGAAGTGCTTAGCAGAATGTGATAAGGGTTTGATAGCTTATAAGATCAATGTGCGGTGATGAGTTATGATCATTCAACGATTGTGATTGTCTTGTAATTTGTTGTAATGATCTGTAATAATTTCTAATTATTTGATATGATCTATGATGTAGATTCATTATAGGTTAGTGTTTTGTAACTGACCTAATTATAAAATGTATTTAGGTCAAGTTTGAGAAGGTTAAGTGTGTCGGTGATCAAAGAAGTGTGTGTGCCGAACCAGATTGAGATGTATGCATGAGAGAAGGAGATTGGAGTTGACAAGGATCTATAATAGCAAGCTATGAAGTGATGAGTCCAAATCATTTATCTGTTGTTTCCTAACAATTGTAGCAACATTAAAATCCCTTAACCAGGTAGGTCCTAACAGAACTGATCTTGTAAATCCCTTCACGTGGTGGCTCATTAGTTTGGGTTTAAATCTTCTAGTGAGGTTACTCCTAATAGGATAAATCTCCTAACAGAGCTAAGTTGTAAATCCCTTGACCGGGTGACTCCTAACAGGGTCTCCTCTTAACCGGACATTGTTGTAAAGCTCCTAATCAGGCTAGGCTCCTAACAGGGCACATTCCAAAAGAGTGCACATTTTGTGGGTATCAATTCCCATCGCGGTTTTTCCCATTTGGGTTTCCACGTGAAAAATAATTGTGTTCATGTTGTGGATGGATTGTTGAGTTGTGCATTTTATGTCTTTACTATATTTTCTTAATGATGAACACTTAAGTTTCTACCAACAATGTTTTGATAAATCTACATTAAGTGATTATTTGATCAACTACTGGTACTAGTTTTGAACTATTTTGTGAATTATTGTTTAGATTGGTGAAAGTTTTTAGTTTATTGCTATCACTAATTCACTCCCCCCCCTCTCAGTGTTAACCGAATCCTCACATTAATAATTGATATCAGAGCATTAGGTCATGTTTGTGCAGAAGCTTAACCACTTGAGGAAAAGATCCAAAGAATATGATGAAGGAGGATCCCAGATTCACTAAGGACAACTAATAGATATGGAGTGATAGATTGAAGATATATATCAAATGTATGGGTGCTCAATTTTGGCAGCATGTTATTACTCAAAATGTACCTCCTAATGGTCCTCTAACTACAAATCAGTTGAAGGAGCAACAAGAAAACATTCAAGCACTAGAAGCCATAGTAAGTACACTGGCCGATATTGAATATATTGATGTCCATGGTTTAGAGACTTCTTTTCAAGTATGGCAGAAGTTAGAATTAATTTATGGTGGTGATAAGCATGTTCAAAAGGCTAAAGAAGAGAGTCTTAGAGGAAATTTTGATGATATGAGAATGTTGGAAGGAGAAAATATTACTCAGTATGGACAAAGGATTAAAGAAGTTGTTGGTGGAATCAAGAGTGTTGGTGGTACTATAGAAGAAGACATTTTTGTGAGTAAGATACTTAGAACTCTATTGCCTACCTATTCTATTAGAGTGTCTACTATTCAAGAGTTGAGGTCAGTTACTAAGGATAAGGTTATTGTTGATTCTTTGATTGGTAAGATCGTTGATTTTGAATTAAATAGTTTTGATAACAGTGTACCTAAGACATAATCTACTTATAAAGCATCTGTATCTAGTGTACCTATGAGAAAACGAAAATATGTTTTTCAAAGTCATGAATGCAATTCAAGTCATCTTGGCGGTAGTAAAGCTGATGTGGATGATGAAGGTAATATGATGGAATTTGAAGCTCTATTGGCTAAAAGACTTCCTAAAGGCACTGGTAAGTACAAAGGTAAGTTGCCTCTCAAATTTTTCTCTTGTAACAAGATAGGACACATTGTTGCACACTATCCTAATAATGATCAAAAGGAAAAGTTTAGAAAATATAAGGGAAAAGGAAAGAAACTATTGGAATACAATGAACCCAAGAACACTGAGGGGGGGAGGGTGTGAATCAGTGTTCTACCACTAACACAAGATTTTAAACTTTTATAACATACACATATAAACCGGTAAATGAAGAAACATATAACATGAAGTAAATAAACCAACCACATGAATGAAAAGCATAACACACTGAATTTATACATGGAAAACCTCAAAGAGGAAAAACTACGGTGGGATTTGTGACCCACAATATCAATTCATTGGTCATATGAAAGATATTACATAGCATGGGGGCCTGCACATGCAGGAAGGAACACTTCCTAGAGCACACTGCTCAATAGAAAATATTCTCACTGACTACAAGCTTCTGTTGAAATAAAACAGTACTGGTGAACTCAAAAAATGCATCTGCAATGCCAAAAAGAGTTTCAGTTAAAGCTTTGTTTTGTGCTGGTTCATAAACCCTGAACCTTCTACTGGTATCTCCTTTCCTCTAAGAACACTTTACAAACTATATACTGATCATAGAATGATATTACATTCGCATACAAATGACCTACATACATATCCTTCGCATCGCATAGTTCAGCTACCATGTCATATACATTGTCCTATATCAAAATGACCTAACAGACTGACTTATATACCCTTTACAAACAATATGCCTTATGTCGGCTTACAATACAAAAGATATGCAATGTCGGCCCAATACACTAATTACAAAATGATTTTACAATAAAACCTTTCGGATCCATACTGATGTCGGCTTTACTGAAGTGTTGGATGTCGGTGTTGGTGCCGATGATGACCCTAAATACTCCAATGTCTATATCCATCGGTGTATGCCTCCAAATGCCTGTATATGCCGGTATATGCCTTCAATAGAATCTTGTTTCCATTAATGACAACATATGATTCCAATGAGTGTCAATTTCCAACAATCTCCCCCTTTGGCATTGATGGAAACACTCATGTGAAAAATGGATTCCCTGCCAGTTCAACTGAAATATGAATCATTCTCCCCCTGAGCTGATTGACCCTGTCAGCAATATACTCTGCCTATCCTCCCCTTAGGATTACATACATATTTTTCACATAATATACACTCATCCTTTGGCATCAATGCCAAAGACCGGTGAAATAATTGAAATAATAATTATAGATTACTTTATCGGAGCTTGACCAATCTCAAAATTTCTAGGTAAGATTTCTCTAGCAACTGTACATAGGTATCCCAGCCAGTTTTGAATGTTTTAAATATGGATACAAGTCCACCCAGTAAATGTGCTAGTGTTTCTTTCTCAGTGACTTCTGTCGGTGTGGGCTTTGTAAGCATATCCATACATTCCCTCTTATGTACACCAAGTGAATCCAATCTTGGACTCACCAAACCTATAAGACTCCTTGCTCTCCAAATGATCTTGTCTCTTTCCTTTTCAAAAGAAAGAACTTGGTTCTCCAAGGTCAAAATTTGTCCATTAATGGAAGTTGTAAGTGAAGTTATTCCACCAAAAGAATTAGCAATATTAGCTATCTTTTCATGTAATTCCTTTAACCTCTAATCTACATTAGTTGTAAGAATATCTATATTACAATAAACCCTGTAGATGTTAGTACACTATTTAAAAGATTTTTCAATGAGTACAAGTTTCTCTTCAACCATCCTCTTCTCAGTTTCAATAACCTAGTCAAAAGTTGCTTTCTTGGCTAGAGTAAATCTTTAAAGTGCTTTCTTGTCAGAAATATGTTGCAATGACTAAAGGTTTTTAGATATGTGTTCTATTAATACCTTAAGCTTGTCGGAAGGGCTTCCTTCATTTTCAATCATACAATTAGGAATCAATCTATGCAAAATTGTTATTGATTGATCTAATATTTCTTTGTCTGCATATCCCTCCTTTATTAGCTTTTGAGTAGCCATCATCATTTTCTCTATGGGACTCATCTCTGTAATTGATTTCTTCTCAACTTGAGAAGTCAATTGCAAAAAGTTTTTTAGGGGAATCAACTGTCGGTTCAGTCTCCTTTTCCTTATCTTCCTTATCCTCTGGCGGTGAATCTCTTTTCTCCTCCTCTAATGTATAGGTGGCTTCACCACTTGGTGCAGTATCTATTACTGTCGGTGGAGTATTATCCATAATATTATCTGTAACCTACACATTATCTATATTACCTTGCCCAGACTGTACAAATGTAATCTCTACCAGTTTAGTCTGTACATTCTCATTAGTTTTGGGTTTAATTACCGATTCACTCAAAATTTGAACTAAACTTTCCAAAATTCCTTTCCCTTTAGATTTGTCCAGAATGGTGGGAGCGTTTGCTGTAGAAAATTCTTCTTGAGAGGTGAGAAAATCAGGATTCTTTTGGAAGAATTTGGTCCAACCATCTCTGGTCTCATTTACTATCTCATTAACTCTACCCATCATTAGGTCCATTTGTCGGGTTTTGCTACTAAAGATTGTTCTATTAGCAACATCTATACATATTTTCATTTCCTCATTATTTATAGAGTCACACATATTCAAAAGTTCAACTTCTTTGATCTCTCTGTCCCTCCTAATAGCATCTAATTTCCTAGCATCTAACTTATTATACAATGATAAGGGAATTTCTTTCAAAATCTCTACCAAATCCTTCTTATATATGTATAAATATAACAAAATTGCTTCTTCTTATTCATTTTGCTCATTATATTCTAAATCTTCATAGCATTTCAACACATTTTTCAACATTCCATCTTTAGTTACCTCATCAATTAACTCAGCACAAGTTATTTTACTAGGTTCATTTGCTTCATCGCTCTTTTTCTTCTTACTGGGGGTTGCAGGAGCGGATGGAGAAGGTTGCCTCTTCTAAGTAGGTTTCCTTGCCGGAGGTGTGGGTGTAGTTGTTACCTTTCTAACTAGATTCCTCCTTGGTTCTACCTTCTTCTCCTCTACCAAAGGCTTGTCAACTTTCTTCCTATATACCCTTCTGAATGCAAGAGGTTGATTATCCTCTGGATCAGAGTTAGAAGTGATAAAAGAAATGAAATTCTTAGGCCTCTTCACCTTAGGAGAACTAGTTGCTACCGATTGATCTACTGGTTTAGATCTAGAACCTAGTTATGTATCTATCCTGTGTATTGCATCCTGAACAAAGGCAGACATTTTGTCTATCTTATTTTCTCTTCTTTTTCTGTTGAAACTTGTTTAACTTCAAAATCCTTTTCCTCTACAGTACCAAAGTGTTCAGCCTTATCATCCAAAGGAGCATCAATCAACATTTTAGCATATAACTCCAAAATGTTGTCATCTACCTCATAACCTAGTTCAGTGACCCATATAGTTCTAGGTTCCACTGCTTCCATCAATGTCTCATCTATTTTTACCATAAAGAAAATATTGGTGGAGTATTTCTCCACAATGTGTTTATAAATTCTCTCCCTCAATCTCATGTTTTCCTAAAAAGTTTTGAAGTAGCCCCAAAGCTTCTCATCCATGTTACTACCAAGACCGATGATTGCTTCTTTAATCTGCATACCTACCGGTATGTCATGAGCCCAATGCTTCTTTCCCAAACCTGGTAGCTCATTCATGAAGTACAACATCAAACAGATAATAAGATTTCCAAACCTGAATGTTCCTATCTTAACCCCTTTGATCTTGCCAAGATTAATCATTAATTCACTCCTCAACCATTCACACAAGTCATACTTTTCTTTATTCTTTATCATTTGATATGCAGCATGGATGCAAGAACAGGAAACAAAGTTCAATAAACTTGATTGAGTTACCTTGTAGCCAATGATCATGCTGGAAAATTTCAGATCTGTGTCTTTGATGGTGTTGACCCTCATAGATCTTCCATCATGGGTTGTGTCAGTGAGATTCTCAACCGCAGTGTTGGAGATCTTTTTTCCTGGTTCCTGTCTAACTTTAGGTAAGTTGGTGACCACTTGAATAGCTTCTTTGGTAATCATGTGGGGCTGGTCCAGCTAGATAAATTCATTATGGAGCCTACTTAGAACATATCTGATCACTTCATCCTTGAATTCCAGAATATACAGGATTTTGGTTAAGCCTAGATCCTCAATGATTTGATATTTTAATTTGATTGTACCAGAGTTGCCTAGTATCACAAATTGATACATCCCCTTAATTTCCTTAGTGCCTAAATCCTCCAAGGTGCAGTGAATATAGGCCCTAACATCTTCTACATAAACCACGCCATCGGGAACCCTCAAAAATACACTAGTAGAATCTTCTTTCATAGCAATTTGGGGAACTTCCTTAAAAATAGGCCTAAGCCTATCCTTGACCTCAACAATAGTGGGATTTGCAATAAAAGTAGGAGCAGATGATGATCTAGATGCCATTGCAAAGAAATACCTAGATAACCGTCGTCAATTGAAGGGTTTTGATTACTTCTCAGATGACTGCTAGAAATTATTTAGAATGCCTTTACTTTCTCTTTATCGCCTATGATTCGCCTTTTCTTCACTTTGGTTTGCTCGAGTGCTGGGTGAGTGAAAATGAGTCCATTTTCCCTTTTTATCAGTGAGTAAACCCTAATTCATCACTGTCATACATGCTTAGCGATGTGCCCTATCAGATATTGGTTTCACAATTTTATGTCAGGTAAACCTCAATCAATGATCAATACCACTCTCCAGATCTCTTTCGGGAAATATGCAAGATTTGCAATGAATTTTCCAACCCCTAAGGCATATGCCTCAGTTACCAGTTGAATTTCCTGCCGGTGCAGGAATTCTTTGGTCTACCGATGGAGTTACAGGTGTAGTTGTATCTCCACTTGGTTCTTCAGTTTTTCTATCCCATCTCTTGGTGTGATATTGATGAATTTCATCGACCTTCTTCTTTCCTTTCTCATTTTCTTTATCATTGCTAATTGGTGTAGTCTTGCTTGTACAGTACTTAGCAATATGATCTATTTTGTTGCATGCATAACATGTAACATTGTTCTTTTGAATTGCTTTGACATATCTGGTGTCATTCCTTGACCTACATTGATTAGCCAAATGACCAAACTTTCCACATGCATGGCATTTAACATTCATTCTACAATCTTATGACTTATAACCATATTTCATGCAATTTGTGCATTGACCGGGAACTAAATTGTAGTTTTGATTTGCTCTATTTCTACATTATCTATCCATATGCCCAAATTTATTGCAAACAAAACATCTACCATTGAATTTGTAAGCATTAGATTGCCTTACTAGTTTCCTCTGTTCTGATGAGTTCTACATACCGATTGACTGATCTTCATTTGCAGTATCAGAGCTTTCACCTTGTACAAATCCAAGTCCTCTAGAATCTTCACGCTACCTTTGTCTTTTCAATAAATCATCCAACTATGCAGCATTGATCCTTAATTTTTTTTAATACTCACTTGCAGTAGTTAGATCATCTCTCAGAGTAGTTATTTGTCTTTCAAGCTCTTGTTCATTATTCCATGAGTGTACCAAATCAGTTCTCAACAGATTATTCTCATGAGTCAATCTGCCACATTCATGAAATTTGTTCTTCAAATATATAACAATATTTTCTTCCTTCTTATTTCTATCCTTAATATCTTTTGATAACCTCATAGTTAGGTTTTACATTTAATTATTTATGAGCATGTGTGCTTGACTCAGTTTCTGACATTGTTCCTTAAGTGCATTTTTCTCTTCATCATCTTGGTTTTGCAAAAGTTCCTTTCTCTTAGCTTGAGTAGATGATAACCTTTCTTGAAGAACAAGAATAAATTCATTAGCAGAATTCAATTCATCTTGCAATTTTAGGTTCTTCATCCTTTCAGCATCATAATCCTCAAGAGCCATCTCAAGTTGCTTCTCCATAGCCATGTTCAATGATTTTGGTTTCATGATCTTCCTCAAGCTATTAAACTTCCTCCAAGGTACCAAGCTCTGATACCAATTGTTGGAATACAATGAACCCAAGAACACTGGGGGGGGGGGGTGTGAATCAATGTTCTACCGGTAACACAAGATTTTAACCTTTTATAACATACACATATAAACCAGTAAATGAAGAAACATATAACATGAAGTAAATAAACCAGCCACGTGAATGAACACCATAACACACTGAATATATATATGGAAAAACTGAAAGAGGAAAAACCACGGTGGGATTTGTGACCCACAACATTAATTCATTGGCCATATGAAAGATATTACATAGCATGGGGGTCTGCACTTGTAGGAAGGCGCACTGCTCAACACAAAAGAGTCTCACTAACTACAAGCTTCTGCTGAAATAAAACAGTACTGGTGAACTCACAAAATGCATATGCAATGCCAAAAAGAGTTCTGAATAAAGCTTTGTTCTGTACGAGTTCATAAACCATGGACCTTCTATCGGTATCTCCTTTTCTCCAAGAACGCTTTACAAACTATCTACTAATCATAGCATGATATTACATTCACATACAAATGACCTACATACATATCCTTCGCATCAAATAGTTATGCTATCATGTCATATACATTGTCCTATATCAAAATGACCTAACAAACTAACGTATATACCCTTTACAAACAATATGCCTTATGTCATCTACCGATACAAAATATATCCAATTTCGGCCCGATACACTAATTACAAAATGATTTTACAATAAAACCTTTCGGATCTAGACTAATGTCGACTTTACTAAAGTGTTGGATGCCAGTGCCGGTGCCGATGCCGGTGTCGGTGATGACCCTGAATACTCCAATGCCGGTATCCGCTAGTGTATGCCTCCAAATGCCGGTATATGCCTTCAATAGAATCTTGTTTCCATCAATGACAACATATGACTCCAATGAGTGTCAATTGGCAACATAAACAATGTTATGTTGCAATTGATGAAGGTTCCATTGATGAGGAATTTGAGGATGAAGATAATGAGGATATTGTTTTTATTGTTGTTAAGAAAGATCTATATGATAAGAAGGCTTTAGTATCTCACATTGATGAATGGATTATTGATAGTGGTTGCTCACGCCACATGACCGATGATAAGAACAAGTTTATTTCTCTTAAAGAATTTGATGGCAGTGTAGTAAGATTTGGAGACAAGTCACCTTGTATGATAAAAGGTAAAGGTTCTATCTCTTTGAATGATACAAGTAATGTTGATGATGTATTTTGGGTTGAAGGTTTAAAACATAACTTGTTGAGTGTTGGTCAGTTGACAAAGGTTATCATCTTGAGTTTAAGAGTGGAGTTTGCAGGATCTTAGGATGCAAAGGAGAACTGATTGCTACTAGTAAGAAAACTAAAGGTAACTTATTCCATATAAATGCTAATGTGAATAGTTGTTTAGTTGCTAAGGTTGAAGATAGTTGGTTATGGCATAGAATTTTTTTTCATGTGAACTTAGATAATATGGTTAAGGTCAATAAATCTAGTATGGTCGGAGGTATGCCACAACTTGTTAAACCAGACAATTTGTTGTGTAAATAATTTCAATTGGGTAAGATGACTACATCTTCTTTTAAGAGCAAATATTTTTCTTCTAAGAATATTCTAGATTTGGTGCACATTGACTTATGTGGTCCTATGAGGACTGTAAGTTTTTATGGTGACAAATATTTTATGATATTTACTGATGATTTTTCTAGAATGATGTGGGTTACTTTTCTGAAGGAAAAGTCAGATGCCTTCAGCAAGTTCAAGGCATTCAAGGCCTTAGTAGAAAAGGAAACTAGTAAGAATATTAAACGCCTGAGATCAGACCAGGGTGGAGAGTTTATATTAGATGAGTTTGTGAGATATTGTGATGAAAATGGAATAAGAGGCAGTTATCTGCTCCAAGGACACCAAAACAAAATGGAATTGCAGAAAGGAGAAACTAGACCATTGTTGAAGCAGCAAGGACTATACTAATACAAAGAGATGTACCTAAGATGTTTTAGAGATAAGCAGTCAACATTACTCTATACACATTGAATCGGGTACGTGTTAAGGAAAGTAATGACAAAACACCCTATGAGTTATGGTATGGTAGAACTCCCAGTATTAGTTATTTCAAAGTTTTTGGTAGCAGATGTTTTATAAAAAAAGATGATTATACTGGTAAATTTGATGCTAAGAGTGATGAAGGAACATTTCTTGGCTACTCCACTAAAAGCAAAGCTTTCAAGTGTTACAACAAAAGGACAAAGAAGATTGTGGAGAGTGTGAATGTAAAAGTTGATGAGTACATTGATGAATCTAATGATACCAACAAATCTGATCTAGCAGATGATGAACAAAAACTTATGTTTATTGAACCAGAAATACAGAAAGTCGTTGAGCAGAACAATGCAGTGGAAGAAGCTCAACCGGTATACGAAGAAGATGAAGAACATGAAGAGGTTATTGAACCAGAATAGGTAATTCCTAGGTATGTAAGGTTAAATCATTCTAAAGACTAGATAATAGGTGACAAGAATGCTGGAGTGTAGACTAGAAGGAAAATCAAAGAAAGCTCTTGTCTGATTTCTATAGTTGAACCAAAGACAGTTAAAGAAGCTCTTAACGATGATGACTGGTTAAATGCAATGAATGAAGAACTTGATCAAATTGAGAAAAACAATACATGGTCACTTGTTCCTAGACCTGATGATAAAAATGTGATTGGTACCAAATGGGTATTTAGAAACAAGTTGAATGAAGATGGAGAATTTGTAAGAAACAAGGAAAGACTAGTATGCAAAGGGTATGCACAAGAAGAAGGTGAAGATTATGGAGAGACCTTTGCACCAGTTGCTAGACTTGAAGGTGTCAGGATGCAACTTGCATTTGTAGCATTTAAAGGCTTTAAATTCTATCAAATGGATGTAAAGTCAACATTTTTGAATGGTATTCTTGAAGAAGAGGTGTATATTGAACAACCAGATGGGTTTGCATTGACAGAAGATTAGGATATGGTATGCAAATTGCATAAGCCATTATATAGATTGAAGCAAGCACTAAGGGCATGGTTTGAAAGACTTCATGCACATCTGATAAAGATAGGATTCCAAAGAACCAATGAGGACAACAATATTTATTTGAAGACTGAAGGAGACAAGATGTTGATTGCAGAAGTATTTGTTTTGATTAAGTAAAAGTAGGTATTTGAAAGGTACCCGAGCCTTGTACAAGCCAGAAGAACAGAACTATGAGAAAGAAAGTGCCTGGTCACTTCAAAAAGACAAAAAGATCCCACCGGAAAGGATCAGCTTACATAACATAACATAACCTATAAAAACCAGAAACAAACAACAAAAGGATTGCAAAAGTATTTGTTGATGACATTATATTTGGTGGAAATGATGATATGAGTATGACTTTTGCAGATGAGATGAAGAAAGAATTTGAGATGTCTCTTATAGGTGAGCTTAAATTTTTCATTGGATTGCAGGTCCAACAACTGAAAGGTGGTATTTTTATCTTTTAGTCTAAGTATGCGAAGGAAGTGTTAAAGACCTTTGGAATATGGTTATCATTTGTAGATTGTCAAAAGAGGATGATTCACCCTCTATGGATGAGAAGGAATACAAATCCATGATTCATAAATTGCATTATGTTGTTCATAGTAGACCAGATATTGCCCATGCAGTTGGTTTAGTAGCAAGATTTTAAAAGAACCCTAAGAAGACACAGATGACAATAGTGGAAAGGATATTCAAATATCTTAGAGGGATAGTTGATTATGGATTTTAGTATCCATACATAGGCAATTTTTCTTTGTAGGTGTTCATTGATGTTGATTGGGTAGGGAATGTAGATGACTAGAAGAGCACAACCAATGGTGCATTCTTTCTAGGTGGTAGACTAGTATCATGGACCAGTAAGAAACAGACTTGTATATCTCAGTCTACAGCTGAAGCAAAATATGTGGCTGCATCCATGAACTGTACATGAGATATATGGATGAGACATGTCTTGGAAGGATTCAAGCAAGATATGATAGAACTGGTGATTATATATTGTGATAACACTATTGCTATAAACATATCCAAGAACCCGGTACTACATGCAAGGACTAAACATATTGAGTTGAAGTATCACTTTTTGAGAGAAAGAGTACAGGAAAATAAAGTGAGATTGGAGCATGTATCTAGTAAGGAGAAGTTGGTAGATATATTCACTAAGCCATTTCCTAAGGCTACCTTTGAATATCTTAGAGGTAAATTAGGGGTTATACCTCTACCCAAGATCAACTAGGATGCTAGTGAAGCATCAATCCTATGGAATTATGGAATATCTTTCATTGTGGATTGATGAGAAGTGGGATACTCCTCAGGGAGAGAAACTAAGATGATGAAAAAAGATGCCTTTGCACCTTTGGCATTATTGTCAAAGGGGGAGAAGAAATATGATAAGAGGAGAAGAGCAATAAAGAGAGCAATAAAGAGCAAAGGAGAAGAATTGATGACCAGATAGTGATGTACAAAAGACATAATAGGTTGCATGATGAGATTTTGGTGTTGCAATGTTTGGTGTTGCCATCAATGTCAAAGGGGGAGATTGTTGGCATGTTGGCATAACTGATGGAGATGATGGTGTACTGATAAAGGACTATTGGTGATGATATATTGATGGCCTGTTGGTGATGATATATTTATCATATGATGCTTAATGATCAATTATTTGTGTTGTCATTTATGTCAACCATATTTGTCCATATTTGTTTACGCTTGGAATGTCATCTAAGTCTACTGGTTAAGTCTAACCGGTAATGGATTGGATTGGATTGAGCTGGAAAGCAAAACTGCCTAGTGACAGTGAACTGGTAAGTAGCAACAGAGAAGGAGATGGTTGTGGTAGTGATCTGTGTTGAGTCAGGTGTTGTAGTTTGGAATGTGTGATTTTTATATCATAATGACTCTATGATATGAACCGCATAATGTTTGGAGAATCGGAAGTCATGTTTGTAATTGGTTGTTGTATAATCAGCTAGCGTTTGAGAACCGGTATCAAGATTGTTGACTGGTGATGATTTATGGTTTGATGGTGATTCTTTTCATGTTCATAAGTTGATGATGATGTGTCAGAATCCATGTGAAGAGATAAGATGTTGTTTTGGCATGTACAAGGATCAAATTTCTTGGGAAGTAGCGAAGTGCTTAGCAGAATGTGATAAGGGTTTGACAACTTATTAGATCAATGTGCGGTGTTGAGTTATGACCATTCAACGACTGTAATTGTCTTCTAATTTGTTGTAATGATCTATATGATGATCTATAATGATATGTAATGATATGATATGATCTATGATGTAGATTCATTGTAGGTTAGGGTTTTGTAACTGACCTAATTGTAAAATGTATCTAGGTCAAGTTTGAGAAGGTTAAGCGTGTTGGTGATCAGAGAAGTGTGTGTGTGCCAAACTAGATTTAGATGTCTATATGAGAGAAGTAGAGTGGAGCTGACAAGGATCTATAATAGCAAGCTATGAAGTACTAAGTCCAGATCATTTATCTATTGTTTCCTAACAGTTGCAGCAACATTAAAATCCCTTAATCGGGTAGGTCCTAACATGCTTGATGCTATAAATCCCTTCATTGGGTGGCTCATTAGTTTGGGTTTAAATCCTCCAGGGAGGTTACTCCTAACAGAGCTAAGTTGTAAAATCCCTTGACCGGGTGACTCCTAACAAGGTTTTCTCTTAACCGAGCATTGTTGTAAAGCTCCTAACTATGCTAGGCTACTAACAAGGCGCATTCTGAAAGAGTGTATATTTTGTGGGTACCAATTCCCATAGTAGTTTTTCCCATTTAGGTTTCCATGTGAAAAATCCTTGTGTTCATGTTGTGGATTGATTGTTGAGTTATTCATTTGATGTCTTTACTATATTCTCTTAATGATGAACACTTAAGTTTCTATCAGTAATGTGTTGCTAAATATGCAGTAAGTGATTGTTTGATCAGCTACCAATAGTGGTTTTGAACTATTTTGTGAAGTATTATTTAGATTGGTGAAAGTTTGTAGTTTATTGTTATCACTGATTCACCCCCCCTCTCAGTGTTAACCAGATCCTCACATTAACTAGTCATTCATTTTCCCATCATTCAGTTTTTCCAAGTTCCCTTGAAGTTCAAATAATGGATCTCACTGACAAAATAAAGGGCTTGAATAGAGACAAAAAGAAAGTGTTAAGCAGAGTGGGAGAACTAAGAAGTCTGATCACTCCCCAGATGGACACCTTATTTGGAGATCAGAAGGATGCAATTAGTGCTTTAGGTAGATCGGTGTCATCAGATCTCAAAGGCATTGATGTTCATGCATACATGTTTAGTGCTCGGATTAATGTTTTAGATTGTTACCTAAGAGGATGGAATGAGTACTTGAAATCCTTGAAGGTCACTAATGCAAACATTGTTAAATTTATGTAAATTATTGCATTCATTTGTACATAAGTTTTGGCAGAATCCTACCCTTTTCCATTGATGTCAAAGGGGGAGATAATTGGGAGAGAACAACGAAAAATGATGCTCATTCTTAGGGGGAGTTAGTTGAGTGTATAGATTTCAGATTGTTGGATTGCTTGCAGTTTTTGGAGTTTTGGAACACTTATCATTTTTTACAATGTTGCCATCAATTCCAAAGGGGGAGATTGTTGGCATAAGACACTATTTTGGTGATGCTCTCGTGAAAATTGATCATGTTTGGTGCATGAGATTTCATAGGAGTTTTCATTGATGGCAAATCAGCCTATTGATCTTATCTAGAATGGAGTTTGGGATATCTGGATGTCTTGAGTAAGTTTTGGTATAAGTCTATCAGTGATACTCAATGTACAGTCTTTGTGAGAATTTCTCATTTCTAGTGATATGTTTTTGGTTTTAGTGATCTAAGTTAATTTTATTGAGTATGAGAAGCAAATTATCACACAATCCTATCCTTCGGTGTTGTTTCTTAAGCATGTTAGAAGGCTCGGTATCCGTTAGAGTAGAAAAACAAGGTTATCTTCATTATTGGTGGTGTATCATGTAGACCGGATTCTTTGAAGTGATTCTGGTGGTTGTTGGTAAGTTCAAGGTAATTGGTCCGACTTATGGGAAGTGTGTGATCATATTTTTTGGATCTGGAATATGGTTTTGAGCCGACTTGAAGCTACATGTTTCATATTTTGATATTTTGAGAAGTCAACTTGTGGGAGATCAATTTTGTTGGTGCGGATATATAAGATCAACTTGGATAATTTTTTTGGGTGATGATTTTGGGAGTGATTGAGCATAGTTTCATGTGCACACCCTAAGTTTTGTTGATTCGGTAATCAGTAGTAGAGAAGAACACAACTTTTTATCAGAACAACACAACGGATCACTTTGTGCCTAACTAGAAGTGTCATTTGGCTTAGTTAGATGATTTTCTTTAGTTCATTACTCATTGTAATCATTTTGTATTAGCCTATAAGGTAGTGATCCTTCCTCTGGGTTGTATCCCTTTTGTAATTGAGCAGTGAGCTCTAGGCAGTGTGCTTGAATGCATGTGCATTCCCCTCATGTAATATTGTTCTACTACTGGCCATAGTATAATAATATTATGGGTTAAAATCCCACCGCAGTTTTTCCCTTTCTGGGTTTCCACATAAAAATATCGGTGTTATGGTTATGTTCTTATTTGCTTTATGTTTCTGCATTTTAGTTTCTTACTTGTCCATTAGGTGGATAAAGAATCTGCTTAACAAATTTGATAAGAAAAAAACACTGATTCATCCCCACCCCCCCCCGCCCCCCCCCCAGTGTTCATTGATTCCAACATGAATGAGATCCCCAAAATTTGAAAAGTTAAATGGGCTTATGATAAGCCAATGGCTATGCAAATCACAAAAGTATTGTTGGGTTTGGGTGACAATGTAATGCAAAAATCAACTTTATGGGGTTGTTTAAAAAAATTTCTAGCCACTATGAAAAGAAGAGAGAGAATTCCTAAAGACAGTGGAAAATTATGAGAAAACTATATGTTTCATGGTTGACAAGGATCAGTGTCATATGGAGGTAGTTGAGCCAATATTGTCTGGATCATTCCCATGGGTGAGGTGGATGCAGTCACACTTGATGCATATGCTCAACACTTGTTGAGTCAACCAATGGACAAGTAAGAGGAGAGATTTGGAACTTTCAAGGAGAAGGATTTAGATCTGCACAAGAAATTCACTGGGCCCAAAAGGAAAAGAAAAGTAAGAAAGGAAGCTGAAGAACTTGCTGAACAAATGGGCATAACCTGAGAAGTAGTACAGAGGGCCAGAGAGAAAAATATACTAAAGGAGGAAGATATGGTGAAGCCACAATCTAAACCGGTATCTTCTCCTCCCAAGTATCGGTAGGGCAGAAACAGATATTGTTGGTATTATAGATGTGTTGCATTGGTTTTGTCATTTATTTCAACACTTATCAACACTTGTGAACACTTATTAGCACTGAAGATTTTTGGTTATGTTCACCGGCATGTTCAGTGACTTATGCAAAGTCACTGATATATGCTTCACCGGTAGGTTATATTGTTCACCAACACTGAGGATGACTTGTTATCATCTAGAGATTACTTGGTTATGTCGAATACATGGTTTGGACACTTGGTTTTGGTGATTTGGTTATTGATCTAATCGAGTTTGCATATTTGTTGTTACCAGTAAATTGGTCTAGGTTATGGACCGACAAGCATTATCTATTCTAGATCAGCACGATACGTTATGGAGATGATTTATTAATTTATTATTTTTTTAAATGCATTGAGCCGACATGATGCATCGCATATTGATTCATTTTTAATTGATTTAATTGTAATATTCTTAGTGAGCTGACCTACACATTTGGTCTTAGGTTTTTGGTATATATGTAAGATCTCATTTGTGAGATTATGTAGAAGGTGTAAAAAGGATTGTAATAAGGTATATGCGAATATAATCAGATCTATACATGCAGACATCATTTGAAGATTCAAGGAAGGTATGAAGAAGACAAATAGAGCTTAACTGGCATTGAATCCAGCATATGAAGATGTTATTTTGAGCAGTACATTATAATTGGATTTAACCATCCAATTGTAGTCAATGTGACTCTCATTTTGTGATTGAGCAGTGAGCTCTAGGCAGTTGGCCTTTCTGCATGTGAAGACCCCATTTGTATACACATGCTATCTGTAGTAGTATCATCTGATTGTGGGTAAGGTTTCCCACTGTTTCCACTTACAGGGTTTCCACATACAAATATATGTGTTATGTGTTGTGGATGTTATTTGTCTTTTTGTTTTATGCATTAAACTTTACCGATACTGTTATTAACTATTAAAATGTTAACCGATATTAAGTTTGGTTTATAGGTATTATGCATCAAGTTTGATTAAGTTATATTTGGGTTGAAATTAATAGACAAGTGATTCGCCCCCCCTCTCAGTTGCCTCCGGGTCCTAACAATTGGTATCAGAGCCAAGTCCTCTTTTTGCAGAAGTTTAACAGCTTGAGGAGATTCTATGGCAACTAACTACTTCAGGAAGGACAATCTGAAACTTGATGGAACTAACTATGGTATATGGAAGATCAGAATGGAGACACATCTGAATTGCATTGGAAGAGACATATGGGATGTTACAAATAATGTCTATGTTGGTCCTATATAGATTCAACCTAATCCTCCTACCTTGACTAAAGATCAGGAGAATGATTGCAAAGCAAGAGAAGCACTTTTGAGCTCATTGTCAGATCAACAAATCATGGGATTATCAGACCGATCTACTACTAAAGTTATTTGGGACAAATTGGAGACATTGAATGAAGGTTATACCACTGTAAAAATTGTAAAACCGGAATGCTTCTGGGTTAGGTATGAAAATCTGAAAATGGAAGAAGATGAAAGGATTTCTTCTTTTATGGAAAGAGTTAATGAAATTATTTTGGGTATACAATGTTGTGGAGGATCCTTAAGTGAAGATGAAATTGTTTCTAAATTTTTAAGAGAATTACCATCGGCATACAAATTGAAAGTAACTGCTATTAATGAATTGAGAACAATGCCTAATACATCAGTATCTAGAGATACCTTGGTTGGAAAACTTTCAGCCTCTGAACTTGAGGAATTTGGTCCTATTGCTATAATTAAGACAAATTTAGCTTTCAAAGCATCATCATCATCATCTGAGAAATCTGATTGGAAAGCACTTTATGCAAGAGAACTTGAAGAGCTTGAAGCACTATTTGCAAGAAAAATGCCTAAAGGTCTAGTTGGAAGTAAGTATGAAGGTAAAGCACCATTTAAATGTTTTAACTGCAATAAAATTGGTCATATGGAATCTAGGTGTCTTGATAGACATGCAAGATTGAAAGAAGAAGCTAAAAGAACATACAAGCCTAACCCTAAATATCAGAGATACGGATTTAAGAAGAATAGAGACAAATCATGTTACTATGCTAATGAAGGAGTTATTGATGATTTTGATGAGGAACCGACAGACAATGGATGGGCTTTTGTTGCAATAACAGAAGATCAACTGACACTTACCATACAACCGGTAGAGCAGGCCTTGGCAGCTAAAATTGAAGAAAAGGATGAATGGATCATTAATTTTGGATGTTCACATCATATTACTGGTGATAAAAGTAAATTCTTAACCTTTCAGGAATACAATGGAGGTCTAGTAAGATTTGGGGATGATAAACCTTGTTTGAACAGAGGAAAAAGGCACTATATCTTTTGATGGTAAGCACAATACTGACAACATTTATTAAGTTGAAGGTTTGAAGCACAATCTTTTGAGTGTTGGTCAATTAGTTGAAAAAGGATTTCAGTTACAATTCAAGAATGGTAAATGCAAAATGATGAATATAACTAGTTTGGAAATTGCAACCGGTAATCAGACTAGAGGTAATATCTTTTACTTGAATAACAATGAGAAAACATGCTTGATTGCACATATTGATGAAAGTTGGTTATGGCATAAGAGACTTTGTCATGTAAATTTTGATTGATTGTGAAGATCAGTACAACTAAGGCAGTAAGGGATTTACCTAAGATTGTAAAACCTCACAATCCGGTATGTAAGGAATGTCAATTTGGAAAGAAAGTTAGAACAACTTTTAAGAGTATTCCAGAGATATCCAATAGTGTTCTTGATTTAATTCATACTGATTTATGTGGTCCAGCAAGAATGAGAAGTTTACAAAGAGATAGATATTTTATGCTAATCATTGATGATTATTCTAGAATGTGTTGGGTTACTTTTCTTAAGGAGAAATTAGAAGCTTTTGGGAAATTTAAACTATTCAAGGTAATGGTAGAGAATGAAATCGGTAAGAAAATCAAATGTTTAAGATCAGATCAAGGAGGTGAATTCACATCTAAGGAATTTAATACATTTTGTGAAGTGAATGGAATTAGAAGACAACTATCAGCACCTCGAACACCCCAACAGAATGGAGTTGTGGAAAGGAAGAAGAAAACTATTCTGGATGCAGCTAGAAGCATGAAATCAGAAGAAAACCTACCTCATGTGTATTGGAGAGAAGAAGTGAGTACAACGGTTTACACATTCAACAGAGTTCACATCAAAGGTGAAACCGGTAACACCCCTCATGAACTATGGTTTGGTAATACTCCTACTCTTAAATACTCCAGAATATTTGGAAGCAAATATTATATTAGGAGAGATGATTATATTGGTAAATTTGATCCTAGAAGTGATGAAGGAATATTTTTTGGTTATTCATCTAAGAGCAAGACATATAGATGTTTTAATAAGAGATTTTAGAAAATCATTGAGAGTGCAAATGCAAAGATTGATGAACAATTTAAAGGTAATTCAAGGTCTATGGACTCTGAACTGGCAATTGAGATAATCACAAATGAACCTTCACCAAATACACCAGTATAGAATGTTGATCCAGTCACACCAGCATCATCTGAGAATTCCATGGTGAATGAAGAACATCAGCAAGTAAATACACCTAGGTATGTAAGATTGAATCACTCTAAAAGTTAGATAATTGGGAATAAATATCAACGAGTTATGACAAGAGGAAGACTGGCAAATGAAGATGTATGTTTAATTTTTCAAATTGAACCAACAACTATTTTTGAAGCATGTGAAGATAAACATTGGATTAAAGCTATGGAAGATGAATTGGAACAAATTGAAAATAATAACACATGGACATTGGTTTCCCAACCTAAAAACAAAAATGTAATTGGAACTAAATGGGTATTCAGAAATAAACTTAATGAAGATGGTAAGGTAATCGGAAACAAAGCAAGATTAGTGTGTAAGGGATATTCACAGAAAGAAGGAATTGATTACAATGAAACATTTGCACCGGTAGCTAGAATTGAGGCAGTCAGACTATTTTTAGCTTTTGCAACACACAAGAACTATAAATTATATCAAATGGATGTTAAATGTGCATTTTTTAATGGTGATCTTGAAGAGGAAGTTTACATTGGACAACCTTATGGACTTTCTTTGACAAATGACAAAGATATGGTTTACAGGTTAAGGAAAGTTTTATATGGATTAAAGCAAGCTCCTAGAGCTTGGTATGCTAGATTGGACAAATATCTTTTGAAGCTTGGTTAGAATAAAGGTAATGCTGACATCAACTTATATTTCAAAGTGACTAATGATGACATCTTGGTTATTAAATTTTTTGTTGATGATATAATTTTTAGAGGAGAAGATGGATTGTGTAAAGACTTTATAATAAGATGCAGGCAGAATTTGAAATGTCTATGATTGGGGAGATAAAATTCTTTTTAGGATTACAAATTTTATAGACTGATAAAGGTATATTCATATGTCAATCTAAGTACTTGAAGGAGCTACTAAAGAAATTTGGTATGGAAACTCTAAACCGGTAAGTACTCCTATGACTACAACTAATAAACTATCACTGAAGGATGAATCAACACTTGTTAATTTGAAAAAATATAAATCTATGATTGGAGGTTTACTATATTTGACAAAAACAAGACCTGATATTATGAATGCAATATGTATTGTTTCAAGATCTTAGAGTAATCCTAAGGAAAATCATGAATTAGTAGTGAAAAGGATTTTCTGGTATCTACAAGGCATAAAAAATCTTGGTTTATGGTATCCTAAAGATGAAAATTTTGATTTTTGTGCATACATAGATGCAAATTGGGCAGGAGATGTAGATGACAGAAAGAGCACCACCAATGGAGCATTCTTTCTTAGTAGCAGATTGATTTCATGGTTGAGCAAGAAATAGAGTTGTACATCATTATCAACAGCTAAATCAAAATATGTTGCAGTAGCTACAAATTGCACACAGGTATTATGGATTAAACAAATGTTGAAGGACATAAAGGTAAAATGAAAGGAACCTATAACTATTTACTGTGATAATATGGCAGCAATTGATATATCAAAGAATCTGGTATTTCACTCAAAGACTAAACATGTTTCTATCAAATTCAATTTTCTCAAAGAGAATGTTGAAGCAAAAGAAGTGAAATTGGTTTATGTGAATACTAAAGAATAGAATTGGTTTGGATAATGTTGAAAAAGGATTTTCTTCACTTAAGGATAATTATCCACTTCCAAATATGGAAGCTATGCTGCAAAAGGTGATAGGTTGTGAGTTGTTGTCAATGATGGATGGATTTTTAGGATATAACCAAGTCAAGGTGAAGGAATGAGAACAATATAAGACTGCATTCGCTACACCTTGGGGAACATATGTGTATGTGAGGATGCCATTTAGGTTGAATAACATTGGTGTACATGAGGAAAACATGAATCAGTTCAAAAAATGAAACATTGCATGCAACCTATCTAAGCTAATCATAGAAACTCAAATTGCAAGCTATAATTCCTAATCTTACCAATAAAGTAACTAAAACAAAGTATAAAATGAATGCAAACCATCTATCACTTATTTAGTTAGACCTCTTTGTTGTTCCTTTTGGTTCTAATGTTGTCATCTTACTCTCGATAAGCTAGGTGCATGAAATGACTAAACCGAAGGGGTTTGATATGCGACCCTTACTTAGAATTTGTGATTAAAGATGCTTGCTAATTTCCAACTATTGATGATGAATTGGACATAAGTGACAGAGTTAAGCTATTCAAAAAAAAGATGTCTAGACAAAATGATAGTTAGTTCATACATAAACTGACAGAATAAAATTGCTTGAAAGTTAGTTCCTGCAAACAAAATAAGATTACTTAGAAATTAGATGATCATGATTGAAGATGAGTCCTCAATTTATAGAGAAACTGGAGACTCGACAGATGGACAAGATCAAAAGGATTTTTTGTTATATGGACAAATGAGATCAAGCGGACGATAGATTTGCCATTCCAGGAAGGATGAAAGAGGAGGAAAAAGTAAAAATCAGATTTTTGGGGATGAATACCTCATTTTTTAATTAAAAATTTGAAATTAATGAGATATTTAGGATTTTTCAAAAATCAAGAAGGAATCTTGAGATAATGTTGCCATTTTCAAAAATTGGGAGGATATTGTCAATAAAAAATTGAAAAAGCAGATATTATTCTCATTTGAGAAGATAATTAGGAAAATTAAATAAAGAAAGACATTTATTTAATTCAAAGACATAATTAGATAATTGAATAATTAAAATGAATTATTCAACTATAGGTTAAAATGAAATAACCTTTAATTAATAAATTAAGATTGTTTAATTAAAGGGGATAAATCAAAATTAATTAAATAATGCAATATTATTTAATTAATTTTAAAAGGGGAAAGGGGTTTGATGATAGATTAAGGCAGAATAATTAGTAAAAAGGGGATTAATTAATTAATGAATTAATTAAACCCTAAAAGGGAAAATTAGGCAAACTTACGTTCGATGACCTAAAAGGGGTCAAATTAAGTTAATTTGAGTCCAAATATGAGGTAAAATTGGTCAATATTAAGTAAATTGAGTCAAAGCGGGTCACTAGACATAAAAGGGACAATGCCATACCATTGGACTAGAAAAGAGATCAAAATGCGACTTTTTCATATGAGTAGACAGGAAAGGGGATCCAATGGGATCAAAAATGAAAGGCGGGAAGTGGCAAAACCCTAAAAGTGATATGGAGAAAATGGTCAAAAGGGACACTGCCAGAGTGGAAGGGGAAAAATTCAATGCAAGGGGGCTAAATAAAGGATCAAAATGCAACTTTTGCACTAGGAGTGGGAAGAGAGGGGAAAAATCTAAATAGGTTTGAAAAAGGTTGAACGGGAGGGTAAAATTAGGGGCAAGAAACCCCAATCGGGGCGCAATTAGGCAAAAATGTTGTTGTAGGAGCGACAAGGGAAAGGTCTAACGCAAAAGGGATGAGGCTAAGGAGAAAATGAAATCCAATATCTTAAATGGGAAGGAAATGGATCAATCTAATCAAGGAAAGAATGGGATAGAATCACACAAATAAAGAAGATCATACGCACGATAAGGTTAAAAATGAAGAATGAAGGTGATGCAGATTTAAAGTGTCTACATTTTGCCCCTCTTTGAGATGATGTGATTTAGAGCATTCTTTCAAAGAAAAATTGAAAAAAATAAAAATCATGCCCCAACAAACTGAGGGATGGAGATAAGATGCCCCCTCGGGAGATTATTGATGTATGAAAGAAAATGAATAATCTCTTAGAAGAAGAGAAGAAAATTAGATCAAAGAGAAAAAATGATGAAAGATCAAAAAGTTAATAAGAAGAAGATAGACAAGATGAGTACAAATTACCAATGATGAATCCTTTCTTACATTTGTGCATCTTTGGCGATAGAGAGCTTTTATTTTAATATGGCAAAATGGATACATCACATCGTGACATATATATGGTCAGAGCGATAATGTGATCCTTTTGCAAATGGGAAAAATATGCATTGTAGACAAGGAATGTGTCCATGACATGCTCTAAAAAATTGGTTCGTGTATCAAGGGTCGAGGTATGTGCATTAGTCATAAAATGATGGAACCAATACAAACACCCAAGATGGACATTTGTCAGAACATCATGAGAAACATTCCACAAATAAAACAATAATAAAAGAGGTCATGAACCAGCCTGGTCACTCTCATCACTTGATGATATCCTCGAGTAGCATAGGAACATGACCAAAGATAAATCAATAAAAGATAAGGCTCACTAGACCAAGTGAGCCAACAATCATTCTGATCTTGTTGTCAAAGTTGATAGTTTGATTGATAGGACAATCACGATGTCTGATTTCAAGAATGAAGTACCCCATTTAAGACAGACATTATCTGGTTTCGAATATACCATACCCTATATAACACACATGGTGGTTGATAAAGGATTGATAATGTTGATTGATGTGACAAGTTTGATTTGATTGATTGCTAACTAGATTGATAGGTTGTCTGTTGATACATGACTTGATAAGTGCAGTGTTACAAGTTTTCTACTTGTGTCTATTGAAGTATCTGTTGTTGGCTTGATAATGCTTGTAATGTATTCATCATTTGTTGTCATTGATGAAACACTCTCACACACACATATGATTACATTGACTACCGGTGCAACTTCAATTGGTTTACACTATCAACCAGTATGTTTAAGGTTTATCTCTAACCGGTACTTTGTGTCAATCGGTATGTGCATAAGAGACAACCTATGGCTACACTAAGTTGGCATCAAAATGAAGATGAAGATGAAGATGAAGATCAAGGGAAAGATTCCAAGACAACGGTTCACATGTTTTGTTCCAACTGGTATTGATTGTTATAACTGGCATCTGATTTTGTGATGAGTTACCAGCACCGACTTCTTGGCAATCATTTTTGTGATGAGTTCTGATCACTTGTCTAGATACACTACACCTAGGAAATTGTGTTTTGATTTCCTTAGGCTGACATAAGATTTGAATGTCCATTTTAAGAAATCTTAGTGAATCATTTGAAATATATAGAGAATGAGTATGGTTATGATGTTATGTGAATACCGATATGCATCAAGAGTGAAAGCTTTTGTTGAAGAGCGATAAGTGTTAAGATGAAGAGCAGTGTTGAATGTACTTAGAAGGATCTAATCAAGCAAGTATTGTGCTACTCAGAATAGATCAAACCATTCTTGTTGTTTTCTAATCATTACAACAGAATCAAATCCCCTAATCAGGTAAGCTCTAACAAGCTTCATTGTACAAATCCTCTAACAAGATGATCCTTTAGTTTGGATTCTCAAATCCTCCAATGAGGTTACTCCTAATAGGTTAGTACTCTTAACAGGGTATAAGCTTCTAATCAAGCTTTGGGATCTCTAACAAAATTCGCTCCTAGTAGAGCACTTTGTAGACCTTACCTGGACAGTTATCTATTACTGCAAATAGTTAACTTGTGAGTTCCATCTCACCGTGGTTTTTACCTATTTGGGTTTTCCATGTATAAACACTTGTGTTATGGTGGATTCTTTACTTTTGTTGGATGTTGTTATATCATTTTGGATAGCATGTATTTTGTTTAAATGCTTGGTTAAGTTCATCTATCGGTTAGTGTTTGAAGTAGTGTTTTATTTGGTTTCACTGATTCACCCCCACTCTCAGTGCTTTTCAAGTCCATCAATTTATATCAGAGCCTAACTTCTTTTAAGCCCAACCACTTAGAAGGGAGTCTTGAAACTACCATGGGGGACAAGAGATACTTTGAGATGGCTAGAGAGCTAGAAGCTAGCAGAAATGAAGTTGAATCCCTTAGAGGAAAACTGAAAGCTTCTCAACTCAAAAGGAGAGAGCTATCTAAAAAAATGTTAGAAATATCTGATAATAGTTCTTCAGATGAAGCCAATATTGAATCTTTAGCAGAAGAAGTTGAAAAGTTGAATGGTGAGAAATTGAATCTAAGGAGAGAGCTAGAAGGTCTCACTATCCACATGAGTCAGGAACTAGAAGCCAGAAGAGCTGTTGAAGATCTTATCAAGGAAAGAGATCAAGAGATTATAAAGATCAAATGGTAAAAAGACACTATGCATGAGAACTTGATTTCTGAAACAAAAGAAAAGGAGAATCTAAAGCTAGATCTTGAGCTAGCATCATCTCTAAAAGAGAACCTATCTAAGCATAATGAAGATCTCGTCAAAAAGCTTACTGAAGCCAATGAGAAATTGGAGAAGTTCATCAAAAGTTCTACCATGCTGGAAGAACAAATTCAATCACAGAGAATGAAGGGTGATATCTCTGGAATTGGTTTTCATACAACTGAAAAAGGTGAATCCTCCAGTACAAAGAGCAACTATCCAAAGAACAAAACTACTCCTAAATTCATTAAGACTAGTGGTAAGAAGGTTTTTAAACCTATTTGCTTTGTTTTCCATAAGCCTAGTCATACTCCAAATGTGTGTAGAGACAAACCTAACAGAAATGCAAATTGCAATACTAATGCAAGGTATGTGTCAAGAAAGTTTGAAGGTCATTGCTTCACATGTGGAATGTATGGGCATAGACATGTTGAGTGTAGATATGGAGAAAACAATCCTATACCACACATGCATCCAAGACCAAATGGTGACCGGATAAGGAACTTTGATAACCGGGTAAACCTGAACTGGCAAAGGTCCTACGACAACCGGTTTAGTCCATTCGAGATAGAAAAGGTAACAAATGTTATTTGCACCTTCTGTAATAACTTTTGTCATGTGGCTATGAACTGCAGAAGAAGAACAGGAAGAGGAAATGCAGAACCTTGGAGATCATCTGGTATGGTTTGTTACCACTGCAACAAATCAGGGCACTTAGCAAAATTTTGTAGATCAAGAAATAGCAAACTGGTCAACTCTTTCAAGGATCACAAAGGAAAGCAACAAGTTGATGTTGAGGAAACCAGAGAGGATATGAATCAGATTTTGGAAGAAGAAAATTAATGACTCACCTGGAGAAGAAATTGTTCCTTCACCTAGTGAAGAGAACCCAACACCGATGACTTAAGCCTATTTTAACATGGCTAAGGGGAGCTTAATGGTAAAACATCACTGGACCCCTTGTAAAATCAGTGGGAAAGAATTTTTGAATCATGAATTTTGGTTACTTTTTGTTGACATGTTATCAACTGGTTTTTCATTTGAGCGGTGAAATTAGGGTTTGTAACCCTAAAGTGCAAGCATTTATTGCAATTGGTAAAAAGGATAAAAGCAAGTTTTACTTTGTCATTTTTACCTTAACTATTTTGAGAAAGAAATCTAAAGCGATTGCAGAGCTGAATAAGATTGTCTTGTTGTCAATTGGCGAATTGTTTCGTGATTAAAAAAATTAAGTTGAATTGAAAGTTGCAGAGAGGCGAACTGGTGTGCATTTGGGCATTTCAACCAGGAAACGGAGCAATGTGCAAGAAACAAGGTATTTCTTTGAGTATACCACTTTGAAACTTGCTTATCTAGAATGGCATCTACTTCTAAGTCTATAGAGAGGTTGATGATCACTGTTGAGAAGAGTTGTCGCAAGTCCCAAGCAGAATTGTGGTCAAAGGTGACTTGTCCAATTATATAGACTGCAAGATAGAAGATTTAGGAACTCTACACATTTATACATAGTTGAAATCGCTCTGTGATAAGAATGGAAAGATTGAAACAAAATATGCTAGGGTTTTTGAAAAAGGTAAAATGCAAGGAACCTGTGGATTAAACAAATTGCACACAGGTATTAAGGATTAAACAAATGATTGAAACAAAATATACCTTTATCAGTCTATGAAATCTGCAATCCTAAAAAGAGTTTTATCTCCCCAATCATAGACATTTCAAATTCTTGTTGCATTTTATTAGAAAATATTTTACACAATCCATATTCTCCTCCAAAGATTATATCATCAACAAAAACTTCAATAACCAAGATGTCATCATTAGTCACTTTGTAGTATAGATTGTTGTTTACATTACCTTTAGTGTAGCCAAGCTTCAAAAGATATTTGTCCAATCTAGCATACCAAGCTCTAGGAGCTTTCTTTAGTCCATATAAAGCTTTCCTTAACCTGCAAACCATATCTTTGTCATCTGTCAAAGAAAATCCAGGTTTTCAAAAATAAACATAATGAAGATGGCAAGGTAATCAGAAAAAAGCAATATTAATGTGTAAGGGATATTCACAGAAAGAAGGAATTGATTACAATGAAAAAATATGCAAACCCGAATAGATCAATAACCAAATCGCCAAAACCAAGTGATCAACTAATGTCTTCGACATTGAAGAGAGGAAAACAGATTTGAAGGTAAAATGAGCAAAACATAATGAAATAAACATGCAGAATGCTAAAATATCTTTAAAACATCATTTCACCTTGCTATTTTACCTTCTCCTTCAGATTGAGCTTGATGAAGTGAAGGCGCCCCTTGATAATTCTCCACTTGATGTGCTCCTTTGATTTCTGGATGTGGATGGCTCTCCAATGTTGTGCACAAATAGAATGGATTTGAAAAATGATAAGAATGAGATGATCAAGTTGCCAAAATGATTTCTTGGGCTCAAAAGGGCAGCATAAACTTACTGGATTTCAAGATGTTTTGAATGAAGGGATGGAGCCCTATTTTATAGGAAGAGGAGAGGAAAATGAATGGCTAGGATGAATTCGAGATGAAGGGATAAGATTTACTTGTGAGCTCACACAAGGTCCAAGAGAAGGTGTGGAGACCAAGAAATATGCCTTAAAGGCATTTCATATCTCCACACTCCACAAGATGCATGGGAGGAATTAAAAATTCTCCAAAAAAGGATATCATGGGGATTGGAGGAATAAAAAGGAATTAAAAATTCCTTGGGAGAGGGGATGCCTATAGGAATGTGTGATTTCGAAAATCTTACATTTACCTAGGAAAAGAGCATTTAAAGCTAGTGGCTGGATGAAAAGGACAAAGAGTTGACTTTGTGGCTAATCATGTTGATTAACCATTAACGACTCATTAGGAGGGGGATTAGAGGAAATGTTAGGTGGGATTAATATTTGTAGGAAAATTTGACTAGGAGAGAGAATGAGTGGAGGGAATAAAAAATTAGAAAAATAATGTTAAGTGAGTTTAGGGAGTTTTTAGAAGAATGAATTAAGAAGATGATTTGAAATTAATTAGTTAAGATGAGGATTTGATTTTTTTCGAAGAATAAAGAAAGGGATTGATTTATTAAGTAAATCAATCATATGCTATAGTGACAATATTAATTATATTTAATTAATATTGAGAGGAATTTGAACTAACATAATTAATTATGCGAGGAATTAAAAATAATTAAAATAATTATTTTTAAGTGTCTACATTTTGCCCCTCTTTGAAGTGAGGTGTGATGACACATTGATTCAAAGAATAATCTTGTTTTGATGCTGATATTAGTTTGATAGGATGCCCCGACTCTTGATTGATTGATTATGGTATGGTGATGCCCCCTCAGGAGATCAATTGAGGTATTTGATCTTTGGAGTTTTGCGAAATTGATATCCTGATAGATTTGATTTGATTCAATTGATAAGATCTAGATTCAGTCAGGTTTCAAGAAGAATTCATCCTATATAAGACAAAGATGATCAAAGTATCTGGTTTCAGGAAGGATTCATCCTGTATAAGACATGATTGATCACAATATCTGATTTTAGGAAGGATTCATCCTGCATAAGACATGATCGGAGTGTCTGGTTTCAGGAAGGATACATCCTATATAAGACATGACCGATCACAATGTCTGGTTTCAGGAAGGATTCATCCTGTATAAGACATGATCAGAGTGTCTGGTTTTAGGAAGGATACATCATGTATAAGACATGACTGATCACAACGTCTGGTTTCAGGAAGGATTCATCCTGTATAAGACATGATTAGATCACAACATCTGGTTTTAGGAAGGATTCATCCTGTATAAGACATGATTGATCATAACGTCTGGTTTTAGGAAGGATTCATCCTGTATAAGACATGATCAGAGTGTCTGGTTTCAGGAAGGATACATCCTGTATAAGACATGACTGATCACAACGTCTAGTTTTAGGAAGGATTCATCCTGTATAAGACATGATCAGATCACAACGTCTGGTTTCAGGAAGGATTCATCCTGTATAAGACATGATCAGAGCGTCTGGTTTCAGGAAGGATACATCCTGTATAAGACATGAATCAGGATCAGAATTGATTATGTGAGGAAAAAAAAATTGAGGAAGAAAAATTAAGGTGGAAGGGATAGATGAGGAACAAATATGAAGCAGTCGTGAGGTATTTGGAAAGAAGAATACGAGATGCGAGACCACAGAGGAAAATGGGGGCAATTGAGAACTCCATGGGATTATTGAGTTTAGGATTTGATGGAATGATGGTGAGATTTTGTGCACAACAAATGTGGAGAGCCAACATAGTTTGATGTTGCCCTGAGTGACTTGCACCATTGATTACAAAAATCAGGATGCCATGAGAAACGCAGGGCGTGGACTAACTCTGTAGACAAACAGGAATTTCTTGCACACAACAATGCAAGTGTTAAGAAACACTAATACAAAGTTGTGGGTTTGTGCAAGGAAACCCTCAAACACACTGATACCTCTTGTACACGAGAAGGTAAGTGTTGATAAACACTAGTACCGGGTCACCGATTTATACAAGAAGGATCCAAAACATGCCATACTATGAAATATGCCCTAGTATGCACCTATCATAACGTACCTGGATATGAAAGAACCCAGGTAGTCGTAAATAGTGGCAGTCGTAGGGCAAAAGATGCAAGCATATATGAAAAGATCTAACAAAATCTAACAAGTCTCTTCCTTGCGACCACATGATACCTCTTGCCAAGAGTAGAACTAGGATGGACTTGGGATTGTTTCTCAAGACTTCTTGAAGCTTACACACAGAGGCATAAAATCTCAGTTTCAATGGGACATTCCTTGTTCATGACTCAAGCAAAGACTTCATCATCATACGCATGTTTTATTGGGAGGCAAAAAATAAGGAATGTTGCGCATGGGTGAGCTAGATGGCAGATGATTTGTAGTATCGACATGATAGACAGTGGATCCAGTTATTTACCTTGGCGTCTGCACAAAGGTTTTCACCAAGGTATTTGTCCATAGCGCCACCAAGTGGTTTTCACTAATGGACGAATTGTTTTTTCTTTATTTTTCTAATTTTTTAATTTTTTTGTGTCATAAGGTGCCTGTTTGCTAGGTTTTCACCAAAGTGATTATTTTTTCAGGATCTTTTTCTCATTTTTTTTTTTTAATTTTTCTTGATTTTTTTTTTTTGACAATGTAAGACTTTCTGAGGACTAAGCATAAAATCTTTTGAGGTGCATGATATTCATTGGATCATCTAAAGGATCGCCTTCAAGAGTAGCCAACTGATAAGCTCCTGATCCATATTTCACTGTGATTACATATGGTCCAAGCCAATTAGGCTCGAACTTGCCTTTCTTTTCTCTTTCTTGTAGATTTTTTTGATTTTCCATGAGGAAAAGATCACCAACTTGGAATTCTTGGGTTCTGACTTTTTTATAATAACTCATGCGCAGACGGTTTTGATATACCCGGAGATGATTCAAGGCCTTGAGGTGCCTTTCATCTAACAATTCTAGCTCTTGTAAGCGGGCAGTTATGTATTCTTCCTCTGGTAGGATGTTTTGCAGTGATACCCTTAGAGAGGGGATCTCGATCTCAAGGGGAAGGATGGCTTTGGAACCAAATACTAGGGAATAAGGAGTGGCACCTGTGGGGGTGCAGATGGAGGTGTGGTAGGGCCACAATGTGGGATGGATTTGGAGGTGCCAATCACGGCCCGCTTCATTGACTGTCTTTTTGAGGATTTTTATTAGGGTTTTATTAGAAGCCTCGGCTTGGCCATTGCCTTGGGGGTAATATGGAGTGGAGAAGCGGTGTTGGATGTTAAATTTTTGGCAGTGTTCTTTGACATCCTAGTTCTTAAATTGTTTACCATTATCTATGATGATAACTTTTGGGATGCCATATCGGCAGATTAGGTAGTTCGGGATGAATTTGGATATTTGCTTGCCGGTGGTGAAAGTAAGAGGGATAGCCTCTACCCACTTGGTGAAGTATTTGGTGGCGGTGATAATGAATTTATGTCCGTTGGAAGATGAAGGGTGGATTTTCCCGATGAGATCGAGCCCCCATTGCGAGAAGGGCCATGGTGTAATGAATGGTTGCAATTCTTGTGACAGTGCATGAATCTTGTCACCATGCTACTAGCAAGGGATGCATTTCTTCACATAATTGTATGCATCTTCTTCCATTTTAGGCCAATAGTATCCTATTCTCAAAAAAATTTAGCCAATGTGAGTCCACTTGAGCGCCCCACAGATACCCTCATGTACTTCGCGTAATTCTCATTCTGCTTCTTGTTTATCTAAACACCTTAGGAGGGAACCATCAAAATACCTTCTGAACAAGGTGTCTGCAAGGATGGTGTAACGGGCACATCGGCGGATGAAGGTTTGTTGTTGGGTTTTGGTTAGGTGTGGGGGAATGGTGTTGTCTTTGAGGAAAGTGAAGGTTTCTTGGTACCAAGGGGACTCGGGACCAATGAGAACACACACCATTTTAGACTCTGGTAGGTCGTATGCCAGTATAAACAATTGCTTGACCAAGAACTCACACTTCTCACTGTGTACTGGCATTTGAAGGAGGGAGCCAATGGTGGCCATTGCATCTGCAGCCCTATTGTCTGTTCATGGGATTTGGTCAAACTTGATTGCCGTGAAATGTTGCTTAAGATCTTCAACCATGGTATGGTAGGGAAGGAGTTTATCATCTTTTGTCTGGTATTCATCATTGACTTGTTTTATGATGAGTTGGGAATCGCCATAGACTTGTAATTCATTTATTTTCTAGTGGATAGCCAAGCATAAACCTGTGATGAGGGCCTCGTATTCTGCTATGTTATTGGTACATGCAAATGCTATCTTGTATGATTTGGGGATGCCATCTCCTTGAGGTGTGACCAATAATATTCTTGCCCCCGATCCATTTTGAGTGTAGGATCCATCAAAATAGAATTTCCATGTGGAGGATGTGGTAACAGTCATAATGAACTCATCTGGTAATTCTGTGAGAAGAGGACGGTCGCCTCGAAGTGGAGCTTCAACCAACTGATCTGCAATGACTTGTCCCTTGATTGCCTTTCTGTCCACATATTCAATGTCAAACTCGCTTAAGAGCATGACCCATTTGGCAGTTCTGCCAGTGAGAGCAGCTTTGGACAAGAGATATTTAAGTGGATCAATTTTAGCAATTAATTTTGTCTTATTATTTAGCATATAGTGTCGTAGTTTCTGTGTGCTGAACACTAATGTCAAACATGCTCTTTCAATGGGGGTGTAATTGAGTTCATATCCTACCAACGTTCGACTGATGTAGTAAATGGCGTGTTCCTTCCCTTGATCATCTGTTTGCGCCAATAATGCCCCCAATGCCACTGCAGTAGCACATATATACAAAATAAGGGGTTTTCCAGGAGCAGGAGGCATCAATACGGGAGGTGATGCTAGATATTCTTTTAATTTCTGAAAGGCCTTTTGACATAGGCAATCCCATTTAAATTTTGTCTCTTTACGCAATAGGTGTGCAAATGGATGGCACTTGTCTGCTAGCTATGAAATGAAATGCCTAATAGACTGGAGTTTTCCCTAGAGACTGCGCAGTTGTCTGAGAGTTTTTGGCGGAGGCATTTCCATAATAGCTTTTACCTTTGCGGGATCAACCTCGATGCCTCTGCGGGAAACAATGAATCCCGATAGTTTTCCCGATGTGACGCCAAACACACACTTTTTGGGATTTAGGCGCAGCTTGTATTTTTTCAATCTTTCGAAGATTTGTTTTAGAATGGGGATGTGTTCTTGTTTTGTCTTGGATTTTCCTAGCAGATCATCCACATAGTCCTCCATAATTTTGTGCAAGAGGTCATGAAAAATTGTTGTCATTTCCCGTTGATACGTAGCTCCAGAATTTTTAAGGCCAAAAGGCATGACCCAGTAATAGAAGGTACCCCATGGTGTTGTGAATGCAGTTTTATGCTGATCCTCATCTGCTATCCTGATTTGGTTGTATCTAGAAAACCCATCCATTAGCGATAACATTTCATGTCCTGTTGTAAGGTCCACAATCATGTCTATATTGGGGAGCAGGAAGTCATCTTTAGGACAAGCTATATTTAGATCTCAAAAATCTGTGCAGATGCGGATGCCCCCAGCAGGTTTGCTGACAGGTACAATGTTAAAGACCCATTCAGCATAATCTATTGGTTTGATAAATTCTGTGTCTAACAACTTTTGGAGTTTCTCCTTAACGAGGAGTGCAATATGTGGGTGCATTTTGCACAATTTTTGTTTTACAGGTTTTGCATCTAGGCAGACGACGAGATTGTGAACCACCAAGGCAGGGTCCAACCCTGGCATATCAGAATAGGACCATGCAAAATTGATTTTTACCATTGTAAGGAAGTTGATGAAGTCTTGTTTCTCGATTTTTGTGAGGGATTTGGCAATGAGCACATTTTTCAGAATGACTTCGATGCCCATGTTGATGCTGTCTATTTATTCTATCAACAAATTTGATTTGTCCTGTGGAAGGTAACCAATGGTAGGGAGGTCAAATCCCTCACTGTCAAGTGCCTTTTCTAGATTTTCACTTTCATATACGCCCTTTATTTTTATTTCTTGTTCATCCAAAGGAGCCTCAGGGAGGTTTTCACCTAGGGAATCATATCTTTTTCTTTTATTATCTTTTTTGTGGCTAAGGGCATTGACTTGACTACCAAAGTATCCCTTTTCATGTAGTTGAATACCCTCAATTCTGCTACAATCTTCCATATTTTACGCTGTTAGGAGAGCAATGAGAGCATTATCATCGGCGTAGATATCTAAAGTGGGTTTATCTCATTGGCCCTAGTCAATGAGTTCAGGATCGACAAGATGTAGCTCATGTGAAGTGGGAGGGGTTACGGGGGTGATGGTATTGATGTAAGCATCCAAGAAGATATCTTTCTCATATTCATAAGGAATTTCATGGAATTCTTCTTCATTAGCACTTTCGATATCTGAAGAAGGACTAGAAGGGGCACCAACGATAGCAATCTTAGGCACCGGGGTGTACCCCAAGCCTCTGTTGTATCTATAGGAGATAGGATTTGTGGGTGTTTTTCTTCCTTTCTCCTCTGGTCCCAGGCCGTGTCCTTTGTAACCCATTTTTTCAACTATGGTAGATGCTTTTGGGTACATTTCTTTGGATATTCTTGTTGGATCTTCATCTTCTTCTTGGTACAGCCATGAAGAGATATTTGCTTCGAGGCTCTCATTATCAAGTGGGCCCCATTGCTGGAAGGTGGTGTTTTGGCATTGCATGACTAGTTTTGGGTCCTTTTTTATCTCTTTTGGTTTGCCAAATGACTTTGGAGAGAGAGGGAGGTTGCCTATTAATAAGATGTCCTCCAATTTGTATTCTCCATAGCCATTGTCCAAGATCTTGATTTGATTATCTGGTCGGGATGATGTGGAGGCAACATTTGATGTGTCAGATAGAGGCGTTGGCAAGGGTCTATTTAGTGGGCAATGATACAGATGCTTCCCCTCTAATAGTTTGCAATATTGAAAAGGTTGGGGATCACCTTTTATAGTGATCTCTCTTCCATTATAGGGGAATTTGATACATTGGTGATAGGTGGAGGGTACGGCCTGCTAGGAATGGATCCATGGCCTCCCGAGGAGAATGTTGTAGGGGAGGTCAAGATCTAGTATTTGGCAAGGGGTTTCAATTGTTATGGGGCCCACTTGAAGAGGTAAGGTGACCACGCCCTTTGAAATTCTTTTTGCATCATCATATGCCTTTATTGTGATCCTTCCTAATGTGTCTATCAGATCCTCAGAAAGCTCCAATTGTTTTATTAATTTGTATGTACACAGATTAAGCCCCGATCCACCATCTATCAGGATACATTTGACCTTGTGCTTGTGGATGAGAGCTTCGATGTGCAAAGGTTTGTTATGGTCTTCATCAACGGGAGCATCTTTGGAGTTAAATACAATGTGTTGTTGGGCAGCCAAGTTTCCAATGAGGGCTTGGAATTGGGTGGCGTTGATGTTATCTAGAACGTGTGATTGGAGAAGGGCTTGTTCCAAAATTTCTTTATGGACCGAGGAGGTCTTGAGAAGTTCCAAAATGGAGATCTATGTGGGTGTCTTCCCAAGTTGATCAAGGAGGTCATATCGGCGGGTGGAAGACATGGGTGGGGGGTTTGGTGGGGGAGGAACTCCTTGGATGGTGACTCTTCCTCAGTGTGTAGTTGCATTGCAGTTATTCTAGAAATGGGAGGTGGAAGGTGTGGCACCTTGAATGACTATCCTAGCAGGATTTGGTCTGCTTTGGGAAGAAGGAGAATTGACTCCTTGGATGATTATGACATTGACATGATTGTCTGCAGGTTCAATGCAACCTACTAAAAAATCAAAACCGGTTATGTGATTAGCGTAGTCATAACCCATTGCATTAGATGATGAGCCTTTTCCTTTATCATGATTCGGGAAGCGTTCCTAGTACATTTTGAGTTTGTCATTGTTATTACCAGGTTTTGCATTTGCTACTTCAATCTCACCTCTATCAATGAGATCTTGTATGTAGATCTTCAGTTTCATACACTTTCGTGTATCATGTCCCTTGATACGATGGTATTCACAATACTCATTTTCATTATACCATCTCAGTTTAGGTTGATTGGAGTCAAATGGGTGAGTGATTGGAAAAACCACTACACCTGCTTGGACAAGTTTTTGAAACACCACTTCAATAGGCTCAGCCAGAGGAGTGAAATCTCTTGGAGTCTTGTTATTTGATTGGGGTGGTCGTCCCTGGATTGAGACATTTTTGTGAGGTTTTTGGGATTGATTTTGGTTGTTGAATTGATGATTGTTGGTGGTGGATTTTGGGGGAGAGGCCACGGTTTGGACCCGCTTTGCATCAGTTATACCATCATTGACCACATTTTTGTTTTTGGACCAGAATTTTGGCTTGTCGTTATAATAAGAGGAAGAACTTTGTGTTGATTTCTGGTAATGTTTCAAGGTTCCTTCCTCCAACAAGACATGTTCGAGGGCGAGGCCCTTATCTATCAATTTTTGGAAGGATTTGATACATTGAGATATTAAAGGTCTTGAAAGTTCAAGCACCAAGTTCTTTTGGAATAGCTCAATTTGATGTTGTTCTAGCATGTCCCACTAGAATTTCTTGATAAGATGTCACCATCTTTGTAGGAAATTGGCGAAGGTTTCTTCGAGCTTTTGTTTTGTATTACATAAGTCCATCATAGAAACATCATTACCCATGTTGTATGCATAGTGGGCCACAAATTTTTCTACCAAGTCTGGAAAAGAGACAATGGAACCTCATGGTAAAGATGAGAACCATGCCAAGGTGTCTCCCGTGAGACTCTTAGGAAAGAGTCTGCGAAGATAAAGGTCACTATAGGAGACTTCTTGGCATAAGATGTGGAATTCTCAGACATGGTTGCGGGGATCTCCTTTGCCTTCATACTTGGTGAATTTAGGGATCTCAAATCTCAAGGGATATGGTGCAACTGATATAGACGGGTCATAAGGACAAGGGCAAAACTCTTCGAACAAGTAAGTTTTCCTTTTATTAGTCCTTTGTTTCATGTCCTTGATGATATTCTTCATGTCTTGAATTTCCTTGATGAGGTCTTGTTGTGGACTTTGATATTGATGAATTGTATTTGCCCCAAGAATTGGATGAACCAAAGAAGGTGCACCACCACCAATATATTGATATGATGAGGAGGTGGGAACGTGGGATGTGATGATTGATGTCGCTAGGGTTTGAGGAATAGTTGGTTGCGGTCCACCAACTATTGTGATGGGATTGAATACGGCCCGGATAAAATTTGCGACATTGTTGGGAGGAAGGGAAGTTTGTGGAATAGAAATTTGTGGTTGATTAAAAGGAGGTGGTATAGAAGTTTGTTGGAGAATGGATGAGATCAGATTTGATAGTGGTATGGATGGTAAGGAGGAAGAAGGTGGGATGGAGACCACGGTGGGAGGTACCGCAGGTGGCATTGATTGAGCCTGGATGATTGATGGGGCTGCAATTGATTGAGTTTGAATAGTAGGTGCAACACTTTGTGTGGGAGTGAGGTCTTCTTATGGTTGTTGGGTGAGAGTGGATCTATTAAATTCAGGCAGAAGTTGAGCTCCATGTTCAAGGAGAGTTTTCAGAAGTGTAGTAGGATTGTGTTTAATAAACTTTTCCATCATCTCTTGGTTATAAGAATCCACTAGGAAAGTTTTAACTTCTGGACAAAGTTCATCTTGGTTAACCATGTCAAGATTTTGACTTTGATCTTGATCGCTTGGTTGCCCACTTTGTGTATGATCTTGCATGGGATCTTCATATAGGACACCAATGTCTGGCATGCCATATTGTTGTTCAGCCATCTTTTTCTTTTGGGATCAAGTTGTGACCATACACGATATTTGTGATGAAAAGACTTAGGCAAAATGTGATGAAAGGACTTAGAAAATTTGTGATGAAAGGATTTAAGAAATTTGTGATGAAAGGATTTAAGAAATTTGAGGATGAAAGGACTTAAGAAATGTGTGATGAAAGGATTTAAGAAATTTGAGGATGAAAAGATTTGAGAAATTTGTGATGAAAGGATTTAAGAAATTTGAGGATGAAAAGACTTGAAAAATTTGTGATGAAAGGATTTAAGAAATTTGTGATGAAAGGACTTGAGAAATTTGTGATGAAAGGATTTAAGAAAATTGAGGATGAAAGGATTTAAGAAATTTGAGGATGATTGATGAAGAAGGTATGGTAGTGATGGTTTAGAAGAAATTTGATGACTAGGTTGTCTTTGGTATGAACATGAAGGATCGATTCGAATGGCAAGTTGTATGAAGGGATACGACCACCCTGATTTGGACGATAGTTAGTGTTTCAAAGGACAAACTTGAATGTTGATGGAGATGATGGACTCTTAGCTTCTCTCTTAGGCTTATGAAATATGGGATGGATAGAGCTTTGACGCAAATTTTTTTTTTTTTGGACTTGGTGTGGGTAATGACTTGGACAATTGTTTGTGTCTTGACAAGTGTTTTTGCAAAGTGTTTGGGGATAGTGATGTGTTTTTAGTCTACTCTTGACAAGTATGTATCAAACAAAGAAAACACAGTGATCAAATGCATATTATATCAAAGACACTCATGCTCATATACAACATTCTTAAGGCTGGCAAGGACAATAGTCATTGAATCCCAATTGGTTTCCCATCTACGCTTACCAAGAGTGGACACTTAGATGCTTGACCCCACTGGCTCCCCTCCACGGCACTCACTTCTCGGGGCAACCAAGCATCGATTCCCATGAAAACTCCTCATGGCGAACTTTGTGTCTCTACTAAGGGCCGTAAGAATATGGGCCGCTTCAGAGGTCCAACCTCCTGCACCAATGACTAGAAGGTTTTTGGCCACTATGAACAATGTGTTTAGTAAGTCTTCTCATTAGGAGCTACCCTTCGAAGTTGCACAAGCACAATTGAGGCCTACAGCCCAACGAAGCACCAAGAAATTAGTAGTCACGCAAGTGTGATTGAGATCTCTAGGATCCTACTAAGCACCCAATGTGAGAGCGAACTCTCATATAGCCCCAACCATTAACCCTTTCATAGTCAATGGCCTATTTATTATAGTGAGTTGGGAACCCTAGGTCCGGGTGTACTCACTTGGGTCATTCCCCTCTTACCTTCTCAAAGAGAAAGTTGGGAGGGTAGGCCCGCTAGAGGTAAACACACAATCAAACAAGAAAAGGTTGGAGGGTTTGGATTTCTGATCGTCTAGTAAGATGAGAGCATACTTTCCTACCTTTACGCTTTTCTTAAAGACATATAAGACAATGGTTCATTCCATTTAAATTAATATCTAGGTGCCTAATTTAAATAAATGCACAATATTTGGTTGAATCAGCTAGGCAACCTGCAAAACCACTTGATTAGTAGTTTGAAAAATGGAGTCTTCAAAAAGCATCCTGCAAAACAACTTGATTAGTAGTTTGGAAAAATAGAGTCTTCAACAAGCATCTTGCAAAAAAGATTTTTTTTTTTTCTGCAGTCGCGCTATTCTAGAACCTGCATCTCACAACTCACAAAAACCTAAAAAAAAGCATTAGTTCTTAGGGATGTGGATCCCACCGGGAGTGCCAAAATGAAGAGGGGAAAACAGATTTGAAGGTCAAATGATCAAAACATAACGAAATAAACATGTAGGATGCTAAAATATCATTAAAAGACCATTTCACCTTGCTATTTTACCTTCTCCTTCGGATTGAGCTTGATGAAGTGAAGGCACCCCTTGATAATGCTCCACTTGATGTGCTCCTTTGATTGCTGGATGTGGATGGCTCTCCAATGTTGTGCACAAATGGAATGGATTTGAAAAATGATAAGAATGAGATTATCAAGTTGCCAAGATGATTTCCTGGGCTCAAAAGGGCAGCGTAAACTTACTGGATTTCAAGATGTTTTGAATGAAGGGATGGAGCCCTATTTTATAGGAAGAGGAGAGGAAAACGAATGGCTAGGATGAATTCGAGATGAAGGGCTAAGATTTACTTGTGAGCTCACACAAGGTCCAAGAGAGGGTGTGGAGACCAAGAAATATGCCTTAAAGGCATTTCGTATCTCCACACTCCACAAGATGCATTAGAGGAATTAAAAATTCTCCAAAAAAGGATATCATGGGGATTGGAGGAATAAAAAGGAATTAAAAATTCCTGGGGAGAGGGGATGCCTAGAGGAATGTGTGATTTCAAAAATCTTACATTCACCTAGGAAAAGAGCATTTAAAGCTAGTGGTTGGATGAAAAGGACAAAGAGTTGACTTTGTGGCTAATCATGTTGATTAACCATTAATGACTCCTTAGGAGGGGGATTAGAGGAAATGTTAGGTGGGATTAATATTTGTAGGAAAATTTGACTAGGAGAGAGAATGAGTGGAGGGAATAAAAAATTAGAAGAATAATGTTAATTGAGTTTAGGGAGTTTCTAGAAGAATGAATTAAGAAGATGATTTGAAATTAATTAGCTAAGATGAGGATTTGATTTTTTTAGAAGAATAAAGAAAGGGATTGATTTATTAAATAAATCAATCATATGCTATAGTGACAATATTAATTAAATATAATTAATATTGAGAAGAATTTGAATTAACATAATTAATTAATTAATTATGCGAGGAATTAAAAATAATTAAAATAATTATTTTTAAGTGTCTACAGAGATAACCAAGTAGTCTCCAAGTCATTCCAAGTGTCGGTGAACAATATAACCTGTCAATGAACCAAATACTGGTGATTGTTCATAAGTCACTGACATGTCAGTGAACATAACCAAAGATCTCCAAGTGCTGATAAGTGTTGACAAGTGTTGACAGGTGTTGACATCAGTGACAAAACCATATCAACATATCAAAATGCCAACACTTAAAGCTTCTTCGCCTTCCCTTATAAATCTTTGTGAACAGGTTTCACCATGGACTAAAGTCTTGACCAAAATAAAAGGTAGTATGAAAATGCAAGGACTATGGAAGACCAAGAGGTGTATGAAGTGTAGATGAATCTAGGGTAATCTTGCAATGTCCAAGAGTGTAATACCAAAGTATGTATGTTTTTAGAGCAAGGTGTGGCTTCCAAAGAGATGGTGGATCTCTTAATGAGGAAAGTTGACCTTGTCTCAAGAAGACCAAATGAGACCCTAAGATGATAGATCTTGATACGGGAATCACCTAGTGTTGTGTTGTAGTATGTTTACAAAGTTTGATGAGGACAAGCAAAGTAACCTTTTGACTCAAATTTGGAAAATATGTAAGAGGGAAATGCAAGTGAAGAAAAATGATTGACTATGTGTGACCAATATAGGTTGACTGCAGAATGAAGTCCTATAGGAAGCAACCTTAGAAGCTCTTTGAATCTGACTTCATTCCTTTTTTTCTCTTGATAATTTTTTGTAATTTCTTAACTGTGAACACAGATGCAGTTTTGACAAACCCAGATGTGATTTCTGATCCCAGACATAGTTACAGTAAACACGGACGCAGTTTTTTGGTGATAACGACAATTTTAGCTTGAAGGTCATAGATGCAATTATACCTTGCACAGACATGATTTATCAACACATACACGGTTTAAACTAACATAGAAATGACTTTAAAGTGTTCTCTGGCAAATGTGATAATATACTTCTTTGATACTCATACGTGATTCTGCTCTGAACAAACGTGATTTCCCAACACAAGTGTAATTTAAACTGACACAGATGCAGTTCTTAAAATGTTTTGCAATTTTGTCCAATTATGAAGCTATTGAATGTGACCAAATCTTAATGTTTTGACTTTTAGTGGCAAGAAAACACAATAAAATAGTGAAGACCCAATGTGTGAAGGTTTTTTTGTCGAAAAATGATAGAGTGTTTCAATTTCAAGTGTGATTGTAAAATATCCTTGTTTGTTTTGCATACACTTGGAAGACACCACAAACACAATTTTTGCTTAAAATGTTTGATTGATTCTTTGATAATGAAGACAAGCACAAATCTTAAGGCAGGCCAAGACAATAGTTGTTGGATCTCACTTGGTTTCCCAACTATGCTTATTCAAAGTGGATACTTAGATGCTTGACCCCACTGGCTCCCCTCCACAACACTCAATTCTCTAGGGCAGCCAAGCACCTATCCCCATGAAAACTCTTTGTGGCAAACTTTGTATCTCTATTAAGAATCTTAAGAATATGAGACGACATCAGAGGTCCAACCTCATGTACCAACAACTAGAAGGTTTTTGGCTTCTAACACAAACGTGTCTAGTAAGGGCATCTGTTTAGGTGGCTATAATCAGTAGCGTGTTATGCTCCATTAAATGGAAGGCCTCCCAGTCTATAGAGGTTACGCTCTATAAGGTTTATGGGGAGTCATAACACCATTATAGCAACATGTAACACCTGTTGCTTGCATTTTTCATCACAAACACTTTTATTTATAGTGGCTTGGAAGAGCTTGGATTTAGCCTATTACCACTGGGTTCATTCCCTCTTGCTTCGCCTTATGGGCTACGCGGGAGGCAGACCCTCTAAAAGGTAAAACAAAAAGAGCCTATTGCTCAAGACACAAATGACACTTGTTAATTTTTAAAGCACCAATTGAAGTGTTTGCTAGACTAAAGAAGACAAAGAAAGCAATTTTAAAATCAAATCTTTGTCAAAGGTCCTGCACCAAACTTGTTAGTAGTTTTGAAATGATACCCCTCCTGCAAGTACACAAGTTAGGTAAATTTTTAAAAAATCCAAAAGACTTTGTGATATAGGGACCTTTGACGAGACATTTTTCTCCATTTCAAATAGCTGCACCACTTTGTTAGTGTGATCAAAAGAGGTTAGCTCAAAAATCCAAATCTGAAAAAACCCCAAATGAAAGCAAAAAGAAAATCTAAAAAACAAAGACGTGGCTATACCAGATGCAAACACGATAACAAAACATAGACTCCAAAAGACCTAACAGAAACGCGATTCCCAGATCTGAAACCTGCAAAAAAAATCAACAGAAAAATCCAAACGTAGAAATAACCTGCACACATGAAATTTATAGATAGAAACACAATTTAAACTGACACAAACACGACTTCAGAAAAACCACTCCCGCAAAATAGAAATTCAACCTTGCACAACAAAAATGCGGCCAAACAAAATGCAAACGCTGAAATAAGTCAAAAACACAATTAGATCTATCACAAACGCGACTTCAGCATAGCAAATCTGCAAAATGACAGCAAAATCATAAACATGGAAATATTCACCGCAGATGCAGGAAAAAATCACAAATGCAATTTTATCTGACGTAGACATAGAAGAATGTAGAATCGTCATAATGTCAAACTTGCAACTTTTAAAAATACAAAATCTGCAAACAAGATGTCAAAATAAAAAGGGACAAGGGTCCCACAGGGCGTGCCAAAATGTATATGGTGAAAAGTGATGATGATAAACTTATTGTAAAACCATAAAGATCCAACCACAAACAATCTAGGTCCTACAATGAAACGTTCACCAATACCAATAGAGATACCTAAGATCATGCAAATAAACAAAATAAAGCAATATTACCATTCATATGTCTAGTAGGGTTTCAATCTCCATTGATCTTGTTTGATATATTTGCTCTCAGATTTTATGTGTGCACAAGAGCTCAACAAATAATGGAAATGTGGTTGATAGCTTGATTGCAAGAAGGCTTGATTGACACAATCATTAGGGGATTAGACGATTAGGGTTGATAATGAAGGAGAGTATCCTCTTATATAGAAGATACTTTAGGAAATGGAAGGATAAAAGTAAAAGGTGAAGAGGATAAATGACCGGCTAGGATTAAAGGGTAGGTAGAGGAAATAACTAAATGATAAAGGAGGTAGGTAAGAGAAGAATTAAGAGATGAATGACATGTGTCATGGGTAGAAAAGGCTAATGAATTAATTAAATAAATAAAGATTTATTTAATTAATAGAGGAAGTGAGATCAATTAAATAAATAAAATATTTATTTAATTGAGGAAAAGGATAATTTAAATATATAAAAGTATTTAATTAAATGAGGAAAGGCTTAGAAGAGGATTAATGAATTAATTAAATAAATAAGAATTTATTTAATTAATAGAAGACTTAGGATAAAATAATTAAATAAATAAAAATATTTATTTAATTAGACAGGACAATTTTAGATGTCTACATCTATAAACATGTGAAAGTTATATAAATTATCGTGTACATAAATTTGAGGAAAGCAAAGTTAAAATACAACACTAATCAACTGAAAGGTCTAATAATAATGATGTCTAATAACCTTCTTTCTTGATGTCATGTTTTCTACTAAACAAAAGTTTAGACATATTACATCTAGAACAAGAATCAACTCATAGTAATTAACTAAACAAGCTTACAATAAGAGAATTGATGAAAATATATAAAAAGTAAAAATAATTAATTCTTGAAAAAAATTACAAATCAAACTTCTTAATTATAGAAATACTAAGAGCTTCAACTTCAACTTTATTTCATTATTGCATTACCCTTCAAATCTCTAATTAATTAGTCAACTCTAATGTTCCTAGAGGCTCCACCAAAGCTCAATTTGAACCATCTATTTGATTTCTCTTCTTATTTGTGTAGAGTTAACTCTAATAACCCATTGAAAGAATGGGAATTAACTCACAATAATTAATTAAACAAGTTTAGAATTGAAGAATTGATGAAAAAATATAAAAAGTATAAGATAATTAATTTATGAAAAATTTACAAATCAATTTTTTTTAATTATAGAAGTACTAATATTTATTTTCAACATTTTGTTATTTGATTGACATTTTATTATTTAGAATGTTAGCAATATTAAACAATGTTTAATTTCTTAAACAATTTTTCAATTCTTTCTAATATTTTATAAAAAATGGAAAAAACATAAACAAAATCAAACATTAATTAGATTTATATCAAATTTAATTATACAAATTTTAATGTGGAAGACATTTCTTATATTAAGTGAACCACTTACTTTTTGAAATCAATGATTCAAAATCGAGAAGGATGCAAGACTATAGAATTAATCCCAACCCTTGAATTTTATATTTATTTGAAAAAAATCTTTTAATATTATTAATTAAAAAAGAATGTACATAAATTTCATAGAATATCTCTTAATATTTTATTTTTTTTAGGATATTCTATCTTTTTTTAAAGTTTCTAAAGAAAAATATATTGAAAAAGAAAGAATTAATTGTACTCTAAATTCTTTAAAGAATTAATTATTTATTAAGTTTAAAATTTATTTTAACAATTTATGTATTTTATGAAATTAAAAAATATATATTTAAAATTATTAAAATTAATTTAATTTATAATTATCTATTCTGTTAAAATTTTAATAATTGTTGAATAATTATATTTTGAATTAAAATCTTTTTTAATACAAATATATTTTCATGTTATATTCTTTTATTAGGCAATACCATTGCATTCATTAAACCTAATTAACAATCAAAAGTGATTATTATTTTTGTTTTCAAAATAAACTTGATTTTTATAAAGTTGAGATTTACATTTTTAAACTAGAAATTGTTTATCTACAATATGATTGGATGAAAAAAATTGGTGTTATAGGAGCACATTTATAAGAATGATAGATTTAATAGGCTTAATTTAGATTTATTTATATTTTTAAAAAAACATCTATTTTAGATAGCTTTTTCATTTTTTATATTGTATAGGGATTTGATTCACACCATTTAAATAAAATAAAATAAAAATTTAAATAAATAATTAAACTATTTCATTACAAGTATTACAACAAATATTTCTATTAAAAAAATAATCTCAATATGTATATTTTATAATTACAATTTTGTATAATCTTTTTTGAAATCATTCTATTTTTTTAATTATTTTAATATATACAATATACTTTTATAACATTTAATCATAAATTTAAATATTTTTTATTTAGACATTAAAAAATAGTTATTTTCACTTTATTATTTATATTATATAATTTTATAATTATTAATAGTTGTTTTATTAAGATCAATTATAACGGTGAAGAGCGAAAGAGGTGGCAAAAGAGGCTCTGCAACTAGGGTTGACGTGGACCCATTGGTTGTGCCTGGCATTGGGTTTCTCGCACCTACGTGTGGAGGAGGTGATAAGACCTCCTCCACTGTGGTAATCTTCTTCCCCCCTCTTTCTTTTCTTTTTTGCTAACCTTTCGCCAAGGCTCTCTTCATGCAGAGTATGTAGTTATTGCAGGCGCAAGTGGAGGCAGGAGCATTTAATGCTCGATGGAGGCAGAATTAAGTGGGTCAAACGTGACCCATTTGCCCTCATCAAAATCCACAGAGGAAGAACTAATTGGCAAGTCCTTTCGAGATGCCATCGTTGGTGATGTTGTGCAGATTTCACGAGAAGCCAAGTTTACTCTGGTAAGTGCTTCATCTGCAGGCTGCAATGGCGGAGACAGAGGACGAGGTAAGGACCCTACCTTGGCTCCTTGTACTTTCTCTATCTCTCCTAATGACTCCATCACTGAATCCCTTGAACTAGAAAATAAAAGTCTCCAAGACATTGTCATTTTCTTCGCAATTACTAATATTGATAAGTGTCCGACTAGGAAATTTCTTGATGACTGGATGAAAAATGTGTGGGTTAGAAAGCTAGGGTTCAATTTTTACTTCTGCAGAATGATTCAAAAGGGTCTATTTGCTATTTTCTTTAAAGACAATAAATCATAGGTAGGTCCTTCATAAACAGTTCTAGGCTATTGGGCAAACCAACTTCAGGGCCCTCAAATGGTCCTTTGATGTGATTAATGAGGAAATTTTGGCTATCTCTTGCCCTCGTTGGCTTCTAATTAAAAATTTACCCCCCATTTTTTAGAATTTCATTCCCCAAATTCTTTAATCTATTGGCAAAGTGGTTAGGATTGATCATTCTTTGAATCTTGTTCCCCACCTAGATGCCAGAGTCTTGATTTCCATCAATCTTGGCATTGATATCCCTAGATTTCTCAAAATCACACTACAAGATGAATCCTTCACTTGCATTTTGGAAACCCTAGGTGGGTTGAACTCGTGCTTCCTATGTAGACGGGAAGGTCACATCAAATGATCTTGCCCTATTCTCTCAGCTATAAATAAATTCAATGGTAACCCCCCTGGAACTGTTGTTAATAAAGATGGTCTTACCCCCCCCAAAAAAAATCTTCCTCCAAGATTTCAGAGTCGTCGTCTATCCGAGATAAACTGGACTCTCTCAGTAAGGCCATCAATTATGCAATGGCTAGTCTCCTGAAGGTTCAACCTGTCAACCCTCCTAATTTTGAAAATGATACCAACTTTGGCTCCTTTAATGCAAACCCCCCCCCCCCCACTCAGTTGTTTCTTCTGTCATGTCCCAAATGGATGGACTCGAAGACTCTGGCTTCCAGGTGGTTTCTAGGAAAAAAAAAGGTCCAAAAATAAGAATGCCCAACAATTGGCTCTGGAAAAAATCAGGGCTAAAGGGCATCAAAAAGCATATACTGCTGAGGCAAGCATAGAAGTTGGTGGATGTAGACCCCCACTTGAGACTCTGGCAATGACCATCCCTGACAAGGACTCTCATGTCAAGTCAATTGTTAGGACTTTTGAAGGGATTGATCGTGGAGGTGGTGATAATAGGAGTAGGGTTGCAACCCCCTACCCTCAGTGATCCTCAATCTGTTCCTGCTTCTAATCAATTCCAAGCCTTGGATAATCCATCCAATCTAGCCTTAGTGAAGAATGGCATTGATGATCCCCCAGGGTAAGAAGGTTGTTCCCCTCCTTCTACTTTCATTGCCTCCCTGACCTCTGTCCCTTTGAAACCGAAGTCCTTGATTGATGATGATAATGTCCTCTATGAGATTATCCCGACTGCTCCAACAATTGACAATCCTAAAGATTGTTGAAATGTGGCACCTGATTAGCAAAGTATTGTACACTCAGCACGTATCCTTGATGAAAACCGACATTGTAATAAAACCCTAAAAAGGCTGACTTTGTTTTTGCCCTAAAAATGCATGTTATAAGCGGCTAGGATGCTTAAGGCATTGGAATGTTGATGTACTATTTTTGTTGGATAATAAGAAAGATTGGATGACTGTGTATGGTGGACGTAACCCATTCTAAGTGAACCACGTTAAATCTTTGTGTTATCTGTGTCCTGTTTTATTTCTTTATCTTTTGTATTTAAATCTGCATATAATTGTTAGTTCATATTTTCTTTGGATTTGCTTGAAACCCTAACAAAGATTTTTTCCCATCTAAGACAGACATATCTGAGGGTAATTCCCCTGAAAAAGCCTCCTCAGTTGGCATTCATGAGTCTAAGGTGGAGATTGATTTGCCAACCAACTTGTCGACTATTAATGGGGAGGAGATGAAGGATATTGGCAATCTAAATGAGAAAATATCTGAGTCAGAAGCACTCACCAGAAGGAAAAGAGGGAGGCCACTAGGTTCTAAAAAACAAGCTCTCTCCCTTGCATAAGAAATCTAACCAGAAGGCTAGTTTCCCTAATTGCTTAAGCAGCTTTAAGGCTGACAAGAATGATAAGTAACTGCTTGTTCTCCATGAAATGCCTATCCTGGAATATCTGGGGGCTAGAGTCCCTAGGTAGGAAATATGTGGTGAGAAGATTTCTCAATCACCACAAGGAGTTGGATTTTGTCCTACTTTAGGAGGTTAAAGCAGTTAACTTTGCATTGGAGGTCAATTTGAACTTTATTTGGAGGGACTCTTTCAAATTCTTCACTTAACATGAGAAAGGCAAAGGGGGAGCTGCCATACTTTATAACCCTAATTGGTGAAACTCTATCATTTGCTTAGGAATATCCCCTTGAAATAGAGTTGTTTGGGTAACTTTCCAATATGGTGCTTCTTCTTTTGGGTTGTGCACAATCTATGCCCCCAATGACTATAGGGATTGATCTGACCTCTAGCAATGGATTGCTTCTCTCCTTGACATTCCATGGATCCTGGGGGGAGATTTCAATATGGTTGAACATAACGAAGAAAAAATAGGAGGAGTCGCTATTGAATGGAAAGGATGGGAAAAGCTTCATTGGGATAGACTAAAAAACATTAAGAGACTTTTTGATCCATTCAAAGGTTTAAAACAAGTATATACGGGCATTTGGTTTACCTAGTGCAACTATCAGAAAGTTGTTAGCAGTCTATTCCAGGCTGGATAGATTCTACACCAACAAAGATGTCTTTTCCTTTATCCTGGATCACCAAGATTGTCTAGTGGTTGTTAGACCTTCCTCCCTTTCTGACCATCACCCCATTTTTGCAGACATTGTCACTAGAAACTCGAGAAAACCCTTTAACAAGACTGGTGGCAAATTCATTCTTAACAACAAGCTTCTTAAAGACCATGATGTTTTAGCTGTTATTCATATAGTGAGGTTATTTAATAAGTGGAACTCCAAAGATGTTTCCTATATTCACAAGTGGAATACCTCAGTTAATAGCTAGCAGAAGATTCATAGCACCATTGGCAAGAAGAAGGCCAAGGATGCCAGGCAGGTTGAGCTTATCCTATCCTCTAACCTACATAAAGCAGAGCAAGACATTCAAAATGATCCTAGAAACTCTCAACTTACCACTTGGTGGCGGTAGCTAGAGATGAACTCAGAAAACATCAACATGATAAAGCATTGGGAGCCCGAACTAGAGCTAGGATGCTTTGGCTATCTCAAGGGGATAAAGGTTCTAAGTTCTTCTTTAACCTTCTGAAATAAAAAACAATGTAAGGAAAGGATTGACAAACTTTGGGTGGATGGAAAGGAAATATTTATTGATGAGGAAATCATGAGTGAATTCCTCAACTTTTACAAGCTATTGTTCTCCTCAGAGGACTCTCCTTCATCCAGGATTGCTAGGGACAAATGTCGAACACTTATTCCCAAGATTGTATCTCCCGATTAAGTAAAGTCTCTTAGTAAACCCTTCTCAACTATAGAAATTATAAGAGCCATTAACTCTCTTCACAATGACAAATCCCCAAGGTCGAATGGGCTTAACATTGAATTTTATAAGGTTGATATCATCTAGATTGTTGATGATCTACTTGAGGTCTACAATTAAGCCACTGGGACAGGGTCTCTCGGAATTGACATCAATAGAGGACTTATCAAGCTTATCCCCAAAGAAGGGGACAAGGCTCTTATCAAAAATTGGCGCCCTATTACACTACTTAATGTCTCTTATAAGATACTTGCTAAGATGCTTGCTATTAGACTCAAAAATATCTTACCCAAATTTATCTGTTCCACCCAAACCGGATTCATTAAGGGGAGATACATCCTAGAAAATCTTATTACCAGCTGGGAGGCTATGGAATGGGCTAGAATCTCGGATCAAAAGGTGGCCATGTTTTTGCTAGACTTTGAAAAGCCCTACGATAGGATTGAATGGGATTTTATCTCCCCTATACTATTCCCTGAGATCTTTTGTCAGTATGTCCAGGTCCTTGTTAGGGATGCTCATGCCCAAGTGGAAGTGAATGGATTGATCTTGCAGCCCTTTGAGCTCAGTAGATCTATTCAGCAGGGGTTCCCTCTAGCCCCTACCCTCTTTGTGATAGCCTCTAAAAATCTATTTTACCTACTTAGGGACAACTCTCTCTCCTCTAAGGTTAGAGGAATCTCCCTTCCAGATGAATCTAAACTGCTTACCATTCAATTTGTAGATGACACTACTCTATTTTTTGAATTATCCAAGGAGAATTTGAATTCTTTATCCTCCAATCTTACTCTATTATGTGATGCCTCAGGGGCTAAGATCTCATAGTCCAAGTCTACTATGCTTGGATGGACTAAGCGACCTCCAGATTGGCTCTCCACCTATGGGTATCAATACAGAGGACCAAACACAATTGTCAGATATCTAGGGATTCCTTTTTCTATCTCTCCTTACCTTAAGGATATGTGGGCATGGATCAAGGGGAAGATTGAGTCCAAACTTACCAAATGGAACAAGCACTATCTCTTACTGGCAGGAAGAATGCAAGTGTGCCAAAACATTTTATCCTCCTACAGTATATACTTTGCGTCTGTATGGGTGTTTAATAACTACCATATCAATGAGTTGTAGAAAACCATTAGGGATTTTTTGTGGTCGAATGGTAGAGACCACAAGAAAACTCACTATGTCAAGTGCGAGTGGTGTTATATGGATAAATCTATTGGAGGTATGGGTCTTAAGGATATGAAAGTGCAAGGGATTGCATTGGCTGCCAAATGCATTTTTCATGCACTAGAAGGTAATGAAGCTTGGAAAGTTCTCATTCACAATAATATTAGAATGGGTGTCCCCAAGAAGGCTAAGTCATGGAAATTCCTCCCTATTAGTGATCTATTAGCTGGATCTTTCTCAGTCTCTACAGTAGGCTCTACTATCTTTAAAACTATCTAGAAAGCATGGGAAGCCATTAGATTTAGTATTGGAAATAGTTGGATCAACCCCGATAACCAAGTCTTTGGGGAAAGGTCAATCTATTAGAACTTAACTCACAATGGTAAGCCTCTCACCCTCACTCAAGGGTGCTCGGCCAAAAAATGGGCCAGCAAAGGTATTTGTTGTCTTAAAGACATTATAGCTAATGTTAATCTCATCTCATGGGATGGTCTCTCTAGTAAATATTAGCTTCCTATATCTAATAAAAGGACTTATAACATTATGTGCAATGCCTATAATCTCTTACAACTTCCTAAAACCTGTAATGTAAATGAAACCCGATTTCTCTCCTTTGCGTGGATTGATGGCAGCCAGCTTGGTAATTTGAAACCTATCTCTATCTATTAAACCCTCTCTTCTAATGACAATATTCTCAATCACATCAATTCTAACTGGTATGCTGACCTATCACATGCCCAATGGAGCAATATTCTTAAGGCGCTCTAGAGTTCTCCGTTGGCTCCTAGGAAAAAAACTTTCAGATGGTTACTACTACTTGATAAGCTTCCTATTAGATCTGATTATACTAAAGAGGATCTGTGTTCTGTATGTAAAGTCAAGAATCCAATAGACACATCTTTTTTTATTGTATTATTGCTAAGGAAATACGGCTTATGTTTGGTTTTACTCTTCCATTACATATTTGCCTACTTGATGTTGTTATTGGGTGTATTAAAGGCATTAAGAAAGACACTAACCTGTTCTAGAATCTGCTATCTGGTGAAATCTTTTGGTATTTATGGAAAATTAGGAACCTATAAAAGTTTCAAGGGAAAGAAAGGGCCCTTACTGAGTCTCTTTGAAGTCTCACTCTCCACTTTGTTTTCTCACAGGTTACCATGGTTATTAAATTGAATAAAGAGAAATTCTGGAGATTTCTTACAGACGGCCACATAACAATTTTCATCTTCGAACTCTCTCATGGCTACACCTAGGGAAGGATGAATGTTGAAAGAACACCATTTGTCAATGCCTTAGATGCTCTCATGGAAGAAATCAGAGGTAATGGCCACTTGGTTTGAGAGCAGATGATCCAGTCTGTCAGAATGTTGGATGATCGTAGACTGGTTTGGTTGGAAGGTCCTTCAGGATGGATCACCTGGGTTTAGTTCAGACATATATCATGGATAATTTTTTGTATTTGCCTCCTTAGATGGACAGTTCTTATATTTACCTCCTTAGTTTTGTAGATAGACAGTTTTTGTACTTGACTCAATCGTTAGATAGACCTGTATATTGTGTAAAGGAGCATTTTGTCTTAGCATGTACAAGGAGGTCTTTTTGACTTATTATGTACATTCTCCTGCATGTACAGGGATACCGTGACCTACTGGTAAAACTTTAATATCTCTATTGTATCACAGTTTACTCTCTATAATCAATACAAAAAAAAGATCAATTATAATTAATATTACATAAATATAATTAAAATAATATATAATCTTAAATTAATAATTAATAATTAAATTTAAGATTAATTTTATCATTATAGTTATAAATTAACGTTATATTCTTAAGAAAAATGTATATTTTTACTATAAAGTTTATATTATATTATAATTAATATTGTTTTATTGAAGTAAGAGCTATAGTTAATATTTAAAAAAAAAATTAAATTAATAATAAGTCAAAATTAGAGCTTCCAGTGGTGAAGCACAAGGTCACGAGGTCTAGTCTCCCCCCAACCCATGTGGTAAAAATAAAAAAATATAATAATTAAGAATAACAACAAATTTTTTTATTACAATAATATAAAGGTAAGTACTCACCACTAAGTGACACTTGTTAGATATTCTATTTTGTTTTTTAATTTATTATAATTCTTCTACTTCTTCTTTTTTAAGCATTAATTTTTATTAAGTTAAAATTTTATTTTAATTATTTATTTGTTATGGAATTACAAATAATAATTAAAAGATATTAGAATTAATTTAATTTATACATTTTTTCTTAGTAAAATTTTATTTGTAGAATAATAATATTTGAATTTTATTTTAATTTCTATAATAAAATAAATTTCAAGTTAAAACCTAAATTAAACAATTAGAGTGAGAGAGAAAGAGAGAGAATCTAACTTTTGATTTCTCATTTCATGCCAATAAATTAAGGATAACATGAGTTCTTGAGGAGTTATGATGAGGGTAGCATGCCATTTGATCTCTCTCTCTCTCTCTCTCTCTCTCTCTCTCTCTCTCTCTCTCTCTCTCTCTCTCTCTCTCTCTCTCTCTCTCTCTCTCTCTCTCTCTCTCTCTCTCTCTATTTAAATATCTTTCACCCTCTTCATATATATATCCATATCTCTTTCACTCACACACACATTCCTTGCTTCTCCCTCCTTAACTCTATCTCTATCATTACCATAGACATGCGCCTCTTATTTCTCCCTCTCCCTCTCCCTCTTTATCTCTATCTTTATCTCTAGATCTTATACACTCATCTTCCTTCATCTCTCCTACTCTCTCTATATATACCTCTCCGTACATAAATTTCTTGGCAACAATAATGAAGGAAAACTGAGAGAGGGGGGCGAATCAGTTTTCACTAGATTAATAAAATTAAGCACAATCTCAGATTTCAATCAACTACAGCAAGAATGAAGATAAAGACAATAATAGCAACACACATAACACCAAGATTTTGACATGGAAAACCCGGCTAAGGGAAAAACCACAGTGGGAACCTACCCACAATAAGATGATACCCTGCAATAGTATTTGTAAATATTTCAATGGGGAATGCAAATGCATTTAGGCACACTACCTAGATCTCACTACTCAAAGTATAATGACCCAAAAGGCTCCAACCCTCGAGGAAGGTTCACTACCTTACAATAATGATCGGACTACAATCTAGATTACATGAACTACAAAAATAGCATCTGCTAATGCTTGATGACTATTCTGGTTAAACTCATTTGTCTGCTCTACAACAATCTCTACTTGATACACCATATCAAAGGATAAATTCACTTATACACACATACACCACTCTCTGATAATGCAGATGTTAGAGTCGGGGATCACTAAGAGGGGTGGTGAATCAGTGATCTACCAGATTTTCAATCCACAAACTTATTCTTTATCCACTATTTAGCAATGCATAGCAGAAAGGAACATAAACATGCAACAAAGAATACACAAATCCACAACATCGGAATTTTTACATGGAAACCCGAAAAGGGAAAAATCACGGTGGGGCTGGAACCCACAATATTCATATACTATGGCCAGGAGTACATAAATATTACATAGATGGGGAATGCACTTGCATTCAGGCTCACTGCTCAGTTATGTTGGCCATTTGGAGGAGTTAATTATGTGTTGCATTGATGTCAACACTAGTTGTTAATTGGATGCTTTACCGATACCCTTATGGTCCCGGTAGGTTGAGTAGTTTCTGGTTGGTTTGGATCTAGCATGATCCGGTAGGTTTCGGTATGGTTTGGTTATGGAATTGCATTATTCATGATACTCATGTTCATATTAAGTAAGTTGGTTTTGGTCTGGTGATCAGATGCTATCAAGTTTTCTTGGAAGCTTGGCTTGTGGTTCTGGTGAGGGTTTCATCGACAAAGCTTTTGTTGAATATCTTTGATGATATGCATAAGTGGTGTTGGTGCAGCTTCTGAATCGGTGTTGGTGCAGCTTCTGGTGGAGATTCAGGATGTTGTTGGTGATCATGTTCAAGACTTGGCAGAAGGAGATCATTGCTTTAGCATGTGGACCTATATTGGGTCCTGGTTGATCTAGGTTATGGACCGGCTTAATGTAACATGTGGATTGGACCTCTCGATGTGGTTTCAAGATGTCTTATGTGTTGGATATTATTTGTTTGGTCTAAGGTCGATAGGTTTTGTAATTATGTAATTGGTTTATTGTCTGGTGGCCGACCTGATTGTTTATGGTCAAGGGTTTGTATTTATATGATAGAAGATCTCATCGTAGATCATCGTAGGTATATGGTTGGGAATGGATATGGATGTGTAATGTGCGAATAATGTAATATCATTTATGTAGAGGATTTGGTCGATCATTGGAGATCGAATTGGGTTTATGTAAGAGGATTTAGTCCTCTAATATTTAGCTTAACCGGAACTGTACTCAGGAATAGGAGATGCTATCTTTGTAGTTCATTCCTTCTTTTGGGCTATAGTCTGGATTTCTATGTAGTCAGTGAGACTCCTTTTGTGATGAGCAGTGTGCTCTAGGCTATTAGCCTTCCTGCATGTACAGGCCCCTCAATTGTAATTCAAATAATTACTGCAGAAGTATTATCTAACTGTGGGTAGACTTCCCACTGTGGTTTTTCCCTTTATCGAGTTTTCCATGTATAAATCTTGGTTTCATGTGGATGGTATTTATTCTATGATTATTGTTTATTCTTAATTAGTTTAACTACTATTTTGGTATTTGGTTTAAGAATTCTAGTATTAATGTTTTCGGTTTCGGTATTAAAGTTTTAATTGCTAAATGTTCTGGTAATCTGTGACAATTGATTCACCCCCCTCCCCCCTCTCAATGTTCTTATGGTTATTTGAACTATCTAACAAGTTACAATTTCCCAAAAGGCTACAACCTTGAAGGAAATCTCACTAACTTACAATTTGATTACAATGATGAAATACAATGAAATGAACTCTCAAGTAGCATCTAATAATGCAAGAATGAGTTTCGGCTGAGCATTGAATCTCTTACTATCTTTGCTCTGTTGAATACTCTATTTTTATCTCAGTCAGCAACCGGTTGATCTAAAAGCAAAGTGTGCACGTGAAACTGTGCTCAATCACACCAAAACTGATCACCACACCACTAACACACCGAAAATCAATTGCCAAATCAATCTTATATATCTGGTCTTAACACAAAAGTAATCTCGTTTAAGTCAACTTCAATAAGTGTAACATGTAGATCCAAGTCGACTTCAATCTCTAACACAACACAACACCGGACCAAAAGATTATAATCACAAAATCAATCTCCAAAAATACCGCAATCATCAGAAATCATTCCGAACCAAAACATTACCAAAATAACCTGTATTACCGATTAATTGCCTATCGGTTACCTCCTTCTTCTAGATAAGATGAATCATGAATGCCAAATCAAATCATCAAGAAGAGTTGCCATCAATGACAACCATATACCATAAATCAAGCATCAAAAGTCACCGGATGAGTGTCAATTTCCAACAATCTCCCCCTTTGGCATTTATGGCAATACTTGTGAAAAATGGCTAAGTGTTGAAGCCTGTGAAACCTGTACACCGGATGAAAGAATAAAATAATAAAGAATTCTAAAGCTCACCCTTAGATCAACAATCCAAAAAGTTGCATAACACCGGACTGTACACTCCATACATGCAATCAATCTATACATTTTTCACCTTATCTCTCCCCATTTGACATCAATGCCAAAGATGGGGTTCTGCCCAAAATTGATATACAAATGACAAACATTCTACAAATACTTGAAGAGGTCAACATAAACAGTCTTCAAAAATCCTAGGTGAGTTTCCTACCCACTCTTCAGGTTATCCAAAATTGTGATAAATGCATTAATTACAGTAGCATGAATTTCTAATTCTCTCAAATTTGATGATGCAGGTTGGGCCATTTCCTTCATATAGTCTGCCTTATTACTTAGCATAGTATCTAATCGGATGGTAATCAGGTTCCGGAGTTCACCCACTTTCCTCAAAACTTTCTCCTTGTCTGCTTGAAGTCTTGAGATTTGATCATTTAAGGCTATAAACTATCCTTCAATATTTCTGGTTAATGTTGCATTGGGGTCAAAAGATTGAGAAATACTAGCAAGCTTTCCCTGGCAGACTCCTATCAGATTGTCAATATCAATAGTGAACTTAGGCAAAATAAGACAAGATTTATACAATCTACAAGCTTCTGACAATGTGTCAGAAATAGTCTGCAATCTCTTATTCAGTGTTGCCTTGTCATCTTCAATCATTTTTTCAGGAATGTTTGTTTTCTACCTTCCTTAAACCTGTCCAAAACTTTATGAGTAGTTGTCTTCTCCAAAGAATCAAAATTGATATTTACACTGTTAATCAACTGTAATAATTTACCGGAGGGGTTATTATTCAAATCTAATTGTACATTGGAAGCCGCCTTCTGCAAAACATCTATAGACATCAAAATTAGCTTTTTGTCTTAATTCTCTAATTTCACCAGATCTTGACTAGCTTGTGCCTAAAGAGTAGCAGCAACTATCATCCTTTCTTCCAGAGACATCTGATTGAAGGGTTCATCAAAACTGATATTGAACTATGAAAAACTCCCTTGGCTTTGAATTTTGGTTGTGTCAATTGCCACAAGTATCGGATTCTTCGTTGCCTTACCCTTTCCTCTATCTGGTTCTTCTTGTTTCTCCTCTTCTCTCTTCTTAGTCACAACCGGTCCGGATTTGACTTCTTTAGGTGCCTCCTATACACCAGTGTCACCACCTAGTGCACCATCCTCTGCCTCTGCTGATTTATCATTTTCTTTAGCAGGCTCAACTTTGACAATATCCAAAACTTGTTGCTCTGCAACATCTTGAGTATGCTCCTCCTTATTTACATCATCTACCTAAGGATTTTCTGACTGAGATGGCTTAAGTACATCTTTATATAGAGGATCATTCTGAATAATTTTTCTCCATATTTCTTCTTTCTCTTTCCTCACCTCCTCTACATTTCCAATCATTAATCTGTTGATTTTGTTCTTACTTCTGAATTCTTTTTTGTTTGCCTCTTCAATTAGCCTCTTTGCTTTGTCATGATTAATAAAAGTACATCTATTTACTATCTCTCTCTCCTTCATTTCTCTGTCAATTTTACCTGCATTCATTCTTCTAGTATCTATTAAACTGTAAAAGTCCTTTGGAATGGACTTTTCTAATTCAATTATGTCTTACTAAAATTATATAAGTATAAAACCACTGCTTCTTCAACTTTCCTTTGGTCACCATCATCAAAATGCTCAAAATTTGCTTCAAGATTCTTCAAATTGCCATCGACTAATATTTCATCTATCAACCGATCTACTTATAGTGGAGGAATGATTGTGTACTTACCTTGTATTTTGCCAGACTCAAGGTCTTTGTCGAGCTGACTGTTGACCTATCTACCTCTTTGGGATCTTCTAGTAGGATTAAGATCTGACTTAGTCTTTTTGCTTTGTTGTGCTCCTCCGAATTGAGGCTTTTTCACTAGTCTGACAAACTCTCCCTTTTTCTTAGCTCTTCTTGCCTCTTCCTCAGATTTAGTTTCTGAGGCCACCAAAGATACTGCAACATAGGTTCTTTTGGGTTTTTCTTTCTACTTCAGCACACCTTTTCTGGATAGGCTAGGTTTTGTAGACTATGCCACCGGAGCAGGAGTAGACTTAGTTACCTTAGGTTTTTCCTTGGTGGAAACCAGATCAACCTTGGGTTTCTTGGTTTCCTCTTTGGCCTCCTTTTGATTACACTTTTCTCTTGATTTCTTCACCTCCTCCTTGGTGAAACCCATTTGAGCAGCTACTTCTTCTTCCATCTTAGTGACTTTTCTTTTCTGGGCAGTAGCAACGAACTGCATATGTAAACTACGATCCTTTTCCTTGAATGTGTCAAATCTCCCTTCCTTGGGATCCATCGGTTAACTTAGAAGGTGTTGTGCATATGTCTTAAGTGTACTAGAGTCAACTTCATACTCCATGAGCATGATCCAAACTATCCGAGGCACCATTGCTTCCATCAAACACTGATCCTTATCGACCATGAAGCAAATGGTTTGCTCATATTTCTCAACTACCTCCTTCGGAATCCTCTCTTTGTTCTTCATTGTGGCTTGGAAGGTTTTAAAATATCCTCAAAGAGAAAATATCCTCATGGTTGCATCACAAACTCCCCATAGACCCTCCTTGATCTGCATGGCCACTGGTCTATCATAGGCCCATTGGACCTTATCGTTGATACCAGGTATCTCATGTTAGTATTATGGATGTGTTGCATTAGTTTTGTCATTGATGTCAACACTTATCCTTCTAGAGATCTTTAGTTATGTTGAACCGGCAAGTTCAGTGACTTATGCACAATCACTGGTATATAGTTCACTGACAAGTTATATTGTACACCAACACTGAGGATGACTTGTTATCATCTGGAGATCACTTGGTTATGTCGAAGACATGGTTTGGACACTTGTTTTTGGTATTTTGGTTATTGGTCTAATCAAGTTGACATATTTGATGTTACCTACAAATTAGTATAGGTTATGGATCGACATGCATTATCTATTTCACATCAGCACGACATGTTATGGAGATGATTTAATTAATTGGATATTGTTGTAAATGTATTGAGCCGACATGATGCATCACATCTTGACTTATTTGTAATTGGTTTAATTGTAATATTCTTGGTAAGTCGACCTACACATTTGGTCTTAGGTTTTAGTATATATGTAAGATCTCATTTGTGAGATAGGGAGACATAAGAATATTGTAAGTAAGGTTATGGAATTGTAACATGGTATGTGTGAATATTAAAGATCATGTGAGAAGACCATAGAGAAGGTTTAAGGAAGGTCTAAAGGTGATTATCAGAGCTTAACTGGTACTGAATCTAGCATTGGAGATGCTACTTTGAGCAGTACATTATCATTGGATTTAACCATCCAATTGTAGTTAGTGTGACTCCTATTTTGTGATTGAGCAATGAGCTCTAGGTGGTTGGCCTTTCTGCATGTGCAGACCCCATTTGTATACACATACTATCTACAGTAGTATCATCTGATTGTGGGTAAGGTTTTCCACCATGGTTTTTCCCCTTACAGGGTTTCCACGTACAAATCTCTGTGTTATAAAATGTGTTGTGGATGTTGTTTCTCTTTATGTTTTATGCATTGAGTTTCACTGGTATTAATATTAACTGCTAATCTATCAATCGATATTAAGTATCAAGTTTGACTAAGTTATATTTGGGTTGCAATTAATAGACAACTGATTCACCCCCCCTCTCAGTTGCCTCTGGGTCCTAACATCTCATTCAGGAAGTACAGTGCCAGGCAAATAAGGAGTCTACCATATTTAAAAGTATGCTTTTTATCCTACTTAATTTACTTTAGATTTCTCAATAATTCATTCAGAAGTGCAGTGCACAAATCATACCTCTTATCTTCCTTGAGCATTCGATACGCAGAGTATATAGTAGTATCGGAGACAGAGTTGTACTAGTTGGACTGGTAAACATTGTATCTGATTACCATTGAAGGAAACTTCACATCATTCTCCAAAATGTCATTCACTGTCATGGCTCTACTGTCAAATTTGGATCTAGTGATAGCTATGACAGTGTCATTTGATACTTTTCTTAAACTAGGCACATCACTGGTTTCAGCTAAACCAGTTACAGCATGGATTGCTTGCTTGGTGATTTTGTGAGGCCTATCAAGCCATATAAACTCATCATGTATGTGGCTAAGGATGTAGCGGATCCATTCTGCCTCATCAAACATCAGAAAATGGATGAACTGTGAGAAACACTTATCCTGCAGCACCTTATATTTGGGTTTGAGATTTCCCAAATAGATGGCAAAATGCTTGTTGTATAGGTCCAACATGTCTACATTCCCAAGCTCTTCAAGGTCACAGTGAATGTAGGCCCTGATATCTTCATTATGTAGCACGTCATAGGGCACGGATGAGAATGCACCCTTTGGATCATCCTCGACTGATTTAAATGGATGTTTCTTAAAGACTGGATGAGCCCTATGCTTAAATTCAACCACCAGAGAAGTCGCAATACCAGAAACTGAAGACATTTCAAATCCTAAGGTTTGCAAAAAACTAAAAATCTAAATAGATAGATACCTTGCTTCACAACCAGACGCTAAAATTCACTTATAAGTTGTTGAAATTGTTGTTGAGATTGCCAAGTTGCTTTTCTCTTGTTAGCATTGACAAAGTCGATTAATCTAGAGAACCGGTATATGTGCTAAGATTTGTCATTGATGTCTAACACTGATCGGTGGAGTGATATCGGTGGAAGTGGTGTATCTCAATAGCAAAGGTGATGACTTGTAAACATATGGAAACATCACTAGAAACAGATGACCAAAGTTCACTCAGCACAAGGGAAGATCAACTACGCTAACCAGTTTGTCACTCAAGAAGATCAGTGTTGAAATCAGATCTTCAGGTTGGTAATTTTGATGATGATGAAGTCACAAAAGGTGACTTAGGCAAGAAGGCTTGAGGTTGTATGCAAACTAGAACCTCATTGGAAAACAGGGAAAGAGACTTAATGCTAGCACAGAAAACCGGCAATCAAAGGTTGAACCGGTAATGTAGAGCGCAGCGGTATACCCATACACCGATGAGGTAGAAGGAAGATAGGTGATCACCATAAATCTTAGAGCAGTGATCAGTCATTCAGTTGCGGTGGCAAAAGGTAAGTTGGTGAGCTTGTGTCTATGCCAAACTAAAGGTTGGTGAAGTCAACTTCAGTTATCATACAGCCAAGCCATGATTACTTGTTGATTCTTTGGTTCACATTTAAATGAATGAACTCGACCCAAAAGTCACTATTTTTGGGGGATGTGGTGACAGAATTAGTTGAACAATTAGCCGAATTGTTGTAGGGCGCACATAGAAAGAGTGAGATATTTTGAATTTGGAAACCTCTGAAATTTGTGATTGCTTTGATTGAGGAAACACCTGAAGGTGACGACAGAAAATGTATAAAGTATTTTTGAGTTCATTCAAAAATTCTTGATTGTGAAATTTGCAAAGAGAAGATCCTATAGAAGGCAATCCAAAGTGAAGAGTAGAGTGAGAGGAAGTGCTAAAATGATTTAGCAGAGAAAACAGTGTATGAGGTAGACCGGCAGAGTGTAGAGCTGAGAGACAGAAGACCGGTAGAGTGCAGAGCCAAGGGATAGAGGACCGACAGAGTGTAGAGCGAAGGGTCAGAGGACTAGCAGAGTGCAGAGCTAAAGGTATAAGCAGAAAATCGGTGTTGTGTAGAGAAGACACAACCGGTGTGGATAGAGTATGATTCTCATTGTGATCTAATCAAGCTATTAGTAGCTAATTCAACAGATCATCCTTCTGTTGCTTTCTAACCATTGCAACTTAAATCCCTTAACCAGGTGGAATTTAATAGGTCCCTTTGTAAAATCCCTTAACCGAGTGACATCTTCATTGATGTTCCTAAGTCCTTTAACCAAGCTACCTTTAACAAGGTAAAGGAACTAACAAGCCTTAAATAAAATCCCTTAACCCGATGGCACCTAATAGTGTCTTTGTAATCTTCTAACAAGGATGGCTCTTCATCGAGCGTACTCCAGCAGAGTACAATTTTTGTGAGTTCCTACTCACACTGTGGTTTTCTCGCATTTGGGTTTCCATGAGATAAATCCTGGTGTCACTGTATATATTTTCATGCATGCATATTCTTCTGCAGTAATTATGTGTATTGATGATTATTAAGATAGTGCAGATTTGAGTTAAAAGTTTTAATTGTGTCAAACTGGTGAAATGTTGATTCACCCCTCCCCTCTTAGCACTGATTGGGACTAACAACTCTCTCCTCTGCTCTTACTCGATTGATCGCATTGTGACAAATTAAGTCTTGAGATGCACTTTTATCCTTCAAAAACCTAATTTTTCACTGTAATAAATGCAACAACTAGTTATCATGATCTTTATGAAAATTCATGTTGGAGCATAAGATCCTTCAGAAACTTCTGGATATCATTTGCACATATGATTCAATCCTTCTACAATCTTCCAAAATTGATTACAGACCATCAAAGAGGGGGTTCTTGTATTCTCCATGAAAAGATCCCCCTAAGACATAAAGCACTAGTTACCAGTTGAAGATCCTACACCAGATTCGGGTGCAGACCCATTGTCAGCTTTGGATTCATCCTTTCTCACCCACATCTTCACATGCTTCTCCTTGATATATTCTAATTTCTCTTTTCCTTTCTCGTCTGATTTGTTCTTGTCTACCAGACCACTATTCTTGCTTCTACAGTACTTTACAATGTGATTGGTTTTGCTGCATGCTCGGCAAACAACATTATTCTACATAGGTTTGAAGTTCATTTGATTTGGTCTTATCCTACACTGATTAGATATGAGTCCAAACATTCCACAAGAATAGAATCTTTTATTCTGAAAGTTATTTATTACTACTCTACACACATTTGACTTGTGTCCAAAGTTAATGCATATGAAACATTGGTCAATAAGGGTAGGAACATTATCCATGTTGTTCATCATATTGTTATTGTTCATCATTCCATTATTCATCCTACTTCTACACTGACTCACCATATGACCAAATTTGTTTCAATTAAAACATCTACCATTAAATTAATGTGCATTAGGTTATCTTATCAGAGGATTCCTGCTCTTCTTCAGATCAAGTTTAGCATTGCCTTGTCTAGATCCAGAGGATTCACCTTTCTCAAATCGTAGACCTTGCATATCCTTTCCATGTCTCTGACTTTCTAGCATCTCATCAAGCCTTGTTGAACTAGATTTTAATTTGTCTTTGTATTCATTGGTAGTAGAAAGTTCATCACTCAAGGTAGCAATCTATCTTTCAAGTTATTGACCATTATTCCTTGATTGTATTAGCTCAAGCTTCAACCGATCATCCTCATAGGTAAGCCTGAAGCATTCATCAACTCTTTCCTTCAATGGTTGTGCCAGACTCTCTTCATTCTTCTTCTGGTCCTCAATCTCCTTAGTCGGTCTCATCACAATGGATTGAATCTCATTCTTCAAAGCAGCATTCTCTCTCTCTCAAGCTTGTTAACCTCATTAGCTTTGTCCTGGTATTCCATAATCTAATCTTCTTTCTCCTTTGTTAGAAATTAGGATCTTAGGATACTAATCATTATAAACAAGATATAAATGAAATGAAATAAGAATAATACATGCATAAATGTACATATTACACAAGATATACATGGGGAAAACCCTTTCAGGTAAAAAACCCCATAAAGCATCATTTAATTAAAACACTTAAAATATAGTCTATCATAAAATAGACATGAACCTGGGGACACTCCTCCAATACTTACACATGATCAATAATACCTCATATGCATAGTGATACAACTCACCATAAAGCTCCAAATTCACACACCTCTCAAATGAGAGAAGACCTCCTTAAATATAGGAGGAAGGGTGACTTCACTAGTCACACCTTTTCAATAACCCCCACTCATAAATAATTAATAATCTAATAGTTATTAGATTATAATTATTTTAAATGGGATATGCTTATAACACATATAATATATAAGGTTTTATAACCTTATAATAGAACATTATATATAAATATTATAAGGATGTGATCCCTAATAACATTATGTTCTAACACTCCCCCTTAATGTTAATATGGGATCACATGTCAATTTCCAAAAAAGAAAAAATGAAGCACCCCAGTAACATAGGTCTTCTTTGATACTGATAAACATGGACACAAATATATGCCAACATGGAGATCATGCATTCTGAACTACATGAAAGTCATCTTGTCATAATTTATAATCCCAGTGTTTTAAAAATGATGTTGTGAGGTCTTAAAAAATTATATTGGAGCCGTGGTCCCCTCAAATTAGCCTCTCCCCAATTTCATTACATAGTGCCCGTAGGTCTTAATACAATTCTTTTACAAGTGGAATATTTACAAGGAGAAGAATTTACAATATGCCCGTAGGACTTAAAAACATCTACCCATAGGTCTTACGATAATGTGCATGTAGGACTTAAAAACAAAGGATTTAGTCACTAGGTAGTGTCATTGACATGCACACTCCCCCTCAATGGCATCACCTAAGGCCAAGCATTATTTGAATTTGGAGCATATAATGCCTAAATGTCTTATGCCTATTAGGTCTTAAATCTAGGATTTAGCCACTAGGTGGTGTCATGTACACTCCCCCTTAATGGCATCACCTCAAAGCCAATCACAACATAGAGGATTTCAAAGTGATGGCTAAAATTACAATATATAGTATGTGCCCATGATCTTAAAAGTATATTTATTATAGAATGATTTTAGTTGAGTGAGGTGCCCATGATCTTCAAGGTGCCTTTTTTATAGAATGCTTTCACTTGAGTGAGGTGCCCATGATCTTCAATGTTCATTTTGATCTTTAGAAATGGTATTCTCTAGAAAGAGTAAAGTAACTTCAAGTAATATGGTACTTTCATATGTATCCATTGTATGTATCCAAATGGAACTCTTCCATAAGTCTTCAAGGCTATATTGATTCTTCAAGAGCTACATTCATATTTTGTCCATTCGATTCAAATACACATAGAAGATAGTCTTCTTATTAAAGTATTTCACCATCCATGTAATAGAACTTGCACCATATGTTTTGAAGGCATAACCTCGCTATAGAAGAAACAATATAGTTAGTAACATAGTAATCAACTTCATTTTTGGTGCAAAGAAAGAACATAATATTATTATTTTTGTCATTTGCCAAAGATCATATAATATTCCTCATAAATTTATAATATAATCCAATGCAAGGAGATCAACATATATTTTCATGAGAATAAGAATGAATAATTAGTTTTCTTGTTTAAAAAATAGACATACTACTACATATAGTAATGATCCATAAAAAAATAGGCAACGGGTGAGCTATCCTTTCTAGGTTTGCTCCCCAAACAGTTTATAAGGGTGATAGTTACCCATTATAAATAGTATGATTGAAAAAAAAATGGATCAAATATAGAATAGAATAACAAATCACTTGGATCTCCAAAAAAAGGATTCTAATGAGAAAATTTTACTTATGCATATTTACCAGCTTGTACATTTCATATTAAAATAATTTACCCTACATTTACAAATAGACAGATGATTTCTTGTTTATCATTGTGATAGTTTGATATCAGGTAATCTTCTTATCAAACATACTATAATCAAGAATATACCTAATGTTTGTTTTTTTTCATCGGTAATTTTGATATATTGATTTTCAAAAAATAGCTACATTCTTCCAAGGCCATTCAGATTTCAACATTAGCCCAAAATTTCAGTTCAAACCTACTGCGCAGAGTTCCAGCTAAACCGAAAATAGAAGTAAAAACAGTATTGTGCATTCATGCACAAAATATTACAATCATCCATAAATATTGTTTCTTTAAAAACCATATAAGCATAAAGCAAAAAAATAGATTTTTGGCACCGTGATCGCTCAATCTGAATCGCTCTGGTTCGGCTTCTTCACCTCCTCATCATCAATATTTGCCAAAGCTTTCCCTTTGGCTACTTCAGTCTTCATCTTCAGAATGCAGTCCAAGTTCCCAAAGTTTGGGTCACCTTCGAGGCTTGCTAGGAACTAGACCGCTCTCCCCTCCTTGAACCGGTCACGGAGCTCTCTTCCCACCTCCATGCACACCACCACCTTGAGTACCTTTAGGACCTCATTTGTTCATATCAACTTGACACAGAGCTTCATGGCTTCCTAGCCTATTCGAGCTCGTTCTCTCTATTGCTCCTTTAAATGATTATTCGGTCCTCTGACAAACGATAGTATCTCCTCCTCTGCCTCTCCTTCCTAGATATGAATTCTGGTTTGAGGGATCACCCATTCCAAGATGGAATCAAGATTGATAAAGTAGTCCCTGTCAATAAGCTTTTTCATTGTAAGCTTGACTTTCTCCACTTTGGGTTCAAATTCGCAAGCCCAGGCCATTATCAAAGAGTAGACCTCCATGTTTGTCCTGTACCTGAAATGGATATGCACCAATTCATCCCCCAGCATTAGCCGAGCCGCACTGCACATCTTATCTTCCTTGTATTTAAAAAGGCCTTTCATTCATTTGTCCAACACCGTTCCCAGAAAAGGGACCAATTTCTTCTCTGTTCTGAGAGTGAAATTAACCTCCATTGAACCTGCTCAAACCCTGTTAATTCCAAAAAACTAAACTACAAAGACACAAAAAACCTTCATTAATCCAGTTTTTGACTAATACATTACTCAAAATTCAAAATAGTTATAAATCCACCATCGTTTGTGATGAGACATAAATGCATAATCTATGATATTAATGGAAAGAGATTTCACGGCAGATTTACTGCCCAACGCCATTGTCTTGAACAAATACTCTGTGCTTTTGAACTGCCACATTAATTACGATGTCTGTGATAGTGAGTACTCATCCTTGTGAGCTATCTTGCATGCTTACTGGTTTTATGCTTCTCGGACTGCATTAATTCCACTTCTATACTCTGCCATTTCCCTTCCACCACTTTGCCACTTGGCATGTCATATCACATCCAATATTGGAGAGGAGGTCCGCCACTGCATTGGCACCTCTCCTGACATGGGAGACCCAAAAATCCTCAAAAGAGGTGAGCTTTTCTCGTATTATCTCCACCCAATGAGATAGTTTCCATGATGGGGTGTTACCCTTTGCTATTGCATTGATAACCACTTGGGAATCCCCTTCCAGGTGCAATTTTGGTACTTTCATGTTTATGGCCAATTCCGTGGCCATTAGCTCCGCCTGTGCTTCAGCTTCATTTTTTGTCCCATTTTGTATTCGTCGAGCCCCCTTGAATAGGATAACCCCTTTATCATTTCTTGCGACTACTCCCACTCTTGAGATACCCCGGTTTCACCTAGAAGCCCCGTCAAAGTTTATTTTAATCCACTCCTTAGTTGGCGGTTCCCATTTGACCTCTTCTTTTGCTGATTCTGAAAGGGGATTAACCCTCAGGGACCCATTAACGAGTTAGAATATACCTAATGTTAACATAAGGCATATCCTCCATCAAATACTTATAAAAATTAAATTTCAAATAAATCATGATGTTCCTTGCTGTTATTCCTACTAGTTCACATATGATTTTTTGTAATGCAAATCAATGCACTAATATAGATCATAACAATATAAGTAGTTTGGAAGGGCCACTTGAAGATAGGATTTAAGACTGTAAGCAATTCCATTTTATGTATGGATATGTAAGAGCTTAAAAAAAAATACTTACCTTTTGATTTGCCTTGTCATTATTTAGGCAACAAATTTATCCATTTCAATATGAAAAATAATGAGAATTCTTTCTAGCTTTTAGTATTGACCATGAATGGACTTCTCTTTTCTATGACATATAAAATATCTAATATCAAGTTTTTGTCAATCCCTAGCCATGAATTCTTATCTGAAGTTCCTATTAAATTATTCACATGCAAGGTAATTGCCTAAACTTGGAACCTTTTTCATGAATCAATTAGGAAACAACTCTAATATCATATTTTTCATTTTGGGGTCCAAGTTGTTTCATACTAAAGGAAACTTCATATGTATGATATATGAGCAAAAAAAAATGAGTATTTTCTAAAGATGTATGAGATTTTATTGACATTAAAGTCAAGGATTTGAAAGGAATTAAAATCATTTGATTATAAGAATACAAATACTTCAATCTTCATGATTATATCAATATCATAAATTATTTGGGATAAAAGAATTTAGAATTCCAATATCTTCCATCAAGAAAGTATAGTAGACCCATTAAAATATATCTAAATTTTATACAAATAGACTTGTTCTATGAATTCAGAGCTTGCATATTGGACAACCTTCAACCCTAATCAAATCAATAAAAAATTATGAAGCTATGTAGAATAATACAATTTCCTTACAAAAATAAAAAATATTAAAAAAAAGTTTAGTGGAATAATCCGCTTTTATTGAAAAAAAATACAATTTCCTTGTAATTAAGTGTGGGAGTCCAAAGTGAAAAGTAAATGTAAAGCAGTATTACAATGAAGACGCCAAGATCTTGTATTAATGTGGAACTCATGAAAATATATATTAATTTCAATAGCTCCTCTTTAGCTAGGCTTAATTGTAAGAAATTGGGCTCACTACGGACAATCTATGCACTGGTCAAGACAAAGCTTGCGGGCTGGCAACAAGGAAACAACTTATTTGGAAGAGGGGGCCACGATGTTGACAAATGATATTCAGCGTGTGAATTTAATGATCTTCCTCAAGCAAAGATCAATAATTGCTAGGTTACCTCTAGGGAAAGAGAGATTTAATGAAGATATGACTCCCTGAGTAAGATGCTTGTAAAATCCGTTTGACTTGTTTAGTCCATTCATCTGCACTGCCATACTTAGCAATATGAAGATTCAATGCTTGGGCATGTTATGTTTCAAAGATGCCACTCATAGAATAGATTTTTTTAATTTAAAAAACTTTCAAGGAAATCCAATTTGTAGGCGTAAAGCCAAATGTCATGACCTTTGTCATCACAACCACATGGGAGTTTTGTATGATCCTGTCAACTGATATGCTAGCCTAGTATGAGCTAAATCTAGTGGATATGTGCACATAACTGTTGTTCCTCCTGACAAGGAACCTACCAAGAGATCAACAATTGGACCAGTCTCAACACCGAGATAATAGTTAATGATCCAGCGGCGGTATTGTTCATATGTCATAAAATGCAGAGCAACATATGGGACAATTCTAGCAACACTAGCCCCGTTTCCTCTGTAAAGGCCACCAATGCCCTCGGTCTGACGTATCCTTCCAAATATTTCCATATATCCAGTGATTGAATTATCCACTTGTTGAAGAAGAGTATGGACAACTTTGAAGCATAAAAATTGAGAATTATTTCATATTTTCAAGATACAGGGAAAAATTCCAAGGGTGAAACCTCATACGTGGACCTTTTTACCATTCCATAAATTTATAAGGAAGTCGCTACTAAACAATCCGTCCTTTAAGAGTAGAACATGATAGTTTAAAACAGTGTTTGGTCAAAGATGTGGAAGGTCATGACCATTTCAAAATAACACTTAGTCGAAAAAGAGGTGATTGGTGATTGATATATGGTGAGGATAAGTGCAAACATGTTTACATGTCGTTCTTAGTGAAGTAATATGAGGCACTTAAAAATGATTTATGGATATAAATTATTAATAAAAATAATCAAAATCTATAATCATTTTTGTAATTTTAGACATATACAAAAATTTATTTTAAAAAATCAAAATATCACGTGTCTATATAATGCATGGCTCTTCTAAAAGTAGGTTTTGGTTAAATAATATGGTTATTAATAATAGGTGTGTTATCTTTTGTAGATTTTAGGATTCACAAGCTATTAATTTTTTTATGTCACTTAATAGTTAGATGGTTGGTAAGCATAATCTTATACTACATGAGTATTTAAGAGAAAATGTGAATTTTTTCAAGATATAACTTTTGTAAAAAAAAATTGATAGAATCTCCTAACTTGACTTTCATGAAATGATTTTAAAATTCAAGAAAAAGAATATAAGATACAATACAAAAAATGGCCTTGCATATGTGTTGATTGAGCATAAGGAGGTTTCTCACAAAGTCCTTTATATATTCTAGTATAACCTATAAAAATGATTAGTATAGCCTAACTTGCTCTGATACCATGTTAGAAATTAGGATCTTAGGATGCTAATCATTATAAACAAGATATAAAATAAATGAAACGAGAATCATACATGCATAAATGTACACATTACACAAGATATACATGGGGAAAACCCTTTCGGGTAAAAAACCCCATAAAGCATCATTTAATTAAAACACTTACAAATATAGTCTATCATAAAATAGACATGAACCTAGGGACACTCCTCCAATACTTCCACATTGCCAATAATATCTCATATGCATAGTGATACAACTCACCATAAAGCTCCAAATTCACACACCTCTCAAATGAGAGAGAACCTCCTCAAATATAGGAGGAAGGGTGACTTCACTAGTCACACCTTTTCAATAACCCCCACTCATAAATAATTAATAATCTAATAGTTATTGCATTATAATTATTTCAAATGGGATATGCTTATAAAGCATATAAGATATAAGGTTTTATAACCTTATAATAGAACATTATATATAAATGTTATAAGGATGTGATCCCTAATAACATTATGTTCTACCATCCTTCAACTTGTCCATTAATTCCTTCCTCTTTTCTCTACAAACACTTTCTTGATCCTTTAGTTCACTAATGAATTCATCAGCAGCATTCAGGTTCTTCTTCAAGGTACATACCTCATTTCTAGCTACATTCAAATCCTCAAGTGCCACATTGAGTTGTCTCTGAAAACTGAAATCCATAGAATCAATCTCCCAGATCTTCCACAAGTGGTTAAGCTTCCTTAGAGAAAATAGGATCTAATACCAATTGTTAGAGTCAGGGATCACTGGGAGGGGGGCATGAATCAGTGGTCTACCGTATTTTAAATCCACAACTTATTCTTTATCCACTGGTTAGCATTGCATAGTAGAAAGGAACATAAACATGCAACAAAGAATACACAAATCCACAACACCAGAATTTTAACGTGAAAATCCAGAAAGGGAAAAACCATGGTGGAGTTGGAACCCACAATATTCATATACTATGGCCGGGAATACATAAATATTACATAGATAGGGAATGCACTTGCATTCAGGCTCACTGTCTAGAGCTCACTTCTCAGTTACAATTGCCTGGAAGGCTACAACCTTCAGGGAAGTCTCATTGACTTACAATTTGATTACAATGATGAAATACAATGACATGAACTCTCAATTAGCATCTAATAATGCAAGAATGAGTTTCGGTTGAGCATTGAATCTCTGATTGTCTTCGCTCTGCTGAATACTCAGTTTTGGTCTCAGCCAGCTACAGGTTGGTCTGAAAGAAAAGTGTGCACGTGAAACTGTAGACACCTAAAAATGTCTCATTGATCATGTACGAATTATTCCTCTAATTGATTAAATAACTCTTTAATTTTTTAATTAAGTTAATTAATCTTATTCTTCTATTTTATATTTCCTCATAATCTTACTAATTATTCTATTTTCTATTTCTACCATCATTTAATCATTTTAACCATTTTCTAAATATTAATTAAATATTAATTATTTAATTAATTATGATTAATTCCCCAATTTAAATAATCTTTATTATTTAAATTAATTAATTCTCCAATTTAAATAATATTTATTATTTAAATAAATTAATTCTCCAATTTCTATCTCTAATCATCTAAACATTCAACTCTTTTCTAAATATTAATTAAATATTTATTATTTAGTTAATTGTGATTTAATCCTTTAAGTTAAATCATCTTTATTATTGAATTAAATTCCATTTCTAAATAATTAAATAGTTTCTTTAAATTATATAATTAACTAATTAATTCTTCCATTTCTAAATCCCCAAATTCTAATTTCATTTAATTTCATATTCTTCTAATTTCTTTCGAATTCAAATACATGTGCATGATTCCAAAAACCAAATTGAAAACCAAAGTCAAGTTCTAAATATATTCAAATGCTAAATTGAATTAAAATAAATTAAATTATTTGAATTAAAATCTCATGCAAAGATTAAATTGAAAATCTAAATCTAAATGCAAGCACATGCTAAATTAATTAATTCAATCAATTAATTAATTAAATCATTTATCTCTTCAACTTCTATTTCCATCTTTCAGTTAGCTTTTTCTAAATTAACCTTTCTTTGTCATCCTCTTTATTTCCTCTAATCATTCTTTTTCTTCCTTCAGTCATTTTTTTCTCAATCAGTTGACTCAATTGATCTATTCAATCTATTGAGTTTCACTCCTATAATCAGCAGTTCAACTATCAATTTTGATGTGAGCTCACCTGAGTTCCACCTCTTGATCAATTTGTTCCACCTTTCAATCAACCCTCTTCAATTTTCTATAAATTGATCATCCAATCTCCATTTTCAATAATCACGAACTTTGAATCTTTGTGTCACTTGCAAATCACCAGCGCAATATCTAAGAGTCATCATACCACAGAGAAGAGAAGAGCAATGGAAGGGATATGCAATCTTGGAATAGGGAGTTTCATTGAATTTTTAAAATTCCTATTTGATATTGCATTATTTCATTGTCTTGTTTGTTAAATTCTTTGATTAGATAGGGATTCGTGATTTCCCTTTTGCTTCTAATTGATATTTTATTAAGATGAATTTTAGACATACACATTTTGGTGAACCCGACATGAACTAACAACAAATTAACCTTCTTTATTTTTTTGTGTGATTTTTTGGAGATTGTGCAGATTTTTCATTTTTTGCAGGTTGCACGAATTTTGAGAAAATATTTTCCATCACGCAATTGAGCTTACATCGTCATGCAATCGCATAGACAGGATCATGCATTCGACTCTTCAGGGTCACACAGTCGTTCTAACAGGGTCACGTAATTGCCTTGTCTAGATCCCGCAATCGCCCTTTCTGCATCACGCATTCGCAGGAAGCTTTGTTGTTTAATTATTTATTCCGTCTGTTATTTGTTCTATTTAATTTTGTCTTGAATTGGGTTAATCTAGGATCAAATTTCTTTTATTTTATGATTTGATTATAACCGTTTATGGCAAGAAAAGTTCAGTTCAGGATTTCAGGTGCAAGGAGGACAAAGCAACAAAGGAGAGAAGCCAAACGCTATCAAAAGGTTCTTAAGGCAGAAAAATTGATACAGGATTCAAAGGAACAACTGGCCTTAGATAGATATAACAGCCTAGTTCTTTCTTATACAATTAAATATGATCTAATCAATATTGAATGGATGATGAGAGATTTGGCTAGGGCTTCACCATTGGTTTTGCAAGTTCCTAATCGGGTTTAGTTTCCTTTTAATTTTATTTTTTTTGTTGTATGCCTTCTGTCACGCAATCAACCTGTTAGTGCTACGCAATTGACCAAATATTGTCACGCATTTGGTCTGTCAGATTTACGCATTCACTCTATCAGATTCACACATTTGGTCTGTAAGTATCACGCAATCGCACAGGTAAAATTACGCAATCGTCTCTGACAAGTTTTGAGTTTCTATTTTTTGTTAGTTTGGTTTTACTACTAATCTTCTATTTACAGCCTATGGCGGATTTCCAGAGAGGATTAGATTAGTATTTTTGCATGCACACTTCACACTTCATTTTTAGTGCTTAAAATCAACAACAGTTAAAATGGACATGCATGGATAATCTCGCACTTCATTGTTGGTGCTTAAAATGAACATGGACTAAAATTGACTTGCATGTATCTCACACTTGGTTTTTGGTGCTTAAAATCAACAATTGGTTAAAATTGACATGTATGCCTTCATACTTGGATTTGGTGTTTAAAATAGACATGAACATGCGTATCTAACACCTAAATTTGGGTTATAAAATGAACGTGAATTAGGCTGCATTAGATTACATTTTTCTTTTTCTTAAGGTAAAGAAATTTTTATTGTGTCTAGGGTGGACCTACTGTTGCACTAACTGACTTTCCACCTGCCTTTGGCGTCTTGCGAGAAAGAAGGAAGGTGACAACGACATCCAAATTTTCTTTTATTCTACATAGTGAGGGGTATCTTTGACTAGGCATTTCATCACCCCACAGATGTACTTCGAATTGGCATGCATTGGGGATATCATCTCTCCCAGCGTACTCTCAAGCGGGTTTTTTGAGCCGCTATATAAATATAATGGTCAGGCGGCTAGAGTGTTGAGTGAATTCGACATATGTGGGGGCCTTCCCTGCATCGATAAGCTTGACTAAAGCCTTAAGTGGCTTGCTCTGAGAATCCATCGTTGGATCGGGACCCCTCGAAACCTAATACTAAGAACCAATTTAGTTGCCAAAAATCCTACATTCAGTGGTTCCAGGAGTGTGGATCGTACCCCATAGATACCCTTCATGTACCTTACACTATGATACAAGAATCCCTCAGCTATAAGATCCTCGGATCTTCAGGGTAAGAGAGACTGGCATGCTCAAGAAGTGTGTGTCGTGGAGTGGAGCCAGTGCTGCCAGACTCTCTATCTATTCATTTTGTCTCGGTATTTCGTAAGGGCCTCACTGAATGGTGTCCACTATCCAACCTAAGATTGTATTTCATGCTTTTTTATGTATCGATGTGCTAGACTAGTATCGAGTCAGTCCCTTGGGCTATTTCAGGCCCTATCCCACGTATCTCTGAATTTTTTGAGATTGTATGAAAATTGAGTCAGTCAGCTATACATACCTACTAGCAATTGTTCTCAGATTTGGAAAACTACAAAACATTGTCCTACACATGAAGTTACAGAAAACAAAGTCCATTTTGAAACCAAAACTCAAAAGTCCTTACATACTTGTGACCCTAGGCAGTCTTTTACATAGTCTTTTGCATAGACCTAATCACATCCTCATTATCGTCCTACGTCTCTTGCATAGTCCTAATCACATCCTCATTATCGTCCTACGTCCTTTGCATAGTTCCACTTATGTCCTCATTATCATCCTATGTCTCTTGCATAGTCCTAATCACATCTTCATTATCATCCTACGTCTCTTGCATAGTCCTAATCGCATCCTCATTATCGTCCTACGTCTTTTGCACAGTCCCACTTACGTCCTCATTATCATCCTAGTCCTACATTATCATATACGTCTTCACCTAGATCTCATATACGTCTAAGTCCATTGTTAGTTATAGGTTCATAGCATGTGCCTTCATGGGTCTCCCAGGTGATGGTTTGCTCCCCTTCGAGCAACCTAATTTAGTTCCAAACGACGGTCAACGAGAAATCATTGATGGTCTAGCTAACTTAGCTTGGGATTTAAGAAGAACGCACCTCAATATATAGGAGTCATACATGAGATAAACATTGAGTCTAGGATTTCCCGTATAATTGATAGAGAGATTGAGGCTAAACAACTTCGTCAACAAATGGAAAGACTTGCATTAGAGAAATCTAGGAATGCTCAAAAGGTCTCATGTCAAAATCCTCAATAGAGAGTCTAGTATAGCCTTGCATTTACGTCTACAGTCTAGGGTTAAGTCGTCATCTTGAATAGAACCACCTTCATATAAGAACTTTTAGATGCCTGTCACAAGGTCGCAAAAAGCAAAAGGAATAATGGACCTGAACAACACACAGTCTGTAAACCCTACTTAAAATTTAGACATGTCAACAGGTCAACACTCAGGTACACAGACAATGTCAACCCTAAACAAATTACAACAACATTTCACAAAGGAAGAAATTAAATCCGTACAACAAGACCCACATGTCCTCATGATCCTAGATGCACTTATACATAGCGATAGGGACAAGTATCTTTCGTTGTTAATACAAAATGGGGCAAAACTACCTGAGGATTTTGATGTCACAAAGATTTACCACCAGGAAAAACTTTAGGTCAAGATAACAGTCAAACACCACCCTTGACACAAATGCAAGAAATGACCTCCAGTTTTCTTCAAAATGTACCTATCCAAACAAATATCAACACAAACACAAACTTTCAAACAAGTGTGTCATCTTCAGTGATCAATGCTAGTATACCATCACAAAGCATACCGATAATATCAAGTGTCTCAGCACCTATTCAAACACAAGTAACAAGTGCAACCCAACCTCCAGTTTCCTATTCTATGGGATCCACATATAGTTATCAAAATGTAAATCTAGGTCTTGCCAATACAACAAGTACAACTCAACCAAACATGGGTTCGCATATTAGCTATTTCACAACACCTAGTGGAATGCACAACACACAAGGTTATAATATTGGTACCTTCCAACAACCTCCTAGTTATGCAACCATGAATCCTTTTGTGGGACATACACAAACACAAGGTATACCTTTGACACAAACAGATATTCTGACACAACAAATGATGACTATGCAAACTGGTAACGACAAAAAGAGCTACACAGTGCAAGACTTATATCCTTATCCATTCGATCACACATTATACATACCACCTTTCCCACAACATTTTGAAACGCCCAAATTTGATAGATATTGAGGGAAGGGTGATCCTAGAGATCATATCAGAGAATTTTTAACAGAATGTATAGAGGTTTCCTTAGAAGATACTTATCTAATGAGATTATTTCCTAAAAGTCTAGGAGGTCCAGCTTTAGAGTGGTTTTTACATTTACCACCAACCATCACATCATGGGGAGATTTAGATGAACAATTTATTGCAAACTTCTCGCACAACATTGACACCCCAGTTACTTTGATGGACTTGTGTGTCGTTAAACAATATGAGAATGAAATATTTGCATCCTTCATACAATGATGGAGGGCTCTCTATAGGAGGTGCAAGACAGTTATCCCAGAAATAGAGCAAGTGGATATGTTCACAAATAATTTGATTCCTAAGATTAAATATTCGATACAAATGCAATGTTTAACCACATTCATACAAATCACAGAAAAATATCTCAAATGTGAGAAGGGACTAGTAGAACAAGGTCTTATTAAGTATGACAATACCAACAACAATGACGAGTCTAAGTTTTGGTCAAAAAACAAAAATGTGACCAATGATGGTATTGTAGACACCAGAACGATAAACAAAACTCAACCCATTTTATCTTTGGGAACGAGTATGTCATCTAATTCACATACAGGGAATAACGCAACCTCAGCAAATGTAAATGCTACACAAAACATTAACACAAGATACCCATGGGTAGATGCTCCAAGAAGAAATTACACACCTCTAGGAGAACCTATTGAGCCAGTGCTCCAAAAGTTAATACAGACAAACATGATCACTTTACCTGAAGTAAGAGTGTATGAACCAGGTCCTTTCAAACCCACATGGTGGAATGATAATGATTTATGCGATTATCATCAGACTAAAGGTCACAAAATAGCAAGTTGCTACAAATTGAAAAACTTGGTCCAAGATATGATAGACCAAGGGGACATCACCATTGATACCGATAAAACCTCAGCAAACATAAATCATATGATTTTTAAGGATCCTTTTGTTAAGCATGACAAGGGGAAAGCTACCACATCAGGTACCCAAGACAATACTGCTAACTACACAAAGGTCTCATACGACTACATTATTCATGCAATTAGCTCAGGAGATGTAGCAAACAATGATTTACAAGAAACACTTGATCAAAATGACCAATATCAAAACACTCACACAGATGATAACCTAATTTGCATGATATTAGAGGCACCGAAGTACGATGATGATAGAAATATTTGTCTCAGAGACTGGGGGCATGATCAGCCATCTCACTCAGGTTGGTTTGAAGATGAACTCATAGAACACATCATGGATGTCAAACATACCCATAAAGACTATGAAGAAGGATTTAACATACATCTTGATAAAACAACCTATGATACAAATGATACAATCGCTACGATCACCATAACTCCCAGAGATAGAGACTATGCAGTAGTTACTCACAAATCAAAGGTAACTTTACAAGGAATACCACAAAATCAACCACCAGTAGTAGGAACTTACAATGTTGTTGAGCAACTTAAGAAAACTCCTGCACAGATATCATTATTCGAACTATTGCGAATTCTGCCCACCCATAGAGCTATACTGGACAAAGCACTTCAAGATTCGATAGTGAACAGAGATATAGATGAAAATGCCTTCCAGTCTATGGTGGTAAATCTGACACAAGGTACACGTATTGCATTCATAGAATAAGATATTCCTAGTGATAGACTGCTTCATAATGACCCTCTACATCTAGAATCTTACATTCATAAGAGAAGAATCAGAAGAGTACTCATAGATGGGGGAGTCGATCTCAACATTTGTACTTTAAAGCTGGTCAAAGCACTAGGATATTCTGAACTTCATAATGATTCTTCCAAGAGGATAAATATCAAGGCTTACGATGATGAAGATCGTCCATCTAAAGGCATTGTAACATTACCTGTACAAATAGGACCAATAACGACAAAGGTCGCTTTTCAAGTCTTGGACAGAGAGCTGGGATTAACATGTTATTGGGCCACCCATGGATCCACACCATGCAAGCAGTACCATCCACATTCCATCAATGTGTCAAATTCCCATACAATGGCATTGAAATCACCATAAAGGGTAATCCAAATCTATTTCAACATTGCAATTATTTGAAAGACAGTGTGGATAATCAGATACCTATTAATCAGGTCGCACCTCTCACTACACAGCTGGAAACATTAAAGATCACATAAACAAAAAAGGAAATGCCTACAACATCCTCATTACAAATCAAAGATATGGATTGTGGAGAGTATTCTATTGCAAATACTTTGAGTGGGAAACAATTGTCTCTTTCTCCTAAGTCCTTTGGGAAACCACACACTACAGTGCAAAAATAGGACAAAGGAAAAGAAATTGTCAGATATACAGATTCATGCTCTTTCATTAGATGGGGTGACTTACAAGAAGAATCCCTGAACGAAGATGTTAACCATTGGATATATAGAGAAGAAGATCATATGACAATACCCAAAATACACAGAGATTAGTATGGCAATGGATTCAAAATACTCCAAAGACATGGGCATGATGGTACCATAGGCCTTGGGTTACAAAAACAAGGAAGACTAGAACCTGTTGTTCCTAATGATAATCCAGGGAATTAAAGATTGGGATACAAGCATGTACAATGTATCACCGAAGCAAGATAACATACCCTTGATATACTAAATTGACCAAGAAAACTGTCAGACTACATATCACAAAGGAATTTGTCCACACAAGCACTCCCATCTTCATCTCAAACAAGTAATCAGGTACCTACATCACCTAGTGCAAAATCGGATGGAGAAGACATGAGACAACTCTTGCAAGAACCTACCACTAAGTTATAAAATGATGCAGTTGTTGACACAACAGTACAGGCTAATGTGGCAATAGATGTAGGTTTACCACCACCACCCAAATCCCACCCATGGTTATTGTCACTAATTCTACCATGAGAAGCCATTCAGGCTCAACCTAATGAAACAGATGAAGAAAGATTGCAAAGGCTTATACCAGGCTTAAGAAGGGTAACTAATGTCCAAAGAAGACCAGGCAATCTACAACAGAATCAAGGACAGGAACAAGAAGAAATAAGTGATGATAGCTCATATGATGAAACATATATTGAAAGTGAGACAGACTCTCATGACTACGAATTCTTATCACTCCATGATTCTAGCCCACCAGAAAGTGTAATATTAAGGAATCAAATAAGGCTTATATGGGATGAAGATGCACAAAGTTAGTCAAACAATCAAGTCTTCATGTTATCAAAGTCTACTATAGAAGGGAGTAATGATTTACCCCTAGTGCATTCACACTTGATTGATTGGGGGAAAGAAGGAAAACCAATGCTGGATTGGTTTGAAAATGACGAAGCAATTTTAGAATTTCTAGGAGTCGGAGAGGGATTTCCACAAGGTGATCATAAAGCAGGGTTTGTTATAGACATTAATAGAATGACATGCTTTGGAGAAGAAAGTACTTCTACAACAAAAGATAAGGATCAAACTACTTATAATGACAAGAGTGACTTGGGTAATCTTCCAAAGGAAAGAGAAAGGTCAGCATTACTAATAGAGGAAACAGAAGAAGTAAACATAGCAGAAGAGGAGGTTGTACATAACATCCATTTGGAAAAATCACTAAGCAAAGAAGAAAAAGACAGATTCATTCATTTTTTCAAGCAACGACCTATCAAATTTTCTTGGTCCTATTCAGACATGCCAGGTTTAGACACTGAATTAGTGTTGCATCAATTACCTTTGATACCAGGAGTCAAACCTTACAAGCAAAAATTGAGAAAAATGCATCATAGTATCGCATTACTAGTTAAAATAGAATAATAAAAGTTGTTGGATGTAGGTTTTATTAGACCTATTGACTACGCAGAATGGATATCCAACCTGGTACCTGTGACTAAGCCCATGGGAGGCATAAGAATCTGTACTCATTTTCGAGATCTAAATAAAGCTTGTCCTAGGGATGACTTTCTGCTACCCAATATTGACATGATAGTTGACCTAAAAAATGGAAATGAGATGCTATCCTTAATGGATGGTTTTTCAGGATACAACCAGATTAAAATTGCACCAGAAGATCAACATAAAATAGCCTTCACATGCCCATGGGGAACATACTACTGGAATGTGATGCCATTTGGTCTCAAAAACGTTGGAGCAACATACCAAAGAGCCATGACAACATTGTTTCATGAAATGATCCACAACATAATGGAAGATTACGTGGATGACATATTGGTTAAATCACAAACAAGAGAAAGTCACCTTGCAGTTCTTACACAGATATTTGATCGGTTGGAACAGTATAATGTCATATTAAACTCGAAGAAGTGTGTGTTTGGCGTAACAGCAGGTAAACCGTTAGGGTTTATAGTGTCAAACAGAGGAATTGAAATAGACCCTACCAAGGTCAAGGAAATCATTGATATGCAACCTCCGTCAACACTTAAACAACTCAGAGGGTTACAAGGAAGACTGCAATCCATAAGGAGATTCATAGCACAGTTGGTAGATAAGTGTCACCCATTCTAGCATTTACTCGGGAAAGGAGTTACTTTTAAATGGACAGAACAATGCCAGGAAGCTTTCCAAGCTCTGAAAGACTATCTTTTGAACACACCAATGTTAACATCTCCTACTCCAAGACAACCTCTATTGTTATACATATCAGCAACGAACTCAGCTCTAGGAGCTCTATTGGCATAGCATGACAAAAATGGAAAAGAAAGAGCCATTTATTATATAAGTAGGACTCTAATCGGCTATGAGCTTAATTATACCCCCATAAAGCGAGCATGCTTAGCAGTAATCTTTACATCCCAAAAGCTCAGACATTACATGTTGAGTCATAAGGTACAACTCATTGCACACTTTGACCCACTCAAGTACCTATTGAGCAGAGCAACATTGACCGAGCGATTGGCTAAGTGGGTTATGATCCTGAGCGAATTTGATATATAATACATAGATAGAAAAGTCATCAAAGGACAAATTATAGCAGATCAATTAGCAGAGGCTCCTATACAGGACAGTCACCCGCTGCTGATAGACTTTCTAGATGAATCCGTGTTTACATTAATTGCCTCAATAATGTGGAAGTTATACTTTGATGGGTCATATACAAGTCATGGATCTGGAGCAGAGATTCTCTTCATTACTCCTCAAGGGGACGTTATACCTAAGTCATTTAGGATCAATTTCCAATGCACCAACAATATGGCTGAATATGAAGCTCTCCTCATAGGGCTTCGTACAGCTGTACAATGGAAAATACAAGAGTTACAGGTCTATGTTGATTTGTAGTTGATTGTAAACCAAGTCAATGATGATTACAACACGAAGGATGAAAAACTCATTCCTTATAAGAAGTTGGTTGAAGATTACAAGGAGCACTTCAGCAAAATTACCTTCGAACAAATCCCAAGAATATAAAACAAGGTAGCAGATGCAATGGCAACCATAGGATCTCTTCTCAATATGCTTGCTAATGAAACTCAGTTCGAGTTCATCATAGAACAGTTGATGCTACCTGCATATGAGACTCCTCTATCAGAATATGTATGTGCAATTGTGGGTCCAGAATTACCTTGGTATAATGAAATATATACATATTTACATACTCAATACATATCACCGGATCTGTCCAGGAATCAAAAGAAGACATTTATTTGTCAGGCATCTAGATACACCATTATAGTTGATACTTTGTATAGAAAGGGTTTCGATGGAACTCTTCTCTGATGTCTGGATGAGAATGAGGCACACCTTGCTTTAAAAGAAGTCCATGATGGAATCTGTGGGGCTCACCAAAGTGGTCTGTCGTTGTCAAAGAAATTGTTGAGAACAGGTTATTACTAGCCAACCATGGAAAAGGATGCTTACAAGTATCTACAGAAGTGTAAACAATGCCAAATGCATGGAGACCTTATTCATGCACCAGCACAAGATCTTCAACCCATCACATCACCATGGCCATTTTCACATTGGGGATTAGATCTAGTGGGTAAAATCAACCCTACTTCTTCCAATGGGCACAAGTTCATCGTGACAGCCACTGAATACTTTACCAAATGGGTTGAGGTAATTCCTCTAGCATACATTACTAGAAAGCAGATATCAAAATTCATGCTCAACTACATTATATGTAGATACCGAGTTCCAATGTGCTTTGCTACAGATAATGGACTTCCATTTAAAAACTAGGAAGTGAAAGCGTTGTGTGACAAATTTCATATACAACAGAGATTTGCCACACTATACTATCCACAAAGTAATGGACAAGCAGAGGCTACAAATAAAATAATACTAAAAATTCTTAAGAAAGTAGTCATTGACAAAGGATGGGACTGGCATCTACAGTTAAATCTCGCTCTTTGGGCCTACAGAATAGGAGTACGCACACTTATAGGAGCAACACCATATTCCTTGGTCTATGGTACAGAAGCTATACTCCCCATTGAAATAGAAATACCGTCTCTAAGAGTCTCCTTACAAAACATCATTTCAGAGGACGACTACAGGGTAGAAACGTTACAAGAACTCGAAACCCTTGATGAAAAAAGAAAAACAGTGTTTAACCATCTACTAGGATATCAAAACAGACTGAGACGAAGTTATAATAAACGGGTCCGCCCATGAAATTTTCAAGTGGGAGATCTAGTACTTAAAGAGAATCAAAGGAACCTAGCGGAACAAGAAAGGCCAGGGAAATTCGAACCTAATTGGCTAGGTCCTTTCATTATAACAAGGGTCATAGGCAATGGAGCATATAATTTGGCTACCATGGAGGGAGATCCACTCTTTGACCCTATGAACAACATGCACCTCAAGTGATATTATACCTAAGGGTTGTATAGTTTAGGTTTTATTTTCTGCATTGCATATCATATCATTTAAAACACTACATTACATATAGTTTATTTTTTAGATGCATCGCATTCTCAAAGTTTCGGCAATTACATATATCAGCATTAATAAAACAAGGCAATTGTCCAAGTTTATCATTTGTTTACATTCAAGAGAAACAAGGGTCATCTCCTTTCTTAGATATTCGGACATGAAAACTTTGAGGTCCTAAGGTCATTCATTTTCAACATTACCCTATGACAATGCTTTACTTATGGTTGGGTAGCAATTTCACTATTTGAGACTTGTTAACCCACAATCTATCAATTGCTATATCTCACACATTAAGAAGATCTCTAATTCATTCTAGACACCTAGTTTATCATATGACTCGTGAAAAATCTAAAATTCTACTTCAGCTCCATTGTAATTGTCATACCCAAGTAGGTTTCATTACTTACAAGTCAAGGCAAAAAAAAACAAATAAAAAGAAAAAAAAGCTATGCCAAATAACAATCTCAAGGTAAAAGAGCAATGATATATAACTGAAATATCACGCATACAAATGCGATAAAAAGCTTGACTATGGGAATATGCGAGTAACTCCATTAGGGCTATGAACGCCTATTGGCAATGGAGAAATATTTGAGAAATTATAGTCTATAACCTCATCAGAGCTCTCAAGGCTTGCTGGCAGCGAGGCTCTATTCGAGATACTTTTGAAGTTAGAATAATCCATGTAGCTAGTCATATAGGATGCTAAGGATCTTTAGTGAACACAAGAGCAGGAATTAACTCATCTGCACACACATGGGCAAAAGAAGATCAAAGTTTCAAGAACCAATGGGGAAGTTTTTTGCGTCTCCATTTGTAAATCCTAGTCACTAAGTGTGTTGAGTTGAATGTTCCAAAGGGCCTTAGGGATCGATTGACCGCTTATCTATGAAATGTTTTGCACCTCGATTTCAATTGGTGTATTACAAATGCAAAAACAAACGCAATCAACCTTGTTCAAATAGGAAATGCATCTTCTTCCTGCATATTGCATTCACATAGGTCATACCAAAAATTCATTTGTCTCCACATACATTCTGCAGATCATCATGTCGTACAGGTCTGCACACTGGGGGCATAACTGAAAAAATCCTAAAAATCGGATAAAGTCCTGAAAAAATCCTAAAAATCAGATAAAGTCCTTAAAAAATCCTAAAAATCGGATAAAGTCCTGAAAAAATCCTAAAAAATCAGATAAAGTCCTGAAAAAATCCTAAAAATCATACAAAGTCCTGAAAAAATCCAAAAGCATTGAAAAACTCAAAATCCAAAAACATTGAAAAACTCAAAATCCAAAAACATTGAAAAACTCAAAATTCAAAAACATTGAAAAAATTAAAATCCAAAAACAGTGAAAACCATAAAAAAAAACCAAAAACATCCATACAAAGTCCTGAAAAAATCATCCAAAACAATCGGATAAAGTCCTGAAAAAATCATCCAAAACATCGGAAAATGTCCTGAAAAAATCAATCAAAAACATTCAAATATCGATCCACATAATCCAAAAACATCGAAAAATCTCTTGGAAAAGAACTAAAAATCGAAAATCAATCAATCAGAAAAACTTGCAATAAAATATCTTGTGAGAAACAAATACCCTAGCAGATATCTAGCAAACACTTCGCACGAAGTTAACAAAGGATATGACTATCCAGTCAAACATCTGCAATCAACTGGTCAAATTGTCTTATCAATCCTATCGTATCCATATCAAAGTGATCATTATCTTGTCTTAAACAGAAGATGATACACTCGAAATCAGACAAGTCAGTCTTAAACAGGGTCTGCAACTTTCTGAGATCAGACATTATCAACCATCACATCAAACAACTAAGAACGAAGGCACAAGGTCAGTATGGCTGCTGAATTTTGTCCGGGTCAGTCTTTATCTTTTTATTATTTGGCAACAGATATTATTCCTATGCTACTCAAGGATGTCTACAAGTGACTAGAGGAGCTATGATGGGCATTATCTTTTTCTTTGTTTGTTGTTTGTGGTGTGAACCGATGAAATTCTAGGGAAATTGCTCTAGTGGGTGTCTGTGATAAGAGCCTTCACATCAAGGTGAAATTGCCACACATACCTCGACCCCTAGCGTAATTCCTAGAATGGAGGGTTCACTCCTTGTCTGCTATGTGTTTGTTTATACAATGAGATATCTTTGCATCTTGGTTCCTTATACCCTGATGTGCTAAGATTCATTGTTCAATAATAAGGCTCAGTGATGAATATATATTGACGCAATAAAATATGTGACATGGGTTCGTGATTCATTCAATATCATTCTCATCTCATTTGTTTCTTGATAGTTTGTTGATTATTCATCTTCTGTCTAAATCACATTCTTTCTAACATTCCTTATATCATCAATTTCTCTTTCTATCATTTAACTAACGTTTCTTCAAGGTGTATCTGAGTTAAAATTGGTTCAACCATTGTCATACAAAAAAAACATTCATTGTAGATTCATTAACATTCATTATAGATTCATTAGCATTCATTATAGATTCATTAGAATTCATTGTAGATTCATTTGCATTCATTATATCATTTATTATAGATTCTATTTGCATTCATTTTAAAATTCATTACCATCATTAATACATACATGTACTACCATTGCATTCATAATCATATAGAATCGAATATATATAAATCATAAAACTCATAGCATCATATAAGCATACATGAGAAGAAAAACATACATAGATCACTATTAAAACCCGCATGTCATATATATATAACTCAAAAATGATAATATGTGTGAATACAATAAATAAAACCCAAAGGATCAAATAACATGATCAATCAACACTGCCTCTGTCCGCAGGTGGATCCTGCCCTAGGATGTCGAGGTGGTCCCATAATGCCACCATTGCTAGTCCGTCGTGAAGTAGATCTACTCGATCTCATCCCCATAAATGCACTGAAGCTATGCTCTCTCTGACCCTCAGGGATGGCTCGCTCATATGCCTGTCTATAATAAATAGCTTCCTGCGCAGCAATGAAATATCTATCTGCCTGGTCGCGCGCATTTGTACCTGCTCTAAAAATCTGATCAAAGGCATCCATGATAATCTGACATCTCTGCACTGCCTCATCCCTCTCCCTCTGGAGACGATCTCTCTCAGCCTCAAGGGCACCATAATCTACATGATAAGTATCTCACTCGATATCTCGTCTAGTGACCTCATCCTCCAAACTCTAGACTCGCGCTCTAAGAGTCTGTAGCTCATCCTCCTCACCAACCTGTCCTCTCCCACCCTCTACAGCAGGCATGTCCTCTAGCTCTGGCATATCCTCATCATCACCTCCATCCTCGCTACTCAATGACTCAGAAGAATCATCGTTATCCTCACTGCTAATAGACTCGATGTCTCCACCAATTTCTACATCCTCATCTCCCTCATTTCCTCCCTCATCTCCACCACCTCCTCCCTCAGCTCCACCCTCTCCATCTCCTCCAGCTCTCTCCCCTACATCTATCCTCAACCACTGTCTAGGATTTCGTATCTACTGTGTTGTAATCGGAATAGCAGGATCAATCAAAGGCACTGGCCTATGCCTAGCAAACCATGCATCATACTCCACCATCATCCTTGGATCCACTGCACCTCTACCCCAACCCCAGAGTAATGGTTGCAGAGAATCAAACTCAGCAGGAGCAACATGTGGCTATATGCACACACCCCAATCAGATACCTCTCGCGATACATGAAAAATATGCAATAACCATAGGTGTCACCTATACCTCTCCGAACTGTCTCAGAACTCACCCTGGAAGATACATCTCGATAATCCACTGGGTAAGGTCCTACCAATAAGATATCTCTACTATCGGCAGAAAGGCAAGTGTACTGCATCGTCCTCCCAACTGGGGCAATCTTAGTATGGTCTCCAAATAAAATGCTACAATATGTCAAACTGATGTCTCCAGTACAAGGTGCTCCCCAAACCCCTATGTCTGATACCTGTTGTATACCTATAAGCATAAGGCTCACTAAGTTGCAAATCTACATGAATAATAGGCCTCGAAATAGAAATGTGCTCCCATGCCCATGTCTGCAGAAGAGTAACACCACAACTGATAGAACGATATCCAAGATACACAATACCATGCAATTGATAGTATAACATGGCTAGTAGACAAGGACCCCAAGCATACAGTTGACGATGAACAATCATATCATGGAGCACTCTGCCCCATCCAACTGGAAACCCATGACCTCATCTGTCAGGTATCAGTAAACCACCAACAACACCGCATAATACAATAGTCAGATCATCATAGTCTAATCGGGCCCAAGGGATGTCATAACGGCCACTGATCTACAAGTTCTGAATCTCACATTCGAAAAGTGCACATAGTCCAGCAATGCCATCATCATGGTCATATACAACTCTCTCACCATGAATGGGAATCCGCGGTATACACCATACATCCTCTAAAGTAATCGATGCCTCACTAGTCAGAAGATGAAAAGAATAGGTCTCAGAATGCCACCACTCTATCAAAGTTGTAATCATGGCCCTATTGGCCGTAGCCTCTGGAAAATGTAAAACATGATATAGACCAAGCTGTCGGATATGCTCGATCTCCTCATCCGGTAAGTCAGCTCGAAGATCAAGTCCACTAGGTCTGCTCTGTCGATAGTATAACACTCCCATGTTCTCCTGCAATGAGAAAATATTCAAAACATCAGATATCGGATCCCAAGAAACTTAAAAAATAATTTCCAAACGCATGACAAAAAATTACACATACAATGAATGCGTGATAGTTATGACTAATGTGGTACAATTATGACTCTTGCATGATGTTTAAAGCTAATGCGTAATGATATGGGATCTTGTGTAACAATAAATACTTATGCATAAAGAAATGAGTGAATGTGGCATGTTTAATAGTAATGCGTAACACTTACGATGCATGCGTAGCATTTAGAACGTTTGTGTAACAGTTAACACTAATGCGTAAACATCAACAAGCAATTGCGTGACACAATGCAAAAATTGATCATGGAAATTTTTTTGGAAAATAGCATAAAACATGCATAAATCAGGAAAAATTTTGGAAAAATACCATGCCGCTAGTCCCAGGAGGTCTCTGATATGAACGTACTCGGTCAGACATGTGCAATCGAGCTCTATAACCAGCCATGATGATCAAATACTCAGACAACAGCACACAAATTGCAGAAAAAACCAAGGAATTACCAATTTGCAAATGAGCAAATGAAAACCTAAAAATCTCTATTTATAGCTAAAAATTAGGGTTTTCTGACACCTTGACGCCCGTGGTCCCCGCCAGCTTCAAACATCTTGTAGCCTACTCAAATGATCTCGAAATCGCATGAAATTTTACACGCTTGCTCATTAAACTGATATGGAAAACATGGTCTCAATTTTGGAATTTTCCGACCACCATTTCCGAGGGGGTATATTTACACTATACAACAGTACCAAGGCATACTGGGGCATAATTTTTTGTTTTCTTTGAAACAATGTCGTTCCGACTTTGTCTCAAAGAGGGGCAAATGTAGACACCTAAAAATGACTCATTGATCATGTACTAATTATTCCTCTAATTGATTAAATAATTCTTTAATTATTTAATTAAGTTAATTAATCTTATTCTTCTATTTCATATTTCCTCATAATCTTACTAATTATTCTATTTTCTATTTCTATCATCATTTAATCATTTTAACCATTTTCTAAATATTAATTAAATATTAATTATTTAATTAATTATGATTAATTCCCCAATTTAAATAATCTTTATTATTTAAATTAATTAATTCTTAATTTCTATCTCTAATCATCTAAACATTCAACCCTTTTTTAAATATTAATTAAATATTTATTATTTAGTTAATTGTGATTTAATCCTTTAATTTAAATCATCTTTATTATTTAATTAAATTCCATTTATAAATAATTAAATAGTTTCTTTAAATTATTTAATTAACTAATTAATTCTTCCATTTCTAAATCCCCAAATTCTAATTTCATTTAATTTCATATTCTTCTAATTTCTTCCAAATTCAAATACATGTGCATGATTTAAAAAACCAAATTGAAAATCAAAGTCAAGTTCTAAATATATTCAAATGCTAAATTGAATTAAAATAAATTCAATTATTTAAATTAAAATCTCATGCAAAGATTAAATTGAAAATCTAAATCTAAATGCAAGCACATGCTAAATTAATTAATTCAATCAATTAATTAATTAAATCATTTATCTCTTCAACTTCTATTTACATCTTTCAGTTAGCTTTTTCTAAATTAAGCTTTCTTTGTCATCCTCTTTATTTCCTCCAATCATTTTTTTTCTTCCTTCAATCAGCTTTTTCTCAATCAGTTGACTCAATTGATCTATTCAATCTATTGAGTTTCACTCCTATAATCAACAGTTCAACTATCAATTTTCATGTGAGCTCACCTGAGTTCCACCTCTTGATCAATTTGTTCCACCTTTCAATCAATCCTCTTCAATTTTCTATAAATTGAGCATCCAATCTCCATTTTCAATAATCATGAACTTTGAATATTTGTGTCACTTGCAGGTTACCAGCGCAATATCTAAGAGCCATCATACCACAGAGAAAAGAAGAGCAATGGAAGTGATATGCAATCTTGGAATAGGGAGTTTCATTGAATTATTTAAATTCCTATTTGATATTGCATTATTTCATTGTCTTGTTTGTTAAATTCTTTGATTAGATAGGGATTTGTGATTTCCCTTTTGCTTCTAATTGATATTTTATTAAGATGAATTTTAGACATACACAGAAACTACGCTCAATCGCACCAAAATTGATCGCCACTCCACTAATACACCTAAAATCAATCACCAAATCGATCTTATATATCTTCTCTTAACACAAAAGTAATATCCTTGAAGTCAGCTTCAATAAGTGTAACATGTAGATCCAAGTCGGCTTCAATCTCGAACACAACATAGCACCAGACCAAAAGATTCGCTTCCTAAGGGTCTTCCCAATCACCGAGATCACAAAAACAATCTCCAAAAACACCGCAATAATCGGAAATCATTCTGGACCAAAACATTACTGAAATACCCTATCTTATCAGTTAAATGCCAACCGGTTACCTCCTTCTTCCGGATAAGATGAATTACAACTGTCGGATCAAATCATCAAGAAGAGTTACCATAAATGACAACCCTAGACTATAAATCAGGCATCAAAAGTCATTGAATGAGTGTCAATTGCCAACAACAGATACCACATTGACACCTAAATTACATGAATCTAACACCTATTTATACAATTCATCAACCTTGACTACTAGGTCAGTCAAACTCTCAACCCTTAATTACAAAATTACATCACATGATACATAAATCAACCACCAAACCAATCCAATACCATAAATGGCATAGCATGGACCTAAACCAAATCTTCAAACATGCATCACCACTGGAAATCTCGCCAAGATCAACCACAACACGTTACACCATTAGAAATACTGCATAACACGAAGAATATCACCAAATCAGAAAAATCACCAATACCATGCACAAGGATCTATGTGGATCAACAAAACAAATAGGACATGATTAGGAAACACCAACAAACATGTTAGAACCATCTGCAATAGCTGCACCAACACCACTTATTCAAATCTTCATCAATCAGCATGCTAACTCTCGAGAACACTTAACAACAACAATTTGGACTAGAAATATGAGTTGTGAAGCAGTAAATCATGAACCATCTTAGATAAAGATACACATGAACACCCAAAACATTCTCCCAAATCTACAACCAAAGATATGATCATACCGGAGCACAATGGATCAAATACCAGAATCTGCCAACCACTAAACAAAAAGACTAAACTTCAAAACTAGATCAAATGATATAATCGAGTAAACTTCGAAATCATTGAAACCAATAACGAATGAAGTATTTCAGCATCCCAAACAGGTAAACCAACTAGATCAATTCAATGCAATCATCGAAACACCAAACAACTCTACACAACATTAGAACATAGGAATATGTTGACATCAATGACAACAACATATCCTAGTAGCAACAATATCCAACAATCTCCCCCTTTAGCATTGATGGAAACATATGAATGTGAAAAAAATTCAATGTAAAGGAATGAATCAACATTAGCAATCTACAACAAACTCCCCCTAAGATCATGCATACAAAGGTCCAAAGATAAAGCGTTTTTTCACATGCCTCTCTCCCACTTTGACAACAATTGCAAAGGCAGAGTACAGATCATGCTTCTCTCCCCAAAACTCACCCTCTAAGAAGGAAAATCTCCCCCTTAGGATACACTCACAATTCTGAACATTTGAACCACATATTAACTACTTTGACTAAGTAACAACACCAACTCATCAACTCGGATAAAGAGATAAGGCTCTGAAATCCACCGGATTGATGCAACTCCATGCATCTAGTTCTCATTAGGAGGGGCAGAGACCCCTAACTTGTCTCTCAAATAGACAATGTATCTGCAGGCAAGGGTTTAGTGAAAATATCTGTAATTTGTTCCTTTGTAGATACATATTCCAATCTAGCTTCTTCATCACTAACCTTCTCCCTCAAGAAATGATACTTAATTGATACATGTTTTGTTTTAGAATGCAGTACCAGATTCTTGGAAATATTGATAGTACTTGACTTAACACAATATATAACAGTAGGCTCATCATAAATCACTCTAATATCCTTCAACATCTGCTTCATCCAAACTACCTAAGTATAGTTGCTAGCAACAACAATGTATTCAGCTTCAACAGTAGATAGAGATACAACATCTTGCTTCTTACTGGACCATGAAATCAGCTTCTTTCCAAAAAAGAATGTTCTACTGATAGTGCTCTTTTGGTCATCAACATCACCCACCCAATCAGCATCAGTATAGGCACATAACAGGAAATTATCATTCTTTAGATACCACAAACCATAGTCAATATTTCCCTTCAGATATCTAAAAATTCTCTTTATGGCAGTAACATGAGTCTCTTTGCGATTAGCTTTAAATAGAGCACAAAGAAAAACATCCTGCATATTATTCGGTCTAGTCTGAGTTAAGTACATCAATCCACCAACTATAGATCTATACAAAGTCTGATTAACTTTCTGAGATTCATCATTCTTAGACAACTTGCATCCAGTCACCATAGGAGTTCCAACAGGTTTAGAATCATCTAACCCAAACTTCTTCAATAATTCCTTCACATACTTGTTACTACTTATCAGATTGCCATTAGTTTTATGTCAAAGTTATACTATATACTCTAGTTGGTTATCTATTACCGAAATATTCAGTTGGTATGTATAGTCTAGTCGGTTATAGAAGAAAGCAGTCACAGAACGTAGTATACACCGAGTTGTCTACCGAGTATCATTTCATGTCTACCGAGCAGCAAAGAAGACACATCGAGTTGATTTACACCGAGAAAAACGTGTTACCAGATTCATTGAACCTGGACATGCATATGAAAACGTGTTACAAGATCAAGGCACATCTAACCGTTATCACATTGGAAATTGCACTTAAAGATTGTGTATGATTTTGAGGTTATCTAACCAATGAAATATTTTACATGATTATTCATTCAATAAATCGTGTTTGTAAGATCGAAGCAATGAATTGGATCACCATCATAAAAGATCTATTTATACAGCATGAGTTAAGAGTTAAAGGTGTGTGCATGAGTGTAAGAAGACTGTTACAGAGACACAGAGGTCACCGAGAAGGTTTTTAGAGAACAGTCGAAGAACAAAGTAAACAGAAGGGTTTACCGAGTTACTATATGGGTTACCGAGGTATGCTATAAGCAAGGTAATCTATTCTGAGCACATAGAATCTGCTTTAACATTTTAGATGTAAAGTTGCAAATATTTGTAATGATTTTATTGTAATATTGTGAAGTTGAAAGAGAAACCTTTAACAGGGTAAAAAACTCTAATCAAGTCTATAAATTGTAAAGCCTCTAACAAGGTGCAGCATTTAGATGAAGTGTTGTAAAATCCTTTAGCAAGGTAGATCTAATAGATCTTGTTACTCCTAACAGGGTAATCTATTAGAAATAGCTAAACATGTAGCTCTAATCAAGCACCCTTTACTATTGCAGTAGTGAAGTTGTGGGTGCCATCCCCACCGCAGTTTTTCTCTCTAACCAAGAGTTTTTGTGTAACCAAAATATATGTGTTATGGAGTGAATCATGTATGATTGTTATCTATTTGTTTTAGTTTTATATTATGTTACTGCACTATTCGGTTTATGCATAACAGTAAAGATATTGTTGAAGAAATGTTTTGAAGTACCGATTCACCCCTCCCCTCTCAGTACATTAGCTTTCCATATTGAGCTTAACAATTGGTATCAAAGCTTATATCTTGGAAAAGGGTTTAACTGCCTAAAGAGAAAGATCTTATCAATGGAAGGCTATAAACAATCTTGGAGGATTGTGTATCTGCAAGAAGAGCTGGATCATGCTAATCAAGTGATTGCAGACATGCAAAGGCAAATGCAAAAATCTCTGAAAGTGAGAAGAAGATTATCTAATGATTCGCAAGACTCTCAAGAGTTAGTGGAACAAATTGAGACATCATCTAAGAATAGTATATCTGAAGAAACTGAAGAAATGATTGGAGTATTGAAAGGAAAGAACAAAGCACTAGCTGATCAACTAAAAGCAATGAAAAGAGAACATGAACATTTCAGCACACAGATGACTAAAAATCTAGATGCATTGAGAACAACTGAGGATACAGTAAGAGATCTAGAAAGAGAGAAACAACAACTTGAAGTCTTAGTATCTGATAAGAATGATGAAATCACAAGGATGACTGGAATTCAACAAAACCTATCAGATCAACTAGGTTATGCACATCATGAAGCAATTTTGAAGAATGATGAGAATCAAGCATTGAAACTTGAAGTATCAAAGTTAATCGATGAACTTGAAACAGAGAAGAAATCCAAAGAAACACTAAAGAAGAATTATGAAGCATCAAAGATGTTGGATGAGCAACTGAAGACAAGACGACCCAAAAAAGATGTAGGAATCGATTACAAAGGAAAAGAATCTACCGAGAAGGGAATTCATACTACGGAGAGAGGAGAATCATCAAAGCAAGCTAGAAACAAGAATAACATCAAAAGAAAGAAGCCTATTTGCAACTACTGTGGAAATCAAGGTCACACTGCCAACATATGTCAAATTAGAAAAGGTAAGCAACTGAATATCACTAAGTCCAATGGTTATTGTTACAATTGCAATAAATATGGTCACACATCTAATCAATATAGGACAAAGTTTGTTAACAATTATCAGAAGGCAAAATTCAAAGGGTTTTGTAAAAACTGCAATAGATATGGACATAGTGCCGAGAAGTGATGGTTTAAGCAAAAGAACTTTATGTGGTATGCACACCGAGCAAATGCTAGAGGTTACCGAATTCACACAGATCCTTATCGACAGTATTCTGCAGTACCATGGGATTACAATACAAGAATATGGTGTGAATGTTGTGGAAGATATGGACATATTAGTGCTAACTGCTTTATAAGGTTTGGAATGAACAACCGAAGATCATGGAGAAATCCTGGTATGACATGTTTTCATTGTCACAAAGTGGGACACTTAGCTAGAGATTGCAGAGATCAACCTAGAAAAGACACTAAGGAAATAAAAGAAAAATTAAAGATTATTTGGAAAAAGAAGGAAATTATGTCAAATGAAGAAAGCACCTTACCTACCGAGTTAGGTGCTCCTATTCCAAATTAATTGGTAAATGTATGAAGGGATTGCATTCTCTAAAGGTTAAAATCTTAACAGTTCCTATTCTATTATGTACTAAATTCAAAATCTGCATAGTTAAGATGTAATAGTAAGTTTGAAATTCTATCAAAGTCTTTGAAGCACTTTACAAGAAACCTGTCAAGTCGGTGAATACAGGAAGTCTGTCAAGTCGGTAAGAAGGAAGTTTGGTTACTCGGTTAAAATGAAAAAAGGAGAGTAAATTGGTTAAAGGTGAACCGAGTGCTTTTAATGTTTTTGACCTAACCCGCACAGAGCCCGATAAGGTATTTTGTGTACTTAAAAGCATTTTCGCAGTCATTTACACTTACCAAGTTTTCAAGAAAGCAGAGCAAGCGATTCAAAGGCAATCAAACCTCCTACAAAGCAAATTCAAGGTATTTACATCAAATCTCAACACATTGTTAAGCTGGTTTACCAAGCGTATCTAGTTACCATTATCTGCTAAGTATAAAGCGTATGTCGTTTGAAATCCTGAAACCCTAAGGACTCTTTGTTAGTTTTTTTAATCTGAAATCTTCAAATGGCGCCCAAGATCCAAGATCCCATAGTTGTCAAGAATGTAGAGAAGCCCTCACTGAAATAATCTTTGACTCCCAAAGTCACTTCTGAACCAGATCACAAAACCACCTTTTCACTCATCCCGGACAGAGTGTTGTTAGTCAAAGATGTGATATTCTTCACCAAATGTCTTGTTGAAGAACTCGGTCATGTTGAAATCAGAGACACCTATGATGAGCTATGTACCGATGGTGTATTGAACAACAAGTATGAGCATATCAAAGTTAAGGGATTAACTGAAGCCCTAACCTATCCTCGTGTGTTCAAACCCCAGTGGGTCAAGTTTGTTCTAAGCAGAGTTCATGATGATTTCATGTGGCTAGAAGAGCAACCATTCAAGATTACCATGGAAATCATTCATCTAATTACCGATTACCCTATCTATGATCATGCCCGAGCCCAGAAGATGATATCACAGAAGGAATTGATCAGTTTAACTGGAGTGAAATCTGATTGCATAGGATTGAAACTGAATAATGTCACTGATGAAGAATTAAAATTCGCCATTAGAGTAATGGGCTACTGTTTCTTCCAATCAGCAAGGGAAAACAATGTTCCCTGTGCAGCAGTAGACTTGGCATACAAAATTGTGAAAAAGGGAATGAAAATTGACCTATGCGAGGTATTGTTGAAGAACCTATTTGAAAATCTGAAAACCATCAGGAAGCCGAAGAAGAATAACTCGGCTAATACTCTAAAGTTTGGATCACTACTGGTATGCATGTTTTTCTACTTTGAAAAATTCTTTCCATCAGTCGGTAAAGTTGTTTGGGAGCTACACCGACCAATCACCCATCAGATTAATGACTTCATTAAGAAGTTAGGAGATAATTTCAATGATATCATGGATGATTACTTCAGTAAATTTCAAGAGAAAATGCATAACAGATATAGGATACCACCCCAACTAGTAAAGAAATACAAAAATGATATATGTTTTGAAGTTGACACCGATTATTGTTATGTGAATGTTGTGGAACCGAGGACTCAATCTTTGTCACCAATGGGTTACGAGATTGATTTTGACATCACAAAACAATAAATTGATGCATTTCTTACATTGCCCAGACATGCTTCCGAGCTAAGGTATGGTACCTATGAGGAAGTAAAGGAAAAGGTAAAGATGAATATTGTAGTACCCAAAGCTACAAGAAAGGAAACAAAGATGATTAAGGCATTGTCTGAGAAATTCAAAGAAGACTCTTCCTCTACACCTATCAAAGGCACCATTGCCATTACCGAAGAGGAATCTGAAGCCCAAGAGGCAGCTATAACACTGAGCACTAAATTACCTAAGGGTAAAGTGTTAAAGACAAAGAAATAGGACACATCAAAAGTCTCACCGACTCCACCTCCAGTAAAGCGACCTAACACTAGAGCATCTGCAGCCTCACCGAGTAAGAAGACAAAGAGTGTTACTATTCCCAAGGTAACAAAGACATACAAGAAATCTACTCGGAGACTCATTTTGGCAAAAGAGTCTAGTGATACCGAATTAGAGGATGCAAGCAAATTCCAGATTGTCAAGAGCAAGAAGGTAAATGTACATAGTGTTGAAAACTTCTGTGCTAATCTGAAAGAATGTGGTGGATTTGGAGGATTTAGATATGTTAAGTATGAAACCAAGAACAATGATGAAAAGAGACAAATTGAAGAAGCTGTCATCTGCACACTTCTAAAGTTTCGGTTAGCTCCATTGGAACTAGCTAAGTCACTTCCAAATGAACTATATCTACATATTGATAATAGGTGGAAGTATGCAATGGACTCAAAGAAACAAATCAAAGAAAGAAGTCTAGTCCATCTCTTTCCTGATATGTCAGTAGCTGAAATAAAGGAACATCTGACAACCTACAATTCAAAGTTTCTTGTCAAATAAAGAGCCTTAAAACTGATGAATGGACTATATATTGACGTAGAAAATGAGACAAAAGCAAAGTGGTAGGAAATCTTCAAAATCAAGGATGTCGGTGAGCAAGCTACAGTTGAAATTGTTGATGTCACCGAGCATGATCCTGATGTCACCGAGCAAGGTCCTGATGCTACCGAACAAGACCCTGCTGACACCATTCAAATAGATGAAGATGTCATGGATACAGAAGCACTAGAACAGGAAATGTTAGAAGGCACTGCATATGCAAAATTTGTATCTAGTGAATCCGTCTTGGAACAAGTTCAGCCTTATCCACCGGTCAAGCAACCTGTCTCAACCAAAACTCCTCAGGATACAGATCAAGGCACTGAAGGTCTCAAATCTACAATAGGAGAAGGTACTACTCAAGAGCAAACATCTCAAGCACCTTCTGGCACTGAGAATATTGCAACTGAGACACCAAGTACCGAGACACCGAAGGATTCTACAAAGACTAAAAGAACCGATCAAAGTGTTGCCTCTATCGAGCAACCTACCGAGGGTAATCAAGCCTCACAAGAAATTGTCTTAATTCCATCGGTGAAAGGTAAAGAAAAGAAAGTGAAGAAGCATAGTTTTAAACTTGATTTGTCAAAACCAATAGTGTTTCCCAATGTTGATATATCAAAATTGAAAGGGCAAGCACTCATTGATTTTGGTGAGCTATGCAAAGCAAAGGCCGAACAAGAGAAGCAAATGGCCATTCAAAAGAAAAATAAAGTACTTCAGAAGGTAAAAGCACTCCTAATAGATATGGTACCTGAAGCTACAGTATCAACAAATGCAGCCATCCACATTCAACTGGATGAACTCCTAACAAAGATAGAAACATCTGGAGTAGATGCATTAGAGTATTTGAGCAAGCTGAAAGACAAAGAGCTCACTGCCAAAATGATAGAAGAGGTACAAAAAGCTATCGCTATTGGCAAAGTTAAACTTGTCAAATTTATTGCTGAGTTAACTCCTCAACTCAAGCACATTCATTATTTATTTCAGAAACTCTGCACATTTTCTTTATTCATTAAAGACATTAAGAATAAAACAGAGGCAATTGAGAAAGAGATCACCAATCTCTCAAGCAAGTTGACCACAGAGCCAAATTCAATTCAGAATTTTTATACAAAACTTCAACAGCTCATGGCTCAACAATTGGACTTAAGAAATGAAGAACACAAGATCAAGATGGACATAATGACACTTCATACATTATTCCTTCCACATCTTTCATCAGTCCAAGAACAGATCAACCGAGCCACATACCTATCTACTACTCAAGAGGGAAGCACTCTAGATGGCTTAATATTGCTATTGGCTGATATTCAAGCACATAATTCTTTAATGGACAGTGTAAAGGATGCACTCTCTGTCGCTCTACCGATGCCCGGACCAAGTACAAATCTATTTTTGACCAGTTACCGCCCCCGGATGGAAATTAAGTTTTGATGTTTGTCAAAAAGGGGGAGTAATATGATAGTCTTGGGGGAGCAATACAATATATTTGGAGAGTGATACAATTTTGATACAGTATTGAGGGAATGTTATAGTATTCGAGTATAGTATACAGGGGGAGTATACCGAGCAGAGTAAGCAGAGTATCCAAGAGCAGTATACAAAACAGTAAGCAACGAACACAAGAACCGATCACCAAGCATGCAAAATCAAAGTTATGTACAGTATATCGACAAGGGGAGTATATCTGATATATTATTTTATTGACTAGTGTATATACTGTCAGTATAGTCATTTTGCAAAGTCTATAGATTTTTGAGTTATAACTTTGAAAGTAGTTTTTGTCAAACATCTCAACTAATGTCAAAAGGGGAGATTGTTACTACTTATCAGATTGCCATTAGTTTTATGTCAAAGTTATACTATATACTCTAGTCGGTTATCTATTACCGAAATATTTAGTCGGTATGTACAGTCTAGTCGGTTATAGAAGAAAGCAGTCACAGAATGCAGTATACACCGAGTTGTCTACCAAGTATCATTTCATGTCTACCGAGTAGCAAAGAAGACACACCGAGTTGATTTACACCGAGTGAAACGTGTTACCAGATTCATTGAACCTGGACATGCATATGAAAATGTGTTACAAGATCGAGGCACATCTAATCATTATCACATTGGAAATTGCACTTAAAGATTGTGTATGATTTTGAGGTTATCTAACCAATGAAATATTTTACATGATTATTCATTCAATAAATCATGTTTGCAAGATCGAAGCAATGAATTGGATCACCGTCATAAGAGATCTATTTATACAGCATGAGTTAAGAGTTAAAGGTGTGTGCATGAGTGTAAGAAGATTGTTACAGAGACACATAGGTCACCGAGAAGGGTTTTAGAGAACAATCGAAGAACAGAGTAAATAGAAGGGTTTACCGAGTTACTATATGGGTTATCGAGGTATGCTATAAGCAAGGTAATCTATTCTGAGCACATAGAATCTGCTATAACATTTCAAATGTAAAGTTGCAGATATTTGTAATGATTTTATTGTAATATTGTGAAGCTGAAAGAGAAACCTTTAATAGGGTAAAAGACTCTAATCAAGTCTATAAATTGTAAAGCCTCTAACCAGGTTCAACATTTAGATGAAGTGTTGTAAAATCCTTTAGCAAGGTAGATCTAACAGATCTTGTTACTCCTAACAGGGTAAGCTATCAAAAATAGCTAAACATGTAGCTCTAATCAAGCACCCTTTATTATTACAGTAGTGAAGTTGTGGGTGCCATCCCCACCGCAGTTTTTCTCTCTAACCAAGAGTTTCTGCGTAACCAAAATATATGTGTTATGGAGTGAATCATGTATGATTGTTATCTATTTGTTTTAGTTTTATATTATGTTACTGCACTATTCGGTTTATGCATAACAGTAAAGATATTGTTGAAGAAATGTTTTGAAGTACTGATTCACCCCTCCCCTCTCAGTACATTAGCTTTCTGTATTGGGCCTAACAATACTTAGATTGAGAAATGAAAATACCTTTACCGGTCTGAATAATCTGCAATCCTAAGAAAAATTTCATCTCACCTATCATAGACATCTCAAATTCCTTTTGCATATCATCAGAAAACTTCATACTCAAATCATCATCTCTTCCAAAAATGATATCATCAACAAAGACTTCAACAATCAAAATGTTATCATTATCAACTTTAAAGTATAAATTACTGTCAACAGTACCTTTACAGAAACCCAACTTCAACAAATACTTATCCAATCTAGCATACCTTGCTCTAGGGGCTTGCTTTAATCCATACAATTCTTTCTTCAATTTGCATACCATATCTCCTTCATTTGATAAAGAAAATCCATCCGGTTGCTCAATGTAGACTTATTCTTCCAAATCTCCATTCAAAAAGGCTAACTTGACATCCATCTAATATACCTTAAAATTCTTATAAGCAATATATGCAAGCAACAATCTAACAACTTCAATTCTAGCCACTGGAGAAAAATTTATTGGAGTTGAGGAAAAATCAACTCTACAACTTCCAAAGATCACCTGCATGCAAACCTGTCACAGAAGGAGAGAAGCGAAAAAGCTGTGGAGGCCAGAATTCAGGGATCCATAAAAGAGGAGTCATCATATTGATTGTGCAACAAGAATGCAATTCAATAATTATAGTTGTTATATAAAAAATACAAAGAGAGAATCCTTATAAAAGAATACTCGAAACCCTAAAGAATTATAAGATTCCTAGGTTTAGCTTAGTCATAGAGTATAATAGACTAATAATTAAATAAATAATTATTAGCTAATAAAACACAACTCTAACACCCCCCTCAAGATGAGCTTAAGGAGTATCTAAAAAACAACTAAGGACTAAAAAAACATGTAAAAAATGCAGGAAAACAACAAATGGATCCCGACAACTAGGCCTAATGAGGTACCCAAGTACAATAGAATCTCTATAAAGTAGAGAAAAAGGAGAAAACCCCATGGGAACAAAAATCCTCTCCAAGAAGAGATGAAAGCTCAAGTGAAGGACTGAGAAGCCTCCAAACAAGAGTGATCCGGAAGATTGGAACAAAAAGAAGAGAATGAAGAACACCACTGAAGCATGAAATAGTTGCAAACACTGTCGAAGAGTAACTGCTAATCTAAAGAACCTCCACTGAAATAAAACATGATTAGGTAGAGAAGATTGTAATCTGCACGAGTGTCCTCAAATGACACTACTCGAATCAGATGGAAAACAAAGACAAACAACTCAACTCGGAGATACATATGGCATGAAACACCATAGCCTAAAGAGCTAATCAATCAAACCAAGGAAGCATTAGAACAATAGGACCAACCTCCCCATAATGTTGAAAAGGGAGAGGGACAGGTACACTGAAAAGAATGGCCAACAAGAACTGCATGATGAAGAACCAGGAACATCGAAGGTGCAAAGAAAAGTGCTTAGTGTCGTGGAAGGAACACTCACTTGACCCACATCATGAGGCTAATGTTGTGGAAGGAACACTCACGTGACAAAGGTAGATGGAAAACAAATGCAAACATCAACCCCCCATGGCACTTTATAAGTAGTGCATGTACAATAAGGCACAAGATGTGCAAGATCCTAAGTATACAATGCATGGTGGCACTTTATCTCAGTGTGTTTGCATAAATAATTTTTTACAATGATCAAAAGAGACAGAGGACTAGAAATAGAAAGAACAGCCAAAGATGAGACATCCTACTCAAAGAAAGAGATCTCAAGACTTGAAACATCCAAGATATTCACCAAAGTGCTAAAAAGAAAAAATTAAATAAAATATACCTGGAGCAAAATCTGGAAAGAAAACTTATATGAATGGAAATAAAACAAAACAATCTTTCCAACGATATAAAGTGTTCGAAAAACGGAGTTCGGATGCTCAAGTAATGTCTCCTGGAGTGCAAAAAAGAACTTCTGGCTTTGACAGAAAAAAAAAACACCATCAAAAAAGAAAAATAAAAAATTCAAACCTCCAGATCTAGATAGAGCTTGCAAAGAGCTTTCCGACGATATAATATTTGTCAAAAAACGCCTCCGTATGACCAAGTTACGGCCAAAAGAAAAAAAACCCCTCTTTTAGGGCATAAAGAGGGTTTAAATTTTTTTTATTATTTATTTATTTTTTTGACGAAAAATTTTCTGCTGCATTTGCAGGTACGGCCCTATGGTTTTTTGTGCCTCGTAAAGCATGCTAATGAAAAAATCATGCCCCAAATGCCCCTGTCACCAAAAATAAGCAAATTATATATCAAAATTCATGGAATCAGCCTTATGAATCCAATTGTGAAGTCCTTTTGGCACCAAAATGTACCAAAAAATCAGCTACCCCCAGAAATGGAAAAAAGCAACTACACAAACCCCTGAATACACAGATCTGAAGAACAAGGCCCAAAATATCTCATGAAGAGAATAGGGGCATGCAAATCTGGAGCTCTGAAACCATATTGGAGTTGAAGAAAAATCAACTCTACAACTCCCAAAGATCACCTGCATGCAAACCTGTCACAGAAGGAGAGAAGCAAAAAAGCTATGGAGGCCAAAATTCAAGGATCCATAAAAGAGGAGTCATATTGATTGTGCAACAAGAATGCAATTCAATAATTACAGTTGTTATATAAAAAATACAAAGAGAGAATCCTTACAAAAGAATACTCGAAACCCTAAAGGAGAAAACCTTAAAGAATTATAAGATTCCTAAGTTTAGCTTAAGCATAGAGTATAATAGAGAAATAATTAAATAAATAATTATTAGCTAATAAAAGATAACTCTAACAAAAGTCTCCTCATAATCAATTCCTTCCATCTGAGAACACCCTTTACATACCAATCTTGCTTTGTTTCTGACTACTTCATCAACTTCATTTAGTTTATTCTAGAACTCCAACTTAGTGCCAATTATATTTTTGTCTTTAGGTCTCAAAACAAGCTCCCAAGTGTTATTCTTCTATATCTGATTGAACTCTTCTTCCATTGCTTTTATCCAATTCTTATCTTTACATGCTTCTACAACATCTTTAGGCTCAATCTTTGAAATCAAGCATATCTCTCCAGCAACAGTCCTTCTCCTGGTCATCACACCTTTATTCTTATCACCAATAATCTAATTTTCTGAATGATTCAATCTTACATACCTCAGAGTTTTTTGATTGTTCTGATTCTCAAGCTCTTGCACTTCTTCACTGGTAGCAATAATATTTGGATTAACTATCTCCACTAGATCATTCTGCTTCAAGATCTGAGTCTGCACAAGCTTAAAAACAACATCTTCATCATCAAAATCATAACCGCATGCTCTGATTTGTTTTCCAAGACATTCATCCACCTTCACATTTGCACTCTCCACTATCTTTTTCAATCTCTTGTTGCAACACCAGTAGGCCTTGCTATTAGTAGAATATCCCAAAAAGATTTCTTCATTACATCTTGCATCAAACTTTCCTATTTCCTCATCTCTCTTGATATAACATTTACTTCCAAAAACTCTTAAATATTTAACTGTAGGAATATGACCAAACCATAGCTCATAAGGAGTCTTACCAGAATCACCTTTAATATGCACCCGGTTGAATGTGTAAATAACAGTGCTAACAACTTCCCTCCAAAAATTTTGCGCAACATTTCCTTCAATCAACATAGTCCTGGAAACATCCAAAATAGTTATGTTCTTCCTTTCAACAACTCCACTCTGCTGAGGGATTCTAGGAGCAGAAAACTATCTTCTAATTTCATTTCTCTCACAGAATGTATCAAACTCTCCTCATGTAAATTCTCCTCCTCTTTCAGATCTCAGGCACTTTAGCTTCAATCCAGTCTCAGTCTCCACCCTGACTTTGAATATCTTTAATTTCTCCAATGCTTCTAATTTCTCCCTTAAAAAGGTAACCCACATCATCCTAAAATAATCATCAATCAACAACACGAAATATTTGTCACCTTGCATGCTTCTCACTCTTGTAGGACCACATAAGTCAGTATGCACTAGATCTAACAATCCATTAGATCAATACAACTTACTCTTAAATGAAGTTCTTGTTTGCTTTCCCATCTGACATTCCTTACATACTAGATTAGCAAGCTTTACAATCTTAGGCAAATCTCTAACAAATTGAGTAGAACTTATCCTTACCATGCAATCAAAATTAACATGACGCATTCTCATATTCCACAACCAACTTTCATCTATCTAAGCAATCAAACAACTTTTCTCACCATCATTCAAATGAAAGATATTACCTTTAGTCTTAGTCCCTGATGCAATCTCTACACCAGAGGCATTTAGAATCTTGCATTTACCATTCTTGAATTGGAAATCATATCCATTTTCAACCATTTGTCCAACACTCAAAAGATTATGCTTCAAACCTTCAACATACAAGACATAATCAGTATTATGCTTACCATTAAAGATATAGAGCCTCTACCACCAATCACACAAGCTTTATCATCTCCAAATCTCACTATTCCACCATCATATCTTTCCATACTCACAAATTTACTTTTATCACTTGTCATATGATGTGAACAACCACTGTCAATTACCCATTCATCTTTCTCTTCAATCTTAGCATCCAAAGCTTTCTCCTCAACTATGTAGCTTGTAGGATTCATTAGTATCGGATCATCTTCCTTGATAGCAATAAATACAAACTCGTCTTCTGAATTCCCATTCTTTGATTCTTCATTTGTCACACCTTCATCAACAACATAATAACATCTCTTCTTATTTATGTACTTCCATAGGGCTTATAGAGCTTATCATACTTTTCATGCTTCTCATATCTATCATACTTATCAGATCTATCATGCATTTCAAATTTATCATGCTTATCATATCTAGACATTCTCTCAGAGCACCTAGAAGCAAAATGTCCTATCTTATTACAAAAGAAACATTTCAAAGGTATCTTTCCATCATACTTATCGACTCCCTTAGGCAATCTCTGAGCAATAAGGGATTCAAACTCATCCAATTCTCTTTCTTTCTCTTCCATCTCTCTCTTTTCTCTTTCATATCTGGATACCCAACGTGAACTTTCTCCCTGATCATACTTCTGCTTCCTGGATACAAAGGCTTTGAATGTAGTCTCAGATTTACCATGTGATTCTCCAAATTCACTCAACTCAAATGTAGCAATCTTTCCAACCAACATATCTCATCACTATAGTCACACTCCAGATTTCATCAATAGTGGCTACTTTATGCTTGTAAGGAGGAAGCAATGATCTTGGTACCTTAGCAACAATCTCATCTTCTTCAAGAGTTCCATCGCCACATCTGATGTTCATGACAAGCTCATTCACCTTAGCCATAAAGGATGTTATGTTTTCATCTTCTCCCATCTTCAATGTTTCATACTTCCCTTTCAAACTCTGCAACTTAGCAACTTTAACTTGCACATCTCCTTCATACAAGGTCTCTAGCTTCTTCCAAATCTCATGTGCAATCTTCAAGCCCATCACATTAGTCATCTCTGAATCGGTCAAGGCACTTAGCAATGCTTCCTTAGCTCTTATGTTATGTTCAACATCCTTGATCTCAACAGTAGTAACCAGTCCATTCTGAGGAACATTGTAGACATTCTTTGTAATCTTCCAATACTCATCTCCAAGACACCTCAAATGAACTTCCATCCTGTCCTTCCAAAAAGTATAATTTCTTCCATCAAATCTCGAACTTTCCTTCTTAAACACATAAGCTACCATCCCAGATCTCCTTAAGTAGTCAATCTTCTTTCGGAGGATCTAGCTCTGATACCAATTGTTGGCAACAACAATGAAAGAAAATTGAGAGGGGGGGTGAATCAATTTTCACCAGATTAAGAAAATTAAGCACAATCTCATATTTCAATCAACTGCAACAAGAATAAAGATAAAGACAATAATAGCAACACACATAACACCAAGATTTTGACATGGAAAACCTGAATAAGGGAAAAACCACGGTGGGAACCTACCCACAATAAGATGATACTCTATAGTAGTATGTGTAAATATTACAATGGGAAATGCACATGCATTCAGGCACACTGCCTAGAGCTCATTACTCAAAGTATAATGAACCAGAAGGATCCAACCCTCAGGGAAGGTTCACTACCTTACAATAATGATCGAACTACAATCTGGATTACATGAACTACAAAAATAGCATCTGCTAATGCTTGATGACAGTTCCGATTAAGCTCATTTGTCTGCTTTGCAACAATCTTTTCTCAATACACCATAATGAAGGATAAATTTTCTTATGCACACATACACCACTCTCTGATGATGTAGACATCACATCGACACCTAAATTACATGAATCTAACACCTATTTATACAATTCATCAACTTTGACTACAAAGTCGGCCAAACCCTCAACCCTTAATTACAAAATTACATCACATGATACATAAATCAATCACCAGACCAATACAATGCCATAGACGACATAGCATGGACCTAAACCAAATCTCCAAACATGCATCACCACCGAAAATCTCACCAAGATCAACCGCAACACGTTACACCATCAAAAATACCACATAACACGAAGAATATCACTGGATCAACAAAATCACCAATACCGATTAGAAGGATCAATGTGGACCAACAAAACAAATAGGACATGATCAGGAAACACCAACAAGCACGTTAGAACCATCCACAATAGCTGCACCAACACCACTTATTCAAATCTTCATCGATCAACACGCTAACTCTCAAGAACACTTAACAACAACAAATTGGACTAGAAAGATGACTTGTGGAGCACCAAATCATGAACCATCTAAGATGAAGATACACATGAACACCAAAAATATTATCCCAAATCCACAACCAAAGATATGATCATACCGGAGCACAATGGATCAAATACCAGAATCTGCCAACCACTGAATAGAAAGACTAAACTTCAAAACCGGATCAAATTATATGATCAAGTAAACTTTCAGATCATTGAAACCAATAAGGAATGAATTATTTCAGCACCCCAAATAGGTAAACCAACCAGATCAATTCAATGCAATCACCGGAACACCAAACAACTCTCTACAACATCAGAACACGGGAATATGTTGACATCAATGACAACAACATATCCTAGTAGCAAAATATCCAACAAACTTCCTATATCTTTATCTTTTTTATCTTTATATCTCCCCCTTTCTCATTATCACCCTCTTTCTATCTTTGTTTCTCCCTTTCCCCCTTTTTCTCTCCTTCTATCTCTTCCTCTCTCTCACCCCCTTTATAATTTACAAGTAATATCTATTTTCTCTCCCATTTCTATCCCTATTTCTATCTCTATCTCTTTCTATGCCTATATATCCATCACTCTCCCCCTCTCCCCATTACTCCCTCTTTTATATTCTCTCTCTACTTTTGTTTTCTCTGTGTATACACACACTCCATGGTTGTCCGTCCCTATCTCTATCTCTATCTCTATCTTTCCCCCTCTCTATCTCTCCCTCTCTCTAAATTCTAAACCTTTCTCTCTATTACTTGTCTCTATCACCTTCTTTCTCTCACTCTTGCCCCCTCTATCTCTATCTCCACATATCTATCTCCCCCTATGTACCTATATATAATTATCTCCACTTCTCTCTATCTTATTCACTCCATCTCTCTTGTACAATCTCTCTCTCTCTCTCTCTCTCTCTCTCTCTCTCTCTCTCTCTCTCTCTCTCTCTCTCTCTCTCTCGTGTATCTCTTTATATCCATCTCTCTCCATTCATGAGGCCTACCTCTCTTTATCTTACCCTCTTCTATATTTCTTCCCATCTCTTCCTCCCTCATTCCCTCCCTATCCCCCTATCTATCTCATTATCTCGACCTCTCTCTCCCTTTTTTTTCATGTATATCTCTATATCTATATCTTTCTCTTGCAATGTATGACTCTCTCTCCCTAATTCTCTCACCCTCTCTCCATCTCTATCTATCTATCTCTAGTTCTCTCTATTTGTTCATCTCTTTATCTCTATTCCTCTCCACCTCCCTCAATATCTCTATCTCTCTAACTTTATCTCACCCTCCATATATCTCTATATCTCTCTCTCTTCCTTTATAGATCTCTTAATATATTCCTTTTTGTCTCTCCCTCTCTATCCCCCATTTTTCTATCTCTATCTCTCCCTCTCCCTCTCTCTATCTATTTTCCCCTCTTCCTTTCTTGCTCTATCTTCATCTCTACATCTATCTTTCTCTCTCCCCTCATATCTCTAGACATGCCTCTCTCTATATATCCATCCATCTCTCTCCCTCTTTTTGGACCTCTATATCTATCTCTCCCTATCACTTCTTTCATTTATCCCCCATCTCTATCTACTTATCTATATCTCTCCCTCTCTCTTCTACTATTTACTCTCTCTCTCTCTCTCTCTCTCTCTCTCTCTCTCTCTCTCTCTCTCTCTCTCTCTCTCTCTCACTCACTCACTCACACACACACACACACACACACACACATCTCTCTCTCTCTCTCTCTCTCTCTCTCTCTCTCTCTCTCTCTCTCTCTCTCTCTCTCACACACACACACACACACACACACACACACACACACACACACACACACATGTATATCCCTCTTTCTAACCCCATCTCAACCTCTCCCTCGCTCTCACCCTATTGCAAACATAACAGGAGCTTGCTGGTAAAGAAACTTGATTATCTTCTCCATTCAGAGGTTTTGTTTTAGTTATGATTGGATCCTTGTGCGTGGATGCATAGTTGATTTTAAGTTATCACTTCTCCATTAAGACCTTTGTTGTACAAACAACATCATGACCTACCAATTGACCTCATGTACTACACAAATTTATGCAAAAAATAGACCAATTTTTTTCTAATCGATCTTCCACACCTCTTTAGCATATCCATTGCATACTAAAGTGCAATTGCTAGTAAATAAATCTTATTAACTTATGAATTGAGCCTATATGGACAATGTAGTTGGCTAAAGGCTTTGGATTCTTTCCATATATATTTTGAAATCAAATCGTTAGAATACCTATACAACAAACAAACAAAAATTATGAATTGAACTTACAAATCTATTTCAAACTTCAAAAAAAAGTTGTAGCTTTTCTTTTATTCTGCTGCAATTCGTTCTGAAAATCTACTTTTATTATAAACTGCTTTGTTCAATAAAAGGTCCAAAGGAAAAACATAAGCCATTTGGAGATGGTGAACAATCATTTCTATTTGGAGTCGAGGTCAAGTTTGACAAAGGAAGTCGTTGGGATTTTGAAAAGGAATCCAACATCGAAATTATATGATTTAAAAATGTTTAAGTCGCCCTAATTCCCCTCGGGATGGGAATAAGAATTTGGACAAGACTTTCGGATTGATCCACAATCATGAATTTCGTTGCATATTATAAAAAAATATTAATCATTGACTTGTTGTACGAAAAATAGTTTAATCCCCTAATGTGATTTAAAAAAAGGGTCTGGAAAAGATTTAGCTTTTTCTCAAAGAGATCCAAGTACAGATACGACAGCATGTGGAGACATTTAATGGTAGTCATACAGTTTGTGACAGAGATTTGTGCCCACATCCCCAGGGACCCTACAAATAAACAAACTAATCCGTGATTTTGTTCAGAATCAGAACAACTACTGCAGTTTACAGGTGGCAAACAAAATGGACGAGACTCGCCATTAATTCTACTCGTTCCAATTGGCTCTAACTCTGCTAAACTTCCTCTCTTGTACCTTGCAAGTGAATATATGCTTTTAGTAAAAGTGAATAGTTTAGAAATGGTAAACAATGTTCCATAGAGTTTCATATATTAAGATTAAGCCATGAATATAAACAGGAGACAGGAGACTGTGAATTACAATAATAAAGTATGTGACTAAACAGCTATCAAACTATAATACAATTTATTATTGTCATACAACGAGTTCATAAGTGTGACCAATGAAAACATAACGATAAAAAGCTTCAAAACATCATTAAATCCTGAATTTGAAGAGTCCTTGTAGTTATCTAGAACAGAGAATATCTTCTTTGTATAGATGTAAGATCTGTAGTTTAATGGTGTCCAAAAGGTTGCTGGTCTTAACACATTTTTTGGTGAGTCTCTGCACCTGAAAACGTAGAGATACTATTTGACTTTTATAAGTCATCTATAGACCTAGAAACAGATCACTCTTATTGCAAACTCTCAAACATGATTCCGATCCCCCTTATTGTGGACTACAAAATGATTTATTCCATTTTCATTTGACTATTTTGGAATTTACAATAAAGTGTTTTTCTATTTACAAAAAGTTCTCTTCTCAATTTTTTTTTGCCTTTTTCATGGACCCCACTTTACAATGTTATATCTGTATATTCAGTTAAATCTAATAAATTTGATTCACGTTCCAATTTTTTTGAAGAAAAAAAAAAGAAGTCAAATTTTTTTTATTACATATTGACTCAAACTAACGTCCACTGGGCAGTACTCTCCCTTCTCAACTATCTTTTAACCTTTTTCATTGTCCCCACTTCACAATAGTATATCTTATATCAATATCAATATTGAGTTAATTAGATTTGATTCACATTCCAACTTAAAAACAATTTATTACAATATTGACTCAAGCCAAAATGTCTATCATTGATTTAAGATCCCATGTGAACTAACCTATCTATTTTCTCTAGAAGAATGGGTTTTTTTTTTGGTGCACTGTCAACAAGAGGAATTATTTTCAAAGAATTATTGAAAAGATCTATCTTGTGATGTAATTTCTGCACATGCTTCAGGAAGAAAATGACATCTCTTAAATGTAGCATCATGGGTATCTAGGACTTTCAAGCAAAATGGGTATCTAGGACTTTCAAGCAAAAGAGGCATAGGTATACTGGAGGTGAGGATTTGTTTCCAGCCCTACTGAATCAGGACCTGAAATTGTGTCTTGGTATTAGGTATATATAGAGTTTAGTGTTATTACAAAGTAGGTACATTTGAGGAAAAGATAGCAGGGCCTTGAGCTTTGTGGAGGCCTAGATTACCTGGATTACTTCAAGGCTATATCTTATGGATCGCTATTTTTAATTATATAGGTAGGATGGTGGTTGTGACAGAGGAAGAATATTGAGCAGAGATATTACGTGCTTAAGGGGCAAGGTCAGTAAATATTGTGACAGTCTGCAAGGAGAGGATTCTCGTGATGTAGAATCAGATTAAGCAAAGTGAGTACAGAACAAGGCTGCACTGCTTTAATGCTTCATACCCCATCACAATCCATAGTGTTTATTATTTGTCATCCGTATATAGTCTGTAAGGGGGAGACCTGGTTAAAGGAAAGCAATTTGCAGAGAATGCAAAGAGAGTGTAAGTAGTTCTAAGTTTTTAACAGATTTTTTAATGCATGGAAAGGTAAGATTAGCCCGTCTTATCAATGCTTTCTCTGTTTGGAATCCATAGTCCATGTGTACGTCACCATGAATTCCAATATAAGGCTGCTGAGGCATCCATGCATGATATGTTGTGCATTTGAACACAGTAAGTGACCTTAAAAAACCCAGTTGAAAGTAGATAATATATTTATGTTATAAGGCCTCTCTAGATCAGAGCTCTTTCTTTGCCTGCCAACATGCAGCAACAAAATTTTTTTGGGCCTAAACACGGGTGCAGCTTGAGCCCTGCAATGGAGGACACTGGTGAAGAACAGAAGGCAAATGAAAGGCAAGAAGAGATTTCTGAGTCTGGATGGACAATGTACTTGGATCAATCCATACACGAGTTTTCTAGCTATAAGAACAGCCTAGTTGATTTTGAAGAAGAAGAGGCTAGAAATAGGAAAAATGGGTATTCTTGGTTTCAGCACAAGGATGAAGAGGACTCTTCCATGGCTTCTGATGCATCTTCTGGACCTGCACAACTCTTAGAAGTTGTGAATCATAAAGATTTTTACAATGAAGCTGGGCAAAATGGGCTGAAGTTAAGTTTAAGTGAATGTGATGTTTCTGGTGTGAGGAAGCCTAAGCGGAGAAGAGTGGAGTCAGATGAACACAAGGATCTGGATTTGCTTGAGGACACTGCAAGCTCTCCCCTTCACAGCTTCAAGGTAGTTAAGTTGCCTATCAGATATTACATGAAATGCTTGAATGGGCATCATGATAGTGTTCATCTGGTTTTTTCTAAATTGATATTGGATAATAAACAATTTACAGTTGAGAGGGTGTTGTTTTACTGTAACTATAAGAACATTGACAAATCAATTTTTCTTTTGGCATGGCAGACATGTTTATTCATATGATGCTAGCAGTATCTTATAAATAATGTAGTAAGTTCTAATAGCATTTGCTTTGATTCATTTGATGTAAGCAGTGGTATATCCATTTTTTTAGATTCCCAGTAGTTAAATATGCAGGCAATAAATTATTATATTCATTTTTTTCACTTTACTCCTAGATCTGAAATCCTTGTTAAACATCAGACAATATTATGACATTCTTTTCTATACTTTCTTCAAATAGGTTCTGAAATCCCTGTGAAATACACTGCCAATATTCAAACGGGACCAGGAATCCATGTAGTAATATGTGTACAATAATATAGTATGCAATTTAATACTCTATTCAAATAAGATCTGAGATCCTGGTAATGAAATATGCCAACGATATCATCTTCTGCATTGCATACTCAACTCATTGTGTGAATATTCAAGTTACAGTCATTATGCTCATAATATTTGGTGTTGTATGTACAGAGTGGGCTCACAGAAAATGAAGCACAAAACAAGGATTTTTCAGACTTCTCCAAACTTGTTTGTGACTCTCATGATCAGGTATGCAAACCAACAACACAACAGTAAAGCATGGATTTATGAAACCCAATCTGCAATCTGCCATTGTTATGATATTAAAGGCCTCACTCACACTTGAGAGGCTTGGTATAATAATAGAGATGAATTTGTTGTATATATTTTTTTATTGACATTTTGAATCACATTCAGCCATCCATGGTCCAAAACGTTGATAAAAAACATTTGCAGCAAATCCAAAAACAATCTCCTTTATTCAACATGGACTGTGAAAATTTTATGCCAACTAAGGTTTGGTATAGCTTATTGTAGCTGATAAAACTGTAGCCATTCCAGAAACAATCTCTATTATTCAACATGGACTGTGGAAAATTTATGCCAAGACTTTGTATAATTTATTGTGGCTGATAAAACTGTAGCTTGCTTTATTGTATGATGTATCCATGAATGATCTCATCTTACTTCTATTGCTTTATATTGACAGGCAGATGCAGTGAACAAGCGCCTAGATTTTCTGCAATCCATCTTGCCCGAGGCACCAGTTAAGAAAGTTTTACATAATCTGTATTTGCACATTATCAAATTAGAAATACCAAATGGTAGTGTGCCTGTGATAACAGATGGTTTATGTGCATGTGTTCAAAAACAACAGAGGGCTGCTTTGTAATTTTAAATTGGTTTATTAGTCTTTGCTTAGTCTACTGACAGATGGATCTTTCCTCCTTATGTTATGTGCAGATGTGCAGAGAAGAAACTGTGGGAGTAGCCATAAAATATATAAGTGCACTGGAACAAAGAATTAAGGTGAGAGTAAGATCATCGTGATCTCAGAATAGTCTTTTTTAATTTTTCCCTTGTCCAGATATGTTATTTTTCCCTGAGAGATTTCAGGTATTCCAAGGACATGAGGACAAGAACAAAGACAGCCATGTGGTAACAGCTGCAAGAGATAAGATTGAAGGGGAGAGTGGTGTTCTGAGAGATAAGGGTCTTTGCTTAGTACCCATTTCAACTCTGTGGAATGCAATCTAAGTTGTATTCTCATCATCATCCATCGGCCAATTTTGAAGGAGCAGAAGCCTACAAAACTTAATGTTCAACTCTGGACATTCTTGTTACAGTTTGTGATGGGATTTTGATTTTGTTGACGCTGATGATGTTCATATGCTTGTAAAGTGGGGTGTAAAAGTGGGACCAAAATCAAATGTATCCAAACTTTTTGCAATGCAGTAGAAAATACCTTATGGACTTGTATTTTCAGATGCTAGCAGCAGGGTCCCATGGAGGTCCCATGCAACTAGTTAGCAATTCAGAAGTAAATATATTTCTTGAACTGTTAAAGATTATATCTATTCTAGCTTACTATTCTGATCATAGATCATGGAGTATGATCAGAAAGATTGAATCAAAAAGATAAAGGGAACAAAGTTAATTAATGATTGTAATTTCAACTGGTCTTCCCTTGTAACAGAATCATTGAATCTGATCATAACTTTTTCATTATTTTAAAAACAATTTTAAGTTGTACATATGTTAATTAAAAAATTGCATCAAATTGCCAACTTAAAAAATTTAAGATAATGAAACACAGTTTTACAGTTTTATTTTAGCCAAAAGTTGTCAAAGACTTGAAATATAAAAAAAATTGTCATTGACATAAGTCAATAACAATTGGTCAGGTTAATAAAAATTCTTGGTATGATAGGAATCAATTCTTTTGACCATTTGGAGATTGGATTTTTTTGAAAGATAAGGTATGTGTGGGTAATTGTCAAGGTTTTAAAAAACATTCAGATGTTATTCTTTCTATTAATTTTTTAAGTATTAGATTGATTGTAATAAAATATAAAATTAATTAGTAAAACAATTGTGATTATATAAAGTATATAAAAAATTATGGTCATGATGATCTAATTAAATATTATAATGATTTTTTTTTGGATTTATAATGAACTTGACAGGTATTGATTTTTGTGAGTATCTAAAATTAGATCTTCTAAAAAAACAAGCTTGATATGAATTGGATTGGCAGATTGCCTTCCTCCTACTACTAGTATTACATTATAAGATTGGCTACTAGCATAAAAAAATTGAGATGTTATTCTTCCAACACAAATGTAAAAGGTGTGAGAAATAGTATTGTAATAAAAGTTAAAATTAGTTGACAAAATAATTGTAGTGATACAAATCATTTAAAAAGTACGGCACATGCAACCAAATAAATATTATGAAAAATTATAAAGAAATATTGTAATATTGATTTGCACCAAACAAAAAAAGTGACATTGATACTAGACAGATTGAACTCTAAAAAGTGATGTTGGTACTATATAGATTGAATGCTAATACAAAATCAATTGACAAAGCAATTGCAATGAAACATTACATATAAGAAAAAAGGACCACAAGAATCCAATAAAATATAATAGAATATGTTTTGAAGTCATTAAAGTGGTTCAAATAACAACTTAAACTAAGACCCATTAGAATTTTTCTTATAAATTATTTATTTATTTATAATAATACCATATGATATTTCATCAAATGGCATGTGACTATTAGACACCAAAATCCAATTAAACACATGCATGCACACTCATCAAAGTAACATAAATAATTAATTTTTTAATAAATACTAAAAAAATGCCACTAGATAAGTTATTTCTTTTATAAATTTAAGGATATTGTTAACCCTTGCAAATTTGCCAAATTTTCAATGTATTTAGATCTTTCAGTTGGTGCCAAAAGCTTATGTTTAATCCTTGTGGTGACTAGTTGGCTAAGCCATTATTTCAACATTAAAACTGAAATCTAAAAGTCGTCATGGGAATCTGCTTGGCAAAAAGTTTATATAATAATTATGAGCATTAATTTTAGCTTTTGAGCGGCTTTTGACAAGAATTTTAATCTATTGCCATTTTAAGGTAGGTTTGAAGAGTCACATAAAAAAGTTGGATTATTTGTATTCTAGCTAAAATATGAATGGTCATTTGCCTTTAATTGCACCCAACTCTGTTTTTGTGATGATCTAAGGAGTTCTTGTGCCAGAACAATATTTTTAAACTAGCCCCACGAGAGGCCTAATTTACAAAGGAGGTCCTAGAAGTTGATTTTTCAGCATGCCAAAACCAAATAACAATTATTAGAGTAATTAATTAAGCACATCTACAAGTTTTCACAACATTTGAATGTTGTATATTCCTGTTGCAATGATTTAGTCTTTTTGTTGGCAGAAAAATTAAAGGTTTGCTATTTTTGCAGGTTAAAAATGTACAAATAATTAAATTTTTTCAATGTTTTAAACATGTTGTAGGAGGCGAAAAATGATTAATTATTATCCTCCATCATGTTGACATGTAAATGGCATTTTAAAGCAAACATTCTAATGTTTGTTTTAAAAAATTAAACTCCACATTTAAAGGAAATGCTTCACACAACATTAACTAAAAACTGGAATCACTAATTCACATGTAGAAGTGAAGGAGGATGAGTATAGACATGATAGGCCTTTCTCACACAATGGGTTCTTGAGAGCACTTTTACAATGCCCATTCCTTTCATAACTCTTGTGACATGTAGCTATCAATGCACAAATTCACAAGTTGAAAAGGAGGAACACAATGAAAGTTGAGATACATTTCCTCCATGTCATAAAGGGAATGATAAAGGAACCAAGTTGCAATAAACTTGCAAGTGATATCTCTTGTGCCACATGAACTCGATTTTCCATTTCACAAGGAGGAAAATTGGAAGCAAAATAGGCCCAAATACAAACCCTTGGGAGAGTTGGACACAATGATTGATTATTCATTTTTGTATTTTTGATATGATTGGATAAGATATAATGATAAAATGCAAGAACTAAGTATAAAGATGTAAATTTGAAAATAACTAGCATAAACAGTAGGATACAAATCAATTTCAGGAGAAAAGAGGGAGAAGCACCAAAGTGAGCCATTTGAGTATGAATTCATATGAGGATACAATTTATGACACTACATTTAGCCCCCACTTTAGCGATAGTATGACCTTATGCTCATACTGTTGATAAAGTACATGATAGCATTGAAATACTTCCACCAAGGCAATTAAAGAGATAAGAAAACACCAAGCCCCCAGGGAGTTAAGATCTCATCAATCTAAAATATCAAGATAAATGGAACAACGTGATCAACACATGAAGCATGCAAGAATGAAGAAGAGTATGAGTTCTAGGTCTAGTAATGAGTTACTTACTGTGAGCCATATGAGAAGAAAAAGAGAAGAGACATGACTTCTTCATATAGTAAGGGTTACTTAGTATAAGTTACGTTAGCAAAAGGAGAGTCAAACTAGTCTAGGAAGATGTGTTATGCTAGTTGACTCTAGAGATTACAAAGAAAAACCTCAATTTTATAGATAATTTGATAAAAAGCGACTACAAAATGGGTGTTGCAGAATCCACCAAACACAAAGATTAAAAAAAAAGCCTCAACTTGCAAAGTGATTTTAAAAAATGCTACTGCAAAATGGGTGTTGTAGTGTGTACCAAGCATATCATGGTGTGTGATCAAAGAGTACAAACCAAACCTTGTGGTGTGTAGTGTTTAACACATAGCAGTGTGGAGGATTCTATGTTAAAGTGATTGTTTACGCTTTACTGGGAGAAATTGATTTAAGGTAGCATGCATACATCCAAAGTCAAGCACATCACAACAATGAAATGCTCCCAAACATAGGCAAATTAGAGGCAAAAGTCATAAGACATAAAAGAGCACATAAGGGATTCATTATCTGGGGTCATTATGCACATTAGATAAATCATGTATATCAAGTATGATTGTATTGAATTGACCTCAACCCCCAAAGGTAGTGGAACTATGAGCACAATGGAAGAAAGCACATAAGAGAACAACAAAAGTATTTTTGGGTCAACATGGAAGATATAAAAATTACTCAACAATTTGCATTGTCGCCAAGTAGATAACACAAAAGAACATTTACTACAAGATCACATTTATGACACAACATGCATACAACATATAGAAGAAGTGGCATACAAATAGAGGAATGTTATGACAAGGTTGGCCCCCTTGTTTCCTTGTTTCGACAAAGCAACAAGGATCATACAAAGAGAGCTTAACAAAACACAAAGACACTCCAAGCATCACATTACATGGATCACTTTACACACAAGCAAATGCACAAAAGAATCTATTGTATGAGTGAGCTAGTCTAGAAAATAATCCACCTCCAAATCTTGCTCAACATCTTTTAGAGATGGTGGACGAGATGCTAAAGGATCCACCAGTAGTACGCTAGATGGAGCTATCGCTAGTGCCAAACAACAACCATGCTCTAATTATGAATCACTATGTGTGTCATTGGGAGCTAGAGTTAAAGATTTTAAAAATCTTGAAGATGTTTCATGATTAATTTCAACCATATCATCAGAATCATCAGTACTCTCAACATTATTATTACCATAAATATCCAAATTAATCACAATAGGAGATCTCATGCGAGGAGGAGATGAAGAAAAGGAACCATCTTGTATAAAAACCTTTAACCTTTAGCAAGGGTGATCAAGATAAATATCCTCTCTAGGATTAGGTGAAGGTCGAGAAAATGGGACCAAATCAACATTTAACTACTTGGGAGAAGAATCATTTTGGGATTGAAGATCATTAGTTTTGGCATGTCATCTTTGTCGATATTCTCTTGCACTACAATTTTGTTTGGTACAACTCAAAGCTTGTGTGGAAGAAGGTTGGAGATCACTCACCATTGGCTCCTTTTCTTCCTTTCTCTAGGAATTAAAGGATGAACAAAAGGAACCACACTAGGTTGAGAGATACAATATGTTGGGAACTTCTCTCTTTGTCCTTTATAAGATTTACGAGGTTGAATCACAACATATATAGGAGGAATAAGAGTAGGAAGGAGTCTTGGTATAGGATGTGGAGATGAAACAATTATATCCATATCCATAGATGAAGAATCATTAGGAAGAGTAGTCGAAGTGGACCCTAAAGGTTTACTTAAGGCATTTATTCTATCAACTTTGAACTTTTGATGAGATAGGAAGATGACATCTTGATGGGCTTTCAAAGGTTGATGTTTTTTAGGCCAAAAGCAATCAAAGATTAAGTTTCCATGCTTGGATAAGGGATAATAGATACAATGATTGATCATTATAACTTGCCCATTGTGAGGGAACTTTAAACACTTATGAATTGTAGAAGGGACCACTTTCATGAAATTGAGCCAAGGATGTCCCAACTTCACATGAAATTGGTCCAAGGTAGGGATAATGGAAAATGTAACATCTAAGAACTTAGTACCAATGTAGAAAAGAAGGGTGATGGAGCCTATAGTGGGACAAGTGAAACCATCATCCACCTTAATCACAACATCAAATTTATCATATGTATCTTGATGAAATTGTTGTGTGTATAGATGTTCTTCCATAATAAAATTCACCATACATATGTTGCAAGTTTGGGCAAAATGAGTTGTTGGTGTGTTGTCACTGATGTCAACATGCTTTGGTTGTCATTAGTGACTAGTTGATGTTGAGTTTCCTGTGTAGTTGTGCTATGAGATTTTCTCCATTTTTCTTCTATATTGTACATCTATTCTTGCAATTTGGATATGTTGTTAAGTAGTGTTTAGAGATGTTAGATTTGGGATTTGGTGCTCTGGATTGAAGTGCTAAGGAATTTGCGTTCACCAATTTGTGACAATGTTTGACAGTGTTTCCATGTGAAATGCATGCTCCATATTTCTCCTCTTTATGGTTTCTAGTATTGTGGTTTTGGAGATAAGTTGGTAATGTCTTTAGCTTCATTCTATTCAGTTGACATGAGTTCTTGGGCTTTGGAGGTAGGGTTTCATAGTTCAACTATGTTTACTCTAGGTCTAGCTAACCTTGGGTGTTAACACTTCACATTATTGCTTCGATGATTATGGATAGTTGTATGATGTGTATGATTTTTATTTTGGTCTTAGTTAAGACGTGTTGTGGTCCACTTTACATTCTTTTCCACCGCGGGAACGTTTAGTGTCGACGTAATTTGAATTGTGTTCGGTTAAGATGCTTAGCCAACCTTGGGATATTTTACATATGTAAAGAGGATATAAATAAAGGATTAATTGTTAAGGATGATATGTATGTGTGTGTGTGTGTGTATGTGTAATGAGAAAGAAAGTGTGAGTCGTGGCATATATGTATGTGATGAAGGTGTATGAAAGAGGATCTATCTCCTTGATTGTTTCAGTTGGTGATAAGTGTTGTTTGAGTTGGTGAAAAGTGTTGAGCACTATGGAATTTCATGTGTTAGCTACTGGAAGCAGTAAGCCGAAGGTATCAAAAAATAGTATGGTTGCAGAGGTGTATTAGTTGTGGATTCTTTCTCTTTCATTCTTCTTCATCTAGGCAGTGAGCCCTCCGGTAGTGAGCCTTTCTTTCTTTCTTTTGAGAAGTGAGCCTTTCTTTGTAAAAATCACCTTAATCGGTGTCACCCTATAAGGTGTTCATATATTGAGAAAAGAATTCTCCATGGTTTTTCCCTTAACATGATTTTCTATATCAAATCTGGTGTTTCATTGTGTATGTCATGTTCTGATTTTCATGTTCTTTCATGCTCATATATTTATGTGGATTAAGTGATAAAAGCTAAGTTACTATGTATCTAATTTAAGGGAAATATTTTAGAGTTGTATGCACAACTGATTCACCCCCCCCCCCTCTCAGTTGTCTTGTGCGTAAGAACATTCAAAAATTGGTATCAGAGCTTTGGTTCCTTGGAGAAGAGTTGAACCACTTGAGAAGATCCTGATGGTGCACAAATTAACAATCCCTATGTTTGATGGATCCAACTATGCTTTCTGGAAAGTGAAGATGCAAGATTACCTGATTTATCTTGGTTATAAAGTTTGGAAGTTTGTTACACAAAAGTACATGAAACCGTCGACTGGGGTGAATACTTTAGATGAGATCAAGGAATTTGAAGATAATGAAAAGGAAAAGTTTGCTATCTTTAGTGATCTTTTTTATGACTAAATTAACAAAAGTTGTATCTTTGGAATCTACTCATGATGTTTGGAATAAATTAGAAAAGACATATGAAGGAGATGATATAATCAAACAAGATAAGTTGCAAAATGCTAAAACTAAATATGAATGCTTGAAGATGGAAGAAGAAGACAATATAGCTAGCTACCTACAAAAGATAGATGATGTTGTGAATAAGATCAAAGGTCTTGGTGGGAACTTTCTAGAAGATGAAGTTGTTGAAAGGGTACTCAGAACTCTTACTAAACCCTGCAACTATAAGGTTTCAACAATACAAGAATCAAAGAATCAGAATAAGTATACTAGAGAATACTTGTATGGCTCATTACTTGCTTTTGAGATGAGAGAATTCGGTACTACTAGTGCAAGAACAAAAACTGCACTTAAGGCTACTCAATCAACAAAAGATGAAGAATCTAACGCAGAGAACTTTGATGAGATTAAGGAAAACTTTGTGAGAAGAATGAAGAAAGGAACTAGAAAGTACAATATTAAGTTGCCCTTTAAATGTTTCCGCTATGGAAAGATAGGTCATCAAAAGAATAAGGAAATCAAAGGAAAGTTCAATAGGAAAGCTTATTATGTTAGAGAAGATTCAAATATTTATAGTGATGAATCTGATTATGAAGAAGACTGTGAATGTTTGTTCTTGGTGGTAAAGGAAGAATCTTGTTATGCTAACCCTAACAAAATTGTGAAGGAAACATCTCTAGAAGATGCTACTAAAACAA